>NC_089683.1:32879623-34242623 GCF_031753505.1 Anomalospiza imberbis | reverse complement strand
AGGTTTTTCTTAAGGACTTCCTTTGTGCAAGAGTCAGATCTGATGATCACCCTTTTTCAGATTTTGTTATAATGTGACAGTGTTTGTTGCCAGTGTGGCAGTCTTATGTGAAAACTTGATCTACAGCCTTCTGTCTTGAGCTCAAGGTGTATATATCGGTATACTAATACAGTATTTAGTTTTGTAATGTTTACAGTAAAGAAAGGCTGGGTTTGGAATGACTTATAAAGAAATAATTCAGCAGAGTCAGGTTTCACATAGCTGAAGTAAATGTCACTGTGATGGAGTTAGTGTGTGATAGGCAGACTTATATTTCTGTTTACTAGCAGACTTTTTATTCTTTTAGTATTTGCTTTGTTATTCACATAATTTTGGTGTTTGATAGGCTGGAGCTCAGGTGCCTTCAACAAGTTTTTTTCTGGCCTCTTTGTTCTTTTCTTGTAATGGCACAGCTTTCTTCTGAATCATTTTCTTATGCAATTCAGTCCCTTAGATAGGTGTGGATTTGCTCAAAGGATGGTATCACACAGGGGACAGCAGGACTGCTTTCTTGGGTGGTGGTGCCATTTCATACCAGTTTAACAGATTAGTCAACCTTATGTCTCCCCTGAGTGATTTTTCTTAATGCTCTTTTTACCTTTACCTTTATTTTCTTGGGTAACAACAACAGTAATGTTTAAA
This sequence comes from Anomalospiza imberbis, assembly GCF_031753505.1. Taxonomy (NCBI): domain Eukaryota; kingdom Metazoa; phylum Chordata; class Aves; order Passeriformes; family Viduidae; genus Anomalospiza; species Anomalospiza imberbis. The sequence continues at coordinate 34,241,942 of NC_089683.1, read as the reverse complement.
CAATGAGCTATATTTAAAATGTGCTTTACAAGGCATGCCTAAAATTTTTCCTTCTTCCATAACATAATTCTATTGCCTAGTGTTGTATTAGTGAAATGTGATAAATTTTTTCCTGTAGATCTTGAAATGTTTGGATTTTCTTGTAGATTTTTTTGAGGGTGTTTTGTTTTTAATTATTAGTTTTAGAAGGGTGTTTGATGTGCTGGCAGTCTGAATGTGCTAATAGTTACCTATCACACTTTGATTCATTGAAGCAACAAGTCAGGTTGTATTCTTGAAATCAGAGCTTTTTTCCAAACCTGTTACAGTGATTTACTTCTCTTTATAGTCTGAGGCTTGAGAAGGTCAGAGGACAAAAGTACACACATATATATGATGAATTTCTTGTGTTAACTGCAGAAGTTTGTATGTTGTTTGAAAAATGCCCTGTAGAGTGAACTGAAGCTTGCTGTGACAAATCTAAGCTGAACAGTTGTGGTCAATTCTAGTCTTGTAAAGATTTCCTGGTGTGCTACAGCTGGTCAGGGATGAGAGATTAAATTGTAGTGAATAAAAAGAATTTTTTTCTTTCTTATTTGCCTACTCTTTGAACTCGTTTTGAAGGTATACACTGAACAACTTCTGGTCCATAGATTTGCATTCTTAGTATTGTAACCCTTCTGAATGAGGTGGAAAATAAATTGTTGGAGGCTTTGTTATGAGATATTTAAATGAATACTCTGGACTAGATTTTTTTAATTGAAAGTTTAGATTCTATTGCTAATGTTTGCTCTAAGCTGATTGCTTGCAGCTTTATGGAAATCTTGATTCTTAAAGCAGGAGGAAGATTGGGATTTCTCTTTTCCAAACAAAAACATATTTTTCTGATATGTCTTTGCAAATAAAGATATTAAAAAATATGGTTATACATTCAGTGGCTGAAAAGCAATGGAAGCTAAGCTCAACTTTTTTGAAGAGGTTGGGGTCAAGGAGTAGGATGTAAACATTTATAATGACTCCTAAGCTGAGTAGGATGGGGGAGTTATGTGTTTTGTTGTTTTTTTTTGGTGTGTATCCCTGTCTTATCCTCCCCCCCCCCCCACCCCATTCCCCACTCTGAGGGTTTGTTAACACTTTTAGCTTTCAGGATGGCATTGCTCAGCTTCTCTTGGAATATTTTAATTGTGGGTAGAACAACGTTGAATAACATTTTGCATAGCAAACAAAATCATGAACTCAATACTGTTTCACTCAATTTGAAACTTATATCTGGAAGACTGAAGTGTGATTTTTTTGGGGTCTTAATAGTTCATACTTAATTAGTGATGTATGTAGTGATGTATGTAGTGATGTATGTAGTTCACCTTTTCTGTTTTCTGGGTTTATGTGTGATTTTTATACTGCAGTCTGCACTTATTGTGACACTTCTGACTATAACTGCAGACATTTCATAAGCTAGGTGAGTGTTTCTGTCAGCCTCCTTTACTTTTGAGAAAAGGGATGCCAGAGAAAGATGTATATGCTAAAGATAAGTATGCACAGCTAAGCAGAAGTGCTCTATGTCCGAGACTGTGACTGTATTTTCATAAAGAAGAATTATTATTTTTGCTTCTTTTTCTTCTTCTTTCTCCCTTACCCCTTCCAACTTAGACCTTCATTTCTTCTTGCCTGTTTCAGGAACTTTAGACCTTAGCCCTGCATGAGTGCCAGAATTCATGTCTCTTGTACAAGCTGCTTTTATTTGCTTTGATGCCATCCTCCGACCCACCTTTGTGAGCAACTCTGGGAGTGGTGGAAAGGAGCCTTCCTATTGATTCTGCAGATTAGAATTTCTAGGGACATGGGTAGGCCTCCAGGCCAGGGGAGAGAAAATGGGACATAATACTTTTATTGCAGTGGTTGTGAAGATTGGTGGTGTCTCCTTTCTTCTCCCGTGTTACTAACAATGCCTCTGTTAGCCATGGTGTACTCAACAGCTGAGGGGATTTTTTGGTGGATGGCTTCCCCCCCACCCAGTCTTTAGTTCAGTTCTTGCTTTCTGATCACAAAGTAATGATACAATTAGACACTAAACAGTCAGGATCCTGAGGACCCTGTTGGTGGGAAAGCAAACTTTTTTGGATCTAGTTTACTTTGTGGCCTAAACAATTTATGTCAAAGAAAGGTAGGAGGTGCGTTTGGAGGCTGGGGTAGAGAAAGGAGTAATGCTTTTTTAATCTGATTGAATGTCTTGAGTGTAAGCTCAGATGGCATGGGACAGGTCAGTCAGCCCTTGTCACATTGTCTTCTCCTTTACTTGCTAGTTTGATATGTGGTTAAATCAGTACAGTTGCAGGGGAAAAGTATTTTTGTTTGCTAATCTGTTCTGGTTTGCTCTCTTTCAGGTCTCCCTTGCAATTATGGAGTTTTAGAAGAATAAGGTAGTGTGGAGGGGGAATCCCCCTCTGCACGCTAGAGGTAGTTGACTTTTGGAATTGTCTATGGACAAGATTATTTGTTATATAAGATGGTGAAATAAGACTTCTAAAAATATATATTTATAAATATTTATTCGCATCAAGTGCCAAACATAACAGTACAAAGATTTCTAATGGCAGCTCAATAAACTTGGATTTACATCCTTGGAATTACAATTTTTCTAAGGCACTGTGTTGTGTACTGAATTGGAGTGCCTTGATACACTTAAGGGTTGTTCCCCTTAAGGAGAAGAGCAGCTTTAGAACTGAAGATGAATTCTTACATGCCAGAGTGCACTTCTAAGTGTCGATCTCTACAGCATGCTTTGGATGTTATTTCTGTAGTTACCAGAGGAAGTGAAGGCCAGATCAAGGCCTTTCTCTCTTCTTACTGCTACAATGCTGCAACTATCAAAGATGCCTTTGGTAGGAACGTTATACATCTTGCTTCGTCTTGTGGCAAAAAAGGTGTGCTGGACTGGTTGGCTGAGACCAAAGGAGTGGATCTCTTGGCAAAAGACAAAGAGTCTGGATGGACAGCTTTGCACAGAAGTATATTTTATGGATACATTGATTGTGTTTTGTCATTACTGAAGGTGAGTGATTTGCAACTGTAATTTTCCTTGGCATCTACAATTTTTAGAGTTGTAATGCTTATGTAAAAGTGTGTTTTTAAACTTGACTGGAAGCCTTTTGAGGCTTGTCTTAATACTGTGTTCAGATTGCAGTGCATTGATTTACTTGAAGGTTGTCTCTGTTCATACAGATGTCTGCCTTTGCCTATGCAGAAATCAGCACTGAGAAATGATCCCTGATTAATTGTGGACTTCCTTGAAGACTTGTTTGTGTAGATGATATCAGGCTCAGGATCTTAAAAACAGAGTGGTCAGACTAAAGATACTCTGAAAATAGACCTGCAGTAATTGTATCAATTGATGTTAGAGAACATAAAATAAGGGAAAATTAAATAGAGTTATAATTAGAAATTAATCTTATATTTAAGAGATAAACAATTCAAGATATGGAGTAGTCTATTAAATGAATCTCCATTTCATTAGTATTTTAAACCAGGGCTTTTGCTCAGTCCTCCTTATTCCTTTCTTACAACTGCTGTTTCTTCCCATCCAATTAGCAAGTTGCATATATTTTTAATTGATCTTCCTTCTGTTCCTCCTTTTGCAAGTACAGCAAAGGGAAGAGATGTTTATTTGAGATATTCAGAGTCTCTTTAACCATGTGAGAAAATGAAATATTTGTGGTTTGGCGTTATTTAAAAACAAACCTTTTAAGGCAGAGAATTTTCCATTTTGAATGCAGTCTTTTAAATTACAGTGACTAGCCATTTGTAGATGTAACTCTCTGCTTTCTACAATACTTTAAACAGAAAGATGGTGGATCTGGAAGGGTCTGATATTTATTTCATGTGCTGTCCCCTTACAGAGTGGGCAATTTTTCAATAAACTTGAAAAAAGTTTTTTTAAGCATTGTAAGCATTGTATGATTCCATTCTCTAGAAACCTGGAAACTCTGTACATGATATATGAAAAAAGTATTGAGTCTTCTAGTGCATATGTGTCTAGCTGTATCTTTGATATTTGCTTACAGGGGGCCTGTACAGGTTTTCCCCAATGTCTTTTACTTTTCTGTCAGTTACATAAGTGAATGAGATTTTTTGCTAGCCAGCTTTGTTGCTATTATTCTAAGAAGCAGAACGAAACAGTTTCTTAACTGGTGTCTGTCTGCTGTACTGTATTATAAAAAAGGGTATGTTCTTAAGGTATTATAGCAACAACAGAAATTGATTATAGAATAGAATTATGAAATAGCTGAGATAGGAGATCTCTGAAGGTTGCCTCATCTAGCCTCATGCTCAGGCAAGGTCAGCTAGAGCAGGTTGCCCAGGACTGTGTCCAGTTGGATTTTGAGCAGAGCATCAGACATCTGTTCCAGTTTTTTTACTATCAGTGCAGTAAAAATGTGTTTTAGAATTAAACAGGATTTCTTATATGTTAGTTTGTGCCCTTTGCCACTTTTTCTGTCACTGGATATCACTGTGATCCCTACCTCTCACCTCCAATTAGGTATTTATTATGCACAATAAGGCATGCTGTCCCCCTCCCCCATCCCAAACTTCTCTAGGCTAAGCATCCCCACTCTCTCACCTTCTCTTTGAATGTCAGATGTTCCAGTCATTATTTTCATGGTCTTTTGCTGAGCTTGCTCCTGTGTGTCCTTATCTGTCTGGGAGTCGAGACCTGAACCCAGCACTCCAGCTGTGGCTTGCCAGTGCTGAGTAATGCTTGCTGGCAACACTCCCACCTGCAGCCTTGGATGCTTTCACCATTCTTAACTCTGAGCTTGCTGGCTTGTGGTCGTCTGGTGGTCTACAAGAAGCCCCACGTCCTTTTCTACTAAGGTGCTTTCTAGTCACTCAGCTTCCAGCTGTACCAGTTCACCAAGTTGTTCCTCCCCAGGGCCAGGATTTGCATTTCCCTTCATTGAACTTTATGTGGCTCCTCTTAGCCTGTTGATCCAGCCTGTCAAAGTCCCTTTGAATGTCAGCACAACCCTCTGACTTATTAGGCACTCCTCCTGGTCTCCTGTCATCATCCTTGCTGAGGGAGCAGCACTCTAGCCTATCATCCAGGTTGTTAGTCAAAATGTTAACCAGTACTAGCTCCAGAATCAGCCCCTGGGTTCCTAAACTAGTGTGGATGACAGACTTCTGCTGTGGGCTGGAGGCAGTCTTGGCTTATTCTCAGACTGTATCTAACTACAAGATTTGCCACTCAGCGACTGGAGTTTCTTTTCACAAATTTGGACCATGTAAATATCCCTGCAGCCTCTGTCTACTTGTGAATATTTTAAACAACTTTCAAAAATGAAAATATCCAGCTATCTGTTAAGTCATAAAAATAAGTCAGTCTTTTCTGTCATATGGTGAATTAATCCCAGCCCTGTTGCACTAGGGTTGTCTTTATAATTTGGAGAATGTATGCTGTTGTTCTTCTAGGGAATGTTTTTCCAAATAAAGTTGTATTTCATGTGTTTACCTCTTAAGTGTAAAGTTTTCTAAGGTTTCCTTTGTATTGGTCATGACCTCAGGTACACAGGTACAGCCATGTTGGCCATTAGGTTCTGTTTGAAGACATCTGGAGTTCTTCCCTTTTGGGAAGTGATTGATTCCTTCCTAAAATCAATGCTGCTGTAGCAGCACTCTTTTGTATTGAGAAAATGGTATTTACAGAGATTGTCTGTATCTCTCTAAGTTCTGAAAGAATGACCTGTACATGTTTTGTGCCTCTGAACCTTCCCTAGTGCTCTCTTTCCTGGCTGTTTGTGTCCTCCTTGCCTTTTCTCAGCAACTGTGAAACTCCGTTCCTTGCTTGTTTTCAAAGTAATTGTATTTTTTTTTAAATTTTGTCACTTGTCTAGATTGTCAAAACTGGTTCTGTAGAATGCCAGTTTAGGAAAATGCATCCTTTGAAGCTGGTAAATTCATTTTCGGTGAATACTTGCCATTTCTAGATGTCAGTGCTTTATCTTCACATCTGGTTTTTTTTGTGTTTGGTGGTTACAGTTTATTACACAGTCAGCGTTGAGACAATAAAATCCATGTTAATATATCAACAAGATGTGTATATGGCAGAGCAGATTTGTAATGTTTTTGGTTTATTTTAGATTTGCTTACAGTTTACTTAAATCTGAAGATTTTCTTTTGTCAGTATTAAACTTCAGTCAAGCTGTGCAGTTAAAATTAACTTCAATTCTTCTCCTCTCCTCTTTCAGCATGGTGTTAGTCTGTATATTCAGGATAAAGAAGGCTTATCAGCCCTGGATCTTGTGATGAAAGATAGGCCTATCCATGTGGTGTTCAAGAAAACTGGTAAGAAATAAAATAGTCTAATTTGTATTTTGCAATTAGATCTGTTTCAACAATGTAGTAATGTATGTACCAGTGTATACAATATTTTTTGTTTCTAATTGGTACTTCATAAATTGTGAGATGGCTGATGCAACTGTTGATCATCTGTACAGTATTATTGGAATATTTTGTCATGGTATCTTCTTATAATAATAAATGTTTTAAAGTTCAGTTTTAGGTAAAAAAAAATCCTCTTCAACTTTTAGATAGAAATAGCAGTTGTTGTTTTTTGATATCAATGTGCACAATACTGATAAATTTACAAGCTTCAGAGAGATCTTTTTCATTACAGATCCCACAGAAGTCTACACCTGGGGAAGCAATATAAATTTTACTTTGGGTCATGGTGGTCAGCAGGGTAGACATCACCCTGAATTGGTGGACCTTTTTCCTCGTAATGGCGTGTATATTAAACAGGTATTCTTAATGTATTACATAGGCACATTTCTTGGTGAGGGGTGTGTAAGGGGGAAAAAGAAACCAAGGAGTTATCAAGTGTTTAAGATTTCCATGGACAAAAAAGTTCTTGGTGCCTTCCCATTCTGCCCACCTCCTTACCTCCCTGCAACCCCAATCACTATTACTGAAATGTGGTTCTCTGCTTTGGTGGGGAGAACAGGGGTTTTATATGATTTGCTTTGGATATATGGTTTGTATATCGTTCAATACATTCAGAAGTGCAATACTTCTGTAACTGTTTTGAGCTGCTGACTTCCTGTGTGATTCCAGTACTGAACTGAAGTGGAATAATAAATATGCTTGGTACATGTTGAATTAAAATTAATTTTGTGTTCAAAGCAGCATATACTGTTAAGCACATGTCTCTAATAACTGTATGACTTCACTTTGAGAATATTTGAAAGTTTAAAGTACAACTTAAGCAAACATTCAGGGCAGACAATCTGTACTGCAGTCTTAATGTGTTTTCTTTGGCATTTCTGAGGCAGCATCGTGGACCTTAAAACTCAGTCTTTCGAGTTTCTGTCAGCCTGTGGGGCCATGCTTGATCTTATCTTAATAAACTGTTTATCAACTGAAACTGTTGATCTCTTCAAGTAGCTTAAGGCAGTACATAATATGTTTAAAGCAAATATTTTATGTGTCCTATGATTTAGTACACTATCTTACTTGTATTTTCATGAATATATCTTTAAAGCAGAACTTCTTCACAAAGTACTTATGGCAGGTGTTTTCAGTATCCAGAAAAATTAATCTGTTCTACGTCTGTCCTATGTTGCCTCTTCCCCATCCATTTTTTTCTCTTTTTTCAGGTGGTACTCTGCAAATTCCACTCTGTGTTCCTTTCCCACAAAGGCCAAGTGTATACATGTGGACATGGACAAGGAGGGCGCTTGGGTCATGGTGATGAACAAACATGCTTGGTATGCTGTCTTGTGTTACTTCTTGTAGTCTAGTATGATGTTTCTTTTGTTTCTAGCAGCAAGTTTAAAAAGGGAATCAGTGTACTTTCAAAATGAGTTTGCCATTCATTTTAAACCAAACTCCTTGCTTCCCACCAAGTAACAGAAAGACTTCTCCAGCGCTAATAGTCAGGTGGCAGAGAATAGAGGAATGTGTATTTAATTATAGTTTAACTTCCAATAGCTAGGTGCTGTGGTCAAACTTGTGTTGTGGTTGAGTTGATTTAAAGGCCAGCTGATGCTAGATAAGTGGAAGCAAATGGTTTTTGGCAGAGAAACAGCAGTACAGTACTGGGAAGCTGTAGTGGCAGGAAGAGGGATAGTGGGGTTGCTTTTTACTCGACTTATGCAGCTTAAGTAAAAAGTCACTGGTCATTTTCATTTGAATAGTACATTGTTGCAATGCACAAAACTAAAATTTGAGAAGACTAAGGTATAATGACAATACAGTTCTTGGAGTTAAGCATCTTGTCCTACCTTGTAGTGTGCATTTTTCTTGCAGCACAGTAATTTTTAAAAATTTCTAATATCGACTATCTGGTAGAACTTGATATTCAGTTGCTGAATGCTGTAGTGGAGACTGGAGCTCAAATTTTCTTTTTTAAGAAAGTAATTCTGTTAAATTAGGATTTTTTTTTCAAATTGCTGTTTGAAATTGTGATGTTATGTAGTTGAATATAGAAGAAGTCATGTTAGAGTGCATGAAGACTCAAAGATACAGAACTGCTTCCTTATTCTGTGAAATTTCATTGGGATTATCCTGTGTCAGAGCGAGATAGCTTTAGTGTTTGTGGTATTTAAAATACCACATGATAGATAATATTTGTTCAGCTGTCCTGAAGATGTAGTTTCCAATCTAATTTCAGAACAGGTGGTTTAAAATTCATCTCCCATGATAGAAAAGGACACTTCTCTGATAGCATTTCAAATGACAGTAATTAATGTTGCTGCACTGGGCGTGGTTGTTATGATAATGAGTGTATTTCATGTTCGAGTGCATTTTATCTTTATTTCAATATTTGGACATGACTTTCTGTTGCTGTAACTTTAGTTTCATAGATGGCCACTGGTTAATAACAAAACAATATGCTTTTATATCAACTTTTTTTTTTTTCCTGATTTAGGTTCCAAGACTTGTGGAAGGCTTAACTGGTCATCAGTGCTCCCAGATAGCTGCAGCTAAGGATCATACTGTTGTTCTAACAGAAGATGGATATGTTTACACGTTTGGTTTGAATACTTTCCATCAATTGGGTATTCTACCTCCTCCTTCTAATTGCAGTGTTCCAAGACAGGTAAAAATAGCATCAGTCAAAGCTTAATTGTTTGGTGTTGCTGTTTTGATTTTTCTTAACAGAAAGTAAAATGTGAAGATTATAAATATAACCCCTAAACTTTTTCAGAACAGCAAAGTTTAATGTGAGTTCAGATAAATCTTGATTCTCTGTTATCAGACATCTCAGATCTTAACTGTGTACTGATAAATGTCTTAGTTTGTAACCTGAACAACACCAAAATTTGTAGTGTGAAGTATGATACAAGGTAGGACTGCCAAAAACCTTTTCTTCCCTCTTCCCCAAATTGTTCTATAGCTGAAGTATTAATAGGTATATATCACTTGAGAATCATGCTCTTAACTCCTTTTGGATCATTGGATGATGGCTATCAGGGTTTGAGCATTACATCCTTTGCTGGAAGCTCTGGAGTCAGTGCTTTGGAAAGAGTAGTGACAGGGAAGAGGGGATATCAGCAGCTTAACTATATTTCTATGCCTAATCTCTAAATTTTATTTTTTGGTAAGTAAAGAAGCTTTAACTTTATTTGAAGTAGAACAACATGGCACTATCACTGTTGTGAAAGTAAAAAAGAATGATTGGCCAAAATGCAACAGGATAGTGTTTTGGAGTACCATTTGTTCTTCAGTAGTGTAATGGCAGCTCTATATCCACAGTACTTGCTTTGATTTTATCATCTTAATCTGGAAAAGTCAAGTTAAATGTGAAGTGTGGAATTAGTAGTGTAGTGTTCTGCAGGGTGTTTAGGCCATTAGGACTTGCAAGTTTAAACTTCTAGCTGATATTTTGCAGCACCTGAGTCTTCTGTGGCTGTGCTATACATGTCCTGTTCAGTCTTGTTCAACAGCTTACATGTGGAGACAGCCTAAGGAGACTGGATTCCAGTTCTGATTAGATATTACAAAAAGTTTAATTTTTTTTTGTCATTAGTGCAATAGTGCCCCACTTGACAAACTTCTGAAATAACCTGATTTATTAGACTGTATGTGGATTGATATCAGTGCTTCGCTCTTAATGACTTTAGGAGTTCAATGTTGTCAGAAGTTTGTACATGTGAAATTCACCTGTTGCTACTTAATATTAAGATGTACTTTGGATTTGTGCTTAGGTTCAGGCAAAAAACCTGAAAGGTAGAATGGTGATTGGAGTGGCTGCAGGCAGATTCCATACTGTGCTATGGACTAAGGAAGCAGTGTATACCATGGGGCTGAATGGCGGCCAACTAGGTAAGGTAGAAGCATTCTGAAAGTAAAACACAGCCATTGAAAGATGTTGTTCATGCTTAACCTGTCATCTGCTTCTGAGAACAGAAGCCTGGGTGAAGCTTTTTTCTCTCTCTTCTGTTCTTCTTTTTTTAACCAATCTGATGGCATCATCCCTTCACACTTCTTTCAAAGAATATTTTTCATTCCTACCAGTTACTTTCACATTTTGAGATAATAGGAGCTTGTCAGATTTAGCTCTCATTTGAACTCTTTATAACTTCTACTTTCCATGTATCTTATGTGGTCCTGCTGCTGGGGACTTTGAGGAAACAGAATGTCCCTGTGTTGGAAATTATTCCAAGGCAAGCTTGTCTCCTTCCAGCAATCTGGCTGGCACTGCCTTTAATAAATGATAAACTAGCCTTCAGCTCTCCTGCCTATGTCCTTCTTTCATCAAGCACTGTAAACATGCTACTGATAACTTTTTCCATACTAACTTTTTAAAGTGAAATAGCCTATATCTAGATTTTTTTCAGCAATACCATTACCAGAATTTTCAATTAACTCTGTCTTATTCTGAAGTCAAGAAAGAACCTTTAAAAAATACATTACCAACTAGTGAACTAGATTATTTGTATGAATGGGACATGTAAATTGCTTTTATATTTTTAAATAAACAGGTATTGCTATATTGGTTTGGATTTGCATTTTTGCAGTTTTGGCTCTATGTGCGAACAAAACTGTTAGCTATCTCTGGTACTTAATCTGCGTCTACTCTGGCCTCAGGTTCCAGCTCTTTTGTGTTTCTATGTTAAGGTGTCAAAGGTATGTGAAAAAACCTGTCTTTGTCAGAGAAATACCTTACTAATGAGTATCTTGTTTGTTTTTGCCTTTTTTTATATATGCACCCATCATGTAAGCTTTTTTTGTGGTTTGTTGTGTTGTTGGGATTATTCTGGCTAGCATGTGGTCCAGTGCAGTATCATAGAGAGACAGTAATTGAATCTTAAGTGATATTATCTGTGTCAGCTGGGCCCCATGGTAGACCTGTGGTGGTAAGCCTTGCCCCCATAAGATGTTTGAGCATAGCCTACATTGTCCTGTGGCAGGCCTGCTTCCAGCTGTAGGAGCAGCTGTGGTGCTTGTTTCTCAGTATCTGTACCCTGCTCTGCTCTCTGGTGCAGCCATAAGTGCCCTGCACACAAAACAGCATTATGCTGTGTATGAGATTCCTGATGTTAGGTTTCTTGTTGCAACAGAGCAGCAATGACCTGTTTTTATTTTTTTAATATTTTCAGAGATCGTGCATTACAGCTCCAGCCTTTTCTGTATCATGTAACTGCTGCCTTCATGCTTACCTGTAGTTACAGTAATTTTTTTGACAAGCTTATTTTTTTTTATTCCAGTGTCCAAAATAATCTGTAGTTTATGCCAGTGTTATGGTATTTCTACTGTCTTAAATTTTTGTATGATGAAATAAATATTCTTTTTTTTGGAATCAAAGCAGTAGCACCACATTAAATAGCTTCACTGTCAAATATGCGTTACTTCATTTTTATGTATCAGGTCTTGGTTTTCAGGTGTTTGTAGTGAGCTAACAAGTAGGTGTGGTAGGTCTCATCTGTCTAAATATTTTGAAGATAAATTATCCAACTACCTAAAAAATCTTTTGGAATTTAAAGGTTCTTCAAAGTAGTGTCATAAAGTATCCTTTAAGTGCACAGTGCTTGGAATGGCAAATAATTTTTTGGGTGTGTTGTGTTTTCTAGGTTATCTGCTGGATCCTAATGGAGAAAAATGTATAACTGTACCTCGCCAAGTCTCTGCTCTACACCATAAAGACATCTCTGTGTCCCTGGTCTCTGCAAGTGATGGTGCTACAGTATGTGTTTCTGAAAGAGGAGATATTTATTTACTTGCAGACTATCAGTGCAAAAAGATAGCTTCCAAGTATGTGTTACTTTTCTAATTTGTCATGAAGAACAAAAGGGGAAGATTCCACTGTAGTTGTATACTTGCAAGCTATTTTAAAGATTTTTGTGCATAAAGTACAGAAAATACAGTGGTGCCCTTTGTTTTCTTCATTTATAGTTCTTTCTTATGAACTAGGGCTGTAATTTTTATTTGTTTCTTCATTTGTTTTTTTGGGTCTTTTATTTACAAGAGGCTAAGGTGCCACTTGCTGTTTATCAAAGATATTTAAAAAACACGTTAGAAGGAAATATTTTGTGCCGTAAGTTTAAAAACATTGAAACTGGTATTTTTTCTTCATCTGTTACCTTTAATTTGTCTAAGTGCATCTTGGTAGAGATGTTCAAGATCTGCTATTCTGTTTATTTTTGTTGTTATGATTTTGAATCAGTTATTTGGGGTCTGAATTTGCTAATTAATGTGTAGATATAGTATATTATAAAGAGTAATTTAGGTTGCAAGGAGGATGTTGTAAAATCATCTGGTCTATAAGCTAAAACCAGGATGTAAAGCTAAAACCTGTTAAAGAAGCTGGATTCTTGACTCATGAATTTAGGGAAATATTTAATCCTGTTCTCTTTTACTTAGTTTGCAATGGCAGATTAGAATAGATTTTTTTAGATTTGATTTTGCCCACATAACTCCCCCCTACTTTTTCAGCTTTGCTTCAAATTCTAACAGATATTATAGCTTAATGATTGCCTTATACTTCATTTCTACATGGCTGTAAGTGAAGGTGTTGACACTTGTAGAATCTAAATGCTGTGTCCTGTGCTTTTACACTAAGCATCTGAGAAAAGATAACGAGTATGATTTTGATGAGCTAAAAACCAAGACCTAGCAAACCCCTGAGAAATGACCTACTGGGATAGGATAGATGTTTTAATACAGACAACTGAATAAATTTTTGTTAATGATGAAATCAAAGCTACATCATCTACTGATTTTTCACTCATGGAATTTTGTGAATAACTTAGATATACAATGTGATGTACTTTAAAACAAACAAAAGTTATAGTCTGCTGTAATTTTAGCAACTATGTTAATAGTATCAGTAGGATGAAACTAAACATAAGTAATTTTTCAGTGTCACTGCCTCAACTTTTTTTACTGCTTGTGTAAAAGAAAAAGGTAGCTGTCATAGAACCAACATTAAGTACACAATAGGGAGATACTAATTTAACTTGTTGTGTTCTTTCAGACAGCTGAACCTTAAAAAAGTTCTTGTCAGTGGGGGATATTTGGAATATAAAGTAGATACCCAGCATCTTAAAGAAAATGGGGGTCAAAAGACTTGCATTCTGGCACTGGATGAAGCTGGAAGGGTAAGTTATTATAATTATATAGCAGGCTGCATAGTGATTAATCAAACTTTAAACGTAAGCTAGGACAAAATCATGCATAGAAAATAACAAATTTCACAGAATCATAGAATATGCTGAGTTGGAAGGGACTCATGAGGATCACCTGGTCTAGCTCCTGCCCCTAAACGGGATCATCCCCAAAAGTCACACCAGGTGCCTGAGAGCATTGTCCAAATGCTTCTTGAACTCTGTCATGGTTGGTGCTGTGACCCCTTCCTGGGAGAGCCTTTTCCAGTGCCCAACCATCCTCTGGGTAAAGAATCTTTTTGCAGTAAATGTCCCCTGATGCAACTTCAGGCCATTCCCTCAGGTCCTGTCACTGGTCACCACAAAGAAGAGATTGGTGCCTGCCCTTTCTTGTCCCCTCACAAAGAAGTTGTAACTGCAGTGAGATCTCCCCTTCAGTCTCCTCCAAGCTGAACAGACCAAGTGACCTCAGCTGCTCCTCACGCAGCTTCCCCTCAAGGCCCTTCACCATCTTTGTTACCCTCCTTTGACACTCTTGAATAGTTTAATGTCTTCTTAGATTATGGTGCCAAAAACTGCCCCCAGCACTCGAGGTGAGGCTGCCCCAGTGCAGAGCAGAGCAGGACAATTCCCTCTCTTGCCCGGCTTGTGATGCTGAGCCTGATGCCCCGCAGGACAAGGTTGGGCCTCCTTGCTCCAGGGCACTGCTGACTCATGTTCAACTTGCCATTGACCAGGACTCCCGGGTGCTGCTTTCCAGCATCTCATTCCCCAGTTGCTCCATACATCCAGGGTTGCCCTTCTCCAAGTGCAGAATCTGGCCCCTTCCCTTGTTGAACTTCATGTGGTTGGTGGTTGCCCAGCCTTTCAGTTGTCAAGGTCTCTGCAGAGCCTCCCTGCCCTGGAGGGAGCCAGCAGCTCCTCCCAGCTTTGTATCCTCTGTGAACTTGCTCAGTATCTCTTCCAGTCCTGCCTCCACGTCATTTATGAAGATGTTGAAGAGCACAAGGCTGAGGAGCCCTGTGGAACACCCCCAGTAAGTGACAGGTCACCAGTCTGATGTCACCCCATTCAGTATAACCCTTTGTGTCCAACTTGTGGGCCAGTTGCTCACCCATCCCATGATGTGTTTATCCAGCTCTGTGCTGGACATTTTGTCCAGAAGGATCCTGTGAGAAGCAGTATCAAAAGCTGTGCTGAAATCCAAAACGATTGCGTCAACTGGCTTCCCTGGGTCAGCTAGGTGGGTTTCCTTGTCATCAAAGGAAATCAGGTTTGATAAGCAGGACTTTCCCCTCGTGAAGCCGTGCTGGCTGTGACCAATGACTGCATTGTCTTTCAGGTGTTTTTCAACACCTCCCAGAATAATCCTCTCCACAACTCTACCAGGCACAGAAGTGACACTGACAGAACTGTATAGTGTGGGGTTCTCTTTTCTTGCCCTTCTTGAAAACTGGGACAATGTTCATCAGTAGCTGGGACCTCTCTGGATTTCCAGGACTGCTCAAAAATCATGAAGGGAGGCTTTGGGATCACATCAGCCAGCTGTTTGAGGATTCTCAGATGAATCTCACCAGACCCCATAGCTTTGTAGAGGTCCAGCTGGAGCAGCAGATCCCACAGAGTTTCAGGGTTGACTGGGAGTTGGTCATTCTCACAGTCATGGTCCTTCAGCTCAGGGCACTGAGACTCCATTGTTGAAGACAGAAGTGAAGAATGTGTTAAACACCTGTGCCTTTTCTTTGTCCCTGTTTGTGAGGTGGCCATCCTCACCCCTTAATGGGCTGTTGTTAACTCTTACACTGCCTATTGCCATGAATACATTTGAAAAAGCTCTTTTTATTGTTCCCCAGTCAATTTGTTTCTGTAAAGCTGCTGGTGATTTTTTTTTTATATTATGGACATGGGAGGATTACTAAAGTAATGTACAGTCATTTATTTTTAAATCTATGGACTTTTAATGGCTTTTCAGTGAAGGTGTAAACTTTGTTTTTGCATACACATTAGTGGTTATATAATGTATGTGGTTTAGGTTCTTTTTGTTGGTGGTTTTTTTTTTTTTTTTTTTTTTTTTTTTCCTCCATCTTTTCATCCCACTTATGCCAGGCACCTTTACACCTTTCAAAGTAGTCTCTGGACTTGAAGTTTTAGAGCCTTTGCTGAAACACGACTGTTTTATGGTCAAAATGTTGCACCTAAACCTGGTGAATCATTTAGTATATAAGTGTAGATGCTCTTTTGTCTTAGAATTGGAATGCCATGGTGAATTTATTTTTTTCTTCCCTTACTTTTTTTTTAAACGCTTGTTTACAGGACCCTACTAAATCCCTTTTTTCCATCTGCTCACTGAGAGAGCTCGACCTTCACTGCCATCTAGTGGTGTTTACAAAGAAGCTTTTCCTACTGAAATGCCTTAAAGAATGTTGGAAAAGGTGCTTGTATATCCAAATAGGGAGCAATGTGGTTATTTCCTTTTCTTTCCTCGCATTTGGCTGAATTATGTTTTGAGATGATCTTATCTTTTCATTAGGTTATTAGTTGTCTCAGAGATTATAAACTTTCAAGTATTTGATCATGTGAGGTGTAGCCTCTAGCATCTGCAATATTGGTAGTGCCCCTTCAACATCTTTGGGACACTGCTTTAGCAGTAAGAAATTACTTGTCTTCCTGCATCAGAGGAAAAATGTTTGTGTGCATTTCATATCTTTCCATGTTGGATACTGACAAGTACTGGGATCTTCAGTGCTTTCAGGCATTATAAACTATTGAATAAGGAGAGGGATGGGATCTTAACACTTGGATTTACTGAATCAGTGCTTCCTGGTTTGGCTTGATTGCACTTTCTTGAAGGGAGTACTGTTTAGCCTAGAAAATAAAAGTCACAAGGGAAATCTTGTATATAGATTCTTGAAGAGAAGATGTGAAGAAGATAGAGCCAGGCTATTTTCAATGGTGCCCAGAGCCAGTACCAGAGGCAGTGGGCACAAACTGAAATAGAGCAGGCTCTATCTGAATATCGGGAAGCACTGAGGGTGGTCCAGCACTGCCACAGGTTGCCAGTTAAGGTTGTGAAATCACTATCCTTGGAAATACTCAAAAGCTGTCTGGACATGTTCCTGGGCAGCTGGCTCTGGGTAGTCCTACTTGAGCAGACCGTTGGACTAGACAACCTCCAGAGATCCTTTTCAATTTCAGCCATTCTGTGATTCTTAGGGCTCAAGGCAGGGGAAATGAAATAGGTTACTCAAGTTCTTCTGTCCCTTCCTTATGTGGATGCTACATAGACCTGTGCAGGTCCTTCAGTGGGAGAAAATGAAGGCCTGACTTTAGCACGGCTAATGCCACATTCGGGCTTTACCTTGCTTGGGGCTGTCTTTCAGACATGTACAGTGTACCTTGTTGGGGTCTTGCTGTGCATGCAGTGCTTCATATTCCTGAGGGTTTTGAACTTTGTGTTTGGTCATGATCTCCATTCCAAACCTAGACTGGTACAGAGAAATTTGAGAATTTTGTCAAACAATTAACAGGAAATGGTTTAAATTTCCAGTGTGCTAGCTTTGAATTTTGTCTGATTTATAAGCAAACCAGCTGGACAAATCTGTAAATTGAGAACTAGATAAAACTTGTTTCTTGACCTGACACCTCTTACTCTTCTTTTCAAGATGTCAGTAAAACCTGTCCTATACATGACTGCCGTGACAATATATCAGTATTTGGAGAAGCTTTTCGGATGCTCTTCATGAGCAAATGGATCTTGATATCATGATAGATTTTCCCTGTTTTACTTGTGGATTCTCCCTAATAGATGCTCATAACACTTTATCCTAAAATTTTGAAGAATGTCTTTCTGCTTTTATATGCAATTTTGAGATGGCATGTTCTTGTGTTTAAAAAAGTAGTGTGTAATACATAACTGCTTTTTAATGATATGAAGAATTTCCCTTTCTTTAAAAATTTGATATTATAGGTGTTTTGTTGGAAGTCATCTAACAACTCCATGAAGCAGTGTCGTTGGGTGTATGGCCGGCAAGTCTTCATGTCTGATGTTGCCTTGAATGGGAACGAAATAATGTTTGTCACACATGATGGTGAAGCCTTTACAGGGAAGTGGCTGGAAGAAGGGAAAAAAAACTCAGAAAAGAAGGGTTAGCTGTGATTTCTTAATAGTTTTTAAGTACTTTTAAATCAGTAAAAAAGTTTAATTGAATCTTTACAATCTCTAACAGTTTATGTGGCAAGTTTGTTCTTTCCTCTGTACTGCTGCTACTGTACTCTTTCCTCAGTAATACTAAGATTGACTTTGCAGCCTTCAGTTTACCTTTAGGTGGAGATTTCTGGGAGGAAAAGTACTTCTGAAGAACAATAGTAGTACAATGGTCTAGTGTAATGATCTTGTCACATATTAGATGACAAGTCTGAAGAGAATTGGTATTCAGCAAAAGAAGGAGCATGTACTTGCTTGCAGTGCTAAGTCTGTGAAACCTGTTTTCCAGTCCCTTACCTGGGCACAATTCAAGGTCCAAAACAACTTCCACCTTATTAACATGGCTCATATTACTGGAAGTAGGTCCTGGTGGTTTGTTTTTCTGCAAGGAACATGCCTGTCTCGTACAGGATAAAATTTTCAGTGAAATTGTCAGATCTCCTATATATTCTGTAAATAAGCAAGCCTGAAATCTTCAGCATGGCTTAGCCTTATTCAATTACTTCATTAATGCACATACAGAAGTAGTAGTATTGCCTTTTTGTTGTATTAATTGTATTTAATTAACAGGATCTTTCTGTGATGTGTATTCACTTTCATTTTTTTAGCAGAACCTGTATCAAGCCTTCAGCATTCTTCATGTGATGTGTCTTGTGAACATGATACAACCAGCGTGTATGAAAGAATTCGACTTCAGAAGCTGACTTTTGTCCACCGAGCTGTCAGTATTGCCACTGATCCTAGTGGCTGCAATTTTGCTGTATTACAGTCAGATCCTAAAACCAGGTATATTTCAGATAACAATAGCTGTAACTATTTTCTATGTGTGATTGAGGTTTGAATAATTCTTTTCCTAACTGTTTTTTTGGCTCATACAGAAGTTACAGGAACTACAGTTATCCACACTGCTAGAGAATGGTACTATGTTAGTAATTATGTTGAAGTTGTTACCTAAAGGCCTCAGCTTATGTATGCATAATAATAGGCAGTATTGATGTTTTATCTGAAGTGTTTAAGGCAAGCATTTGCCATGTATTTCGTAACACACTTTGAGTTCTAAATACTGTAGAAATTCACCCTTTCAGTAATTACCAATAATCAGCTTTTAAATAAAAGTGACAAGTGAATTTTGCTTTGTTTGGAAAGAAATGCATGAAGTACAATAAGTAAATAGAATACTGAACCATGTTTCTTATGCTGTCATAATAGGTTCCAACATTTGTGATAAACAGCTGAACATTAGCTTTTTTCCCTGATTGCTTTAGTTTGTAATATGAAATACAGCAAGCATTTCTGTGTTTTCATGATGGAAAAACGAGATGAAGATAAGATAGTTCTGATAATAGTGGTACAGTATAAAGGCAAAATAGTACATACTGTAAATATACTGAAGCTAGACAAGTCTTATTTATATAGTTTAATTGTGTAAATACCATATTATTACTTATTTCCGTAAAGAACAGGGCAAGAAATGTTGAGCAGTGCAGCAATGTAAGAAAAAAACCAAAGAAACCAAATGGAAACAACATTTTTTCTCTTCATTAAACATCTCTCTTCATTAAAATGTGATGAATGTTTTAAATAGTGTTTGATTATGGATTTAATTTTATTTCAGTCTCTATGAAATCCCAAGTGTGTCACTATCAAGTTTTGGAATGGATTTTGGCAAACTGTTAGATGAAACAGATGAAATGGACAGCATCCATGATGTGACTTTTCAGATTGGTACGAGGATGTACCCCGTGCACAAATACATCTTGGCCATACGCTCCGACTTCTTCAAGAAGCTCTTTGATTCCAGTGACAACCAGCTAGACACTCCAGACATCTACCGTAAAGATGAAGATGCTGTTGGATGTGATCTCTATGTAATTGAGAAGGTCCATCCAGATCTGTTTGCATACCTTCTGCAGTTCATATACACTGATACTTGTGATCTTTTGACTCATGGTTACAAGCCAAAAATCTCATATAAAGAAAAATCAGATGAATATCAAGATACTTTAATTTCTAATCTCAGCAAAATGAGCTTTGATGAAAATGTCAATGGAAACTCTGCATTTGAGATTTATAGGAATAATCAAGTGCAAGTTATAAATGAAAAACAGAAGAGCAAATCTAAAAAAGGTAAAGCTGGTGATGAAGCTAATCTCATTAAAATGTTGCAAAATGCAGCAAAGAAGTTTGGGCTCAGCAATTTAAGTGGAAGGTAGGTGAAAGGAAATGCATTTATATTTTGACAAACTCTCCATGGCACTTTTTTTATGTAGCTGACCTAAGTTTAGTTGTTATGACAATAGTGGGAATTAGAACACTGATGTTAGAATAGAAACTAGGGGGAGATGATGAGGGAATGCTGCTTATGAACTGACTGGGCTGATTTCCAGTACATATAGGAGTTTCAGGTTGGTGGGTGGTGAGCTATTCCATCACTGTTTGGGCATCACTTGTTTTGTATCTGCTCATTCTGTTAGCATTATTACTATTTTCCATTCTTTTTCTGCCCTATTAAAACTGTCTATTCAGCCCACAAATTTTACTATTTTTTCCCCAATTTTCTCCCCCATCCCACTGGTGGGTGGTGAGGGCAGAGTGAGTGAGGGAGGGACTGTGTGGTCTTTAGCCAGATGAGTGAAACCATGGCAATATCCCCTAAGACACGAGCTCTGCAGGATTTGATATCTGGTATAAATCATCTGACTTTCCAGAAAGACTGCCATAAAACATCAATACTGATTATGTTAGAGATAGCTGATGTAACTGAATTCTGGACTGTATAATTTTTACACTGTGGTCTGTAGTCTAGCAGTTTTTCACAAGATAGCAAACATGTTTAGTATAAAACAGCAAAGAGCAAATTTAAATTCTTGTTCAAATGATGTAATTTTTATGTTACATACTGAAACAAATGGAATTGAAATAAATTGTCTCTGTAGAACTGCATTAATCAGTTTTTTTTTTCCTGCATATGTCCTTTCAAAAGAGGGATATGAGCTTTTTCAGGGCAGTTTTCTTACTGTACTTCTTGCATGTACAGCCAAGATGTGAGGCTGCTGCTAAAACTGAGTTCCTAAGTAATGTTTCTGTGGTAAAGTACTTTGCCTTTAAAGGTGTATTACTCTGTAATCCACCACCAGCACTCCTGTATCTTTACCATCCTGTTCACAAGCCTCCCTGATGAATTAGGATGCTAAAAAAGCCTGTGCTGAAATTCCCATCTCTTCCCAACCACTGTGTTTGCTCAGTTTATTGATTGGTACTGATATGTATTCAATTTCTTGGTTTTTGACCCTTTAGTATTGAACTTTGGCAGTGACTCTACAGTATAGGTTTCATCTAAGATGAAATATATATCTAAGACGAGGAACGAATGTCAGTTGCATTTTACATCTGCCTTGAAAACTTTTCAAGTAACAACTGGCTTCTATTTTTTTATGATAAATCGTTTTCATATTCACAATATGAGCCCACTGAAGTACTGTTGCTTTGTAAAACTGTTCTTAATGGTTTGAACTGTACAGTAATTGTATTGCTTATTTTTAATGTTAATAATTTGCAGGTTGGATGGAGTCAGGTTAGAAAATGGAAAAATTAACGTTGTCAACAAGAAGAATGGGAACAAACCAAAGTTAAATCAGAAGAAATGGTAATTTTAAAAATCAAGTTTCCCCTACCCCACTACCTTCATCTTATGTCATCTCTTTACTTGTTAAGTAAGGACTAAGGTTGATACAGCTGCATTTTAATTTCTGGTATGCAATTGTCTCTATCATAGTAATTCAGCTTTAGAAGTTCTCTGTAGATATTTGTAGACTTGATCTGTAAATTAGTAAATGGGGATAGATTATGTGTGGTATATCTTTGTTTCTTTTTATTGTACCTTAGTGTGTCTGTGGATTAACTGTGTCATAGAATGCTAATGCCAGGAGAAATGGTTTGGGTAATCCAGTCAAAAGCAGTTTGATTTCTTTTAATCTGCTTTCTGTAGCAATAAGACTACATGGATTGGAAATAAGCAAATGCATAGTATGTTTTCTAATTTGCTTTTAGCAAAGTGGTGCTTGTTTTTTAATTCCATTGATGTGATCGAGTTACTTATACTCGAAGTCCTGAATAGTCTGTCTATATAGGAGAAGCAACATTGCATGAAAGTAGCTGGTTTCACAGAATTTGGGTTCATTCTTAAAATGCATTGTCAAGGCCTATGGTACCTCCTGATAGAGAAGAAATAGGTAAATTAACATAGACCATTTAAGATTGACTAAAATTAGCCATAATTATTTTGTTTAATCATAGCTTTTTTGAAACAGTAATTGACTGAGTTTTGAAGGAAATATTTCAGATGGAATTTTTGAAGCTGAACTTTGGACGAAGAAATTCCAGAAAGTATGGTGCCTGTTCTTTTGGGTTTATGTTCTGTGGTATTATTAAAGTTCAGGTGTGTGTTATTTCAGAGGATAAATCCTAACTTGCTAAAGTTAGCATTTAACTGTAGAGTGTACAACTTGTAGCTCTTCTAAATAGTCACAGTTCTTATGCTATTAAATATCTTCTAGTTCATACCTCTGCGATGTGACCCTGAAATCTTTAGATGGAAAGGAGTTCCCGTGTCATAAGTGTGTACTTTGTGCAAGACTTGGTATGTGTGTGTATTTTTATATATATTTATATAACATAAGTTATATTGTCTTTTTTAACTGTCATTTTATTTCATCTTGAACTGAAATGCCTTTCTTTACAGATTATTTTCACAGCATGTTAAGCAGCTCATGGATTGAGGTAAGTTTGCCAAAATCATGTGTGATGGTACATTTTATTTTGCATCAAATAAGTGACCGCTTTTCAGTTTTTCCTATAATAACATATCCTAAATACTAGGGAAAAGGATGGGTTGCATTCTTTGATTCTGTTTGCAAGAAAAAAAAACAAGCCACATTTTTGGTTACTCTGTGTTTGTACTATTGAGATTATGTATTAAATGAGAATAGTAAATACTGTATATCACAGGAAATTGCTGCTTTTATTTTAAGGGTTTAGTTTGAACTAAACTCATGGCTTTATAAAAAACCACTGACAGGACTGTTCTTATGGGATATTGCTTTGGATGAATTTTCATTTTCTTTCTGTAAAAAATAGTACAATTTACATAGTATGGAGTTTGTAATAACTTGTCATATGTACTAGTGCAAGAGAGAGCTGGATTAAGGGTCAGTGTGTAGAATTCCAGCTGACTTTTGCTGTTAAATGAAATAGAAGATATCAGGGACTATTCTACTTAGTCACCAACTGCTGTTTCAAAAGGTGTAGATCTTTAATTTGTCTTGGTTCCTATTTGATAGCTGTGTGTCAATGCCCTGGTTGTTCCTGGACATTGTAATTTGACAAAATACCACTGTTTTAACTACCTGAGCGCTACTGGTAATGTTAATGGAAAGAGAGGAATGGTCTAAGTGGAGAAGCGTTTTTCTGAGACTGAAAACTGAAGCAGTGTGCAGGAGTTCCTCGAATTTCTTAGCTTTTCAGCAATACATTAAGAACATTAAGTGCTTAAGTGAAGTACTGGCAGTTCTGCTGTGAAAGAGAACTTCACCCATCCTCCATCTTACTGAACTGCCTTTTCCTAAGTTGTCCCTGAAAAAACATATTTGAAACACTGTGAGACCAATGATTGATTTAAGGGTTTTTTTTAAAGTGTTGAGTGTCCATTTGTATAATGGTTTTGTATATCAATATGTAGTTTCCTATTATTTTGTTCGTAAACCTAAATCAACCTAAATTAATAAGTAAATATTTTGTGAAGCAAGGGCTATAGATGTTATATAAATATCGTAATGTCTGTAAGAGGTTTTTAACTGTTAAAAGGAAAATAATGTCAGTAGCAGTAGCATGTTCTAAAGCAAAGTAAATATTTTAGTATGAAACTTGGGTACCACCTGAAGTAAACCAAAGTTGTTAAGCAGCGATGAACACAAATGGTGACAATTGCATGGTTTAGTGGCAAATGTTTGATCTTATGAAAGCTTTACCTTAATGGTTAGGATGGTTCTTCAAATGGAGGGCTTGATGAGGGCCTTGTTTTCAGAGTCCTTAACTGTAGCGACTGCTTCAATATTATTGTTATTTGGAACTTGTGATTTCATTAGCTCTTTTGACCTTGAAAGGAAAGCAGTTCAGTACTTGCATAGAGGCTTCCTGTAGTTCTACTTTTAAGCAATTGTTGGTAAAGTAATATAGTCAAGGAGGATTGTTAGAGTAGATGATCAAAGTGATCAAACATGAAACTGTTTCACAAGTATTTATTCAGAAGTTTGAACAGATTTTAACTGCTTTGCTACAATCAATTCTTGATTGAGAAACTTGGACAGATTTTGTACAAATGCTTAAGTAATTGTTTAACTTTGGAAATGTGACCTTCAATCTGA
Organism: Anomalospiza imberbis; assembly: GCF_031753505.1. Taxonomy (NCBI): domain Eukaryota; kingdom Metazoa; phylum Chordata; class Aves; order Passeriformes; family Viduidae; genus Anomalospiza; species Anomalospiza imberbis. Next base: position 34,217,733 of record NC_089683.1, on the reverse strand, counting down.
GTTATTTTCTTAATATACCTACTGTCTTAATTTTGTATTTTATTCCAAGTAGTCAGCCTCACTTAATCTTTCTGTTTCTTCTTTTTTTTTTTTTTTCTTTAAATACTTCTGCCTTTTAGGCTACCTGTTCAGCTCTGGAAATGCCCATCCATTCTGACATACTACAGATAATTGTGGATTACTTGTATACAGATGAAGCTCTTGCCATAAAAGGTGCCATTAATATATTTTCAGCTGTAGCTTTTGGAATTTTTGTATTTTTAAAATAGAAATTCAAAACTTAATGTGCTTGTGTTGGAGTTACATTTAAAAAAAAATCAAAAATTTTGACTTTTTCTTTAGACTTTGAGGGGATAGCAGTATCCCAGGCCTTATTTTACCTTTTCTTTAGTTTGTTAAACTGCAGCTTTCCTTTTGCCTCCTTCTGTTGCTTCAAAAAGTGGACTGTTAGTGCTCTTCTAAGCTATTTCTTGTGCTGTGAAAATCCCGTCAAAATTTGTGAAGCCATTATATTTGTGCTTTGGTAAAATCTCATTGAAGCTGTTTGTTTTATAGTTGCTTTTGAATTGCCTCCAGTGTTTACATGATGCTTTGTTTTCCAGATTCTCAAAATGTGGAATTCATATGTAACGTTCTTGTGGTAGCAGACCAGCTTCTTATATCCAGACTCAAAGAAATCTGTGAAGTAGCCATTGCAGAAAAATGTGAGTCCTTCCACATGTACTGTGAAGGGTTAGAGAACAAAAAATGGTATTCTTAGGTCTTCTTGCCTTTTGCAGCAAAGAATTTGTGTATCTTCCTTTCAGATGATTACATTTTGATGTTCATTGCATGTCTGCTAATAATTGCTGCTTTAGTCCGAGCAATATTCTACATTAGCGTATTAGTGTGATCTTCCATTCCTTTTGCATCATCTTTACCTCATGCTCTTTAAAAAAAAAAAAAGTAAAAATTAAAAAAATAAAACCTAACCTCAATGGAATCTTCATTTCATTGAATTGAAATTTCTTTTCTTTAAAATATGATAATTCTGTTTCAATTTCTGTCCTTGTATGTAGTGTTCCCTCTCTCCTCTTTCACTCTCCTTATTTTTTCTTTTTCTGTACTAAATTGGAACATTTGGAAGTTTAACAACTGTTTATGCTATTTATGGAACTTGCTATTTTTATCTTTCTTTTTCCTTTTTGTTTTGGACTGCTAGGTTTTAATATTTTGAAACTGATCTGTTTGTAGGTTGGGCTTTTTAGTTCTGTGAAGCAGCTATTGCATACAAGCTGCTACAAAGTTACATGGAGCTTCCTATAGTTTATGGCCATTTGAGTGTTAACATTTTTTCTAGGAATGAGGTAGTATATGATACATTTCAATAACTAGATCATGCTGCACAATAATTCTTAAAATGGCTGCTTGATACTACAGCCAATTATCTAATTTAGTTTGTTGTGTTTTGTTTCTGCAGTGACCTTAAAGAATGCTGCTGAGCTGTTGGAGTTCTCAGCAATGTATAGTGCTGAACAGCTAAAATTGTCCTGCTTGCAGTTCATAGGACTCAATATGGCAGCTTTGCTTGAAGCAAGGTAAGCAGGAATGCAAATATGTTCATGTATTAGTTGTAAAATTTAAATATCCCAGAAAGGTAAAAGGATTGGAATAACTAATATGGACAGTTTAATGTTAAAATGCAGCTGAATGCTTCCAGTTTAAAGGTAGGCTCATTTTTGTCAGTTAGGGAGAGAGAAGCTAGTTAAATATCTGTACATACTGTACCAGTTCTATAGTACAAAACCATATGCTACAGTCTGGCATGAAGAGCCTCTCTGGAATTCAGTGGGCTTTAACATTAGGTCTAGTCTAGGGTTTTAAAAGCATTTTTGAAGATGCATAAAACTGCTGTGGGGCTTTTCTTTTCCCTCCATTTGGAGGTTGTTTTTTGGGGCATGGGGATTATTGTGGGGATTTTTTGTTTGTTTTAGGATTGTTTGTTTGGGTGGGGTTTTTTTTAAACGTGGTTGTTAACAATACATATTTGATTTAATACAGATTTGATTCCAAAGACGATGGGCCTGCCCACTGGTAGTCTTTTTGCTTTAATGTCTGTAGTGAGAGCTGAACAAATTAATTTATTATCCTTGCTTTCCACAGTTCTAAAGTTCTGAGAAGCTGAAGGTGTGCTCTGGCCTTCCTTCTCTTGATGCTTTTGGACAGGCCATCAAGTTGCTTCCTAAGTACATATCAGCTCTTGCTTTTCTCAGAGCAAACCTTATCAGCACTGATTGAAGTTCTTTTCTAGCAAAACCTTAAGAAAAACACCAAAAAGCGCAGCCAAAAAAAAAATCTTTCTTGTGAGTTCTCTCTGTCCTTTTTGTCAGACTTCTTTTCACTTCCAGAAGTTCTTAGAGATATGAAACAGTTCAGAATGCCAGCATTTTATTGCCATGTCACACAGTGGCTTCACTTGCATCCCAGATACAGAAGTTCATTCATATTAGCAATTTCCCGCTTCACCTCTCTATAAAGTATAAACATTCTAACCTTTGATTTTGGAGAGAAGAGTAAAAATCTAGTAATGTTGCCTTAAATATTATTTGGAATTCAGACTTGTTTCCTGTTAAGCCTATATGCGATATTCTTACTACAATTAAGAGTCTATCTAAATTTTAGTGAAAATCTGAAAGTGTTAGTATTGGGTAGAAAGGCTATTAATTTGAGAAACCCGAGACAGAACTAAGTCCTGACAGCTTTTTGCAATGAGAACTGCTCACATGGACAAGACAGTTCTGTTGAGTCAAGTTTGTTGCTGTAGTATTGTTTATTGGCATAAATGTCTATGTTGTGTGTTGTGTTTCAGTTTTTTGGAGAATTTACATAGATTTGGAGTATTTAGATACATGTCAGGAGGACAGTATGCAGAAATAGGTAAAACAATGACCAGTTCTTGTTAGCCTAACTATATAGGTCTGTTTTGGCTGTGATATTAAGTAAAGGTAGGTGGGAAGGTTGTGTATTTAATCCTGCCCTACAACAAAGGTTTTTATTTTGTATTCAGTGTCTTCCTTTAGATTCTGAAGAGCATGAATAGGTGATAATACCTGTGGGTGAGATTCATCCAAAATGTTCATTTGAATTTTTCATTAATGTGATTTTTCATAAGCTACTAAGATTAATTTGGTATTTAAGGATAAAGATAATTTTTTTTAGGACTCTGGATGTCTTAAGTGATGAAGTTGTGAAGGATCTTTCTGTTTATTACAGGAAAATGGTAAGTTGTACAACTTGAGTGTAAGCTGATTAGGTGTAAAATGAGCATAGATAAAGTTGTCTGCTTCTATTATCACTCTCAAGGAGTTCGTATTTCATTATTCACTAGCTACTGCTGCATCAGTGTTGTGTCTTTTAAATTAATTAGTTATACACATTAAACATATTAATGTTCCGTAATTAACAATTGTTGCATGGAACAGCGTAAGCAAAGCCTATGGAAAAGAGCATCCCTTACTTAGAAGAAAGGAGAAGAAAGCGGAAAAGTTCAGGGTGATTGTATAGATGTTAAGATCTATACGATGTTAACAGTAAGAAGTAAGAAGAAGAATGTGAAAATTGAAATGTAATGCAATGGTGAAAGCCAATACACATTATAATACAGTATTCTCTTACTGTAAAAGATAAATGTTTGCAAAATCTTTAAGCTTTTTTTTTGCCATAAGTTAACAATAGATGAAATATAGGCATTTTGACTCTGTCACTTAAGATACTTCTTCAATTTTGCTTAAAGATATAACTTAAGTTTATAAGCTTATTAAGTAATTAATTACCTGATCTGTGAAAGTGTTTTAAATGATGAACGGTTTTGGCCCTCTTACATAAATTTGCTAGCATACAACTTCAGTGAAACCTAATGTAATGACTTTTAAACTGCAGATTCCGGCTATGGTCAGAAGAGTAATTACTCCATATCCAGATGGACCTGACATAAGTTCTTTTGAGCCTGAAGATGGAGAGAACTTCGTATTTTTAAGGGAAGAAATGAATACAGAACAAAATTCTCAGTAAGTATTTGTTTTTCATCAATATTTTTAACAAAATAAACTGTGTGTGGCATTAATCCCCATTTGCATTGGTGCCTGACTGCATTTAAGTTCAGAATTGAAAGATTAAGAAATGAGATTTCAGAGACCATTCTCAGTTTCCTTAAGTCTTTGAAAATGTTGCAAAACTGCAGCAGAGCACTTTCAATTTAAAAGTGGCGAGTAAAGGTTGCGAAATGAGCATTCACAGCGATGTTTGGGGCTTGTGCATGTGATAAGAGTATCTGTATATGTGTGAGACCAACGGTGCAGTTCATTGTACTTCACTGAATTAGGAGAGGTCAAAAGAGAAAAAACGGACTAGTGAATGTAGTACAGATCTGTTTGAAAAATTGTGCTAATCTAAATTTTTTTATATTAACTGAATTGCCAAATGAAATACAGAGCTTTGTAGTGTGATAGGATGGCTTGGTAACAGGCTTCCAAACAGTGGGATAAAATGTCAGTCTGCAGAAGAAACTTCACCTGCAGTATTGTGTACTGTTCTGAGCACTTGTGTCAGGAAAAGTTGCACTAAATAAACTAGTGTAGCTAAGAGCTAGTAGATCAAGGAAACTGAGATGCTATTTTGTATTCAATTACAAGCCTTTCAGTGTTTTTCAAGGCTGGGTAGTAGCTTCTAGGGAATTGTGTAGTCCAAGGATTAAAAACTAGACACCCCAAGTGTAGTGTAAGGTGGTGCTGCAGTAGTGATTACGTAGTTATGTAGTTACTTAACAAAAAGCTGCTTGAAGAAGCTTTGAAATATTGCACTGTAGCTGCATTTCATGTAATTCTGAGTATCTAGTGGTTTTGTTAAAATGAAAGATGCCTTTTATTTGATTTCACTCTTTCTAATAGCATACACAGGAACACATGAAATTTGGGTAACATCACCCTGTATCTGCTTTATTGTAAAATTAGTATTATCATAATGGCAGTGGTTATGTTGGGGAAGAATGAGACCAACTGTGCCATTTATTGAGCTTCAGTAATTTAGGAGAAAGCAAGAGAGAAGAAAGTGGAGAGTTGTCTGTAATTTGCTTTAGGTCAGTTGGTGTAATTTGTAGCAGGTTTAATCTGACCTAGATGGCAGTGCCAGCCTGTGCAGCAGCTGTGTCTTCCACTGTCTCAGCAGAAGTCTGTGTGCAGTATAATAGTCCAGAGGCTAGATCTAGACTGGAAAGAATTTTTTTCTTTTCTTCCTGGATTCTTCTTTTCCCCCAAAATCATTTATGTGCCAGTGCATAAGCAGAGCAGGAGCAGGCAGCTAGTGCCAGCTGCTGAGATCAGGTACTACACCTTGAAGTATAACTGCTGCTGCTGACTGAAGAATGTGACATTGACATGGGTAGTTCTGAAGCTCAGTTTCTTTGGCTTTAATGCATTCTGTGGGTTTTTTTGTTTTTTTCCTATTAGGGAAGCCCTTTTCAAAAAAGCAAAAACTAAGGCAAAAAAGAAGCCAAGGAAACGGTCTGACAGCTCTGGAGGATATAATCTGTCAGATATTATTCAGAGTCCGGCCTCTACAGGTCAGTGGGAAAGAGATTCCTTTCAGGTATAAAAACAGAACATAAAGTGTAACATGAAACGCAGTTTCTGTATTTCAAGAAGGAAATAGTAGTATTTCTTTCCTTGTGAACACTATAATTAAATTTAAATAGTGAATTCTTAAGATTAAGGGTGTTTTTGAAAGAGTGCTTGTCATCGTACCCAAAGTTCAGATAAAAGCAGGTATTTTATCAAATAAATATAATGCACATTTTCTTATGTGGTTTTAGTAAGTGGAACATTTCTGTTAATGCATTGTGGGGTTTTTTTCTGAAACAAAGAATAAATTATCCACTTTTTACTGAGAAGATGGTAGAAGAATTTAAAGGAAAAGTGTTTTTATTTGAATATTGTGAGACAGAGGAAGAAAACTGGGAGTAATGTCATTTTGAAAAAATGTTACGGATAGCAAAAAATTTGCTTATACTTACCACTGGCTAGTATTCTGGACTAGATAAACTTCTGGTTGCTTCATCATATGGTGTGAATAATTTTTGTGTTTGTTAAGCAGTGTTTAGTCTGGCTCTCATGATTTAATAGTTCTATCTTTTCTTATTTCTAGGCTCAGTAAAACTGGATAAAACGAACTCAGTAGACTCACTTCCAGAACTCTTAACATCTGACTCTGAAGGTAGTTACGCAGGTGTGGGTAGTCCCAGAGACTTGCAGTCCCCTGACTTCACAAAAGGATTTCATCCAGAGAGGACTGAGGTTGGATTTTCTCTTAGCAAGTTTTTTGTGTTTATCTAGTCCATCAAAAGCAGAGTTTGTATTTTAGAGTCTTTCTGTGAATCTGTTGTACTTAAAATTGAGTAGACAACTTGGAAGAGTTGCTGTTTATTTGATTAAGAAAATAAAACTTAGTGTTTGAAATGTTTATTCAACAATTTCTGCCTGATCTTTAGGTGAAGGACAAAGTATGCAGTCAGGGTGTGAAACCCTCTCACCCTAACAAGGAGATGAAGTCATACAAGGGAGCATCAGCATTGACGCAGTCTGTTCCGCAGTCCATTCCCAGTGCCAGACACAACTCTGCAAGCTCTCCCAATTGGGTAGCAACCACTTTCAGGTGCAGTAATACCTACAGTCACTGTTTTACACTTGGTAGTGAAAGCTAATAATGTTCTATTCAGACTAAAAAGCTATCTGCTCTTCAAAATGATCGTACATTACATGACACGTGAACTCAAGATCCTGGTAATTTAATAAAAGGACAACATTTTGTAATTATTCATTGAGAAAAGCAATTATATATATATTATTTTTTTAATTGTTTCTACTCTGTACTTTTCTAACACCTACTTTGTTAATACTGTGTAAAATACTGGAGAGTTTTTTATAGAATCATACCATGCTTGAAGCTTTTAGAAGCTCTGCTGTACTTTGAGATTTTTTTAGGCCTTTAGACTTGAACGGGCTGTAAAAATCAACATCACAAGTTGAACTGGTACAATAAGAAAAAATTGAGTATTGTTTTTTATCTGTAAGGAGAGATGGAGGAAGTGCTGCTTGTTTTATTCCAAAGCCTGTCCTTGAATCAAGTTGTAATTACTTTAGGTGCCTTTAAGTACACATTTTAATTTATAGTTTTTTGTAAAGCTTGGGAATGTGTAGATTTAATTCATGCTTATTTCAGTGGAAGTTTAAAATTAAGTCAAGTATGAAAAAGAGACTGATACCTGAAGTTTGAGAATGTTACTGATGTTTGTGTAGCACTCTGACTGCGAAAACTGCTTTGTTTATCGTGTGAAATAATTTTAATCCTGCACTTAAAAGAGAGAACTAATTCAACCTTCAGAGCTGCAAGCAGTGCCTTTCTATAACTTAGCATGAGCATTTGACTACTAAGTATCCTTATTTACCTATTTAATTTTTTTTAAGTAATCTTAGCTTTAGGTATCTAATTTTTTTAGGGTTCTAAATTTTTCAAGTAATCATAGTCCACATCTTTTTTGTTTCTTATTATAATGAGTCTTGAAAGTATTTTTTAGTGTGCTCTTAAATATGTATATATTTATAAAAGTTTTGTCAGAAACATTTTATTTGAGGTTTGCCATAATTGAGGAAACAGACATAAATTATACAACCAGTTACCAATCCTATGTATGATTTAGAGGATTTCAGTGAAGGATGGAACTGTGGATTTTAAGTAAAAATCAGTGCCTTGTAAGGTAACTTTTTATTTTTCATATAGCCCTGCCAGCCCTCCTGCTATGGATCTGAGAACCATCATGGAAATTGAAGAAAGTATGCAGAAATGTGGAACCATGCCAAAGGCAAATTCAAGGTTGGTAAAAAACCAAAATCTATAAAAAAGTGTGATAGGCCTAGGTTGTTACAAATTTACTTAGTGGTTTAGGCCATTCAGTTTAAAAAAAGCAGGATAAAAGTTGTCCTATTTGGTTTTGAACAGCTTTGTTTACTTCATTATGTTGTTTTTTTTGAGCATACAAAATGTATCCCTTTATTTTATTCTAGTCTTGTTTTGTCAACTACTGCAAAAGAGCGAGTGAGCTAGTGTCTTAAATAAGTGGCCTGTCCTGCTGAGCCTTTCTGTTTCCGACCAAAAAGAATTAATTCTTGTCCCTAGGATGCTGGAAATTACTTGTGCATGAGTACTGGATTTGAGAAGTTCATTTCTTGTCTTGCATTCTCTGACCTCTCCCAGAACTCATGTCTTGATGTTGACAATTCTTCAGACAGAAGCAAGTGTGGTTCCTTCTTGTAGAAGCATCCCAAAAGACACAAGGAGATAAATGTGCTTTTTTACAAGGCAGTATATAAAAGTTAGCGTTGTTTAAGTGGCAACATAGGGAAGAGAACAGGAGGTGACTCTCATTACCTTTGAGGTGTGGCTTTCCTATAAAGGAGAGTTAAGACAGTACTCATGGAACCTGGTAAAGGCTTGCTTGGTAGATAGATCCAGAAACTGCAAACAAAACAGCCAAGACTGAAGAATCCAAATAGCTTAGAAAAGAAAATTATTACAGATAGAAGAAACGTCTCTATGCTGTTGTATACATTTTTTTCTGCATGAATATTTTTGGTTTAAGGGAGCTAAGCTTGACAATCTCTAAAAAATCACAAGACTAGAAAATAGTCGTCATTTGGTAGTAGTCCTCTTTTGGTGACTTGATTCCTATTCTGTGTGTTTTCATTTATGGACATCTATGTGAAGAATATTTCTATGACGTGTTCTTTCTGTCACTCTTGATATTAATTGATCCTTTTTTTTTGCTTCCCGGCCATATGAGCCCTTGCCCCCCACCCTTTCCTTTTGGCACTCTAAGCAAAGTATTTTTGTTTAGGAAAGAAGTTATTTCTCAGTTTAATTTGCAGGATTAAAGGTGAGTCATCTCAAAGGACATGCATCTTACAACTTCTTTCTTTTCAATGTCCATTCAAAGCAGAATGATGTTTCATGGAATCAAGCTTTCTCAGAAGCAAAGGAAAATGATTGCCCTGGCAGCAAAAGAGAATGGAGCAGTAGGTAGCAGCCTGGAGCCTACCGCTGCAGTAACTGCACCACCTCCACCCACAAAAGTTGCAAAACTAGGGAATGCATGGTATGTTATAAATCAAATATTTTTTTTTTTGAGAGTTTTTACATTGAATAGGCAGACTGAACTATTTATATCTACATTTGGAAGTAATCTAGAAATTCCATGGGGTAGGGAAGTGCAGGGGTTGCAGTTTAACAGTTCTTTGAAATTTTGCTGTGAGTCAGAAGACTGCATCCCATCTGGTGCTTTCCTGTGTATGATGTTGTATTTGCAGATGGTGTCCAAGTAAATCATGGAAGAAGAAGATTGAGAACTAGCTCTGAAACTTAGCTAGGAAGAGGTTATTGAAAACCATTATGAATGATGTTTTTTCTCTGTCAAAACCAAAGGAAAATGTTAGCCCTTCCCAGGGAAGGTGTGGAATGACTTTGGACTAGAGGAAAATTGACCCAAATTAGGGTAACAAAGTTATCTAGGTGTCTTGGAGCTGGAGGGAGCTTTGGATACTTCTAAAAGTTTTTATGGTGGAAAGATGCACAGGGGTTTAAAATTACTTTGAATGCTGATCACATACAAATTAAGGGTTTGAGTTAATATCATAGTATCGAATGCAAAATAGTTTATCATCTGTTCAGTGAATTAGGTTTATAACAAATGTAATAAGGTGCTAGCCCAAGTTATGCTTTGTACTTCACTTATACTGTTGGTATTGGATAAAAACATAAACAAAACATGTAGAAGTTTCAAATTATGTATATTTAATGGGTTTGATTATCACGGGATTAATACTTATTTGCATGCTCTAAGCATGAAATAAACATTCATTTCAAGTTCACTTAAGTAAATGTGGCCATTTCTCCAGTTTTACCCATTCAAGAAGGTCTAGACTTTTATTGAAGATTACATTTGTACTGTTTCCCTAAAAGGACCATCAGTCTCTTCTCTCTGTAGCTTACTTGGCTGTACCTCAGTGGGAGCAAAGGTTTCGGCATACACATCACAGTCACTCTTGAGCTTTCTGTCTTCGCAATTGATTTTCATCCATGTACACCTGATACTAAAATTTAGGGTCTCCTTTACTCCCCCAATTCCTTAAATTTGTTATGATATAATATTGGGAAAAGCCCACGATTTTATTTTTAAGAGGAAAGACAATGAGTTGGTTTGCACTTAAGGATTCAGACTCTTCCTGATCTCTGGACAATAACTGAGACCTAGATAAAAGGAGAAACAAGGTTTGTAAGATTCATCTTCTGAAGTCTAGTGAGTGGATGAATTTGTGTCCTTAAAACTGGTCCTCTCAAATGCTTTGAAGAACATGCTACCTGCTTTTTGCAGGTGATTTTACAGGTCAAGCAGCAGGTTAATTATTTGCCTTAGCTAATGGAGGTGTCACAGGGCTGAGGTGTTACAACTCTGAGGCTTAAAATTTACTAGGAGAAATTGATGGTTGAATCACATGTTGATGAGCACAGCAAACACTGATTCATTCTATCCTTTATTATATTAAAAAAAAAGTAATACTCTATCTACTATTTGTAATCTCACTACTAATGTTATAATTATCCATGAGGACAATGCCATATAAAAATTCTATAAAATAAAGTCAAAATTGTTTATAGAAATAAAATGAAGGTGAAGGAGAATATCCTTTTATCAGGTGCAGTGACAAATTATGAAGGAAATCCTGAGGCACCTGATGTCTTCTTTGACTCAGTCAAAGAATGAGTCATTCTCCAGGTCCCCAGCCCCATGGGCTGGAATGAATCCCCCATAATTTAAAGGGGGTCAGTGATGTGCTACACCTCTTAGACACACACAGGTCCATGGGACTGGATGAGATCAACCCAAGGGTACAGAGGGAGCTGGTGAAGGTGACCACTGAGCCACTTTAAATCATTTACCAGCAGCCCTGGTCAAATAGAGAGGGCCCTGGTGTCTGGAGGTGAGCCAGTATGAGACCCATTCAAAGAAGGATTGGAAGGAGAATGTGGGGAACTATGGGCCTGTCAGCCTGACCTCAGCTCCAGGGAGGCTTATGGGGCAGATCATCCTTAGTGCCTTAACATGGCATGTGCAGGACAACCAGGTGGTCAGGTCTAGCCAGCATAGGTTTAAGAAAGGCAGGTTCTGCCTGAATAGTTTGACTTATTCATATTAGTCATCTGCTCTCTGATAGATAATTCTTTACCCTATTGAGTGTTATTTAAACTGCAAACTGCCTATAAATTCTTTCTCGCTTTTAAAAAGCAAATAAAGACTGATTTTTGAATATCCCTCGATAAATGTCTCCAAAAAGTATCTTGTGGTCTTAAGGTTCTGATTAAAAAGTTTCTGGAAAGAGCTGGGTCTACTGTGTTACACAAACCATCCTAGGTGGAAAGGCTAGGGTATATTTCAGGAGGATGGAATCCAATCTAACACTCGTGGTCACCATGCGTGATTCCACACGTTCCTCCTGCGTTCCTCTGGCTGCCGATCTGGAAAATACCGTTAGCTCAAAAGTTCAAGCACAGAACCAGTGGGAGCTATATGAAATTTTAAAATTAGGCCTTGCTGCTGGAAGAAAACATTTATTGAATAAACTTCAAGCTACTTTAGGCAAGCAATCAATTACTTGATTGCCGCTGCTAGTTGTTCAAAGTATTTTTGTGTGTAAGGTAGAATGGTTGTGTTACTCATCTACTCTAATATTATATTTGCAGAGTTAGTCTGTAAATTCACAGTGGACTATTAGTTGACTGCATTTGGCAGTCGATTGAGCTTTCCACACTTGCAATATAGTCAAAGCCACAGAACTTGTGTTCCAGTGAAATCAGATACTCAACTTGGATGCTGAATGTGGTGAAGCACACTTGCCAGAAGGGTGTGGGACCTTCTGGCTTTTTTAGGTTGACTGAAAGTCTGTCATACACTATGCCCTACCTTTTCCTCTAAGAGAAACCTTCAGCTTTACAGTTTTTTGGGAAACTGAACCTTTGTTTCTTCCTTTGAAGAAAACTGAAAATTAGAAGGAAAAAATAAAATAGTGCTCTAGTAATACTTTGAAAAAATGTCTAAAGTTAACTGCATGTTGACTTTATTAGTTCTCTAAACCCACTTTGATCAAGGAAGTAGGAGTGTTGCTTACTTGTTTTGGGCCTTTTTTAAGCTCAGGAGAGTCTGTGGCTTTTCAAGACCAGAGGCACGAAGAAATATGAAGTCTGTCTTGAGAATTAACAATTGCGTATCCTGATGTCTAGGTTGTCAGGTTGACGGTATTCCAGCTTACAGTAACATCAGCAGCTGTTTTGGAGCTCCATGCTTTGATGGTTTGCAGTTACATCTTAGAGAACCATAGTCATACTCCACTTTTTTTTAAGTATAAATTAGTTTTTCTAATTTTGCAAATTAGATAAAAATGTCAATTTATCAGACAGGACAAACTGAAATTTAGAGTTGTTACATGTTAGGAAAATTTTGTACCGCTTTTCAAACAAATAATTTTAAGCTACAAATAATTGTTTTGGATAGGTTCACAAACTGAGAGTGACACAATTGATTTTTCTGGGAGATGTTGTTTGTGGATGTTTTTTTTTTTGGCTCTCTGTTCCAAGTGGATCTGATTGCAGTACAGCATTTTTCCATTTTTCATGGAAGTGGGTAAATCAAATCAAAGCAGGCTACTTAAAATATTACTAGCAGAAGCAGCTTCTATGATAGCAGATCCCATGGGCCATATGCATACTCAGTATAATAGGTTTAGGGGAGCTCTGGTCAAACACTTGCCTGAACTTCTGTGTGCCAGCTGGTTGTAGGAGTAGAGGATGTGCAAAATGACTCCGAGTCCCTTTATCTGGAGGGTCCCATTCTGCTTTCTGTGTCTTCTGTGCTGCTTATCCAATATTTAAATAAAAGAACAAGATCCAAACTTAAGCCAGGGACTAACATCAGACATCATACATAGATTTCAGATGCTTTTGTTGTAACATTTCAGATACAATGTTGTGCTTTTAAAATTCATTCATCTTTGTTACCTTAAATTGTGTCCCACCTAGATGTAGCTTTAAAGTCTTTGACTTGAGATGCTGCTCTTTTTATGGCAGTTGCACAAATAATTGGCATTTTATAAAAAGCTTGTTTTACTTCTGTAGTATTTATGAAGAATTAATTCCAAAGCCTTGATAGGTAAGAGAAGAACTCATGGTAACTGCCTTGAATTCTGTAAATAAAAAGGTTTTGGGTTTGGAAAGTGTTCATGATACCTAAGATGCTAAATTGCTATATTTTCTTACTGGTTTATTTTTGAAAGATAATATGCAGGCTCTAATTCAGTAACTTTTGCTTGGATAAGTAAAAGAAAATGAAGGATATCAGTTTTATTGAACTTCACTGTGGATTAAGGGATTTATAGAGCCTCAAGCAGGTTTGAGTAACTCATTCAGTATTTTGGGAAGAAAAAGTCAGGTATACTTGACTTTCATGGTGTTAAACTGCCTGTGTTAGACCAACAGTACCTGGAGCATTGTGATTTATGAAAATATTTTTCAAGGACTAGCACTGTTAGAAAAGGTACAGCTTATCTAAGATAAGCCATCTGTGAAAAAAAAATACTTTTTAATAGGATGAGGTGCAGGAAGTAGGTGGCGGAGTGGGGTTTGATTTTTTTTTTTTTTTTTTTAATTTTAATGAAATTTCAAAACTACTGGCTTCCTCTGTTCTCATAGATATTTATTTCCTGTTCTTTGTATGACCCAGAATGACTTGTTTTAACACATGGGGTCTAGCGGGGTAATGGTGGTATACAAAACCCAAGTAACAATGTATTTTTAGTAATAAATGTATTTTTATTTATGTCTTTAAGTAGAAAGGCCTCTTTGCTATCTGAATCATAGAATAATATGGGATCTTGGAAAGTGCAAGTGTCAAGTGCATTGGTTTTGTTTCATTTTTGTTTCTAAAAAGGTCATCTTCATTACATTCTGCTTTGCCAAAGTCATTCCGTGATCTTGTGATGGAAGAAGAAAAATGTATGAGTGTGAATAATTCACCTGGTACTGGTATTAAAAGATGTGGATATAAAGGATCTGAGGATTCATCAGTCCAAAACACCATAAGGTAAGAATGCATTTTTTTCTAATTGGTCAACCATTGTACAAGAAGCACAATGACCTGTTAAATTCTGCTGAAATAAGAATAAAATTGTCATTTAAAAAAGCATTCTTCTGACAATTATGTTATAATAAGATTTATGAATGAAATACTCTTAAGAATAGAAAGCTTAAAGACTTAAGTAATTTAATGCCACTGCTAATACTTTGTTTCAGTTTCAAAGTGTATGTATCCATATAGATGGATACATGTTTATATATATAAAAATATAAAAATATAAATATAAATATATATATGTATATAATATGTATATAAAAACTTCACACTCCAAACAAAACATATCTGAATCTGTTTGCATATGTATCTGTGTATAAAATGATAAACCAGTATTTTCTAACCTCTGCAGTAATTAGATATTCATGAACATTCAGATATGGCATTCATGAAATATTTTGCTAAAAGTATTTCTATGTAACCACTGAGTGGATAAAACTAGTTTATTCAAACACAGTTCTGGCATTTCCTAATCTGAGTTTTCTTTTAAAATCGCTTAATTGTTTAAGTGCAGTTTATCACGGACTAGGCGGGCTTACAGAAACATTGATGCACTGGTTATAATACTCTGTGTATTATAATTACTGTGGGGTTACAGTTCTAAGGACAAAAATAAGGCACATGTGAATTATATCTCTGGTTATTAGACAATGTTGCTCTTTGGTCAAAATGTTTTAGCCATGTATCCTCTTGCTACCTCCAATAGAATCACTGTTCTGGGTTAAAATAACTGCTTAAGCTGAGGAAAGAATCTCAGCTTTATTCTTGAAGGTCTGTTTGACTGAACTGCCTACCCTCCTGCATCTCTTCCCCCTGTCATCAGTAACTTTAAATGCTCGATGTTTCAAATATATTTACAAAACAGAGAGCCTGAAAATCTCACAGACTCTACCACCTACTATTTGGAAGCACTGCAGACCAGCTGACCCACAGTGGTAGGGAACCCTAGAGTGACAGCACAACTGGCCGACTGGTGGCTTCCCTGGCAAAGGCAGAGCCCCAGTGTTCCAGAGGGAGGTGAGCAGGGCAGGCTCTGTGGCAGAAACCAGGATGAGCCGCAGTCAGTGAGCACAGACAGGTGCATTGGTATCAAGCAAGGTTGACATCAAACCTGAAAATCAAGTCAGGGTCAGGATCAACAAAGCTGGGCTTGGCCATGGCTGCAGCAAAGCTCAATAAAGGCCTGAGGGACTGAGCTTAAATGAAGCTCTTGAGTAAAGAGAGGGAGCTTCTGTAATCCTTCACACAACTCCTCTTACAACACAACTTTAGAGCAATCTGACTCAAGTTTACGCAGCTGTACTGGGGGAGAAGTTTGCAGAGCTGTTGGTGCACAAGGAGCTGTGTCATTATCTGGCTGTTTTTCTTATGAACTCCTGTTCCACTGTCCTCCAATAACTGACTTCTCTGTGAGGAAAAGAAAGTTCTGCTGAGCCTTGCTTTTCGTTGTTCAGCTTGTATAAAAACTGGTGTTTCCCTAGGACAGAAGTAGTACATGTTTTACTGCTATATAAAGAATAAAATGATGGTAGAAATGTAGGAACACTGTATGTGGGATAGTGTCTGAGGAGAGAGGTAGGAGGCATTTGGAGTGTGTGTGACGGGGAGGCATTCCTCAGGAACAGAGTGATAAAGCTGAAGTTACTATGGTGAGTGGAGGTGTGGGGACATGAAACACAAATCTGCAGAACTGGTATTGTTCATTTTGTTGCTAGGACAATAATAAAACTTTTCATCATATGGGAGATGCCTGGGGCTGGTAATAAGAAAATTTGCACTGGATGCTATTATTAGCTTTGCCACAACAGCTCTGTAATCTTCATAAAGTAATTTCTTTTCCTTTTGCATTGCCCTGTCTCATCTGTGCAGTCTGGCCAGTCTGCACACTCCCAAAGTGGACTGTTTGAGCTGAATCCAGGTCTAATATATTAAATGTCTGAAGATGGTACATTAAGCTAGTGGAAGCTTGGTAGATGACTAAATTGACTATCATCACTTTGGAAAGAAGGCTCCTCCAAATACCTGTTCTTGAATTGTGTCTGAAGATGCTTATTTTTTTCTAGTAGGTATAAAGAGCCTAGGTGACTAGTTCTTCCATCTGAAACTTAGAAGGGGAGTTTCTAGTTTGAGGTAGTTTTATTTTTTGACTGTGCAGTTTTGTCACAGTAGGCTCTGATTTTTACCTGTGGCATTTAAGGTCTACTTCTGTAAAGATTCATTATTCACACCCTTACCCCTTCCTTTTTCAGGGAAGGAAATTGCACAAGAGTAGAGCATAAGCAATCCTCATCTGTTGATGTCAGACTTGGTGATGGGAGACTGAAGATACTTGCATGACTTAATGGACCTGCTTTGTCTTTCTCCTTTGGATAAACTGTGCATTAATTAAACTGACAGTTTTCTTACCTCTCTGGATGAGGGTATTTTGGATGGTGACATAAGCATTCTGCTATGTACTGTCACTTTCAAATTTTTGCAGTACAGATTTTTTTTTTTTAGGCAAACCATGTCATGAATTGTGGTGATTTGAACTGCATTTAATCCAGACGCAGATCATTCCAAGAGCTGGGGCATGTGGATGTGGCTGTGTTGTTTCCAGGGGCAGCTCAGCCTTGGGAATTATGCTTTGCATATGTGTACTCATAGTCCAAGCTATGTGTAGCTCATAGTCCAAGCTAAAAACATAGGCCTGACATGACTTAACTTAGTTGTGGCAGCCTGAGTTGTCTTCACTTTGTTACTCCAGGGAGCAGTGAAGCGTCTTAGTGGAAAAAAGTATTTGCGGCTTCGTATGGGAATGGCCTAGTTCTGTCATGGCTAGTAATGAGCTAATATGTAGCTCATGACTCAAATGGTATAGCAAAACCCAGGAGGGTTCTGCAGGAGACTAGGCTTTGTGTTCTTTTTCTGAGAGCAGTTATTAGGTCAGGGAGACACCAAACCTGACCTGGCATCTCATGAACAAATACTCAAGAAACTCTAGGGAGCTGAGGGCTGGGACATTTTGGTGGCTGCACAAGAGTCATGGCAAGTTCAGCCAACTGAGTTAATCAGGTTGGTTCAGTACAGATGATACTTGGCTGGTTTATTTCCATGCAGAACCATTTATGTGTCTGCATCAGTCTTAATTTCTAAGACTTCTAGGTTTCCAAGTTCTATATTTTTGTGGCTCTTTTTCCATTTTTCTGTATATGCTAGCTTCACGTTTCCTGTGTATTCAATTTCTCCTAGTCATTTTGATGCCAGCTGGGGAATTAATTTAGAATGTTGAAATATCTGCAGTTGATTTAATATCTGGACTGAGTGTCTTCTTAGCAAGAAACACGGATGTACATATGTACAAACAGCTTCAAAATACCTGGACTTCTTCCTGCATTTTAAAGCCCCATTGGCTTTAAATGAGGGAGATGATATAGGTATTTACTTATTTTTAATTGATCACTAGAGTATGCTGTGATGCTGGAACTATTTTTTCCAGTTTTGGGAAATTCCTGTTGAGGTGATTTGTTTTGGATGTTACTTGGGTTTTTTGGTGTGTTTGTTTGTACAGAAGTCATCAGGTTTAAGTGTAACAATCCAGTTGGGTTACTTTATAGCAGTGCTGTAAGTTCTTTGGATTGGGAATGGAAAGAAGAGTGTAGCTGTCAGATCAGGTACTGTCAAATGTGCTGGAAGGTGCATATTAAAGCAGGTGGAAAAAGAGATAAAATTGAGAGATAACGTCAGTATAAAAATACAGAAGGCTGCCTTCATCTCCTCTTCGTCTTCCTTTTCTTTGGCTCTTTTCTGCTTTTCAATGTTGTCATCTTTAAGTGCATTAAAATCTGGAAGCTAATTTATCACAGAATGGTTTGGTTTGGAAGGGATCTTAGAGGTCGCCTCATTGTAACCCTCCTGCTAGGAGTAGGGACACCTCCAGCTAGACCAGGTTGCTCAGAGCTCCATCCAGCCTGGCTTTGAACACTTGCAGGGATGAAGCATCCACAGGTTCCACAGAAGTTCCATCTCATATCTAAACTAGACCTGCACTTTTTCAGTTTGAAGCATTGTCCTGACATTAATGTGCTTGTAAAAAGTCCCTCTCCATCTTTCTTGCAGGGTCCCCTCACATATTGGAAGGCAATAATTAAGTCACTCTGAAGCCTTCTCTTTTCCAGACTGAACAAACCAATTCTCTCAGCTTTTCCCTGGATTGAGAGGTGCTCCATATCTCTAATTATCTTGGTGGCTTCCTCTGGACTTGCAGCAAGGTCCATGTACTTTTTTGTGCTAAGGACCTGAGAGCTGGATGCAGCTGAAAAATAGTGCCCTGCTTTGAAGTCACAGAATAATTTTGGTTCTGTAGTTTAGCCTCCTGCTCAAAATAAGTGAAACTAGATCATGTTACTTAGGACCGGGCCTGGTTGAGTCGTGACTGCTTCCAAGTGTGAAGATACCCCAGACTTTTTGGGCAACATGTTTCAGTGGATAATCATCTCTGTATGGTATTTTTATTTTTCCTTTTATCTATGTGGGATTTACTATCTGCCTCTTGTGTGTGTACCCTCTAATCTATCATTGTGCACCTCTAAGAAGATTCTTGCTTCATCTTTTCTCTGTCCTGCAGTTAACTAGTTGAAGACAGCACTGATATCTCCCCTTTGCTGCCTCCCTTTAGGATTAACAAAACACAATTGTTCCTAATCCTGGACCTTTTCCAATCTGACAGCATCCTTCTTGTATTGTGGAGCCCAAAATTGAGAATGATACTCCATATGTAGAAAAAGAACTACAACATAAAGGGGAGGAATCACTTCCTCTGCCTGCCTTGCTACAGTATTGCTAGCACAGCCCAGCACACAGTTGGCTGTCTCTGCTGCAGTGGCGCTGGCTGGTAACATCTTCCACTTGTCAGCCAGAACTCTGCAGGTTCTGCTTTCTCTCTGCTGCTTTCTAGACAGTCAGTCCTGGCCAGTACTGCCTCGTGGGGCTGTTCTCTTCCAAATACAGGACTTTGCACTTGCCTTTGAAATACATTGGTTCTCAGTTGTCCATTTTTCCAGCCTCTTGAGGGCTTCTGAAGGGCAGCCTGGCATGCAGAATGTGCACCGTCCTCAACCTCTCCACAGCCAGCTGTGGCCTGCTGAGGGTCTGTTCTCTTCTATTCTGTTCTACCAAAGATGCTTAACAGTTTTGGTTCCAGTATCAGTCCCTGAGGACCCCCACTAGTATTTGGTTTCCAGTTGGGCTTTGTACAACTAATCCATTTCCAGACCATTTTCCACCCATCTCATAGTCCATTTGCTTGGTCCATATCTTTCAGACTGAGTACAAGGATGCATGACCTGGCAATGTGCATTGTTTGTTTTGTGGGGAAAAATATGTTTTGTGACAAAAAGCTCAACATGATTAACTTAAATCTGTTTTTGATGATGGATGTTAGATTTCAGACTTTTTGAGATCTTGCCCTTACTACTTAGTGGTAGGAATCATGTTTTTTGTTATCCTTGGAATTGTGTTCTGGGGAAAATATTTCAGACAGGGAACATGGTAGTTACTGGAATTCCCTTGACTTTCTATAGATTTTTTTCCTGTTTTATCCAAGAGCTTGTGGTCACTTACAAAGGATTACCAAAGCATTAAAGAAAATTGAGAGTGATTTATTGAAACAGCAACACCCTTAGATTTGTTTGCAGCGCCATAGAATAATTCAAAAAATATTTGCCAGCATGTCACAGTATGCTGTAACACTTTTTTAAGGTTCTGGAAATTGCAAAACTGACCTGTCAAAGATAGGTATTAAAGCATGAGAATAGGGCCCTCTCTTCCTACTGGTGTAGGATTTTACTGACAAATATACTTGTCTCTTAATGAATACAGTGTAACAAATGTGAACTTATTTTTGATGAGAGGTTAACATTTTGCAACTGAATAGAATAACTTCCTGTTGGGAACTATATAAGTAATTCAAGATTTTTTTTTTCTAGTCTGTTAATTTTAGTTTTATGCTGTTCTTGTGATTGTGAGAGGTGGTTACAGGAAATGTACTGAAAGTCCATAATTTCTGGGTTTACACTCAAAGAATTTACTCTAATATTAGAGATTGTAGCATTGGCTCTTCTGCTTGAAACATTTAATTTGAATGCAGGACAGTTCAATTTTTTATCGTGAATCTTTATCTTTTTAACTTGACTTTTTTATTCTTTCATATTAATTGCAAACATTTATAGGTAGTGCTGTTAGTGCATAACTCAGTTGGCTAATTTGCATTTAAAAAATCAAAAAGACCCTTTTTTTTTTTTAATAATCAGAAATGAAACTCTTTTTTTCAAATCCTGAAATGTTAGGAAATACCAGAATTAATGCCCAAGGTGAAATTCCAATAGGGTCTGGTAGTTAGAAATAGGAAGCGGTGTCTTTTTCAGGCTCAGTATCACACTTAAAAACAAATTCCACACTATATCCTAATACCTTTCCTCTGTAAAAATCCTACACATTTGTTGTAATTTCCTACTGCAATTTTGTATTTCACAAAATGATGTAGGAAAATACTCTGCCTACATTTTTACTGATTTTTACTCTCCTTTCCTACCTCCCTCCAGGTGCAACACTAGAAGTAACCCAGGTCTGGAAGACCATGTTCTGGATTCTCCACAGCTGGAGAGTCACAAGTAAGTTTGTTAGTGGCTTAGGTTCTGGAACTTTTTTACTGTGTATTGTGCTGTCCTTGATGTTGCCTCATAATGTTGTTTGTTTTTTATTTTTTTTGTAGTCCTTGGTCAGCAGCATCACCAGCCAGCTCTCCTGTGATAGCACCTGTCATGTTCTCAGCTATTGTAGAGGAAGAGCTCCAGCAAGAAGCTGCTCTTATTAGGAGCAGAGAAAAACCTTTGGCATTGATCCAGGTAAAGTGCTAAGTTACTGCTGCTCTAAAGTAACATGAGGAGTTTCCAATGGCTCTTTCGGAGATCAGTTATTAATATTAATTATGTATTAGTACATGTCATTTACATAATTATATTTAATATAATCTAATAATAACAACACACTGCTGTTTGATAAGGTAGGCCTCTATTAAATTCAAAATGGCTGAGTCCATGATAAATGTATTTGCAGCATCAGAGAGTTGTTGAGTTTGGAATGAACCTCTGCTCAGAGCAGGTTTCTCAAAGCCAGGCAGCATTGATTATCTGCAAGGATGAACACTAATGGCCTCTCCAGAAAACCCATTCCAGGGACCACCCTCACACCAAAAAAGATTTTTAAATGCAATTTTCTGTTTTTCAATCTGTGCCCACTGCCTCTTCTTCTGTCTTTGGGTACCACTTAGAAGAGCATGGGTAAGTTGTCTTTATTCTCTCCTAGCAGGTATTTATACCCTTTGATAAGATCACCCTAAGTCTCCTTTTATCCATGTTGAAAAAGGGCAGTGTTCTCGGCATCTCCTCAGTGTCAGATGCGCTGGGCTCTTAATCATTTTTATGTCATGTCACTGGACTGTTCCACATTATATCCATGTTTCTCTTGTACTGGGAGGTCAAGAAGTGGGCCCAGCACTTGAAGTGTGTCTTACCAGTGCTGGGTAGAGGGAAAGTGTCATCTGTCTCATTTTTCTGGTAGTGCTGTCCCTCATAGAGCACAGGAAATTATCACTCTTCTTTGCAGTATGAGTGCACTGCTGGCTAAAAGGCTAAATTGTGTCAGAACTCATCCCTGTATGGGCCACCAGTTGTTGGCATCAGTGCTTGGCACCAATCAATGGTCGAGGGGAGCTGACTGTCACTGTTAGTTTATTATCTTACTGTAAGACTTTCATACTTTCTCTCTGTGAGTTCTCACAGGCAGCTCCTTGTAATGCTGACTCCTTTTCTTTCTTCCACATGGCTGGCTGGCTGACTTCTACCTGTCCCTATCACGACTGCCTGACCCTTTCTGTCCCTAGCAGCACATACTAACCCTTACTGTCCCTAGCACAAATGCCTGACCCTTACTCCTCGCAGCAGCACACCAAACCGACTCCAACTCTCCTCTCAACTAGCTAATCCACTCTTTGGTAACACCCATCCTTATTGGACACAGCTGTGACCTATTAAAGGCAAGGCTGCTCCTGCTCTTTGGTAATTAGTATGGCTGCAACTCCTCAGGGGTAAGATTGCCTTCAGCACTGTCTCTATTCTCTCACAATCCATCCTCCCACAAAACTGTCCACCAGGACTCCAGCTCCTTTTACACTAGGCTGCTTTCTAACTTGTCAGCTCTCATTGTGTACTTGTGTCTGGGGTTTTTCTTCCCAGGAGCTGGACTTTGTGTTTCCCTTTCTTGAACTTCATGAGATTCCCTGTAGCCCATTTTTTCATCATTGTCTGGGTCTCTCTGAGTGGCAGTACAACCTGGTATATCAGCCAATCTGGTATATCAGCCACTCCTTCCCATTCTCTACTGCTTGCAACCTTGCTGAGGGTGCACTGTCTCTTCCTGTGGGTAATTTATGAAGATGTTGAACAGTGTTGGCCTTAGTCTCCGTGTTGGTGTGGTGGACTTCGTGCCACTGGTCAGAGCCCTTTGAGATCACCAGTTCTGCCAGTTTTCAGTCTGTCTCACATTGCATTTATGAGGTATGTTCTTGAGTTTGTCCACTTAAACTCTTAGTTAATACTTAAGCTGTACCATTTTCCCAGGAAACACCTAGTGGTCAGTCAGATCCTCTTGCCCTTCTTGAAGGTAGGAATGACACTTGATTACTAGTCCTCAGGAATCAACCCTTATTGAAACAATTTTTCACAGGTTTTTCTGAGAGTGGTCTTGCAGTCGATTTGGCTGGCTCTGATCTCCAGGGCCTGGCATTGCTGGAGACATGACCTTTACACTTAAGACCAAAATGAAGGTCCCCAGCCTCTTCCATGTCTTTTTCATTCAGTAGTGGATCCATGTTGTCTTGTTTTGCTGCCCTTATGTTCCTTGCGAGATTTCACCACAGATGGGCTTTGACTTTCTTAATTCATCCTGTGTTGTCACACAGTGTCTCTCTTTTCCTTCTGTGTCACTTTTTTTCTGCTCCCATGTCTTGTATGCTTCCTTTTTGTTTGGATTTTGTCAGGAGCTCTTCTTTTCAGCTGTGCAGTCCTCCTGCCATTCTTACTTGGCTAGGACACTCATTGGCATGGTGGGTTCTTGAGCTTGGTGGAGATGATCTTTAAAATCAACTAGCAGTCTTGGACCTTTCTTCATTCTGGGGCCAAATTCCATTAATTTTTTCTAAGCAGATGCCTTCATAATCTTCCCTTCTGAAGTCCCAAGTTATTTGCTATTTCTCTTGTTCCCAGCTTTCAGGATCCTGAACTCCAGTATCTCGTTGTCATTGCAGCCAGGGCTGCCCTTAACCTTCACATCCCTGACCAGTTTTTTTTTTTTTTTTTTTTTTCTGGGAGTATGAGATCCATCAGAGTGTCTCCCTTGATCACCTCCTTCATCATCTGTGTTAAGAATTTTTCACCAATGGAGAGGCATCTTAGAGTGTTTGTGTCCAGCTCTCTTGCCTTTCCAGCAGATACCAGGGTGCCTCAGAGTTTCCTCTAAGGAGCAGGGCCTGAAAACATGAGATTTCTTCAAGTTGTCTGAAGAATGTATAATCTACTACTCCTTCCTGATTAGGAGGTCTGATGCATTCAGGATCAGTATAGCTAGTTCGTAACCATGCCTGTGGTGTAAATGTAGACCTGACACTTACATACATGCTCTTTTTTTCCTTCCAGATTGAGGAGTGTGCTATTCAAGATTTGTTAGTCCACTATGAAGCTTTTGACAACCCTGAAGAATTTGTGACCGTTGAAAGGGCTCCACAGGGACCTATAGCAGCACCTACGTGGAACAAGCACTAATTTGTACTCTTCACAGTCCTCCCTTCCACAGTTCTCACAGCTGTATGTGCACTTTTGAAATTGTAATAATTCTTACAACTAAAACAGGACTGGAAGAATAAGAATCATGTAATTTTTAACATCAGCATTAAAACACTGCCCATAATCACTAGTTATTTGTTAGAGAGAATGAAATAATGTGTTCACTGTGTCTTTTACCCACAGTATCTATTGTATGTATGTTTTGACAGCATTTCTTTAATGACACCAATAATTAGTAATGTTATATGAGGCTGTAGATTGGGAATGTATTTGCTAATTTAAGTTGCAAGGGTTTTTTGTTAAATTAACAGGTGAAAAGTGTTTATTTTGTGATTTCATGTGGAATTGAATGTGCAGAATTAAACACCTTTAAAGTTTGGGGGTGTGTCCTTCAGACCTTTCTTGAAAATTGGGAATATTGGGAAAAAGTTTGTGCTTGAACTTCATGTAAAAGTACAGTTTGACAATGCAGTTTGTCTTAAGTGTGCAAGTCCTGGTTCTCTGGTTGCTGTGGCCAGCATGTTTCACTGCTGTGCCCCAGGCTGTGCCATTGTGCCCCGCCATTGCCTGTGCTCGGCTCAGCTGTGCATGTTTGTCACTGCTGTGAGTGAGCCCGGCCTTGGAGCAGCCAGCTCTGTCTTGAAGTAAAGCACACAACTCAAGAGAACATGGTGCCACTTAATTAGCCCATCCATAGTCTTACTCTGGTAAATATGGTATGGTTTTAGAACCACTGTGTTTGGGGACAATTCGCTTGAAATGCTGAGGAAATAAAAGATCAGTGTATACGTTGTTGAAGCTGTAGGGGCGAGTGCTTGACTGGGAAATTTGCAAATACTGAGCTGCAAAGATTATCATAGATGGCTTTCAATATTGTGTTCCAAAGTTCTCTGTGCCTGGTTGAAACAAATTTATAGCTATAAAAAAAAAAAAAAAAAAGATAAAAGAAAAAAAAGTTGTTTTATCTGCAATATTTTGTCTAGTTTGTCTTGTTTGTATACGTGTGTTTGAACCTGTACTTCCTCAGTAATGTCAGTACTCTTGAACTCTGGAAAACTGGAATGGAGATATCTACAGAAAATGAATGTAAAACACTGATCACTGTGTGATAAAAGAATCTTGAAAAAAAGTGATGTAGATATGTCTTAATGATTTCAGGTCAAGCTACACCAAAAAAAATCCCCCACAAAAATTGTAAAAAAACACAATAAACCATAAAATCTTGATTTATACAAAGTTAGTGTACTTTTATGTGCTCTCTATATATAATTATTTATTTAGGTAACTAGAGTAATTGATGAGTATTTCTTTTGTGTCTGCAAAGAACTGCAGACTTTTTGAAGCTACACAGGCCAGGAAAGATGTAAGTTTTAATTCTGTTTCAAATTCTACTGGTAATTCATTCAGTAAACTGATGGTAATACTTGCATTAAGGGCTTTACTTGATACACTAAAGGGTCTTAGGTCCTGCTGAAACTCTGGTTTTAAAGAAAGCTTATGTAGTGTGAGAAATAGCTATAGAAGCAGCAGGCCTTTCCAGGTGGGATCTAATTTATTAACAAATGTAAAATTATTGTAGATTTGTTAATTTGCTTTTTTTTTTAATATGCTATTGAAAATCTCATTTTCATTGATGTTTCCACCATGCCAAAGAGCTTGACTGCTTTCAAGTTGTGATTTTTATTGTCACAGTTTGTTTGGGCATCATCATTGGTTATATGCAATATTTATAAACAAAAGTGAGGAATGATCAGTGTACCACTCTTCTGGAGTTGAGAACACTAAACTGCTGTGGTAGAACTGCTTTGTTAAGGTTAAATGTGTCACAGAAAACTGTAATTTTCTAGCTCAGATGCCCAACTTTGTGGCCTTTTTTTGTTACAACAAACACGAATTCAGCTCTAATCACATTTAGTCATTTTTGGGCTTGTTAACTCCTTTAACTTGCACCAAAACAGGATTGAGTTCCCAGGTTCTAGTGAGCATAATGTAACACATCAGAGTTTGCAGTAAAACACAATATTTCAAATATAGATTTATAAGTAGAAGGAGATGTATTGCAGCTATTTAGTGTAAGAAATACAACCTAAATGAAAGGATTATAGTGAAGTATTTGTTTTATCTCAAACACAAATGAAACATCCTCTGAAACAGTTTCCTTGAATAAGCATTTTGTCTTTTCTCCTTCATCATTCATTATCCCCAACTTCAGTAACTTCTTAAAAAATAGAGGGATAAGTAAAACTTGTGAATTTTCCTCCTTCAAATGGATGAAAAAAATTTAAAATTTTAATAATACTGCACTACCTTCAGTACTTGCTGTTACTGTGTCAAGGCATTTGAGGAATGCATAACTTTTCTTCACTGTACATTGAAATGAAAATGTAAGTAAAGTGGGAGACTTCAGTCAATTGTAGAATCTTTGCTACTTTTGTTCCTCAAGGATAGAAGTTGTTTTTAGTGACTAATCTGACAGTATTGTTGAAGGGAATTTCCATATAAGGACTGATTGTGCAACCTTTCACAGAACAGCATTGACAAAAAAATTACTGAATTTCCTAATGTAGCTTGTATTATAAATCTTGAGGATACCTTCCTACTGTATGTTTTTTAACTGAACTCCCTATCCCCCACCCTGTAGTTAGCATCATTTATAGGTGGCAATAGGATATTTTAGCTGCATGTTTTAAAATGAACACTCTTGAATTTCAAATGTTCAAAATTTTCATCCCCATGCCTGCCCCTCTTTTTTTTTTTTAATAATATAAAAAGATACTCTGAGCTCTTTCAACAGTGTTCAAGTGTTTGATTGTGTTCATTGATTATTCTGCAACTGAAATGACGTTCTGCAGCTCCTTGGCAGCCTGAACTCTCATCCTTACCCAAAGAATTGCTAGCTCTGAAGTAAAGACAAGTCAGAACAGAACACTGGTTTGTTAGACCATATTCTAAATATAAAGGTAAAAGATTTACACTGGAATAAAGTAACTTAAGCCCTTAATACTTGACTTGCAGGATGTCACCAGAGACACTTTGTAGTAACTGGAACTATCAATTAAGATATCAAATGATCTCAGAATGCATTCCATCCATTTTTACTCCAAGAAAAGTTTGTAGAACTCCACTAAAGTGCCTGCTACATAAACTGAAGGGAAAGGTTTTCTCTCTGTTGCCTCATGTGCTGGAAAGTGGTCAAGTGAGATGTTGAGGCATACAAAATGAATCCCTCTGGTCAAGGCTCTCACTGTGTCAGACCTGAGAAATGCCAAGAGGGAAGGGACTATTTTTGTAGTGTTTCAGGTGTCTAACCTTGAGAAAAAAACTTCATTAATTATAGAAGGCCAACAAATTCACACACACATACAAACACAGTGTATGTTTGAAATGAAAGGGTTTGAGCAATGATGCAGCAGAGAAGTTCTTGTGAGTTTAGGGAGTACCTCTAATGGCTTGTGTGAGATTTTTCTTGTATGAGAGAGTGGTATCACAAACTCTACCTAGAAAGTTTTTGCTTTCCAGTAAAATTCTTCCCGAACTACAGTGTGTATCATGGCACAAAAAAAATGCCATTTATATAGCAGCTCTCAGATACCTTCATGGACTCTTATTACACTAGACTTTCAGCACAAGGAGCTCTTGCAGGCTTTGCCTGCAGGAAAGGGACTTGGATATGAAGAATGTGCTGGAGATGAAGATACTCCTCAGATGAGGTGTCTGTTGTTCTAGCAACAATTCTGCTTTCTGTTCTCTTTTCTGTTTTTCTTTTTTCCCTCTCTTTTTCTATTCTTTGGGTTTTCTCTTTCTGTTGTTCTGTTTTTCTGTTTTGTTTTTCTTTCTCTATTTCTATTCCTCTTTCATTCTCTATCTTGATTTTTCATTTTTTTCTCTTGTTTTTTATTTCTCACATAGAATACTATTTCTTCAGTATGACCTGTCTTTTATCCCCTTATTTTGTGGCACCTGAATAACATGAGACAAGAGGAAACTTTTGCAATGGCTTTAGATAAGGACTGTCAGGAATTTATAGTAATAGTTGAAAGTCTGCTCTTTAGATCAGCCTTGAGGAATGCACTCTAGTTTATCAAGGTGTTGCTTAAAGCATGTTTTATTTCCTGTGATTTAACTGACTGAAATGCTTACAGTGTTCTGTTTCTATACAAGATACAGATTTCAGCTCAGGCCTGAAACATGAAATTGGGCCTTGGTGGGTGATGTGTGACTGAGCCATGGTGACAGACAGTGAAGACTTGGGCAGTCAAGTGAGGGGAGCATGACCATCTTGGAGTGGCTTCTGAGGACTGTGCAGGGGAGTTCTCTCCAGCTTCTTGTGTCCTGGGCTAGGTCTCTGCAGCTCCATTCAGAGCATGTGACGGTGCCTGAATTTTCATGTCTCAACCTTTGCAAAGAGGGAGGAAAATGCCTTGGTTCACGTTTTCATGGAAACACCATGAGTCTGTCAAATGCATTGGCTTTGTGCCAAGTGCATTTTCTTTGTGTGGCTCATCTTGGAGAATGCTTTTTACTGGAAATACCCAGTCAAAATCAGGCCCCTCAACAGGATTCATAATCTTATGGAGTGGGAGAACAATGTTCTCATTCAACTGCAGTTTTCTTGGAGGAAACTGATCCAGGGAGATAAGAAAGTTTGAGTCAAGTGATGGTTTGGAACAGATCATCACACTCCTTGATCTTGATTTAAACAAATTCTTGGTAGATCTAGAGAGTTTTTTCAAAACACATACTTATAATGTTTGGGGTCAATTCTTCCAAATCATGCAAATCATGCATGAGTTTTTCAGATAATGAAGGAAATATAATTGTTAAAAGCCTGGGTATGCTTGGGGGATTTTTTCTTGTTTCATTTGCATAAAGGATGTATGAAAAACAGATAAGCAAGCAAGCAAGCAATCAAAGGCAAGTTGACCTTACAGCAGACTTAAACAGATCCACTGCATTTGCTTTCAAGTAATAATGTACAGCTGAGAGAAAGTGAGAGTCAGTTCTCTCCCTAACAATAATAATAATAATAATAATGTAATAATTTTCATGAATAATTATCAAATAAGAACATGAGCAGGGAAAATGGATACAAAAGTTTTTATATCAGTCTCAGTACTGTAAGATTTCATTTTTTTCCTCTTCTTTTCTCCCTTCTATATTATTTTAAAGTTTGTTTCAGGAAGATAGGAAGAGTGTAACACCTGAGGCTAGATTCTCAGCTAACTTTTCATAGTAGTGAACTGTTTCCAGATTTGTCACCTCAGACTGCATGCCATTAAAGCAGAAGAGGGGTCTTTCTTCTTCACATAGTCTTTTCACCAACCTGCAATTCTGTAGGAATGTGTCACGTATGTTTGCCAGGCAGTGGACCTTGACTACAAGGAAATAGCTGCCTGTGCTGTAGGTTACGTGGCTGGGAGGGTGCCAGGTGCCCTTTGCTTTAAGCACAGCCACTGTACCTGCTGCGTGAGCACAGCTTCAGCCCCTGGGCAGTAGGTGAAGAGGTCATGAGAGCTGTGCAGGGAATACAAGCTGCTTGCTCCTGCCTCCTGCTCATCTCTCTGCAGTCTTCATGATTCATCAGCTGTGACTGCCTTCAGTGTGACTGGGCTTCTAGGCCAACTTTTTCTCTACTGTTATAGGTTTGTTCTGAAGAGGATGCCACCATTTCTGCAGATGTCATAGATGGCAACACAGCACTTGGTGATGAGAGCTGTGTTCGTGCCATTTGGTGACACAACTCTGGGAACAGCTGATACATTAGCAAAAAACAAAAAGGTCTAAAGGATATATTAATGTTCTTTTCTGTTTTCCTTATGCACACATACAGATATTTTTGTTCACCTGGCCTTCTCTATAGTGCCTCTATTGCAATAGGAGGGAAAAATACGCAGAATCTAAGTCTTTTTCCCACTATGTGTATTTTAAGATGTTTTCAAGACACACTGCCCATGTTCAGGCATACTGCAAAGATGGAATTGGGCCGTGAGTGCAGCAGGGTTTCCAGGATCACATCTTTGTGTTACACAAATAGCCGATAGCACATGGGCTGAAGGAGAATGTGTGTGCATGCACGTGTGCATAGCTGTATTTGCTTATGGTTGTAGAATTGAATTACATTGCACCATTCAACAAATACAGGTAATGTGTTATCTCTTCCCTCCATCTTTATGTACTCAGTGGTAGTGAACCTTTTCATCTGAACTTTATCTATGTGCTTTGCAAATGTTAACAATTACGTCTCACTGTATTTGTGAGGCACACTAACTGTGGACTGTTATCCAACTTCCAGGTGGTGGCTGTCAACATGCTGGTTTGTCTAAGGCTAAGCAGTACATTTATGGTCATGTCCTCAAGGAGAATCTGGAAGTTTCTCCTTCCTTTCCTGTCCCATGTGGAGCCTGTAGCTCTTCTGGAATCAGTTGTATAGGCTAAATGCTGAAACACTGAATGCCTTTCAACCAAAACTTGTTCCTCTCTCTCTGACCCTCTCTATGAAACAAGTACATCTGCTGCCAGAACAGGCTTGCACCACAAGAAGAGGATGAAATTCCACTCCCAGGGCACTCTCTCTTTTCACTGATGGCATAAAAAATGAGGTTTTGGCTGGAAATTGGCTGAAAACCCATTGTAAGTTGCAAGCTGCAATTTTTTGGGGGCTACCTTTTATTCATTCTTGTCTTTTAGTTTCCAACATCTTCTTTCCTAGAAACAATAAATCTAAGTTTTACTTAGTCCTTTTCTCCCTGCTTCTTTGCAGCTTCAGAATGAGTAGCAACAACTGAAGGTCTGGTATTAATAAATATTTGGTAGACAAGGAAATAGAAAGGATTATGTGCTACTGTGCATTGCAAGCTTACTCTCTGAAGTGCTATTGGATGTATTAGATATGCACCAGTTGCAGCAAGAGCTATAAGGCTTTCACCATAAAGTGGCAATGACCACATGTGTGTGTGTTGTTTTCTTTTTTTTAATGCAGTGGAGTTTATAATATTCCTAATATTACCAATGTTTCTATAAAAAAGTCTTGCCCTCATAGCAGTCATTAAGCTGTGTTGTACAGAGCCCAAAATGATCACCTTAATTTCAGTAATGTTCAAGGTCATGTAGTTTTGAAGCTGAATTTAATTTCTCCTGAGTTGTGCTTTCAAACCTCATGTAACTTGGAGCACAAACAATTCTGTGATGATAAAAAAGTTAGTACATTAAGGGGTTGTCGTGGTTTGACAAAGAAGTGAGTTTTCTCAGGAAGCTGGGGTCAAACCAATCAGTGGTCAGGTTTGGATATTGACACTTAGAGTGACCACTGAAGACATTGGACACACCTCTGAGAACACAGGGGGTTAAAAGCAAAAATCTCCCAAAAAACTTGTTTCTTTGCTTTTGGTCATATGACAACAAAATATTTTCCCCTCTACATCATAATCATGATTAGGAATTTTTTTTCTGTAGCTGTTTGTGTAGTAGTGTTGTTCATGAGGGCTGTCAGCCCATTTCTTCAGCCTGTGGAGGTCCTTCTGGATGGCAGCACAACCTCTGGTGTATCAGTCACTCTCCCCAGTTTGGTGTCATGCGTGACGACAGTGCACTCTGTCCCATCATCGGGGAACCTCAAGATGAACGTCTCATTTGGCTTTTGTTTCTAAATGTGTTGGATGCTGCTGTGACCTTTGTGGGGATTATAATTTGATTTTTAAATTCCATTTTTATTGCAGGCTGGATAATAAAATATGCTCTTGTTTGTATCAAAACAAGAATTGAGAGCTCCAGCCTCTTTCTCTTGGCCTGTTTTACAGAAGTCAGCATAAGGCTGACTTCTCCTACTACCTTTCTGTCACACAGTGTTGGAAATCACAGCAGCCACATCTGTAGCCTGGGGTTCCCTTTTGGCAAACTAGTTATCTCACCAAGGGAAAATTGAATGTCCATGCCTTTGTACTGTCTAGGAACATTTAGGGGACAAGCTTTCCCTTTTGATTGTCCAAGGGCCTCATTCAAACAGTGGGATCTTTGAAGTGGAATAGCCCTAAATTTGGGGACAAACACCATTTGACTGCTGAGATTAACTCAGTAGGTTAGAGCATGGGGCTATTGGCACTGAGGTTGTGGGTTTGTATCAGCCATTGAAGAGTTGAATTTGAGGATCCTTGTGGGTCACTTCCAATTCAGGATATTCTGTGACCCAGGAGAATAGGTAAGTAGAATATAACCAATACCATTAGTCTGAGTACCACTGTCTCCTTTTCAATTGCTCAGGAGTGTTTTCATTTCTCTCCATTTAGGGTGTGAACCCTCTTGCCTTTTCCTTCCCATTGGTTTGGATGAGACATTACAGATGGGTGAAAGAGATCTTTACTGGCTGTATCTATCTTAGGCCTCACCACCTAGCTGTCTCCATGTTTCTGTGTTACTGAGATGTTAGGTGAAAAAAGCTGTCAGAGTTCACTTACTGATGGTGTCTTTGTTTACTTTTTTCAGTTGTTTCATTAGTGGGAAAGGAGGTTTCTCTGTTTTTCACCTCCCCCCACATCTGCATTTGTGTCTTTCTCAGCTTTACTTAAAGGAGTTGTTGATAGGAAGTGTCAGCATGGTCAGAATCATCCTTAAACAATAGTTTAAAGCAGATTACCATATCATTAATTGTCTAAAACTATAATATATATTTATTGCTATTACTGTGATTCTGTTGTTGCAGCAAGATCTTGACCAGATTCTCAGAAACTTTACTTCAGGGACAGAAAGATGAAAGTCCAGCAAGCTCTTAAAGCTTGGTTAAATAGGAAAGGAAATGAATCTATGAACTATTGCAGGCAATCTACTTTGGATAAGACTTCTTACTGGTACTATGGAAAGATGGGTATATTGGAGATAAGGAACTCTGAAAAGAGAGTTTTTGCATCAACTATTTTCAGGCAAGGAAAGCACAGGAGCCTTATCTCCCCGTGTAGCCAGTGCAAGGATTGTTGTGGGTGCCTTTGAAAGGAGCAATAGTGGACTGAAAATCAATGCTTTGCCTTATCACATTTAAACTCATTGCTGCCTTTTTATTTTTGTCTTAGTCTAACTGGGTCCTCCTGAAAGACTGTAAATCTGTTTGCTTTAGTTTTGTATCTCTGGGTACAAAGCTGAAGAATATTTTGAAAAATGAAATGTTTTTGTAAAATAGTTTTCTGTAAACCTGTCTGTTTTAGACTACTGTTTCACAAGGTTTTTGCGTGAAAGAATCATGACCTGCTCCAAACTGTAGGCATGTGGTTGTGTGGAAATAAAAAACTTACACATTCTGCTCTTTAATATGGTCCTGCAAACAATTGTGGACTGCTTATCATGACCAGATATCAACTAAACTATGATGTATGGTTCAGGATTTCTTTGGGTTACGTGATTGGGGAATTTTGTTTGTTGGAGGCCATGGCCTGTTTGTTGGAGGTTTTGGGTTTTTTGTCATATCCATTGTTCCATCCACCACCCACCCCTACCCCAAGTGAAGTTACAGATGAGAAATGAGAAGTATAGAGACATTTACTATATTTAGGGATTGTGGACTGGCATATGAAAGGTCTTTTCCTGCTTTAGTCAAAGAAAGAATTAAGTTAACTCAAGTAGGAGGTGAGTGCTGTGCATTATTATTTGAACACATATTTTCAGCAAGGATGATGGGATCAGGTAAAAACTGTTGAAAATGTCACTTTCTGTTTCATTTTTGTCAGTTCTGGCATTTGGGAAGAAACAAGAACAGTTCCATGCTTTCATTCTTGAAATATTGCTAATAGCTCATAGCAGCTGGAGGAGTTGCAGTGGGTAGAGCAGGAAAGTACAAACACATGTCAATTTGAAAAATTTATCATAGAATAAAAGTTGATGATCTTTTATTTATTAAGAACATAAATCAATGTCCGTTCCGGAAGAAGGAAGATTTTATGAATAGAAATGCAATATTTCTTTAATTAACTTATTAGAAGTGTTCAGAGTTGGATGTTTCTAATGCTGCCTTGGACTCTGAAGCAATATGCTGACATCCAACAGACTCAAGAACTGGCTTTTTTAGTCTTGCTTTCTTTCTTAAAACCATTTCTTTTGGATTCTACTGCTGACAGCATAATGATGAATTATTTCACTTACTGGATGCTGAATCCCTTTTAACCTCGCTGAGCAATTCATGGGGAGAGAAACTAAGTCTTAAGTTTTGTGAAGTCCAACTGTGAGGAAGAACTGGAAAATGTCATAGAGTCCTACATCCTGTTGAGCTGTACACATAGAGTATTTCCCTTCTGGCTTCTCAGACTTTATCAGACACCAGTTTGCCAGCCACGTTTTCCCAAAAGTATCTGTGCCTTGAATATCTCCAGCAAGTATGGCTGCTTCTTCATGTGCTCTTGTGTGGTGGTACAGCTGTGGCTGTAGGGGCAATGTATTGAGCCTGAGCCTTTGCAACACTCCTGGCCTCCTTCTATCAGTTTAACATATTTTGGATCAGGCTGAAAGGGAGGAAAAAAACCCAAACCAGGTTGTATTTACTTTAATGTGTTACGCGTTAAACTAACTGAAACATGGTCTTGCAGTAGTAACATTACCAAGGGCTGTTTTAAGGTTTTATGATGGGATTTCATGGCAATTACTAACTATATAGTATCAGAAAGCTTCCTTTAAAAGAAAAAAAAAAAAAGAAAAAGAAAAAAAGCAAGGATTATTTTCTCATTAAACCATCTTATGCTCTTGACACATGCCATGGAGGTTACAGTAACTTCTAGTCAGTGCTATAGAGGTACAGGCATGTAAGCAGTGAAGAGCGGGATGGAGATCTGACTGAAATCAGGAACCAGTTTCCTTCTCACGCACCTTCACGTGTTCACTTTCATGGTAGGAAATGCTTCCTAATGAGCTCAGGCAAAATTATTTTCATTCCCTGTGGCTAGAAGAGTTTCAAGCAGATAAATTGTCACAGAGACTCTTTTGGTTCCCTCCTATTTTGTGTGAGATAGGAGTGAGACACAAGAGTGCAGTGTCCTGGTCCTGCTTCTTCTTTCACACATGTTGTTCTCACCAAATAAAAAGTCCCGAAAGTTGTTTTCAGTTTCTTTATGTAAGATCATAGTGTCCTGTTCAGGGAGACTGCATCACTTTCCCCTCTGTCATATTTGTTTGAGATGTAAATTTAAAAATCAAAACACCTGTTAGGGTAGATTAGCTGACTTGTTTATACATGTGTTATGGTTTAATCCTGGCCACCAACTCAGCCCCACACAGCTTCTTGCTCATAAAATACTTCTGTTTTCTTTTTTCTTCTTCTGTTTTCTTTTCTCTGCTTTCTTGTTTCCTTTTTTATTTTTTCCCTTTTTCCTTTTTTTTTTTTTAAACCTGTAAAAATTTATCTGGAACTAGTAACTCTAAAATCTAAACCCTGCTGCTAGTGCTATGAGCTGTCATTATCCCTTTGGCTCTTGACTTCTGCAAGTACCATGACCACTTAACCCAGTGTCGTGGGCTGAATTTGGCAATTCTGACTTTTCAGAAATAGCTTTCCTGCTGACAGTGGCTCAGACTTTTGACAACCCTTTTGTTTTGGATGATCTACTCATCTTTTAAGTGATTCTTTCAACCTGGCTCAGCTTTTCTCTGTGCTTCTTGTCTTTCTGGGCACAGAGAGGAATTCCTCTCTGGCAGGTCCAGTCTAGCAGAATAACAAATGTGCCCACTTGGAAACCTCTGCTTTATTTCCCTGTGTCTTTCTAGTGCCTGCCTTAAAATTTCCCATTAGTTGGGATGGTGATGTTTTCTGTTCGATTGTGAGGTTTTTGTTCAGTTGATGTGTTTTCACATAGCAAGGCCATTGTCTCAGCAATTAGCTGTCTACCTCTCAGTCACCTTAGTGAAGTACCTGTTTGGATTGTGATATTTTTCATTAAAAATGAAACAAAATGAAAAAATACACCTCAAAACTCCTACAACCCAGAAATCAACTAAGTGGAAAAGGGAAAAAAAAAAAAACCAAAAGACCTGCCTCTACTTATTGGCTACTATCCTCTAATATCCTTTGCTACTCATTTTTACCTACACTTAAAAGTTCTCTCTGGCTTTTTTCAAGAAGACATTTATTTCAAGATGCTCTTTCCAAGTATTTCTTGACCACCCCTTGATAATGAAGCTTATGTGCAATCCAGCAGCTCGCTGCCTTTTCCTGGAGTGGTATTTCTGCTCTGCCTGGCTGATCTCATGCTGTATGCTGATTGCCTCTTCATTCATGTTTTATTTTACAGGATGTGGTAGCTGGCTTCCAGCTCCCATCAACACTCAAACTGCAGTGTGCTGAGACAGTATCCTGTAGAAGCTTACTCCATTTGTTGTCTCAGGTGGCAAATGTAATTGGAGGTTTTTGAGAAAATATTAGGTAGTTTTATATCTTAGATTATTGCTCTGATAATGTAGTAGCATTTTTACCTCTTTGGAGTCAGTGATAGACAATGTGTCACTTATATACTGTATCTGACTCGTACATAACCTGGTTTTAATCAATATTATTTTTTTCTATATCTTAGTTTTAGTGTATGTCTCAGGTTTCGTTACCATATACATTTTTAATTCAGAAACTGTGGCTTTTCTTCCCTATGTGAAATTTCAATATTTTCCTCTTTTCATGAGTCTAAGTGTTGTTTATAATAAAGTACCCAGACTCATCTTACTATAGGTTTAATTTGCACTATTTAGTACAGACTTTAGCATGGGAAAAAAAAAAGTGTTAGTTTTCTCTTTGGTTTCTGTTTTCCTGCTCATTCACTGCTGTCTTTTTTTTTGTTTGGTGGGGCTTTTTTTGAGGGGTATGACTAACCCCTTTTTTACTTATGTACTTTTTACTTACTGTGTTTCATTAATGTTATCTGTGAGAAATCTCAAAGTTATCAGCAGTTGAATTTGTTCCTGAAACCCCTGACATGATGATTCCATGCATAAGATTTTTCCATTAAGCTTTCTACAAGACATCACTGCTTTCCTAATTTTATCTTTTCTGTACCTTGTACATTTGCTATTGACTGTGTGCTGATTTATTTTCTGTGTCACTTGCCTGCCCCTTTCTCTTCAGTGTTCTTGTTTGTGTACAAGCTTGTTTCTCAGGTCTGTGCGAGTCTCTACTGTTTGCTAGAATTTCCATCTTTCTGTGCTTTCATTTCAGCTGTTGCTTTTTCCTTTTCTGTTACTAGTGCCATCTGTTCATCTCTGGAAACTGGGTAGTTACAAAAGCCTGTAACTTTTTTTGTAGCTTGACAAAATAGTATTGTGGGGTTCCTTCAACATCTTCATAACTCTGTTCAAAATGTCTTTCACACATGCCATTTTTCTACAGCTTTAAACTGCTTTTGGAACATTCCCAGGATTCCTCTCCCTCACCCCCCACAATATTCTGTTTCATTTAAATGCCCTGGCATTGTGTTGCACCGGTTTCTAATTGCTGCTCCTTGATCTACTGCGCTTAGCTTCCTGCTACCAATCGTTTTCTCTCTTACTGCAATTGCATGGTACCTCCCTTTACCTAGGGAAAGACTACTTATTATACATCTTCCCTTTTAAGTTCACCTGCTTATAAACAAGAATCTGATCTACTAACAGATTCTCATTGGTTGTATTTCACTGATGCTTTTCTTTGCAATACTCGTAACATCTGATTTCATGTCTGTTTCTGCAGTCTGAATCTATATCCAACTTTGCTTCACCAGGGAGCCACAATCACACTCCATTTTTTTCTAGCCTTCTTATTATTTCCAGATGCAAACAATTGTCTTTTTTTAGCCCATACTAAGCCAATACAGTTTAGAAATGGGATTGAAGTTTACAATCTTTTCTGTGCTTCCACAGGGGCCTGTAAAACTGTGGTCAGACACATCTCTGGTTACAGTTTTCTGTTCCCACAGTGTGTTGCTAATTGTTAGCCAGCACATTTGGACAGTAAATGCCTTTTTATACACACCTGGGATTTCCCCTTATCTGATACCCTTCAATGTACTATCTCATATGTGAGTTTTCAACAGTTAGTGCTAGTGTTTTAAGAAGCTTAATTAAATATCTGTGAAATCAGATTCAAAGAAGTCAACAAGACTTGAGTAAGATAAGGTAAATCAATAGAGGGACTCTTCCAGACCAGGAAAAGAAAAGTGTTTCAGTTACTTCTTTTCTTACTTTCAGCAGAAAATCTCCATTACCAAGCATGTGTCCTTTATTTTGTCTTGTGTAAGCTGACACACAATTTAGGAGAACAGATGCAGGTTTTTGTGAGAAGCATGTGTAGAGCTTGCTGGGGGAAGCTCACCAGTACATTTCTGTCTCAGGAGCATATCTGTCTGGCCGTGCCATGGGCAGAGATGGACAGTGCAAGGGAAAGTCTCAGCTGAGTTGTCTGTCCTTGTGGGCTTTACTACGAGACCAGTGGCTCTTCCAATATGTAACTTCATATTCTTACTTTCCTTTTCTGTTCTGAACAAAAGAAACCACTTTATATTAAAATTGAAGACTGACAATAACCCTGTGAATTAAGAATTTCAAAACAACCAAGTTTTGAGATTACAACATTAACTTAATCAAATCTTGATGTAAGTGCAAGTCCTTGACATTTAATGCACAGAGTCTACTATTCAAATGGCAACTGACAGATCCCTAGATCCAGTAAAACATTCTGAACAGTTTTACACTAGTGGGTTGAGCTTGAATCTTGGTCATCTCTGAATCTTAGCTTCAGCTTCCAATCATTTGCTTTGTGTGCGGGGCCTCAATGTATTTATAATCCCAGAGGATGTAACTAAGTAACTTTGTGAACTAAATGTGCTAGATTCCTAGAATGATTTTCATCTTTTAGTTATTTAACAGCTCTTGACTGAACATGTCTGGATTGTTTTATTCTTTTCTTCTTGAAGTCTTCTTTGAAATGAGAATATTTGTGTGCTGTGATTTGCTACAGCACTCCACAGATGTTGCAGTATAACCAAATGCTAAGATATATAGTTTTCCTGTTTTTCTCATCTGATTTGTTGACATGTACAAAAATCCAAGTAATCCTTCAACCTCATACTCGGTGTTTATGTTCATGTCATCATCCCTACATTCTCATCATCACTGTTTCCTTGGTTAATCTCTCATTCTCACATGTGGCTTTCATTTTTGCCTCTATATGTATGATTTTATATCAATGTGTAGAGTTATATATTAGCTGCACACACAGAGGATGCCTGTTGCAGTCAGAGGTCACAGTGGGCTTTTGGAGCACCTCCTGCTCAGTCTCTGCAGTAAAGAGATGCCTGTAAAAGTGGGCTGGACTTGCTTTCCTGTGCAGGTTTCTAGATGAGGTGAACACATTTCCTCTGAAAAGTTATTTCACATGTAGAAGATACCACCACTGAAGAAGGTCTGGAAAAAATAAAGTTGTTTAACCTCAAGAAAAGAATAGTAGTGGATCTTACAAAGAAATAGAGATATACCACACAGCTGGACCATTAAGCTGAGGACTCAGTTTAAACACTTGAAAAATCCTTGTGATAACAAGTATAATGAAGCCTTGCCATGCCTTCCCTAGGCAGTCTTAATCACTGATGTCTTTAATAATAGGCTGTATGAAGGCAGGTGTAGCTAATACCAACTCAGGATAAGGTGATCTGGGTTCCCATCCAAGCCATTTCTTCCATTTCTTGTGCAGATAGCCTCCTGCAGAGTAGTTCACCTGAAAACACGATCAGCACTCTCCTAAAAAGGGAGCATTTTCTGCCACTGCTGACATCTGTATGAAACTGAGACCTTTATATAGAGACAGTTATATGAAAAGTTCTGCATTAAAGGCTGTAATTACTGCAATGAACTTTTAGTATTTTTAGTGACGAGCTGTGATTAGTTTGATGTTCATGAATCATGCAGGTAAGCATTCAGACTTGCCACTTATTAAGAACACTAGCAATTTTTTCAGGACAAATTATTTTAGAGTAATTAATAACAACCCCAGAGAGCTACCAAATCTCCAGAAATGAATGCTTGGAGGGAAAACAATTACAGAACTAATAGACATCAGAACATAAATCTCATGTGCCATGGCTGGATAACAAGACTTGACTATCAAATTTTCCTGTTTGGAAATGAATTTTCTTTAAACATAGCCAGAAATTATTTTAATTATTTCAGTTTATTTCTGGAAGTGGCTTTTAATATGCATCTGTGTACTTAAAGGGCCATGCAAAGTAGTTAGAGTTTGGTGTTGTCTCAACGAAAAGAATGTACTAATTCTACTATGCCTGTGTGAATTTACATAAAACATCCTTTTTTGAAAACCCCATTATGTTCCTAAAAAAGGATAACTGTGATTGGGAAAGTTCAGTAACTGAAGCAAGAGCCAGATGCTTTTTTTTTGCAGTCAGGAGAAGTAGAGCACATAAGTGCCTGGTTTTTACTGGAGATGTACAATAGCAGTGTGGATGTGCAAGTGTGCATGAACAAGTAAATCAGGTTGACACAAGTGCCTGATTTAATCTGCTCCAT
Organism: Anomalospiza imberbis; assembly: GCF_031753505.1. Taxonomy (NCBI): domain Eukaryota; kingdom Metazoa; phylum Chordata; class Aves; order Passeriformes; family Viduidae; genus Anomalospiza; species Anomalospiza imberbis. The sequence continues at coordinate 34,177,086 of NC_089683.1, read as the reverse complement.
TTTCACTATTTGTAGTAACTACATAGTCTCTTTAGACCTGATCCTCTTCATGTAGTGTCCCCAGCCCTCTTAGTTGCTCAAAATTAATTTTCAGACAGCTTCTTAGCACTTCCTTTTGTGTCAAGTCATCTACAGAAGCAGAAATGAAGCCATTCTATGAGAAGTGTTCTGCAGTGCTGAACCTCATAATTAAGTATAGTAGCTGTGGGTTTCAGTTTAAATTCTTTTCACCTGAGTAAAACAGAGGGCATGAGACTGTTTTGGTAAGCAATCATAAGATCATTTAGAGTTTACACATAATAGCTGACTTTCTAGTGACCTTTTATTGAAAAAAAAACAGTAAAAGAGAAATTTTTGTGAAACAGTGATCAAGACCAAACCAAACTGTACTACAATATTTTTAGTTTAAGTGCATTTCTTGTGGTGATTGTTTCCCAAGGTTTTTTCTACTCACTAGTAGTTATAGTGAACTCAAAGTAACTGTGGCCTGGCTGATTTTATTTTATTCCCCTGCCCCCCTCATTTGAGTGTCACTAAAAAGGTTCAAAAATGAAGTCTAAGTGAAGGAAATTGACATTTCTTGAGAAAAGCAAGGGCATTGTTGAGCAGGGCTCTCAGAGAAATGCACTGTTTCAGTTTGACACTGCTTGGGCCAGACCCCATTGTGAGACAGTGAGGTTGTGTCCAGCACATGAATTTAGAGCATAGGCTCAGATTTTACTATATGTACCATTAGTATCAGCCCAGAGTAATGCAATCCACTTGTGCTTGATCTCAAGGTGGGTGAGGGGACACTCACTTTGCAATAAAAGAGGATGTTTTGCAGTCTGATAAGGCAGTGGAATGTTGTGTTTCTCTATGGATAAGGCATGCACAAAACAAATCAATTTTGAATAAAAAGCAAAATATACTGTAAAAACATCCTCTTTACCTTGAGGAAGCTTCCTTTCTGCCTTCAGACCTCTTGTCCCTTCACTCCATTTACCTCCACTACAGCTGAACTTGAGACTTCCCTTTAAGAACACCTCCTGTGTGTGCAGTTTGTAGATCTGTTGTTTCCCCCTTATTGTGAGAGTTGTACCCACTGACAACTCTGGAAAGGTTTATTTAGATTCTAAGTTAAGAGATAAAGATATTTGTAAAGAATGGTTACAAGATATGGTTTTCCCTGGTGTCCAGTCATAGCTTTTGTGCCTCCTATTCTTGAGAGGAGATTTAGTGGACCTCTGAATCAGGAGCCTCTACCAGTGAGACTTAGTTGTGAATTTGGAGATAAGGAAGATTCTGAGGCTGATGCCAGAGCAGGGGTCTCTGAAGGGTTTGAATCTCTCTGTGCCAACACCACTGACACATATCAGTAGAGCTGAGAAATCAGGATTTTCGTTTAATTTCCCTTTCTCTTGGACTTTTTCAAACCAGCAAGTAGATCACACTTGCTTCTTGGCCTCACAGTTCACAGCTCCATAGGACTTTTTCCTCTGCTAATCATGACTACACAGATTGTTTCCTGAAGCCACACCACTTGCTGACTCAGGGCAGGAATGTGAAAAACAAGAAGGCTAGACATCTCAGAAATGCCAGAGGTGAAAATCCCTGCATAACATGACTGCTTTTCATGGCAATTTAGCTAGTGGAAATGAGGAGGAGAGCCAAAAAGCCTTTCACAAGTTAGGTTTTCACAGACCACGAACAAACAGTGAGCTCTTGGTCTGGAAACTGCAATAGAAACTGGCTCAGACAAGTCAGCCCAGAGCAAGACCCAGTGGCTGTACTTTCCCTCATTATCTCTCCCCATTTCACACACACACACATACACACACACACATACACACAAAAGCACCTCAAAAGCCAAAGCCACCACCTCAGTTAACACCTGGCCACTGGTAAAAGGTGCAGCCTTAATTCATGGCCATACCCCCTAAATCATCAGAAGACAGGTCCCAGACAGTCTAGTGGTTAAGATGTGGATGGCTGTAGAAGCCTTGTGCAGGGGTAAAGTTCTGTGTACTGGCATTAGGAACTGTTGGAAAGGAAGCTGGCGTGGTTTTGATCGTTGCAGGTGAACCCATCCTAAATACATTTCAAACCTATTTCTGCTCTAGCCTGACCATAAATGTTTTGTCTGGAATCAAAATTTCTGACTGTTGCTTCCAGTCTGAGTTCTTGCTGTATTTCCTCATTTTCCTTCCTCCTATATTTTTTCCCTGTCACCTTTCTATGTGATGCCTTTTCTCTTACAATTTCTTGTAATCCCACCATTACAGTAAACATTTCTTCCTTGTTGTCCTTCCAGAAATGTGTTTTAGAGACAAAATGCAATGCAATTTTAAATGTCCCTCCTTTCTGTTTTCCTGCATGCTGTGTCACATATCTCACACCTCCAGTCTCCCAGCAGGTATATTTAAGATCTTCATGTTTAATATAACCAAAGAGTTTTTACCAAGTCTGAGGCAGTCATGTGAAACAGTGGGGCTTAGAGCAACTTTGTGGTGTGTACTGGGACTAATGGTGGCTGCTCTGGAAAACAACCTCCTTCTCTGCTGAGCACCTAAGTGTATTATTTCACAAAATGTATACCTATTTAAGAAATGTCAGCCTGTAGGGGAGCAGCTGGAAGCTAAAGCATGTTATGACTCTTTCCCTGCTCAGCTACTCTCTGGCTGGTGTATGGCTGGGGTTTGCAGCCACTCAGCTTACCATAAAGAGCATGTGGAGCAGCTTGAGTGTCTGGGGGAGGAATGCTCTTTCTTTGCTTTTACTGCCAAAGGGAGTGACAATATCTTCTGATTATGTTTATGCCAGTTAGTCCCCAGCTGTGAACTCAAGGTGGGCAGCAACCTCTCTGTGCCTGCTGATGACTGTTTCTCAGAAGTGTGGAGTGGGTGGGAAAGTTTCCAGGAAATAAAGGATTTGTCATTGGTACATCTCCGGTAACCTAGGATGTACCTAGTGCCCTCATCAGTAGCTGTGAGCAGGAGTAACCAAGTTCAGGTCTGAAGAGACAGTCAAATTTCTGGAATGTTTCATGTCATATTGACTTAAACAAAGCTGTAATTCTGAATAAGAAAATAACAGAATAAGAAAATATCCCACGGATAAGGGGCAGGTCTGAAGGCAGGGTTGGTTCCCCTGGGCTGCGGAGATGAGGTTTGCAGTTTCCAGACTAGCCATCCAACTAACATAAAAAAGGCAATATCCTATCAGTCAATTTTTTTGGTGTTTATTAAAATGTGCATTTGGGAAAAAAATCCATAAACTGGGTCATGCCCACCTAAGACAGTTGGGTTCATAATTTTTTTTTTTTTTAATTTCTTAACCAGAGTTTATTGTCAGCGTTTTGTCAAATGGCTGATAGAAGACTAATGTTCAAGTAAGTTATGCAGCAAAACTTTATTTCTTCACTACAAAACTCGATGCAAATGAGTACTGAGAGAGCACTGCCTGCTTTGGGGTCAGATTAATCTTGCTGAAGCTCATGCAGCAGAAAACCAGCAAGCAATATCATTGTAGGAAATCTATTGCTTGAAGAGTGAAGCCACAAGGACTTCACATTGTGTGGGGAAGACTGGGTTAATATGGTAAGCATGCTTTGAGGACATTTCTTCCTTAAGGATATTAGGCTTACTCAAACATGAAAGGTAAAAACACTTCAGAATATGTATTTGCAACCATTATCTCAGTTAATTACCTATTCAAATTGAAACATTTAAGGATAATCTCCATTTTGTAATTAGAGTTATTAATCTGTTCTTCAATTTTCCCTGCACAACTCATGGCTCCTAGATTACTTTGAACTTTTCCTAAGGCACAGGCAATTTAAAGATCTCTTTTATTTCCTTATGGGATTTGGTGCTATGTGGGGAAGTCTCTGTGTGTACACGAAGTTGGTGCTTTGCAGTTGGGTGAATGCGTGCAATGGTTACAGATCAACACTACTGTTAATAACACTAATGGAATCTGCACTGAAGGAAAAAAAATATTTCCATATAAACAAAAACTAGTAGAGCCTGGGGAAATGTGGGCAACTGGCAGATGTATACATAACATTTTCTGATCTCTTTTCCATACTGATTAAAGTGCTCAATACTTGTTAGTGTCATGTGGAATTGGAGATATCTCTGCATTCCTCTTCCTCCATCAAAGGTATTTTTTCATTTTGCATCTTCCATCAAAGGTGTCTTAAACTTGCTTGTTTGATTCCTCTTTCATAAGCCTGGATTCCTACAATGTCTCATATTCAGTTGCCACCAGAAACAGTTACTTTCATTGCATTGAAAATAACTACTCACTGTCAGTGTTATTAAGTAAAACACACTATAAAATGAGTATCACTCAGTAATGACCTTGCTGTGGTTTTGATGTTTTGCCATTCTCTGCAGAAGTTCTGGCTTTATCCTGTGTTATTCACCATATCAGTTTGTGTCAGCGGTGACTGATGCAACATGACAAGATGTCAGTGCTTTGCTCCCCACCAGCCAGCTCCACCACTGAATGCTAATAACAGCACTGGGAAGTAACTTGTGGAAGAAGGGCTTGTGTTCTGCCTGCATTGCTGCAGGCATCTCTAAAGTTACCATATTTATGCGATTGCTGAGGAAGTGATGAATTTCAGATGCAAAGGATATTTTACAGAGCACTGCTTCCGAAGTATGCTATGAGATATTTGTGACTCTTTTGATTGCCTTGAGACTATGTCTAATATCATGAGTCGCTATTCAAATGCAGAACGTTCTAATGGCATATTAACATTAATGAGAAAATACTAGGAAATCTGAAGACAGCCTGAGCACACCAGTAATTCTCCTACTTGAAATTTTGATGAAGTAATGGCTAAGTGGGCATTGAAAGGTTAGCACCGTTGAGACAGTAAAATTCTCTTTCAAGGAGTAAATGGTTTGATTTATTGGACTCTTTCTGTAATTTGGATATATTTTCTTTTAGTAAGTAGATCCTATTTATTCACTCTTACTGTTTTAAATCTGTCCTTATTTTTAACTACCTCTGTATTCTTCTAACATGTTTAGCAAGTCTGTGCAGTAAAATAGAGAACATTTAAAACCCCCAAACTCATTGTTTGAAAATTATTTAAACACAATTACTGGAGTTGTTACAGGCTATTTGTCATAGAGGATATTCAAACTCTCACCTGGGACCTCAAATCTGGAAGACTCATGCTGGTTTTATTCTTAAATTAGATCACGTTGCCATTCAATGCAACTGTGGTATGCAGCATCTCAGTTTTTACAGCTCAGTGTGTTCACTAATTAGTACATTTCTTCTCATTTATGTGAACTTTCTTCTGATCATGATGTTGTCCAGATTATTTCAATATCATATCTTTTAAATTTAGACCTAGGTCTATATTTTAAATAACCTCTTTAGTAAAAGGGAAGTTCTTTAATTTTTTTTTCAAATAAGGGGATAGGCTTCCTTCCACCACCTGGTCCTTCCCAAGACCTAAAACCTTTCCATCTGAAGACACACCAGCAGTGAGAGGCCGTGGCACACGAAAACATCCAATTAAAGGTGAAGAGGGGCTCCATTTTGGAGGCTGGATGGCTCTGAAACTGATGTTTTCTAGCTTTTCAGAACATCATAGTAAATTGAACTCATCAGGCAAAACAAACACATTAAAAATGTATCCTTTGTAGAGTATCAGTTGATCGGTTTGAAAAACAACTGAATTTCTGAAATTTCTAAAGCGCTTGTGTGGGTCTTGGTCCATATCTTGAATGCTTCCCATGTGGCCTGGTGTTCCCTGTGGATTGGGTTCCCATTTCAGAAGATCATGTTTAAGGAACCCTGCAAGGGCTAATTAGGTGTTACAATAACTGCTAGGTGGGGTCCATGTGGGTAACTGCTGAAGGAATACAGAAGGGCTACTCAACCTATAGCAAGCAGCTTTGTTTGGGTGGATTAGCAACTCTTTTTCTTGGTTTTAAATCCTTGTACTTCTGGGCTCCTTGACTCTGGAGGAATAGGAGTAGGTCAGGTGTTCTTATAGGACAGGACACTCCTTTGGGCAGTGCAAAAGCAGCCTAATCTTTCTTGCCTGAACTGAATGAGCCCTCAAAGGTAGAGTGTAAGTTAACAGCTCATCTTAGAGTTCCAGAGTTACTCAAAGGTGAACAATTACCGTTTTTCTTTTTATTTATTTATTGTTTTGTTTTAGTTTCTAAACTGCAAAAGGTTCCATGGCAAAGGAAGAGCAGCTGAGCTGCTTATCAAAGCAGTCAGGGCTATGACAGACTTTGAGCCTATCAAGAGCAGCTGGGATGGCGTCTGGGCCAGGGTGCTGCTGTACAGCACATGTGCATGGGTAGAGGACTCTACATCACCATTTCAGCCCACATTCAGCACAAAACCCTCTGAAAACTTGAACACACAATGGTCCTTGTTGATACTTGAAAAACTTTACCTGTTGTGTCAAAAATGCTTTGTGGTAATGAAAAACCCCATCAGGACTCACTGCAAGTCGCCAGCAGAGAGCAAGAATTTGTTTGCCACCATGGCTGCTGGCTGAACAGACAGTGAAACTTTGAGTCAAGTAGAGACCATAACTTTTGAAGAATTTGATTTTCTCTGGAATTTTCAAAAGTTAGTAATTTCAGAAATGCTTGTGCGTATTTATTTAATACAGGTAGACTCACCTGTTGCATCCATCTGCATCTGAGTGCATACTTTTAAAACACAAGTCAAACAATTTAGAGGGTAGAAATCCAGGTCAGAGTTGTCATCTGCATAAAACACTTCATTTGGCCTGTGAAAAAAATCACACAGCATTTTTGTTTAATCATCAGCTTTTATTGTGGTGCAAAAACTCTGTTTGCTCTGCCTTCCCAGGTCTGCTGGTGACAGTGGGCTTTGGTGCCCGAGAGTCTGGGACATCAGGCAATGACCTTGGTGTGAAACACTTCTTATTGAAATGTGTTTGTTTATTATGTTGGGGTTCTTTTCTGATGAAGAGTAATAATTGTCTATTAAATATCCAGCAACCATACCTGGCTTTTTTTTTTTTTTTTTTTTTAACTTTTAAACAAGAAAAGTAATATTTGTGCAGGGGAAAAAAACAGTCATCCCCAGTCCTCCATGTTGTTCCTTATTACTGTCAGAGACTGCCTATAATTTTGGTTGTTTAGGATTTTAAACTTTAAAAAATGAGTCATGTAAAACTTTGTCTTTTTTTGAAGATACATGAGAAGAAATAAACATACTTAGTTTTTTATTGCTTGCTGGGATCAAATATCTGCAATCATATTATGGGAAAAGGCTCTATAAAGAGCCCATTTGAACAGAAATAAATTTCTGTTTAAAAACAGTGCCACCATTCATTTGTAAGAAAAGTTTTAGTCTCATTAGAAAAGATTTGTCTCTAACCAGAATGCTGAATTCATCTAAGGTAAACATAGTTTATGGTGACATAACAGAAAAATTTTGCCTGCAGAAATTCATGGCATTGCAAGTATACTCAAAGGAATATTTTACTAAAGTACTTCCCTTCTCATGGAGGAATCGAAAAACTGTTACAATTTTGTCACTTAAGAAAGAAATAGATCATCCCACTCAGACCCTGTAGTACAAAAATTGGTAAAAATTTCTAGTGCAGACCTGAAATGATAAAGTTGGAAAAATCTCCACAGTACAGAGGCAGAGAGATTAGAAATAAAAATTCTCTTTTGCCTGTATAAGCTACAAAAAAACCCTCTTTGTATAGCTTTAAAAACATATGGGATGGGAAAGAAAAATGGCTTCCTAATTTTGGATTTTTTATGGTATATCTAAGTTAGTTTGATCTACAGCTAATTCTTTTGAAAGCATTGACAAAGATGTGGGTATTTTTGTTGAAAGATATTTGTAACATCACTATTTGATTGGGATTAGTGAATCAGAAAAAGCTCTTCAGCATGGTCTGTTCAGTATCAACCTGAGATCATTAAAGAATCTTCCTGTACATGCACCACCCCAGTTCCCCATAAACCAAAGCATAATGAGGTGAAATGTTTGTCTCTACATATTTATTTACCGCTCTTGGATGGTTCAGAAAAAGGCCCAAATAATGTTTTTCCTGGTCTGAGAGGTAGGTTTATTGTCCTCTATTGGAAAGTTCATGTTGGTCCAGGAAGCAGGATTTGGACTTCATTTTGTTAGAAAAACATGTTTTACTGCATTCTGAGTAATTTCCGTTGGCGACGATTATGCTTTTGAAAGAAGGGTAAATAATGTTGTGTGGAGCTTCAGCACCTCTCATGGGAAACCTATCTCTTTTCATTAACTTATGAAAACATAAAACCAGGAAATGTGGCTATTGTTTATGTGTGAATTGTTGAGCTGTTGAGGGTACAGATGTCAGCTGTAGCTCTTAACAACTCTCGGCTTATCTCCATTGATTTATACAGATCCACCACCACGCTTTGGCCACTGAAGCACTGAGAAGGGGTTTGAGGTGAAATACTACTCTGTATCAAAACAGCTATCAGCAGATTAAAGAGAGAGTAAATCCAGAGAGGAGAAATGGGTTGAACAATGCAGACTATGAGAGGCTCTGTTGTGCTCTCTCTGAGACCTCTGGCTCCCACAGAAGAGCAATGGGAGTAGGGAGGACAGCTCAGCCTGTACTGGGATGGTGCTTCCACATGAGTTACAGATGCTTTGCTTTTACATGTTCAGCACTGTTATCACTTTTTGTACTTCTCACCTTATGTTTACAATTGCACATATATCCTAGTGCTATGTAAGGTGGTTTGTGCTACTCAGGATTCCTATTCCTCTATGGAAGGAATCAAATTAGAGAGGAAATGTTTGCTGAAATGTTTAACAATGGCAGGAATGAGTGTGAGATGCTCCATCCCTGGAAGTATTCAGGGCCAGGTTGGATGGGGCTTCGAGCGACTTGCTCTAGCAGAAGGTGTCCCTGCCCACAGCAGAGGGTTTGGAAGTAGATGATCTTTAAGATCCCTTCCAACCCAATCTGTTCTATGATTCTATGCTTGCATGTGGGCCTTGACAGTATACATGTCCTGCACACCATGGAAAATATTTTTTTTTTTAATTGGAAAGCAGCAATTGGCAGAAAATTACAAGCACCCAAACCCAGGGCCATACGTTTTAGACTGGTTAGCTGCTGTGAGTCATTAGTAGCTGCTGCTGATTTTTTGTTCCTGGACTACTATATTCTTTTCAAGACAATTATTGAGACTGACAATGGAATAAATTTTTCTTCCTTATTAGAAAATGTTTAAGTTTAGAAGATTATGAGGCTACTTGGAAAGTTGCATCTGTGTGATGCTTTTGGCATCACCATTTTTTGCTTGTGGTGGATGATGACGGTTGCTCCAGTGGAAAAATGTCATGTGATACTTGTCTGTGCCTTCTGCACTGTAGGGATCTTGTCTTTTTTTTGCTTGACCACAGATGAACAGATATATAGTTGGAGCTATCTGCTGAGTTTCGTATGCATGTATGCATACTTTGAAATAAATCAAGTGAACAAGGAACAATAGCTCTCTGAAGCTGTGTTTTCCTTGGCTATGCAGTCAGGGCCTGGAATGCAGTTTAAGCCAAATATCTGCAGGGATGTCCCTGAATGCAAAATATGGGCTACACAGACACCCTTGTCGTTGTGTCTGTTCACAAGGCTGTGGACAAGCCATCTGAATCCTTTTGGCACATTGATGTCTAGTGGGCTCACAGAATTATGTTTATTAATAAATGTGCCACTAGATGGTTTTTGAGACTGTTGAGTCTTAAGATACAAGACTGCCTTGCCCAGCAGTTATTGGAGACTCACTATGTTCTGAAATTGAACCGGTGACACCAAAAAAATTGTTATACAGGGAAAAAATAAGAAAAGAACCCTATATGCTGAAGGGTCTCTCTTGGACTTGTTGGACCTGATGTGCTCCCTAGCAATTCCTGCCACGCTAGGTGAAACTTTTCTCAAAAGTTCTTCTCTCTCCTGTCTGTTAAAATGGATGTGGTACTTAAGATGTTTGTCAGTTATCAGCAGGTAGGGCAGGGAGACAGGTGGCATCATTGCACACATTCTGGGAGATCTCCCCTCTTACAGGGTACTGGCCTAGCTAGGTAACAATGAGCATCTGAGTCACTGTAACTATTCAAATGCATTCTAGAATCTCATGGCAAGCATAAGGTAACACCATGTATCTAATGAAAGAGTTTTTTAGTATAGATTGCATGACTTTCTTCAGAAGGCCAGAAAATCCCTGAGTGTGCAATAATGCAAATTATGTGTCTCAGATCTGTTATTTTATTGGGGGCAAAAATAGGAAAAGAAGGTAAGTAATGAAACAAAAGCATATGCTCAGTACTACTGGCACAGACCAGAATAGCAGCACTGAGGAGAACATCCCAAGTCTGCAGGAATTGCTGAGTGTAATTCTTGCTGCCACAGATGGCATCTTTACAGCACTGACTTCAGTGGGACCTTCGGTGATTACAAATCATCAAGATTTCACTGTTTGTTCTTGCTCTGGCCCACACCCACTCGAAAGTTAAATATATAAACACTCAGATAAAGCCACTAATTTCAACAGTTCTATCCATGTGTGTAACCTTAGGTGTGTGCTGAGCTGGGATTGCCTCTCCCATGGCACCCACTGTGCTGCAGTGTTTACTACTGAACTACAGAAAATAACCCATTCACAGGCTTCTGGAATGTCAGTGCAGTTGTTTAGATGAGTGTTCAGATGAGATAATTTCATCTAAAGCCAAAAACAGATATTACTAAAGATAAAATGGATGATCCCAGAATCCACTCTTTGGGGCTGAATTTTATTGGGATAAATTCTGAAGACTGTCTTATCTTCATGAAAGAGTTGTTTGAATTTAGGTTGATTGAGAAAGTTTATTTAGTATCCTATCCACTAATGTATCCTATCCACTGTGTCGATACTGCAAATAGAATGAAGGACTTCTCCGGCAAATTTTGTAGCATAAAACTGGTTTTTGAACTCAAGGAAGAAAAGCATGCTGGTCAAATGGAGCTGACCTGAGACATGAATGAAATTTTTTCAATTGATACTGAATTTAATTCCTTGCTCTACTTTCTGGTTTCCTATGGGAATTTGAGTTATGCTTCAAACCTGACTATTTCACTTGTACCCAAGATGGGGATTGCAGTGCTGTGGCTCCTCTGGAACTAGAAACAAATTCCATTTACCCTCAGCATTGTTGGTGCTTATGCCTATTTTTTCAGAATGGGGATTTCTTCTCTCAGGGATCTTGGAATGGAACATAGATTACCAGTAGTAAGTAGCACAGATACAACAAAACCAATTGCCATACAACTTTGAAGAGAGTTAAATTTGTGCATTTTTTGCATTTAGCTCAGATGGGTGAAACCACTGTGTGACAAGAAGAGCTCTGATTTATTGAGAAGGCCTGATGGATAGTGTTTACCTTTGCCTTTTCTTTCCAGCTAACTTTCAGGGGAAAAATTGTCCAGAGTTTTTCTGTAAGCCATTTTGCTTTTCTCCTCTTACTCTTGTGAGCTCTTGCAATCCCATTTGTCTGTCCATGCTCGATTCAGGCAATGATGGATGAATTGTTTGAGCATGATGGTGGAGTTGAGAAAAGTCAAGACTCAGACCAAAGTCCAGTGGGGGGGTTGTTTGCAAACCTTTTGGGCATATTTCTTGTTATTGTTAATGAACTACATAAAATACAAATTACACTAGGAAATATGAAGAAGAGGAAGAAATAAGGAGGGAAATTATTGAGTGTGGGCAACTTAAAGGAGTTAAGATGGTATTCATCTTCATAAGAGGAAAATTTCATTTTTTCCTAGCTTGCTTATGAGACTTTTTGTGATGTTATTATCATGTGCATTCAGTATTTTTTGAAAAAAGGGAGCTGGGAGTTCAACAGAATTTCCCCATGGTCATTGCCACTAGCTCTTATTTGTTTGGTTTCAGAAAGGGAGTCAAGCATTGTTTAATTAAAGGACAAAAATCCAAATTTATCTTTAATCCTTCATATTGTTCATATTGTCTCACTCTGTGCATGCTGCCAATAGGAAGGGAGGCTGTGTTAGCTGCAGAATAAAGAGATGCTGTATTTGTTGGCAAAGCAAATTCCTAATTATTTTCTTTGTTCTGTTTTGCTATTCTGTTTCTGAGGTAAGCTCCAGAGAGATTTCTTGGAATTTTATAGACTCTTGGCCTAGAGTAAAAGGATGTCTTGAGATTTCCAGCTCACCACTTGGATGAGAGCATACAGGTCTGCATGTCGAAAGAAAGACCTATCTCTTATCTCTTATGCTGGAGAAGATTTATTGCCTTGGAAAAATGAGATGCTTTCTAGCCAGGTCTCCTGGAGTAGTGGCATTCTTAAGCTTTCTTGTTGGCACCAGCCAAGCAAATGCCAGGAAACTCATAGTATTCTTTGAGGCACACAGCTTTTGCTTTGAATTTCCTGTGGAAATTCTTTAAAGTAACACCCTCTCTGTGATTTTACTGCTCTGAAAATTTAACTTTGTGTAGCAGGCTGGATATCTTCAAATAAATGATTCAAGAAAATCTTCTGCTGTTTCTAAGGTGAAGTTTATTGGTTTGGTTTTTAATTTTTTTAGGTAGTTTTGCTATTAAACTAGGACTCCACTATAACCATGAATGGTATAAAAAGTGCATAATTTTCAAACAGCATTTTTCAGCTCTTCTCTTTACTTTGAATTATGGCTCTCCTACAACTCTAAGACTGGTGTCCAGCTTTTTAAAATATATGAATTTTGATAAACCATATATCTAATTTTTCCATACACTGTACTTTAAAAAGCTTGGAATAAATAAAGGCAAGGATGTGGTCCCAAGATATACAATAAACTGCTTTTTTTTTTGTATAACCATATAAATGCCTTTTTTTCCCAGTCTCACAGTCATGTGAGCTTTTTAGAACATTATTTAGAGCTTTTCAGAACATTATATTTACTGCAAATGATCAAGACTTGTGTATTGGGAAATGTTGAAATAATGGGGGTTTTTTAAATGTATATTTTTCTTTAAGGACTAAATATCCTTTCTGAAGAGGCTTTTAAGCACTTGATCTTTCCCACAGTTATTCTTTTCTTTTGCTCCTGGAATGCTGACAGAAAAAGGACCATCAACTACAAAATGCATTTTCACTTCCTGAATTTCATTGTTTAGTGGACTTAGAGTGGAACACTTGGTATGTGTTCCAGCTCTGGAAGCTTTTTATGTCTGCATCTATTTCTAAGCATATATGTGCCTTCATATTGCTGTGTTGCAATGTTCTTAACTGTCTTGCTGAATTACAGACAGAATGCTCAGAAATGAAGCCTCAATGAATATATGTAACTCACCCCTATACCTTCTTCCCCCCCAAAACTGGCCCCTTCTCTCACTGAATATTTTGAGTAATATTAAGCAAATTGCAAAAGCTATATGAGAAAAGCAAAATGACAGTGAATTAAAATCTACAAGTCTTCAATGTGTTGATGTCACTAAAAAGGCACAAGTTCATTAGCTACCTAATATTTAGAGGAGTGCTTCAACAGCAAGAACAGAATACTGGTAAGTGGATGAATAGAAGTTAAAGATATCTACATTGCTGCCTGGATTGACTTGCTTCTCTGCAACCCAATAAAAATTTTATAGAATTAAATAATTTTCTTCTACTAATGTGGTATCTGACTGGGCTTGGAAAGAAGGAGGCAAAAAAAAGGTTCAAACTGTGTTGCTTGCATGTAAGTTTTCTGCAGAAGCATCTTGAGCACACATGTATGACAGCATCTGTCTCCCCACCTATGAGTGTAAATGAAGGGGTGTATCACTAACATGAGTTCAAAGTTCAACATCATCTAATTTTGCTGTTTGATGGGCTGGGCTAGACAGTGTGTTAGCTTTTCAAAACATATGAAGAATATCTAGCATGTTTAACAATAAAAAATGCAAACAGAGAACATTCAGGATTCTTCCCCAAAAGTTGTGAAGCTTTGAGTGGGCACCACTAAAGTGTTGGGGAGTGATGAGAGATGAGGATGTGTCAGCAGATTCCCCATCTTCCACTGAAGCTGCATTTCTTCTGGGACTATCAGGCTCATCCTCCCCTAAGCTGTGCCACAGCTATATCTGTGTCACCCCTGTCCCCATCTGGACTTCTTGGATTTCCTTGGCTAACCAGGATATCTGGTTAGGATATAAGTCTGTAGCCCCATAGCTACAGAACAGCCTGTGGCAGCAGTGTCTTGGCTGAGTCCACTGCAGCCTCATCCTGTCCCTGCAGTTTGTAGTGGATCTGCTCTTAGTCTTCCTGGTGGAGAAGTGACTGGGACCTACGGCTCCTTTCTTGAGTGATTGTGCCACCTGGATAGGAGCTCTTCAACACGTGATTAATTCTGCTGTAAGAGGTTGCAACAGCTCATAGCAATTTTTCCTTTTGAAATCGAGGGATTATTTAACATTTGACATTTGTTTACTGTTTAACTGAGATTCTGTTACAAATTGCCAAAGTGTGCATGTAAGTGTGTTCTCTGGGGCTCATGCCCACATCCTTGGTGGTAAGGTGTGTGGGTTACTGACTTGTTGCTACATCACTGACTCACCTTAGGAGCCCTCCAAAACAAGGAGCCCAGAAACTGACAGGCTTATATTGTTTTGCTTTAGTTCCCCTACAGAGATCAAAATGGGAAATACTATGGTACCCTCAGAAGAGTGATTTGATTTTTGACTTTAGTTATTGGTAAGGCTGGATTTTACAGAGTAGAGTACTATTCCCTCTCCCCGAGAGAGATATAATGACATTCCATTGGTTGTAACATGTGATTTATATTCCAGGCATAATTAGGACCAGAGATGAGCTGAGTTTTAGTAGTAAAAATCTCTCTTTTTTGAAGGCATCATCTGTGAGCTACCCTGCAGTCACCCGGCAGAGAAGAGCCTTCTTAGGATGCAAAAAGGGAAGAGACAGACAGAAAGAGGAGAAGGAAAAAAGAGATACCTTCTCAGGAGTATTTCAGTTCAAATTTCTCTCCCCTCCACCATATCAGGCTGTTGTTAATTAATTATTTGTTGGGAAATACTGCTTTCTCATAGGCCCTGTGTCAGCATCATCTTTGTCCCTTGTCATTTTCTAGTAGCTGCTTTTGAGGTTTCTCCAGTTGTTGCTTGCTCTCAATTTCATAGAGGAGAGGGCTGCAACCTGAAACAGTAGATATTTTCCTCTTCACTTCTCTTGCTATCCTGTGTGGAACTCTATTCCTCCTAATGTACATCATACTAGGAAGGAGCCTTCCTGCAGGTATTGCAGGGCCTGCCAATGACAATTGTCATCCTCAGGGAAGTGCTGCCCAGCCCTGTGCATCCTAACAGATTTTGGGGAGAAAATATACTTCAAGCAAAAGTCAAGAAGGAGCAGCTGCAGCAGGCTGATAACCAGCTGTGATAAGAGATCAAACTCAGCTGAACAAATGCCAACATCCAAACAATGTGGAAGCAGCAGTTCATGGTAAGTCATGTAAAGTAGCAGGGAACTCCTGTCCTGAAAGTTCACTCGATCTTGACACTAGTCTTTAATTCTTTTCCCAAAATTGTCAAGTTTCAGGTCTGCCATTTTCTATAACAAACGTACTCTCTTCAGAGCTGATTCCAAGGAACAGAAAGGTAAAATTTCTGTGTCAAGAGGGGACTTGAGAATCTCATGAAAGAAAAATCAAACCAACAACCAAGAAACCTCCAAGCTGATGATCCCAGTGAAAAAGCAGCTCTAAGTTGTGCCAAAGTTTAGTGTAGAGTATGAAATGTACCTTGAAATCTCCTTACTTCCTCTGCTTGGAACATGGCCACTATATTTGCTTTGGAAGCTTTCCTTTCCTTTAAAACTGTTGTCAAAAAGTGACCATATAGAATCACAGCTTTTATAAAGTGCTATGGAAACAGAAACTCCAGTGCTGTTTTGTCTTCACAATGCTTGCCTTTCTTTGTTATTCCCACAGAAATACTCAAAGCTAAAAAATCAAAACAGAACTTATTGTTATAAGATAATGTATATAATTTATAGCAGTCTGCTCTTTGTGTTTTTTCCTCAAATATCTCAAACAGCTGGCTAAAGACTGGCTAGCAAGCTTAGAGTTGTGCGTGTAACTACAGTGTTCCTGGCTGCACAGCTTCTGAGAGGCAGGACCCCAGCCTTAATCTGTGTCACCAAGGGGTCTTTTGGCCAAGTGCACATTTTTTATGTGATTCTTCTTCTCTGGGTATGTGAGAATTGATTATTATTTTATTTAGTGAAATTTTAAAGGTGTGAACATTCTGCTTGGTTTTAATAATCTCATTTCACATTAAAACAGCTTCAGAATGAATAAACTGGTACCTCAAGCCAAAGCTGAGGTGAAACTGGAAACCTCCTGAAGAGCAGACAGCAGTACAATTTAACACCTAATGGTGACAAGTAAGGAGCACTTGGTTTCACAAGGTTTTTTTTCCCCATTTTTTTCCTACTTATGTCCATATGAGCAGGTAAGGGGACTCCTGGGGTAGAGGTTAGGGTATTGTCCTTTGATCATTCGACTGCCAGCATGCTCTCAGGCATGATTTTGGTCACTAGTAACCAACATGTGTCTCAATAGTGCTCTGACATGATCCAGGTGTGTTATGGCCCAGAATTATTCCTGCTAAACTATTTGGACAGGAATACTCTTTTGTGGGAGAAAACAGAGACAGATGGGGTATGGGAGGGTGATGCAATCCCCTCTGACTGCCCCCCTGAACTGTTATGCTAGCTCAGTCTTGGGGGACGGCCGAGGAGCAGAGCTTCAGAAGCCAGGAGAGAGAGGCTCAGTTTCCATGTGTTTATTTTCTGGGGAGAAGGAGGAAAAAGAGATCGAACAATGGCGGAGTGGGTTTTTATCTAGGTTCTGGGGGGTTGGGGCCATCTGGCCTCTGGCCAATAGGTTCCTTCTAGGGTTTAAGGGTCATTCTAACATTCCTATCTGTGGGGGTCTGCTGCAGGGTGATACCATTCCTTAAAGAACTGCAACAGGAGGGGGATGCAAAGTGTGGTATAAAATCTGAGTCAGAAAATCTAGCTTCGTTGTAGCCTTTGATTATCAGGTTTATGTAAAAACATCTTCTTGGCTTTAGTAAGGGACAGGTCTGACTCTTAGCTGCATCTTCATTTAAAGCGACTTCATCAATCAACTCTGTTATTTGCAACCACTCTCCTTTACTTTCTTTTCATTGTTTTTACAGCTCTAATTTCTTTCCATGACCTCCTTTCCTTGAATTGCTGTGCAGTGTTTGCCTCCATGTCCTTGGCTGTATCTGCATCACTAAAGAGCAATCAGCTGGTTTACAAAATTTGTAGAGACCTGCAGTGAGGGCTGGTCCCCTTCTCAGCAGCCATGGCAAACTGTTAGCATCAGCAACAGTTTGTTAGTCAAGACTTACCAAAAAGGAAACTGGGCTGTTTCTGAAAACCAGTGTAGTCACAGAGACCAAGAAGTTTCACCATCTCTCTCTTGGGGCATGATGGTCATCTTCTGTTGACATCAATGGAAAGATTCTTCTTTTTGAAAGAACACTGAATTGGACCATTACTCAGAGGGAAAAGTCACAGTTATTAAGTCACCCACGCCTTTTCTTATGTTTTCCTTGGAAATCAGAACTGTCAGACCTTCTGAGAGCGATCGTGTCTTAGGCTGATGGACAGACAGTGTCTGGTTGTTTGGTACACCCTTGGTCTGCTGCTCTTGTTGCTTAATTCTAGACTGTGTTGGTGCATTCATGACAGAGTGCTAGCAAAGCAGTTGCCCAGTTTTCATATGGCAGGTCCAGTATGCAGTATTGTTTGTACTTGGAACACATGCAGATGTAATTTGAAGATAGTTACAAAATTACTAATTCTATTCCAAAGACGAAGTTTCTTCTGAGGTGGCAACTGTGATCTGCTACCCACCTCCATCTCTAGCAACTAGTTTTCAAGTGCTAATCTGTTTTGCTGGAAGCCATCCAGGCGTGACAGTTGTGGTGAGAACTGAGTCAGAATCTCTGGTGGCTCCGAATTGTCATCAGATGTGTCAGAGCTATACCACAGTATCCCTCACTTCTCAGAATAAGCTTATGATGATCTCTATAAGGGTCACGTCCCTGTTTGAATCCCAGCAGTCAGGCCTCCACTCCACATTTATGTAACTTTAGATCTCAAGCTAGATTTCCATTATTTTCCCACAAGTCAGCAGGAGGAAAGAATCTGATACTGAGAATTATATTGTTGAAATGTTTTGTGTCTCAGTTGTGTGAATTTCCATCAAATTAACTGAGATGTGGGAGAGGTGATTGGTAAAAGCTGTTAAAATGCAAAGATAAGATGAGCTGTAACCCCCTCTGAGTCACTGAGCAACAGGGTCAGCAGCAGAGTTCTGTTTTTCCAGCCAGTTTAATTAAACAACATAAACTATCTCAGTTCACTTCATCCCAAAGCCTTTGCTATAAAAGCAGACAGCCAAGGCTTCCCAGAAACAGAATTTTCCTCTTTACTAGTGCTCTGTTAGGAAAAAGACCATAACAGATTTTTACTGAAGGAAGAAGGCAGAAATGCTACGGTGCAATTCGAAAAGCCTGACTAACCTGTGCCCTACCCTTTTCTACTCAGCTAGAATGTGCTGGCCTCCTCTAAGGGCTGTGGGGTCCTGCTGGAGGAGTCAATTGTTACTCTCCATGTCCAAATGATCCCCACTTGGAGTCTGTGACCTCCAAAGGATTTTGATATGTAAGAAGGGATGAGAACTTCTGGAGACTCTACAGCTCCCTTTGGAAAAGAGTCACTGTACTCCACTGAGGGGAAAAGGGTCTTCTGAGTTATTGTTGAGCAGCAGTTGCATAGGAAGAGATTTGCTTGCACAGCTCTTTTCACTGGGCTCTGCTCTACCTCAGCTTGCAGTGTATTTAGTGGGTTTCAGCTCCTTGGATGAAGTGGAATAACAAATGGAGTTTGCAGTCTGTCACAGAAAGGTTCTTCCTAAACAGCTTTTTTCTTCTCTTAGGGAAAAAAAAAAAAAGAAAAAAGCAGTTTTTTTCCTCAGCTTCAGTGGAATTGGCACCTACCCTTTGGGCATTCAGTGTATTTGGGTTTTCAGTGGTTGCCTTCATATTTTTATTTATTTCACAGCTCCCTCCTTTCCTTTAAGTTTTAAGCAACCAGGTTCTCCTCCTAAGGATGTGACTGCAGGGGCTTTTGAACTTGAAAAAGCAAAGACCTATGCTGAATCACTACAGTCTTTAGAAAATGAGGCATCAGTGGGAGCTTTTGATTTTGGCAGGTTTTTAAAATTAGACATTTTTTTCATCAGTAACCCAGATGCTATCCTTAATCTAACTGCTTTGGGATGTTCAGTGAGCCAGTCCCTCCTGTATGAGAACCAGGACTTAGCATTTTTTATAGTGAAATCTCTTCCAAGGGCCTATGTCATGGGACAATTTTGAAATTACAATTGAATTCAGTGTAACAGCAGAATTTCTGCTGAGAATGTTTTTACTCTGGGTTGAGAGTATCCTCACTGTATTGCCTTGGTTCAGTTTCCCAGTGAAAATCAAAGTCAGGCATGCCTCTTTATTTTAAAATATGTATTTGAATTTGTTTAGGGAGTGTTCACCTACTTTGATCGTACCTTCATCAGCTTTTAAAACCAGGTAAGCATTTCTTCACCATGACAAATTATGTCAGTGTAATAATAATAAGAATAATTGAAGGTGGCGGAAAAAATCCTAGGAGATTGCTACTGGCATGTATTTGGAAGGAGATGGAATCTGTTTTATTGCCAGATTTGTGTTTAGCAGTATCAAATAAAATCAAAAGTATACAGATGTGTCTGTTGAAGATGTGCCAGGAAGATGAGTGGTTGGATGGGTGCTTGATGCAATGGAGATGGGGAAATCCCTGGCAATTAATCTGAGTAGCCTTTTCCCCCATATCATGGCAGGAGTGATGACAACACCAATAAGTCAAAGAGTTCCTTGTTTTTTTTTTGTTTTTTTTTTTTTTTTTTTTTTTTTTTTTTTTTTTGTTAGTTACAAGAAGAAGTAATAATAACAAAATGCAGTACATGCATGAACTAGAGAATATGTGTGTGTGCACCAATACCTATGCACAAGTTAAGGTGACAGCTTAGTTAGCAATTCTATGGCAAATGTAGGTCAGTGTCCAGAAGCCTTGGTCTGTGAGTCCTCCTGAGAGAATATTCTGTTCTGAATCACCAGCCAGGCCTTTTGCTTCAGCAGGGCTTGTCAGCTCTCTCAGCTGGTGCTCCAAGTCAGGTTTTGATCATCTATTTGTGATAACAGAGGTGGAAATGCCAGAAGACACAGCTGAACTCCTCAGAAGCAAGCATTTTATTTCTGTATAAATATCCCTTGCAATAAAGGGAAAAGGAGGAGAAAATACAGCAAATCTGTTACACAGCATCAGCAAAACTGTTGCTAGATAGAATGTTTTTGTGAGCAGTCAGCAGATGCTGAGGCTTAGATATTAGCTTAGTGACTGTGTAACAAATTAGTCATAAGACTCAGTTCACTTTCACCATCTTGTGCTTGTTTTAATAGCAAATAAAGATCTAGTTTTTGGGGGGGGTGTTTTAGGGGTATTTTTGTTTGTTCTGAGGTAGGCTTTTTTCAGTGAAAATTCATATTCCCTTCTGGCATTCACCAGACTGGAATTTAAGTCAACAACAGAGAGCTTTGCAAAGACCTTGTTATCTTTTTCTCATTTATTGGTGTGACTTTGCCCTCTCTATACACAAATAAGTTCCTTAAATCTCTTTGCAGGCTTTTGTGTTTAGACTCTTCCAAGGGCAGCAGCTTAGTCAATGTAACATATAGCCAGTCTAAATTTTACAATAAATACCTTTTTAGGATTCTTTTCTTACTACCCAATGTAATTTTGGGGCTCTGTGGATTTGTGTCATAGACTTAACTAATAAATTCAAAAGGTGATGGTTGTGCCTGAGGTCCAATGAATTCCTGTTGTCCAATTCATGTTAAAGCAAGTTAGTAGGAAAAAACTTCCATTGGGCCCAGCAGAATTAGACCAGCCCCTACACCTTTGACAGAACTCATATGGCTTGAAGGGCAGTGAATAAAATTATAATTTGCATTTGCTTCCAAAGCTGGAAAAGGAAAGCATACTCTCTGCAGCTACTAAATGGAGCTTATGCCTGAATTGTTTCTGGTTTGAACTGTCAAGGGAGAGCATAGCACACTGGCTACACATGGATCTAGTAATTGTCTGCAATAATCAAGATAGAAAAGATTTTACTCTTTTAGATAATTACACTTCTCTCCAGACATTTAAAAGAGATAAAATAAGGGAGACATTTTTCATTATTATCCCACTACCTTTTATCCTTTGTAGCTCTAATTTTAGGACAACAGCTATTTCTGATGCAGGGTCTATGTACCAGTGCTGTCAGCTGAGAGATGCTCTTATTGAGCCGAGCTTTTCCTGTGCTCTGGGTTATCTTCTATTTTAAAATGCTCTGGACTGATGGCATTTGTGGCAAACTAAAGCAACCTTCAGAATCCAGCCTACAAAGAATAAGTAGAAGTTGCCTCAGCCCACAGAGGTCTGAAGTAGATCATATTTATATATATTGTGTGCCCTGCCCATGTATTTAATGTTAATAGAAATATTTATTAGCATGGTAAAATGAGTTGAATTGAATAAGTCTGTAGGCTCAACTTGCTGTTTTCACTTACAAGACACAACCAAATGGGAAACGTTCTGCTAATTTTGTGGCAGACACCAAGTTGGCTGGTGCAGTATGCTGGAGGGAAGGGATGGCATCCAGAGGGACCCGATGGCCTTGAGAGGTGGGCCCGTGTGAACCTCATTAAGGTAAACAGGGCAAAGTGCAAGATCCTGCACCTGGGTTGGGTAATCCCTGGTATCAATACGGACAGGGGTGATCAAACTGAGAGCAGATTTGATGAGAAGTACTTAGGGATATTGGTGGAACAAAAATTGAACATTAATCGGTGCTAAGCACTTGCAGCCCAGAAAGCAAATCCATTCCTGGGCTGCATAAAAAGAGGCGTGATCAGCTGGCTGAGAGAGAGGGTTTTCCCACCTCTACTCCACTCTTGTGAGGTGCTATGAGACAGAACAAATCCATAGGAGAGCCACAAAGATGATCAGAGGGCTACAGCAATAGAAGGTTCCAGGGACAGCTTATATCATCCTTCCACTTCCTGAAGGGAGTTTATGAGCTAGACAGAGACTTTTTATAAGGGCCTGTAGTGACAGCACATGGGGCAATGGTATTAAACTGAAAGAGAGTAGGCTTAGACTGGACATGAGGAAGATATCTTTTTATGATGAAGGTGGTGAGGCACTGGCAAAGGTTTGCCCAAAGAAGTTGTGGATGCCCCTCACTGGAAGTATTCAAGGTCATGTTGGATATGACTTTGAGAAATATGACTTGGTGAATGATGTCTCTGCTACAGCGGTGAGGTTGCACTAGATGATCTCTAAAGGTCTCTTCTAACCCAAACCCAAGTTTTATGATCCCAAGTTTTTCAAGTTCTTGTTGCAGAAGTGCAGGAATGTGCCGTAAATGGTTGGGAGGTTTTTGTGACCTCCATACCTCGAAAAGCATTGAATACTTGGACAGCTTTCTTCTTCTTTTGTAAGGCTGCATTTAATTTGTAACATCTGGTGTAAATAAGTAAATTCCTTTTAGATGCTAAATTCTTATTGTTTTGAAACACTTTGCAAATTTTCCAATATTGTATTATTTTCCTTGCTTGTGGCACATGTGTGATTGCAGTAAATGAATGTTGTGTGTTTGGGATAGAAACACTCTCCTGTTTTATCTGAATGGAAATTACTCCTATGTGTCTGTGCCTTTTCAGCCTGAGGTAGTTTATGACTAAACAGCCCATTTCCATAAAGTGTCTTATTAACTGTTTTCCTATTTTAATTTTAATTGCAAATTACATTACATTCCAAATGTGCTTAGATAGCTTTCAAATGTATGGATGAGTGGATGAGAGCTGCCCCATTCCCTCCTGAGTCAGGGAGCTCACCACCCTGCAACCATGTGGGGCAGCTCTCCAACTGCAGGGCCTGTTCCTTGTGTTTGGATGGCCACAGGCTTTACTGACTTGTTTGTTCAGTGGAACAGAAAATCCCATGAAGCATACAGAAATATTTGCACTCTGTTTGCACTTTGCTACACTATGAAAATTAAGGGAGAGGGTATGGGGATGCATTCTCAGCAGGTGAAAATGGGCAGGGCTTAGGTGAAAGGAGTGGTGTTTTGCTCTGAAGCAGCTGTGGGGTTGCCACTGTCCACTAGGATATTGAACACAAAATAAAATATCAGATTAAATGTGAGGGTGAGTTTTTAGGGAAAGCTATCATCTTACCTCTGTTACTAGTGAAAGACTTGTGGAAAAGAGATGAATATTTAACACTTTCAGGGAAGTGTTTTTGTGCTTGAAAATATATCTATTATCCAGTGGCTACAGTAAGTCCAATTAAATATATTGTTTTTCCTTAAAATAATGACTTTCTATTATATGCTACAGCAAGTGAAGTGATGTTTGCATTAAAAAAAATGTGTTGAGAACCAAAGATGAATTATCAATTATGCCTGTTTCTCTTCTACTTTGTATGTGGGTACAAACTTGCAGGCAACATTATCCCTAAATTAATAGAAATGTAAACTGACAGGTGCAAATCAGGGCTGTACAATTTAATCCTCACAGGAGATTATGTTTTTTACATGAATTTGTATGAAAACAGGTTTGAGATCCTCAGTTCAGATTTTTAATCAAGAATGAATTGCAAGTGATACTTGCTCAATTGGACAGAAATAATATTCTTGGTTGTCTGGCAAAGGCCTTGGTTAAGCAAAGTGTGTAGAGTAAATTCCTGCCTGCACAGTGCACAGAAATATTCAGCATTTGGACACAGCCAAATGTTTCCATTTCTTTTTCAGTTTTACGTGATCCTGTGAGATACTGAGCACAATGAGGATCAGGTGCCCAGCAGACAGAAGTTCACCATATCAACAGGCTGAGGGTTTTATACTGGTTTTGTCTCGGTGATACTGAGAACAGCTTTCAGCTGTTGTGACAACTCCTTACATCTTTGATGCACCACATCATGCTGAATAGTAGTGATGAGTCACGATTCTTCTGCCTCCAACAATATTTGAGCAAACCTGGATAAGATGAACAGGTACCAGCTGCTGGGCTCAGCTGTGCCCTGCAGGGGGTCTGCTGGAGCGGCTGGAATCCTCTGCAGCCCCCACTGCCAGCTCCTCCCTGTTTATACCTAATGCCTTCCTATCTTCCCTTTGCCCTGCCTTCCTGCCTTTTATATCACGAATGTTGTCTTCCAAGGTCTGTTTTGCAGAAATATTTCTCCGTACAGGAAAGTGTACTAAATAAACTTGCCTCTTCAGCAGGGGACATTAATTTAGTAATAGCTCGTACCATCTCCATTTGGATTCTATACAGGACTTTGAGACCTACCCTCCCACTGAGAAATCAAAAGCAGCTGAGATCTTTCTTGACACTCCTGGAGTATAAATTGTGTCAAATGTGGCAATAAGTGAAGGTGAGCAGGGCTGGAGTTCATCTATCCCTTTGGCTTTCTCACTGGAGGGACATCTGCTCCCAGGTGTTCTCCATCACCACCTAAGATTAGTCTGTAGTTTGCCAGGCAGTTCTGGAACATGCAGCGAGGACCAGGGCTGAGGCAGAGCAGATCTGCTGTCCTTCAGCACAGTTAGCAAGTGCCAGAATTTAGTTTACACGCTGTGCTTCCAGCTGATGAAAGAACAGATCTGAAAGGGCTATGGATGCAAACAAAAATTAAGACCAACATTTTCAAACACAGCCACTGCATGCCCATGGACTTACAACAGATTTTTGGAAGCTTTCCACATTTCATAATCTCCAAAGGGAGCAATGTTTATTGAATGAAACCACTCTTTTTAGCAGGTTTTTTTTTTCTGTAGCAGAAGGTGTGCCTATATTTGTAAAGGCTGGAGAATAGGTTTAGCAGCACTAAATTCAGTAAGGATTTCCAACATAGGAGTTAGAACCAAAGAAGGATAGCAACCAAAGGACCCTCCTTGATTCATGACTTCACACTAAGGACTTTTGAATCCAGAAAACGACGGGATTTGTAGCTGCAAAAAACCTAAAAAATTGTAGTAGCCTTTGATTCTTTCAAACCCAAAATTTACCTAGGACTGAACCACAAGA
Source organism: Anomalospiza imberbis (assembly GCF_031753505.1). Taxonomy (NCBI): domain Eukaryota; kingdom Metazoa; phylum Chordata; class Aves; order Passeriformes; family Viduidae; genus Anomalospiza; species Anomalospiza imberbis. The sequence goes on along the minus strand of NC_089683.1, from coordinate 34,151,842 downwards.
TAAGAAGACACTAGAATATATATAAAGACAAGATGTGAAGGAAAAGTGTGTTTTAACTGCTGGCTTTTCTGAAGAATTGGTGTGACAGGCTCAAGCTGTTGCTAAGAATACAATAGGAACTTAAGGCAACTCAAGGATCATATGAAAACCTAAAATTCAAATGAATTAATGCAATATTAGATGTTATTTAAAAAATTAATTTATCAGATGGAAAGTTCTGTAAAAATATCCTCAAGTTACTGCACTGTAAGTTCCTTTCCCAGATAAGTTTGATCTGGTTCACAGCAATTATGAATGTTAATCAGAACTCTAAAACATATCTGCTTAAAAGATTTGTTTTCACTTTGTCATTGAGCTTTCTATGAAATAGGAAAAAGGGAACAGGAGGACAAATCTCTTACAGAGAAATTTGAAGATCATTCTAACACAAAATCTGCATGGTTTTACATAAATTGCAGCATTTGAGCATCTTCCAGATAGTTGCTTTTTGTTTTAATTGATTTTCCGCATTCTATGATATAAATACCTTTGTGTTTTTTCAGGTATTTTTCATATTCTTCTATTTTAGTGTGAATGTGCAGTAAATTCAAGTCCAGTAGGTGTTACATTTAGATGTAAGACATCAGTTAAGAGGCTGCCCAAGGTGGAATTTGAGTCTGTAGCAGTTTTTTGCTGAGCTGAGGATGCCACATCATAGCAAAGGTGGTTTGGGATAAGTAGGTAATTCCTTTATCAGATAACTTAAACCAATGTCTTGAAGTGCTTTGTGTAACAGGACCTGAACTTAAACTGAACTTTGATTCCTGTTAAGAAGCTGTTGCGGTGAGAAGGCCCCTGGGAAATTGCATCCATACTGACCTAAGTTTTCCAGATGACTCGGCTCGGTTCATTTCTGCTCTAAATCTTTCAGCTGTTTCTTCAGTAAGCTGATGAAATCTTGTTCTGGAGGTATGCTGGCCACGCACTACTAGAACATAATCCAGACTCATATATGCACATTAATGGTGAATGCTCTTTATCTGAAGTTCTCCCTACTGCTTTCTCGTGGCTTCAGTTTGACATCTGAGAGCAAAACACACAAGATGCCTTTAGTCTCCCTATTGTTATGTAACTGATGACAGGTAAGCTTTCAGTGTAGCATATATTACTTGGGGGGGAAGCTTATATTTAAAGATTATGGCTCCTGAAAATTGAAACAAAACCTCTCAGCATCTGAGGAAATAACATGCCTAGCCCTGAAAAAGGAAATAAGAGACTATCCAAATGCAGGTGTTTTTCAGTGAAGTACAACATTATATTAATAATTTAAAAGAAATAATCCAGTACTTTTTCTTTCAACATGTACTTTTCACTATGTACTTTTTTGCTTTTTACTTTGCCTGTTGTGCGTATTAGTTTAAAGGGTTTTCATAGACGTATGTATGCACAAAACCTGAACTGTTAAAAGTTGTTACTTCTGGAGCAGACCATTAATATTCCTAATGGACGTGAACAGACAGATTATGGTGGAAGTTCTAACACAGCAGAACTTCTTGATGAAGATGTTGTTCTTTTATACATGTGGATGCTGTAGTCAACTCTTTATTAAGGGGGATAACTAGATTGATTTTATATAACTTGCAGTTCTAAGACAGCAAATATTCCTTTTAAAAAATTCTCTGATGCTTTTTGCCTGTAGTGGCTGAACAGGAAAGAAAAATAATAAATCTTCACAAAAATTTTTTAAGAGATCAATCTGAATGTTTAGCTTTACGCAAAACAGCAAAACGAGTGATATGCTCAAAATCACAGAGTGGCAAAATCTGAACTCAAGACCCAATCTGGGTTCACTGACTGTGCTGAGACCCTACTAATCCTCTCTTAGAGAGGAGAGCTAGAAAGGATTTACAGACTTGGTGGATATTCAAAATGAGTTTTGATCCCAAGTTGCCAAGATTGACATCTCAAAAATTTTCCAGGTTTGAGCCTTCTGCCTTGCAGTGTGAAGAAGGAATGAACTGGGATCTGTAGGGACAGAAATGATTTTGTTGTAGGGTCTATCTGTTGCTCTGCTGGACTAAAAATGGCAATAACTTTTCTGTGATCCATGTTTCAGTGCCCTACTGACAAGTGAAAACGTGCACAAGTCATGAAGTTTATTGCAAGTACAAATGAACAACTGTAGGGAGATTATTCATTGCACCCTGCCACAGCTCAAGCACAGAATTAATTGGGTGCAGATGCTGAACAAATGGTTTGAATTTTGTTGCAAAGGGTGATGCTAGTGACTGCTGACATGGGGAATAACCTCTGTGTCTGCTGGACTGAACATTGCTTGAACAAAAGTTCAGACTGATGGTTTTTTTCCCATTTTGTATCTATTTCATTAACAAGGTAGCTAGGCAAAGGGATCTCATATGCCTGGGGCTGTGCCACAGTCACTTTGCTCATATCCTCTAGCTATCAAAACTTGAAAGAGAAAAACAAAATGGCTTTTGTTCAGCATTATGTGAAATATTATTTATCTTAGAGAGCTTCTCTCATGTTGACATACTGTCTTGAGAGCTTCATCAATACATATGTAAGTTACTACCATAATGTCCACAGGCTTTGAAATACTCAAAGGATTTGTAAAGATAATATATTGATATCAAAGTTTCTTTCAAGCCTAGTTTCCAAAAGAATCAGGTATTGTTGGTTATATGGTATAAAAACTGTAGAAGAACATTATATGTTTGCCAAAAGTAGCAAATAATTGTTTGGAAACAAACATTTTCCTTACATCCACACTTTATTACATTTGCCTCAAAAATTAATTTTAACATAATATCACAACAATAATTCCTATTGGACAAAGCATATCAGAGGGAGAGAAATAGAAGCTGAGAAAACAACTGGGAAGGAATCAGACTAGAAAACTTTCTCAGCATCTTCTGGATTAGACAAATTCATTCTATAACATTCAAGGCACAACCAAACCTGCTTCATCCCACAGATGGGAAAGCAGCTCTCATGCTGGCAAAAGAAATTTCCTTCATGGTATGTCTCTCCTTTGTGTAGTGGTATATGAGATATCCTGTGCCTCAGCATACATTAGGTGGAGAAACTACAACTTACAAAGCCTCTACTGAATTAGTATAAATATATGCAACATGCAAACCACGAAAGAAGTATAATGGGAGAAACAAAATAGTTACAAATGTTAAGGGATATGAACACTGAAAGAAGTTAATTGAAAACTGACAGGACCTAATAAAATCATGAGAAAAGAATAAGTGAATTAAATCGAAACATCATGGTAAAAAGAGAAAATATTTCAGAAGAAATGTACAGATAAGTATATCAAAAGGACACTTACTGCTTCTCATTAGAAATGTTTTCTGGAGTACAACTATGAGCTAGTGATGCTTTTAGTTCTTTCTAAGGCATTGAAAATTCTGTGGGATGGAGAGACATGGTGAATTGTTGAAATGCTACCTAATGCTTGTCCTGCACTGATTCAAAACAAACCATCCAGGCTGAAAGGAAAAGACTGCTCATCACTGGAAGCTGTAAGTGGCCACATGTGCACTCATCTGATGGAAGAAAAGTGTGCCCTATGCTTCTGTAGAATGCATGGCCAAAAGTAATCCTAAGTGTCAGAGTAAGCAAACTTCTACTATGATTGCAACGGTGCTCTGGCATTTTAATAGCAGCAAAAGGAGTAACCTCATTTAGGACTCATGGCTCAGAGCCCCATTGGCTCAGAAACCATTCCTAGGAACGAAAATAGGCAAATACTCATTGTGATGGGTTATTTTTTCCCCCATTTTATCAGCCTCTGGAGACTAAACTGCTGAAAATGCTGTTGGTCAAACTGGCAGACAAGGGGGCTAATGGCCTTCTGCCATGGTGGCTGGTGGGATCCAAATGAACATATGATGATGGCATGACAATGCTTTCCAACTCTGTGAAGGAAAGCTCCTGCTGATTTGGAAGTTCTCCTTGATGAGCACCACATGTCTATACTGAACTTTCTCTTCTATTTATTTTAAATTTCCTATGAAAGTAATTTCTATGTGAAGGAATAAGGAAACTACATGCTTAAAAAGAAAATCAAACTATAGTGCTTAGAAGTATGTTTATTCAACTGTGAGGTTCACCGCTGAAATAGGGATTGACAGACATTAGCCATATTTTATCACTGCTCTCATGAATGCCAGGACTAGAAATGCTCAGGAGAAGCCGATGCCAACAGTAATCTGAGCCATCAGCCCTCAGCTGAACATGTACTGAGAAGATTTATCCTTGCTTTTCTTTCATTGTGCTTATTCCAGACTTCCCACAGCAGGCTTTAATGAAAAATATTCCAAAGTTCAGTGACAGTTCCAAGTAACTGACAGATGGAACCAAGTTCACCAAGAACTTTATTAAGGAAGAGAACACCTGAGATAGGATTTAGGAGAGATGCAGGTGATTCTCTCTGATACTACAATCCTCAAGACCTTCTGTCAGCTTGCAGCTGAAGCTGGACATGTTTACTCTGTATTGGCAAACCAGTCTTTAACTTTCTAAGCAGCCAAAATTTGACTTCTTCCCTGTCCAGAACAACTTTCTTTGTGCTAATAGTAATTATGGAGCAAGCATTCCATGCCTAAAACCTAAGGAGAGGCCAAACTTGAGCAGCTTTCTTCTGTCTGCCTTGCTTGTAGGTGTGACTGTGGTACGTGACAGGAAAAGGGCACATCTGCCCCAGGATGGTCTCATGCACAACATGCAGCAGCAATGGGCTTTGTCCTCAGGTTGCCACCGTGTCTCTTTAATGCAGCAGTCTAGCCCATGCACTTCTCTGTCTGCTTGTGAGACATATTTGTTTTTTTAGATGAGGGTGAGAATTGCAAGGCAAATGTATTTCAGGTCAGGAGGAAGCTTCCCCTCTGTTACTACATCCCTTTGCCTATAAATAATTTGACATTCATTTTAGCATGTGAAGTGTAAAATGCTCTTTAATCTCACCAGATGAGGATTAGCTGAATAACCTACTAGCTCATGGTAAGGAAAGTATCTAGGAGTGGTTCTTAATAGAAGGGATTTTTTAGTTTTATGTCTCTTCATGACCTATCCCTGCTAACTTCACATGAACACATACACATAGAGCCATCTGATCAATACTCTTGATTATTACTTTGTTTAAAATCTTGAGAAAAATATAAAGGCTTAAAGATTCTCTCCCAGTCAGTGTTTTGTTTAGCTGTACTGTCTGTCCATATTCTCATCACATAATCTTCTGCCTCTGATAAAGAAATAGACACAACCCATCTGATTGATTAATGGGATGTAGTTGCACATAATGTTGCTATAAATGTGTGCATTGAACCAGTCACAAACAGCATAATATACAAACAAGTTTTTGTTAAAGGAATTTACAAATAAGTTCTGTTAATAGACAGCAAATGCAGGTAAAATTCAATGAAATAGTGATTTATTGCAATTTTGAATATATTTATATGCATATGCAGAGAGAATGTGGGATGTTATGAAAGAGGGAGAAATAATTCAGCGGGTTTTTTTGTTTCTATACAAACAAAATCTGTATGCAAGCTTTGGAGGCAGGGGAAAAAAAGAAAAAAAAGAGCAGAACATCTATGTTTCCCAGAAGTGCCTTGATGTATCAGTCCTGATTTACTGCACCTTACAAGAACTTAGAGGGAAGGTTGGAGACATTCTTTTCACACTGGGGAGTGCTGCTTCATCAGTACTCAGGAGAGTGATGTTCACTACCACTGGTTGAGAGATGCTGCTTCTCCTCGAGAGGTAAGGCTGCATGCTTCTCCACCTCTCTGGAAATCTTTCTACTCTGGAACATTAGCTTTGATCCAGATTTTATGAAAATCTGTTTAATAGCAGTGCAGAGAATGAGTTGCAGAGCCATTTATAACAGCCAAAATAATTCAGTCGTGACCTCTTTGTGTTCCCATAAAACTGTTTTCCCCTTGGCATCAGGAGATGAGTCAGCAGTAGTGATAACAAGAGTTAGAGAAATACTGGAAAAAACAAGTGTCCCAAGTACTTTGGCAGTGAAAAACTAAGCTTCAAAGTGATTTCTTCATGGAATATTTTTTCTCTCTCTAGGACACCAAATTGACAGAGTATATTAAAGAAATAAGAAAAAGGGAGAGAGAGAACGAAAACAGGACTTGGATGATATTTCTCAGTGTCTGCCAATATCTAACATGCTTTTGGAAAAGTTGTGTAACACAACCTACTAAGAGAGTCCTGTTTGAATAGAGGCTAGTAATCCTTTCTGTTTGGTGCTCTGCTTGTGGTTTTGCAGAACTGACCCACAGAGCCTCATTTTTTGACTGGTGAAACAGGCTGCATTTTTTCTTAAGCCTATAGGGATCAGAAAGTTGTCCTCTGAATGCATTCCTGACTAGAATTTGCCATCAATTTACCAGCAGCTCTATTATTCTTAAGCCTATAGGACACTTCGAATGTTCTCTTTTGTGAAGGAGAGTATTTGTCTCCAGTGATCAAACATACAGGTAGAATGTCAGGGAACTTGCAATATGAAGTGTTATGTTTGAAATAATTTAAACAAGGACTGTTGCAAAGGTTTTTTTTTTTTTTTTTTTTGATTTGCAGTGTTTTCAATATAATTTATTTAGATATTTTAATCTACTCTGCATGACAAATTAAAAAGTGTTGCACAATGTTTTTCATTACAGATAAGTGTCAACAATTTAAATTTTCAAATGAAGGAATATGACTTCTAATATTGAGCTATTTTTGTTTTCATGGCCTTTAGGTAAAGGCTGTGAAGAAAAAGACATGGAAAATTGTTGACAAACATTTTTTTGGGTCTTCTTCACAACAATGAGAGACAAAAGGAGGAGGCACGTTCCCATGTGTTTGGAAGTTTGTGTCCAGGAACTCTCCAAGGCTAATACCAACGCTGAGAACTGCTACCTGAGTATGAAGCAGGCAATCATCCTTCTGAATAACAATTTGGCATGGGATGGGTTGTTTCAGTGGGTGACTCCCTTCTGGGGGGAGCAGAGGGCCCCATATGTCAGCTGGATCCATCCCACAGGGAGGTCTGCTGTCTCCCTGGGGCCCCGGAATGGGATATCACCAAGAGACTCCCTGGGCTGATTCAGCCCTCTGATTATTACCCACTGCTGATACTCCAGGCTGGCAGCAATGAGATTGAAAAGAGGAGTGTCAGGACAATTGAAAGGGACCTTAGGGCACTGGGTCAAGTGGTTGACAGGGCAGGAGCACAGGTAGTTTTCTGCTCAGTACCTTTGGTGGCAGAGAAAAACAAGGAAAGGAGTAGGAGAGCCCCCATTATCAACAAGTGGTTCAAGGGTTGGTGTCATCAGCAGAATTTTGTGTTCTTTTGATCATGGGGCCACCTTTACAGCACCTGACCTGCTGGAACTGGATGGGCTCCATCTCTCTGTTGAGGGCAGAAGGATTTTAGCTCATGAACTGGCAGAACTCATTGAGAGGGCCTTAAACTAGGTTTGAATGGGGAAGGGGATGCAGCTGGGCTCTCTGGAAGCAGGCCCAAGGGTGATAAGCCTGAGTTAGGGGTGATATCAGTAGTCCAGCTGAGGTGTATGTATACCAATGCACGCAGCATGGGTAATGAACAAGAAGAGCTGGAGGCCATGGTGCAACAGCAGAGCTATGATGTAGTTGCCATCACAGAAACATGGTGGGGTGACTCACATGGCTGGAGTGCTGCACTGGATGGGTACAAGCTCTTCAGGAGTGACAGGAAATGAGGAAGAGGTGGAGGGCTGGCCCTTTCTATTAGGAAGGCTTTTGATGCCATGGTATTAAAACTAATGATGATGAAGATGAATGCCTTATGGGTAAGAATTAAGGGGAAGGCCAACAAGGCTGACATCCTACTGGGAGTCTGTTATTGTCCACCCAACCAGGAAGAAGTGGTGGACAACTTAAACAGCTGGAGAATATTTCAGGATAACCAGCCCTTGTTCTTGTAGGTGATTTTAACCTACCAGACATCTGCTGGGAACTTAACACAGCAGAAAAGAGGCAATTCAGGAAGTTCTTAGAGAATGTGGAGAACAACTTTTTGTTTGAGTCCACCAGAGGAGAGACATGTTAGACTTGTTGTTTACAAATGGAGATGGGCTGGTGGGAAATGAGGTGGTTGGAGGCCAGTTGGGGCATAGTGATCCTGAAATTATAGAGGTCTTGATATTTGGTGAAATCAGGAGGAAGATAATAAGACTTTTACATTGGACTTCCGGAGGGCAGACTTTGGCCTATTTAGGAGACTTGTTCAGAGAGTTCCTTGGGAAGCAGCCCTTTAAAATGAAGGAGTCCAGGGAAGGTGGGTGTGCTTCAAAACAGAGATCTTGAAGGCACAGGAACAGACTGTCCCTGTGTGCCAAAAGGTGAGCTGATGAGACAAACGTCCAACCTGGATGGGCAATGAGGTTTTGAAGGAATTTAGGAATAAAAAGAGGATGTATCATCTTTGGAAGGAGGGTCAGATCTCTCAGGAAGTATTTAAGGGGCTTGCTAGGGTATATAGGAAAAAATAAAAGCTCAATTCAAACTTCATTTGGCAACTTTCATAAAGTATAGTAAAAAATGTTTTTACAACTATGTCAATGGCAAAAGGAAGGGTAAGACCAATTTTTTTTTCTCAACTAAATGTGGGAGGGAACTTATTAACTGCAGATGAGGTGCTTAACAGAATGTGGAGGTGGTTAATGGCTTCTTTGCCTCAGTCTTTAGTGGGAAGACAGCTTGTCCTCAGGACAACTGTCCTCCTGGGTTGGTAGGTGGTGCCAGGGAGCAGAATGGTCCTCCTGTAATCCAGGAGGAGGCAGTTGGAGAACTGCTAAGCCACTTGGATGTTCATAAATCTATGGAACCAGATGGGCTCCCTCCCAGGGGGATGAGGGAACTGACAGATGAGCTTGTGAAACCACTCTCTATCATTTACCAGCAGTCTTGGCTCACTGGTGAGGTTATAGAGGGCTGGAAGCTGGCCAATGTGACGCCCATTTACAAAAAGGGTAGGAAGGAGGATTCTGGTAATTATAGACTAGTTAGCCTGACCTCAGTACCCGATAAGGTTATGGAACAGTTTGTATTGAGTGTCATCACATAACACTTGCAGGATGGCCAGGGTATCAGATCCAGCCAGCATGGGTTTAGGAGAGGTAGGTGTTTGAACAACCTGATCTCCTTTTATGACCAGGTCACCCACCTGGTGGATGCAGGAGGGGCTGTGGATGTTGTCTCTTTGGACTTCAGCAAGGCCTTTGACTCTGTCTGCCACAGCACACTCCTGGAAAAGCTGGCAGCCCGTGGCTTGGGCAGGAGCACTCTCTGCTGGGTTAGGAACTGGCTGGATGGTCGGGCCCAGAGAGTGGTGGTGAACGGTGCTGCATCCAGCTGGGGCCACTCACCAGTGGTGTCCCTCAGGGGTCTGTGCTGGGGCCAGTCCTGTTCAATATTTTTATTGATGACATGGATGAGGGAATTGAGTCTTTTATTCGTAAATTTGTGGATGCCACTAAGCTGGGAGTGTGTGTTGAGCTCTTGGAAGATAGGAGGGATCTGCAGAGAGACCTGGAATGGACGGATGGATGGGCAGAGTCCAATAAGATGACATTTAATAAGTCCAAGTGCCAAGTCCTGCATTTTGGCCACAATAACCCCCTGCAGCATTATAGGCTGGGGACGGTGTGGCTGGACAGTGCCCAGGTGGAAAGGGACCTGGGGGTGCTGGTTGACAGCCGGCTGAACATGAGCCAGCAGTGTGCCCAGGTGGCCAAGAAGTCCAACGGCATCCTGGCCTGTATCAGGAATGGTGTGGCCAGCAGGAGCAGGATGGTCATCCTTCCCCTGTACTTGGCACTGGTGAAGCCACACCTTGAGTGCTGTGTCCAGTTCTGGGCCCTCAGTTTGGGAAGGACGTTGAGATGCTTGAGCGCATCCAGAAGGCAATGAGGCTGGTGAGGGGCTTGGAACACAAGCCCTGTGAGGAACGACTGAGGGAGCTGGGGTTGTTTAGCCTGGAGAAAAGGAGACTCAGGGGTGACCTTATCACTCTGTACAACTCCCTGAAAGGTGGCTGTAGTCAGGTGGGGGTTGCTCTCTTTCTCCAGGCAGCAACTGACAGAACCAGAGGACACAGTCTTAAGCTGTGTCAAGGGAAATATAGGTTGGATATTAGGAAATAGTTTTTTACAAAAAGAGTGATAAAATACTGAAATGGTCTGCCCAGGGAGGTGGTGGAGTCACCATCCCTGGATGTGTTTAAAAAAAGATTGGATGTGGCACTCAGTGCTGTGGTTTAGTTGAGGTGTTAGGGCATGGGTTGGACCTGGTGATCTTGAAGGTCTCTTGCAACCTAGTGATTCTGTGATTCTGTGATCTCTTTCCTGAAGTTTGGGGCCTACCTGCCACCCAAAGCTACTGTCTTTACAGTTTCACTCATGCGATGGACCCACCAGAATGCCCTTGCACAGACATAGGTTGGGCATGGTCATATAACACCTCTGACAAAAATCTTGTCAGGTCAGGTCATTTGTTGGCTAGTCTATTCATGTTTGAATCTGGAAGACTGTGCATCCAGTTGCTTCTGGAGTAGGTGACAAAGATAATTAAGAGACTGAAACATCTGTCTTGCAAGGAAGTGCTGAGGGATCTGGACCTGTTCAGCCTTGCGAAGAAATGGCCGAGAGGCACTGCATCAATGTCTCTGAGTATCTGAAAAGAGGGTGTCAGAGGATGTTTCCAGGCCCTTATCAGTGGCGCCAAGCAGTAGACCAAGAGGCAACAGGCAGACACTGAAGCATAGGAAGTCCCACCTGAATATGAGGAAAAATTTCTTTACTGTGCATGTGACCAAGCTCTAAAACAGATTGCCCAAAGAGGCTGTGGAGCCTTCCTCTCTCATGTCCCACTGTGGTCCTTTCCAACCCGACCCATACAGTGATTCTGTAATCTATGCTCTCAGGTCCCTCTGGTGCAGAATTTTCCTATGCTGGTGCTCTGTGTACTTGAGATAAAGGAAGCTGTGTGATACATATGTACAGAAATGTATCCATCCAGGGGACTTTGTTAGGATAAACAGAGGAAAGAAGGGGCTTGGGGCATTCTTGAAGGTAGGTGGCAGCTGAAATGGAGAGTTAAGACTCCCTCTGAGGGTGAAGAATTGACTATTTTTAACAGATGGCAGAAAATATTTGTTGCTGTGACTCTAAAGTGTTGTTTATTGTAGTAATGAGTCTAAAAGAGGACGAGTGTTTCATGAGGCATTCCTCTGGAACTTTGTCCATAATATTTGCTACTTGAAACTAGTAAGTGAAAAAAAAAGAGTGACCATTGCTGTCTTGTTTTATTGTTCTGGCTGGCACTGTCCTGTGCATAATGCTTGAGAATCTGACTGTACACCAAGCAAGTCTTTGCCTTGACCCATTCTCCTCATAGTCAGGAGGTTGTCTGTCAAAGTAGCTGGAATTTGGATGAAACTTGCTGAGAGGAGTATAACATTCCAGCTTTATTCAACCTAGAGCTGTGAGAAATATTCACCACAAAACCTAAAACTTTTCAAGGGAGCTTATGTTAAATATCAAATGCAGGGAGGGACTTACTGTTGGGTCGGATTCATGTAAAACTCTACTTTTGACATACTTTTGACCTGAAACCCGACAATGCTCAGATATTTTGACTGAAGTTACTTTAAGGCTACAAAGCCAAAAGTTAAAGAAAAACTCAGAATCAGCAAAGGTGGCATGAAGGGCTCAAACTTAACCCCAAATCTGCTTCAGATTTTGTGCTAGATTGAGCTAGGGCTAGGTGCTGCTTAGCTTTTCTTCTTCCAAGTAAACAACAGGCATATCATTAAGGCATTGCAATCTGTTGCAAACGCAAATAAGGGTTTAGAATATTGTGAAGATTGAAAATAATGAAATAATTTTGTATTCTCAGAAAAAAAGTTGTGAATTATGAGGATAGGAGTGTTGCTGGTAATTTCTCCAGAGATATGCTCAAGGGCATGGTTTAGAATCCCAGCTGAGATGGAGCTTTTTTGGATATTTAATCTGAGTTGTTAATTGCTTGGTGTTGCCTTAGCACTGTCCAGCCATCTTAACCTTTGAGGATGAGCACCAACTTGGAAAGAATCCCATGCAGTATATTTTTGTCCCCTATTTCAAAAATATATTTTTTCATCTTGTATTGCAATAGGAATGACTACAAAAGAACAACACACAGCAACAAGTAGGAATAACAGAAGGATTTGCTTAGTTATTTTGCCCAGACTGAATTTAGTGGAAAACCTGTATCAGATGGAGAAGAGTCTGTGTTGCATTTGCAGATGAAAATATTCTTGGGAAAAGAAAGCTTTTGTCTAGAAAAGTGTTACTGCAGAGGATCAGACAAACATTCCCAGCTCTCTGAATAGTCCAAGTTCTGAGAGCTGTAGTTCCAGCATGCTCTAGGAAAGAAGTCAGTCATGCACATGTATGTGAATTCTTTCACATGAGTAAAAGCAAAGGAACTTTGACATGCCGAATCCTAACCTTTTTTCAGCAAGGAATTTTCTGTCTGGAGACAAAGAACATCTTATTCTCTCTCCTGCTGACTCTTGCTGCTTATATTCCTCCCTAATTGGAAGTTGCAGTATAGATGTGCAAAAAAGGATATGCTTAGAGCATACCTCAAGGGTGAGCTGTCTAACCAAGGAAACAATTTCATTCTGTCTGTTGTGAAAAGAGCCTGGCACTACAGAGCACCTATTTCATTGCTCAGCAGGGCAAAATACAGCAGGAAGAAAAGACTCAGAATGCTGAAATTACAATGCATTAATATTCATCGTTTTTGTTGCAGCATTTTGTAGTCTGGTGGGGAATTATTTGCCTTTAAATTGGATAGCTGAAGTCCCAGCATTCTGTTTTTGTTGCTGCCTCAGACAGTACTGTAATTGAATCACTGAAGAAAGAAGACATGAAATTCCAGACTAGACCCATTGCTTGCTGCAGAGTCGGCTATGTTTTCAAAAGGTTTCTATCACACACCTTGCATTTGGGACTCAAAGATGCACAAAGGGAATTAGCAGCTTTCAAATGCAAGACTGGCAGTGCTCTCTGCAGGGGAACAGTGTGGTTTGCCCAAAAACCTACCCATCTGGGTATAGGTGGCACCTTCAGCATTAGTGGTTATGTTAAATCCTGAATGTCATGGTGCTCCCAGAAGAGTATGTCTAAACTAAGAAATTTTAAAGTCTGTCTTGCTGCCAGGAATGCCACATTACTACCACAAATGGGGCACAGCTTCAATAAATATGATGGTATTCATTCAGCAAATTTTAATGTTTGAAACATCCCAGCTAAGGCCAGTGGAGGTATTCAAGTGTTTAAAATTAACCATATGCATACTTATTATGTAACATTTTGGAAAGGTAGAACCATAACTGAACAAGCTCCAGATGCTCTGTTTTCTTGCTGACATTGTCTGTAAGTTGAGAGTAATATTTGTCATCAAAGACATACAAATGGAGGATGACTCAGTCTCACTTTTGCTCGGAGGGGATGAATCCAAAGGGAATTGGATTTCCCTGTTTAGAGAACCCACACAAAATGAGGTGAATTCACGTTTTTCTGAAGCTGTGAAATGCATTCATGTTTAAAAACTGTTTTTCTGCAGCTATTATTATTTAAGTTTGAGGTCTCTAGGTCAAACACTGTTGAATTTTCTCTCACAGTGACAATCTGAAGGAAAGGTTTGATATTATGATTTCTTGAGGAAATACACAATAATTGTAGTCTCATATATGTTCTTTCTCAGATCAATGAAAAATACTTTTCAGCTAGTGGCAGCACCTTAACTACAACTTTCTGTGTCTTGAGCCAAGAGCAAAAGATAGGTCCCTTGTAAAGTCAGTGAATACAGTGCAGATTAAACAACATTTTTACTAGCCCCACCTCCTCCTATCAAAACCGCTGATGTAATAGTGACGTCTTATTTTTTTATGTTCTTGGTGTCTCAGTTTTTTTACAGATAGTGAAATATGTGGGAAAACAATAGATTGAGCAAAATGAATAAAGAAAAATGGAAGATAGCATTAAATGCTCATTGAGTAAATAAATGCAAGTTGAAAGATTCAAGTACTGAGCTCCTCAGAATGTCTAAGAAATAGCCTTAATTATTTTTTATTAACTAACCTTTCCTGATAGTTAAAGCCTTGCTCATTTTGTTGAATACATGAGTGAACCAAGCTTGATGGATGGTGAAAAATTAGCCATAAAGAACCTCATAAGTAGCAAAGGGCAAATCCTGAAAAGTTTGAACTTCACTTTCAGCCTGGTGAGTAGGAGAAATTAGCTGCAATTAATATCACAGATATTTTGATCATTGTCAAATAACTATTAGAAGATGAGTATCTCATGATACTGAAGCACCACCTTTCCTAAGATATGTCAGCACTGAGCCTCCCTTGTGTTAATCATTGGTTTTCCCTGAGCAGAGAAAGAAGTGTTGCTGGTATTTCTCAGCAGAAGATTTGCCATGGGGTTTCACCAGGAGGGAAAAAATAGCTGGATTGAGGAACTAAATGCTGAAGGGATTAAAACAAATGTGGGGATGATCCTCATGAACTTCTGGCTAGCAAGGGAGAGTGAAGGAAGGAAATGCTTTTAAAGAAAACTTTTGAGTCACATTTTCTGAACTGCACAGCTGCACACAGTTTGTGAATGGATGAGATTTTGCTGCAAAGAACTTCAGTGTGAAATAAGTCTGGATCAGGGGGCTGGCAAGATAAGTACAGTGCCCACTTCAGTCACGTAAAACCTCATGGTGGGTTCCTATTTTCAGTGAAAATTTGGGTTGGATACTTTTATCATAAGCAGCACGTAGGAGTGTTCAAATAAAAGTTAAACATTGCAATATTCAAACTGAATCTAAGAAAACATGCTTCAGTTAAATAACATATTTGAAATATATTAGACTCTTATTTGTGATTTTCCTCAGGGCAGTATTAGTGCAATAACAAAACAGATGAGACTGAATGCTTGATTTAAAAAGTTTGGGTCTTCAAGTGCTGATTTACTGTCCAGTGAGGTTCTGCAGACTGGTCTTCCCAGGCACAGCAGCTCCCAGGTTTGGAATGCTGAGGAAAGAGCCTTGGAGTGCAAAGCAGTCCAACTGCGGCCGAACATAAGGTCACAACCAGGAACATATGAGATGAATAAATCTTTATTGGGCAGGACTGAAAAACATTAGGTAATGGGGCCAGTGACAAAAAAAGAACTTAGTCTGAATCATACTCTAAAATGTGCACAAGAAGAGTTCAGGCCTCTAGCAAGGGGCAAAACTCATGTTTCTGGTGCTGATAGGAAAAAAAAAAGAAAAACCAAGCAAAGGGTTTCTTTGGCTTATATAAGTGCATGCATTGTACACATCTACAGCCGCATCTTTCAGTCTGCAGGAGCTCATGATATTTTCTGTAGTTGAGACTGGATGCAAGTGCTAACATAATCCATCTTACTTCTTTTCCAGCTTCCATCACCGTATCTGTCTTCTGCTGCCTTCTCACCTTCTTTCTCACCTACAGATGGAAAAATCAAGCTGAGAAAAAAAAAAAAACATAAAAAACTAAAACCCCAACCTAACACTTCTGGGGAAGTGTTGCAGTGCTTATTTTGCCCTGAACTGTGGTTGACAGTTAAAATATCCCTTCTCCCTTTCCCTATGGGAACTGAAATTCTGAGAACTCTTTGCTCACAATGACTGAAACACTTAGTTGTGAATCATGTTGGAATTAATTTTTCTGTTGAATTGGTTTGTGCTCAGGGGAGATGATTACACAGTTTGAGGGGTTTGCAGTCCCATTTTTTCAGGTCAGATACCCAAGAGCTTGTGAGCTAGAATTTTGTGTTCCTTTTGGAATTCATTACTTGAAATGTATAACATGAACTATTTCCTCAGAAAAAGGACCTACCTCCTGTAAGGGAGGAGAGCTGCTAAGAGGTGGTGAGACTTTTAAGAGAAGGCAAGGATGTCAGAAGGAATCACTCCTGCAAAGTGGATCCAGACCTTAGGTGCCCAGTTGAACCATTTTAATGATCTGTGGTGTGACTGCTGCTCTGCCCAGGGTAAGGACTCATCCAGAAAAGCTATAACTGTAGCTACAGTATGGTAGGTATTGAACAGGTTTTACATGTTACAAACCAAGAAAATTAATTTAGTGCACACAAAACTTATGGGATTCAACACTAGCAGATGAGATGGATACCACTGGATGGGGATTGCTGTCTTCCACTTAGTTGTCAAATATGAATGATATTTAACACAAAGAGCTCTGACTGTGAAAATGTTTATGTGCCAGAAGTAAATTTAGTACTGTTTGACTTCTGTGGACCAGCAATTCAGGATGTCTGAATGACATTAATGGTTGGAAAATTGGGTGTAGAGGAAAGGATTTTGTACTGTAAAGATATTAATCCTAGATGATAAAATATAAGCTCATGTACATAACCTGAAAACTGAGATTTCTTTGCAATCTGTTCTACCTATTTTACTATGCATTATTGCCTTATAAACTACTGTGTTTGGATCAAACTGAACAGAAACTCCCACTTAGTCTCAT
Organism: Anomalospiza imberbis; assembly: GCF_031753505.1. Lineage (NCBI taxonomy): Eukaryota > Metazoa > Chordata > Aves > Passeriformes > Viduidae > Anomalospiza > Anomalospiza imberbis. The sequence continues at coordinate 34,135,236 of NC_089683.1, read as the reverse complement.
ATGATTAGTACACTTTTATTCAGGCAGCCTCACTTTTATTTTTCTTTAACAAATTTTAGCAATATGACTGACAAGAATGTTCACATACACATCTGAACTTAATGCAGACTTAGCCTTAAAGTAAGCCAAGGAGTATCTATATGAGCTGGGGAATATCCTTCAGGGCAAAAAAAAAAAAAAAAGGAAACCCACATGTATCAGGCTGGTCCTATAGATTCCTGCTTTTGAAATGATGGAATACAATTAAATTCTTGTCTCTAACTGAATGCCTAAGCTCTTCTCCACTGCTAACATTTTGTTCACTATTCCTTGTACTGTTAGTTCTCAATTTGGACAGCTTCTGTAGCTTCCCTGCACAATACTCTTAGTCTCTGGAATATTTTATTTTAGCTTGGCCAAGATTAACTCAGCTTTCTGTGAAGTTAGGTGTAGTTCAAGGAACAATCATTCATGTGTGTGTGATATGTCTCTTTTCTGTGCAAGATGACCTTGAATACCTTCACTGGCAATATTCCTGGGAAGAAGCAGCAAGTTAATGTCATGTAGCAACATATTAGTTAATGGATTCATCCTGCTTTCCATACACATTGGATGGGTGTGTAGTGTTCTCCTCTGGCATGTAGTTTGCACATTAAAATCTCTTGGGTAAGATAGTGAACTCCTTCTCAGGAGGAGGGGACATTGTAGAGAGATGCTGGATTTCATAGCCTGCTCAGTGCATTATTTCAGCTGGAATCTGGAAGGCTAACCCTTTATTTCCAGGCATGAGAAATGAATTTATAAAAGGCACTGAAGGCTCCCAGGGAAGGCTGGAGGAATGGATGAGAGAACTGTCTGCCTCCTGGCATGATGCAATGCATGCAGATGAGAGTAGGGGAAAGACAAACTTATGGCAAAGACCCTACTTTCCTACTAGGTACTTCCATTGAACTTCTGCTCCGTGGATCACTAGGTATGTGAAATGCTGGATGTCTCTCAGTTGTAGCCCAGATTCACTCACTACAGGCAAAACATCCCAAATTTTAATATTCAGGAAACTTTAAACAGGCTGGTCCTGCAACACTTTGAGTGAAAACTATAATTGAAGGTTGAAAGCTATACCTCTCATCAATTATCGCACCATCCCCTTTGGATAGCTAATACTAAAATGGGCAGGACAACACATTATCTGTACAAGGACTGGGAGGTCCAAAAAATTTACCAGGAAAACCCTACAGGAGCTTTGTGATGACAGAATTTACCCCTAAAAAGAGCTGTTAAGGTGCTAACAGAGAGATCAGATTAAAATTCAAACAGCACAATTTAAATAACTTCTATTCATGTTTTACTCTAGTGTGTTGCATCAGTAAAATGTGAATGCAAGCTAGGGATTTAGGAGTGCAGAGATAGAGTTTTTTTGAAACTGGTTTGGAAATTTAAAAAAAACATCTGTAATTTCTATTTAAATAAGCCTGTTTTATTTCTTTATATAAAAATGTTTCCCCTTCGTTTAAAGCAAAGCAAAGAATTACTCAACTGCATAAATCCTAGCAAAAAGTGTCTTCAATTTCCCTTCATATTTTAGAAGAAAGCACAGCCCTGCATTCCTATCTCCAGAGAGTGTGACATGAATCACAGAATTGTTAGGGTTGGAAGCAACCTCTGGAGATCATCCAGTCCAACTCCTCTGCCAAGGCAGGGTCACCTAGAACTCGTTACATAGGAAACTGTCCAGGTGGGTTTGGAATTCTCCAGAGAGGGAGAGCCATGAACTCCCTGGGCAGCCTGTTCCAGGGCTCTGTCACCCTCAATGTAAAGAAATTCTTCCTCATGCTGAGGTGGAACTGCGGTGTTCTGCTTTTCTTTGTCCTGGTCCCAGGCAACGGGGGTGTCTGACTAGTGCACTGATTCTCGGCTGGACCAGGGCCGCTGCGTGTGTTAGGAGCTCTAGGGCTGAGCTTCCGCGTGGGTCTGCCGTGCCATAGCCAGATGCTGAGGCGAGACAAAGTGTGAGAGAATGGTGCACTCTGCCCACGTGGCTGAGAACTCTTTATTCCCGTATGGCTGCAGCAGTGGATAATGCAGCTGTTCTCAAGCCATCTGGGCAAAATGGCGCTGGGGTACAGGAAACACGGCATTAAATAGAGGGTGAGCCGACAGGGGCGGAAGCCCCCCTCGCCCAGTGGGGACAGAGGACAGGGGAGTGACGTGGAACACGGAAACCTATGGGAACATAACAGGGGTGTGTACAGGGTTCTGGGACAAATGGGATTACAGAGGTGGGGTGATTGATATAGAACTTTCAGAGGGGAAGGGGAGTGGTTACAAGATTGACATGACCGAACTCCTGTGATACAGCTTGGAGCAAACCACTGTGAGGGCGAAATAGGGGTACATAGAACTGATCTAAATAACATTTATTAAATTCCCTAACTGAACCAACTCAGCATGCAACATAGAACTGCTTGTGTTTTATTTTATGGCCATTGCTCCTCATCTTGTCACTGGGCACCATTGAAAAGAATCTGGCGCCATCCTCTTGGCACCCACCTTTGAGATGTTTGCATGTTTTAATGAGGTTGTCTCTTCTCTAGACTAAACAGGCCCAGCTCCTGTTGCCTCTCCTCATAAAAAAAGGATACTCTTCCTCATGAGGATACATGATCCATTTCTCCTTCCACCTTCCCTAAGGCCTGATTTGCTTTGTGAGAAATTCTGACTCATATTCAGTCTGAGAGAAAACCTAAAGATGAAATGATGATACATGCAGCTATATCTTCTGCATTGTAAGGTAGATGAGGGGAAAGAGTAGAGAGCTAACATGCTGTGCTCTGGGGGTTCACAACCTAGCTTATTTTCTAGGGATTGGTAAAACAGTTAATGGCCTTCTGGGTTCTGCTTTTTGATGTTTATCCATATTCCTGAGCTTGCTCATTTTATTCTGCTTGACATAAGTATTTGCTGTATCATTTCAGTTGTTAGGCTAAAATCTCTAGAACAGGTGGGTCAAAGACTGAGTAGGATTTGCACCCTTGCATCTTGCCGATGTAATAAAGGCAAAATCCCTATTTAGTTTTGTCACAGGTATATGTCATCTGTAAAATGTTCAGATTGTAATTTCTGACAATTTCTGTGTCATGGGATAGTTCCTCTTTGAAACAATCTGACCTTCATAAAGCATGTTTAAGAGAGGCTGCACATTAAAATCTCCTTCCCTAGGCGTTTGTTTCTACCTCTGCAATGCTGCTCACAGCTACCTTAGTTTTGTTGGTGCAGCTGTATTTAGGGTCAGGACAGAAATAGGGTTGGGGATGGAAGGAATGAAATTAAATGGAAATTTGAAATGAAATGAAATGGAAAGCAGTAAGGATAGGAATGAGTGGCTGTTGGGAGTATCCTGTGAGTGGAACTACTAATAAATATGCTTATGGACACTGGCATTTGTTTGTTGAGCATGACACTTAGTAATTTGAATCCTTCTAGCCAGGTTAGGAAAATGACAGATATGTGGAATATGGATACTTAGGTGGTGGGAAGGAAACGATTTTGGCAGCTTGGTTCTGCAAGGGTCCTGTAACTAGACATTCAACACATCTGTGAATGAAAGGTTTCCAAGAAAGATATATGGCACCCCTGTGAAAAGGAAGTTAAAACATCTGCTGGTAGAGGTCAGCATTGGCCCTGGTATGTTGGCCTCTATCAGCTGGATGTTGGTTTTAGTTGCAAATACTACCTGTGGATACAGAGTATGAATGATGCAGTGTAAACTGGTCCTTGCAAGCCTTAATCTGGATGGCTCGACATGTTTTCAGTCAGTTTACTAAACTGTCAGACACAAAATTATTACGTTTAACAATAATGTTCACTTAAACTGCAAGGCTCTATAATATTCTCATCTGCCAATGTTTTAATTACAGGGTCTCATTCACTACGGGAAACTAAAATTAGAAGTGGATGAATGGATTTTGATATGAAGGGGAGATTTGCTTTCTTTTTTTTTTTTAATTTTGCTTCTTCCTTTTCCCAAGGAAATTACATTCTTGGGAGAGCTGCAAAACCAGAAAGACCAAAATGGCCTCTCCTCAGCCATAGGGCGGAGAAGGCTTTGCAAACCAAAGGTCAGATACAAAGAGATGTCTATTTATAACTGACAAAACATAACAATAAAATAGAGAAAAGGATGATGTACATGTAGAGAAGAGATTCAGGAGAGAGAGGCAAGGAGAGAAAGGAAACTGTGATTTGTAGTTTTGTCAGTGATGAGTGAAAGAATATTTGTGCAAAGTAGGTCAAGAACAGAAGAAAACTGCAGTGGTGGAAAGGTTGGGTGATGCAATACAGGGAAGGGTCTCTCAGTCTGTAACTGTCAGGACTGAGGGATGCCAGTGTTTCCACAGAGCTGGGTTTTCAGGGAGGTCCCATCACACCAGGGTCCTCAACTGCTCCTTCTGAGAGCTCTTAAGTGCGCACCGAGTCTCACGTTAGGTTACGGGTTGGGGGCTGTAGCTTCCAAACCACAGGCACATCAAGAACTGTGAGGGGAGGGACGCCTGAGCAATCATGAGTACGTCAAGGTAGGGACTCAGCACTGTTACAGAATACACCTCCAAAATGGGAAGAAGAATGTTCCTTGTACACAGCTCGTAAGTAATCTCTGGTCTCTGTCTTTTTGGCGGATTAATCTTGCAGTAATGATTGAAATTTTTTTTTTTCTTTTTTTCTTTCTAGATATGTATAGCTGTTCTGAGAAAGGTTATTAGATATGAGACAATATAGTATCATTGACATAAATTGCTTCTGTATACTGAATTACTATAGATATTAACCAGAAACTTACTGATTCTGCTGATGACAAAATCAGCTCCCAAGATAGTTTTCCAGAAGCAATTTTTCTCTGCAGACTCTTGTCGAGTCTATGCAGCAGCAACAGGAATCAGTGAGAGTTTTGTGTGTGTGTGTGTGTAATGTGAACTTGGACACCACGCTCACAACAAGTTTTGTCACTTGAAGATGAAAAAGGTTCAAAATATTGCTTTTATTTGGCATTCCTCAAGTAGGTTAACATAACAATTTATGCATACAATATGCTGTGTTCATCCAAACATTTGATACTTCACCAAATTTAAATGAAGAGAGAGGCATGAATCCAGTCCCTGGAACTATCCTGTCCCCTAGACAGAGGGAAACTGAACTTATGCAGAGTATTCACCTGAAAATCAACCTGGCATGAGGCTTTGGGGTTTGAGGAGTTAATGGCATTGGCTCTTATGCTTAGTATTTTAAACTTAGGCTTGCATAGCCCTCTACAAAAACAAATAAAGACAAATGTGAGAAAAGCAAATAGTTCATACCCTGGAGAGTTTACCTTTTCAGTTTCACAGAAATATTGAATGAATTTCTGCATAAATCTGAGCGCTCACTGAAGAGGTAGGCCACAACGAACCAAACAGAACTAACCATGACCAGAAAAGCATGAAAGGAAAGGTAGGTAAAGGTAAAGTTAGATAATGTAGTTACACTGGAAATCAATGCAAATACCTATGTGTATGTGCAGCTTGGTGTTTGTTTGTCTACTTTTAGAAATTATATGAGACAATGATATTAAGAAAGGACACCAGAAGAAAGGAAAGTGTGTGAATTGTCTTGTAATCTCAGAAAGTAGATGGTGGCAGAAAGGTAAAAGGCACACAGAGTTATACTAAGGAAGTTTTAGAGAAAATCAACAGAATATATGATCTGAGAGAAAAAAAATCATTGCAGTTATACAGGTGTCAAGAGTAAGAGAAGGCCTATGTTTGACGGAAGTGGTAGGAGCTGCTTACGACAAAAAGTCCATTTGGATACTAGACAGCCACAGCTTGTGATTTACGCAAACTTGGAAGGAATACAGAAACTTAACCCAAACACAGTAGCTGTCGTAAGAGATGCACAAGCTCTGGAAAGACAGCAAAACTCAAATATAAACGAACCAAAATGAGGTTAAGCGCTGGCGTAATTGAGACAGCAATTTTGCCTGCGGTTTGCTCGAAAGCAGCTCTCGCAGTCAGAAGCTCGGATGACTGACGCATGATATGGCTCACGTGATTCCCACACATGTGATGTATGGTGCAGTGGTCAGCCCACACGGATCAAGGGTACCTGCAGCTCTACCTTGACAACTTCTCAGCAAATCTGGTTGGATGAACGTCTGCTAGTTATGGTTAGAGTCTAACTTCCAGTCCAAATATATTTTTAAATTGCTTATAGCATTCACACATAAATTGTTTTCAGCTGAAACTTCCTCCACTGAATGCTTATTTTGCCAAATTAAATCAATGAATCTACTCAAGGATTTTTTTAGTAATAGGGGAAAAAAGTGCGTTTTCTTTTATGATCTGCTAAGACCAGTTCAGCTTTAGAGGCAGAAGGACACATATTGAGCCTTGCAAGTGAATTGAATGAGTTGACTAATACCTGAACTGCAGTAATACAATGAGACTCCTGTGGATTTTCATTCAGTGGGATTTGCTGATTCTCAAAGAAACCCCTGGATTTTGTATGTTTTTCTTCATAAAAATGTCTGTGACAAAATCTGATCTTTTAACTGGGAGATCATAATTCTATAATTTAAGTTAGAGCAGAGCTTAAGGTTAAAAAATTAATTTTTCAATGTTTTTCTGCACTATTGTATTAGCTTCTTTTTCTGACTATTTCCTTATATCAATTATAATTAAAACCCCCAACAAACCAAAAAACATCCAAAAAATCCCCACAAATAAACCTGAAAATTAGCAACAAGGAAATTTAAAGGACAAAGAACAACTATGATTCTCATTAACACTGTTTTTGTGAGCTCATGAGATTATCCTTATATTCAGGCTTGCTGTAATACCTGTATCTATGAAAGGGAAAGCAAAAACTTCATGTCTGTTAGCCTGACTTGAGTTGTTTGAGAGAAATAGAAAAAAAAGTGAAAGCTATTGCCGTGAAAGATAAAAAATGCAACCAATCTTTCAAAGGACGACTGTGCCAAGCTGATCTGATACCTGAATGAGATAAATTCATGTGGAAAATAAGTGTTAGTAATTGAAGGTTTGACATTAACAGTGCAAAAAACTTTATCATCAACAGTGTCAACATCTTGTGAAGGGATTTGGTTGGTCCCAAGTCTGAGAGTGAGAAGGCCTTGTCTCTGTGAACAGCAGAGGGGGAAGCAGAAAGATTTCAGCAAAGTCAATGATGTCATGAGGAGCAATGGTGTACACCTGCTGTGAGTAACTTCAGGTTTCTGACTGTCAGAAAGCTAAAATTCAGGAACATCTCTGTCTTGGAGGCAAATAACCTAGTTATGAAGATGGAGCTTCATAAATATCTGGAATCATTTGGCATGGTCAGCTGCAGTTGCAGACAGCTGAGCCCAGGGGAATCCTTTCCACACTCAAGTTTCTGTACACTGGCTATTGCCATGTGAAATGTCACTGTCCTGTGGGTGTACACACGTGTGCTGATAAGTGAAAAAGCCAACTATGCTTCTGATTATTTCAGAAAATGCCTTTTACTTTACAGAAGCAATTTTCCATCCCATTTCCGAGGACTAACTACATAAAAGAAGAAATGGGGTTTTGAAATCATCTTGTGTTCTGGTATATCCATGAATGTTGATTCTGAAAAACAATTCATGTTTATAGAAACTTTTATTTCAATTTCTTAGCATTCATGCTAGAATAAATGGGAAAATATGTTTTTTTTCCCATCTTACTTTGTTTAAAATGGCTACAGGGTACATGGTTGGAATGAGGAACCTTTAAAGACTCTTTGGTTGTTTTTTTTTTTTTTTTCTTTCCCTTTATTTGTCAGTGATCTCCCCACAAATCTGAGAAAACCAAAGGAGTGAAAACCATGCTCACCACTATGGATGTGATATTCCAACATCCTGAAAGCTGTTTGGCTTTAGATTCCTCAGCTGAATGCTTTTTATGTCTTTGCTTATGCAAACCATTTCCTCTACACACCCCTTGGTACCTTGGCATGCCTGTGCTTCTCTAGAGCTCTGCCCGCATGTATTGAACATACAGAGACAAATATTAGAAATGGATCTTTCCTATATCAGTTCATTATTATACTTTCAACTTCTCAATCTGCAGTGTTTCAAGGATACAGTAAAATACACACAGTTTGACTTCCAGAAATATTTTGATCTCTGAAGACACTCTTAACATGCAGTAGATTTGAAGTGCTTTATGCCATTCAGAGAGAAGTGTGCTCCATGAAGGAATCAGCCTTTTTCACTGCTCTTGCAGGCTCTGCTTATACTGGAAATTACACAGTGCCAGAAGACAGACCCAGGCACTAACTCCATTGTCTACACTGTTAAATTGTTTGAGCAGTCCCTGGAATGGTTTGTCCCTGGGCAGTCAGCCCAGGCCTCTTCCAAACAGTTCCTGGGCATGTTTTGAGAATTAGCACGAGCCAGGCACCATGCCCAACATGTAGTTTGGATGCGGGCACCCTTTTTTGGATGATAATAGACTTCACTAGTGCCAGATGGCCTCAGAGCCAGAGGGAATAAACACAGCCTGATTGCATATGCCATGTGCTCATGCAGAGGATCTCTTGTGCTGTAAAATGATAGCTTGAATTGTGTGTACGTGCGCATCTCCATGTTAAGAAGCTGTAACCTGAAAGACTGGATTTTACAAGGGGCAGCCTCAGGCTGGGACTTTGTGGCATCCAGGAAGACAGACTGGGCATTATGCAATGCCTGTATTGCTGAAAACATCAGAGTCACAGATCAGACCATATGTCCAGTTCACCATCTCAAATGGGTGCTAAGTATAAATTGGATTTAAGGTCTTCTGGCCACCCTCTGGCCTTAAGACATGTTTATGTCTCTTTGCTGTTCAGACTGCCTGAAATAATACACGGTCTGTGTTACAACCCACCAGATGAATGTTTTTAGCATACAAATTAGAAGGTGTATGTTTTAGGATGTGGTGTGTTCAAAGATGCAGCATCTACTAGGATGCTGTTACAAGGCTGCATTTTTGGGAGAGAGCCAAAACAAATGTACCCTTGACCATTATGAACTGAGAGCAGCTTCCGTGATGTGCAGGCACTGCCCAGCAGAAGTTGCTGAAGCAGTCCAAACCAAAGGTGAGAAATAACTTCACGGGGAAACTGATCAGGGGTCCAGTGTGTGGTTCCCACAGTGGCCCTCTCTTACTGAGAAGTATAACCATACCCCTTGGTGCTGGGTTTGTGGACAGGATTTCCTAATCTCTTGAAAAATCCTGCAGGTTTTAGGTTATCTGTGAAATCTCTGAGCTAAATTGCATTTTTTCATGCAGAGCAAACTCAGATAGCAGAATGAAAGATCTCTGCACTGGATTCCTTTGTTGCTTTGTATGATTACCAGGGGCTCAAGTAATAGAAATTATTAAATGCTGAAGAGCTTAAATCTGCTGAAAAACACATGGATGTCCAGGCCTGTAAGTGTGTCTGCTGAGTCATAACTGTTCCAGTTCCACTGGAGAGTACTAATAAACTCTGCTGAGATTTGCTTTATCCCCATCGTCTTTAAGTTATACAGTAGATAATATATATAAGCTTTTATGTTTAAACTCTTCTACCATTTTGAAACTTTGGGATTAAATATAAAGTTACTTCTCCCTTTTTTTTTTCCTTTGAAAATCACAAACGTGTAAAAGAAGAAACCTTGCTACAGTATGTTCACATTAAATAAAGAACACTTCAGGAAAACCTTCTAATTAAGGAAAATTGAGAGGATAAGACCTGTTCTGGATGTGATAAAATAATGTTAATTATTATTATAATTAGCAGTGATTAGTCCTATTAGCCTTTTTTTTTAAATCAATAGTTTTGGAGAATATTCAGGGATAGGCATGCAAACAGTGACTGATCACAGAGAGTATGTATTTGAGAGAAGCTTTTTGTGATTAGAAGCCACTGAAGTATATTGCAGTATTGTGCATTGAGCAGTGTGTTTCAACTTCAGACATTGAAGATGTTACTGGAAATGGGCAAATCCTTTGGTGTTACAATTTTTTGTCTTTTTTTCAGGTTCATCTCAATATGTTGAGAGCTGATATGTGAGGCAGACATCTCAACTTGGTGGGGGAAAGGCAGGAGACAGTATCTTCTTCAGCTGCAAATCAAGACATGACAAGGCCAACCAATGTCTGCAGACAGATTTGGATGAAGAGGAAAACATAGTTAATCATCATGTTAGAAAGAGGTGTATTAATAATATGAGATAAATTTTCAGTACTTGTTTGGTGGGGAAAGGTGATGGGTGGTGTGTGTGTGTTATCTGTCAGCAAGAAAATAATATGGATAACTTTTCTGATAACAGAAGTGGTCTTTTGTTTTTTTTTTTTCCTCCAACTTTTCAGTGTGGCTTATCAGTATTCAACTTATTCTTGTTTCATAGAGAGGGATTGTGAAGAGCAAAGACTGAAGTTCAAAGAAAAGATCTTTTTCACTGAAGCAGGATAGATATGGCTACCTTGAGAAGAAACTGGATTTTCAGTTCAGAAAAAGTTGCACAGTCCTGGAGACACCAGAATGAAATATTGCTGTCTTCAACTGTATTTATTTGGCTGAAAAAGGTTTACATGGTTTCAAGACAGCCATATAGCAGAGAGAACGTGAATCTCTCTTCCATGTCATATACAGCAATTGCCAAATTTCCACCACTTCTGCTGCAGGAGTGCTAGCAGTGCCCTGGAAATGCTTTTTATAAATTTCTGACATTGCTCAAGAATAACACAGCATACATTAACTTGGGCAGTTTTTCATAGTCAAAGTCACCTGTAGATGCCAAAATGCAGACATTTCTAGAAATGCTGGACAAAAGAAATGGCTTCATGACCTAAATATATCTAACCTGTCAAGACTCCTTCTTATACACCTTTTGCTATAAAAAGCTGTCAGGAAAATAGTGTTTGTCATCTCCTTAAACAGTGTTTATTTCTGTTTCCATGGAAAAATATTATTAGACTGGTATAATGGGCATTTGAGGGTATGTGCAGGAGTCATACTGCAGGCATACAGAAGTATTTGCTGGTTTGCTTTGAGACAAACTCTTGGTTGAGTATTTGAGTAGTTGGCACTTGGTTGAGTAGTAAGCACTGCTATATACAAAGAAGGCACCAGGCATTCCACTGAGAATGGTACAAGTATCATTTTGGATGCATATTGTACCCTCTACATGCCTGCAATCCATGGTCACCAGAAATAACTGCCCCAGTGGGCAGTTGAGATGCAATCGCATTGTTTCCCAAGAACAATTTCAACTTCTCAGCCTGCACAATCCTTTCGGCATGTAAAAGCTGTAGACCTAAGTATTATCACTTTACAATGTTTCATGTGCAATGAAGTCACCACTTTCTCATGATTCATAGACAAATAAACAACCATCTTGTACTCACACTATCTGGTTTATCTCATTTTCTGTTTTGCTACTCTATTTTTGCACTGATCATGCATCAGCTCTGTCTGTGGTGATGGATCATAGATTTCAATCACTCTTTGGCTTACCACTTCCTTCTTGTCCAACAAATTGAAGTCTTTAAAACAGAAGGCAGTTACTTATGAAATCAAGTGGTTAAACTTTGTGGATAGTCTCAGGTTTATGTTGGTGCATACTGCAGTTCTCTTGTGAAAGATTAGCCTAACTGTCACTTGACACGTATTTTATTTGCAATGTTTCAAACAAAGAATAACACATTTTAAACAATTTATATGCATTTCTACTTCTGCATTTGTTTTCAACTTCTGAGACTTCATTATGTTTATAAAATTCAGAACTTTTTTTCTCTAAAATGATCCTCTTTTAAAAAACTTAAAGAACCCTTCCCTTCCCTTCCCTTCCCTTCCCTTCCCTTCCCTTCCCTTCCCTTCCCTTCCCTTCCCTTCCCTTCCCTTCCCTTCCCTTCCCTTCCCTTCCCTTCCCTTCCCTTCCCTTCCCTTCCCTTCCCTTCCCTTCCCTTCCCTTCCCTTCCCTTCCCTTCCCTTCCCTTCCCTTCCCTTCCCTTCCCTTCCCTTCCCTTCCCTTCCCTTCCCTTCCCTTCCCTTCCCTTCCCTTCCCTTCCCTTCTTTTTTTTTCTGAATAAAGATAATAAATTTGGACAGTAAGATTATATAGTGACAGATGACAGAAAAAATGAATACATTCATTTACAACATAACCCACCTTCAATCATTAGAGTTACAAAGAGCAAGAAAAAATTGTAAACAGAAGCTTTTCTTTCCTTAATGATTCTCCAGATATGTTTAGAAAGTGCAAAAGAAAGCTTTTCTGACTGCAGCTTCCCAAAAACTTATTATGCTTGAAACGAATATATCTATGAGGAAGAGTGCACAAATAGAGAAGGGTAAAAAAAGCATGTTTCATAACTTTAGCTAAGGTTCACTCACACAATCGCATGAACTGTCATGTTCCGCACGCATGTAGTGACATCCACAGTCACAGTGCACCCCACTTCCTGTGCTTTGAGTACTGCCAGTCCTGATACCAGCGTGAAACCCATAAGTGGTGGGAGGACTCACAGCTGACTTACTTACACTGAGAAGAAAAATAAGGGGAGGTATTAAAAGACAATTTAAAATAAGCTACTGGTAGGGAACTGTTGATAATTAACAGGTTCACTATAAAGTGCTGGCTATGGCTATGGCAGTAGCAAGCAGTCCTATATTGCCATCAGTGGGAGGTGTTTGATAATATGCAATCAAGTGTTAATAATAATAATTGTAAGCATAAGACACATCTCAGTCACTAAACAGACCCTGTTAAACTCTGACTCTGCTTCCTCTTTTCTCTGAATGAAATAATGATCAGAATTACTCTTCAACTAGAAAACCAGGGAAGAGGCCTGACTTGGCCAGAAGTACTGGGGGAAAATCTGTTGTTGGAAGGATAAGCATAACAGAAGTGCTACCCAGGGTGCATGGATGTTGAGGGCTATGAGGTTATCAAAAGGGAGATAATCATTAGGTTTTTGTAATCTTGGTACAAGGTGGGTATGATCCTTAAGGAGATGATGAAAATGACAAATGTAGGAATGGGGAAATTAAAGGGACAGAAATACTATTTCAGACAGGTGTATTTTCATAAACTGTCAGTGGCAGGTGGTTGTGAATTTTTCCTGGCACTTACCCAGACTGGCGTGTTCTACTGTGTAACCTTTGTGCCAGATCTGTCTCTTCTTCGTGCCTCTGTTTTCAATGTTTGATTGGCACTCAAAGGGTGCTTGCACAAAGTTGATAAAGCTTGTTCTTTCTAAAGATCACTCCAGTCATTACATTGCACTGGTAGCTACCTAAAGTAAATCTTTCTAATAAATAAATAGACAGCTCTCAAGAAGGAGCTAGAGGTACAGGTCAGGTGGGCAGAAAGGAGGAGTACTGCCAGTTTGGCATTACCTCGCCTTTCATCATGGAGGTGGATTCCTTGATCTGAAGCTGCACACCTGTTTCCAAACAGACTTAAAAGAGGGCAGAAAGATCTGTCACCCCTGACTGCCTGCCAGCACCTCTGGTACAGTGCAGAAAGGTGAGAAGTGGTGAGTTAGACCCATGTGACCGAGCTTGAGTTACTTCTGGGCAAAGAGCTGGGTGCAGACAGCTCTCCCTGCAGACATGCACCTCCTGTGAAGCAAGCCCAAGTGCGACCGTTCCCTGTAATGCCACTTGCTTCAGCTCTGCACAACCTGTGGCTAACCTCTAAGCTTCAAGAGTTGTGTGTTTTCATCATACATTGTTGTGAGGCAAGATGAGTCCCTTTGCCTGTCAGAGCCATTGCAGCCCATTCTGCAATCTTGGCTGATATGCTGCAGATGAATTTCTGGGGATACTCAGGCTTCTTTTTGGACCCTGGTCTTTTCTTCAGTTAAATTACTAGAAATCTCCCTGGCATAGATCTGTTTAATTTCAATAATTATTTCTCAACAATTTGTTAACACAGTAATGGTTAACAAGTTAATTTACCAATATAGATGTAACTAACATCTATAGCTCAACATCATTTAAAAGTGCTAAGTAAAAAGGAGGCAGTCGTGTACCTAAATAGTGATGGTGGTGCTGTTTGCCTGGAGAGATATGCAGCTGGCTTCATTGATATAAGAATTTTTTATCTCAAAAATTTTCATAATTATACAGATTATTTTGTAAATTTCTTACATTATTTATGCCAAGTTCTGTATGTCCTGAGGTTTTAATAGAAGTGAATTGAGGGGTGTTTTTTGGTTGATGTGTTTATTCATTTGTTTGTGTTTTGTGTGTATGTGATATGGTGGGGTTTTTTTTGTTTTTTTTTTTTTGGGGTTGGTTTTTTAAAATTTTTTTTACCTTCCCAGATGTTAAGGTATGAGGCAGAATAGCCAACTTATACAGAAGTAGTATGTCTCCCTGAGTAGCATGTGTGCTGCTAGGGTACAGAACATCAGGAGTGGAAAGTGAACAGGAATAATGCTTCAGGAACAGTTTTTCACCTTAGCAATGGATATAAAACAAGGCACTCCTGCTGAGCTCAGATCTATTCATTTCACACTCTGTCTTTCTAGGATTGAGCCTATTAACAGTATTGTGCCTTTTCAAAGTAAGATTCTTATTTGCTGGCAGATATTTAGGCTCAAGTCATTTGTGCTGTCTTTATGTATGTGTCTACATAAGTGACACAGTGTCTGTGACCAATCCCACAGTCCATAAGTAATTGTCACTTATTTGGCTGCTAGTCTAGCAGTTAGAATTAAAAAGGACCTAATGAAAATAAATGTTTGTTAATGAAGCTGAGCTAGTTGGTTGGAAACAGTTTTATGTAGTTCAACTGTGCATGAAGACATTGGTGGGAAACTTGCCCTTGGAGCAGGAAAACAAAGATCTTGTGAATAGTTGCCTAGCAGTATTGGGAGTTGTCGCTGGGATGAGGAAAGCCCAGCAGAACCCTGCGGATTTGCTATGACAGAAAGCAGGGGTACAGAATAAACAGTCACTAGAACAAATGCCAAGGGGTTTTGTTTGCACTGTTCCCATATGAAGAATCCTACCCTCATGCTCTCTGTGGGAGCTCCATTTGGCAGTCCAGCACTACCACCTTGTTCTCATACTGTCCAAAACCAGTCCTGTTTATCAGCCCATCAGAGGGGAAGCAGATAATAACAGTTTTTGAAAGAAAGGCTATTTGTGGGTGTTGCAATAAAGGGAGTCACTGGTTAGTCAGCAGTGTCACCCCTCTGCTACCACAAGGCAGAAACAAGTGGTGTGCTCCTTATGCAAATGCAACGCAGGGCCTGTGATGTACTTGACTCTTCTGGTAGCATATTAGTGTATGATTTTGCTGTGTGATACCATCAGCAATGTTGTAGCATTCAGGAAAGCTGAAAACTTTCCTTTGATCCTCAGGGAAGCACACCAGGACAAACACATTCCAATCTCTCTCGCTCTCGTATTTCTTGAAAGAAATGCTCTGCCAGCTTTGACTTTTACAGACATACACCTGAATTCCAAAAAGAAAAAATTGCAGCATTTGTCAAAAAAAATGACCAAAGAGAAATACAATCCAAGAAAGATGTAGCTTTGCTTGGGAAGCTAAAGTCACTTTTGGAAGCTACTTTTTCTCTAACCCTGTTCCTAATGTACTGATGTCTTGGCAGAAATTTTCCAGTTCCCTTTAAGGTGTTGCTGGGATCTGGCCTTGTGTGATGGTTTTGACCTCAGTGGGAGTTAAGGAATTTTAATAAATCATTAAATCATGTCCTTAGATAAAGAAAAATATTCTATCTGCATCTATCTGCATCCAGAAAGCAAAACCAAAGACAGTTTTAAAGGTGAATCGGACCTGGGATATAAATTAAGTCATTATCCCATTTTTAATATAATCCATTCCTTATAATAAATCAGGAAATGTATTTCAAGATAATTACAGATTTTTGAAAACATTAGTTTTAGGAAAATATAACACAACAGTCAACTAACAAGGACACATAGGGAAAACAAAATGGGTAATAATTTTTTAAGTAGGAAATTTAATTTTATTGCCCTGTGTATGTCACTGTAACTATATACATTTTAAACAGACATTTACAAAATTAGCCTGAAATTTTATCTCTGCTTTCCAAGAAGGCTCCAACTCAGGAAATATCTGAGCCTGGACTTTTGGGTAGTTCACTAGAGTTGTAATGGGCATATGGAAAATGTCTTTATCAAGGTCTGATTGTAATTACATGTACATTTTATACTTTTAGAGCTGGTTAGGGAAAACCTGTCTTTGGACTGGCTGGCCAGGAAGCTGAGTATGTGATCCCCTCCATAGAGCATCTGAGGTGGTGGCAGTGATACATAATGGAAAAAATGTGTGCTTGGGATCGAGATGAGTGAATGGGGAGGCTGATGGAGAAAACCTTCATTCAGTGAACTAATTAATTGCAGAGGAAATTGCTGAAGGTCAAACATATCAAAACATGGTTGACCATTTCATTATGGGGTGAGGTACCTTAATACTTTAATAAACATTTGCTGCTCTAACTGGCATGAGCAAAAATGCAGCTTTAGTCTGAGCACTGTGAAGAAGACCCTCTTTTCATCTCTATGCCAACCACCGAGTGGAAAGAGACTTTCAGCAGTCTTGGCAAGGGGCCTTTATCACAGCTAATTAGCCAATTAGCATCACAGCTAATTAGCAAACAAAATGAATATATACTTTAGAAAAATAAAATCTTCATTTTTCTTATAGGTCTCCCAGTGTTTAGATTGTTTCCTTTCATTAGTCTTAGACTTTTTACCCAGGTTTTCCTGTAGGTAAAGGATAATCAAGCTGAATTTCAGCTGGGAATAGTTTTTTGTTGTTTGGTTGGTTACATTTTTGGTTGATTTTATTTCTTTGTTTGTTTGTTTTTTAACTTTTTATCCATGTGTGAAAGTCCATTTGCAAAACTGGCTTAGAATAACTGTCCTCCATTTTAGCCATCAGTAGACTTCACATGAATGAAACTTTAATCTTTGCCATGTTCATGAAGCCTCCTCTCCTATGTTATCTCATGGATATTTAAAATACACCTCCTGTATGTTAGAAATTGTAAATCTGGCATGTCTGTTGCATCTCCAGGACTGAAAGTGGAATTTGATTCCTAAACCTGTGTTATCTATTTGATGAATTGTATAACTGTGCAAGCTGGCTTTCCAGTATGGATTTTATTTAGTTATCTTGGGCATCAAATGAGCTCTGGACCGCACACACTCTCAGTTCTTAAACATAGGCTCTCTATAGCCCCCTGCTTTTCTTCAATTTTGTAGAATTCTTTGGAGGTTCAGATTTGAAATGACATAAAGCATTTGTTTAAATCTTTCCAGTTATTAGTCATGGTACTGAGATTTACTGGAGTAGAAGGGTAAGTGCTAGTAATTAATCAAGGCAACCTAGCTGTGCTGGTGCCGTGGAAGTGAATGAGTTCCCAATAGGGGATTTAAATGAAAAACATTAAGTTTCAAAATGAACTGGATGAAGTCAGGGGATTAGAACATAATTCTTTCAATTCTGGCAATTTAAAGAAAGAGAGAACTCTTCCAGAGGAAGGAACTGCATAATGCATTGATGGGCCATCAAACACTAATTGCAGGCTATTAGTTAAAAGTGACACCTGGAGATTTAATATTGGGTATTTGCATGCAGGCCACAGGATGAAGATATCTTCTGAAATGTGAGTGGAGGTGAATTTAAGTCAGCAACACTTATTTGGTGTGAATGCAGCCAAACAGTATTTCACTGGAAGTGAAAGATGGGCCTGCAAGGACATTCAGGGCACTTTGTCTATTCAAAAGGTCCAGTCATGGTTGTTTCTTCAGAGTGAGGAAATGTCACAACCACCCATACCACTGAGTGTTTCCCTCCTCTCTGCTTATCACCTGGGTGTCATTGCTCTCACTGATGGTTTTACAGACTGTACAAAGTATGCAAAGATTAAAGAACATTACAGTCACATACATTTTCAACCACTTGTGTTTTCCCTCTGCACAATTCTTTTATTTTCATGACACCTCTGAAAGGGCAGCAGAAGAAAGCATTGACAAGAGGACTGACTCCTTGTGATCCTGCAAAATATAATGGACTGCAGACACTTATCAGTGACAGTAGAACTCTTCTGTTTGCTTATTCTGTATAGCACTTATGCAAATGTTTTCAACCGCAGCTGTAGAGTTACACTTTTTACTATATTTCCTTTGTATTTTTCATAATATTTGGTAGTGTGACGTGAATTCCAGTATCCGGTGAGGTTGATGAGAAACACATTTGTCCTGCAAACCAAAAACTAGACCTATTTTCCACCACGTAGCTGTTGTTACACAGCAATGCACATTATAGAGAGAAAGGCAGTGGCTGGAAAAGACCATTGATAAGAACAGGCAGTTCTGAGACATGAAAGTAGACATTAAGCCTTGATCTTTTGTTTTGCTTCTCATGCAAACGGAAATGTCATTGTCTTGAGTATTTATAGAACACTGACTAAAGTTTTGAATCTCTTTTATGTTTTTGGTGAGAAATGGTGAGCATCTGTCACCTGCTGCTGAGGATGAAACTGTAAATTCAAAAGGAAAGAAACAAGTGCCTACACACAAAAAAAGTCTTGCTTCTTATTTTGACCATCTGACTATTGTGTGAGATTTTTCAGTATCTTCAGTAGGACCGGTGCTTTTGTGACAATACAAGCTGATTTTGTTGTAACCAATTATTATTTCAGAAGGTGTTTTTGGAGCTGGTCCGGGGTAAATGGGCTGGGAAGGCTGAATATCCAAAAATCCTAGTCTTGTGACAAAGCTTGGCAGTTGCTAGTAATTTGAAGGCTGGAAAATTAGTGTATTAAATTTCTGTAATTTAAAAATATTTCTATACTGATTCTTTGTCATGCAGAGAAACATGTTCTGTAACTGCCTTGAATGCTCAATATAGTGGTTTCAAAAATAAATGACAGTAAGTTATGCATAAAAGCTGGTTGAGCAGAGGTTATATTGAAGAAAGAATGTTCAGCTCTTTCCATCATTCTCTTCTTGAAATGTTGCTATGCACTTTAGGTCATCTGTGTGTAATTTATTATCTTTGTGTCAGTCTTTTTGGGACAGAAGTACAGTTGTTAGCACAACAAGAGAAAAGGCATTTTTATTCCAGATTTCTGTCTTAGTCATCAAGAACAAATGCTTAGAAAGAGTACAAAAAGCTGTGCCATATAATGTAACTCTTTTGTAAAGACAACTAGAATTATTACTGTCTTGATTAACTTTATATCATCTATAATTCTATGACTTTTTCAGTTGTTCATGTATGACTCTATTGAACAGTTTTTGTTTCTAAATAATTGCTGAGGCAATTTCTTTACTTTATGCCCACTCTCAGGTTTTAATTAGTTACAAATATACAATTAACCTTTCTTTATTCCTTATATCATGACTGTTTTGTTTCTTACAACTTGACAGAGAGGTGCCTTGTCAACAGTTGTCAGAAAATTCATGCAGTTCTGTAAATCAGACAGTCATTGTGAATATACCTACTGACCCTTCAGTGAATCCTAATACCTGTGTATAAATAATACCTCTGACTTGATTTTCTACTGCAAAAACTCCTCCAGTATAACCAGGATATCAAATGTTGAGCAGATTCATAATTTCTAACAGCTCCATATGTACAGAAGTCAGACTTTCTGGTGTACATCACTTGTACCCTCTCTCAATCCCCCTTTAAAGGAGATTTTTTACAGCTGATACTCTCTGTTCCTGAGGAAGTGTTAGTCAGTCGGTTACCACTACAGCAGAAATTCAGTAGTCTCAGTTTGAATATTGTACTACTTGGTGTTAAATGCAATGGAACCCAAGTGATTCTTTAGCATTTATTTTATTGGTCTGTTCACAAATGTTCCCTACTGACCTTTTGGTAGTTCACCAAACTTGACCCTTATAAAGTAAGTGTCTGTGAATCTCTCTAAGCTTCTCTTAAACAAATATGGATAAAGAGAATTCGTCTAACTTTTTCATTATGACTTTACATTTTTCTTTTAGTTCTGTTAGGTCTCTGGACTGTACAAATTTTCTGCCAGGCAGGAAAGAAGTTCTTATTTACTCAAATTAATCTTCAAAATCTGCTTTTGCATGCCTTCTATGGTTTTATTTGTTTTTTATCTGAATTTATCTTCTTTTTTGTTTCCCTTCTTCAGATAAGGCTTCTGCTTTTTGGAGGAAATCTTTCTAACTTTAAATGCCTTCGTTTATTGTTGTTCAGTGGTTCTGACTTCTATGTCTTCCTTTTAATTTGTTTTTAACAAGCGTCTTCTTTTTTTTGTTGTTGTTGTTCTTTTTTTTTAAATTAAATCTACTTCATTCTTCTAAATGCTAAATTTGAATATATAGTAGTCATAATTACAGAGAAACTTTTCAAAAGGAACATTACAAACCACATCTCGTCTGCTTAAGACTAAGCCAAACTACTTCTTCACTTGTGGGTTTCCTGAGTAGTAAGTTTAACAAGTGGTCATTTCAAGATATTTAAAACTTGTACCTCTATATCATTTCTCACAATGACATTCCTTCAAGTTTACATGGGTATAATTGAATTCTGACATGTTTTTTTTTGTTCTGCTCTGGCGGCTTCTATGGTTTCTGTCTAAGCAGGTTAGTCACATCACTGCCCTCCTGGCTGGCAACACCAAGACTCCTATTAGGACTAGACTGTCATAACTGTGCAAGTGGCTGTGTTCCTTCTGGATGCAGTTTGTTTGCTCGATTTTCCTCATTTAACTCGGTCTTCTCCCTTTCACAGAGAGCCAGTGTGTTTGTGTCAATGACCCAGAGCTAGGACAGGTTCCAAAGATTGCCTGGTCCTCATCAGGCAAGGCCTGTCTGAGCAGCCTAGCAGAACAGCAGGGCAACCAGGAGGGCACCATGGCTACCCCAGCTTTGGGCATCTCCGTGGGGAAGGGGCCAGGTGGGCTGTGGACCAGTTGTGGAGTGGAGCCACAGACTGGCCCTGCTGTGCTGTCAATGGGGCAGGGACCTACAGCCCTGGGGGCCTGGGCAGGGAGAGGAGCCCTGGGGATGGGCAGGGATAGGCAGGACTGTCGGGGACCACGAGGACCTGGCTTTGGGGCACAGCTAATTCTGCTTTGTTCTTCCTTCACAGCAGCATTTTCTCTCTTGCTGGCAGTGCTCTAGATCAGAAAAGGGTTTCATAGTTAAGAAAACAATACATCTTGTTACACCTACAGTGAGATTTAAATATTTCCTTCCCTTTTATGTGAGCTGTCTGCCATTTATTTGCTTTGCTGACAACCATGAAACCTTCAACTTTGGCCACCTTCACCCCCTATTGATTCCCTTCTGAAATCAACACTGGCCTTGGTCAATATAGGATACACAGTAAAATCCTAAACAACTATCTGCTCTAAAATATATATGGATTATTTCGAAATAGGAAGCTGGTGGGAGCCAGAGGTTTAACAAGTGCACATAGCACTGAATCTATTTTGTTTTGATATTTTTTCTAGAAAAAAACCCTATTTTTTCCTTGCTCTATGCCAAAGAAGAAAGATTTGTTCCAATTTTTTAAAAGAACCTTAATGAGAAAAAACATATTGTTTAGTAGGAAATTGCAGTTTTCACAGGAGGCAGGAAAGTCAGTTTTTATATGTAAATTGACAAGAAATCTGACAAGCATATGCTTGTTTAGGCATTGGAGAAATCTGTACTGCTTTCTAACAACATCATGTATCAGAAAAGGATGCCCAGCATAGCCAAAGGGGTTCAGATTGTGTAAAAGATAATAATGTTTTTCTCTATATTTCAGAAAATAGTGTGTGTAAATTCCCTCACTGATGTGTTTAGAAAAATATAGCCTTAATTATCAAGAGGTTTTTTTTCTCACATAGTGTATTTGAGTGGGTAATCACTGCATTTTTGATTATGATCACACTTATCCTCAGTTGTGCCTCAGCTCTTTTCTTTGAGCTTCTTCCTGAATGTTCATTCTTGAATCAGACCCTGTTTAATACTCTCAAGGTCACTGCCTTGGGGATTGAGCTGGACAAGTGAGTGCACCACAAAAATGGCTCTTTCTTACATATAGAAGTTATAGCTCATCTTTCATGCCTAATTTCCCATGGACCTTGAGAGTGTTACTTTGTGTTCAAATCCAATTTATTTTAACAATATTTTAAACCACACTATTTAAAATGTATTGTGATTAAGTTCTATTAGCATTTCTTTTTGGTAGCAGCTGTTGGTGAATTTTACTCTTTCCTCCTTTTTATAAGGAGCTTTGACTTTCCCTAGTTCTCTACTGAAATTATTCTTCTGCTAAAGTGACAGAATTAGCGTAGTTCCCACAACATTTCATTGGGGTCTATTAAATACTTCCCCCTAATTCTATAATGAATTGTGAGTTTCATACAAAGAGTGCCTAGGTTTCCAAAGGAGAAGTTATAAGCTGGCAGTGCAGGGTTTTTTTTTTGCTTATATGGCAAAGGCATAAAGGAGCTAAAGGCATCCCCATAACTGAAGAACAAGACAATGCCTTTTTGGCATGTTCAGTTCTATTAACTGCTCTGACAGACTGTCTTATTTCTGGAAACATCAATTAGCCTGATCTGTAACATGGTTAATATTTAAATATGTTTAATTGGAGAGTATGCCTGAGGCAAGAGATGGCTTGAAGGTCTCTCAGGATGGATGTCAGTAACACTCACAGACTGTGTTTGTTACTGTCCTTTGAGAATTCCTCATGGTTAGCACATGAAAAAACCACCACTCAGCAGAAGCAGCCTTGTCATGATGGTATTCTATGTGGCACTCTGTGAGCTTAGAAATTTCTTTGGCTTATGGAGAACTGCATGGTTATGGATAATGGGGGGCTTGAAAGCTACCTTGGTAGCTTGGTATCTTTCAGAGAATTATTTTAGAAGAATTAGCTATTACATGTGCACTACCTGAGAATAGAATAGTCACACCAGCATCCCCCAGAAGCCTCAAAGACAGGACTGTCTGTAAGCTGGCATTCTTACGTATTATATACAAAACTTCTTGTTGACCTTTTCAAAGAAATCACAATTTTCTAATATCCCAATTCAGCTTTGAAAGGGCAAATATCTGTCGAAAGCCCATATAATTTTCAAAGTGTCACAAAAAATTCCATAACTTTAACTTCAGATAATATATTATCAGTAACAGTTAACTGAAGGAAA
Source organism: Anomalospiza imberbis (assembly GCF_031753505.1). Taxonomy (NCBI): domain Eukaryota; kingdom Metazoa; phylum Chordata; class Aves; order Passeriformes; family Viduidae; genus Anomalospiza; species Anomalospiza imberbis. Next base: position 34,112,044 of record NC_089683.1, on the reverse strand, counting down.
AAATGTAAATAGAATTTAATAGGACTAAGTTCTTGTTACAATTGTACAAATTCAAGGGGTAATTTTTTATTATTGCTCCTGCTAATGAAAAACACTAAATACTTCCAAAAGTGAAACTTGCATAAGAAGGGCTAGAAAGAAAAGGAAAATCTGACCTCATATCTTATATTGCCTCTTCTTTAACTCAGAAGTGCCAAATGTGAACTTGAACTTTTTCTTGATATGGGTAGAATACAGGAAGGTGAGGTGAAGGAAGAAAATGGGGCTTCTTTATTCTTGCTCTTGCCATAGCTTCAGCATGCTTTGATTGTAACAGTGCTGCAATTTTTTCTCCCTCACAAGGCATTTTGTTCATAAAAAGAAAAGCCCTGGAAGATCACTGTGTATTTAGTTAACACACATCTGGAGATGATCTCCAGAGGTCTTTTCCAACAGCAACCACTCTGTGATACACTCCTAACAAGCCCATTTAGGAACCTGCTAATTCTAATATTCACAGCCTCACTTCAGCCTCTATTTTTTGTTGCAAGTTGATAATTTAGGGATTTCCTGCAAAACACATCTTTTTCAAGTGCATTTTCAATGATGTGCCTATTTTCTGTCTAGATAGATAAAATCTCACTGTATTTGGCATTAATTTAGTCATTTGAATGGGAAAGTTCTAAATTCAGTATTCTGGAACAGAGCCCTCAGTTTCCCTTCAAACCCGAAACAAAATGTCTATAGCAGAAACTTGTCTGGGTATGGGATTCCGGAACATGCAGTACATTGTAACCTTTTCAACAAACTCCGTTTCATGATTCAGCATGCTGAGGTCAATATTTTACAATAATAAGCGCTAAGATGACACCACTTTGCGTGGGCTGCATTATATTTGGGCTAAAAGAAAGGATCAGTGAAGCTTATAATTACATAGGAATGGGATTCACTCTATGGCGAGAGGAAGGTTTCCTCAGAGCTCATGAAATGCAGTCATTATGCACTCTTTCTCTTTTGTGCAAGACCATTTATCTCTGCAAGCAATGTTTTTCACGGACATATTTGCAAGGCTGAAGCTGGGTGTGCTCCTTGGTAAAGATGCACTAAGCTCCATATAGACAGCAGTAACCAGGTCATCTTTTATTTATTTTTGACCGTGGCACAGAGGATCAGGTTCTGAAGAATAGGAGAGCTGAGTGTTGAAGTCTTGGCTGCTGCTGAAACTTAGTGGTACAACAACTTGTGGCAGTTTCCTGATAGAGCTTGATGCTCGACATGTGGCTGAGTGTTGTGGCTTAACAAGTTATCACCATCAGAAGGGAGCAGTGGCTAGCAAATTGGCAGGGCTGATCTCATGTTTGGAAAACATGAATTCTCTTGCAGCTATAGTTACTTCTGCAGTTATTGTTTGCCTGGCTCTGGGTAATTGCTAGTTGGGATGGTTCCACCTATGCTTATTGTGAATTTGGTTTCAAGATGAGCAATAAAGTTTAAATCATTGACCTTGGCTCCAAATTAGAGGATGATTTTGTAAAATGTTCCCTTGCTCCCTCACCCATTTAGCAACCTCCTTGACCTCTTTGGGCTTGATTTCCTTGAAATGCAGAGATAAACCTAACTTTGTTTCCTGATGGAATAATTGGTGTGTTGGTCTAGTACAATTTGAAAATATTTTTTCTTTCTATCACTGTTCGTGGAAACCTTCAAAGTTTTGTTTTTTTTTTTTTTTTTAATTTATTTCTCCATTCATTTTTTGCCTTGTGTTCTTTTAATAGGAAAATATGAAAATACTTCTTAAAAATATGAGAAAATATAAGCATCTACTTGTTTTTCTCTGAAACAAGTCTCTATCAACAGGACTTCGAGTTACCTTCCCCATCTTGCCCTGGATGTTAATCAGAACTGGTCCCATTCTCCCCTATGCCATCTCTCTGTTGCCTCCGAAACCGTTTTTTTTTGTTTCTCTGAACCTTGAACACACATTTCTGTATTGTAAAATGAATCAGATTAAAGTAATTTGAAGATTTATGAGGGGCAAAAGGAACCTTTTCAATAGCATCTCCTGAAGATTTCCTGATTTTGGCAGTGAGAAGAAATCGAAGGTAGCAGTTCTGCTGGCACTAAAATTAACTACATGGAGCTTGTAAGCCTGAAGTATCTCTCTCCAAGACTACAAAGTGCAGATTAAAGCTGCTTTGTTCCCTTACTCTCCTCCTCCAGAATGGCCTTCTGTTTGTATCATTTGCCATTTGTACATCTGTTCATATTAATAGTTACCTTTTCCTTTCAACTGAAATTTCCTTGTTGTTTGTTACTGGGAGATTACAATCCAACCAAATGTTTTTGATGAACTACTACTATTTTTTTCTACTGTCTCTTTTCTGGGAAAGCCTTCATCTAGAGTAAATGGGGCAAATTTGCAGCTCCTGGTGAATATCTGTTACTTTGTGTTGCACCTGATCACGTTTTCAAGCTTGTTCCTCACTCCCCACACCCTACTTGGCCTTGCACTGGTGTAAGAAGGGAAGGAAGTTCTGGCCATGGAAAACTAATTTTGTAGTTCTCTTTTAAGAAACAGTTCTTATTATATATATATATATATATATATATATATATATATATATATATTCAACAACTGATTCTAAAAAGAATTTTTTTTTAGGCTCTCAGTGTTGGCAAACATTACTAACAAGAAATGATCTAAGTTCTTCATATTATGGACTGCACTTCCCTCTTTATCTTTGCTGTGTAAGGCTAACTTGCATGCACAGGAATATTATTATTATTTAACTTTGGAAACTATTTTTAGCTAACTAAATGCTAACTGTAGTAGTTGTACCTGTTGGATATGTTGAGAGCTTTTCCTTGCTGTCAACTATTTCTCAGAAATAATATACATCTCTGACAATCAAAAATGGGTAGGAAATTGTGTGGCATAACAAGATCCAGGCAAGCCTTGTTAATTTGCCTTGTTACTTAATATTCAATCTTTTTCTGCACTCCTTTGGTATGTACATATCATTCCCATTTTGAAGGTAGCTGGAAGTAGTTTTCAAAGCAGAAGATGCTGACTTTTCTAGAAAGCCAAGGAAAGAAAAATTGCTAAGATTGCCACATTAGTGTCATTAGTGATATAACACAGCATAACACAGCCCTACTGAAGGATGCAACAAGCTGGGGTGGCAATGGGAAATCATCAAGATGAAGTCTGGATGTGAGATGTATACTGTGCTAAGCTAAGGAAATTTGATTCAAAAATGCAGAATGGCAACAACAAAATGGTCAAAATTAATCTGGAGCTGAGTAACCAATTCTGTTGCAAAACAAACAAAAAAAAAAAAGGCAAATTTTACTGTCTGTCTGATGAGAATTTTACTTTCTTCCACTTTTCCACTTAGAAGTGACAAAGTCTAATCTTGGAAGGCTTTTTCCCACTGTGCTCTTAGAAATGGAGAGACAACCTAGATAACAGCAAAAATTTAGAACACAATTTAGGGAATGCTATATGAAAATACTCATTGATATAACTGGATTGCAGCAAGAAGGTAATATACTGCTTCAGCAGTCAGACAAGCAAAGTGTAACCAACACAGTAAGTATAGGCAGTATTGATGATTTAGAAGAATTTGTTCAAGTCTAGTCCTCAAACAGTTCTTGTATTAAACGTCTGTAATGAACAAACTAATTTCATATTTAGTCTAAGTCCAACAAGTCACAAAAAATGTTCAGAGGTAAGTCCAACCCATTGCAACAACCCTAATCTATAGGTTATTTTCATGTGCACATAGCATTTTTCTTTTTTCAAAATTATTTAATCCCTGCTAAACTGACAAAACAACGGAAAAAAAAAGGCAAAAAATAATAACTTATCAGAAATAAATACAAGGATAACTAAGTTGTTTTCTGTGTCTTAGTCTTGCTGTGCATGGGTTTAGCACAAGGACGTGGAACAACACATCTCATTCTCCACTATGGTCCTTGCAGAACAAGGACACTGCAGTGAGTCATGGCAGCAATGGAGCAGCAGCAGCACAGCACTGCGTTTCCACTGCTTTGTATGTTTAATTGAACTGAATTTCCTCTCACCTGTCCTTTTGTCTTCCTTCATTTTGATAAGCTGGGGAACATTTAGTAATTGTTGGAATGTCCTTGCTTTTTGTAAGTGTGCCTTTGCATTTTACAAATTCCATATAATTGCTATATATTAATTTCCATTTGATAGTCATGTTTTGCTTGTGAAAGTAGAAAGTGAATGATACTCACAAAAAGATATGTATTTGAAGAGGTTGAAAGATCTACCAGCAGGTTCTGAGTGCAATGCTCACTATATGAGGGCTGAGCGCTGTTCAAGCTTAAGTCCCTGACTCCTTTTATCATAATGCTCTAGTCAATAGTAGCATTTTTTTATGATTATGTGTTTGGGAAAATAAAGATTAATGCTTACCACTGGAATGTGATGATGCCCTTCTTGAAGCTGACAGTGCTGAGAGTGGTACATACTTTCTTAATGTTAATTAACCTTGAAATATGTCAATGTGTTTCTCAAGGATAAACTTTCTATTCGTCATACTTTTATATTTCTCCCCCCAGGTCCCACAGCTGGTCTTGAGGGTATAATACTTGGGTACATAGCCTGGTTTCATTCAATGTATTCAGAAATACATGCAGCTAAAAGTAAGGAATGCACTGCGTAATGTTGTAGTTATTTCAAAGTAATTTTTCTCTTCGCTTTATGGCTGAATAGGTCTGAATGCATCACCCACCTGCGTCTCTTACCCATTCGCTTTCATTGTTTATGATCTAATGTATGGAGAGGTTTAGGACATGAGAATGAACCTATTCAAAAAGGGCAAGCAGAGTCTGTAGGAGAGCACAAAGAGATTCTAGAAGATCCAATTTCCAGCACCATATTTCTGTGAGCTCCCAGTTTAACTCAGTGGTGGTTCAAAACAGCACACCTCATAGTGAAAGCCCTCTACTTTGCCTCCGAGGTGTTCTGGCACTGGTGTGGTGTGGATGTTAGGACTGCTTCTATCTTCCTCTGACCCTCCAAAGTTAGAGCATGCTCCCCAAAACTGCATCTGTTCCAGCATCCCCAGTGCCTGTGACCTGTCAGTGTTTTCCACACAATTTCTGAGAAATTTTCTCTGATTAAAATCTTTACCTCAGCTTGTCATGAGTACTTTTATCATCTGAGTGCATTTTCTTTTCCTATGGCCATGATTTTTAAGTGCAGAGTAGTAGTGCCTGTGTGCAGTTTCTGAGTCAGGGTAGTGTTAGACATGATATTTTGTGAAAATGCTGTCTCTGGATTCATGCTGGCCTGGGAACCCATTTACCCTTAGTCAAGTCATAAAAAGGGTCCCAAAGAACATGCTAAAATTGGATGGAGAAGGCCTCAGTAGAAAAATTCAATTTCTGGTAAGTTTGAAGAAAAAGAAAAAAAAAATTCTCTTTTTAAAAAATTTTTGAAAAGTATTCACAAAATGGGAGAATGTCTGAACCACATATGGAAATACCTTGCTGAGAAATTTGGGACTGCATTAAAGCAAGGATTATTGGGAGTTTGTAGACCTATGGTGATTAATAGTATTCCTCAGTAAGTCTGTAACATTTTTTCCACTTAATTAAACTGATGCAAGAAAAAAGGAGGGAAATCCCACTTCTAAAATGAGCACACTACATACACAAATCATTGTGTGACACTGAGAGAGCAGAAGCGGTTTGACTAATCAAGTCAGTTAGATTAATCTGCTCTAAAGCAGCAGGTTTCAAGCTGAAGGAAGATCTACTTTTGATGCAGGCTAATGGTAATGTTAATACAACCCAAATTTAAAGCAAAAAAGTATGCAGCATCTTGAATAGTATTTATATGGCTTTAATTTCTATTGCAGGTGTGTTATTCACCCTTCTGTGTTCTGGTATAAGAGTACACATTGAGTTCACTTTTAAGAAGCATTGGGTATAAGTTTAGCAGGTTTAAGTCCAATAGTTTGAAAGAAGGGGATATAGCCCTCTTACTGAATTGTTTGTGCTGTTTCTCATATTTTGACTGGGCTTGTTTTGAGTTTGGGGTCCCTATCCTGTGCTGCATTTATAACTATATAAATCTGAACATTTACAGGATGGAAAAGACAGATACAATACTAAGGACAAACTTAGGACAGTTCTGTGAGTGATGCTCACTGTAGGAATTCCCAAAGAATGTTGTGAATTATGGGCATCTGCCTAAATCTGCCTGAACAACCTCACCCTGCCAGGAATATTTTAAACTCTGGGTTTGCTGCATTTCTCTGGAAAGACTGCATTTCTTTAAGCAGACAAAGATGAGCTTTCTCTACTTAAGGTAATGGGGCGTCAGAAGTATTTATGAAATTTAATAGGAGGCATTTAAGGGACTAATAATATATGAAGAAAGGCATCTTGCCTTGCCCATGTAAGTGGTTATTTCTTTTACCTAGGAAAGTGCAAAATGATAAAATTCACTCTATCATTTCAGAAAAAGGATTGATTGTCAGGATTAAAATTAGAAATCAAAATGAAAAACTGCTGAATGGTTCTGAAACTTCTGTTACTACAGAAAAATATTTAATTCCTGAAACACCCTTGCACAAAGTACCCTATAGTTTTAAAGTACATTTACTGCAGTGGGAACAGAGAAAGTGTGCCTATGTGTGTTTTTCTTTGAACTTCCTCTGCTGTACTGAAAACACAATATATGTCTCTGGTAGAGTGACTCTTCCATTTCATATTATGGGTAAATCAGTACCCAAAACCAATGGCAAAAGCTAGTGATCTTGCAGATGAAGAAAACGCCCTGTAATTTGCTAAGGGCATCACAACACTTGGGATTTTAAACTTTATTCAAAAAATATATGTATTTAAACCCAGGATCTCCATAAAAAATGTTCAGACCACATGTAGACAAACACTGACTAGACAATTTACCACATCCTATGCAATTCACAACTCTAAAAAGACATTCAATCTTTTGCTTTTTACTTCTTTTTTAATGTATTTTTCAAAAAATTCTTTGCTTCTATTTTTAGTAGTAAAGCATTTTTTTGGATATGAGTCTAGACATACTGTGATTTGAAAGTAACAGGTGCATTCCACATGTCCTGCCAGAAAATCTATCAATTCCCTAGTTAGAATCACTGCTGGAAAGAGAAGGCTAAACAGAAAAACTCAGTGAGAATGGATTAGCTGTGCAGGGGAATCTGACTCTCTGGATGGGAGCAGATCACTCAAACTAGAATAAAAAGTAGAAAAATCTGTGGAAGGAGGCTTTTGGGTGTCTCTGGAGACATTCTACCCAAAGGCTGATGTTTTCAGTTTGACTGAAAACCAAAACTTTACTGCACAGGTACCGGCAGAGAGACACAAGAATTGTACTTTGCCTTGGAGTCTTTGTATCTTTTATCAAATGACAGCTCGATATAAAAAAATAGTCTTTAGAAGCAGAGTTTGGAACTCAGGTTTTCCTGTCTCCCAGAGAGTGTCCTCAATGGCTTGGCTAGAAAGTAACATTCCTGGACTAGTAAATACTGAATTCCTTTACAAAGGTGGAATAGCTGCAGTAGAAAGAACTACACCCACCACATTTTCTTCAACACTGCATAGTCCCTAGATCTGCTATGGGAACACCTTTTCCAGGCAGTTAAGGGGGAGGGCTTAAACTCCTTTTACAAAACACAGCCTAGGACCCAGGGTTCTCATATTCTATGTTAGTGTGTTAGTCATGGACTAGTTGATTAAAAAAAAAAAAAAAAACAACCAAAACTAAAATGGCTTTTCTGTCATGTTTTAAAAGAAGCCTGTAAAGTTAAGCTTTCAAGTCTCAGGGAAGGATTTAAATAATAATTTCTCACACTCTCTCCTGGTCTTGTGTCGATGTTCTGCCTCTGTTTGGATGCCAGTCCTCCTGAAGATTTATATAAAAACACTTCCCTATTAAATGGGAAAACAATCTAATGAAAAAGGGCTTAAAAATTCTGATGTGCTCAGTTTTTCTCTTGTTCTTTCCTGGCAAGGTCTGTTTTCAGGCCTCCAAGTTCTCTGTGCAAAGTTTATGGGAAAGAGGTACTGACTACAGTAGAGAATGATCCCATTCAGGATCAAATAAGGGAACTGGACATATACAAATCTATGGACACTGCTGAGGGAGCTAACTAATCCTCTTTGAAAGGTCAGAGCAATTGAGGGAGGCTAAAAAAAGTCAAGTATCACACTTATCTTCAGAAGAAACCAAATAAAAGGGCAAAAAGGACAACAGGGGGAGCTACCAGCGTCACCTCAGTCTCTGGGAGATTATGGAGCAAATGATCCCAGAAGTCATGTCCGGACACATGAAAAACAAGATGGTGAGAGGGAACAGCCAGCACAGATACATCAAGGGAAAAAAATGTGTCTGGTTGGCCTAATTGTGAACTTTTATGAGAGGAGGGAAAAGCGGGGAAGCAGGGATAGCCTTTAACAACACAGTCCCTGTCCATAGTATCATTGCAGTTCAGCCTGTGAGATAAGGACTACATGTGAATTACAGGTGGGTGAAACCCGGACTGCTGGACCCAAAGGTCGTGATTTGTGGTTTGAAATCCAGCTGGCAGTTGAGTACTGGTGATTTTCCTAAGGGGTTATGCTTGAGGCTGACACTGGTTAGCATTCCTCATCAGTGACCTGGGCAATGGGATTTCCAGCTCAGAAAGGTCACAGACTACAGAGGTGATTTGGAGGCTGCAGGTCAAAGCCACCCTGTAGCAGGGCCTTGACAATCTGGAGGTGTGGCTAGATGACCTTCACAAGTCCCTCCCATCCTAAAGTAGTCTGTGACTCTTTTCCACACCGGGATTTCCAAAAGTATAGTGCTGTGAAATGAGAGCAAGAACCACCTCACATAACTGAGATGAGGTTTGTTGCTTCTGAAGGGCTGCATTTGGCTAAGTGGCAATCTAATACCATACTGGGGGGACCATGAAGGTAGCTAACTAAGAAAAAGTAAAATGTAGTATTTCTGCATGTGTTCTCTTAACTTATTTGATAAAGAAAATAATCACAAAATTCCTGTATGTAGTCAGGATACAAAAAGAAACCCAAGTCCCCATTTCCCAGTTCCTTCAGTTGGAAGGAACTGCTTAAGAGAAAAATCAATCTTGCAACATTTATGGACAGAGTTGACATAAAAAGTACCTTAAATCAACAAGTGAGGAGTTTTTTCCTCCTAATATTTCAACCCTTTATTGAACTAGTCATATTAAATTATTTCCAGAAAATATAATTCAAGAATGATCTGACCGATTTTGAGATATGTTTTATTTTAAATACTATGACTAGATCATACTTAGATGCTCATAAATTACGTTGCTTTGAAAGGGGGATATAAAGCAGCAAAATTGATTAATAAAAATATTATGGTGTCTTGCAAATGAATAGTTGGGTACTTAATGTCAGGATGTAGAATGCAGAAAGTATGATGTGAAAAGTATTGACTATTCATTGAAATTAATGCTCGTGACCAAGTGGGTATTATTAAACTTCAGAAAACAATCTTTATAGTTTTTGAAACAGTCTCATCCTGAAAGATCATAACATCTTGGTGATTAAATGAAAATGATATTGCAGCTATATAATGTCAAGCACTATTGAATTAACTTCTAAAAGAAATTCACTAAATGCTTAATATTAACATTGGGCTGAGAGAAACACAGCTGCAAAGAATTTCATTGAAATGGCAATGCTCAAACTTTAATTTGATTTTAATGGAAAATTTATGAAAGACAGCTATTAAGACTAGATGGGGAGATGATCACTATCATTCTTTTATTAGTATAACCCAGGGGCTTAATTTTCCTTAGCTCTTTAATTGTTCTTCCATATTCTCCAGTTCCATGCTCTGCTTCCTAAGAACATGTTTTTATCTAAATATGTTTAGATGTAAGATGGATATAGGATTTTCAAACAAATAATTTTGTTTTCATATTAAAACACTCCTCATTTTTACATGAAAAGAACAAATCTGTTTCTCAGTGGTCATGATCAAATGTTATTACCCCACTAGAAGCGTGTATGCCAATTCTGCAAAGAGGGTTATTTATATTTTAAAGTTATGTCTGTTGTCTAGGATGTGGCGAATTGGCCACTGGCAACCAGTCAAAACCATTTAAGGCAAGTATTTGCTCATCAGTTTTGAACTTGGAAATTGTGGGTTTTGAACATCTCATTCATTAATTTTGTTACTGATGACTCAAGACTCACCAAAACTTTTTATTCCCACATTTACTTAATTGTACCCTTTTTTAACGACTGTGTAAAATTTCAGGAAGATGTCTGCATGAAGTGTTCTAGACACTATTTTTCCACGCTTAAAAATGGTAAAAATTAAAAAAGGCCTTTTTTTCACTGATGTAAAAAAAAGGGTACAAGAAAAAAACCAGATATTTAGCATGAACAACATGTGGAAATGTGAAGAACAATATAAGTAAGGTACAGAGCTGTGTTGACTTTAGTTACAGAGTGAAGCTTAGCTATCTTGAAGGTGAACTGCATAGTTCACATTTAGCCTGGGCCTGCAGAATGTCAGGCATAACATGGAATTGCTGTGAAGTGGATGTTTTTGCCTGAGCTAGGGAATGTGGAAGGGATGGTCTTTTAATGTAATTAAGCAGCTTTAAAGAACACAACTGGGACATTTTATAGCACATAAGTAACTGGAGCATAGGTGTTCCTCTCTTCATTAATACTAGATGACATAGCAGGTGTTCCCCACTTCACATGGTTTGAATGTGCAGAAGTCCTCCTTACTGAAAGAGTTTGAATTCTCTCATGCCCCTTCAGAGCTGGCCATAGTCCTTGCTTTCTTAAAATAAACCCAGCTAGGCAGGGTTGATATGTGCTTTTTGACTAGCATGCATCCTTATGAGAGGGAGAACTGTACTCTTTTGTAGTGACTTGAATTTATACACTGCATATATTATTGTAATGCTTTGCTTTCTTCTTGCACCTTTGTATTTCTTCTGACACTTCTTCCTTCAATAGTCTGTCTTTTCTAGAAGACTAACCACACTCATGTCACAAAATTCTTGTTCACAGCATAGGGTAGATTTCTACTAAAGAAAAATGCTCAAAGAACAAATGATGTCCCAAATCGGAGAACAATTTATGAGTTTCAGTAGTGTAGACAAGCGAACTTTTAAGAAAAAAGTTTTAGAAAAATATTTTTCTTTTAGGAAAAATATCTGTGGAAAGGTCCTCTGAGATTACTGTTTAATGCAGTTCTGCACTTAGATACATTTTGTCTGTAAAGTGGCAGACATAACTCTGCCAATGAATAAGGAGAATGACTGCTATAGTATGTGTTTCCCTGGTAACTAAATTGTAATTATTCATAGAAATAAATTTAAAGGCCTTAGATAAGCATTGTTCAGAGTATTTGCTACAGTTCTACCATAGCCTAAATATAGATAATGCAGTAAAATCAGATTTAGCTGTTCACACCCATCCCTTAGGTATGAACAAAAATGGATGCAGTTGCATTTATTTGTAAAAATCCTTGCTCTGAATGTAGCTATCTAGAAAAAGTGTCAGCTTATACCCTAAAAGAAAGCATGAGAGTTGAGTGTGTGATATGGGGCATACAACAGAACAACGACTTGTGGAAATTACTCACAACTCACAAAATTGAGGCCCTTTAGCTGTAGTTATAAAATCTGCCATTTGAACTTTTGTGTGAAATTTGCACTCCAGCTACAAATAAATCAGTCTGCATTTCCATCTTCTTCCAACTAACCTTCGATTAGGTCATCCAAAAAGAAATAAACAACAATATTTCATGGAAGTATGTGCCTCTGTTGTTGCAATGGGAATTACAAAATGAGGCATCTTTGAACGATATCTTGAACATGGTATTTCTTTTTTATTTTCCAATAAATGATTACTTGGAAGAAGATTTCTCAGCAGAAGCCAAAAGTGAAGAGTAAATTATATATTTTTTAATGTAATGTACATGCTGGTTATGTGTTTGGGGAGGACTTGGAGTTTTTAAAAAAGCATTTGCAATATCATAGTGCAAAGTTTGAGAGACCATTAAGCAAATTGGAAATCTTATACATGGAGGAAATATTATGTTCAAGGCTTCAGTGCTTGCAATGATTAGAGTGCTCTTTGTGGGAGATTTGTTAATATTTCTTCATCCTGGACACCTGCCAAGTTTAAGGCTTTAATGCTCTGAGACTGAGTCACGAAAGTGGGGACTGACTGCTCAGAGCTTGTTGACTTGCCAGGAGGTGGGTGTGGGAGGTAGTATGCAAGTAAGAAAGAAGAGAGGCATGAAAAATAATCTCTACATTCTGTGATAACCTTTTGTTTAGAAGAAATAAGCCCATGGCTTCAGGTTGTTTATCTATTTTCTGAACTTTCCAACAAAACTGAGATTTTAGAGATCTGATGTCTTTTCTTGTTTCAGAAAGAATGTTTATGTGTTTGGTGAAAAAAACAAAGGGCTAGAAAAACAAGGATTAACACATCACTGAATATAGATAACTAAATACAGCATCTGTTCCTGATAATTATCAAGTGAAATTAATAGTTTCGACACGGACAATAATTTGTTTTACCTTCTTTCATTTTCTAACCACTAGAAATCTCTAGCAGATCTCTGCAAAAACTGATTTAAGCTTGCTGAAAATAGACTAGATTTTTTGGATCATGTTTTATGGATCTGGAGAGTCCAGCCCCAGAGCGTCTTTGAAGCATATGCTCAAAATCATTAGACAAACAGAAACTGCACCGATAAAAATAAATAAGACCAGTTGTGAACTTCTGTAGCCAAATTAGATCAGTGTAATTAAGTATTCAACCTTCCTTACAATATAGGAGGGAGCTAATACATAAAGCTCAAACACTTTTGAAGGGATAAATAGTAACTTGTGAGTTTGGAAAAAGCTGCTGAAAATGGATATGGCTGCAGGGTTACACACAGAGCACTGGATCCTGAAGTCATTCAAGAGACGAAAAATGTCTGGAATCCACCTATCTTTTGTATGTTAACATTCACAAAGCCTGACTAGTGCAGGCTTCACAAATACTGGTTTTCAGCTGGGAAATGAGGCCTGAAGCCTAGGGAACTACTTCATCAATCTTGCATAATAGAAATTAATTTGTGTCTTTAGTTCCATGTTCAGATTCAGAGATGGATGTATGTAACTGTGTAACTGGTTTGATTTATGGGTGTTGATTCTCCTGTAAAAAGTCAGAAGCTAGTTACCCAGGAAAAAGAGATTACGTGTGTAAATGGATGTTAAAGGCTCCATGTGATCTCTCATGGAGCAATTCATAAACTTCAGGAAGAAATATGACCATTAACATTATACATTTTTATATCATCCAGAAAGCAGAATGTAGATCCATTTCATTACCACATCTACTCCACAAATGATTTTTGATCTGTAAATAAATACCTGGTATTTAAAGGCATGAAAACCAGTAACAGTAAGGAAAATAGCTTTTCCCTTCAGTGGAGAGAGGGAAAATGTATGTCCAGGAAGAGCCAAGGAATGAGCTCAAGAACTAGATCCTAGATCATCAGTTAGCTGTTAATTTGCTTTCTGACAGGCCCACCACCTCTCTCCTAGACAGCACCTAAACATGGTTAATGTCACATTCCACCATGGACACTGATCCCAACCACTGATATGAGTGAAATTGCAACAAAGTTAGGTTCCTTTATCCTATTCAGTCTTCCACTTTTACCCTCAAACCTTGTAACCATCAAACATGTCCTCTTGCTGGAGCCGGGGCATGCAGAACACTGACCATATCCCTCTCATTTCAAAGACTTTAGATGGAGGAAGAGAGAAAAAATTATAATTGTCTCTTAAGAAGTCACAGTCCCAGCAGACCCATGAGTACAATGCTGTAACACAATGTGCCTGTTAAGCCACGCTACAAGACCTCACCAGCCACAGCAGTCTCTCCCTATCAGCCTTTGCCTCTGCCAACATTTCACCTTCTGGAAATGTTTTCGTGCTTCTTTAGCTCCAGATGACACATGGCACAGCACAGATGGAATACTGGGCTAGGTCTTGGACTGCTGTGGTGATTATCCCTCCAGTCACAGAGGGTACTGAAATGGCTTTGCCACTGATGAACCTCTCAGGTCCTGACACCAGCTGCTCTTCTTGACTGCACATTATCCACAGACCATTTGCATGGGAAGTAAATCCCTGGGGAGTTTTTAACAGAGGATGTGGCAGGGTAGATTAGTGTTCTTCTCAGATGATTTGAAGTTTCCAAAGCCTGTCTCTGCTGGCTGGCTGCCTTCCCAGGTGTTTTGCACTAGAAGGAGAAATAAGACTCCAAAGAAACCCCTCAAAGTCCAACAGTTATCATAATCCTCTTAATACTCCTAAATTTCAGTGTTATGTCCTCTCCCTGCTTGCCTGCCACTATAAAAAAACCCCAAGTGTTTGTAATCCAGACATTATTTCCCATTGGGCTAGGAGTTTCAAGATAGATTGACATGAATCTCAATAGCAATAAAGAAAGTTATGGAAGGTTATGGAGCATTTCAGAGGAGCAGAAGGGCAGTGATGTTCACAGATGTTATTGATTTAATTTTATTTATGAATTGTAAAGAATCAAATCATAATAGAGCAAAAACAACATGCTAGTAAAGAGAAAATTGTATTTACCTAACCATCTGTTTCTATACTGCTCTAAGTGACTTCCAGTGAATCTGGAGGAATCTGTTCTTCTGTAAAGCAATGCAAGAATTTAGTCTTTTCCATCAGAGGGAGAAAAACTGGGGACATACTGTTTCTGTCCCTTCCGGTGTTAGTCTGCCAGCCTTTACCCCAAGGTAAAGTCTCATTTTTTTTCATTTAATTTTTGGAGACTTTGCAGTTGAAATGCTGCCCCTGTCTGAGTCACATGTGATTGCAGCTGCTCAGCATGTATATGCATGAATTCACTCAATTTCAGCAGGGAATTTTTAGGCTGAGCCCTGCATATTATATATTAAAAAAACCAAATCAAACCAAAATGAAAAAAAAATGGAAAGAAATAAAGGAGGGAAAAGGATTGGAGAGAGAAGACCTAAAATGTCTCCTGAATGCCATTATAAGATGAAGGTTCTTCATCTTTGAAGATTCTATAGACAATAATGAGGATGTTTATTTCCACTGCACCTTTTACATTTTAATCTAAATAAACGTTGCCCTAAAGCAGGAAAGGAAATTATTCTTCCTTTTGATAGTCTTTGAGGTAAATCTTTCACTATGTTGCCCAACTGTCTTTCTTCCTTTTGTTGTTGTGAGTTTTTGTATATATGTTTCCAAGGCAAATATTTCTACTTCACAGGTTAAGGCGTTTGATTTGTCTATTGTGTGACAGTTTCCTGGGTTGGAAAGCATCCATCAACACTGGGACAAGGGCATTTAAAGGGAATTTTTTTTTCCACCGTAAAAAACGTGGATTCAAATGCTGCATTTTGCAGTTACTTTTATGAATGAGATAAAACCTTTACTTTTAGAAACATGAAGAGCAGAAAATATACTTATATATGTATGTAAATATGTGTGCATATGTATGTAAACAGGCACATTATATGTGTGTATCTCTACTAATGTAAAGGCCTATTCCTCCTTTCATAGGAACAAAGTAATTCTTACATGGATTTTATTTTATATAACAGCAGCGCTGTTACAGCAGCTTAAAATAAACATTGAGGCCTTGAGTGAAATGTTTAAGCATCTGAGAAGCATATTGAATTCACGGGGCTTCTTCACATACTTAGGGTCTGGCAAATGTGTAAATACTTCACTGTAGCAGGGTCACAAGACCTCAATTCAGACCCTATAAAATCAGTGGAAAACTTCCTTTTGATGTTAAAAGCAGTTGGATGTGTTTGCAGTGTGTATTTTTTATGCTAATGTGGAGTGAGCCAGCCATATTGCAGGAACATTTGGTACACGTTAAAAGTCTTGGGTTTGTGAGCGGTAGCAACCTCACACCAACAATGTTTACCCAGATTGATTAAAAGATGTGAATCAAAAGACTTTCCCAGAGTAGCAGAAGGCAGGGAGTGCCTTCCAGAAAAGGCAGCATGGAATGAGCTGTGGCTGGGGAGCTGTCAGTGGTGGCAGAAGGGCGCGGTGGGAGCCCACAAGGATGACTGAAGCTGATAAGCTCATTCCTTGGGCGTACCGGGGAGACAGCTGTGTTGTCACACCCCAAGTGCACTTGGGAGTGGGGGGTAAGTCCTGCCACAGGGAGCTGACCGCAGCTGGGGAGGAAGAGCAACATCCATCCATCTCAGAGACTGGAACTTGGCATCCAGGCAGGTCCAAATTTCTGGAGGAGAAACCACATGCTGTGAGTTGTGCAGCATAACAGCAAATGTAAAACTATCGCTGCTTTGACACCAAGCCTGCTGAAAAGGCTTTGTCTACAATTGTGTTAAATTAAACCAAGCAGACCAATTTATCCCAATTTAGTCCAATTTATGGTCTAAGTTTCCCTTGCATCAGAGTTGAAGGGCATTGGCCGAGAAGATGCAATGGAGGAGAGTGCAGAGAGGCACCCCCAGGAGATACACTGCATGTGCCTTTTTGATGTGAGCTTGAGGAGCTGAGTGGGACCTAGAAAAGCGAGGTGTTACTATGCCAGCTCACACTCAATTGTTCCTGGAATGCTGCTTCTTGGCATTTCTTTAGCAAGAAAATTTGCAGAAAACCTAGAGAAGGCAATACAGTTGTAATGGATATGGTTTGGTAAAAAATGACAAAAATCACAGGTAAATAACTCCATAGGGACACCTAATTACTTATGGTATTCAAAGGAAATGGATTACAAAGAGTACCAGATGAGTAATCTAAGGAGATAAAAGGAGGTAGTTACGAATTGGAACTGCCTGAATATTTTCAGAATTTCAATATGGGGAAAGGAAGAGATGAAAAATCATTCTATTTTGACCTGTTCTGTTGGCAAGGACAAATGTAACAGAGAGGAATATTTAAGCTGGCTGATATAGAGAAAGTCTGTTCTGATCACAAGACATTCAGTAGAAATAAATGGCAAACCCTTCACTCTATTGCATTCAAAGTAAGACTCAGCAAAATTGAAAAATAGAATGTATTGGTAAGCAAAGAATGAGAAACAAATCAAACTATTTTAGAGGTGCTTGATATATGTATTTGATTAAGGAATCAGTTAGGTTTCTGTGCTTTCATTTATGTAAATTCTAGATATCTTTATATATGCTGGTTAGTACAGTCAGGCTTTTTTTGTTTGTCTCCCAAGGTTGAAATTCAGCCTTAGTTAATGCTTGACTCTCAGGTGTGTACAGCACTCCTTTGGGCTGAATTTTTCCATCTTATCCTGTATGACCTCTGTTCCGGTTAAGAGAACATCTGCCTATCTCTTTGATAAATAAAGCACCCTTTTCTACTGTTTTTTCATATACCAAAGTGTTCTTTGTCTTTCATTCTGCCTCTTCTGGAATCTCTCCCTTCTTGTACTTCATTTTTTTTTCTCAGCTCTTTATGACAGCCTAGCTCTGACTGACATAAAACCAAGAATTAGTTTCCTCAACAATCTTCCTAAACATTTTGCTTCAAAAGATACAATAACATATAATTTGATTCCTTTTTTGTTCAAGGCTCAAAATTTTTGCCTGCATAAGGGTGGAACATAGGAAGGTCAAAAGACAAAAGGATATTGCTCACTGGGCAATTTTTTAAACCAGAAAACCCAACCCAAAGGTTGCCCTTGCCAAAATCACAGGAAGACTTGTAGCAATGACATGTGCTCCCTGCCGGTGTGACATCCTCTCACGGCCTCTTCCATCTATCATTGACATGGACCTACAACATCCACAGTCACTATGCATCTTTTGCACCCATCTAGTGCTGCTTCTTACTTGTTCGTCTCTACAGCTCAGGAGTCACTTTCATTCTATTTCCTAATTATTTCCAGTGTCAGTTAGGTTGGCTGGGACAGTATGAGGTATCTGGTAGACTGACAGCCTCAGGTGGCGATGTTGGGCAATGTTTGCTTAATTGCCTTCATTTAATTGTGCTGTTTATTCTGTTACTCAATTAGAAAGGATATACTGTTTGAAGATTAGATATTTGGTTGATAAGTGGAAAGATAAATGTATTAATATTGCCAACTAGAGAGGTCAATCTAAAACTGCGTCGACTAAAGGACAGCTATGTTACATCATTTTGCTGACTGGGAGCCGGAGTCAACTCTTTTATTACCCAGATGAGTTGAGGTGAAGAGAGCTGGTTTTGCCATCCTTTTTCTCCTGGGTGCATATGTTAGAGGTTCATATCTGTTCATATCAGGTGTGTTCTGGTTCCATTCAGGATAAGGTTAGTTTTTTGCAGTAGCCAGGAGGGGACATGGCCAGGACTTGGAGGTTATTCTGTACCAGCTCATGTCATTTTCTGGGAATGGGGTCCCTTCTGGTTGAGTAAGCGTGGCATGAAGAGAGAGGTTGGGTAGTGCCAGCTCCCTCTGTTACTGATATTACTGCTGGTACTGTTTGTCTTATACTTATTGCTCTTTCCAGTAAATTGTCCTTATCTCAATCTGTGATCTTTACCCTTTGTGCCTCCAATTCTCTTCTCCATCCTGCCACATGGGGATTGAAAGAGGGGAGTGAGCAAGTGAGGGGTGCGTGGTTTGGAGTGCTTCAATGGGAACACTAAAATGGGGAATGCTATTCCTGAATCACAGCAGCCTTATTTAAATTGCTTTTTTGATTCTTATGCCAGCACACAAAACACTGCCAGAGAAAAAGAAATGATTCCCCTTAAAACTGTGAATCTTGGGATAGAATTTACCTCCTTCAAGCAAAAGAAACAAATGAGTGAACGTTGGATTTGCTCAAGATGAGGCACAGAGGCCATTGTGAAGGTGGGGCAGGGTACCTTGGGTCTTTAATCCCAGGCATCTGCCTGTGTTAGGCAAGGGAAGATTTCTTGCAGGATGTTGGAAGATTTCTTGTTGGAGGTTGGATGCATGCTTAACAATTCCCAAGTTCTAAACATATTTTCAGATATTAGTATTTAAGTGATTAGAATTTAAGTATTGTGAACACGAGCTGTTTTGGCAAGGAAAATACTATACAGCTTCATGGTATCCAAGTGAGATTTATTCTTCTAGCATGAGGTACTAGTAAATTGGCTGTTGGCCTATCTAGCTTTTTGATAATGACATCATGATTGGTAAGGCCGACTACCATGATAAGAGCAACGAACCTGAGCTCAGAGTTTCTCCTGATTCTGAAATCCCTGAGAGGATTAATTTATGCTTAGGATGTTCAGTTCTTTTCAGGGTGTGCCATTAAGTGTGCTGTTGCTAACGTAATGCCAGAGGCCTTAGAGCTAAGCTGCAACTTTTCAGCAAGCTTAGAACTCCGGCAGCTTTGCTCTGTAAGGCAGGTGGAAGGTCAGTGCTCAGAACAGAGAGCCCTAACCTGCTGCTCCCCTCTTCTCACATCTAGGCAAAATTTCACAGGGGAAATTAAGAAAAAAAAATTATATTTTGACCTTTTCCATTAGAAATGACAGGTCAGAGAGGGAAGTTCTTTACGTTGCTTTGTACAGAGCCATCATCCTCTTGGCTAATGCCCTCCCAGCCTGCCCTCAGGACAGCAGTGTAGCTATATGCTGGCTGGTGAACTCATAAAGGTAAACAAACTTACCCCTGCCCGAGAGGAGAGAGAGCAGAGACCCACAGGAGCCACACGGTGCTTTGTTATACTCCCTATGCACTTGGGTTAACTGGGCCTTCCTGGTTTCCTCACTGTACAGCTGACTTCTTTTAGGATGGGAGATCAGCTCTGTAGGCACTGAACAAGAAAAAGCAGTACCCAGGTATCAGCAAGACTCTTCTAGCTCCTGGGAGGGGAGGAAGGGGGAGACTAGCAAACAGGGAGGGGAGAAAGTCCATTTCCAGATAAGCATGTTGAAAGGTTGAAAACAGGGAGAAGTGTGCTTTTCTGCTCAAAGTTTACTTATTGATAGGGACTTGGTTCTTGGCTGCTTCTGCTTCTTGGTGCATATATTTAGAATTTATAGAGCTTTATGTTCTGCTGTAAAAAATGATAATGTCAAATGAGGAAAAGGGTAAAATATCAGGATGCTCACAAGAGATTACATCTATTACCAGTACTTTATACAGACTTTTATTCAGTTTTGTCATCAGGAGTCCTCATGATTGCTTCAGAGTTGTCATCATGTGAGCAAACACACACACACACACACACACACACACAAAATTTGATTATAGATTTGGCTGTCTTTATACATTAATTTCCTGCACATTGGTAGGATCATGGAACTGATGTAACTTCTTATAAACAACTAAAATGAAATCTCACAAAAAAAAAGCTTCATGTTGAAGACCCTCCTGATCTGCAATATTGGAATCCTTTATCTTGTGCTTATGAGATATTTTCCTTTTCAAAATAGTCTTCAATTCTGTCAAAAAAATTTGCCTTCCTCTGTCACAATCAACCATGCACACTTACAAAACAGCAGTGAATACATATTTCCACTTTTTTTTTCCTCTCTCTTGCTTTTGCTTCATGATGCTGTAGTACCTTGTACAGCTGGTTTATTATTTTCCCTGGATGTTCAATTCCTTGTTTGTACTGGTTTTTACCACAGCAGCAAGAACAAAGTGTCTTTTATAATAGAGAGATGAGAATATGATTACTAAGCCACAAAAACTACATGATACAGAGAGAGGTGTTGTACATGAAATTGTTTGATCCTAAACTAGAGTTTAGTAACACCTTGATTTCTACAGATTGTGATTTCAGTTCTTGTTATTAGAGAAAAAGAATATGCAAAATCATGTCAATGGAAGATTATATAATTTCTTTCCCAGACACATATTTTCCTAGATGAAAGGTACTGAATTTTAAGATATATATCATTGTAATCCATGATGCTTGTGCCTTCCTGGATCAACAGTTTTGTTCATAAATTCAGTAAATATTAGTATGACTATCAAAAGGCACATACATTAAAAAATCTCCTTTGGACATACAAGTTTAACTGATTACACTTTAACAAACATCATTGTGAGAGTATTGTTTAGCTTTAACCAGGATTTTTAGAATTATGTAATATTTGTCAGGAAATTCATACAAGTTTCTTTTATAGAGGTTTCCTAAAGTTAATGAAATGATCATAATTCTTGTTTTCCTCTCCTCCTCTGTAAGGTTTCAAAGAACTGGAAATATCCTTATGCTGACAAACAGCATAAGATATTCATGCAGAACCAAGGCTAAAGTTTTAAAGTCTCATCCCAGAAATGGCATAAGCAAAGTGTACAAGACTGGTGTTAATACTTCTCTACATGTTTATTATTACAAAATTTTGGTAACAGATGAGTTTTTATTATGCTGTGTCATTGTTTTGGACCATACTTTCAGCTACACTTCCAGACATTATAAATTAATGTCTTTCTATGAAATCAGTGAAGCTGTATGTCCTGGGGTCCAGATTAAGTTACTCAAACACACCTGGTGCCATATGAGATACCCTCAAGGCCTGCCTGGCCTCTGACTGCCCTTGCAGAGGGGTATCTGCTTTCCTACCATGGGTCCTGTGTTATATCCACCAGCTCAAATGGCATCTCAGGACACTCTACGCCTATGGCCAGTCAACATACCGGTGCTGCCCCAAACGAGCTTACTTCATAGCTTCTTGAGATTGGAGAGAAGGAATGAATAGATTAAAATACATGTCTTCTGGAAAATCTTTGAGGACTGTTCTTCAAGTGATTTTTTATTTAAAGACACCTGTCCCTCCAATTTATATCCATTTTGACCTGACAACCATTTCTCTTACTTTTCTTACTCTTTTAAAATGTATTCAGTAGGTAAATGCAGGCAAAAAGCCTGACCTACTATCACCAAATACTGCCAACAAGTCTGATGTATTAACTGTCTTGGTAAACCTGCAAGGTTTATAGGGAAATGCTCATAGCTGTGTGTATGATATCCTCATGAATCCATAATGTTGGAACACAGCAAAAGCTTGGGACTGTTTCTCAGTAGAGTGCATATTAAGGATTTTCTTGCCTTCAGTGGGGCAAGGAGAATTAATAGGCTTTAAAAATACTATTCATCTTCTCTTCTGCTAACTTATTTCTGTGTCGCCCCCTCCTACTCTCTGTGAAAGTTTTAATGTTGAAATTGCCAGTATAAGAGAATAGCTTTCTTTGCCTTTTCTGAAGATGGGTAGAACAAGATAATGAAAAGAAAGTATTAAAAATTAAAAGATGCAATAACTTCATCTGATTGATGGGAATTCCTTTCTTCCCTAGGAAATGTGGATGATGGAAATAAACTATGAAAAATTATTTCATACCCTTTCATATAGTTTTGTAATACTAATATTGCTACAACACCAGATATTTTTCCCTTTCCTAAAATAAACCTACTATTTCCGTTTACCTAGATATTTGGCATCACTGTCATCCTGGAGAAATAAATACCAAGATCAAATTGCATAACAAGATTTATATTGGGTACTTCCTGATACAGGTAAATGTCTTCTTGCTCTTATTCTTCTGACAGGGAATAGAAACATAACTTCTCTGAAGCTTTTCAAAGTCATATGGTTCTACATTTTTTTAAGTCTTCCAGGTTTAATAGTTTTGCTATTTCAGTGACTATTTTATTTCATCTTTCTCCAGGTCTTCTCTAACTGCAGAATCTGCACTTATACTGCAGGACCCATTAATGCTAAGTATTTCACTGTTATATATTTCAATGTTTTTTTTTTTTTCTTTTTTTTCTGGATTTCAGTCTGCTATGGTTTTTCATTCACTAGTTGTGTGGTT
The DNA here is from genome assembly GCF_031753505.1 of Anomalospiza imberbis. Classification (NCBI taxonomy): domain Eukaryota; kingdom Metazoa; phylum Chordata; class Aves; order Passeriformes; family Viduidae; genus Anomalospiza; species Anomalospiza imberbis. The sequence goes on along the minus strand of NC_089683.1, from coordinate 34,089,202 downwards.
TATAGATTACTATGTAACCTGGGCTTTGTATTTGAGCTCATCAGGATCTTGGGAGAAGTGTAAAAACAGCATATTGAATTATTGGAAAGTTGTCACCAGCAGTTCCCATATGCTTTCTGAGTCGTCCAGCTGATTTAGTAAGATCCTTGAATGTGTCCTGATATCTATATATCTGGTTATGTTCCAGAATTATAACTCTGAAATGTGTATTAATAGTTATTTTACCATTAGCCAAAGAAAATTGATTATGAAAGAGTTAAAAGATGGTGTGGAGGTAAAAATCTGGTTTTTTCTTACAATATTTGAAATTTAGTGGTCCTAATTTGTTTTAAGCACTCAAAATCATGCAGCCTTGCAGAGTCCTTGCCATCTTTGCTAAAAAATGAACACGAGTATCTTCGCCAACTTAATTACGAACACTTTGTTCTCAACCATAAATCAATATTAACAAATCCCTGAATTAATCTGCAGTTTTAAGGAGTCAGGTACCCTGTGGTTGCTGGAGGATGCTTGCTCCTGCTGGGAAGCAGCCTAAGGTCATGGTGGTGGAAGGGGCTGAAGGTGGAAGAATGGTGTCTGCATGTGACCACCAGGAGAGACACATCTCTGCGTTACCCTGCTTAGCAGAACCAGCAGGCATCCACGAACAACAAAGAGCTATTCCAGGATCACACAAGTCTGAGAGAGCAACCCTGGCTTCAGTATGGGTCCAACTGGCCATATTTAAACACTTGTCTAAGTCACATGAGCTGCATTAGGGTGATTATTTTCTCTGTATCTTGCTGATGTTCTTTTCAGGTTTGCAAATATAATTCAACAAATATTAAGTAAGACAACTAGAGGAGAACTGATTTTTCACGGTCTGTTTTCTGCTATCACATTAAACACATTTTCACCTTGCTGATTAATGGCTCAAGATTGAAACGAAATTAGTTTTTTGTTATTATTATTTCCATAGAGTATCAGCCTTTAGGTAAAAACTTTTATCTGATTCCTTTCAATGCTTCCTTCACAGCTAGTTTTGATCAGCTGAGATTACTTCTGTGACTGCCCTCTTCACCTTCTGGCACTGTCAGACAGCAGTCCTTATCTTGCTAGTCAACCTGCTGAAAAGAGGTACAATAATTTCTATGGCCTTCTCCCTTTGGATTGACTCTTCACTTTTCAGACATCTCAGTAGCATTTTCTGCATCTACTCCAGCTGGTATTCTACTTTTCCTAATCAAGGTATTTCAGATGACAGCCTAATGAATATTATTAGTCATTCAGTAATGGAAATGACCCTTTTGTTGCATTCTGGGGTTGTATTTGGTAGGGTTTTTTTTTGTTTGTTTGGTTGTGGCTTTTTATTTTGTTTTGTTTTGTTTTGTTTGTTTGTTTGTTTTGTTGGTGTAGTTTTTTTAATATTGTTTTTCACAATGGTCTAAAATCAACAACACAAATCTACCCTGAGATCCAGCAATGTATTCTTTCTCACCATTCATTTCAGGGTATAATTTGTTCTTTGTTTATTTCTGCTTAAATTAATTTCCCTTTCAAAGCAAGAAATTTAATTTCTTCTGTAGGGAATCTGCTCAGATCCTTTCCTGACAATGCATCCCCAGTTTATGTAATTTATTTTAGAATTGTTTAGCTTGGAAAAGACATTTAAGACCTAACACTTAGCCCAGCATTGCCAAAACCCAAATGCTACATCTGCACATTTTTTAAAAACTTACAGGGATGGTCTCCACCACTTTTATGGGCAGATTGTTTCAATGCTTAACTACTCTTTTGGTGAAGAAATTTTTCCTAATATTTTTATATCTGCTATCAGTAAAAAGGGCCTATGCAGAAGGACCTATGCAGTCTGTGAAATCATAGAGATTATCTAGAGATCCTCTAAAGAACATATTCTGCTCCTCCATCTAACCATCCATGCATCTAATAGTCAAGGATATACTATTTATAGTGAATATTTGTTAGTTTTAGTAATTTCCCCCTTCTTTGCAAATTATCCAGAAAAGGATTATGATCCCAATGATATAATGTGCATTTTTTTACTTAGAATGAATGCTAGGATGTGGATGAGTGCATGGCTTCTTTCTAACTATTTCCTACTAGTCCTGATTTCTAAGGAAAGAGTGAATTAAGCAAATGAGAATTTGGTTGCTTGCTGTGGTGGCAATTCTTTGGAAGGTGAAAGCATAAAGAATGGGGGAAAAGGATGATTTGCAGAAAAAATACAATAGAAGATACAGGAATGGACTCACCTCATGAGCCAGAAGGGAGTGGCTGAAGTTGCTTTTTCGATAGGATAAGAGAGAAGTGGTTAAGAAAAAAGCCACTTCAGAAATTGCAGGGAGCAGGGCCTGGATCTTGTGATGGAGAGTTTAAGAGACAATATTGGAAGTAAGGGGAAAAAACTGTTTTTGACACTGAACTGTCACTGTATTTTAGTAGACTTGGTCTCAAAAAAGATGTGTTATGGGGTATGCTTAGAGAATAGATGGCTGATGGATGTGCTAGGATGTCCAACAGGTTTGTAGGCAAACAATGCCTCTTCACAGCAGTAGCCAGCTGCATTTATTTTTGCTTCCTTTGCTGCAGTCAAAGTTGTCCTTGCAAACCATTGGAACCCTGCATGTGTTCCCACCTGTGATGGAAGCCCCTGCACAGCATCATTTTCATTGTCCAAGGGGTCAGCAATGTCTTGATGTCTTTTCTGTTGAAATAAACTGCTTTGTGTCCTCACCCCGTGTGTGTCAGGACTGTAGGCTGACATTCTGACAACACCCACACCGTTGCATGTTTGGAGAGTAACGTGAGACTCTTATTTAAATGCTGCGAACCCTCCAGGAGTGTGGCTTTTGCTTTGTTTGCTGAGCCGTATTTAAAAGCACTTTCCGAGACCTTGAGGAACAAGTGAAATTGGCAACCCTTTCTGCAATTCTCCCTGTCTGTGGCACGCCTTGGTTGCCACAGCTTTGCAGGCTTGCAGGGTGCCCAGGGAGCCCAGCAGCAGTGAGGTAGAGGGACGGACAAATGGCAGTGCAGATTTTGATTTTCCGTGCTCAGCACTACAGTCACAGGTTTAACAGCATAGCATTACAAGTAGAAAACAGAATGTTGCTTTTCTGTCTCTAAATGTAATTTTTTATACGTTTAAAGTAACTTTATACCTGGCTACAACTTTGCAACAGGCAGGTTACGTCAGAGTAGCAGAAGCTATTGTCCCGTAGTGAACTCTATCGCTTACTCGAGCCTAACAGTACATACTGCATGACATCAGCAACCCAATGACTCATACACCAAGGTACCATAGGTGTGTTCCTATATCCTGGAGATCAGAAAAATACCACGCAGAAGACTTAGCTTGTTTTTCCTATCTTGTTATGGAAACTGCGTTCATAGGCTCTCATAGCGTTAAACAACTGTAAATGAAGTCTTTCTGTTTCTTATCAGAAGATAAACTGCCTGTTTAAAAAAGGTGTTGCCAAGCTCAGGAGAGCCTCTTAGAAGGCTACAGGCTGCTGATTGTAGCTGTGTAGGGGGCAATGTTATATGTAAAATATTTAATATTTCCACAGTGAACACTCGTAATCCTGTTGTAGAGTCCAACTAGTCTGAAGTATTGGACACATCTGAAGACTGAGCAAGATCAGTAGTTTGATATATACCAAAAAATGTATAAAAAGGGATGCAAGTTGCCTAGTTGCAGGGTGACACTACAGCTCCTCCTCCTTCTACAAAAATAAAAATATAGATAAAGAGTACTTATAGGCAGTTTAGAACTTTTTTGTCTCTAAAAAACAGCAGCAGGTAGTTTCACTGAAGGCATTTAACAAAGCACTGTTTTCCCCAATTTTCTTGAACAACTTCTTACACATCCCATTCCAATTAATTTGTAGGATAATTACTTCCACCTGCTTGCCTCTTCCATCTCACTGATAACTTTTCCATTTACTACTTGGTTCAGTTCCTCTTCATGGCATACAGACAGGGAGGAGGCATTAGGGTGCCTGCTGAAACAGGCTGGAATGGTTCCACAAAACTTCAGATGTAAAAATAGGAAGAAAACTTGAAGGCTGAGTGTTGTGGATCATTGGTCACCCCTCAAAAGACTTGGTGGTTTAATGAAGGAAAGACTTTATTATCCGAAAAAGCAGGCTAACAACCTTATAAAAACTCAAGAAGTTTCTGGAATTTTCTATTTTTCATAAAAAAAGGGAAACATATGTAGCCTTTCATATGTCATTTCAGTATTCCTGCCTCTATTCCCAGGTGAAACAGAGAAAGGTAGAGTCACAAACAAATTCAGAATAACAGCAGCATTGCAGTGAGGGCATGTTGAATCTCATATACATGATCTACACTTCAGGAAAAGTTTCAGAAAGAGGGAAGCAACTGAATTCTGCTGTTACCTGAGTCTGCTACATCTCGTGCTCTATGGTGCTTTTGAGCTGTGAATGACTGTAGCCTGTGGAAGAAGGAGGTGCTCTGTTTGTATTTCCATGACAATGCAACAAAGGAGTTGTTTAGCCTCTTTTCCTCAAGAGACCTGCCAAATCACTCCTCTTTATAGAGCAAGCTGGAAGAAGGAGCATAGTTTGGTTTCTTGTGGAAAATGTAACCTTGTTTCAGCTTCATGCAAGTTGTAGATATCATTCAAGTGTTTCATGAATATTTTTAATTACCAAGGATTTAGAGTAATTTTGTACTGATGATTTAAATGCTTGGTTATCTGAACTGATTCTTGCTTCCTTATGCACTTTCTCATTTTTGTGATATAGAATAGATTGGGTTGGAAGGGACCTTAAAAATCTAATTCCACCACCTTGTCATGAGCAGGGACACTTTTCATTAGACCAGATTGCTCAGACCTCAATCCAACCTTGCTTTGAACGCTTGCAGGGATGTACTTGAGTATAATTCTGAAGGTTCATTAGTTTGATATTTTTAACACTGAGATTTCTGGATGTGAAAGCCCTTTATAAGCCCTGCTATAAACTTACAAGATAGGAAACTGGGAAACTGACTGGGAAACTTAGACTGGGAAACTGAAGCACCAGAGAGGTAAAGATGTTTGCAAGTCTCTAATATTTTGAAGCCTGATAATGATAACTGTGTTGGGAGAGGTTTTACTGGGCCCCATGGACCTGTACACTTCCTGACCCCTAAAAGCAGATCTGAGGGATGAAGACGGGTAGTGGCATCCATAGATTTGACCCCATCTCTCAGCAGCTCAGTAACAGAGTTCTGAAGAGCCAAAGAAAGCCAGGAAAAAAAAAAATTACCAGCTTCCTCTCATCCTTCAGTTGCAGAATACGTTACATAAGTATGGTGATCATATAAGGCAGCACAGCAGACCTGCAGAAAGGGAGGTCACACCAGGGAGTTTGTGCTTTATCCAGGCATTTAACAGGCACAGCCAAGTGAGCAAGGCTGCTTCCTTGGCTGGCTCGGGGCAGCTACACTCTTGCTGTGACCTATCCTGTTTTCCTCCCTGGGCTGCTGCTGAGGTTTTCTAGTATCCTGAGTCAGGTGTGTTCTGATCTGGCACTTCAGCTCTCATACAGTAATTGCTGTCTGCATCTGCTAAGGGCAGAATTGCAGCATAATGAAGAGCTGTGATTAATCTGGGATGATAATGTAGGAACACGCTGGCTTTGGAGCTGGCTTATTTAACTGAGAATCTCCTGGTGTACTTCTGGTTTGATATTGAAAGTGATTTGGGTTTGACTGAAAGCCTAGCAAAACCAGCTGAAATCTTTCTCTGGGTTTCAGTGTATGTGAAAATCTACATGAGAATGAAAGAAGTTAATTTAAAAAACTGTATGGTATTTATCTGAGAGAGCTTAAGTGCCTGAAACCCAGAAGCTAAGGGTGTGAGTCAGTTAAGGGATAATAAACAACTCCTCCTTGTGCCTTGAATGATGGTGTTACACTTTATGATGGCAGGAACAACATGAGAAATGAGGAAAGCAAAATTTTATCTGATGTGTGAAATGTCATGAGGGCAAGTATCTCATACAATAAGTATAGTGATAAAATTGACTGACTGACAGAAACTCTCCACTTCTAGAATTAAAAGGATCGCATTTTTGTACAAAACAAATATGAAGTAACTTTTGTTTTAGAAATATCCATGACTGGTCTAATCCCAGGCAAAGTGTTGTACCCTTTATTTTCCTGCAATCCAAGTTTTAAATAGAAAAGTAGGAAAATTTATTCCTCTGTGTCTTAATAATTCAACAGAATGCTGTAGCTGCCATGAGAGAGGATCCTGAGCAACATTCATTTATAAAACCAGACCGATCAGCTAGCAACTAAGTGCTTACAAGAAAACATTGTTTTTTCAGCATTTTACTGCATGTTTTGGGTGCTCACTGAGAATACACATAATTATCAGTATTTTTCCCCATGACAAGGCTTTTTAATAGAATTTGTTTAAAAATTATAACTCAAAATTCCATATGAGAGCCGTGAGAGCATAGTTACAGAAAAAAATTAAGTTAGTCAGGGTCACAGCCATTACATTTAGATGACTAAATCTAATTTTTAATGATGTTGTTTTTATACCACCATTGTCTTGCCCTTTTGTTTACCTCAATCATGTGTCCACACTTTAATTCTTAATAATTAAGGTGAGAGGGAATCCTAAGTAATTTGAATATGATTTTTGTTAGACAGTCCTTCAGACTTTCTGCCTTGTGCCATTATGCATAAGCATAATGTTACTCCTATGGAGTAGCATTTTTGGAAATGGATCATGAAAGAAGCCCCATAGCCTCAGCAGGTGATCAGGGCCTGTGTAGTAAAATTGTACTCCCATCCTTGAATGGATTTCAGCTAAAGGTTACAACCACTTGCCTAAGCTGTAGCTTTCCTCTAGCACATAGCCCTGATGACATCATCAGGTCACTTGCTGGCATGATGTTTACATGTAAAGTTATGTAAATGTGTAGAACTTTCAGACTCAGAATAGGGCTTGTTTTGAATGTCTAAATCACTACCAGTACTAAGTGAAGCTTAGTTGCTGAGTTGGGCTGAGTTTGTCCAAAGGTGATGTTGATTATCCACTTGCTTTTCTTCTCTGGAGACCCAAAGAGATGAACCAGGTTTTTTTCTGTTGGGATCTCAACCCTGAATTTTCAAAACTCTGGTACTCGTTCATACCTGGCTTCAGCCTGGCCAGCCATGAGGTTCACTTAGTGAGTTACCAGCTTTTTATCAGCTTGGATTAGCATCAGAACAAATTGCATCAGCCCTCCAAGCATCCTAGACAGAAGTCAAGTTGGGCCATATGCACCAATATTGGTGGCAAAACAGGCTAGCTAGGAAGGTAAAAATACAAAATGCTTGTAAATGCAAAGTAAAAAATATATCTTGCAAGCAGAAATTTCTTCTTACTGCAGAATTGACACAGCTCTGCCTAAAGGCTTTTTCTCAAAACAGACTTTTTCTATTTCATTTAATAACAGGTATGACATACATACACAATATTTATTGTGGATATGTTCATGCAAAGTATATATTTCAAAGCCTAAATTAACAATATCTCATGTCTTGCCCTAGAGGTGATTCAGAAACAGCAGATTTATTTGATCAAATAATGCTAAATTATTATGTTCATTTTGATGAAAATATTTCATGCTTATTTTGTGGAAATATTATCATATAATTTCCTGAATGTATTTAATTAATACATAGCAGATATTTTTAAAAATAAATTTTGAAGTTGTTTGTTTTGCTTGTAAGCAGTTCCCGCTATATCAGATCCAAACCAAATCTACTCTTTCCCAAGAAATGGTTCTCTGGATAACAATATATTTTAAATCTGGAGATTAGGCTTAAGATTTGATTGCAGGAGTGAAAATATTGCTGTTAATGCAAGTTGGCATTTTAGACTATTTTTTGAGCTGTGAAAAATTGAAATATTGGAATCATCTAGGATATAATATTAAAAAATAGCATCTCATGAACTTACAGAAAATTTATGGAGGAATAATTTATTCATTTAGTTAAATATAATAGGAGAAAAATCTGTATTTTAAAAATGGTCTTTGAATGGAGATTTGAGCTAGCTTTTAATGCAGTCAAGAAACATTACTAGAAAAAAAAAAAAGGATATTTTTCCTCTCTCTTAATAAACCTTGCTTCTACTGATGCCCATGCATGACATCCTATTTTTAGCTGTCAGGGAAGCAGTGAGGCATATGCAGCAGAGTGGAATGCCCTGTTCCCATGCCTGACTCTCCATATATAGCTACTGCACTGCACTATTCTTCCCTGGCACCCACTTTGAGGGCTTAACTTGAATTTTCTTGTCAGAATTGCCTCATCTGAGAGCTGTCCTCATAATAAACACTCAGGCAGCTGCTTCTTCATGGCATCCATCTTCCCATGAGGTTCCACAGAGGCTGAACATTGACTAAACACAGTATCAGCGAGAAGATGTGCAAAAATCATGTGCAATGAACCTTCAGCCATCTTTCCTCTTTCCTCCTGCCTCCTTCTTCATCTTGGTGTTGGTACTAAGTATGTCTAATTTTCTTTTCTTGTTATTTTTGGAACCAAGTTTCAGACTTGAGAGACTGCCATGCACAGGAGATGTGTTTTGGCTCTTCTGCCAGTTGTGTTCTGCGGATGATTAGATCAAATCCAGGGGCTGCCAGATGACTAATAAACTTATTACAGAATAACAAGGCTTGCTGGAGAATTAACAATGTTCTTATAGTCTCCCCTCAATTAATTGTCTGGAATTTTCTTAGCTTACAGGACAGATCAGTTTAAAATTTGCCAGTGTTACTTGAATACGATTTTTAAGAGAGTTTTAAAACCAACCCACAACCAAAACAGCCTCCCCCAGCTTCTAGCATTTAGGTCTTTTAATTTTACCTCAGAGTTAAATGCCATCATTTAAAGAACATTTTGCCCTGCATTATGTGGTATTTTATGCTCCTCTGTACTAGTGGAACTGGGAGTGCTAGTGTAGAAAGACTTTGAAGCCTAAGCAGCAGTGGAAGTATGATTCAGTTGATTAGAACTGTGCTACTAAGAGCACTGTGGCAGTCTGAGACCTGTAGAAGTCTGTATTTTTCTCTCCTGAGCAGGACCAAAACTATGTAACACTATGATTGTACAAGAAGGACTATGATGCAGAAGTCACATGCTGAAACCAGTGGTACGGTTGGCTGCTCCCAGTCAGTGTTATTGCAGCTACACCCTTACCTTAATCCAGCCCAGAACTGGATGATGCAGTTTGCAAGTTTTTTCCCCTGTGCTGACTTCAGACTGGCTTCATCACACCTAACTTCAGAAGTTAAAAATTAACTGCCTAAATCCAACCTAGTCATGCAGGTCTCCCTGTGTAGATAACGAAGAGAAACAAGACGTTACTGGTTTCAATTCCTGATTCAGTCACAGGCACAAGTTTCACTGCCCTGAATGGTCTCATTTTCAGAAGCACCTGGTTTTCCAGGATTTTTTGTGTTGCAGTGGGGCAGATGAGTGCAGCTGGTAAGCTTGCGTATCATGCTATTCCAAGGGTTCTCCTGTGCATGAGCCAATCTTTCCCCTGCATCGGGGCTGGAGCTACTGTTTCTGTTGACAATTTATGCTCCCTGCATGGTTTGTCTGCAAAAAGAGAGGCAAGGCAAGGAAGTATGGAAAGACCCTTGAATGTTAGGAGCATATAAAAGGAAAAGGCTGACATATTCACTCACAAATCCAGAAAATAGCTGCATGGTTTTAGCTGCACTTGTTTTTGTATTTGGATCAGTTCCAGTCATCATCTTGGCCAGGAACTGTGTCTGATATAAATGTATTTGTTGTGCCTCTGGAGTGTAAAAAAAAATATTTAAAATAATATTTATCTCCACGCTACAGCTGTATGACCAGAATGATACCCACAAAATACTACTTTATGAAAACATAGCTTAATAGCAATTAGGTTTAAACACTTTCAACAGCTGCACTAATGACCTATTTTAAATAAAGCCCATATTTCACACAGCACATCTCAATCTTTAGCTATGCCAAATTCAAGTCATTTTGCATGCAGAGTTTTTCTCTGCTTTTTTTTTTTTTTTCATCTCAGATGGCTGTGGGAGAAAAGAAATGTATTTTGAAAGAAATGTATTTTGAAGTTTTCTTGTTAATAACTGTTATTGTCATCTGCAGGGCACTGGCTGTTAGCAATTGCTGATCACTTAGTGTATTTATATATCAATATTAACATGAGATTAGGTAGAAAACAATTGTTGCTGAGTGACTGTTAGTGCAAATTGAATTGTTTGTATTAGAACAGTATATTATATAACAGCATATATATAACAGAATAGTGTATTTGGTGCATTGTTAAATTGGACTGCTGAGATAGGGGAGACATTAGCAGGGATCTGCAAGTGAAACTACACCAGAGTCTCCATTTGTAAAGGTCTTTAACTCATGCTGAGCACAAAGCTGACTGTGCTTTCCATGTGAATGTTAGAAAAGCTCCAGACATTACTGCATGATGGTACTATTACTAATTTAGATCCTAAAAAAATATTTCAGCATGCTTATCAAACCAAATCAAACCATACAATGTAGCAGACCTCATACTCTGGACTTCAGTCATGAAGATGTGTTTCACATCAGAACCCATGCTCTGACAGTAGAACCCACAGAGGTGCTGATTGCCACTTAGAGTTTGCTTATCCTTTTCCAACCTAAAGCCACGCTGCTGTGACAGTACTTTGTCCTGTTTTTCATTTAATCGGTGTTAGTGAACGTGAAATTGAATCAGTGGTTTGTTCTTTTAACTTAATTACTAGATCCAAATAGTCTTTTTACCACAAAAGAAAATGCTAATATCAATAGGCTACACAGCAGGGGTTCAAGGCATTCTAGGAAGAGCAGCTAATTATCACTTTCTGGGTATTATCTGAAACAATGCCCTGTGTATTGAATGCTGTCTGGATTCTGGTTGGTTGGTTGGTTTTGGCTTCAGTTTCAATAACCAAGAGCGCAGTTCTCATTTCATGCTACTATTCACTTTCAGGTGGGTTGCTTTGCCGAGTAATGAAGCTGTGATTTATAGTTAATGAGAGTCAGACTCACCATAGCATATGCCTTGTGTTCATCCTAATTTAAAACACCTGATTACAAAATGCACTTTCCCTTTCAGCTGGTGTCATGGGTAGGCAACTACTAGGCTTCTCAGCTTATGGTTCTGCTGATATTCAACATAGTTCTATCATTTTGCATGTCTCCCAGAACATAAAGGAAAGAAAACAAAAAAGGAAGATTGTAATTTTCAAGTATTCTACTTGATTTGATTCTACAAATGTTGATTTGAACTACAAAACATGGCAACATCTTGTTCTGTAGTGTTATAAATGAATGTGATTTTTTTCAGTACTTTGAGGGTCAAATTATAAAACCCAATATTTTAATGCTGATTTTGAATGCTTGGCTGGAAATAATGTGTTTGTTGGAAGCAAGAGGACAAGGGCTTTGAAGAATTCTTGTACAAAATACAAGGGTAAATAAAAGTGGTGGTTGAGTCAATATTTCCTTTTATTTTTCTAATTTATTCAGTCTATAAACATAATCCACGAAAAACAGACAAAAAATTGTGTTCTTCTCACACAAGAGTTCTAGTTCATAGTTGTGATTATTCTGTATCGTCAGGAAGTTAGCATGAGAGAGCTGAAACTAATCATGCAGATAAAATTCAGACCTCTTCTGGTTAGTGTGTCATTAAATAAGAGGCAGGTGGAGACGATGAGGTCTTAAATTCCTTTGCAGATAATTAATTTCTAGTGACAAAGAAACAGAGTTGTACTACGTGTGCTCACACTTAATTTCCTAATTTTCAATAATAACCTGGAAGAACTCTATGGCATTACTGAAATCTTCCTTTTGAATATCTTGGTTTCTAATATTTAGATTTGTTAGGTTGTTTCTCTCACTTTTCTAATATTTGTGAAGAAGCATTTGCCCCAATGTTTCTAGAGCCATACACCAAAGCCTAGCCACAGCAGGGTTCTTGGGCAGTAACCTTCATCTGTTGATGACAGTACTTATTGAGAAATATGTATTTACAGCCTCAGACAAAACAAGGAAAATTGCCTGTGATACCTATCCTCTGCATAGAACAGAGAGGCAGTGGAAAATGGACTGCCTTAAAACCTTAAGGTGCAAGTACAAGGACTAGAATGAGGCAGGGAATGTGTAAATCTGGCCAGAAAAGGCAAAGAATACCTTGCTCCAAACTGATTATATGGTTCAAGGAGCTTGGATTTAAGGTGCAGCTGGCTTGTGAAAAAGCTGTCTTAAAAAACCATGGGCTGTACAAAGAGCAAGGGCAAGCTTTTCTCCATGCCCTCCACCTGAGTTAGGTGACATGCCCTGGTCAAAAATCTGGCTCTACAGAAGTTGGTATGGACCACTGTCTTCCAGGCAGCCAGGATTTTTCTTCCTGAGCTTCTGTTTCCCTCCTCACATGTTCTTTTCTTTTCTTGCCTGTGGTTTTAAACCTGACCAGGGCACCTACATGAGGTGGTGCTGCTCTGTGGGGACAGCACTTGCTGGCTTTTTCTCTCCTTGCGCTCTGGGGTGCGGTGGCTGCCTATTGAGTGCTTGCAGTGAAATGATCTAACACAACAAGGACCTCTGAACAGAGCCCTGAGGTTCTCCTGTAAAAGTAATCCTAAAACCAGTTCATATGTGAATAAACTTTAAAAACACACAAAAAAACAGAAAAGCCATTTCCTTGGTTCTGCATGAATCCTACTCCCCAAAGGTGACAGAACACATAAAAGAGCCAGCAACACATGAGAAAAATGTCTTGAGGAGGAAAAGAAATCTTCTGTAAAAGCTTCGCATTCAGCAAGTTGCTATTTAGTTCCTGTGTGAACAATTAATCTTAAAACAAATATTTGGGCAAGGGGGGATTATGCTCTGGGAGGTTTCATAGCTAGGTTGAATGAAAACACACGCTGCTTGACTTCTTCAGGCCAGTATTTCTTTTTCACCCTTTCCATAAAAATAACTAAGAAAAAGTATCTGTTACAATGACCCAGGTTTTGCCATTCAAACCTCCCTAAATTACAGGCTTTCCCTCTGAGACCATTTACAATGAGGTATATAATGCATGGCTGTGTTACACCCTACCGCTCTTTGAGTCCATCATAACTGGTTATTACTACGTTAAAATGTAGTGGTCTGCTTCAAAGGCTTTTCTATAAATAAATATCTTCCTTGCTGGGCAGATGACAGTCCCTACCAGTAGCTCCTGTGTTAACGGCTCCCTAGTTTTTAGCTCTTCAGCTGAGCATGGCTTGGAGCCGCTTTGAGAAGCCTGTGAATGGCTGGCAGCTGCAAGGTCTTGCAAAACCTAACTAGGATCAGACTGAAAATCAATAACTTTATTACACTGCTGGTTCTAATTCTGGTTAGTATTTCACTGGGGATATTTTTTAATTTCCTGTTATTTAAACTTCCTGAGTTATTTTTAGTTTTAGATAGCAGAAGAGAGAGGGCACAGCTGTTCTGCTTGGGACACAAAGGCTGTATGCTGTGTTTGTTCTGTCAGGATTACCCCTATCCAAACCAATAGAGAAGCCCCATTGGCTGTAGGAAGCCCTAGGTACTGCCTCAATAGCAGGGAGATGCTGTCGTATCTTGGCTCTGTTCTGGTTTATGCTGTATGTATGTGTATCTAGTCCCTGGAGAATGGTATAAAGCACAGCCAGAGAGTACATAAAGCACCTGTACATGCTGCTGTGCTTTGCTGTGTCCCAGCATTCAGCAGAGCCCTCTGTGCTTCCCTGCTTGTTGGCGGCTCCTCCTGGAATAAGAACTCAGCCACTCTTGAGAACCTCTTCCAGTAAGGGATGAGTGCTGCCTCCCTTTACCCGCTTGAAGTCATGCCCCCTCTGAGCCTCCTGGGGCATTTTTGAATAAAAGAACATTGGTATCCCTACACTATCAAAAATAAGTGAAATAAAAGTCCTTCTATTTGAACAAGTTGACCATGACATTCTATTTTAACTGGGGTCTTCAGGGAAGAGGCTTGCTTGTGCTATGCATAGTAACTAATGGACTTCTGATTACTGCAGGCTTTCTGACTCTACAGTAACACAAAAACATAAAGGGATCTAAAAGTATGCAAAATACGTGGCACTAACAGTGCTTTCCATTTTCAAGCACTACAAAAGAAAAAATACAAGGTAACTTTTGGGTGCTAACTTGCAGTAGTACTTACCTCGTGTGTCAACCATAAGCTGGCTTTTTGCAAGACTAAATTACAAGCATTGAGAAATTATTTAAAAAGAAAAAGGCAGAAAATTATTTGGTGCTGGTTTGGGAATTTTTGTGTTCATACCCTAATTTTTAGGCTTTCTATTTTCAAGATTTTGTCTGCAGTGTTGGAGAGAGTAAAGAGGGAGGCAACATTTTTTCTTGTAATTGCATAACTCAAAAGACTGTCTCTTTATTGAAGCATGAAATATTTCATTTAAATAAGGAGAAAATAAGTCACAGCATAGTTAGGAAAAGAGTACAGTACTGCCAGCTGTGTGAGAACAAAACTCATGAAGCATATCCTAAGAAATCATGGGATTGCTTTAAGATTTCACGAGAATCAAAATATTTTTTTTCTTTTTTAATTGCTTAAAGGTTTCTGAAGTCACTTCAGACTCTCAAGTGTTCTTTCAAAACTGTGAAAGCTGGCAATTTAACTCATTTTAATGAAGGACACTTTCAGTAGAGGGTGATTCTTCAAAACATTGAAAATCAGAAAAAATAATGATAAAGAGATCACTATGATCTGGTTGCTTCAAGCTCCTCACTCTAGACCTTTTTTTTAATAAATCATACCATCTTTCAAATTGTTATGAAAGAATATCATGGCATAGAACCTTAAAAAAACCAAGTTATTGCTTCAAAGGATGCTAAGAAAATCCATGTATCACAAGCTTTCAGTGGGCTAGACACAAACTGTCGAATTGACATGGGAATTCAATGACAGAGAGAAAACCAGTGTTTTGTTTGTTTGTTTGTTTTCTTCTAATTGAACTTTAAGTACAGTTCTGTGTATTATTTTTTTGAATTTTAACAGGTTTTTTTTTTTTAATGCCAACTAGGAGCTTCTAACTAGTGACATCAACTTCTAACATAGTAACTACTTCTCTCCAGTTTGTACTGCTCTACTTATGCTGTGTGAACTACTATAGGGAAAACAGCTTCCAAGGAACAGGAGATTTTAGCTGCCTCTAAATTACTGGAAATGTTCTGCTTATATGCTATAATGAAAGGGTACACATACAGGAGATGCTTCAGCAACTGCAATCTGCTGCAATTATAGCAGATACAGCTACACCAGGAGACCAATTTAAATGAACAGCATTCAAAACACAAAGCCAGACAGTCCTTGGGGAATTTCAGCTCTTTTCTTCTCTAAGGACTAGTTTTCCCAGACATCCATAGCCCTCTCCCTCCTCCTTCTTTTTGATCTTGGTAAACCTGTCCCAACTTATAGATGAAATTTAAAACTAAGATCTTCATCACTTGTGGTCACTGAAAATCACAGGGCACTTACAGTAAGAGCACAGTTCCAGCTCCAGCATCACAGACACATCTCACTGGGAATAAAAGCATTTTGGGGCTCTTTCAGGAGACCCCCTGTGTCAGGGCACTCCAGGCTGCCTCTGCCCCACACTGCAGCCTTACAGACACAGCAGCAGGGAATGGAGCCAGCCTGGGCATGCTCCACTGAGCATGGGCCTTGTGAATTTGAGGCAATTAGTGAAAAAAGGTTATTTCTGTGCACATGTACATTGTGTACTTATAGCCACTAAAACTTCTAGTTCTGCAGGAAGGAAAGGATCTCCAGTGTTCACAAGCTCCTTAAAGAAACTTTAATGTCAATAAAAAAGTAATTCATTGTGGCCCCCCTGAACTAGTGAACATCTAGAAAAGTGGACTTTTTGACATAGACAGCTTCTAAAATTTCTAACTTCATAGGGAAATCATAGCCATTTTTAGTTTTTGATATTTTGAATATACTGTTCTGTAACTCATAAACAAAAATAATTTTCAAATCACTCACAAAGAGATGATTTATTTGTCCATGAAAGCATATAGAGATAGAATATAAATTTTATGCTAAAAATTGCCTTGTTGTAAATTGTGGATGAGGAAAAAAAGAAAGAAACCCTTAAAGAAATATATGCTTTGACAGACATCTACATATAATTCAGAAACAATTGACTTGTTCAATTTTTTAGAAGTGTCTCTGGGCTGGGACCAGATTTAAAGAATTTTTAGTCCCCATAATGAGTTGTTTTTCCAGAATGTTAGGAGGATGTGAACAAAGGGATTATTATAGCAGTCACTGTCAATATGAAAAAGCTAAAGTGTATTAGTTCCTTCAGGGGAAGAAAGTAATATACTACAGGATTTTGCTACTGCATTTAACAGGTGCAAGAAAGGTGTTTCAATTCTACATAATTCTCCTTCCTTCCTCAGAACTGAAAATATGCTTTTCTTATTTTATCTGCTTGTTCTTTTATTGCAGGATTATATTTTCATTACTGGAACTTCCTGCTTATATGGTGATGTGCAAGCCAGGATTTTCTTGGCTGTTACCAAACAATTTCATTTCTTGTTGAAGAAGTGCAGAACAAATAGTGGTTAGAGGCTGGTGTTGGCCTGCTCATTCCTTCACATTACTTCTCTTGTGAATTTGTCTCCCTTCAATACCACAATGTCTGAAGAATATCAGACTTTTCCTACTTTGAAGTATATGGTTGCCTTCTTGCAAGATACAGAGTTTCTAGGTAAACTTGGCCATATTGCTCTGCAGTTGAGTCTTCTTTTTGTCTTCTGAATCAAAATTAGCTCCAGTAAGACCAAAGGCAACTTTTGCAGTTCAGGAAAAAAACAGCACTGACTTTTTATCCTTTTCCATGTTTATTTTGCTGCCAGTTCTCTTTGAAAATGTCTCTTTTTGCCAAGGCTACAGTTTTGCTAAATGAATTAGTATTAGCACTATGCTTTGTTTATTTGCACAAGGGGAAAATGAAAGATGGGAAATACAGAAATGAAAAGACATCAAGAGAGTATCAAGAGAAACATGAAGTGTAGCCAAAGCATGTACCACACACAATCATTCAGCACTTTGGCAGCAGGTTGGCCCTGGAAAATCCTCCTGATGGACCCACTGAAGTGCCAGACCTTGGGGTTCCCTGACAGAGAACTGACCCTTGCAATCCTTCAGCTCGACTTGGGGTATCTTGAGGAATGAGTTTCATGGCTTGCAGTGTTGAAAAGGTGTTATGTCAGGCTGGGCAGGGGGGAGTAAGGCCTTGCAAATGCCATCCAGAGCTCTGTGAGACCAGAACAGGGAGCAAGTGGCACCTGTGTTCCTGTCTCTGTTCCTCAGCAGGATATTGAAGTAGTTGAATTTGCTTCTGAGGGCTTGTTGCCAAGTCCCATTTCATGTGCCTCAGTGAGATTCTGAGAGCTAAAAAAGCCTGGACCACTTCAGTCAGGTCCTCATCCTTCAGCATGCTGCTAGCCAGGAAATAATAAATTAGACATGGCTCAATATGGGATTCTATGACAACTGAGGATAGGAATCTGTCAGGATCTTTTGCAAGCTTAACAATATGGTAGTCACTACTGAGGGCTGCAGAAAGAGCTCTTCATTTTTTAAAGCCCAAAAGCCTGCCATATGGCCAGCATAAACTGCATGCTTCCTCCGTGTGGTAACTAGCTGAAAATCACAGACTTGTACAAAAAATGCAAGGTGGGGTAGTCCAGCCTTGTGCTCCAGGCAGGAAATTGTTCAGGGCCATGCTGAGTCCAGTTTTGAAAACCCTTGGGGATGGAGACAACACAGACTATCTGGGCAGCCTGCCACATTCTTTGACCACCCTTGTGGTGAGGAGTATGTTGTCAGGATTGTTTAATAACTGAAAAATGTATCTCTTAGCTAGAGAATTTTCGGTAAAATTCCTGCTTTAGAGTGTGGTATTTTCTGAGAAAATTACAGTCTCAGAAAGCAAGGTTATTTAAAGAGTTTTAACCAGTGGAAGTTTCCTAAACATGAATATTAAAGGACTTTACACTTCCATTTTCTTCCAGGCATCAAGTTTTCTGGTCGTGTTACATCATCTAAGATGCAATTCTTACTGTACATACGTTTCCTTTATTTTAGGGGAAGAAAGCAGTTTATGACACCAGAGGAGGGGTCTGCAGGTGGAAATAGGAGTGTAAAAACCACCCTGTAACAAATCTCATAAGAATGTCTGGCACCACTGTGAATTCAAGTGCTTTGGTTATTGACATCTATGTGAATGCATGTATTTGTATAAATGTACACACACATCCATATATAAAAATATAAATATATATACATATGGATGTACATATTTACATCCACATATCTGTAGATTCACATGCTCATATTCATTTACAGGCATATATACATATATATTCACATACATGTGTCTGTCTGTCTATCTATCTATCTATCTACACACACATACAGCAGGTCTGCCAGCACACATTACAGCTTATTCTCTAGTAAAGGCACCATGGGCAGACCCAAAGACTACCAAGACTGCAACCAGTGTCATGTGCCAGCACAAGACAGGGCAGAAAGGGCTGCCAGGCAAGTGATGAAGCAGTGCCTGGACAGCTTAGTGCTCCATAAATGGAGGTAGGCTGTTTCTTTCTCACATTGCATGAGAGCTGTGGGAGATGCTTTTGTGATTAATCACCTTGGCAAGAAAAATGTCAGCCAAAGGCAATGTGCTCATAGGTACTTGAGATGACCAAGAAGGCTAATGGCATCCTGGCCTGTACCAGAAATAGTTTCACCAGCAGGGCAGGACAGTGATTTTCCCTCTGCATTTGTCACTGGTGAGGCCACACCTGAAATCCTTTATTCAGTTTTAGGTCCCTCACTTCAAGAAGGACATTGAGGTGCTGGAGTGTGTCCAGAGAAGGAAAATGGAGCTGGTCTAGAGGGGTCTAGAGAAGAGTCTAGAGTGTAAGTCCTGTGAGGAGCATCTGAGGGAGATGAGGGTGTTTAACCTGGAGAAAAGGATACTCAGCGTAGACTTTACTGCTCTCTACACCTGCCTGAAACGAGTCTGTTTACAGCTGGGGGGTCAGCCTTTTCTCCTGGGAACTAATGACAGGACAAGAGGAAATGGCCTCAAGCTGTGTCAGGGGAGGTTCAGGATGGACATCAGGAAAACTTCTTCACTGAAAGGATGGTTAAGCTTTGGAACAGTCTGCCCAGAGCAGTGGTGTCACTATCCCTGGAAATGTTAAAGAAATGACTGGATGAGGCATTTAATGCTATGGTTTAGTTGATGTGGTGGTGATCAACCAAAGGTTGGACTCGATGATCTCAGAAGTTTTTTCCAGTGTTAATGATTCTATGATTTTGTGATTGAAGAATCACACTACACGTGTGAGTGTGATGACTTCCTGCAAATGCATGTGGCCAATAAAGACATCTCTGGTGTCATGCCAAGCTTGGAATAGTGTAGTGGCATAAGAGATTACAAATAGAAGCACTGAGACGCAAACAGAATGACAATGGGATGAAAAGGCTCCTGATGCTGGGCACTGCCATCCACACAGCTGCCATCACCTTCTGCCACCTCTCCTCTTCTCCCTTCCATTGGCCAGCAGTGCCAGCACCGTGTGTTTGGATTTTTCTACTGCAGACTGAGGAACAGACTGGCCTGAGAAATAATACACTCTTTTTTTTTTTTTTTTTTTTTTTTAAAGCTGATTTTTCCTTAATGGTTTGTCCACCTGACCCATGTGGGTGCTGCACAAGCTGTTGTGCTGGCAGTGGTGGCAGAGAAGTGTGAAGTGGTAGGGGCAAAGTCTGTGTGGGCCACTTCTGCAGGCACACACATGTATGCACATTTGGATCTTCATCTGGTACATCAGGAAAGGAGAAAGGCATCCTGCACAGTGGTCTGGGAGAGCAGTTCTGTGCTAGAAGGATGGAGATGAGCAAGTAGGTGCTGCTTCCATGCCTTCTCTTCTCTTGGTTGTGCATGAGCTGCTTTGAGCTCTCTGATCACCATCCTGAAACTACAATTTATTCTGGACTGAAGAACAATCAAAACAACATCACCATTTCCCAAGAAGACTCATGGCAATTTTATGTACATCAGATAAACAGATCTGTATACATAATTTCTCTTCTTGTCTTTTCAGTGTTTCAGCCAGAAAGTATACATTTAAGAAGTGGATCTAAAGCACTGTCTGCCTATAGCTTGGTCTCAAACACTGTCTTTCTCTTTAAACTTTGCAAAAGGGAAACAAGTTCACATTTATCATCAGTTGAAAGCTCAGCTGGAAGTGAAACAAATTAAATTTAATGAGGACTGCTTTAATTCTCATGATTACTCTCAACTCACTGTTGTAAAAAAGTTTTACTAGACCACTTAAATTGCTTAGATTAACTGCCTTTATTCTTTTCATCCAGGCAAATCCTTTTATAAGGCTAATGAAACTGCATCCCCTGGTATAAATGTAGTCATGACTGTATTTCACATGACATCCAGCCCTACAATATCACAGTAGTCCATAGCAGGTAAGTTGATATTAATTTCTTTTTGTACTGTTATTGCATAATTCTGATATACTGGAATGTTAAAAAAGTTTCTCAACTCTGCCTAAAATGATAGTAACTTTCTATAAAGCTTGTCACTGATGACATGAAATAGCATTGCTGCTTGTCAGAAAAGTGGCTGTAGCTCAGTTTCTGTGGCTGAACATTGTAATCCAGAAACAAAATTCTATGTTTCTAATGGGAATTAAAGCCATGTGACTAAGAAGACCAGGTGGTCCCTCACAGCAGAATTTGAACTATTGTTTTTTAGATTTATGTAGGGTTTCATGTCTATCCCAAATGTTGCCTGCTAGTAATTTCTTCTGCTATTGTTGCTTAAGGTCATCTATAAATGCAAAATGTTTCTCAGTGGGTACTTAACAGCAGTAACCTAGATAAATATTTTCATTTACATAAACATTGTCTGAACAATTCAGAAAGTGTTGTAAACAGTCTCAAATCCCAGAAGCAATCTAGACATTGCAAGAATTACATTGTTTTTTGAAAAAGATTGATGTTCTACGTTATTTCATTGGTCACAGTCCAACACAAGAGGGTGGACTGATGAAAGAGATGCTTAACACGTCCAGGGTTTGTGTTGCTTTCTTTTTTCTAACTGTGCTAATAGCTGAATTTCCATTTGTTTTTCAAATTTTTTATGTACACTTACGCAATAAAAGATAATCTAACTGGACAGGCACAAACAGGTGGGACCAAATGGCTTTTAAAAGTAAATCCAGAACCAAAAAGCCTCTCTATAATTGTAACAAAGTACTAAAAAGGAATGGAATTACTTTCTGCCTACCGAGAGCACAAACATTGTTATTTCATTGGGAATAGATGGCCTTTCAGAGCTCAGTAAGTTTGCATGTGTGTAGCTGCAATCCTCTCGGTTTTGTTCTATATGCTCTTCATGGAGGAAATTTACTCCTGAGACCTATTTGACTCAGGCCTTTCACCTGTGCAATGCTGCACCACAGGTCTGTGTCAAACACAACTGGGCTCCAGGCATTTCAGACAGGCTAAAGCTAACAAAAAATACACTAAATATGGGGTGTGGGTTGTTTGCATTTGTTAACAGTAACATCTTGTAAGATCAAACAAGAAGGAGACCCTTTCTGTACACAGACACTTTGTCTCCAAGGATTTAGCTTTGTTTCAAAGAAGCACATGTATGTGAATAGATCCAGAGAGATCTTAGGTCACCTCAAAGCCAATCCCCGCTTGCTGCTTACATGACATGAGCCCAGTGTTGCTATTTGCAGCTGGACGTGCCTGCCTCCCCCTCCCTGTCCTGCCTGAAGCCTTGCAGATAATGAGGATCAAGTGGAATAGGTATGACTGAATATATCTCTGCCACAGGTTCACTGACATGCTGTCTTCTAGGGCTGCCATACCAGCCTGAGAAAGAATTAAATAAATGTGAAGAGGTGAATATCCATTATTTGGAATACCAGTGTTCTGTTAGAAGAGAAATCCAGCATCCAGTCATTGATTGCCATTGCCTTTTCATGTATATTCCATGCCTTGTGCTCTGTGTATGGTTTACAGCCACAGCATGTGTGTTGAAGTAAAGCTCTCTGAGCAATTGCACTGTTGCTGTGATCTGTTTATACTGAATCTCAACAACTAATCCTTCTAATCCTCAAACAATTATTTTAGCCAATACTGTAGCTGTTCAGAATTAGTTGACAGCATTTGTGTAGTTCACACCCAATTTAAATAATCGCTGTCCTATTTTAACTCTCCCACATGAACAGACCACAAATTCACTCCAAGGATGGGACTGTAGGCACATGCCCACATGTATGTAGCCATTTGTGTGCATGTCTGTTTTACATGTTTGCATCATAATTTAGAACCAACTTATTGTTTTTGGTTTTATTTTATTAATATTCAGCTTGGGGCACTTGAAAGATACTTTGATTTCAGGAAGAACTGATCACCCTACAAGAGCCAAGTCCCTCAATAAGGGGCTCAGATTTTGCATCTGCATCCACTAGTACTTTCTAAAAGTTTATGGCAGATGATCTTCCTTCCAGCTGGGGGTTCTGTGGTCTGTCACAGGGCACAAGCAAGGATTAAGCAGAGGCCTTCAGAAGTTAGGGCTGTCTTGGCTTTATATACTGGGTGGTTGTTCATTAGCTGGTGTCTCTCAGTTGTTCTGCCCACACAATTGGTATATATTTTGTCAGCTCAAAGAAGAAACACATTTCCTCCTTTTTTGCTTACTTATTCTGTAAGATTAAGTGGATGATTACTGACCTGAATATCCTACAGTCCTTTTTGGGGGAGATGCTTTTTTTCCCCCTCTTCCTGTGAGTGTGGCAATTCCAGCTGCTGACTGCAGTAATTCCTGCCTCCCAATCATTATTTCACTGGTTTGAAACAGCAGCTTGTGAGTTAGCTCCCAAACTTGTACCCAGGCATGAGCTTTACCTTTTCTCAAAGCTACCTCAAATACTTTCGGCTTCCTCAGCTTTAACTGGGTTTTGTCTGCTGACTAAAGAATTCAGACAATATAATTGTGACTTTGAGTATTCAGTGATTGCCATAGGATTTTCAGACATTGACTGACCAGATACTATAAACTTATATCTACACTAAATACTAGGAAATAGAAGAAATGCCATGATGATCTTTAAGCCTGTTTTTGACTGTCTCCAGCTAGTGAGGGAGCTCAGGCCCAGCTGCAAACTTATGCTAGTACACCTTTCTGATGGCAACACTACCAAGTTAGCTTCAAGGGGTATAATTCATCTTTCCCACAGTAATTTCCACTAAATTAACTTTCTGCATCATCATATTGTAAAGAGACAGGAATCTACTTATTCACAAATTGCTTTGAAGATTCTGAATACAAAGGCAGTGAATTACACTCATTTTATTGCTACAGTTCAGCAGAAAGAGAAGATCTTTAATCACTCTTAAAAAATATTTTACTGCATTTAATTTTGTGTAGTGGTCCTTCCAGGTCTCTGACATATTCTTCAATGTAAATCAATAAAATAAATTCTTGGTGAAATAAATATTTAAACAGAATGAATGTAGGTGGGGCAAGAAAAACTCTAATTAATTATAGAAAAGGAACAGAGAGAGGATGAGTTGTTTCAAAAACAGGGGCAGGGATTAAGACCTAGGAAGGTCCTGCACAGAGTTTTTCAAGTTGAATAATATTCTGCTGCTGTGTCTAGATCTGAGCGTGCATGCTTAGTGCGCAGCAGGGACAATGTGATCAGTTCTGTGTGGCTGAAAGGGAACCTAAGCAAAGGACAAAAATTTTCTTGCCCGTCATGTATTTGCACGTTGGCAGCTCTACCAGAGGCATCCTCTGTCCATGTCTCTGTGCAGGCTGAGACAACAATCTCCAGTCCTTCTGGCTTTTCCACAAGCAAACTGGGGAGTGGAAAGATAAACTGCCTAGGGCTGCCCCACGCCAGAGTAGAGAAGAATGTTGCTCTGTGCTTTCATTTCTTGAGGATCTCCCTGAGTGCCACTGGACATGTGCACAAGAAAAGGCAGCTGGTGATTTTCAGATTATTTTCTTTGGCCTGTTTCTGTGGCACACTTTACATCAGTGTCTAACCTGACAAAGGGCAAAAAGGCAGGTTTAAAGGACAGCATGCTGAACTGAAAAAAATCATTT
Source organism: Anomalospiza imberbis (assembly GCF_031753505.1). Taxonomy (NCBI): domain Eukaryota; kingdom Metazoa; phylum Chordata; class Aves; order Passeriformes; family Viduidae; genus Anomalospiza; species Anomalospiza imberbis. The sequence continues at coordinate 34,064,936 of NC_089683.1, read as the reverse complement.
GGGAATGGTAAAATACTTTTGAGCTTGAGGTCGTTGTTTTGTGTTATTTCAGAGATGAGTTGGTGCCTTATATTCCCAGCATTAGTTATCTATCAATGTTGAACAATTATTCAGAAAGGCCTTTTGAGTCTGCTGTCTTGCTAACACCCAGCCCCCCCAGCTCTAGCAACCAATAGCCTGCTGCAACTGCTTTTTCTGGACATTTATTGCACATCTACTGACCAAAACACTTAAATACTAATTCAGAAACATCCCAGATAAACTGCCATGACACTCAATAAGGCTACATTACTGCAGTTTTATCAGAACTTAGAGTTGTTTGTCAAGTTGAATTAACTGTTGGGACTTTAGAATCACCCAGATAATATTGTAGTTATTGGAGAAAGGAAAAGGAGAGTTAATTTATAGCAGCAAAAAATCACTTGTGGCAGGTCACTGCTGTTCTGCATGCTGGTACTCTTTCTATTTGTTCCAAAAGAAATTATGTCAACTACAGTCAAAGTATTTATGCTCTTACTGAAATGTGTGACTTTTTATTAAGACTGAGTTATCTCACAGTTCTCATTTTTACACTGTCAGTATACTTCTGCAATTAAAACAATTTCAGACACCCAGTCCCACTGATGTGGATTCTAAACTGCACTGTTATGCCAAGAGGAAAATGCTGGACAAATGCTGCCTTGAAGGTACTAAAATGGCCATTGCAAAAGAAGTTGCTGATCCACCTCAACATTTTCTTTGCTGCTTTGCTTACACAAGAAGCAACTAAACCATGGACTGAAGACATGCTGCCTCCAGTACACAGCAGGTCCTTTCTACATTAGGGTGAAAGTCATAAAATTAATTTGTCAAGGAAAAAACATCAATTGCCAGTGTTTTTGGCTTGCACAAAGTCACACCGAAGTGCCTTCTCTGCCTGGTGAGCAGCAGGAACCCATGGTCTCCGTTACTGAAATCCTGGGATCCTGTGTCAGTCTAATATCCTGGTCCAGGTGATTTTTGCAAACTTTTCTGATCATAAGTGCCACCTTGGATCATCCTTTCATTTTGAAACTTGGGCATGTGGATGATGACGAGATACCCTTCACTGAGTTCATCCTCAGCAAGCTCTGTTGGTGACCACCACTTACCCTATGAAGACTGCTCTGCCATGTGCCTTGAGAAGGTTCTCATACTCTATCCTGAATCCTTGTTTGGCAAAATCTCCCAGGGAACAGGAGGAGTTTCAACTAAATGAGGTTTCTGGGATCAAACCACAAATAAATTATTTTTGTTGCCTTGAAGTCATATGGTGCTTGTCTGATAATTTAAAAATTAAGAGTTAAGACTGCATCTGAGAAAGAACAGGACAATAAATTATCAGTGTAGTATATAGGAAAAAGACCAAGTGCTCAGATTTCTAATGCAAAACTGCAGTTTTTATGCTAGAGTTTTCGAATGAATCAGCTGAAACTTGGCTCCAAGTAGTAAAATATGCCACTTTGATCTAATGAGCTTCTAGCCTCTACACTTGTTTGCTACCTGGCAAGCAGGGAAGCCTAAACTCTTAATTAATGTCCTTGTGATATTAAGAGGCAAATAATAAAGAGGCAAATCAATTTGCAGAAGTGAAGACAAAAAGGCAGTGGGGAGCATTGGAACAGTTTTGTATGTTCCTATGGATTTCTGTAAAACTCACAAGTAATTCTTTGGAAAAGCAGGGAAAGGCGAAAACAATTCTGGCCTTCTTTTAGTTTTGTTTGCAGTCTCAGACTAATTATCCCATGTAAGCAGTTCATTTAATAGAGGAGAAAGTTAGGTCTATTAAGTTGCCCAACTACTTCAATGCTGAATTTATTGCAATGTTTGTTTTAAAACAGATCTGCATGTTTCATATAAAATACTTCCAGATTTGAGGTTGTTACTTTCCAAACAACCTAAAACTCAGCTGGTTTGTTACATATTTAAAATTTAGTTGGGTTTTGTTGAAAAGTTTATGAGAACTTTTTCTGTACTCTAAATAAAGCTGAGCATACAAGTGAGAACTGGAGTTTCTGACTTGGCCAAAAGTTACATCTATCTGAGAAAATAGAGAACTATGAACTCTGCAATAAAAAACTGATGAGGTTCTCAGAGCACAAGGTTTTTCCTCATTTCTGACCTTTCTCTCTCTGAGTCAGATACAGTACTTGCCAAACAGGGCTTAATTCAGGTCAAACACAGCCACCATTAACTTTGAGAGAATTGTCATCGTCCAGATTTCCAATACAGAGGCTGTTCTCTACCTGATGACCCATATTCCCTAAAAACCCATATGATTTTTCTCCATTTCCCAACTTGGAAAATGACCATATGTATAAACATCCTGAGCTCTTTGACTATCTGGGAATTTAGATCTTTGAGGAAGTTAATGGGATTACCCAAGGGATGAGGGACTTACCCACGTGAGAAGAGGTTTAGGAGAGCTATCCCTTAACTCGGCACTGATGATCTGCATGTGTGTCAGGAACAATTCAGTTTGCATTACTCCTTCTCAGCCACTCTACAACATTAGATTTTAACTGGCTATTCTGGGAGGAGTGCCTAAAATGGCAGTGGTGTTTGTCTGGTCTGGCTGTACATTGTTTTGCCGGAGTGCTGATGTAGTGTCAGTCCTGCAATCCCACGAAGCAGGAGTTGTCCTCTTTTTTGTCCTTAAATATCTGGTCATCCCATAGCTACAGCTGTAGTTTTGGCACCCACAGCAACTTGTCAGGCTAGCAGTTTATGCTGTTTATTTTAACATTTCAAAAAGTAAATCTTTCTCTGAAAGATCTCTAAAAAGAGAAAAATGTGGAGCTTTCTTTGAGAGGCAATATGAAATGTCTTAGAAAAGGAAGGTGAAAAACTCTGTTTCTGTTAATGACATTTTGTGAAAACAGAGTAAGAATGAATTAGAATTTTTGCCAGGTCTTAGTATTCCCATATCAAGTGAACTTATGCAATGATGTTAAAAGTCAAAACAGAGGACTGTCTCTGATTTGGTGTCTGAAAACAGAGTCATTATTTTCTGTAGTACAAGCAAGGCCATGCCTTTTGCTACCAATATGTTTTTTATTTTTCTCCAAATCTGTAAAGTGCTAGAATACTGCAATGTAAAAACAAATATTAGTGTTTTAGGTAGATGGATCTATCTATTTAATAAGTTTCTGCTGTGCAAATACTTGTGTTACATATGATCTTAAGTAATTTTAATATTTTTGTAAGTTTTATTTTCTTTACAAAGTCATTCTGCAGAACTTGCTGTTTTGGTAGACCTAGATAAATGTAAACAAGTATAAAGCCCAAGAGACAAGCTAGAAATGCCAGATACTTGGGTTTTGCCTGGAGAGCTCATGTTTCTGTACATTTCAGGGTGATCTTGAAGGAGGAGTGCAACCCATTCCACGAAAAAGGTGTTTATACCTTGACCATAGTTCAGATGCAAGCTGAAAACTCCACTCTGCTCTGAATACGCCTTCACCTCATCTTCCTAGATACAGATGGGACAATTCACTGCTTGAGGCCTAGACAGAGCCAGGCTCCACACAGGGAGGCTGGGACTTCATTCTCTGAGAGGTTACTCAAATTACTAGTGGATACTCATTATGATACAGAAAACATAATAAATGCTGAAGTCTATAGGAATGCAAGCAGGTATTTGACTCTACAGTGGGGGTAGAGGAGTTTAAACTTCTAATATCCTCCAAATTTGTATCTTGGCTGCAATTCAGCCTCTGAGTAGACAAAGAGATGAATTATCCATGTGTCAATCCTGTCCCCCTTTGTTACACCATTAGATACCACTGCTGTTAGTTGTGCAGGCAGCCTCAGCACAGACACCGAGGCAGTAAACAAAGGAAAAAAGTGTGAAGAATGACTAAATACAGCAGTTGTTGCATGGAATGATCCACCTGCCACGGTGTCCAATGAAGGACAAGGCTGCACTGTACCAGGAGAAGGCAAGGAAAAAGAAATAAGGGAGGTTTGGCAAGAACATCCTCTTAAAGCAGTGCATTTTTGCAGAGTTGTAGTACAGTTTGTTTCTTTAAAGAGCGGTGTCCCTTTGATAGTACTCTGGGAGAGGATGAGGGTACTGAGATGGTGCTACCTGAGCTGTGAGTGAAGCCCTGCAGGTGGCCACCCATCCTCAGCTGGGGACTTTCATCAGCATCTGCAGCCAAAGTCCCAAATGGCATCTGGTCCCAGCACCACACAGTGTGATCCTCACCTCATCTGAAGCCATTTCTGAAATACTTTGTTTAATCATCTTCCAGCAGCTGCTTTAAAATTGTTTCAGAAAATCAAAGTAAACATCCCTTTGGAGTGAGTGGCTTCATTCTCCTGGATCCCAGGGAACACAGGCAGGAAGAAAAGGAACTGGCTGCAGTGCTGCTGGCTAGGCACTGGACTTGTGTCAGCCCAGCACTGCTGTGCAGCACTTCTGCATTGCTTTTCAACAGCTTGCCATTCTAAAAGCCAGTCCAAAATGTCCAGTTTTACTGACAAAATTTTTCAGAATTTTAGCTTTTTTCGGTCAAGGACTGAGCACATTGATTTCTACTCCACAGTTCCATTTATATGGAAGATATAATGCAGACATGTGATTCTACAGCTTTCATTATGACTGTCCCTGTTTTGGCATACAATTTGATTTATATGTTATCTTTTCTCATCTATAAATTATGTATTTTCCCTTACACACACACATTCATATTAGAGAAAACACAAGCATGAGGTATGGTTTAATGAAGCAGGATGTCAAGACACAGTAAAGAAAAAAAGGAATCAAAAAGGAAAAAAGACTTAGCAGAATGAAGGCGAGATTTTTTTTTCCTTTGGTGACAATAAAGGGTTCTGACATATGGCTTCTAGCCATGGGAACAAATATACTTAGCCTGAAAAATCCCAGAGAAGTCTGTGTGACCAATTTCAATTCAGATGAAAAAAAATCTTCCAGAAAATAAGCAAATGTGCTGTTTGCAGTGCAACAAATGCCTACAGTACTAACATGAATTGTGAAATCACTGGCTGTGACTGATCAGAGTTCATTAAAAATAAATCTTGGCCCAGCAGTTTTAATAAACAGAATGAGCAATAAAGGCAGCAATGATTCACTTATTTCCCATGCAGAAAACTGTCTGATTTTACATATTTCACTCAAAGGATTTCTGCTGAAAAACCTGCTTCTGGCATCCAATGTAAAAATTCTAGTCTCATCTACCTGGAGGCAAGGAAAAGATGGGAGGCAGCAGTTTTCTCAATCCTTCCAAGCCTTTCAAATTTAACTTTTTCTAGAATTTATGTTGTCATTTAAGACTTTGTGGGGAAAACAAAACCGAAACCAAAACCAAAACCAAAACCAATCAAAGTTACATTTTTTGTTCTGCGTGATAAGGAAAGTTTGAGAACACAGGTATCAAAAGAAGGCTTTGCTCACTCTCATTGAGGACACTCCCACTGAGGACTGCTCTGCCTGGTGGCTGAAGGGCTGTTCATGGGGAATCAAGTGCTACCTTGGCTGGAGAGCTCACCATAGAGAGGAAAGCCAAAGCAGTTTGGGAAATACAGACTGAGTAACAGCATTGTGTATCCGTCTCATTGGACCAAGGAAGGAATGGCTTAATGACCTATGCTGGAAATAGAGTCTGCATTTGAGTGCTCCATCACACACGTAGGCTAAGAAAAATCAATGGAAGAGGCATAAAAGTTAACAGCACTGTGCTGCTCAGAGGCATGAGCACCAAGGTGCTAATGCTGCCCCAGAAGTTGGCTGCTGAAGTGCTCAGACCTCCACCCAGGGTGGAGTGACACTTACCAACACTGAGCACAGCCTGGACACCTGCAGTAGTGCCACAGATCTAATCTGGCACAATCCCCAGAAATCTAGCTTGCTGCTTCCTGGCTCAGGAAAAAGGGAGCAGGTAGCACATAGGTACAGCACCTGGGTTAAAAGGTGCTTTGTCTGTATTTTTCACTGTTATTTTAATATTTTACCTCATACAAGAGGAACAATGACCGGACAAAATCAGTTCCAGAAGATGGTAATGTCTCTGTGTTATTTATGGCACACACAATGCAAAACAAGTATGTCATCTACTAATGCTAGCTCTTCTCTGGCACTGGGACACAGAGAGCAGTGCAAGTGGGTGGACCTTGCTGGTATTATGGAAGTCCAGTTACAGTAAAACTAACCAGAAAGCAATGAGAAGAGAAATTGATGCGGTTATTAATATTCTGTTCCTCCCTGCCATCTCTCTTTCCTTCCCTGCCACCTTTCTTCCCCATTGCTGTCTCCACACAGTCAGAAGTCTGGTTGCACTCTTGAGGAGCAATAATCCCCACTAGAATTCCTCTGTACTGACATTTCATAGCTCAGGAGCCCAGTTCTTGAAAATTATGATGGCAAATGTCTATCAGTAAATACACTATCAACAGCAAGCTCCTCCATTAAACTAAGCATACAGAAAAAGCTGAATATCGGCATGGTAAAGCCAGCTGCTCTAAGCCAAGATCATGCAATTTCCAGTCAGCCTTTATCAGACAATTTCCACATTTGGGTAGGGCCAGTGCCAAATCCACAGGGGAGTCAAAGAGACAAAGGTGTAGTCAACCTGGTCTGAAGCCCAGTGGAGTGGGTGGAAAATCACACACTGGTCTCAATGTCCTTTGCAACATACCTGTAAGGGGGAGGAGCAGAGTACTCTGTGAAGTACTCTGGTGACCTACCATTGTGGCTCTGGGTTTGGGGGAAATACCTTTTCTAAATTAAAACACTTGCTGTACAAGTGCAAACTCAGAGTGTGTGTGCAAGAAGTGATGCCTGGAGGGTATTGGTCATTTATACTCTAAGATAAATGGTTTTAATAAAGTGACAGTGTTTACTTTTCCTTTGCTGCAGCTGAACACAGAGCACCTTCATGAAAGGTCACTGAGGTTAAATAAACTATTCTTAGTCACATACTGTACAGTTAAAACCCAGGGCTGCTCCTGTGCATCAGATGGGGTCATTGTTATTCTCCTGGGTACAATAACTTGTGCAGCTTATTGTTCTACACCTTGTATCTCTAATGAAAAAAGGCAAATAAACAAAAGGCTCATGTGAGACTGATACAGGTCAACAGATGTGTTGAAGGGTTTGTATATTCTGATGACCTTTTATCACTGGGGTTTCTCACGTACAAGGCTTTGAGCCAGAACTGATTCTACAAGCCAGCATGTGCACAGAGGGATACATCACTCACATGTTTTCAGGACGTCTCTTTTGAAACTTGATTTTGTTTGCTATTTTCATTCATTTTCTCATAAATGGCAACATGATGAGTAATAAATGAGAATATCTATTGTCGATTTGATAGTAGCAGCATGCCGCAATGATTTCTGTGCTTTAAGCTAGCCAGAGCAGGGGAGGCTTTTTTAGCCTATGGTCTCTTTAGCTGTATGGCCTACTCATTTTGATTTGATAAATATTTCTGTTTATCCACTTCGTAGGCCTTAGATGAAGGACAGTTCACGTTTATCAAATCCGAGGAAGACTGTGGGGAGATGAGAGAGACATGGCGGTGTTTTTCCACAACCTGTTATGGTAACAAGCACTCACTCATAATGTTTGCTGACAGATGTTCAAGGCTTGGGAAAAAAAATCTGCTTTCAGCTGATGGCTTCATCACCACTTTTGAAATAAGTGTTAGTTCCAGGCTCCTGAGTTCATGAGGGCAGAGAAACGGCAGGAGGAAAACAGATGAATGGGTAACAAGGGGGAAGAACAAAATGAGAAAATAAAACCTTGGTGCTGACAGAGCTGACAAATGTAATACCTCCTGGATAGCAAAGAAGAAAAAAAAATAGAGTTGGATGTGAAAGAACTGGAGCAGTGACTTTCAAACAGCTGTGTGTATCTCTAAAGCTAAGCTACTCTGGAGGTCCAAACTCCTCAGCAGGCCTTGGACAGAGTATTTTGTTGCTATATATGTACCCCAACAGTGCCCAGGAGGAGCTTGGGGGGCATATCCCCCCTCAGGGCATTGAGAGGGTGTCTCTGAGGCATGGGCCATCCTAGGTGAAGATGGGGACCTGTGCTTTTGTGGAGCCTGTACAACAGTTTGAGCACAAAGAGAAGTATCTGGGGAGTTGCTGACAGCGGCACAAGCTCTCCCATTAGTCGATCCAATTTACCAGTCCTGGCTGTGGCTTGGGGCATGATGCAGCCCTGGACAAGAAGTTCGGTGTGCAAGGCCTGGATAATAATGGATGGCCTTGCTGGGATGAACAAATTCAGCTGTCTGAGTCCTGCTCATAACAGTGGGAATGAGGCAAATAATCATTTTGAATGTGAGGTGCTGCATGAACCAGGCACATCAGCAGACTTAAGTCACTTCTGAATTCCTGGGTCTCTCCTAGGATTAGTGTTGCATCTGGCATAGCCAGGATTTTCTCAAAGGCTACTAAATTTTTCCCAGCTATAGCCTGAGCAACTGGAGCATGGAGGGGAGAACTAATCTCAAGCAATGAGACTTCATGTCATTGACAGTTTTTTTTTTAATTAGGATGACAGAGTAATGTGTGTAGGAACTGGAAATCCTGTGAGTGTATCCATTTCAAAACACGGTTGGAAAGGTTTTCTCTGCTCATGGACAGATTGTAGCAACACAAGGATGATCCCTTTCTGTCTTCACTTCCTTCTTCCCCTATCCCAAGCTGGCAGGAGTGACTGGAAAGACGACTCACAGTCTTTCTCAAAATTTCCATTACCTGGCTTTGTCTTTCCTTCTTCCTTCTCATTTTGCCATCTCAGATATCTACAAAAAGGTAAAAAAATCGTATTTAATCTGAAGTTCAAAGTAAACTAGCTGTGTTATCACCTTGCACACATCCCTATCTTCTCTGGCAGCGTGGGAGTATTTGTTTACTCACTGTGAGTGTTGCAGCGATTTGTACATCTACTTTTTAAAAAAATCAAATCAAAGGATTAATAATATACCACCAAGTAGCATTCCTCTTTGTAGAGTTGCTTCCATACCCCAAAATGTTACATGAGTAGCAGATTCTGAAGATATGAACTTCTATATAAGACTAAAAAAAGTGTTAATTTTCAGCTCTAACAACTTTTGACATTACCTGTTTAAAGTCACATATATGTTGTTTCTGCACTGTTATTATGAAAGACAGATTAATTCAATAAAAGATAGCAGCACATGGGTTTTTTTTCCTATGTGCAACACTTTTTACAAATAACATTCTCTAAAAGATGGGCAAAGTTTAAAAGTTCTCCTTTTCTGTGGATGAATCATTTGGCCATTTGAATAGACTGAACTAATAGGAATTCCAGTAGCTTAAGCTCTGTATACCAGACAGAATGACAGCAGTGCATAACAAGAAGGAGTGTATCATGTGTGTGCATCCCTCTTTTCACAAATCCAGTTCTGGCATACTAATACTAGATGGAGGGGGGCGGGAATTCTGGATGAGGAACATTGTCTCTGTGGCTGTGGAGGTAATTGTGATGAATTGCACTAGCATATTTTTTGAGTTTTCTGTAAGCACTTTGGCCCTACATTTTTTAATTGACTCTTTAGCATTTTATTAAAGGGTACAGTGTTTTCCCATTCTACTGGAAGAAGAATGTCTCAAAATGGAAAAACTAAGTACATTTTCCATGATTTATGCCATTGACTCTGCAAACATAATATGTAGAGCAGAACTTTGGCAGGTGTTAATCAGTATATTTTCCCTCACACCAGTAGAGCTGCTTCAGTTTATACCAGCTGAGAATCTGGCTCTGTATATTAAATAAAAAAGTGGGCCTGGCTTCCTGATCTTTTGTAGTAGACTCACAAAACTCTTCGTTATTGAGCTGTGGGCTTGAAAAGCAATCTCACTTTTCAGTATTGGCAGCAGGCTGAAGAAATGGGAACATGGTGTGCTGAGCTCCTGGGTAGAAGAAATGTTTTCTTCCAAACCATAACAACCTTTTTGGCTATCTGAAGAAATATGTTTAAACTTCCTTGCCAAGGAAAGGTGGGACACTAGCCAGTTACTACAGGAAGGCTTTGAAGATGGAGGGAATAATAAAAGGGGGAAAAAAACTAAAGAGGAAAATCTTCTTGTTTCCAGATGGGTAGCTAAGGTGTAACCATTCTTCTCTCTGTTTTGGGATCAGAAGCACAAATTGGCCTGATACATGAAAATCAATTATTTTTTTTGAGTTTCTTGTCTCAGATGTTGTGTCTGGTTTTTACATGACTGCAAGGTTTTAAAATACGTCCAGTTAGTTTCCAAGAGTGCCTTCAGGTGGTATTTCTGATCTGTACATGGTTCTGCACCGAGCTCTTTGAAAGTTCATGCACATTGCAATTTACTATAATTGCAAACTATAGCTTGCACACTATAATATGATTTACTATTGATAAAGCAATTAAAACCCTGCCTGATATTCCTAACATGATGAGGAGAAGAGGCAAGACATAATTTTGGGGAAGAAATCAGGGATTCTGGGGTAAACAGGAACATTATTCTGGCAGAAATTATACAAATGCACATGTGTATTAGTAATAGAAATAGTGATTTGCAAACAATTGCTTTCAGAACAAAAATAGTGAAAACTTAGGTGGAAGTTGGAGGAAAATTGGGGAGCTGTAGAAATATATGCACACTATTTATTTTTTCTAATCCTTAGACAAGCTTCTTTTAATCAAGACAATTACTCAGGATAAGCTCAGAGAAGCACTGGTTCTTACTCATTGAAACATGAAACATGAAAAGGTTCTCCTAATGTGAAGCTCCTGTGAGATTTTAAGGTTGCAAAAAGTGAGCTTTATATAACAAATTTGGGGGGAAAGGATATAAAAGCTTGATGGGTTTGAATGTCAAAGTCTGGTGTCCACTGACTGTGCTTAGATGTTGCAATTGCTTGTTTTGGAAGGAATGTACTTTTGAGTCTAATGAGCACACAATTTTAAAGACTGGATCTCTCTTTAATAGCAGTATTTTGTTACCCCAGAATTTTATGATATCAGACTGATCTTTAAACTACATTTTCAGTTATTAGAGTTTGACCTAAACTCCTAAATAGCTCTATTATGTCCAGTGACCTCATTCTTATCAGGTTTACAGGTCAGTGGTGAATTAAGCAGCTGGCTTCCTGCTAATTAATCCTATTTAGTTAAAGAACTGGTAGACTGAATTATCTTATCTCTGTTAAAAGGAAGTTTTTACATGATTGGCACCAGATTAGTGTTATGAATGACAACCCTTTGGAACTCTGACATATAGTACATGAGCAGAAAAGTAGAAGAGCAAAAAAAGAGGACAGCACACACATGCTGTCTTGTTCTTCAGCATTTCCTTATTACATGAATGATCAGAATTATTAAAGCATCCAGATGGCACTTTGAAATTGCACAGTCCCTGCCAGGTGAGTCCAGGTGTCTTGTCAGAAGCCCAAGCTGGTGTGACTGTAGATGGGAGAGGCAGACAAAACCAAAGGTATATTTCTGTACACAGTCCTTGTACCATTCCAGAATAGCAGTGGCCTGGCAGAATTGAAACTCACTGTGTGTCAGGAAGCCTCTGCCAAAATGTCTGATACTGAGATTGCACAGCTTGTTATAACTTTGAGGCCCCAGTGGAGCCTTTTTTTTTGTCAAGTTTTGAGATCAATGGGCTACATTAACTAAAATGGAAGGTGAGACCTTGTAGAAAATACATGCGACTCCAAAAAGAGTAGGGCATTCAATAACTATACACAGGACAGCAGAAATGTATGTGGTGGTTCTAGTCCATGTTGGGTGAGCTGTAAATGCACCAACAAGTTTACAGCTGCTTCTCTTTTATTGCTTTTTCACTTTTCTTTTTGCCTTTAACTTTTCACCACCATTATGCCTTTCATGCCTTATTGTTTGGTCTTGGGTGAAGTGGGTGAAGTGTGTGACAGGCAGGGTTCACCCTGCATATCTTAGAAGGCATATCTTAGGAGGGGGGCAGAGAGGGAGAGGAAGAAGGAGAAGGCAGTGTTTATAAATGACCTTATTTTCACCGATCTTGATGTATCACATGGAATTTGCAGAACTATGTCTATGAAAAGTACATATTCAATAGGACAGCAATTGGCACAGGGGAGCAAGATTAGCTGTTCTGGGGACTGCTGAACAATGGATGTATTTTTGCCTGAGCTGCTCAGAATAACCCACCTGTGCAGATCCTGTGTCACCCATCCAGCAGGCTTTACTGCCCAGAGCTGCCAGTGCCCTGGCACCCACAGCATCTGGACACCCTGCCTGCAGTACCCGGCTTTGAAGAAAGATTGGGTTCTTTGTTGCCACTCCCAGAATGCTGGCAGGAACAAGCAAGGGCTGGAAAGATGTGTGTTCACTCTGGTCAGGATGAAGAGGACCAGGGTTGGGGGAAGCCCATAAAAAGGAAATAATTAGAAGTCAAATAGTCCATGCAGAAAGATTATTAAATCCTGAATCCACTCCTAGGGGCACTTAGGTGTTTTCCTTTGTTGGATACTAACAACAAACCCAAACACTTGTGGTTTGTGCCCCTTCTTAGGATAAGGATCAGAATACTAAATCCTTGGTAGATAATTCAGAGGGAACAGGGCAGAAACTGACAGATGTTTAATGGTGACTGATGCATTTCTATTGTTCAGGGTGAGTAGGAAGTTTAGTTTTCATGTTTTGGACACCTCAGCAAAAGAAGATGTATGCTAGCTAGCAAGATGAAAGTAAGGCACAATTATTAAGCAAAAAGGATTAATCTAGGACTTCAGCTCCACTAAAAACTGTTTTAAGGAACCAAACATTCCTCATTTCTCCTCCAAACAGCCACTGCTGGCTAAAGAGCGACCATGGTGTACAAGCACACGAGGCCCAGGCCTTAGGCAGCCATAACTGAAGACAAAAGGTGATGAGAATCTCTTTACCTGGGTTGTCAGCAGGCTGACCATAATGTAGCAAACCTCTTAATGTTAAGAAAAGATACCAATATCTGAATGCAAAATGATACATTAAATTATACATTTTTTTGTGATGAATTGCTAAAGGATTCTGGTATCCAAAACTAGTTTAAGGAGACTCTTTAAACAGCACAAGAGATATGTGAAGTAAATATCTTCTGCACCAAATTTGCATTGAAAGACCAGAGAAAGTGTCATTTCTTTATATAGGAATACAAACATACACCAGAAAAAGAGATAATGAATAAGAGGGACTTAAAATACATGAAAAGCTTTGGCTGCTGGGTGACTGTTCTTTGTCTGGGCTGTGTCTGAGGTCTACAAACATTTTCATCATTAGTGAGTACAGAAGGTTTATGAGCTGCACTTAAATTTAGGGCATTTGTATAGCAGTAAAAATCAGGAATTCAAAAATGATCTCATTTAAAAATTAATTTTGGCAAAAGTAATCAAATCAGTAGGAGATCAGACTCTTAAAATTTCACCAGCATCTTTTTTGTATGTGGCTGGAGTCAGTCACTTCTGCCTTTGAGGACCACATGTTCGCTGTGCAACACTCTATGATACAGCCTAACACATGCACAATACAATTAATTTGAGCTAAGATGAGCTAAGTATACCCAAGTGCACTTCTGGCTTTCATCACGTGCAGTTAAAGCACTGACCTATTCAGTTCTAAAATGAGTGCCTGGGTGTTTTTTCAAGCTTCTATATCCTAAGATGATCTGTGAAACTCAAAGGAGTCTGTGGCTCCCTACCACACAGACTTACTGAACAATCTATTCTGGAACTCATGCACTTCCAAAAGACACATAAACCTCTAAGCCTTAAACCAACTGACTGCGCATTTACTGGCATGGTTGTTTTTAATTCTCTGCCTCATTTTGCACACCAGCAATAATCTCATGCCTGGCAAATTGGGATAATCTGGCTTAAAAGTTCAGCTGCAGCCATGTTAAAAAGACCAGAGGAAATGGATAGCTCATCTCTGGAAAATGCAGCCCTTTGGAGTAACGCCAGAACTCCTTAAAAACAAATCAGCTCTGGATTACAGTTTATGAGAGGCAAAATGGCGAAATCATTTCCAGGCTGTTTTTTTGTCCCATGCTGTTGTTAGCAGAGAGCAGTTTTGCCTATCCCTAGTTTTGTGCATTCTCCGGGTGTGGTGGTTTGAAGGGCATGTGATAATTCTGTGCCTTTAGTACATGAGCATGTAAACAATCGGAGGCAACCACCGCTAAGTAGAGTAGCTGCTGGAAGTGCTGTGAGAAGCCTCCTGGCACTTCCATCCCAGACCCCGGCACGCCGCCCATGGGAGAGAAAACGTAGGAGGAGGCAGCCAGAGATGAAAGCTGGCGGAGCAGTTGCAGCTGCCGTGAAAGCAGAAATGGCATTGGTATTTTCCTCAGCTAGATCTGGGTTTCCTCTGCTCCTGTGACCAGCTCTTTGAGCAGCCTACTCTCCTAAGCCTCAGGGCTTCTTCCTTCATCTGCCTGCTCACCCGCCCTACTGCCTGCTTTCAGCTTCTCTTTGACTTGTCATGAAGTCAGTGGAGAAGCAATGGGAGATGCCAGTGCCCCTGGCTCTTCCACAGGACTGGCACAGAAGGACATGGGGCTTCTTTGGCCTATGGGCACAACCAGGGCAAATGTGGTTAGTAATTAAACACTGAGCTTCTCTAAGACTGAAATTTAGGTGTGGAAGGTGATGAGTGATGAAAAGCTGCACACTTTGATTAACAGGAACACCAAGTCACTTTGCCTGCAGGGGATTGGCTGCTTTTAAGAGGTTGCTGGTTTACTTATAAAGATGATGTGATTTAAGACAGATGCTGGATATGTGCAACACCAACGTTTATTGGGCATCTGCTGCTTATCAGCAATCAAGGTGCAATTATTCAGAGCAACAAAGAGCTGTAAATTATGTGGTGGATATTAACATCATAGACAGATAAAAATGTATTATCTGCCTCAAGTGGGCTCACAGTGTGATGTAAGCAGCAGAAAAGGAATAGTGCACCTCTGCTTCCTTGCTGGGGATTATGATGTTGGATGGCTGGCAGAGCAACACCTACCACAGGGAGCTTTTTCATATGAAACTGCCTCATCAGTGTCTTGCCAGAGACACAAGACTCCTACCAAAACTATGTCCTCTGATTGTTGGGAAGACACTGATGGGGAATCAATCCTCTCATAGGGAAATTCTGTCCACCACCTCAAGAAATAATCCAGGGTTGTTTGTGGGGTCTTCTATGTAAAAGCACAGATTGTCTCTTCCTAAAATTCTCTGTATGTAGAGCCAAAATCCTTCCCCTATTATTCTAGTAGGAATCATAGCAACATTTGGCATGTGGAATAGAAATCCTTCTCTGAGGCTCTGCATTAGTACAACAGGTCTCCAGGGCAAAGCGATATGGCAAATGAAACAAATGTTATGCTGATAAATAAAAACCTCTGGGGGTTAATTTTGAAAACAAAGACTATTCTTCAGCAGAGGAACAAGAAATAGACTTATAATATTCCCACACCACTCACTCTGGTTTCATTTACCAGGTCACCTTATAACACTCGACAGCACTTTCAGATGCACAGTGGTACAATCACAAGAAATTTCTTAAAATTGAAGAAAAAGACTTGAGGAGGAGTCTGGACTGCAAGGGAGCTGAGGCTGTTGCTCAGGATAAGATTAGGTTTGGATATGAGTAGGAGGCAAGCTCAGGGCTCTATTTCAGAAGGACAAAATTTCACAAACTGTTCTCTGCATTTTGGCTCAGATAAGCTTAGAGGATTTTCACTGTGATGGGCAACATTTAAACTTCAGGGCTGGAAAGGAAGGTTCCATTCCCAGTTCAGTGCCTTTTTGCAATCCCAGTGCTGTGCTGAGGTTACACACTGTGACAACTCCTCCTAACTCCTTAGCAGAGCCCCCCTGAAGGTTTGCATGTCCAAGGAACCTGTCCCCCCCCGCAAAAAAAAAAAAAAGAGAGCTAAAGGGACCATGTAGTGCTGCGACTAAGACAGTTTTTGCACTCAGACTTCTCGTCTCTGATCTTTTATACTTGTGAGGGCTTCACAGTAAAAAAAAAGAGCATAAATGTGACAGTTACCCTTATTTCGGTGTTAATGTTATTTGTGCCGTACTATTTTTATCTACGCACAAAGCCAGCTTACGGTTCAGAGCTCAGCTGGGCTATTGCTGAGCTCAGCAGGACTGAGGAGCTGGAGCTGCTGCTCTGAAGAAGAGGCTGCTCCTGCCTCTTGGGAAGGGGGCAGCAGCTGATCTCCAAACTCAGTGGGAGCTGGACGTGGGATCTGGTCTGGTCATTTCCCAGACAGGTAAAGGCTCCTGGCTCCTGGGTCTTGCTGATTTCTGAGATCTTCAAAGGCAGTGAGACCCATGTCTTAGTGGCACAGGTCAGTCAAGACATCTGTGCTCTGGCAACTGCTCCTCAGGGAAGCAACAACTCTCCCGTCTGCACAGCAAGAGTCTGCAGTTCTCTCTGAGCTAAAACTGGGTTGCAGCTGCTGCTGTGCCACTGCCCATCCCTCTCAGCAGTAAACAGTGCTGGCAATGCTCTGGTGGTGCTCAGGAAGGGCTGAAGGAGCCCCAGGGTCCTTGGCTTGCATTGCACAAAGACTGGTGGTAACTTGCAGCTGTGGTAGGCGGTGGCCCTTGATGCAGCTCATTCCATTTGGGATCCTGCAGGGTCTCAGCAAGAGAACTGGCAGCACAGACTGGAGCCGTTTCCTCATCAGAGGTGGTTCTCTTCTCTTCTACTGAGGAGGTGGCAGGGCATACTGCTACAAAATAAGCTGCCTAAGGTACTGATCTGAAGGAAAAATCCTCCATGGGAAAAAACATCCTTTTTTTGGCACATGCTTTCCTTTGTAATTAGAAAAAAAGTGTGGTTGTTTTGTTTGTTTTTGTTGGTTTGTTTTTAATACCCTGCTTTTGCTTTGAAATGTACTTGATAAATTGCCTAGTTCATTTTTCCTCCGTACTCTGACTAAACACTCATCTCTGCCATCATTTTTCTCTTTGAACCTGGCATACCAAAACAATGGATGGTATGGAGAAGCAGGTTTTCCTGTGAAAGAAAAGGAGGCACATGGAAGAAGAAAGGAGTGTTGTAGTTGGTGCTGTGGCAAAGTATATAGCTGTATTCTTGTTTGGGAGAGAGGTGCAATTCCAAACCAGGTCCTTGCTCCAGCTGCCATCATTAGCATAGAGAGAGCTGAGAATCATTGGTGGTGGGGAAAGAAGAAAGGATTAAGAAAAAACAAACAAAACAGAAAAGGGACAACTTTGCATGTTTATTAAGATTAAGAATGGATGCCTACTGACATCTCGCAATTCTGGAAAAGCCAAGGCAGCACCAGGATTCAGGTACAATGACAGTGCTCACTGGCCCAGCACGGTGACATTCCATGGGCACCAGCAAAGTTATTGCTTGCTAAGATGTCTGACACAATCAGTGATTTTTCAGCCATCAGCTCCCCTAGTCATCTCTTAACAAGATGCACAAACAGACTGTGATACTCTCCAGCTCTTTTCCTCTTTGGATGAGTGCTCTCACACCCTTTAGGTCCATTGCTACACAGAGTTTTGGTTGTGTTCTCACTTGCACAGTCCTAACGTGCTGGGTTTCATTCTTTCATCTTCATGGCATTTTAATTCTTTGCCTTTAAGCCAAAAATCCATCCATAGAACTCTAGATAACCAAAATCTGCTCTAGTATGTGTAAGGGTTATATATTGGATCTAAACTAGCACATTTTGCCTCCCTGGAAACAGCTAGAGATAGGCAACCTTATTTAAGAGCAGCCTGCTACCTTCGGCAGACTTGGGTGAGACATAAAGCCATGTGGGAAGACAGCTAAAGAATCCTTATTGTGCCTCTATGCAGGTATTTGTCAGTATTACTTCAACAGGCAGTTTAACAGGAGGAGCATAAAATCTGGAGATTATATTCCACTTTTTATAGATGCTAAGAATAGCATTCTGGGAATAAGCATGTCATTTCAGTGTACGGCAAGTTTCAATGCAAACACTCCTGTTCTGTGCAAACTTGACTTCTGACTAGGAGTATAATGCACATTTTTAACAGTGAAGTTAATTGGGTAATAAACCACATTTTCAGTAGTAATCTAGTTATTAATTTCCAGCACTTATGGACTGCAATCTAGACTGAAAGGTGTCCTGACTCCATCAGGAGTCACAGTCCTGGCAGTGAAAGCACTTGGTAAAGCAGCATTTGCTTTTTAGTGGGTGAAACTACATTATGGCTTTGACTCTGTGAAACCAATTCTGTCTGAATGAACAGTAACTCGACTTCTGTAAGTTCACGTTGAGTATTTTCACTCTTCAGTTTGCTGTTCCAAAAGCAGAACAGCTTGTTTAAATCTGAAATTTCTTCATCTCCCCCGAATAAAAGGAGGAATGCTGAAATCCACTGGAGTATTCCCACGTGAGCCTAATTCATTGTAGGGTAAACAAAACATGAAAAAATAAAATCAGCATAAAATCCTACAAGTCAGAAGCAAATGAGGTTGCATGAAAGCATGAGTCATGTAGAATTGCAGGGGTGTCTTTCCTATGGGGGTAGAAATACTGAAGCTTTAAACTCTCCTACATACCAATGAAAAATGTTGCCTCTTAAAAAAAACATTAAAAAAAAGAAAAAGAAAGTCTTATTATTGACTTTCATATGACTAGGAATACCTAAGATCTTGTATACTTCATTTTTATTGCATTTTAATCCCAAAGGCCAATGTGGGCAAAATCACAACAATATCTGGATGTAAAACATAACTGAACATGAGAGCATGGCTATTTTTTATGCAGGCGACCTAGAGAAAAAGGGTTTGACAGGACCACACCATCCCATGCTTTGCAGGCTGGGATGGCTGCCAGCCTGGCATGGAGGAGAGAGGTTTGCCATTTCCTGTTGTGTTTCAGCACCAGCTCTGAAAAATCCTGCTCAAGAGCAAAGGCTGATGGGTTTGTCTAATATAAGTTACTGCAATGCACTGTTGTATTTAGGCCATGAGTTTCCTAGATGAGGCAGGAATAGGTCTTTTGATAGATGAACCTTTTGGTGTCCTGATCTCTTGACTTGGTCAGTGGCTGTTTCAGCAATGCACGTGTTGAATAATACTATTTCATTTAACACACTCTCAGCAGCATTGCAAAAAATAACTGGCAGGCCCATCAGAAAATTCTGATCATTTGGCCTTCTTCAAACTGCACCTTTTCAAAACATCCCAATATTTAGTCCAAACACTGACTTTTTTTCTCAGGATGAGTAAAACATCTTTCCAGTAAAATATGGCAAAAGGAAAATAAAACTAATAAAAGAGAAGTACTGTGAAAGCACAAAGATTTATTTTATCTTTGAAAGATCATTTTCTAGTATCTCTGATTTTCATTTTATTCAAAGAACCTTTATATTGACTACTCCAGCAGTTGATAATTCTAGTACAGATTCCTAGTATTGATTATTCCATCACAAAATGTCAAACACGGAAATAAATTTTGGAAATAAATAATTGTGAATTGATGTGAATAGAATACCAAGGTATCAGAAGACTACTTTGTGCATGCATGCAAAAGAAAAACAAAGGCCTTGGAAAACAAATTTAAAATCAGATTTGAATCCTTTTGTGAGAAAAAAAAAATCCCCAAAAAACAAAACAAAACAAAACAAAAACCCCAAAAAACCAAACAACAACACCAATAACAAAAAAAAAAAACCACACCAACCCCCCTAAAGAAACCCCCCATTAAACAAAACAAAACAAAAAAAAAACCCAAAAAACCACAAAAAAACCAAAACAAGAAAACCCCAACAAAAACAGACTTTAAGCTGTGCTTCTACACCCATGCTCAAACTTTGCCCAGACTAGTTCTGAAGAATAATATGAATCAAACAAAATTTGGAATGGATTGCAAGTGTGTCTTGTATAAACAAAACCTTAAGAGCTTATTTTGAAGATACTTTATTCTGTCCTATTATCAATAACAGTACTAGTCCTTTTGGTACTCAAAGGTATTTCCACCAAGTGTCCATTTACTGTTTTCATTAAACTAATTTTCGGATTGTGTATGTCTGGTGCAAGTGTGAGGCTGGGCTCTGTTCGAATCTGATGACTTCATGCTAGTTCCCAGGATTTCCCACTCAAGCCAAGTTCTCTGAACTTTTGTCCTGTTGGCTGATGGCTCCTTGAGCTCTGCCCACTCTCTGGCCTGGGGCAGCAAGCAGCAGAGAAGAGCTGTGGCACACTCAGTACTCCGGTGGGTTGCCCAGTCGAGCAGAGGGGAGTGGGATGGAGCCAGCAGCTGCCCGGAGCACCTGCCAGCAGCTGCACATGGAGTGACAAGGAGGGAAGGAAAAGGGAACAGCAGCCTGCATTCTTCAGAAATTTGGTATCTGGAGATGAGTTGATACATTCACGTGCTATCTGGGTGGAGAACAACTATGAATATTCTTCAGTCCTATAGCTGCTCTTTCCAGCAAGATAATTTTGTAGCAACACACAGAATAACATAAAGAACTTTTCCGGTGATTGCTGCCCAGCAATGTCTCTCCATCTCAAGAGAGAGCAAAATCTAGGTCAAAATCTCATTTGTAGTGTTTTAGTTGCCATTGGCCTCTGTATGAGATAGGGCAAGCCAGCTGTGCTAAGGCACATCTGAGCAGAGACAGAAAGAGCTGCCGTGCCAGGCCTGGGTGGGAAGCTTCAGTGCTGCTGTATCCCTGTGCAACTGCCAGCATTCCCACTGCAGCCAGGGCTGCCGAGGGGCCCCAGGGCTCCCCTTGCACAGCCTGTTCATCCGCACTTGACACATTGCACATTTAGCCACCTGGAAATTGCAGCTCTCGATGTCCATCTTGCTACAGACTACTGCTTTTTTACTATTCTGAACATCTATTTGCATTTTTAACATTGTCAAAAGGATGTAGGGAAAATCATCATGATGGTACCTGCTGTTTGTCTCTTCAATATGAATAACTGCTCTTAATAGAAGGATTAGAAAAAAATAAAAGAAAGGAAGAATGACATTACCAAATTTTTCATTACACAATTGTGATAGAATTGTGTTGTATCTTTTTTTCTGAACTCCTTCTGAGGCTGTTTTTTGGACTTCCTAGACTTCTTTGTTCATGTCAAACCAATCCAGACTGCTGCTTTTAATGCATAGTAATGATAGCAGCAGTGACGTTTGTCATTTTTTAATAAAAAAAAAACAGCTCTGTCTGGGTCAACACTAGTTTTTGGACTGAAGTAGTGTTTCTGCTCAGAAGTGAATCCCCTGACTGTCTGTAGGTAACACATGTTGGCAGAGCAGCTGTCACACAAACTCAATTGCTCTTTGAAAAAACTAAAACTAGAAGTTTTTCCCCTGCTGGGCACTAAATGGGAGCCAATTCCTAGACTAGGCATAGATGAAGACTCACAGTTTTTGGCTGATATTTTCTGCCAGAAAGAGCATGTTCCAGTTTTAGGCACCACGTCTTGGGCAGAAGGAAGGCAGAACAACATTACAGTCACAGTAGATGTAGTTGAGTCAATAAATTACTTAAATTCCTAAATTCAGCAAAGCTCACCTGGAGAGTACACTCTCTGCTACGTGGCCAAGCTGAATGAAGAGCTCACACTGAGGACTTTATTAGGCAAATATACACAAATACATACACAAGAAACACATTTATTGCTATTAATTTTCATTTGTTCTAGAGCAGGACTGACAGTACGGGTGAGAATGAAGGGACTAATTGAAAAATATTGTGCGAACATACAGAAAGACATGATTCACATCACACATCTTGCATTCCTACTAATTGCTTGGACAACACAAATAACCTGAGTGAGTAATACAATCAAAATTCTGTCAAAGAATTACTGCTCACATTGACAATTTAAAAACTCCCACCTTTTCCTTCCAAAAGTAAGTTTGTCATTAAAGGGACAGAGCATGTTCATGAGCTGAATAAATGGTTTTTATTAGCAGCAGCGTTATCAGTATCAGTCATAATTAGAATAATCTCTGTAACTCATACAAATATTTCTAAATTTCTCATGATGTAATTCACCATAATTCAATTTCTTGCTACAACTCTTAATGATTTCTTCTGATTTAAAGTGATGTAGGCTTTCACATTCAAGTAGAACAGAGGAGCAAAAAATCCAAAATGTATATATACCCTAGGTAAAGTACTGCACTGATGGAGTTCTAGTTCTCTTCTATTTACAGAGTTTATTTTAAAAAAATATATAAAATACCCTTTATCAAGTGTCCATTAATTAGGGGAAGAGAAGCTAAAAGGATTGCACATCAGTGAAAATAATTCCTAATCTATAAAAAGAGTGTAATGATTACCATTCTTTGCACATTTCTGAACTGAAAAAAACATAAATGCAGTGATTCTGACTGGAAATTATTTCCTGTCTTCTTTCAGGTGAGTGGGAGGTGATTTGCAGGTGCTTACACCGAGAAAGGGAGGTTGAGGTGAGGACAGGGCTTGGCTAGCCCTTTTCCTTTAGCAAAACCCAGCAGTATAAAGGTCTTCCTTCTGAGACGCATTCACCTTGCCTTTAGTAAATCAGTGTTCTCCACTATGAACTTCTGTCCATTTTTCTTTTCAAGTGGGCAAGTGATAGCAACTTTAAAGAGGTCAAAAGTCACACTTCATGGGGAAATGAAACAAGATCCACACAAAATAGCATTGAATCCTACTGACCAGTGTAAATGCACTGGTACATTCTGCAGTATTCAAAATACCGGTAAAATTTCATTGCAACATGCTGAGAAACACAAGTTAAATGAAATGTTGGTTACCCCCAGACAGGAAATTGTCTCCGTTTCTTGGAGCTGGCCTTGCTTAATATGGGATGAGCCTCCAAGTCTGATCTTTGTCCTTGCTCTAGAAATCAGTAATCCAGCTGATTACTGATAATGATAACTTGCTTATAAATAAGGTGGTAGTTACCCCTTTTGAAAGATTAAATCATGTGCCCTAGTGAACTGTGGTTCACCTGAGTAATGCCAGTCTGGGAATGGGGTTATGTTTTAACCTCTCCAAGCTTCCTAACTCCACAGGGAGGGCAGTGACACCTCAGTTCTGCAGGCAGGCAATCCCCGTGGTGGGGCCGCTGTGAGCCCCTGCCCTCGGCTGTCACTGCCCTGCAGGAAGACGAGCAGTGCCTGTCACTGTCCTCCCGGGATGCACGGTCAGTGTGAGGAGATGCTGTTCCTGCACCCGGGGGGAGAGTGGGGGCTCCCTGTGCCAAGCGGCAGTAGCCAGGGGCCCAGGTTCCCAGCAGCCAGTTGCAGGCTCCCCTCAACAGGCTCCCCTGCCAGCAGGCCGCTTAGTCTGAATATTTATTTTATATAAAGGAATAAGCCTGCAAACCCTATTCAGTATGCTGGCAGACGTACAACGTTCTGCTTCTGCTGTTAAGCCGCAGTCCCTTGTACACGTTCGTATTTTAAAAGCTTTCTACTTTCTTTTTTTTTCCCCTATAACACACTGACACAGCAATACAAACATTTTTATCGCCCCCTGAGCGGCACGGGGAGGGGGCAGCGGTGCCACATGACGGGGCACAGGGTGGAGTCACGCTCGCCGTGTCTGCTCCGGCGTGAGGAGCAGACTGGCGCAGCTGAAGCCATAGGGAATGTGGGCAATGGATCAAAGCCCGAGCCGCCCCCGGCCCCCCCGCCCCGCCCCGCGGGAGCCGGCAGGGGGCGCCCTTGCCCCGCGCTGCCGGCCCGGAGCGCCCCGACGGGGCGGGCGCAGCGCGGCGGGACCCCCGCCCGGGGTGTGGGGTCGGATGGAGAATGCCGGGCCCCACACCTCTGACCCCATCCCGGGGCGGGGGGAGATGGGGGGCGCGCTAAAAATGGGGGGAGGGGACGGCACACCCCGTCAGCCTGTGTCGCCCACCACCCATTTTCGGCGAAGTGCTCGGCTGAGGGAGCCCACCCCCATTAGCCCCTCCTGCCGCGCGTCACAAAGCTGCGAGCGGTGACGCAACACCGTCCATGACCGCCCCTCGCCGTGTCCCCCAGCACTGCATCCTTCCGCGCAACCCGCTGTCTACACCGCGCTGGCGTGCGCGGGGTGCGCACTGGGGCGGCGGCGGCCCCGGGTGCTGCTGCGTGCATCGGGTGTGTGCGCTTAGTCTGTTTTAAATAGTATGTATATGTTTTAAATAGGATCTGTCTTGAAATGGTATCGATATACATATAGTATGTAAATGTATTTTAAATAATAGCTATATGTATGCGTATGTATGTAACAGGTGAAAAGCAGATGCATTCATCGTTATTTAAAAGAAAATGCAAATAAAATATAGGGGTATGTTTATATAATATGCTTGTCTTCCACGTAATTTTTACGCTCCGCGGTTACCCAAGTTGTACTCTATATGCAGGATACTCCTCTGGAAGGCACCGGCTCCTCCGTGCTCTTCGAGACGTCTTTTTCCTCCCCTCGCCGGCGAGGAGGGCGGGCGGGCACGGGGGAAGGGGCCGGGCCGGGGCCGGGCAGGCACGGCGCGATGCCGCTGCGCTGCCGCAGGAGGCTCTGGAAATCTCGGTCAGGAGCCGAGCAGCGCAAACCACACGGCTCGGGATCCTCGGCATCTGCTTGGAGAGGGGCTCTTGCCAAATTCCGTCGCTCTGGTATGAAGTTTGGCTGAGCCTGGGATGACCGGGAATGTCGGGGAGGAGGGCGGGGGGGGGGGGGGGGGTAAAAAGGCAGAGGAAAAAAAAGCCGGGAATGAATGGCAGCGCGGAGGAGCTGGGCGCTCCTGGGCGCGCATCTAGGCACGGCAGGAGCGGGAGGGGCCGCGCCCGTTCGGGGCAGGGAGCGCTGCTGCACTTGTTGCCTCCCCGGAGCCGTGCGGGGGAGGCTGCGCTGCGCTGCGCGGGTCTCCCAGCCCGGGGCGGTGCGGGACGGCCGCGCTGGGCGCTCCGCCGGCGCGGAGGGGCGGGTGGGAGGGCGGCCCGCGGGTGCTCGGGGTGTGGGCGGGCCGGGGGCACCGCCGCGGCCGGCCATGCAGATAGAGGGGGCGGGACGCGGGCGCCGTGACTCGGAGCCCCGGAAGCGCGGAGAAGCCCCGTATAAAAACTACTGGGGACCTTTCCCGGCCAGAACTACGAAAGCTCCGGAGACGGCGGCAGCCTGCGGCGGCAGCGAGCGGGGCGGCCTCTTGGGCGGTGCGGGGCGGCCTCTCCGTCGGCGCGGGGCGGCCTCTGCCCCGGCGGGAGCGCGGAGAGCGGCGCAAGCAGCGGCGCTGCAGGTCGGGCACCTTCCCTTATCCTGCAGCACCACCTGGCTCCGGGGGGCTTTTTCTCCCCCCACACCCCATTTTAATTATTTATTTTTAAATATCTAATCAGTAGGTGTGTCCTCCTGCTTCCCCACTGAAAGGGACGGCCACAGGGGAACGGAGCTCGGGTGCCGGGTGCACGCAGCTGCTGACCGCTGGCTTTTCCTCTTTTGCCAGGCGCGGAGAGAGAGAGGCCCCGGGGGGCCGGCGGGGAGCCGGAGCGGTGCCTGGATCCAGCCCGGGGAGGCGGCGGCCGCTCACCATGGCAGACGATGAGAAGGCCGGCGGGAGTTCCGCGGACGGCGGCGAGAGCGCGCACTGCAACGTGCTGAGCTGGGAGCAAGTGCAGCGTCTGGACCGCATCTTCAGCGAAACCATCCCCATCCACGGCCGCGGTAACTTCCCCACGCTGGCCATGCAGCCTCGCCAGATCGTCAAGGTGGTGCGGAGCCGGCTGGAAGAGAAGGGCATCGGCCTGCGGGACGTGCGGCTGAACGGCTCGGCCGCCAGCCACGTCCTCCACCAGGACAGCGGCCTGGGCTACAAGGACTTGGACCTCATCTTCTGCGCCGACCTCAAAGGAGAAGCCGAATTTCAGACTGTGAAGGACGTGGTTTTGGACTGCCTCTTGGATTTCTTACCCGAGGGGGTGAATAAGGAGAAGATCACGCCTCTCACACTCAAGGTAAATCTGCCCTCTGTCCAGACGCCCGGAGCGGGCAGGTGTGAGCGCCTGCCTGCGGGGAGTGGGCGCCTTCCCCCTGGGGATGGAGTGGTGCGCTCCGGGACGCAGCTCCCCCCCACACCTCCGCCACCCATGGGAACCCCGAGCGATTTATTCACCCCACGCTTAAAACCGAGGAGGAGTTTACAGTGAAGCGCCCTGAGCGGGGCTCTTCAGGATTAATTAGCTTTTTCTCCCTCCCGGTTGATTTGCTGGGAGCGTTGTTTCACCTGGGGCGTGTGCCAGGCGTTGCACACCTCTCTCCCAGCCCGGCTCGGCGGCAGCTCGGTGTGCCGGCCCCGGTTCCCGGGTGCACGGGGAGCGTAGATGGATTTAACATTTGCAAGAAGGAAGCCCCGTCTGCAAGGCATTCTTCCAGCTGTGCTAAGTGCTCCAGCGGAGAGGCATATTCCCTCCTCTAGAAGACACTTTGCTTGAGTTGATTAGGCTGAATCCAAATATTTTCAAATTTTTAGAGGGATTTTTTTTTTTAATATGGGACCAATTTATGGAACCTGCACTGGTAGGATTAGGGGAATGAACATTTGTTAACTTGTTCTTTGGGAATTAGAGAGAGAAGTGAAAACCAATAAATAATATTTCTTTTTAGATTGTAGTAGTGACCTTCTGCATATGGGTGCAGGCATATTTGGCAGATGTACCATGGACTTAGTCTGTAGATGTATTTAGAAGTGACTGAACAAAGTAGTGTTGCTATATGCTTCCCTTGCATTACACAGTCCCTGCAGAACACCCTCCCCTGTCAAACCCTTGCAGTGACAGCATTTTGAGCTCTCACATTAAGCGCTTACTCTGTGGTTTGTATCTGCAGGCTCCTTGAAATCTTTTATGAAATGCAGATATGGGGGGAGCTTGGGAGGGGTGAGCAGACACAATTAAGTAGAAATTTCTTGGATCTTTGTCTTGATTTGCTCATTTTGTCTTTCTGATTATAGGAGGCTTATGTGCAGAAAATGGTAAAAGTATGCAATGATTCAGACCGATGGAGTCTTATCTCCCTGTCCAACAACAGTGGCAAAAATGTGGAGCTGAAATTTGTGGACTCTCTGAGGCGGCAGTTTGAATTCAGTGTCGATTCCTTTCAGATCAAGCTGGACTCCCTGCTGCTTTTTTATGAGTGCTCAGAGAATCCGATGACTGAAACTTTTCACCCAACTATCATTGGTGAGAGCGTTTATGGGGATTTCCAGGAAGCCTTTGATCACCTCTGCAACAAGATAATTGCCACCAGAAACCCAGAAGAAATCAGAGGAGGTGGTCTTCTGAAGTACTGCAACCTTTTGGTAAGGGGCTTTAGGGCAGCCTCTGAATCTGAGATTAAATCCCTGCAGAGATACATGTGTTCGAGGTTTTTCATTGACTTCTCAGACATTGGCGAACAGCAGAGAAAGCTGGAGTCCTACTTGCAGAACCACTTTGTGGGATTAGAAGACCGCAAGTATGACTATCTCATGACCCTTCACGGTGTGGTGAATGAGAGCACAGTGTGCCTGATGGGACATGAGAGGAGACAGACTCTGAATCTCATCACCATGCTGGCCATCCGGGTCCTAGCTGAGCAAAATATCATCCCCAACGTGGCCAATGTCACCTGCTATTACCAGCCAGCCCCATACGTAGCAGATGCTAACTTCAGCAATTACTATATTGCCCAGGTTCAGACGGTGTTCCCTTGCCAGCAGCACACATACTCTACTTGGCTGCCCTGTAATTAAGAACTGAAATTAGTAGACCCCGTGGAGAGAACTTTTTCTAAGATGTAGGAAGGGGCGACGGGTCCCTCTGAAATGGGGTGTTTTGTGCAATGATGATCTGCTCTGGTTTTTAAACTTGGGACAAGCTTGTGATTCTTCTAATAATTAATGGGAGCATGATCAAGAAAGAACCCCAAAATAATTGGATCCTACCCCAGAGCACAAGAGGCCTGTCATTAAAAGCAACCAGCTTCCCCAGAAATGAGTGAGGGAGGAATGCTTGATGACAATATGGGTTGGCAATATCTGCTCCCATAGCTTTGGCATAGAGAAGGTGGGAAAGCCTTATTTTCTTTAATTTTTATTCTTACTCTAGAATGGGATCTGCAAAAGGGAGAATATGAAACAAACAAAACAGACAAAAAAAAAACAACAAAAGAAAAAAACTTCACAAAAAACAGTTCTACATATATTCAGGAGTTAAAAGTTAGAGGC
The DNA here is from genome assembly GCF_031753505.1 of Anomalospiza imberbis. Classification (NCBI taxonomy): domain Eukaryota; kingdom Metazoa; phylum Chordata; class Aves; order Passeriformes; family Viduidae; genus Anomalospiza; species Anomalospiza imberbis. The sequence continues at coordinate 34,036,710 of NC_089683.1, read as the reverse complement.
ATAAAGCAGAGATAAGCTGAATAAAGTTGTATATTGGAATTACTGCATTTGGGGCTTGCAGCAAGTGCCGTCTATGGATTGACCATGTAGAATGTATAGCTTGCTTGATTAGAATGCTTTACCAGAAACAGCTTGCTCCAAATGAACAGTAGTAGATTGGTACAGTTATAGAAACAGAAACACGTACGATGACAAAGTCCATTATTTCCAGCTGTGTGCATGCCTCACATTTTAGAAATGTGGGAATGCTGGAAAACCAGCTGTGGCAAGAAGTATATACTTAAGGACCAAAGATTTCACAAAAAAGTTATCCAAGCAAAGAAGATACAGTAGAGAATATATATATATATATATATATAAATATATATATATGTAAAAGGAGATGTTCTTATATTTGTACACACCAATAGTAATCAAAAGTGCCTGATGCCTTCATAAAATCTGAAGTGAGAAAAAAAAATATAGTTTTGTGGTTTAACCATGCATTTTGTTTTATCAGGGACACAAGGATAAAAAACAGCAAACCAACCCATAAGCTTGTGAATAAGTGGTGGAGGAAATGCCCTATTTTTTTCTTGGCAAATACCTGTATAGACTTAATGATTTGTCGGTGTGCTATTATCCTAGGTACGTGTGTGTATGTGTGTATATATGTTTGTGTGTGTATATATGTACATGTTATTGGTGTATATCTATATATATACACACACAATATATATTAATGTGGTCTAGGAAAATGTAGCAATTAAGGAATGTTTAAATAAAGTACTACTTGTTTTCCAGTTTGCAACAGGATATCATAGGACAGTGGGCACCTTGCAGTGAAATTTTAACCCACACCTGAGAAATTTGGAGTAAATGAACCAGTCAGGATTAAGGTGGGATTCAGATAATGTCTTTGGTTGCAAGAACAAGGATTACAGTAATTCAGTGGGTTGCTTGTGAGCCATAATAATTCCACAGATGGAGAAACATATGACTAGCTGATTTTTTTAACTGTTTTGTACTGTAATGCCATTTTGACATTTAACCCACTAATGTTGTGACTGCATATCTCCATGATGTGTAATTTCAGTGGAACGTGGATCAAAGATAGGTTTATTTAAACCCCCTGACAGCTAAAGAATATTGTATTAGTTGGTAATTTGAACACTAATTGTTAATATTTAAAGGAGTATTTTTAATTGAATGCATTATGCATTCCAGGACCACTAGAATTTAGCAAATGTGAAATGAACCCTTTTTAAGAGTGTTGCACGATTGCTGAAAATTATATTTTATATATATATTATATATATATATATATTTTTATGCAAATATTAAACATCTTTGATCTGGTTGTCACACTGCATTTACAATTTTAGTACTGTACTTTATTTAAATGGAATCACTTTACATTGGAACAATAGCTATTCACTTTCATTTCCTCTCCCGAAAGACCAGCAGGGGGGAAAGAACCAACCTCCTCCGTTGCTGTTTTCACTTCAGTGACATCTCTGAAGGTGTTAAATTCTTTGTTGTGCTTTGAAAACCTAATAACTAAGTGACACTTGACTCTGATATTTGCTTTTTCTTTCTGAGGGGGGAGAAAAAAAAGGGAATTCAGGCTTTTGAAGGAAATCCGTCTGTGCCCTTCCTGGTCACAGGCACAGTCTGGCTCTGACGTTGGAGTCAGGGGCAGGGAGAGGGAGAGGACTCGTGTCCTGGCAGTGTATTTTCCCTATGGAGTGAGTAAGGTACATCTATTTTTGTCGTGCTTTGTACTTTTCACTCTGCAGGCACTTTAATAGGAACCCGATTTGTTTACTAAAGCACCTTCCCTGCGAGTCCTTCAGGAAACTTAAAAGCTGGTCCCTTGCCATTGCTAGAATTGACGTGCAGACCTTGTCCCCACCTTCCCTTCCTTTGGTGCTGGCTTCTTGTCCCAGCGAGGTTCCCTCCAGCCCCCTGAGGCTCCGGGCTGGGTGCTCCTGGCCCACTGGCTCCCCGTACCTCCTGCTCCTGGTTTGCTAGCGGAAGCGAGGGGAGGGCTGGGGAAATAGGATCAGCTGGTAATGTGGTATGTCTTCTCTCCCACAACTATTTGTGGCAAATACATGACTCATCCTCTCTTTAAAAGGGTTTGAGAATCTATAGCTGTGCCACAACCACAGAATGCTGATAATACATGATACAGTGCTGTTTTTGCTTTGAAGGACCCTTTATTTTTGCCATTGCTTGAAAGAAAGTTTTGAATTACTTCCTCTCAGCTCAAATCTAATTGTGGGTTGGGTTTTTTTTTTGATTGACAGCAGCTAGTTACCTTGTAGTGCGTACAGCAGGGCTCTGAGCTAAACTGCACCTTTTGGCATTTGCATTTTGATACATATATAATATGTTTTTATATATATTATATAGGTATTCCAGATCTGTTTTGCATATGTTAATGATGAAGTGGTGGAACTGGTAGAGCTTTGTTTTATTTGTGACTGGTGGCTTAAAATGTGCCTGGTGTTAGAGGTGGGAAGAAGGCATGAGTTCAGGCCAAGAGTAAAATAAGAAGCCCTTTTCAAAGCGGGGTTATTTCTGTGGTTTGCACACCTTTCCCTCCATAAAGTCTGACTTCTTTTTAACTGTTCTTTCCCTCTCCTCTTCAGCACACTGGTACTTTTAAAGTTAATAACCGTGTTCTTGCTTTGTAGACTTGATCTGTCCCATCCAATCAGCTGTAAGGTTAGAGCTTGTGCTACAGAAGACAGTGCCCCTTTTAAAGAGCTGAACTGATTAAAGACATTGACCTGATTACAGTAAAACTGTTTGTGCCACCACTGAATTTCCTGCTAACCAACAGGGCGCTAAACTTGGTTAAATGTAACGATCTTGAAACAACCAAGAGCTTTTAAATGGGGTTTTTCTTCTTTTTTTTTTTCCTTAGACGTAGCTGCCCTCTCAAATGCAAGAACATTTCTTCTAAAAATAGAAGGGCAATTAGAAGACCAAAAAGATGATATTTTTCTAGTTTCTCGTATTGCACTTAAAATATTTTTTATCTTGCACAAAGGCCTTCACACAAATCCTCTAAAAACAGCTCTTACTAAATGCTTGGTTTGCCTCACATCAGAAGCTCCTACCGGTTCAAAAAATGTGCTTTTTTTAAATTGAGATAATTAAGTTTGTTAGATAAAACTGCACAGAAAAGAAAAAATTGTATTTGCATATTCAGCTCCTATTTGAATATATTATTTTGTATGGTTTTCTTTATGCAGAGTTTCCCTTGCAAGAAAGAAAATCAGTGTACTGTTTTGCTGTTGTAATAGTGGTTTGCTAACAAAATAAATAGTAAAAAAAAAATGGCCTGCAAATTTCAAGACATCTTGGCTAAAGGCACTGCAGACTCCTGCAGTCTGTAGGAGTCTGTGCAGATTTGCTTTCCCTCAAATTTCCTTACAACTGTTGCCTTCTGCAAGGCATCCTGTTGCAGCAAACTGCTCCTTGGATTGCTCTTTTGGAACATTTTGACTATAGGCTTTGTCACAGACAGAAAAAGAGCTGATGGAAAACAGACTCTAGAGGGAACAGATTGTGAATTTTGTTTACAGCATCCAATATTTGGATTTTTTTTGTAAATAAAAAGAAGTTATTTTTTTCTATTGATTTGTGTCTGCTGTCTTCCATGTCTGAAATAGCTCTGGCCTGCTCCTACTGAATACCAAGTTAGCTTTCATTAGAAGAGGACAAGGGCAGCACTTTTCTGAGAAGAGTAGCATTCGGCTGCTTTGCGATTGGAGCACAGAACATTTTGAAAAGCCCTGCCTTGTGCCAGATGAGTTTGGCTGGCTGTACTCAGCTGCAGAGGAACCTCCCCAGCCACTGCCAAAAATACGCACTCCAGCACCAGTTGGGCCGTGCAAATGGTCTGAAACACGAAAAGGAAGCAGTGCCATGGCAACCCCACGCCCTCACTGCCCTCCCAGTGTAGGTCACGGGACCGGGCATTTGTGACGGCTGTGGTGGGTGCACCACAAACCACCATGCTGGCAGGAATGTGGGGGTCCTGGTGTCCTTGAGGTCTATTTGGTAGGGGCTGACGTCTCCACCTTACAGTTTTGGTTGGTCCGGAGGGCAATGATGTGCTGCTGCCTGGGTGTAAAGGTGGTGCCAGGTGGTAGCGGGTGGGTCCTGAAGCTTGGGGCACTGCTGGGGAAAAGGGATGCACATGCCTGATTGATTCAGCTGCTGAATCAGGCCACTTCTTCCTGCAGATTCAATGTTTACTCTTCTTCCCTGCCCTACAGTGCTGCCCTTGTAAGCAGAGCTATTTTCTGTTTTCTATGTTTACAGGAGAGATGCCTCAGTAATGAATGCTAATTTCCTCAAAAAGCACTTCAAGGGGATATAAAATATTAATTTACAATGCTCATGGCAATACTTTTTCAGCCATGGTGCCTCAGACTGACCCAAATTTGAAAAATATTGGCTAAGAGTCTGCAGTATGTAGCTCTTACTAGGCTCATTCATATACTGTGCTGGTCTTGGAAGTCTCAAACTGGCTCAGTGGGAGTGTGAATATGCTTATTGTAATGATGAGTGAACCTGTATTCCTCTGTAAAAAAAACAACCAAACAAGCTGGTGGGATTGCTCGTTTTTCCAGGCACAGGAGCAGCCCCCTTGCTGAATGCCAGGTGCCTGATCTTTTGAAATCAGCCTGGCCAGGAGGGGGGGATGCACTCAGCATCCCTGCCCCATAGAGCATCGTCTTTCCTCCCATGTTATTGCCAGAAAAGGGAGGGGTACATGGCCTACCCTTTCCTCCTGTTAACTTGCTCAGTTAGGGAATATTTCAAGCAGTTTGACAAAGGCAACTATCCAAAGACACAAATGAAAACTGGGGGATTGGAAATCATCTAAATCTAAATGCCTTTGCTTGTATCTCAAAATCAAAGCCCAGATGGATGGTCTTGCACTTGGGGGCGAGTTAATTCCCATTTCTCTGCTTAAATTTGGGGGTATTTTTTGGAGAGCAAGTTGAGTGTCTGGAGCGTTGTGAGTCGTCTTTCCCAAACTGAGGAGGAGTGTGATGCGGACACAGCCAGCTGAATGCTCACTTTAAGATGTGATTTTCTGGAGGGAGGAAGCGGTCAGTACTGAAGAAGAGGGAGGGCAAAAGCGAAGTGGGACAGTGGAAATCATCTGAACAACAACACCGTGGAAAGCTGGAGGACACAGTGATAGATTACAGTAGGAGAGGAGAAATTGCTCAAGTCTTTAACTTCTGCTCACCCTGCTAAAATAAGTCAGATCAGAGAAGCTGTCACTTATCAAGATAAGTTACAGTCTGCGGTTTTCCTTGGCTGCAGCAGCACATATTTATTTTATTGCCATAAAAAAAATTACGCAGGAACCTCTTTACTCAGGAATGAAACTGAGTTTCTAGGTTTTATAGAATTATTAGGTTGGAAAGACCTTTAAGATCATTGAGTCCAACTGTTTGCCCATCACCACCAGGTCCACCACTAAATCATGTCCCTAAGTACCACGTCTGCTTATCTTTAAATACCTCCAGAGACAGTGACTCCACTATGCTTCCTAGGGCAGTGTGTTCCAATGCTTGACAACTTTTTTGGTGAAGGAATTTCTTCCTAATATCTAACCTAAACCTCCCCTGGTGCAACTTCAGGCCATTTGCTCTTGCCTGTGAAACCTCTGCAGAGAGTTTTGTAGAAGTTCCATGCACCTTTTTCCCAAGTGTTTGTGTGGATCTAGTCATGCCCTCCTGAAGCTGCCACCAAGCAACCTCCTCCCATTTATTTATGTGTTTTTAGTGAAATTCAGTGCAGGTGGCTATATGAACTTAGGTAAAGCACAGCTATATGCTATTGCATTGGAGCTGGTGTACTTTTGCAGCAATGCCCTGAATATCCATAGATGTGTGTCAGAAGCAGCTCTGCAGTGGGGCTCTAGTTTGCATGCAAGGATCAAGAGCACAAAATCAAAATCTATACTCTATTTATGAGTCTGCATGCAAGGATCAAGAGCACAAAATCTATAATATTCACTGTTCAAAAGCCTCATAAGCTATCATGAACAGACTCATCTCCTACATACTTACATAGCCTTAGGCTGTCCAGAGAATGTGCTTTGTGGATGCAAAATTTCACTATTTCATGTGGCTGTTGCACCAGGATGTGAAATAACAATACTTGCCAGATAATTTTCTTTTTTGCATTGTTTGGGAAAAAAAGCTATGTCCTGAATACATACCTAAATGTTGGGCGCACAACATAGATACTCCTCATGGTGAAAACATTCCTTAGATTTCCATAATGGCTTTGAGGGCATAAATTGCTGCTTTTCAAGAGGACATTGCTCTTAAACATACTTTTCCTTCTGTTGGACTTAGGGGTGAAAATGTTTTATGAGTGAACAACTCTCCTTAGTTTAATTTTCTTCTTGAAAATGGAGACATCCAGAACAGCCAGCCGTTTTAAAAAATGAAACTTTCTTGTATTTAACATACACAGGGTCTCTTCTCTGGAGTTTCTCCCTTGGGGGCTGTAGAACAGTGTCCCTTCTAAAGTCACAGCTAAAGACAGTAGACAATGAATGTGCTTTGGAGACGTCCAGCCCATCCTCGTCTGTGTGTGTATGTGGTCGCCTCTCTGCAGTTTGAATGAAGGTGATGAGGGGTGCCTGGAGCAGGGAGACAGGCATTCCTGAAGGAGATGTACATGGCTCTGTGATAGTTTTCTCTCAGGGAACATGTTCCTAAGTGAATGTGTGCTTGAGGATTCACGTGTCTGCAGTAACTGCATGGCCATTGTTTTAACCGTGCCTCCCTTTCTTGGGTTATTCCCTCAATCCAAGACATCTGTGGAGTTCCTGCAGTACATTCTGATGTGGAATAGTAATTGCAAGAACACCTTTCTGTAATCATAACCAATCTTAATATAACACTTTGAGGAAAAGATAAAACCATAGTACTTTTTGGTTTTTAATCTTTTGTCCTTGAGTAGTTTCTCACAGTTTCACTTCTGCATTGCTGTTCTCTGCTTGCTTCTTTGCTGCCTTCTCATCCTGATTCTTGCAGAAGAAGGCGGGACCAGCACCACATGCTTCTCTTCAGACTGTCAGTAATTCTGTTGGTCTCTAGTGTTTGATAGCCACTGATGTAAGGTTGGTGCTAGATGGGTCATTAGGTGAGGTTCAGCAAGAGGAGTGGAACATCTCTGTGCAACCAGGTTTCCTGGGTATCCTGTGAAATTCTCTTCAGAAATATTTCAAGCCACGCTGTCCACTAGCAGTTCTTCATGACAGGGAAATTATTCATACAGCCTTATACAGTTACTTGAATTTCTCAAGGAGTGCAGAATAACTGTTAAATTAATTCATAATTTAGTAAAACAACAATTATGTTTAAAGCAGGGGGAAAATGCACTACAAAGCACTTGCTAAAATGTCAGCATGCAAACTAGTAAGAGAAGCTTGTCCTCAGCTTGAAGTATTTTATTTTATTTGGGTTTCAGCAGGCTGTTTATACACTTTGCGTTTGGGTTAAATTATCCACTGAAGAACGGTTTGCATCTCATGTTCCTCACCTCAGTCTTTGTTGTTTGGGGGTCTGCTTTGCAATGGTGGTGTAAACTATGACTTGACTGATTTATGTAAGTGCTGTTTATAAGTAAAACCCTATAAATGTTAGCCAGTGGCGGAAGCGAAACCAAGAATTTGGGCTTCCTTCTCACCAGCTGTGAACAGTTCTTTTGCATTTTTATGGAACTATAAAATTGAACAGTGCATCTTCTGTAGATGGAGCTTTCCAACATGCTTTTCATTTCTTCCCAACCCTCTGTCACCAATAATGTCAAATATTTAAGGCTGTATTTTCTAGTCTGGCAGAACCATTCCTGCCTGGTTTTGCTGAAGTCATGGACCCCTGTGGGGTCACACAGAGGCATTTGTGCTGTGTGCTAGATGCTTTGGAAGCAAAATCTCCTTTGCTGCAGCCATTATAGCTCTTTACATATGCAGCACTTCATAAAGCTATTTAAGTCACAGAAGTTCCAAGAACTTGAAACTAATCACTTTTCCTCCAAGCCTAAACCCAGACAGCCCCAGATTTGTCACCAGGGTCTTACAGACACAGCTTGCCACGTGCCATTCTCTGCCCCCAGGAAGAATATCTGTATCTGATGATTACAGCATCTACCTTGGATCAGGCTATTGCTGTTGCTGTTATGAAGACAACACATTTGGCAGCAGAGACTGCAGGGCTGCACTGATGGCCATCCCAACAGTAATCTACTAAGAAGAGATAAAAAACAGCTTCCAATTCTGGTAGGAACTACTGTCTTTCTGAGAAATGCACACACAGTATTGGCTCAATGCTGAATGCGATACATTTGTTTTGTGGAGTTTCGTGGGTAGACATATTTGCCACAGATCACCTGTTGCATCACTTGCATTTTAGTTGTCATGGGTGCATGTGATTGACCAATGTATGTGGAAGTGCTCTTTAAACTCTGCTCTTTGACTGCTCAGAGGGTATTCTCTATAGCAGAAAGGTACCCAGCAGATGTTGCTCACTGCTAAAAGCTCCACCTTTGGTGTCAAGATATTTTCATTATAGTCTTTTCATCATCACAGAAATGCCCTCCCACAGTAGTGGGAACATCCATGAGTGACAGGAAGCATCTGATGAAATTCCAGCCAATGTATCAGACACCTAAGCAGAAACTGTGGGGTCAATAGACTTTTCCTTTGGCTTTAGCCAGCCTTTGTATGCAGTGGTAGCAGCTGCCTCAGTGCTTGAGGAGGCATGTGGGGAAAGTACAATGCAGATTTGGTAGCTGAGCTTGACCTGAGCATTACTTGCTACTTCTTTGTTGTCGAATGTTTGTTCTGCAGTAACAATCAAAGGGCATGACCAGGTTAGGACCCATTGTACCAGGCACTGTGCAAACACCCCTGTGCAAGTCCTGTCCCTTAGAGCTTCTCTGTGTGGAGATTTCAATGAGCTTATTTTTTCCTTTAACTGTCTCACAGTAAGTCAACTCATTTGCTTATGGCAGACCCTTACTTTCTTAAGAAATGAAAAAAAAACCTGAAAAAATTGTTCCCAAAGAGGCAATTTTCATGAAATATTATGGAATTCTGTAAATTTGTTCCCCTGCTAAGTCTGTCATGTCATAATCTCAGATTGCCTTCATGAATAACTGAACTCAGTTGCTGTCTTAAAAAGTTGTGTACTGAATGCGATACTTTTTTGTCAGAGACCTGAAATCAGTTCTATAGTCAATGCAGACACAGGTGCATTTCTCTTCCCTCCATCTGGAATTTAAATTACTTCAGGAGGTGAAATGAAACAACTGTGGAGTAGTGTGCAGTGACATTAAATGACTGCAGAGCCACAACCAGCAAACCTGCTGAAGAAACTGAGCCCACAGTTGGAATCTCTTGAAACTGAGCTTCCCCCAAATGAGTGGGTTTCCTGACTGGGCTTATTGCTTTTTATTTCTATTAAGGTGGTGCCATTTTTTTTCTTTTAGGCTAGCCACCAGACAAATGCATGAGGGTACAGTAATTTCCTGAACAAGCAAAGATTGATCACATTGCAGGGCTGCCTGCCCCAGTCAACTGGTGAATCCACATTCCCATAATACTCACTGTCATAAATCTACAATGTCCCAGGCTTAAACTGATTGAAGAGAATCATTATCCTGGGACACACAGTTTCACTGAATGCATATTGCTTCCTGAATATATCAAATTGCAGTGTTTGGAAAATTTTGAAGTGTTAAGCTGTTTATGGGCAAAAGTTGCTAAAAAGAAAGTTTAGTTATGGAAGACCATTGTATATAATGAGCTGAAGTGAAGGGGAGCCTAATAGCAGTCCTTTCAGTAATTCAATAAAATATTTGAAACTCAGCTGTAAGTCTGTGACTATGGCAGCTCCCGCGAGAGACTTGGACTGTGGTCATGGCGTAGTCTGTGTTTTCATCATCTCTCCCTGTTTTCAGGGTTTATATTTCAGCTGTAAAACACCCATCACAAATTAGGTGAGTCCACATATGGCTTAAACCCACAAAAGGCAAGAAATTCAGATTTAGGGCTGGAACTCCCTGTCCTGCCCCCTTGACAGACTACTGCACTGTGTCATGCTGCCAGCTGGGAGAAGTGGTAGCCTGTGGGCACTCTTCTCCATGCAGCTCTTATATTAGCTGCCTAATAGGAGCTATTTCTAAATATATAACCCACCTCTTCCACCCCAAAGTTTGATGCTGTGCATTACCAAAAGTTTGGGTCATGCCTCTGATGTTCTGATAAACATTAGTGGGCATTTTCCCTGAAAGCTTGGCATGAAATATAGGAACTTATTCAAATATGAAGTGTATTTACTTTCTGAAAGGCATATGGATTTCTAAACGAATCTATTTGTTAGGTATCATTTAAATAAAACGCCAAGAAAGACCAGAAGGATAAACTTTTTTTGAAATATTTCAAATATTGCCCATTTTAGTTGTGCAACAGACAGAAACATTCTTGTTTGGAAAGGTTAGGCTAAGACCTATTTACTTTGCACCAATAATTTTGGATCCAGCTTTTCCTAAACATAGTAAAAACAAAAATTGGCAAATCTAAACAAAAACCCCACTGATTTTTTGGGAAGCAGCTGCTGCAGTAATCAGAGGTATGGCCAGTCTACTATAGAGAATGTCCTTCTCTTACTGGTCCAAGGTGACTTTCCCAAAGACCAGGGACATCTCATGGCTCAGACTCCCAACATAGTAGGAGGCTAATGTCATTTCTACTCTCTTCTTTGGACAAATGAGAGCAAAAATCACAGGGGCTGGGGAGGGCCTTCTGCCCTGTTCCCTTGAATTTGAAGGAGGCTTGCAATAGAAAGTACAACTTTCTACTTTGTCCTTTACTTCTCATCACCCCAGAGCTTTGTGGGCAGAATCCATCCTCAGTTTCCACAGCCCTTGCACGATGCTGGCAAGAACAGCTTGGAATGAGTGTGGTCAGGTAAAGGGTCACCACACAGTTGGCCTTGACCTGTGCAGTAGCCATGGTGTACACCTAACTTGTTGGACGTGAACGAGGGGGAAAGTGACTTATGAAATCCTTTTTCAGTACATCTGGATGATGCCAACTTTCTTCTTACAAAGAAGAGCTGGCTTTTGATGGAGCTGTAGGAAAAAACAATGTGTTACTTGAGGGGAAGCCAGGATATGGGATTTCCTACACTGCTTATAATGGGACCTGAGCTGGCCAGGGTTTTCAGGCAGGCCTGCCTGGGCTCTTTTCTTATACTGAACAAAAAAGAGACTCCAGTCTCATATGTGGCCCATTCAGCACTCCAGCAGCTGCCCCCATGGCAGGTCATGTTTCTCTCAGGCTGTCATGATTTTGGATATAGTGATCAGAGCAATTCAAATACACCTCCTCCCATCTTTGCACCCAGTTAGGGACTTGAAATAAAAAAGAACACCCCCTGGTGTGCAGGGAAAGAGACCAAGGGAAATGGTGGTACGCTGCCACGATGCAGAGCTGAGGGTCTCAGCTGCCATGGAGAGCAGCCTGGTTGTGCCTAACCCATGTCAGGAGTGGAGATGGTAAGTTGAGAGATCAATCAGGAAAGCACTTTTTGGCTCTGGGACAAAACCTCAGAAGGCAGATGGGGACAGAAAATGCCTTAGGTTAGCATTGAAATGAAAATGAATAGAAGGGATAGAAAATGCAGAAAATTGATACTGAAACAGGGGATTTTAAGATAATTAAACAATTCATTTTGTCTATCTTAGCTTTGAGACATTTTATTCCATCTTTAACAGAACAGATAATTTTATTGTAATTTATTTTATTATTTTAAAATATGCTTTTTATACTATTTAAAGAAAAAGTAAATGTAGAAATAAAAAAATGTGATTTCCAAACTATAATTATATTAATTCTTATGACATTTCATAGACTAAAGATTTATCTCAAATTGTGGGCAAAATTTATTTTGAAATACCAAATTTTTCTGACAGCAAGTGCATTTGTATATATGGGCACACGTGGCAGTGAGAATATAAAGATTGGATAATGCCTTTTAAGACTTTTGTTTCTGCTTTTAATTATATGATTTAAAGAGCAACTTAACTAAGGCCTATTCAGCTGCAGTTCAGTGACTTCTGTGCAAAACCAAGGCTTTTCACTGGCTGTCTCGTGCTCAAGAGAAGGAAGCATGTGCTAACAAAGCCTTCTATAGAGAGACTTCCTCTGCTCATCACCGAAAACTGCAGAGCTAGCATATGTAGCCTTTCCCACCTCCGAAGGGAAGAGTCCCAGGAGGACTGTGAGTGAAAACTCCGTGTAAAGTTTCTTTGCTGTTCAGTCACTTTCAATTTACCTTGAAAGCCATAAAATACAATTCAGTTCATACATCTGGTGGCAAAGCTAGAGCAAGTGTATGTTCCTCATTAATCTCGTATGGCCTAAACTTCCTCCTTATTTAGTCCTCATATATTATTTTCATTTATTTCCCCATTAATCTCCAGTGGCCTTCCTTTTTGCAGTAGGATGCCTGCATGAAATGCTTTTCTTCCTTTTCTGCTAAATCCAAGAGTTTTGACACTGAAATTTAATTTTATGTGTCAAGTTGATTTTTTTCCCCAATGTATCTTTCATTCATAAACCTTTGGTTATCTATTTTTAAGGGAAAAACCCTCAAACAAATCTCAAAGAGGAAAAATATACTTCCAATAAATAATCTGGCACTGCTGCTGTAAGAGAAAGTTAATTCTCACAGCCATTATTATGTCTTCAGATTTTTCTCTGACATTTATTAACTTCTCATGAAAGGCAGGAGGGATTTCTTTCCCCAAAAGACACTTCCCATCTTTCTTTACAGGCCTCCAAGTTCTGGCAATAATCCACAAAAGGATGTCTGCTGTCACAAAGACCACATCAGGATTTTTAGCCTCCTAGCAAGAAATCATTGTGTCTGGAGAAGTGTTACCAAAGAAGTGGCAAAGATTTTGGCCCCCTCCCTCATGATGCTGCAGACCTACTGTGGACCAGTTTTTTTTCCCACTGATGAGCCATGTGATTTGGAGAGTGTGCAGAAACCACATCAAACCCTGAAAGAACCTAGCATAACTGTTGGATAGCTCAGCTCCTCCCAGGGGTCACAGCCCGTTGTTGGGAATCTGCTGGAGTGCAGCAGGGTGGTGGGGAGGTAAAGCAGCAAAGGCCCTTTATACAATCTGTTTCTACACCTGGAGGTGCTCGGTGTGCAACTCCATGTGATCCCCTTAGCAGAGAAAATCATAGAGTCAAAAAATCATGGAATGGCCTGTGTTGGAAGGGACCTGAAAGACCATCTCATTACAAGCCCCCTGCCATAGGCAGGGATATTTTTCACTTGACAAGGTGGCTCAGTGCTCCATCCGACCTGGTCTTCTACACTTCCAGGGATGGGGCATCCACAGCTTCTCTGAGCAACCAGTTCCAGTGCGTCACCACCCTCACAATAAGGAATTTCTTCCCAAAATCTACTCTAAATCTACCCTTGGTTTGAAGCTGTTCCCACTTTTCCTATTACTACATGCCTTTGTAAAATATTTATCTCCATCTTTCTTGTAGGCTCCCTTCAGGAACTGGAAGGCTGCAATTAAGTCACCCTAAAGCCTTCTTTCTCCAAGCTGAATAATCCAAATTTTCTCAGCCTTTCCTCATAGAAGAGGTGCCCTCTAACCACCGTGGTGGCCTTCCTCTGAACCTGCTCCAGCAGGTCAATGTTCTTCCTGTGTTGGGGACCCCAGAGACTCCAGATGGGATCTCACCAGAGCAGAGCAGAACAGAGCAGAGCAGAGCAGAGCAGAGCAGAGCAGAACAGAGCAAAGGGGCAGAATCCCCTCCCTCACCCTGCTGCCCATGCTGCTTTTGATGCAGCCCAGGATAAAACTGGCTCTCTGGTCTGCAAGTGCACATTTCTGGCTCATGTCCAGATTTTCATCCACCAGCACTCCCAAGCATTTCTTGGCAGGGCTGCTCCTGATCTGTCTGTCCTCCAGCTTGTATTGATACTGGGGGTTGCCCTGATCCAGGTGCTGCACCTTGCACTTGTTGAAGAACATGAGATTCTTATGGTGTGGGAAGAGCCAGCAAGGATGTTTTGCAATGTCCCCTTGCCCAAATGCAGGATCAGCTGCTCTTAAACTCTTCCTTACTGCACACTCATAGCCAGAGCAAACAAATATCTGACATATTTTCTTATAGCAAACCCTTCAAGCTGGATGGTAGAAAATTGGTTCATGTTAGCTCTTTTGCTCTTAGAATCCTCTGCCCTCCCTGGCTGTCAGCTGTAAGCAAATGTCCCATGCTGCCTTGCCAGGGCTAGGCAGAAGGAGATTGTGCTGGCTTCGGCTGAGATAGTTTTCTTCAGAGTAGGCAATATGAACTATGTTTTGGACTTCTGCTGAAAACAGTATTGATAGCTCAGGGATGTTTTTGTTATTGCTGAGCAGTGCTTGCACAGCAAGGCCTTTTCTGCTTCTAACCCCACACCACCAGAGAGGATGCTGGGGGTGCACAAGAAGTTTGGGAGGCAACGCAGCCAGGATATCTGATCTCAGCTGACCAAGGAGCATTCTATACCATATGTCGTGCTCAGCATATAAAGCTGGGGGAAGAAGGAAGGGGGAAAATGTTCAGAGTGACAACTTTAGTCTGCCCAAGTTCCTGTTATGTGTGATGGAGTCCTGCCTTCCTTTGCATGACTGAACACATGCCTTCTAGTGGGAATTAATTCCTGGGTTTGCTTTTCTTGTGTGCATGGCTTTTACTTTCCCTATTAGTCTGCCTTTAGCTCAACTCATAAGTTTTATCATTTTTACCCTTTGGATTTTCTCCCTAATCCAGCTAAGGAAAATGAGCAAGCAGCTACATGGGGCTGAGTTGCTGACCAGGGTTAAACCATGACACAGATCTACCATGTTCCAAAGCTGTCAGATAATTAGCATTTAATATCTCACACTAGCAGGAAGCAAGGTGTGCTGAGGGATGGGTACAGGGAGAGAAAGGGATCAGTATATCTCATCAAGATCTGCCCAGGAGTAGAGGAGTGGAAATATTTCTGTTTAAAATGTTTTCACAGCAGATGCAGAAAGAAAGGATCAGCAAAGTGAGAACTTCAAGCCAGCAGGTCTGTTTGTCCCATGGAATTGCAGTACTTCTGAGCCTGTGGGCTGTCTCAGCACTGAATCTGGAAGAGGCTGGTTTAAGGTACAGGCCTTTTGCTTAAGGCAGTAAGAAAAAGTAATGGGAGAAGTGACATCAGAGTTTTTGCAGAATTTTTGTTTCCTGCTGCCCCTGCCGTGTGGCTCTTGGTGTGCAGCTGCCTGCCCGGCGTGGCTGCAGCAGTCACTGCATGGCTGTGCACCTGTGCAGGGCTGCAGCCCCTCCCACACTGAGCTCACTGTTCTCCAGGAGAAGACAAAGAGAGGATGTGAAATCTAAAATCAGAGGATTAAGCAAGAGAGACAAGTTCTGGGAAAGACTGCAGGCATGAGGCTTGGACTGATAACATCAGGGTGACTCTTGTCTGGGTTTTTCTTCTTCTGAATTATGCCAGTGTGAGAATTGGCATATCAGAGCTCAATCCTGAAGAATTGCTTCATGCATACAGTTATTGGAGATGGATACTGAGGCTTTGCTGCCTGCATTGTATCCTGCTATTGAAATTGCTTTGCAATGTGCTCTACGTTGCTTCTCATGTATTGTAGTGTACACCTTTTCTTTAAAGAGTAGCTCCTTAGATATATCCCAAATCTAGTCCTGACCATTAGCTACTCCAAAATGGTGCAATAAATTCCCATTCCTCCTCCTCTTTCCAACAGTTTGCACTTTTTGTTGTTCTTCTGCCTTGAAATAATTTTTTATCGTTTTCTCATTTTTCCCATGCTGCCCAGCACAGCTGAATAACCAGCCCCTTTCCTCCAGTTCTTTGCCATGATCTGCATAGTGTGTCCTGATGGTTTTGGTGTGCCTGGCAGCTTAATGTTCCTCTCCCATTTATGTTGGGTGGCTACTGTTACTCCAAACAGAATTTGAGTTTTGATTGTTTTTTTGTGTTTTTTTTTTTTTTTTTTGGTTTTTTTTTTTTTTTTTTTTTTTTTGTTTTTTTTTTTTTCTTTTCCCCAGTTCTGCAGTGTTGTTCAGTGCTTAGGGGATCTCTTGCTGAAAAAGGACTGTAAAGAAAGAAAAATTACTAGCCCGTGAAGAACAAAGTCCACAGAGGAGTGGGTGCAGTTTATGATGTGTTGCAGAGGCTCATCTGTAACATGCTTTTCACATTGCATTTTAACTTCCAGCTATATTGGCAGCCCCAGACATACAAGGGATTTTGTTTGCCTTCTTCTTAGATGCTTGAGTGGAGTTTGAAAGCATTTCTTGGAGCAGAATTAGTTCATTCCTGATATGCAAAATGCACACTCTGTCGTTCCACTCAGACTTTGACCCCAAGAACCAAATAACCAACTACCTGTTGAAAGATAACAGCTCTGTGGTGTCCCCTGGCCCCACAGAACAGGACTAAAGGATGGAAACTGTTGGAAGGGTATCTTACTCATAAAATATCTTTTCTAGATCTGGGCATTCTCTGCAGATGACGCTGGCTTTAGCAGGGAGAGTAGAAAACAGGATGAAAGAATAGACAGGTTTTTATTGATACAAGCCTAATTTTGAGAGAGTGTTCTGATCACATGGCATCTGTAGTCTTGTCCCTTTTTAAAAAAGGCTTTATGGAGACTATTTCCAGTGTCCCCATTTCTTTGGCATGGTTAATGGGTGACAGTGCAGATTTTACCTGAAGTGGCCCTGTTCCCAGTCACTCTTCTCCTATTTGCCTCTGGGATCAGATTACGTTCTTGCTACTTTTAACTCCTTAGAGATTTGTTCTCATCTTTAGACCTTGGCTGCAAACAGTGCAGGTTATACATAAATTGTAATAAGAACCACAGAAGTTTGCTCAAGTTAATACAAATGCAAAATTCAATAGGTCATGAGACACCAAAAACCTTCACAAAAAACCTTTGAGAGTTGCCCACTTGTCTGGAGTTCCTACCAATAAAGGATGTCTTAAATCTCCTATTCCTTTTCAAGCTGACTACTCAGTAAAAACTATTAACACTTTGCTGTACTTCACATCAGGAAGCTGGAGAGCCAGACTTTGTCACATCTGGAACTTCATGTGCTGTCCAGCAAATTCTTTTCTTCACAGTGAAAACTGAGCTGAAAATTTCCTTTAGACAGCTGAGTCTGCTGGAGAGTATGATATCATCCTGAGGTCTTCATGGAAAACTGATAATGGCAGCAGGTGGCATTACATAAGAAAATGTGAAAAACTGAGCATCACTAAAATCTATAAATAAAAGTAGTGAGAAATCTGAAAGATAATAAGCACAAAAGTGAAAGTTGCACAGAGGCCTACATTTGATTCTATAAATTGAATCATACAAGGTTATAGAATTGCCTAGAAATAACAAATAGCATGTTGATGAGAAAATAGAATATCACTAAAAGCAATCTCTAATTTTCATAACAGAAAGAGTACTTAATAATCAGAATAGAAAATCTGACCAATGATTTCACATTGGTTTCAATGGGACCTGGAGCTGTTTCTTTTTCTATAATTGAAGCAAAAACCATTGAGGTAACAGCACACTGCTCTCAGCTTCCTCTGCTTCCTCACCACTAGTGATGGATGTCCAGCATTCCAGGGCAGGGTTACTTGCAGTAATCCTGATAATCTCTGCTCTTCCAAGATGCCCACAGTTTATTCTAAGATTAAAAAAAAAAAAAAACAGTAATGTGTGAGCAGCCCTGCATTCCAGATGTATGGTGCACAATTCTTTCTCTTTAGTTGTTACAATAGCTTTGTGTTCCTCTAGCCCCCCTGAGAAAAATACATTTAATTTCTACACTCTTGCTAACCAGGAGTTGGAAAAATCCTCAGGATTTGAATATTTCACCCAAAACCCTACTGGGCTCTATTGGTTTTGAATGTTGATTACTCTAGCTAGGATTGCTGGTTGAACTCCTGCTCTTACTCATAGTGTTCATGCAATTAAAGCATATACTCCCTTATATAAGATCACAACATTTGGCATTTCTTCTGACACTGTAAGGGAATGAAATCAGAGAACCATGTGATTCTGTGGACTTTCTCCTGGTGATTTATTCAGTGAGATATTGACCATCACCTGCCTCATGGATGGATATGAGAACGTTTGGACTAACTTGCCATCTCAAAATCTGGATCTTTAGCTAGGGTTTATCTAAATATCTGAATCTTAACCATGTCAAAAAAAGGTCCGTGATAATTCTCTTTCCTTGTGATCTCAATGAACTTAAAATCCTGCTATTAAGAAAGGAAAAGAAAAGCAATCAGATTTTATATGTTTCCCTAGGATAGAGCCTTTAAACAGTAGCATTTCTAGGCTGAATTTTCCAGCCATGTACTCCACTGCAGTACCTTAAGTTCCACATTCTGAGAAACTGACTGCTCATATAGACATTATTTTTACCCGTGAAGTCACTGATTTTTCCACATTAATGACAGGATAAAAGATATCGGGCTTCAATTCAGATTATGACAGTATTTAATGTCTTTTCCACATACAACTTCAAACTAGGAGAAGACTTCCTCTCTTGTTTTCATGGGAATTTTTGGAATTCCAGTATGTATATTTTTCCAGCTGTAGTATTTTATTTGAAATTGGAAATTGCCAATTGAAATATCACCTTTCCCATGGAAAAGTTACTCATACTAAATCTTAGCAACATAAATTTATTTGAAGTACTCAGGTTAGATGGTCTTTATGCATAAAGCAGTGTCCTGAAATTTGAAATCATTCTCCATAGGAGTCAACACCTGGATCTTGGCTTGTTTCCCCATGGAGAAATCCACCACTACACAGTTGAAGGACAGAGAGGACTGTGTTGCATCCTTAGTCTAAGGTCACTTGAGGTAAACCTTTCCTTTGTAAATCTATCTTCTGACAAAGAACCAGCTCTGTTGAAGCATCCACCTGGTTTTCTTGGGAAGTACTGAATAAAAGCAGCTACTGCTGTATTCATGGCCTTGACTTTTTTATCTTCAGTCTGGAAATTGCATCTGGGGAAGCAGTTAACCAGGGAAAATCATGGCCTATGTGATACACTATATACTATACAGACTATATGCACTAACTTTCCTGTTACAGAGTTTGTTACTACCTACAAAAAATAACCTAGCACTTTCCCTATTCCAGTCAATCTGTAAGTGTGAGATTCTTAATGTGTTGCCTCTCTTGTGCTTCTGTCATGGGGTTGTCTCCTTCTCCAGCTGCTTTTGTCCCACAGCGGTAGCTCAGCCTTCCTTCTCTTGCTGCCTGGAGCCTCTGTCTAGGCTGGCCAGTAAGTGATGCTTCTTCCCACTTGCTAGGCTGCCTGTCTGATCCAGCCTTGGCTCCCTGCAGCTTTGAAGTCTGGCAGGTTTCAGGGGCTAGCTGGTGCAGCCCATGGTTGCTGTAAAATGCAGGCAAACCCAATGGGAAGAATGATGATGTCTGACTCTAGTTCAGACGGCTGAATGATTTCTTTATTATAACCATGTTATAATACATTAATATACTATATAAAGGATGATACTAAAAACTACATGCTGCTTTCTCTATCATATCTAACTACTCACAACTTGTGACCCTGTTCGCGATAGTCCAGACACAGGTGGATCCGATTGGCCATCAGGCCCAAACAATTCTCACCAGAATCCAATCAAGCATTCACCCCAGGTAAACAATTCTCCAAGCACATTCCACATGAGAAAAACAAGGAGTAGAAATAGAAATTGTTTTCTCTTTCTTTCTCTCTGTGTACCTCTATGAAAAATCCTGAGAGGGAGAGAAATGTGCTTGCCACACATGGTGACATGGGGTATTGTCCCTAGCAGCAGGAGCCTCAGGCCAAAAGCAGTTCAGCTTCTAAGTGGCTTGCTTCAGAGATCCAGTCTCTCACAAGGGTAAAACTGGAGTGTGTGCTCTGCACTGCCATCATGGGAGCTGTACTTCTTCAAAAACAGTGGCAGCCAGGCTGAGTGGAACCATTTGTCTCCTCCTAAGCTAAGCAGTGAAGGACGCAGTGCAGAGATGCTGCTGTATGAAACTTACGGTTTTAAGCACTGGTGTGATCCTGGTAAACATTAAAAGACAATGTGTGCAGTGAAGCTGAAGAACAATCTTGGTTTAATGAGAACTGGTCTGAGGATTTGGTGACTGCTCAGGAACAGTGCTGTTTTCCTTCATGTTCAGGCTGAGATATTTGGTTGAATTCAGAACAGCAGATGCTCTCAGATGGACTCTGCCTTCATCTGAGAGTCAATAACTTCAAGAAGTTGAGGGCTTTGCAGTTTGGGTGTCTTGACACTAAAAGGCATTGCCAAAGAAGAACACATTGAGAAACTCTAGTGACAAAGGTAGGAAAAATAATGTCAGATTTACTGTTTTATGGCTGTTCCAGCACAGTTTTCATCTATGGCTTCTTCAGATGGAAAATATTTCTTGCTTATTCAGTGCAGCATGTCTATGCATATGTTGCATATACATGTATGCATACATGCATATACATATATATGCAGCAACTTTTATTCTCACTGACCAGATCTCTAATTGTTTAAGCTTCACATTTTGTAAGCAGGCACAGCACAGACTCCCCAAATGCTCTTTTGCTTTTTCCTGAAGCTCTGCTGATTGTGCATGCAGAGCAGAGAAATCTGAGAGAATTTTGTCACCACCATCTGTGGCTGCTCTATGCAGCATTAAATTGAGTTAGTAATCCATACCTGTCAGTTTTCATTCTGTTTGCTATGTGCACACACAAAATCCCTGAACAGAAAGGTATAGATAAGTCTTTGATGACTGTACATCACCTGTTTTTCTCACACTCAGTTTCATTGCTAAAGAGCTTTTTACCATGCAACTTAAAATTTCACCAGCTGCCCTTTGCAAGGATGATCTACTTTTCTTTCCCCTTCTCCTTGTGCTCACATAAGAAAAAGAAATACCCAAATGAGAACTTCAATTTGCCCATAAAGTTGACTAGTCATATTTTGTTTAATAATCTTTGGGCTGTTGCTGGTCTCTGTTTAAATATTTTGGAATTTTACATGATCAGCAACTTGGACAAGATCTAATGGACTCTAAAAGGATTATATTAAATGCTAAGAATAAGATAATGTGCCATTTAAAGAAACAAATACCATTTTAGGGGCCTTTTGCTATGACATAAAGCATCTTTGACTATTTTGGAAAGAAAAGCAATTCCTAAATATAAGACTTTAAAAACAGATAATATAAAACTCCAAAATAAACTCACCCTTCCTTTTAGAAACAGTATCTCTCTTTACTCAAGCTAGACAATTTTGTAAGTCATCTTCATTTTTGGAAAAAGACATCCTAGAATGGCTGGCAAATATGGTGATCCAATGGAAAGAATTTCTGGATGTTCAGCCAGTCTGATCCATGTTTTGACATTTTATGCGAGGGAATAAAAACCGGTTTTCCCCCATTACTACAGGCTGCTATTACAATAATTTCATGCTGATCTGGTTACACACTCACAGAAGAGTAATCAATGTATTGGAAGAAATGAATAAGAAGGACTATTTCTGTTTATGCAAAACTTCTGGAGGGGCATTGCAGGTTATTTTCATGGTACAGCTTGCCACAGATCCAAGCTAGCAACAAACACTGTGCAGCAAAACCTTCAGTGATGGCTGTTACTGTAAGCCTGGAAAGCCAAATAAGATCAGATGTATGTACCTTGTCTCTAGAAGACCAGAGAAGTACATCCCCACACTAAACAGCTCAGGGAATGGTGGATGTGCTGAATGGTCTAACTAAAAAGAGAAAGATAGCACATGCCCTCCTAGAGACATTTCAGAAACTCCCATTTTTAGGTGAGATTTTAAAAGGTGTGTTGGATGCAACATGTAGTGTGGGAAGAGGGTTTCATTTAAGCCGTGTTTCATTGTGTTCTCACCTCTGGAAATAGACACATTTTGTGTTTCTTTTCAGAAGCCTTCGTACCAGAAAGACCTATGATTCAACATGTTAACCTGCAAATTGTGACACCATCATGGTTAGTGATTCTCCTTCTGATGTCTTCTCTGCTAGTTTCTGACTTACCTTTCTGAAAGATCTATGAGCTGGCTGCAGCACACTGTGAAAAAATCCAACCATGCACTTTATAAACTTCACAGTGTCTTGGGGAAAAATAACCACATTCTCCTGACTTTTCTCCTCCACCCTTTTGAGGTCCAATTATATGAGTTGGAGGTAGCTGATCCTATCAGACACAAGACAGATTCAGTCACAACTAGGGTTTCACACCCAGGCCACAAAAAACAACTTGACCATTTTGACAGACAAAGGTGATGAGGAGACATCGATGAAGAAACTGAAGACATTCCTTGATCCCCGTCTCCTTCTGGTAGCTGATGGAAAATCCATGATGCTGAGAACATTGGCAGGTTGGATACCTTTGGTGTACCACCCCCCCGTCACATTGTCACTGCCCAATGAAGGTACAAACCTTTGCATGTTCAATCTCCATTACATTGTGTGGTCTTCCTGCTCTGTGCTTGCAGCTGTCTCCTCAAGATTTAAATGCTGACTCTCCACTTCTGACTTATGGTCCACTTGACCTCCTAAAAACTCTAGTTAAAGGTTTTTCTTCCAGGTCATGCATATTGGATTATATTTTAGAAAACAATGTCAGGGTAATGACCAATCCCAAACCTAAAAACCAACCCCCACGAGTCCTGTCTTACTACTGAGCGTAGTTCTTGCTCCAGCACTCCAGCCAAGGTCTCAGCTTTTGTCAGTCTATCAGACTGCAGCCACTCCATGGGTATGTTATCCTTCCTCCCCCTACACTGCTTTAATCAGCCCTTGTCAGGCTCCTCTGGCAGGCTGCAGGTGTATCTTTGCTGAGGGAGAGAAGTTGTGTCTGCCTGCCCAAGCTCTGGGAGAAGAGGCCCAGGGGAAATGGGCATTGTGAGAGTGGGCATGTGGTACTGTACTGTTTGTATTCCATAAGTACAGCTCTGGGGTACAGCTGAACAGCTCCAGGAGCTGTGCTCTGCACTCCCATCTGCAGCATGTGTGTTCAGACACCACTCTGCATTACGTTGATTTGTAACTACAACAAGCATTTTAAAAAGCATCTTTTCTTTTCTTTCTTTTTTATTTTTTCAAGTGTATTAGGTGCAATTCCCAGCTGAGTAATGGCCCCACTGAGCATGGTAAAAAAATATCACCCTCAGAGGGTGCCAGAACAGCCAGTGCCTGTCAGCTACTGCTCTTCACTAGGTTGGCATGCACAAAAATAGAAATGACAGTCATGTCATACTTGCATGCAGTGGCCTTGGATTTCCTCCACCAGCCCACATATTCAGGAAGTTCTTAGGTTATGGTAATATAATTATTCTAATATTGATTTTATTTGGCATAGATATATTAGAAACACAAGTAGCTCTAATTTCTTCCCTAGTTAGAAGTCCCTTTATTGTCTGATCAACAAACATAAGGGAAAATTACAGTTTGATACAGACTTCAGTTAAAACTAAGGATCTAGGCAATCTAGGAAATGCAAATTGTGCAAGGACCCAGGAAGCAGGACCGTGTATACAGCCAAACTGAAATGGAAACAGAGCAGAAGTGAGGCTTAGCAAGTGAGTCAGTAAAGGGAGGAGAGTAAAGGAAGATGTTTTAAAGACTTGTGGAATACAAACAGTATAGTAGGGAAATACCAGAAGGAAGACCACAATAAATGAGACAAATCTGTATATCTGTGGATGTGTCAAGCAGAGAAAACATCATTGGTCTTTTACTTATAGGAAATAGCATTTTGCTACAGTAGAAAGGTTGAATGAAATTGAAAAGGCGGGACATAATAAAAACAGATTTTTGTTGCTCTAGCCCATTGATGTTGACTCAAATTCAGGTATGGTCCACTGGCTTTTGTTAAAGGTTCCAGTTCTTCATAAAAGAACCCAACAAGATGTACTTCTCCAGCAATAATTCTTTCCTGGATGAGTGAGATGTTTAGTCAGAGCACAACTGTTTTTGTTTCTCTTGGCCTCCATAGACATAGATTGTATAGTGCCATCAGTGAATCAGAAAGCTCAGAGATACATTTTGGAGTTAATGCTTGTGTTGTTCAATCTATATAATACTATAATTGGTTTGATTTTTTAAAAAAAGTTTCTTACACTTTCTGTAGTCTCTCTGGTGTGACTAAGATAACTAAATATATTGAATAGGAGTTTGTACATCTATGCTGAAATGTGTTGCAATATCCTGAAAAAGTCCCCTTCGTCTGCAGGGCACAGCCTGCCTCATGAACACACAGAACACTGCTCAGAAGAGATGATTGCCTAAGGGTAGGACAGGGCCTGTGCCAAAGAGGAACAAGCTGGTCCAGAGAGTTCTTGTATAGTACAATGGGGCTGGGGTTGGTCCCACAGCAGCAGACAGCAGTGGGAAAGAAAGCTGGAGTGCAGGATCCTGAGAACATGGCCAGCGAATCCTGCCCAGGGGACCAACAGCAGACCCTCCGCAGCCAAACCCAACAGACCCTGGGACTGCAGATTGCCTTGACAACAGATGGATATACATGTTTGCTCTCAGTCTGAAGTCTGGTCACAATCTTGTCAAATCCCCAAAAATGCTGCCTTCTGCCAGCAAGCATTACTACTGTTTTATCTGGATAGAACCAAGAGTATCAGACTTTCATCCAGACACTGGGGGCCACTCTGGATTTACACTGGAATAACACCAATGTTACTGAGGTCAGACTCTGGCAGTGGGTGAACAGAAACAGAAATAGCTCCATATCATGCAAAGGAGACAAAGAAATTTGTCATGAACTCTGATGTGACAGAAAATCTAAGGTTCATGAGAATAGACAGACTCAAAATATATTTTATCTTTTTTTAAAAGACTTCTGTGACCTATACAATTTAATACACAAAATATGTATTTATTTGTGTTCATTATTTGAGCTTATATGTAATGAAAAGAGGAATCCCAAGCTTTCAAGATTAAAAACCTGCATAAATCAAACATGCACATTAGATGTTTTTTGGAAGAATGCTTCAACACCAATGTCTGTCTTCTACTTCCTGGAAGGTCTACATGGTAAAAGGATAGTAGGGTCCAGCCAATAAAAAATATGTATATCAGAGTAGTACCTACAGATTTAATAACTCAGGGCCAGCATAATTCAAGTCAGGACAAGAAATACATTATTTATATTTCTGCAAGGTAAATGCAAATAAAACTACATGTTGGCAAGGATTTCTAATTTAACCCTAGGCCTTTCAGAGTAAGACATCTTCCCCCCACCCCAAGCTGAAATTAGAAATGAAGGTAAAAATAGGGCTTAAAGTTTATTTTAAGATAGAAAAATAGCACATAGAAGGATAAGTGAAAGCTCTCAAATGCAGAGAGACAGTTTTTGAAATTAATCCAAAAATAAGAACAGATTAGATTGTATTACTCTGCCAAAGAGACAAGTTCATCTGTTCTGGACAAAAGACTCAATTCATTAAAAATTACTTAGGTGGATACTGACATTTTTGATATTTCACCCTCTATGCTGGAGTCAAGATGGTGACTTTCTACCTGATTTAAAATTGAAGAAGGCACTTTTGTGGCATAGAAGCTAAATGAGAAAGCTAAAATAAAACATAAAGCCAATAGCTCTTTATATTGAATTAGAATTCTTCAGCCAGATATCTGGAGGATGTCAGTAACAATGTTTGAGTGGGAATGGGTCTGGGCCAGAAGTGGCTTTTTCTTCTGTCCTCTTGTGATTGCAAATCACTGTTCTTTGAATCATACGTAAAAGAAAGAGAATCATGAGAATGAGAGGCCCATGCCTGCTTTGAAAAAAGCTGTCTTCAGAAAAGCCCTCATGATAGAGTTGATCAGCATGGATAGGATGGGAAGTTATTGCATGGGAACAGGAGTAGTATGAAGTACATCCTTACTGTGCCACCTCTGCAGGCCTCATCTCCATTCACTCATGGACTGCCCTGTTGGCTCTGCCAGTAAAGCTGTCTGCAAGGGTGAGTTCATCTGTGGCATGCAGGTGGGAGCAGAACGGAGGTCAGTGAGCAGCAAGTAGTGCAGGATGTTGTTCTGGAGACACCACTGTAGGTAGAGGTCACTCATGCTCATGCTAAAAAGCTCTTTGTAACTGCACACCTCTGATATCTCCCATCTTTTCTGATGGCCAACAATCGTGTCAGGTGTGCCAAACCATGTCTTCCTTCCTCTTTTGCATTCATGTCAACAATTGGAAGGAATATCAGTTTTTCCACCTAACACCTTTATGAGTTACCTGGAGGAGAATGACACTTGGCA
Source organism: Anomalospiza imberbis (assembly GCF_031753505.1). Classification (NCBI taxonomy): domain Eukaryota; kingdom Metazoa; phylum Chordata; class Aves; order Passeriformes; family Viduidae; genus Anomalospiza; species Anomalospiza imberbis. The sequence goes on along the minus strand of NC_089683.1, from coordinate 34,010,274 downwards.
AAACCCATGATTCACAGAGGCTGATTTGATTAAGATACAGACTGCAAACTCCCTGTATACCAGCCACTCCTCTGCCTTTGTCTTTGAGTTTCTCAGGACTCAGAGTGGTTTTTAAGCAAGATCCTCAATAGAAATGCCATCATGAGTCCAAATTGAAGGTATTAAAAAATAGCACTCGGTTGTGACCTCAATGTAGGTTCACAAACTTTTCAAAGGTCTGTTTTTTCACCATGTTCTTTACATGTTGGAATTTGTTGGAGATATGAAATAGTTGTACTAAACAGGTTTGAAAGTCCCTGCCCAGCTACACATGACCAGTTCCCTGTCCTAAACAGAGATTTTCAAAACACACCTATAGAAAAAGTCTTCTCATAAAAAGCAGAAGGCAGAAGTAGCACCATTGAGAAGTGCCACATGTGCTTTCCTGAAATGTAAGTCATATTCAATTGTCTAAATGTAGCTTTAATAGAAATAATAGAAAATAAATAAGATCATAGTGAAGGTAAGCTTAATCAAATCAACAAATAGAATATACTGCTGTGTCTCCTGTTCATTTTTGTAAACCCTGAGAATCAGTTCTACCACTTTTTTAGGATTCAGAAATAGTTTTGCACTTTTCTTTCCTCTGACTGCCATTTCTTCCTTTTTTAGCTCATACTAATCTATTAACATAAAATGACTTTCAGAAGCATTCTTACAACATGGGGTGTCTTGTGCCAGCCTTTAAATTTAGTGATAACACTTTCAAAGCAGATAATTACAGTCTACTCCCATCACCTTTTACAGCTGACTGCCCTCCTTACTCTTATGTCCTCCCCACCTACCTCCTGGATCTCTGGGGTTGAAGCTTGTTCTTATATGCCTTTCTGCAATAGCAGCCCGTAATGTGTGTTTTGGTTGCTAATGCTGTGTCCATTTAGGGAGCTTTATTTATATATATATATATATAAAAGCATAAATATAAAGGGACTACAGGTGCATAACTACAGGTGCAAAGGTGTGAGCACTAAAAGCCTTTCCTCAGCTTGTCATGATGTGAGGTGAATTAACTACTGAGCTCTGTATACTGACCATGTCATTCACATGGAAGAAGAGAAATATAAATAGTCTAAGAAAGGGGAAGATGTGAATACGTTGAAGTGGAGCTGCCAGTAAAGGTTTGTGTAGGCATGGAGTAAAGGCAGAGATTTTCTTCGGATGTGTGGGGGACAGCAGCTCAAGGTTGATGCAGAAGACCTACAGAGTCTGTAAGGTTTTGAGGTGTATGCTCTTGCAGACTATGGAAAAATATAACCTGTATTTTCAGCTGAACAACTTGAGGAAGGCAGTGAAAGATAAGAAATAATCACATGAAGAAAATAATTTTGTAAGCAATTGAAATTCTGCTGAAGTGACTGTTTCAAAAAAAAAAACGAAAAAAATTTCTCTAAATGTATTGAACAGATCAGTGATTGGAAAACTACCAATATGGTGAAAAGAACACCTCTGGTGGGCAAGAAGCTAAGGAATGAGGAAAAAATCTGTCTTCTTTTCCAGTCAGTGTTCTTAAATTTCTCTAATGGGGAGTATATATATTTGCTGATCCAGATTGTCTATGAAATAATAAGAATAGCTTTTGGTTGCAAGAATAAATTCCTGATGAGATGTTGGCTGCAGGATCTGGGGCTCAATGAGAATCCCTGCTCAGCGATGCAAAGAGGTTTATACAGTACAGCCATCAAAATGGATGATCTGGCTGGTAAAAGACATGCATGATCACAAATAAAACTTCAAGCCCTAATATGCCAAGTAGAGATCCTTCTTGGCTTCCTCAGGGTTAGTCTCTCACCTTGCAGAAATCCATCACTGCTTCACAGGATCAGACTCTAAGTGTTCTGGTGGTAGGTAAAACTGTAACTGAAAATGCAGTTCCTGTTTGATGAAAAATAAATCCCATCCTGCTGAGAGCAGCTACAGTCTTGGAGACAGCAGCACTTGGAAAGGATGAATTACCCTTATAGCTCTCTTGAAATATCAAGCAATTTAGGAGCTCCTGGGGATTAATTTAGAACGGAAGCTGCTCTGAGGCGCTGGCACTTTCTGAATCGGCTCTACTTGTTACACCAAAACTCAACCAGTGCCATTAGTTTTATGTCTGGAAAATATTTTTCTGGCCGTTCATGTGATCTGCAAGGTTGTTTTGTGCCTAAGTAGATGAAAGAGCTGGACTGAGGTATTCAGAAGAAAAAATGGATTGCATTAAGTAAACTGTGCCCAAAATTTTTTGTGTTCTATCCATTAATTGCTAAGTAATAATAACATCTGTGGTAAGGATGTATTATTTTACCCAGTTTCCAGTTGCAGAGCTCAAACTTTTTTCTAATTCTCAGTGCTAGCTACTGCCATTTGGATTATTAGATACTGTGCTGAAAAATGAATTCTCAAGTACTATGGATCTGTATTTCATAGCATGACAACAAAAGTCAAGACTGGTTTTATTGTAGATGCCAACAGAAAGTTGTCTACATGAAAGCTTTTGCCTCTTAGCTTCATAGTCTTCATAGAATAGGAGTATTCATCAAGTCCAGTCCAATTCTCCAGCGTATTCAGTGTGTTAGACTGATGACTTTGGTTGTTGCTGCTTTTTTTTTTTTTTTTCTTTTTTTTTTTTCCTCCCCTCTCTTATTTTATTTGTTTCCCTTCTGTTGAACCAGACCGCTGTGCTGGGACACAGGTTTTCTGTTTATCACAGGTGGTGCTGCTTCCAGAGGTTTTGATAATTCAGGGGTGCTAGAAAGATGAAGATCAGCAAGTTTGTAAAGTTTCTATCTGGTCTCTCAAGAGAGGTCAGTAACAGTATCAGATGAAATCTGTGGAGTGCAGGTTGCAAAACAACCTTGTGCAATCTAGAGATGCTTTTGTAAATGGAGGAATACTAGGCTTTTTTTTTTTTTTGGAAGATTTGTCCCAGTAAAGAATTCAGGGCATGCAGTTCAGTTCCCATGTGAGCTGGTATATGGACATGTCTAATGCAGGAGGTTGGAACAGACAATTAGAATACTGTCTTGGCTGAGGGGTATGTCGACATGTAACTTAATGGGATGGCTGAAAAGCTGAGAGGAAATGAGGCTGCTGGGACATCCGAGTCTAAAAGAATGATCAGATGTTAAATTTCAGCTTCATTACTATTTTGAGGCAGAGATAAGTTTTAGATACCTGGAAGTTGTGCAGTGATCCAGCTGGCTATCACTTCAAGCTTTTCATGCAGCTGGCATCATGTGGAGCTGAGTTTATTCTAGATAAAGTGAGATTATTAATACTCAATAGTGAATGCTGTTCCATAATATTTTCTTTGACACTCTTCTTCCACAGCTATGTTTTAAACACATAAATTTCACTCATGTGTTTTCCTGCGGACTGGATTTCTTTAAATTAATCTTGTTGCTGGTTGCACTAAAGATTTTCACTACTCTTTCCTCTGTGTATAACCTAGTGCTGTTTAGATATTTAAATTTTGTGCTTTGGTTTAGTTATCAAGCCACACAGTTCCTTTCTCAGGCTTTCTTCAGTCTTTCAAAAATAATATTATTTATTTATATTTGCCAAGCAAGTGAGGTGTGGTGAGACAGGGAAGACTGATTCAGTCTTACTCACTTAAAAGCAAAATTTAAAATTGTTTTGTAAGTGAATTCTTTCAAACCAGGCCTCTGTGCTCAGAAACAGTAGGTGTTAAAAGATATTTTTACTTCCATTTTACATCAAATAATTTCAATGAAGAAACTACAGAGAAGTATTTATTCTTTTGTTGCCTTTTTATCTCATTTTAAGTCTATAGTGGTTAGATACTTCGGTGCATGGAATACATTCCCATTTTTCACTACATTGGTATGTATGAACTGGTGAGAAAGTTGGGAAATTGTAATTTTCTTTGTGTGTGGAGATACTGTTTTACATATAACATTTTTTCTCCTCTGGGAAAAGCTTTTCTCATCTCTGTGCATTTTAATTCCTTGATATTTCTTAAGCTGATGCTATTGGCAGTAAAATGCAGGGAAGAAAAAACAAATATGTAGAGTGGGAGTAAGAAATTAGTTTGATGCAATTGACTTTCCTTTTCCTGACTTCCATATTGAATCCTAAAGGAAGCTATTATGAGAAAAGTAGGGAAGGGGAGGGGTGTCTTAAAAAAATATGCTATTAGATATACAAGCTGAACACACATAATACAATTCTGAGATCTTTTAGTGCTCTTTTAGTAGATTTCTGTAACTTTAAATCAAAATTTTGACAATATTTGTAAATGACTGATTACTAACACAGCACTGGCTAAGAGGCAGCAGACCAAGTATGGATAGAGGCTATATTAATTTTCACTGCCAGTGAACTTCTTTCCAAAGTTTGACATGTCTATTATTCCAGATCTGTGACACTCCTTACAGCAAAAGCTAGGATTCTATAAGCAGTACTATTTAAATCAAGATTATTTTTGCTTTTTTGTATTTGCTCCAGAATTGGAGAATGGGGCTGGGGGTGGGGGGGGGGGAACAGCTTCTAGAAACTCAAATGCCAAGCTGGTGATTATTCTTTTTCTCCTTGAAAAGGATGCCAAATTCTCCCATCTCACAAGATTTCTGTACTGCTTTTTCTACACCACTGCTTGTAGTTCATATATGTTATGGCTGAGATCCAGGTGACTTCAGTAAAAGCAGGACCAAGAGGGAGAGGGTGGAGTGGAGTGAAAGGTTACAAGTTCACCAAGAAGCAATTCAAATGAAATTGAATCATAGCATCTTAAAGTAGTTATTTAGTATAAACATGTAATCTTAAATTAATCACCCTAATTGCCAGGCTGCATTTTTATTCCCTGCCTTGATGGGCACTTCGATGTCTTAAAATTTGTTATGTAAATCCCTGAGAAGTTTCATCTGAATAGTGTCACTGTGAGAGCTTGGTGGAAAATAAGGGGAAAGACTATGTTCAAGCCATAGAGGTTCTCGCAGTGGGTCCTGGAAGAGAGGACAAATTACAGTTTATCTCCCTTGAGTATTTTCTGCACCATCTCCCTGTCTAATATCTAGGCACATGGTGTGATTCATGGGGCTGTCCTGTGCAGGGCCAGGATCTGGACTTTGTTGATCCTTCTGAGACCCTTTCAAATCAGGATATTCTATAATTTTAGCTTTCACAGAGGTCAGTTTGTTGTCTATCCATGTCTTTCTCAAGAGGCAAGGTCACACAGGGTTCCTGCATCTACGATCTGCTGCCTTCCTCCATCCTCCATGGATAGATTGAGTGCCTTTGCAAAATTAACCCAAACAGAATTTTAAACATAAGACAAATCAAAAGTTGCACCACAGAAAAAAGATAAGAGGAAAATCTGGACTTGTAAATTTCATACATGGGTTGGATGGCATTAAACATTATATCTGTTTCTGAAAGCATATGAACAGGCATCTTTTTTTAGTAGTATTTTAAATAATAAGTGTTATGACTTTCCTATTTTATCCCTTGTTAAAATGCAAGGAACTCTGACTTGTAAGAAAGCATTTTCAATGAGCAAGCTAGCCCTGCCAAGCTCTTGTTGTTCACAGCCTTCGTTGTGGGTCAGTGGGTTGTACTGCAGCAGCACCTCTTGCCATGGGTTATGTCTACTGCTCACAGGAGTGGAGTGTTTTCCCTCAGGGGCAAATTGCTTCCCTTGTCTTTTGTTCATTTGCACAGCAACTTTCTCCCCCTAGCCTACTCCCTCCTCCCTAAGGAAACTGCAGGGAAAACTTAAAAGAATATCTCTGTGTGTTTCGTAATGCTTTCTTGTTTTGCTGGCTGGGATCATATCCAGATACCCTGTAATAGGTACAAATTAGACCTTCTGATACAGCAGTGTGCCCAGGTGGCCAAGAAGGCCAAAGACATCCTGGCTTGCATCAGAAACAGTGTAGCAAGAAAGACCAGGAAAGGGATTGTTCCTGTATATTCACCAGCTCTGAGGACGTGCCCATGAGCTGTGTCCAGCTCTGGGTGCCGCACTGCAAGAAAGACAAGAAGGAGGTGCTGGAACGTGTCCAGAGAAGGGCAGCATAATTGTTGAGAGCTCTGGAGCACAAGTCTTAGGAGGATTGTCTGATGGAACTGGGGGAAGCTTATCACTCTGTACAACTCCCTGAAAGGAGGCTGTAGCTGTTTCTTCTCCCAGACAACAAGAGATAGAACAAGAGGAAATGGTCTCAAGTTGCACCAGGGGAGAATTTGATTGGATATTTAGGAAAGATCCCTTCACTGAAAGGGTTGTGAAGCATTGGAACAGACTGCCCAGGGAAGTGGAGGAGTTACCATCCCTGGAGGTATTTGAAAGGTGCCACATAGGTGTGGCACCTGGGGACATGTTTTAGTGAAGGACTTGGTCTTAGGTCAAGAGGTCTTGCCTAATTAATGATTCTATGATTCTGCGAAGTGAGACCCCAGCATCTTTATGACTATTGAGAAAGTCAAGCATTGACATGTTCAACAGGAGAGCTGAGCTGCTCATTGCTGGTTTTAACTTTGAAGCTATGGCAGGCAAGTTGAATGTGCCTTATGAACCTGCAGCTGCTTTCCTACTGGTGTTGCTGGCTGTCACACTTGGCCATTATGCACTGACTGCCCGAAGAAAGCTGTTTTTTTTTTTTTCCTGGAAACTTTGGCCAGCTAAAACTATAATGTTGATTTTGTGCTTATTTCTGGAAGCAATACAGCAAGTGCAAGGTGCAAACCTTTGGGGATAGTCTGATTTGGAGCTGGTTAAATCTATACGTCTATATGACTCTTAGTGCTGGGATGCTGTGCCTGTTCAAACATTGTCAGTGTGACTGTAATATTCATGGACAATGACACTGCAGACAGTGAAAGCTGTGGCTATATCCCATGGACATGATCTAGGGCAGGTTTTAGTAAGGGGTAGAAAGCTCAAAAAATTTGTCCCAATCAATTATGGTCAGGATCAATTACAAGACTGATTACGACTGCGATGATGGGAGAAGAAGAGGAGGGTTGATAAGTCTTGTGTGTTTTTTTCTGATCAATAAATGTAAGCCATGTGCTATTAAGATGTGAAAGGTTTGATATTAACACTGGGACAGAGACAGGTAGTGAAAAATTAATTATGATTTGGAGAGAAAGTGGGAACCTGCCCAATTTGACTTGCTGTAGGCTGAAATCAGTTGTTCTTCTCCAAGTCCAGCCTCCCCTGAAATGTTATGCAACAACCAAACTTCAGTACCAGAAGTAAGGAATTTACCTCTGGCAGTGCCAGGTGTGAGCAGATGTCAGTGTCTGCTGCCTGTGTGACTTGATGCTGGAGGTTTTCACGGAAATGTTTATTCTGAAGCACATCATACTAAAAGGACAATGTTTGTTCAAGTTAGAATATGCAGACACTTCTGCCAAGAAGGAATCAACCTTAGAAATCTGTGAAGATACTTAATCATCTTTTTCTTTTTTTCCCCCAATATTCTTGCCTAGACCTTGTTTTAGTCTCTGCATGTTTGCACAAATGTGTAGGTCAGTATCTTAAAATGCACTGTAATTTTGTGTTCTGTGTGCAGCTCTTGGTATAAAGAGGATCTTTGAGTTAAGGTAGACAGAAAATACATACCATTTCTTCTGCTTTTGTAACTGGCCTTTCATCAAAATGTAATTAAGAGCCTAATAAGAGTAATTTAGTAAAACTCTTTCTGCTTTGAAGCATAACCAACTCACAATGGGACTGTTAGTCTTCACTATTACTGAGCTTCAAACCTTATTAAAATCTTAGGCAAATTCTACTGAGGTTAACTTAGAGGGTCTGATAGATGAGGATCTCTGTTATCAGTTTACTTCTTATTAATTAATTGTATTTAAAATTCTAAACATTATGTATTTAAAATATTATATCTGTCAACAGCATTTTGTAAAAATGACAATAGATGTTATTCTTCCAATAGAATATCTGGATGCATTCCTTAATCATAAATTACAGACAAAAAATTAGAGCATTTTTTTTCAATTTTCAAAAAAATATTATTCCAGATGATAATAAACATATACATGAAATGGATTCTGATACTATATTTGAAGACTATTTTTTTAATGACTTGGACTCATCTGTTATTTCACTTATTACTAGGCCTAATCATTTCTTGTAATCTGAACATGCAGTTACTTATTAGTTGCTATTTCCCCACCAGTCAATAGCATAGTTATTTTTTCAAGAACGTTGCTGTGAGATGCTTGACCTTATGTAATTTAAATGTTAAATTGATTAATATGCTAGGATTTTCATTGGTAATGCAAACCCCAAACAGATCTTTTTTATTTATTTTTCACCTGTTTTTTTAATATCTTCCAGTGTTACTATTTCTTTTGTTCTGACTCTAAGTGAGGTAAAATTAAATGAATCTCTTTTTCTCAAGTAAGCATTTAGGGAATCCCATAGTACATTTGGCAAGATTTTAGGGGATTTGTTTTTATCTATGGGTTTCTTGATCTCTTCACTTATAAACTCACCAGATTTGAATTCTTAAATCCTTGGAAAGGAGTTTTGCCAGAAAGTTTCAATATTAATAAAGAGTGAAACAGGCCATGGAGCAAATTTATGAGTTGTGCTGGTACCAGCAACTATTATCTGTGCTGTTGGAAATGAGAAAATTAAGAGCATATCCTTCCTAGAGAATTACTCTGGAAACAATGATATACTTGACCTCTGCCAGATTCCAGTAATGCCAAATATCTGATTAGGTGAAGCCAGTTTCAGATTTTGATACCTACAGTGGGGCTTGTTTTTTCAGAGGTTAAACGCCTTGTGGTTTCTGGTGGCTTTGCTCTGCAAACAAGGACTCCTGTCCTTGTGTTTGTATAACACCCTGTTAAGGCTGGGATGTAACAGTGAATGCCACCATGTGATGATACTTTCTTGAAATGTCATTCCTGCTGGTTGCATGTCTAGACCCTCACTCTGTAGATGGCAGCAGGGGTTGGAGTTCAGTGCATTTTCACTTGTCAAAGCTTGTATCTGGGGAGATATCTTTTCTTTTACAAGAAGGAAAGTTTTGCAGTTTGAATCTAGTTTGACCTGGCAAAAGAGAAAAGACATTTCTTCTCAGCAGTTGCAACTTGAACAGTATAGGTAAACAAAAAACCCCCTCAGAGTAAACCCCAGAGTGTTGTAGGCAGATGGATGGGGAATGTGACGGTTGGGTCTGGAGATTCATTCAGGACTGCAGTGCTCTTTGATCCTCACTAATTCTGTTGACTGGAGTTCACAGGCAGGTGTCTCATGCCTCTAGAACATACAGCTTTTGAAATGTTTGGTTTCTAGGATTAGATATGCACTTTCCATAAGACAAGTAAAACCAAAGCCAAAAACCTCAAAAGTTTAAGGAAGCAGAGTTTGGCATTACTCTTTTCCAGTGGGCACTGTAATCCCTATGAAGCAGAGCCTACCACTGTATTGCATTGCAGCCTTTCTGGTGGAGTGACCCTCAAGTCCAGGGCTGATTGCTTCAAAAAAGAATCAGAAAATGCATCAGCCATCAAAAGCATAGGCAGATTTGGGAAGGTCTGCTTAAAAACAGGTGTTATGGGCCTGAATCTCTCCAGGGTAGCAGAACTTGATGCCATTGTTTCCATTTCATGCCTGGATAAGGCTCTTGCCACTTGTTTGTCATCTCTACTTCCCCTGATCGTGGTTTTGTGTCAACTGGGATAACTCAAGTTGTAGCTGGATGAAAATTTATATGGACCTGGTTTTGGCTCCAAGGAGTTCAGATGTTGTTGAAATATCTGCAGTTTTCCTCCTGAATGTATAGGTAGTGCTCTCCATGTCAAAGCATTTGTGAATATCCTTCAGACTGCGTAGAGATCCTGTGTGCTTTTGCACAGACTAGGGAACATGTTTTAAGTACTGCAATATGCTTTTTTTTTTTTAGCTTGTCTGAATATTCCCCCTTGGGACATGTTTAGCTTTCCAAAAGTGGTCAGAGAAGATCCCTTCTTGATAAGATGACAACTTTTATGTGATGCCTCTGGTATTCATTGTTTTCAATAACATGAAGGTGCTGTTTCAGGCACATCTAATTCTGTATTTTTCAGTAGTAAAAGTTGCCTTACTAAAGCTGGGGGAAAAAAAGGGTAAAACATACATGTATATTTAAAACCAAGAGTTTTGGTTATGTTGGAGGAGGGGTTTGTGTTTTGTTTTGTTCAAGAAATTTTTTTTACCAAGCAGGATGACTTTCCATGCTCTCTGAGGCTGATGTTTTGTTCAAGGACTTTACAGGCTTTTCTGGAACTCTGAGCTGAAAGGTGCTGGTAGCAAAGCTGTTGTTTATTCCTTAGGAAGACTGCAGTTTTATCTTTGTTTTTGTTTGCTGAGACAATAAAAATTCTGCATAAGTGCCCTAGGCCATGCAGGCATAATCCACGAGCCAGGACATACAAGCTGACTTGCGTATTTCCTAGAATCTAGACTGGTTTGTCAGCAATGTGCACAGATCACTTAGTTTCTGACTAAGCTGTAGCAGTATTTAGGTATGAAGCATGAAAGCAGAAGCCCAGGGATGTGATGCAAGCAGTGAATCTATGGGTAAGAAAAATTAAACTAATTACTATACTGCTTGAGTGTTCTGCTATCCAGGATACAGTAAGCCTTTGTGGTATTTGTGCTACCTACATACACCCTGGCACAGTCAGGGAAAACATACAGGAAGTTTAAAAATAGCATATGGCAATTTATGGTGAGAGCATCTTCTTGTTATTTAAAAGGGTGTTGTTGAGATTAGAAAAATGTACATTCTTCAAACCTTTATGTTACTTAGATGCTCTGACTGCTTTCTCCTTGCAATGTTTCCAGGAGTTTCAACCAATGTACTTTCAATTCTAAAGATGAAATGCAACATTGTCATGCCTATGCAGGTTTTACTGAGAAAAAGAAATAAAATTTTGGAAGCAAGAATTGGAATAAAAAAGTGTAACTGAATAATGCTCCTTTATTGTAAATAACATCCCTGAAAAACAAGAATAATTGTTGCTGTTGTAGGGACATATCTCTGTAGCCTGTTGGAAATCCAGCAAAGCTATGACATCTTTGTGAACTTCCTTGAGAAAAGTTTTCAGGCACAGGTTAATTCTGTGCCTTTTCCAATTCACGCCTGAATTACTTCATGCAATGGGATTGTTTTGTATACAGCTCAACAAATGACTAGATTTTAGCCCTTTCTAGGAGAGCCTAACAATGTGACTTGACGTCTGCCAATGTCAGAATGATATAACAATTCAGAAAAATTTAAATTACCAACAAGTTACACATGTTGTGCTAGCAAAGAATTAGCTTTCAGAGAAGCAGAGTGACCAAGCATAATACTCTTTATTGCCCAGTTTTATAGTTGGGTTGTTGCTTGTTTGGGGTTTTTTTAACATAGCTTGTGAATCCCAACTTTCTTATTTGATATAATTTTCCTCATTGCTTTCTCTGTCTGACAATGAATGGAGTAGTTTTACTTCATAGCATGAAATTGGACGATGGGAACAGTGGATTCATTTACCAAGATAATTAAATAATGGGACAACTTTCTTTTGATAAAAGAATTTTCATGAATACAGAGTCAGATTAGCCTATCTGCCCTCAAGTTGGGGGCATGCTTTCCTGGTGGTGTGTGCTACAGGAGCATTAGTTTGCACTCAGACTCAGCTGGGGTGTGAACAGTGCTTATTTCTGGAAGCAATACAGCAAGTGCAAGGTGCAAACCTTTGGGGACAGACTGATTTGGAGGTGGATAAATCTATATGTCTGTATGACTCTTAGTGCTGGGATGCTGTGCCTGTTCAAACATTGTCAGTGTGACTGTAATGTTCATGGACAATGACACTGCAGACAGTGAAAGTTTTACCATCTCTCTGATGGTAAAATGCTCTCAGGGTACAGATTGTAACAGAGCCAGAACCTCCATATAGGGTCTTTATCCCTAAGACAGCACAGTCAGAAGCAGAAATGTTCCCTTGCTTTAAGTGGATATAGATGTTGGAAGAAAGCTGTATCATTCACCATTATTTTTACTGTCCCTTTGCATAATTTCTTCTTCATTTTCTTCTGTAAAGGGTGTTGCAGGCTTTAGCAGTACATGTAGTTCCATGCAGTAATTTATGAGGGCAATTGTGAAAGCAAGAGCTGAGATATATCCTTTATTCATTATAGACTTCAGCACACTTAGCTAGAGCTCAAAGCAACAGGGAGAACTCAGGAGGAAGAACTGTGAGCTATGGACTACAAAACTGCAGACTGTAAGTACCTGTGGAGCTGAACTCATGCTGTTAATAAGGATACCTCTCAGATTTTGGGTTGTGTTGTAGCTGGTTTTATAATTTCTTTTTCTCTTTGAGACTTGAGCATCCATTTTCCTTAGTAACAGAGTTTATGTAGCTGGGTGAGCCTTGGCTGTGCTGTGGCCCCATATGGTTCTGAGGTCATTCCATACATCAGATGTGGAGAAAAAAATTAAGTTTAAGTAGTGCAGATTTGAAAATCAGAGGAGGTTTTTTTTTTTTTTTTTTTTTTTTTTTTTTTTTTTTTTTTTTCCCAACAGCTTTTGAATGCTTAAGAATGAACAGGAGAAAGCAGAGGCAGAGAATTTTCTGCATCTGTCTCTCTTTCCATTGACATCAGGAAAGATTTGTCCTTGAGACACCATCCTGTTGTGGAACAAATGTCACTACTTCAGGATCAGGTTGGTGCCAACTCACTGTTCAACTTAGCTGAACAGGATACTTTTTTTTTTTTTTTTTAAACGTGTAACGTGTGTCCATGTAGGACATTTATCATAAAGCTTTTGTGGCTTCCTTCCTTGAAACTTATTTTAGCCCATGACTCAGGTGCTATAAACACTGGTACTGGTTGCACAGCTCCTGCATTGTCTGCTGCACCAGCCTGTATTTAAATTGTCTAATGAATAGCTTACTGATGTTGTGGGAAACTGATTGTCCCATCCAATTGACAAGTGCAAAAAGTAGGGGAAACAAACAACAAAGATGAAATTTTTGCTATGCTCTTCTGACTGTACACTGTAATTTAGGAATGGTGCTGCAGCTACCTTCCTTGAAAGAAGAATGGTGCTTGGCTGGCCTAACAGACACTGTGTTTTGCACCTGTGGTAGGAAGCAGGTCTCCTGAGAGGATCCTTGCCCATCAGAGGGCAAGAAAATGTGTGCAAATACAAAGATCTAGGAGACTTGATGATATGTGTTTATTTCCATTTATTTGTTCTCTGTAGGTGATTTCTGCTCATTATGGAACAAAATCTCAGAGGCCCAGGAGGACAATTGTACTGGTGCCATAGCTTTAAAACAGACTGAGGTAGCATTGGGCCTTTACAGTATCCTGCTGCTCTCTCTTCTCTGGCACTGTCCAGGACAGTGACAGGAAGGATAAAGCTCATCTGGCTGATGAGAGAAGGTGTAGTGCTTTGGTAGCTCATGTACCGTGTCCCTGGAGGAGAAACCATCAGAGGTCATCCACAGCTCTGAGCCCTGTGTGCTGAATGGGGAGTTCCCTCATATTTAAATATTTACTTGTTTTCCCAGGAAAAATTAGGGTGTGAAGAAAGTAATTGTATTACACTTCAAGAGTTAATGGAGCTAAACCTTATGTTCCAGGCTTTCTCCTCTTGAGACATGACAAGCAGCACGTTTTATTTGTGGTTCACCTTGCAGTTCACTGAGGGCTCATGGCAGCTGCAGGAGGAAGTGGGGGCTTAGGTCACGTGTGACCTCTGAGTAAGCTAGGTTTAGTAGCCATAACCCAAGCATAGGAGTCATGCTCTTTATAGCAGAGCTTAGAGTTGTACTGGAGGTGGTACTTTGCCCCTGAATATCTTACATAATGACTTCATTTGAGTGACTTGATGTTGCCTGCTAATGTACTGCTGCTATGATATTACCTAAACATTTTACCTCACAGGGCTGTTGCTTGCTACAGGTGACTATTTTACTTAATGCCCAGACTTTTGAATTATTTCTCCATTTTAAAGCTGGATGAGAGCATGCACAAGATTTTTTTTTTCTGTACATATGTTTGCTTCTTTGTCTTTTAGTTTGGTAGTCATCTTGTTGCCAAGGGGATGTGTTAACATTATGCCGCTCTGCTAGTGCATGATTTGCTGATTGATTCTTTGGGAAACTGCAAGCTCAACTTGCCATATCATTTGCACAGCTAACAGTCACAGTCTAAAAATAAGCTGGTTTCCTGATAGATTGAGGTCACCCTTTAGAGTGGTTGTCTCTTTCCACCTGGATCAAAAGTGCTGGCAGAGATGTTCTAAGTAAAAATTAACGGTAATTGAGAAACAAAATTTCCATTTCAGCACAGCAACTAAAGTTACTAAAACAGACATACAGAACTCATTAGCAAAATAAAAGGCCTTGATATAATTTGTCACAAGACAGTGAAATTGTTTTGCATTCATCTGTGCCAACGTGGGCTCAGTGGTGAGGGAGTGGTGCCAGTGCACCTGAGTTTGCTTCTTGCCGTTGTGCCCCTGGAAGTGTTCTTGCTGCCAGATGCTCTCGCAGAGATGTGCTGAATTTGTTCACCCTGCAGTCCCCAGCTCTTTTACCTCTCAGGCTGTTTAACCCCTTGTTTTTTCTGGTAGTGCTAGATCTGCAGGGCAAGATATTGTCTGCCACTGCTCTCTACCAGAGGCCCTGAAGATATTGGCAAAATCTAGTGGAAAAATGAATGAGTTTAGTCCAATTAATCAATTTACACAAATAAGAGGTTTTCCTCCTCCTCTTCCCCTGCCCTCTCCCTTTTTATTTTTTTTTAAATTCTGCATAGTGCCCTGTTAACAGCTTGGTTAACTGACTCGGGCTTGAATAACTTTGGATAACCCCTAAATTTTGGCTGCCACTAACAAATCATGAAATATGGTGCAAGCTTATCTTAACCACCAAGAGAAAGCATTTCTCTCTTACACTGTATATTTTCCATTTACTTGGACTCCTTAGTAGTAGCAACAAGCTCCTTTGCTACTCTTCTGTTTATTTTTCCTTTCCTTGATAAGAGCAGTACTGTATAAGGCAATGAGCTCCTGATGGTAAGCTGAGGGTGAATGTTGTCCTTTCTCTTTGAATGGTGTCTTCTGTTTCACATCTAACAATTAGAAGCTATGGAAATCAGTATTACTAAATAATCTGAAAGTCAGCATGAAGGAATGGAGTGCAGAGGAGACTGAATGGCAATAACAGCAAGGCAGACAGAAATGCAACAACAGCAATAGCAAAGAAACTTGTACTCTGTATTGCCTGCTGCCAAATTTGTCTTCTGTGCAAGCAACAATGTCTGAGGCTTGTCAGTGTTCACCACTCATAGTCACATCTTTCCATTAATGAGATTTCCTTTATTTAATTTATAGTACTGGAAAAATTTTAGTTTTCTTCAAAATTTTCTGTTGCTGAGACACTGCTGTAAGTTAGGAAGCTTGTCTGATTGTATGGGTTTTAGTCATGATTTCAAATATTGAAGTTATGGTTTTAATTTAAAAAATTAAAAATTTTACTTTGTGTGTAAGGGCTGGTTTATGGAGTGGTGCATGTATAAGAAATCTTATGGTTTGAGAACACAAAACTAGAGTAACTCAGTAAACAAATGCAATAGATAATGTTTAGAGCATATTTAGAGGATGAACTATGCTTTTTACTTATGACATTCTAATCAGAAAGTGCTTCCTCTGAGGTGTGTAGGGAATCAATTATGCAAAAATAAATAAATCTAGGTCATCATCACTTTTGAAAGTAATTGTTCAATAATTGCTGGCACACATGACTTAACTTTGATATCCCAGCAACTTAAATGGGAAACTGAACATTTCTACCCATTGTGGGAACTTTAAAATGTACATAGTACTTGTAACCTATAAGCAGTTTTTTAAAAAGTATAAATTATCATTTCCCAGAACTACTGTAGAATTTCTCTTGAATGCATTATAGAATTACCAAACTGAGCAGAACCTGCTTATTTGACTTTGGTCAGCTTTTGCTATACTGAATCTGGACTATGGGACTATAGGAATTTGACAGACGAAAAAAAAAGAGCTAACAATGCAAATTCTAGTAACTTTTTGGGGTGGTATCCCCCTTTAATTTCAAAGCAATTTCATAACTATAGTTACTTATCATTTCAGATGATTTCCAATATAATAAATTCATGAATTTAGCAACTGATGGATATAGGAGATCTTCTTACTTTTGCATCTTCAGTGGACAGTTTACAATTTCTGCATTATTAAGTTTTGCTAAAACTTGACGCTGGTAAAACTGTGTTCTACACAGACTCTTGCAGGTGTATTTTTCATTTCCTCCATACTCTTGGAGGAGTATGTAGGAAATGAAAAGGAAAAACACCACTATTCGTGGTTGCTTTTAGTCCCTGTAACAGTAACATGTAATTTGAAGAAAAACTTATCTTTTTCAGACATCTACACAAGCATCTATGTACCCTCTTTGATGAATGCATACTTTTCTGTCATTTGAATTCAGTGGGCAGATTGATTGTGTAGAATTTCTCAGTTTAAAAATACTGCATTAAATCTGCTGCCAGATGTTTAATTTCTGCTTCATGTAGCAAGCAGTTAATGTATAACTAACGACATCTAAGGTGGGCTGATATAAAAGGAAGAAGATAGAAAGACTGGAAAACCTGTTATCACTCCTTTCAGTGATTGAGTTTTGACCTTATTAGAGCTTTCATAACCTGTAAAGTATGTGCAGGAAAGCAGAAAAAACAGGATTGGGACGCACAGAACCCGTGCAGGCTGGAACTACCAAAATCCAAACTTTGTAATCACTGAGAGTAAAGCCAGCTAGAAACTCCATAGCTGGGCAAAGGTGGCAGAGAAGATCTGTGAGACCTTGAGGGGATGGAAAATGGCATTGAGGGTGTAGGAAGAAAGGAAGGTGGGATTGTGATGGGACGAAAGAGAGCCCCCTTACTGACATTGCAACCTCACCATATCCCACAGCAGAGCAGGGTGGTCAGGCTGATCTGGCCTCTGTGAGCCATCCTTCCTTTTAGCTGACTGCAGACCTCCCTGCTGACCATTAACAACAGAGGTGCTTCAGTTAGGATAGATGACTGGGATTTAATGTGGCTGAGAAAACTGAATAGCACCCCTAGCTGCTGTCATCTCCAAAAGCTGAGAGTATCCTGAGTTTAGATCGATACTGGGCAATATTTTCCATTTGGGGTAGAAGTAAAATGCTGGGAATCATAAAGTAATTTGAATTTTCAACTTTCAAACTTTGTATTTTCTTTCTGCTAAAAAATAATGCTGGAGAGAATTGAAGGAGCTGTTTCAGGAATCCTTTTAGGATTTCTTCTCTCTGGAAGATACAGCCAAAGTGGTAAGTTATCCTGCTTGCACACCTGAAGGAAATAAAAGCAACTAGTGATATGGGGTGAGGAAGAAGAGTGCCAAATTCTCTGCTGCAGAATGCAAGTAGCAGAAATGTTCTGAGGAAACAGACTAATTATCATGCCAGTGATTCGTATTTAATATATTTCACTGGCTTTTACTAGGAATAAGGAAGGCTACTAAGGAACACTTTCCAGGATGAGTAACTATTCAAAAGTAGGTCAGCCAAGTTTACATTTTGTGCTTTGACTGGTGCAGAAAACAACTGGTGTGATGATCTCTTAGTAGAATCACAAACTCCTCATTCTGAGACCTAAATCCACATCAGTCTTCTTTTTGGGGACTTATATAGAACTGTGACCACTTTTTTGAAAGTGCATTTTTTTTTAATATGTAATTAATTTTTTTCACAAAAGAAATTCCAGTTGAGACCTTTTAAAAAAATCAGACCAACAAAATATTATGGATTGCATATGGGATGAATAGCTTATTTAGGGCTATTCAGGCTTCCAGTCACGCAATGAGGGGGATTCTTACATCTTACTTGATCGTTTTTCAGTCTCTGATTCTCACTTTGCTTGTATACACCTTCTATTTTGATTGAGTTTTTTTTTCCAAACTATAATTTTGTTACCATCCTGATGACTGTATTTAAATGTCATTGTCATCAAGGAAGCCAAGAAAAGATGATTTCTATTTATTCTTCTTTCTTGAAAAATTCTCTCAGTGGTGCCTTGTCTTTAGTTAGTCATTAGGTCAATCACATACACATTTTGCATCTTTGAGACTTTATTTATAAGAAGCTATCAGCAGCAATCAAAGGTGTGAATGAGGTTTTGTATCTTTGTATTGACATGAGACTGGAAATACAAAGTGAAGACCAAATGAAAATGACTGCAGCATGAGAGCTGCTCATTCAGTTAAATACCCTACATGGACAAGCTGCCAACATCTTGTCACATTTATTATATTAACACCAATTAAAGTGCTCTTTTCTTACAACTTTGATGAAGTCAAAAGACATTTAATTTTTGGCAAAGAAGGGTCTGGGTTCAATTTATATTGCTGAAAGTTCTCTCTTTCTGTGAGCAGGCTACTAGTAAAAAGCAAAATAGTATTTGTAAACTGAACAGCCAAATGTTTGGACTTCTTCAAAGAACTTACATCAGAAGTCATGAGCATACAAAGGAGATTTGGCTAATACATCTTATGTGGTTTTCTTAATGCTGTTGACAAACTACTGAAAATTAAAGAGTCTAAGTTCCTGCAATACAAGAGATAATGCCCTTACAAGGATAAAAATATTTTAAAAACTGGAAAACTATGAAAAACTGAGTTTTATTGGAATACTTCAGGTCTGTGTTCTGGGAAATACAGTGCTCAACATTTTAGTAACTGGTTTGAGTAGTAGTGAAGCATCAAAATTTGCTGATGACACCCAAGGATTTAGAATCTTAAGTGCTAGGTGAAGAGAGTCACAGAAGGACTTCTTGATACCAGAGAATGAAATAGAAGCTGAAGTTTTATCCAGTCAAATTTAAAACAAAGGGGATGAAGAAATTATCTAAATCCTGAGTGTTCTGTGCTTGTTTCTAGGCTGATCTGTTTTGGTGCCTGGGAATAGGATTTGGGCCAAAAATAGGCTACAGAAGCATTACTTCACTGCTTCTCAGGGACGCGTGGGGAAAAGCAAACAAAGGCTAGTAGACTTAAAGTGAAAGTACAAAATGTTCTATAAATCAGTGTTTCTTCTAATTAGGAAATACTTTTTTTTTTTTTAATATACGTTGTTGCAAAATGCAGGTGAACCTGATGGGAAGAATGATGATGTCTGATTCCAGTTCAGAAGTCTGAATGATTTCTTTATTATAACTATGCTAACATGCATTAATATACTACATAAAGGAGGATACTAAAAACTACATGCTACTTTCTTTAACTACCATATCTAACTACTCACAACTTGTGACCCTGTTCTCAAGAGTCCAGACACAGGTGGATACGATTGGCCACCAGACTCAAACAAGTCTCACCAGAATCCAATCAAGCAATCACCCCAGGTAAACAATTCTCCAAGTACATTCCACATAAGCAAAACAAGGAGCAGCAATAGAAATTGTTTTCTCTTTCTTTCTCTCTGTGCACCTCTATGAAAAATCCTGAGAGAGAGAGAAATGTGCTTGCCACAATACGTTTCATATTGTTTGGTTCAAAACTATTTGTCATGGCTGGAAAAGGAAGAGGGAAACAAGGGTGGCCAGGTTTGGATCCCAGGACTTTATCCTGGAGGGAAATGACAAAAGGCCATAGAGGTATAAGCATGTCACATTGTGTCACATAAGCACTATGAGAAGGATGATCTGCGAACAACAGTTCAGGGACTTGCTCACTAGAGTAGTTAGGGAGCATTGAATGAGCTTTATGGGTGAGGGAATAATTCACCAAGTGAGCAATAACTCTGCCAAACTCCTTACCTTGGGACATTGTAGACATCATTTTATGTCACAAATTTTATCAACGTAATTTATGGAAGAAAATCTATCTTAGCACTTAAATTCAAAGAAAGCAGTATGATTTCAGGAAGCTTTTGTGCCTGAAGTTCTGGGAGTGTAATGTACTTCTTGCCCCATCAGGGTCTTCCTCAGCTATCTGCAGTTTGTCCTAGTGAACCGTAGGGCCCTTGGCCCTGGCCTAGTATATTTGTAAGTAAAGGTGATGAGCAACAATTTTGGGGTTTTTTTGGGTTTTGGGGTTTGTTTTTTTTTTTTTTGGTGGGTTTTTTTTTTTTTGGTTTTGCTTAAAGATTTTCATGTTTGTAGCTTTCATTGTACTTTTTGATATAGCAGGATGACAAGATATTTGCCACTATGCCTTACTCTTACAACTAAAAGCATATGTATTTCGCTTTGTCAACCAGAATGTACTTCAGACCCAGATGTCTCAGAAAAAGTGAAGCAGTGGAAAGTTTTTTTTAGTGGTGTTTATATCTTCATAAAATAAGGCTTCCCTTCAAAAGGAAAAAAAATGAAAATGGAGTAAGGCAATTGTTTTCCTATTATTTTACAGATGTTTCCCAGGAGATTCTTTTAAAGTACTCTGATAATTCATTCCTTTTGGATCCGAGAAATATAAGTTTGTTATATTCTTCAGGATCTTGGGAAATGGGGAGAGAAGAGTGGTAAACTAATGTTATGAACCTGGTGTTCTGGCTCCTAAATTTCTTTTTCTGCTTCACTAGTCTGAAAAGCTGTTGATAGCAAAGGGAGCTCAAGGAGATCGTGGAACAGAAGGAAATGCTCTGTGAAGCAACATGAAACCTCTGTATAAAGAAAAATCTCTTCATTCTTCTGGAGATAACTCACATGAATACTCTGCATGAGAACTGTGACCTATTGACGAAAAAAAGTAGTGAGCTTGTTTGAAAGTGCAAACATCCCCAGTAATTCTCATTAAAACAGCTGGGTTTAGGCTAATTTTATTTCCCCCCCAACTCGTGTGCTGTCATATGGAAGGGGAATAACAGATGACTGTGAATGAAGTGGTGGCTTGGACCTTTGTGTGAACTGGAAAAAATGGGAATACATGCAATTTTGGGTATATAACACTGATTATCCATGCACAAATGAGCAGTAAATGAATAGCCTACCCTAATAATAACTCACAGGAGTGAGTAGCTTTTCAGGGGGCAAGTGTTTTTATTCCACTAAGGAAAGCCAGAAAGCCTTTATGGCTATTATTAAAAAAAAGGGGGGGGGGGGTGGGGAAAGGGTTGTTCTATTGTTGTTTTTTTCTAGAATTCTTGGGCTTTTTTTTTGCCATCAAATATGTCTTTAGTATTTTAATTAATACAAATTAATCTTTCTGTAGCAGTTCTGTTTTAAGGCTGTTTATTGACACAGGTTATATAAAAATGGAAACTACTGATGAGCTGACACCAGCTTATGTTCAAATAAGGGTCAAATTAGTTGCTCTAACAAGATCCACAGTCTGATTTGATTTTCTGGAATGTCCTTACTATGAGAGAGATGATAAAAGGCAAAGGGCCAGAATTTCTGGTCAACATCA
The DNA here is from genome assembly GCF_031753505.1 of Anomalospiza imberbis. Taxonomy (NCBI): domain Eukaryota; kingdom Metazoa; phylum Chordata; class Aves; order Passeriformes; family Viduidae; genus Anomalospiza; species Anomalospiza imberbis. The sequence goes on along the minus strand of NC_089683.1, from coordinate 33,988,816 downwards.
ACAAGCAGGGAGGTCAATGTAATAACTATTCCATGTGATCTCACAGTAAATACATAGAGATTCAAGTTCCGACTTGGAGTGAGATTACATTAACTCCCACCAAAATGTAATCTAGCCAATAAATCATTTGTGTGAGGACTGGGGAGCAGTGATTTTTGTCTTCCAGAAGCTTACATAAAATGGCCAGGCTTGTGGTGAACATTGACAATAAAACCTTCTCAATTTAATGTATACCTCCTATTGGAATGTATTGTACTTGTTTTACTGATCTTGAACAGCCATAAAGCAGGATGGTTAAATCGCTTAAGTTGGTTCAAATTAATCACTAACAAACTATCACATTTTCATGTGACACAAAGAGAAAAATGCAATGTTCAGAAAACACATTCTTTAATATAAAGTGCACTGTACTAACACGCTTGGGATACACTTGTAAGATACCTTACATGAATACAAGGGATACATGCTTTAGAATTTGTTTGGAATAAGAAATCAGAAATGTGTTTCTGTGTTAAAACTAGATAGTGACAATTAAAACATGTGTATTGTCTGCTCATTAGTTCATGAGCCCAAAAGTATATTTCCCATTTACCTGACTTTAAACTGGTCCTTTCTGCACACCTTTGGTCTTCTACTTGGTAGTTCCCCCTGCTGCTGGCTGCTGAAATATCCAGCTTCTGCGTTTCTGGGGATTATTGATTAGATTCATTCTAATGATTTCCAGTCTTCAGAAAAAATCACAAATGTGCACCTCAGTGACAGATTGTTAAAATAGATTTTCAGTAGATTCAGTTGAGATGTGTATCCAGATGTTCAGATAATGAGTGACTTGGGAGCACTTATCTGCAGCTTAAAATTTCACCACATTAGTCTTTGTGTGTTACCTCATGAACATTACAAATGCACAGCTCATTAATGCAGATATGTTTTGCTCTAAAGCTCAAAAATTTCAAATTCACTACAGTTCTGAAAAACCAAGGCAAAGTCCATGTTTGTATTCAATTCGTGAACCTGGTAGATGTTTGGGATTTATTTTTCTGTCAAAGATTCAGTATCCAACCGCTGTCAGATACAAATTATTTAATATAGGAAAATATCCCCCACCAAAATCTGGCAAAGTTCCTATTATATACCCAAGCCCCTCTATACAAGATGAATCCTTTTTTTTGCTTGTTTGTTTGGGTTTTTTGTTTGGTTTTTTTTTTATGGATTTGAATGTTATTGTTACCACTGATGAACATCCAGTGCAATTGCCTAAGGTGTTTCTGTATAAAAACAGTCTCTCTATTCTACCCCTCAAAATCTGAATGAAAAGAAATTTACAACATAAACCCCTTTTTTTCTATTTTAATTTAACTTTTTAAATTCTAAAATTAGAAGATGATAATTTTTAATTTGAGAACTGAATTTTAATATTCTGGAAGTTTCTAAAAAAATGTTTACTAAGTATTTAAAAAAGTATAAAATATTCTAATAACTCTTTCACCCTGTTCTTTTGCACAGTAGATTTTTATCCTAATTTTTAGAATTTATATCCTGGTGAAAGTGGGATGCTAAAAGACTTGAAAAATGAAAGTATTTGTAAAATATTAATTTTATAACTCTTAGTCTTCTGGAGGAAAATAAGACTATTTATTTACTGATTTCTTGGAATTCTAAAAGATCACAACCAACTAATATAATATGTGTCAGGTGTCTTTCTGTCTAACAAATCAGTATCATTACTGATCATTATATTTTAAGATTTTTTTTTGATAGTGTGAAGTAGCAAAAGATGTCTCATAAGTCCATTTTTAAGGGAGAGGAATTAATGACTTTTTGAGATACCTTAAAATCATTCAAAGGAATATTGACTTTCTAGGACAGTTCCACTTTCCAGGATTGTCTCTGAAGTTGCCTTTGGCAGTACACTTCAATGTGATGAAAAATGTCTTTTACTCTTATATTCTCATCCAAAAAGGTTGAACAGAGGGAAGTGTAGGCATTAGGAGTGTGCACAGCTGTCACTTGCAGAGGCAAATGATGGCAAGAGCCTTTGCTCTACACAATAAATATTTAAAATGCTTTTTATGTTATTCTGTAGCCAAAGCAATGAATGGTAGCAGCGCTCCCATTGTGCTGCACTAACGCAGCTGCAAAGTGAGCTACTTTAAACTCAAGAGAAGGATGCTTGGGGGAAAGAGTGCTTTCATGTTCATATATGAGACGAATTTTTTATAGTGAGAACGGCCTCTGGAACAACCTCCCCAGATGTGGTAGAGCCCCCTTTGCTGGAGATTTTCAATATACTATTGAGCAGGTACTAGATAATTTCATCTAGGCACACTTTTCCACAGAAGGTTGATGAAGTAATTTTTCAAGGTCCTTTTCAACCTGGACTATTCTAAGGTTCCATAATTCTCCAGCACAACTTTTTCTCTGCTAAATGCAGAGGTAAGAACAGATGTTAATTTCCTGGTACTGGTGCCAGAAGTGTAGGAAGTATTTTTGGAAAAGTCAAAAGAGTGTTTGCTATTGTTGGTCAGATGTATTTCTTCTGTATCTTTATCAAAGCTTGGTTGGATTCCCCAGACTTAGTCACGTAAATAGGCAGGAAAAGGAATGTGTAACATTCTAACAAGAATAATGTTCTTCTCGAACAACAATATTTAAATTATCTTATGTAAATAACATATGAACATAGAGGAAATATAGATTTACCCTGACTTAACTGGTTGCCAATTGCAGAAGAGTAATTAATCACATGAATGGTTTTAGCCCCTGGCAAATAAAAGTAAAAAGCTTAACTTCACATTTTATTTCATTTCACATTTATGATAGGTGGTGTGTGTGCTTATTACCATCTGTCAGCTGATGCACAATAATTTGTTAAGAGATTTTATATGTTTACATGATTCAAAGCAATCATCATGGCTTAATATATTGATTTTTATCACTTTGGTGTCTGACTGTGAATGCCCCTAGTTTGCTATGGCTGTGTAATATTGTGCTGTGCAGATTAGCAAAAATCTCATTGTAAACATGTTATAAACTGTCATCTAAAGATGCTATAAACTCTCCATTCTTGGTGGTCTTTTAAAAACAGGATAGATAAACATCTGTCAGGGATGATGTGAGATGAGCTGATCCTGCCTGTGGACGGGGAATGGACTAGACCTCTTGAGGCATCTTCCAGGCCAAGGAGTCTATGAATTTAGTTTAACTCAATGAAATGCCACAGAGGGATTTGTGCTAATTTAATTAAGTTGGCTTTTAAACAAGTTAACAGATGTTTATACTTACAGATGTAACCTTTTAACATCTAGACTGTGCATTCTATTCCATTACTTCACTGCGCTTTTAATTAGAAAACTTTTCCCTAAATGTAACTGCAACATGTATAAGTCCATGATACGATTGTGTGTCATTCATGTGACTTTTATTCTGTCCATCATAAGCATATTTGCAGTAGGGCTTTTTTATTTACTTGGAGTCACGTGCTGTTTTTCCCACTTTGATTATACTCTTTGGTCTTCCTCCACAGGTTTAGCAGCCTGCATTTTGGAATCAGAGGAATTTTACCCTTCTGAATATTTTTTTCTCTTTTTCCCATCCAGAAACTTGTCAGTTAAATTTGGTTTCATTTTGTGGGGTTTTGGTTTGGTTTGGTTCTTTTTTTAACTGTGACTTCCCAAACTACATCACTTCTTAGGCTGAATCATTATCAGTACAGATTAAGAAGAAATATATTTTCATGGGCAGCATTCTTGGTGGTGCATACCAGAAATTTTAAGCTCTTTTCAGATGCATCTGAAGGATCTAGATGCAGACTGCTTGCAAATAACTAAAAGTTTCAAATCATACTGTTCATCTCTTATGAGTTTATTGTAGATAAAAGGATATGTATCCTGATTTTTATTTTTGGTTAGATCAAGGACATTGTGAGGCCTGGACTCTTGAATATGTTTATATGCTCTTCAAGATTGTGGGTTTTTTGTTTGTTTTTTTTTTGGGGTTTTTTTTTGTTTTTTTTTTAAATCAAAATAAAACTTATGGAAATTTTAAGTGGAAATTCTTGAATTTTTTTATTTTGTACTAAATTACAGATTAAAGCAGTGTTTCTCACTTCTCAGGAATTATTTCGATTCAGAGGGAGGATCACTGAATCTAGGGAAGTGTAAGATTAATTGAATTTCTGCCCCCACCCAACATATATCTATTTATATGGCCTTTAAAATATGAATAATAGTCATATAGCACCAGTAGCATTAGGAGGTTGCTCTCAACATAGAGGGAGTTCTATGAACATTTAATGCAATTTTCCATAATCAACGACATAACGCATTTAAGACATCAGGTGCTTGGATTTATTCATGCCCTCATGGGAGGCATGGATGTAGATTTTGCATTAGCTCATGTTATTTGCTGGCAAACACTGACACTTGGTATCCAGTAGCCATCTACAAGGGCCATCCTTCCTGCTCTGTTTTGCTTATTCCTTATGTTGACTTACGGATATTTTCTTTGTTTGCTTCATTTTCAGTCTCAGTTGAGTCAGTGATATGTCATTGTCATGTACCCAGTGTTAAACTAATGATTAAAATATTTTTCTATCAAATTGACAAGAGCTGTTGCTTGGGGTTGTTTTGCTTTATTTTGTTTAGTTTTGTTTTGTTCTGGTTTTGAGCACTTTCTGGTGCTTGCAGTTACTGGGGTCTCTGGTTCTGCTGGTGTTCTCCCAGCCAGCCCATCATCTTTTTCTGGTAGAAGCAGTCTGAAAACATCAGCCTAAGTGCTGCAGCTATAATGATGCAGCTCTAAGGCACCCTCTTGATCTCTAGACATTTTCACCAAAGTAATTGCCTGCTATTGTAGGAATCTTTCCCCTTTCTGTGACATAATTGCTTTTCTTAAGGTTTCTTATTTTGTATGTGAAAGGCTTTAAGCTTATTATAGGGTGGATGGTGTTTGTTTTTGGTGGAGTTGTAGTATGGTCTAAATTCTGCTGTGTGGTTACATTCTGTGCTGGGGAACTAGATTTGATATCCCTGATCAGATTAGTAGGAGTCATGATCTCATTATTGTTATTTGTAGTGCTGCAGCACCTTCCCTAATGGCACTGCAAAAGAAACAAGTGGTCCCAGTAGTGAACTAAAGAATTATAAAACATAGAAATGAAAAGTTCATGTAATCCTGATTAAACAGAACCAACTGTTCCCTAATTCCTCTGTGTTGTATAGTGCTAGGCAATATAGTGTTTTCCAAACACTGAAAATTTAAATAAGCTATAGTGTTAATTCAATTTTAGTACTCTTCTTTTTCACTCTGTTCCCTAAATACTTTGGTCTTTGATCCTTTTCTGTTGTCCTCTTTTGTGTGTGAATAGAGCAAAGACTTCTGTGATTAGGCTTTTTCTTGTGAAATTTCCTCTTTTGTCAGCCTTTTATCCCTGACCTCACAGGGCAGTCACTAAGAGACCTCTGAGCCCAAGCAGAACTCAACTAATTTAATGGCCATCTGTAAACAGGGACATTCAAGAACTATATTTTGATGAAACTTTTGATTTGAAACTGCTTCTGCATCCCTGTTTATTTATTTATTTGTAATAATCCTGCATTGGCCATTCATTTCTGCCTCAGGCTTGACTGTTCTGTTGTACTGGAATTGTTATTTAATCTCTTTCATTCCAAAGAGAATTCAGCTCATTAAAGCAGCAAGAAAGATTTTCAGTAGAGAATTACAGGCTCAGGAGCTGTCTGGGGGTATACTGTGCATATGTGTATGTCTGTTGGTGAGAAAGAGGGAAGAGGAAGTGACCAAAATAAGGAAGCTCCCTTATGTCTTCTCACATAGAAAGTGGTATGGTTTTATGCTTGTCTCTGTCTCTCAGGGAATGGCAAACCCAGTCTTAACATTCTGACTTAAAAAGTCAAATTGTTTTAAAGTTTCACTCCAATTTCAGCAACTGGTTGAACCTTTCTAAACTTCTAGTCATGACATTAGCAATAATAAACAACTGGAAATGTTTTACAATCATAATGACTAACCAGGTCCATGTTTTCTACTTCTTTTCACAGAATCACTGAAAGAGATCTGGAAATGGGTAGTTTCAAACACTGCTGTTTGTAACAATAATTTGTTCTAATAGTTCATTTTTTAAAAATTTAAAAGGTTTCCTTTTTAATAAACATTGCCTCCTCCCACCACATGCCTTTTTTATTTTAGCCAGTTAGGTTAGTTGAACAGAAGTAGGATGTGGGAATAGATTAGTGTCTTCAATTAGCTGTAATTGAAAAATCTTGCTGTAGGAGGTCTGTACTGGAACTAAAGTTGGAATAATTTCTCCTTCCACTTCTGCCATTGCTTCTATGCAAAAATGGTATAGCTATAAATCTGAGGATGTCAAGCACCCATCTTGCTTTGTATTTGCTTGCAACACCTACTGATGGGTCCTTTTGAAAACTCAAGTAGACAGTGATGTCTTTGCATGGATTTTGAATATCCCCATATGGAGAAACATGAAAAATTCTGTTAGTGGAAGGAATAGGCAAAGGATGCTGAGAAGGTTTTATATAGATCATTCTGCCATACTGAGGCCAGTATATTGTTGTGCCTAAATCTTGTAGACAGACATGTCCAACCTATGATGTAGGCTCTGCAATGTCCCTAGACAATCCTAATCCTGGTGATTGTGTAGGCAGGCATAACTCTTGGATACAGCCATTGAGTAAGTCATCTCCCAGGACATGCTGTTGCAAATCCAAAGCAGAGAGCTGAGGTTATCTACAAAACATCTATGCAATGACTACAAAAATGGATGTATGCACACACAGCAAATAAATCTTTTAACTAGTATATGGAAAGAAACCTGAACTTTTTTTTTTTTTAATTTGGTTGGCCTTTTAATTGTTATTGTTAACTTATGGGATCATCCTAAAGTAATATTTGTCTGAGAACGGTCCCATTTTGAAGTAGGGATACACAGACCATAAATGTATTGCATGTGGGACAATCTCTTTGCTATAAGTTTACAGCATAGGAATGAAACATGGAAACCGCTGGTCTGGTGACAGCACTTAAAATTATTTTTTTCATAGATTGTTTTACATATGGTCTGTCTTGTTGAGAAGAAAATGGAAATCCCAAGAGGATGCATAATAGGCTCATAAGAAGAGGGGAAAAACCCATCCGAGGGTATAGCTAGAGTGATAGACTTAAGGGAGGAAGTAAGGGCAGGAGATTAGGAAGAGGTGCTGCAAGGAGACAGGGGAAAAAAAAAAAAAAAGAATAACTGTAAAAGCTCCTTAAGATCCCAAGGACTCCGAAGAGAAACATGTGAGGATGTCATGACAGTGAGGGCACCAGAGAGCAGCCCTAAGTGCTCAGTCTGTACTATGAGAGTCCCTCTGGGGGTCTTCCCTCTCTCCAGACTGTACTTGTGTGTTGGGGAGCCCTGGCTGGGCTGCCTGCCCACACTCATGCTGCTTCTGCATCCGCATCTTCCTGTGGCATCCTTTCCCCAGGTCCTTCCACAGAGCTGCTCTTTGTCATTATGTTTCTACATTTCCATGAGAGATATGGACAGCACAGTGCCATCTGCTCTTGGAGCATGAGTCTTATGAGGAGCAGCTGAGGAGACTGTGTTGTTTATGCTGGAGAAAAGGAGACTCAGGGAAGACCTTATCACTACAGCTGCCTGAAAGGAGGTTGTTGCAAGGTGGAGTTGAGCCTCTACTTCCAGGTAATAAGTGACAGAATGAGATTAAATGGCCTCAACTTGCACCAAGGGAAGCTTAGATTAGATTTTAGGGAATCTAAATTAATGTCTTCACCAAAAGAATTCTAAAGCATTGGAACAGGCTGCCCAGGGAAAAGGTGGGCTCACCATCCATGGAAGTGCTCAAAACACATGTGGTTATGGCACTTGAGGACATGTTTAGTGGTGAATATGGTGGTGGCGGTGCTGGGTTGACAAATGGATTTGGTGATCTTAGAGGTCTTTTCCAATCTTTATGGTTCTATGGTCCAGACCTGTGGAGTGGGCAAAAGGACCACCAGTGAGCTGAGCTGTAGCCTTGGAGACTGCCAGATCAGGCTTATAGGGCATGACTGCATATAGAGGAATACACAGTGTGTGTCTCTTGGGTTTGCCTTTGGGACTAGGAATTATGTCTTATGTGATGAGTGTAATGCTTTGCTAATGTAATGCAAACTTGTTCATGCAGTGATTGAAAAAGTGGCAGTAGTCAAACTAAAAAACATTTTTAAGCAAAAATTAGCATAAATCCCAATTTCTTTATGAAATGTTTCTGCGAGATCCAGTGAATTACTTGATTTCCTTGCAGTTTCTTTTGTTCTTCTGGTGTTTTTTGCAGGCACCCTTTTTCACTCAGCTCCAGTAACTGAGCATTGAATTTGTTATCCTTCTTTGGAGCAGTCATTCACTCCATTGCAGCAGATGTGAACTCTTTGGTTTGGATGCTGGTCCAGCTGGGTCCCATCAGCCTTTCTACTCTGATGGACATGTATTATGGCTTACAATTTAATCAAATCTTTTCTCAGTTATGCATTGTAGTGTCTAGAGGGTCTGTCACAGAAAGACAGGTACACTAACCTGAAATAAAATATGACTCATGGCACCATAGTTTGCACTAAGCTGCTGGGCCAAGACAGGCTTTTGAAATGCTGCAATTATTTACTTGCATTGAAGGTAGTCTTACTGAAATAAAACATTTAGTTAGATATCATCAGGCTACATTATAGAGCAACCAGTTCTGTATGTGGGTAGAGCAATCATCCCTGGATCTGGTTAGAAGGAAAAGATATGAGAGCATTCCTGACTCTTTTGTGATGTTGAGAGAAATATATGGCTGAGGTATACTAAAAAAAACTTTAAAACTTTAAATAGAAACCCAAACAAGCACCAAAATCCAACAGTTGTGATTGTTCTGCTCTTCCTTCAGTTAGAACTTGGATTTATTTGGAATACAAAAAGCTGGAAATCTTGCCATGAAATCTTGCTTTTAGTTTCATCCCACTCAAAATGGGACAATGGAATTATATATATAGTCACACAAAGTTTTATCTGCAATTGATGGAAGATATTTCAGAATTACTCAAAAGGAAGATAGTATCCACTCACTAAAAGTAGAGTACTTAGTGCTTTAGGCAAGTGTCTGAAATTAGAGATGATGAATCCAGACCTTGAGACATCAAAAGGTATTTCAGAGGAAATCTTTCAATCACTGTTTTCTACCAGAAAAATAAAAAGTTTGTTAAAAATGGTAACAGCAGTAATTAAAAAGTGATAAAGATTTTAACCTATAGTAATCCAATAAAGACTGCAATTTGGCCTTAAGTTATCTTCAATTTGAAGAGAGACTTGGAAACAAAGCCAAACCCACAGATTCTGACATAAGCCTCTGGCTTCCAGACTCTGCCTCTTTGCTGCCATGCAGAGAAGAAAAACAAGCCTGCTCCTATGCAACACATGTAAATGAAGGATTTCTGGTTTGTAGCTGGCAAGCAGATGCTGACTTTATTGAAACAAAATAGCATGTCTTTGTCTTTTGATTTTCATTTGCCACTTAAGAGGGTTCTCAGCTGAAAATAAGAAACTTCTTGCAGCTTGAGGAGTTCTCACCCTGAATTCAATGGGTAATGATAATCAATGCCAAGGCTTTGATTTCTGAGTAGCCATCTGTTTGGCTTTTTTTTTTTATTTTGGTTGTTTTTTTGGGTTTTTTTAGGGGTTTTTTTGTGTTGCTATATTTTGGGTGTTTGTGTTCTTAATGTTTTTTTTCTGCAGTTCAAAATGTGTTAATAAATTTCTTATCCACTGTGAAGCTATTGAAAACATTATTCTGAAATTATTGAATAAAAAATTAGCAATTGCTTGCTCACAAATTTTAACCAGAAGAATTCCTGGTAGAAAAATGTTTTAATCCTCTCAGTAGGAAGTTCCTTTTTAGTCGATTGATTAAAAAAAATTACTTAACCTACATTCTCTTTAGGAATTATTTCCAAAACCCAGTGTTTGATAAATACTGCAATGTTGGAATTAGTTCAGGTAGAAGAGCTTGATTTTAAGTTTAATTTTTGGGTATATTTTGATACCATATGAGATATGTGGTAATAACAATATATCCAAAATTCTATTTGTTACCTAAATTTTTTACTATGTACATGTATCCATAGAAATTTGTGTATAAATGTGTAGACATAGATATGTGTTTTGAAAATACTAATGTATTAGTATAGATATTTTATATTAAATTTCTTTGTATGTCTGTATATAGATATTTCTAGATTTTTTTTTTTATTTGGGCAATGTCAAGTATCTAAATATCCATAGCTGTGTTCATTCAGCTGCTCTGCACTGATGGCTGTTTTCTCTTCCTGTTTTCCTTTTCTGACCATCCCTGGCAGATATGTTTTAAAGAGGAAGATCACAGATCCTCCTTCTCATCCTCCATGTTTGGAAACAAAATTATCTTCTGAACGCAGAGAGGCTCTCTGTAACTTGGAGTACCAGTCCATAAATGAACATTATTTGTGCAGAAATTGCAGGGTGTCCTGCAAAGGCAGACAGTGCTGCAAATGAGAGCAAATATTTTCATCTAGTTTGAGAAGTCCTAAATTTGTGGTGAGTTTGTTCATAGTTGACTGAAATAGCCTGAGGAGTTACTGCTTCTTTGTTTTTCTGCCCCCCTTGTCTCAGCTCTACCCTGTACAGTTCCCTTCAGTGCATGGATGTGGATGAGATCATAGCTAGTTCTGCTTTTCTGTTTCCCTTTCTCTCTTGTCTATGTTTACAATAAAGTGCCTTTATTGAAACTGCAATGAATATGCAGAGTGAAGGAGGAACTTCTTTTGGTGCAATTCTTTTTCTTGTAGAAGTTTTTCAGATAAAGTTGAGCAAGACCCTGAAGGAATTTTTTTTAAATTGCTATTGAAAAAGATAGAAGGAGGTTTCTTAATGCATGTTGTCCTGGTTTCAGCTGGGATATAATTAATTTTCTTCTTCATTGGTTCAGAGCTGTGTTTTGGATTCGTTAAGATAATAATGTTAACACATTGATGTGGAGGACTACCACAGAAATAAGTAAGGCCCTGGGATCACAGGGAATGACTCTGCTGTTTCCCTGCTGATGCAGTAAACAACTGGCTGCAAGGCTGGGGAGAGGCAGAAGGACGGGGAAAATGTTTCCTCTTCTATAAATATTCTACAAATACCAGGGAATTTCATGGTCCAGCAAGGCTCCCCACCACGTCATAGCATAGATTGTGTCCTCTGGGAGGGCTTGTCTTGCAACATGCACTGGTGAAGACTCCATCTTTCCCTTCATCCAAAGCATTATACCAGTATGTCTTTCTGTGGCGGCTGGTGTATGTTGAGACAAATATTAGGAAACCTTTAGTGCACTTTAGCAGCTGGAAATGAAGAGGTTCAGCATCACATTATAAAACAGCTATTTGTGGATGACAGGCAAGTGCTCCACAGACCGCATGGCTGGAACATCCCAATTAATGCCTTTCCCAAAAGCTATGCTGTCCATCCTAACTGCTCCTGTCACTCCAGGGTCTGAATGCCTACTCCAGCTCATCAAAATTATTACATGCAGCTGAAGCAGAAATGTCTCTAGGTAAAATTACCTGGCAATTTCCATTAAAAAATACTGTTTTCAATGACTTATAGCTTCTCCAAAGTTTAATCTATTTTTAACTTTCCACAGTAAATGCTTTATTCTTGTGGGGGGAGGGGCAGGAAGGGGCAAGAGAGGAAGGAATAATTGTGGGTAAGGAGAATAAATGGATAGAGTTAAAAACCCTGAAGGATGGTGTCTATTTTTCTCTTCTAGAAATATGTGCGTTTTTTACCTGCCCATTTGGGAGCAAGGACGGTAGAGAGTGTTTGTGGCACTGAAGGTGGTTCCTGTGGCTCTTCCTTTGTAAATGCCCCCATGGTTATGCATTTAGAAACCTGTTTGCAGATGGTCAGACGTGGGACAGCTGGCAGTTAATTTTTCTGATGACAAGGATGTGTGTGCTCCTACCCCTTGCCAGCACCAGCACCAATGTCCTGCCAGCCGAGCCAGGCTCTGAACCTGTCCCTTCCTGAGTGGCATGGGTCACATTGGCCATCAGTGTGGCTGGGAGCTGCCATGGCATTGGGCCCAGGACCTGGGACTCTGGATCCAGGCGTGCAAGCCTGAAAGAGAAGATGGAGATCAGCCTGTTGGGGAAGGCGCCTTGTGCAGATGGCAGGGTGGCTGCTGGCATTGCAAGGAAGGAAGGAGGCGGCACTGGGACAGGAGGAGAAACAGGATGTTGGACGGATGAAAGCCTTGTGCTGAATGGTGCCATTATACAGCTTCTTTTGCAGGAGTTACGCACACACTTGTGTGCACTGTTACCCAGTTCTGAGCTGCAGGAGTGCTAATCGTTTCTGCCATTTATTTCCAAGGGTGTCCAGTGGTAGGAGGGTGAATTTGGGCTGTGTCATAAAGGCAGCTGCTCCCTGCTGAATCCCTTCCTTCCTCATGGCCAATAATGTTGAAGGACAGAGGATTGCTGAAGAAAGAAGATGTCTTTCATGATTTTGTGACTTGGTTTTGAGTTGTAACCTATACATTTATCTTGCTAATTTTTAATTTCTTCCTTTTTTATTTTTTTAAACTTATTTAACTAATAACTTTTTTCCATAAAATACATACTATGCTGATGATCTCCATGGAATTAAGACATTATGAAACTTACTCTGCCTTCAGAACAGATTTTTTGATAACACTATGTAAATAAACCATGAGATTGTATTTTTAGATGTTTAAATATTTTGATCTGTTTTCATTAAGTGATTTTTTTTGTTGTTGAGAACAGTCCATCCTGTGCACTAAATGGTCAGAGACTCTCTGGGGGAGTAATAAATGCATGATATTTGAATGAAACTTTGTCTTGGCATGTAGCAGAAAGAAGAAAAATGTAAGGTTTTCTGTGCAAACTCATGTGGAAACTTCTTAGATTTTGAAATTTTAACTTTGCTACCCTAGTACTGTATTCAATTAAAATTGGTTTTATTTGTTATTTAAACTAATATGGAATTTTCTCTGAATCTTTTCACACGTGCATGCTCAAACATATATATGTTTATGTAAAGTGTAGTTATTTAGTATGCATAGAGTTGTGCGAGAGATGTATGTTGAGCCAGAACTCTCATTCCTTAGCTGCCCCATGAGACTTTAAAAATTATGGTTTCCTGTTTACTTGTTAATTCATCATTATAAAATCCAAATGCTATTGGTGTTCTCAGTGCTCCTGGTGAGTATCTGGAATTTTAAACAAATCCTTTATTTTCATAAAACGAGAACCAAACTTTATTTATATAAATTTGATATTTTATAAACACAGAGAATGCACAGTGTTTTTAAAAACAATTCTCCCATCATCTGAATTGTAATTACAGAGGATATTTCACGAACACAATATTTAAGATGTTCTTGTTTTCCTCCTATTTTCAAATCCTATGTTTAAGAGTAGATGCATGTCTGACTTAGGTGTTACTACTGATTGATTCTGCAAGGTGACAGGACAGGCAGTGAGCAATGCTGAACAGAGGAGAAAACGAGGGTTTACCACAACCAAGGATTGCCTTGGTGTGGTAAAGCTTAAAAAGGATGTTATCTCTCTGCCACCCAGTGCACTTTCCCAGCTGATTCTGAGTGCAGCTGTCAGATCTGCCAAGTCAGTTTTCTCCTAAGTTCACTGAAGATTTGAGACAGTAATAATGATGAAATTAGATGTGGGCATTTAGATTGTGTTCTCTTGGGATCTTCAGAAAAGTGCAAGTTTGGACAGCTTGACCTCGTTGTAATTCACACAGAGCTTGTTCTGGAAACTGTGGTTTTCTGCCATTGGAACACACACAGATCCTCTCCTGGAGGAGCCTCTGGCCATTCCCAGACATTGTTGATGGCAAAAGTTCAGGAGGATGTGAGCCAACTCTCTTATTTGTACCATTTATCTCCCTGTCCCTCACCCGATCTTGACTTTTTCCATGGTTATGAGAAGAAAAGATTTTATAGACATCTTTACAGCACAGTCTCTCCACTGATGTCACAAGCAAGCATAATCTTTTCAATACAATGTGATAACTGAGTCCTAAGAGGGATTTCAAATATGTGGTGGGTGACCTGCTTGGCATGTTTCCTCTCTACCTCTTTGATTTCCTCTCTCTGTACTGCACTCAGACTGTAATGGTTATTCAGCTGAAGCATGTACATTGGAGTGGGTATTGATCCCTGCTCCACTTGCAGAGTTTGGCTGGCTATCCCTCCTCTGAAGCTCTCTTACCATTAAAAAGATTGTGTTTGACTGAGGCTTGGACAATTAACCATTTATTTTGAGCTACAAAGTCCTTGTCTTTTTTCAAAGCTTCCCATGTAGATAATGGTTATTCTTCAAAATGTTTTTTTACCTTTGGGCAGCCGAAGACATGCCATTTTAATTGCATTTTGGGAAATTTTTAACTGATTGGTCAGTGGTAATGTCTGTAAACATTTGACAATATAATTTTTCCCCACCTACAAAGCTTGTTCATTGTCATGACTCTTTACCATTCCCTTTACCTTCAAGTTTTATGCCCAGAATTTAGTATCTAGAGATCTTACTGGGCAACAAGGTAGTGCTGCTCACTAAATGCTCTTCATATATTTGTTGCAAGAGGAAGGTGGATCTCTGCTAATCCATTTGAATGCTTCTTTTGACATTAACCACACCGTGCTTCTTGATGAAAGAAAGAATTTCAGGGATCCAGCTGGAATTCCTCTTTTCTCTTTTGGTCAATGCCAAGTTCTCAGCTGCACATCATGTTCCTGCATATGAGCTGAAAGATAAGAAGGAACTTTGAGAAATTGAATCTTTTCTATTGTGGTACCTGGAGGCTAATTATTGTTTCAGGTGGCTATGCAATCTATCATTTACAGATTGTGTATTCTTGTCTTTGGCTGACACTGCTGCTTTTGTGGTGCTTGTTCAAATTGGATCAGGCATGAAGCATCTTGATTCCTTCTTAGGAATCACTCCACAATTTGTACTAATGCTTTTCCTGTGGGCCAGTTGCCCATAGACAGATAATGGATACATTTGTAAAACTTTGTTAATATGGTGATATAATCCTTTAATTGTGGAAAATAGTACTCAAACAACTTGAAAGATTTAAAGAAACTCTTCTATTAAATGTTTTAAATTTAAGCATAGATCAAAGACTGAAAATAACATGAAGAGTTTAAGTAGGCTATTGAGGAATACCAGTTAATAATGGCATAGTAAATAAAGTAATCAAAAGGAAATCCCTGAAACTGTTTTTAAAATGCCCCACAAAACAATAAATCTCTAAATAAAAAAAATTAAACATACCCTTTATACTTTTCTATGAAATTGAAATCCAGAAATTTTGATGGTTAAACAGTGAGAATCCTTTTATACTGGTTGCCAAAGGTTTGCATTGAAAATACAAATCAAAATAGTTTTTAGGTCAGAGCACATGCAATAACCAGACAGGTTTTGAGTCTGTTCCTCATCTTGGATCCCAGAACTAATAGTATTTCAGTTTAAATAACTCTGCATCCTGTTTAACAGGACTATTTTTAAAGCACTAGATGGATTTAAGTATGAAGACTGAACAAAGCTAATTGATGGTTTATTTTTCTTTAGCCCCGACACATGTTTTTAAAGTACATTTTGTCCATTTAATCAGCCAACTCTTACCATTACATATCTTCAGTGAGCATTTTTTCATTCCACTTTTCCAAAATCCCATCTATTTTCTCCTATTTTTAACAAAATTGTGTAGGTTAAAGACGTTAAACTTGTCTGTAAGAATGGGGAGGTTCTGATGCTTCAAAGGTTATCCTTGTGAAGTCAGTGGTTATTTTATACAAAAGCATTCACTGACAACAGGAATGCTGGTATTGCATTTTGCCAACAGGCATGTCCTTAGTCATTTAAAACTGCAAAACAAACCTGAAGCCCACAGTTTTAAGAGAGTCTAAAGCTGTTTAATAGGAAATTAAAAGGATACCAGTGTTTTCTCTTGCTTGAGAATTTGGAGAAAGCAGAGTACTGGTGACTAGACTGAAAAACCAAGATGGCAAAACCAAGATGTAAATTTCAATATAGGTTGAATGTTTATATTTAGAAGGCTTTCTCAAAAGACAGATGTATTATTAGGCAAAAAAAAGAATAAAAATTCTCTCAAAAGAAGAAAATATACACTTTTTTTTCTTTTGTGCAAAGAAAATGAAGACTGATTTATGCAAATACAGAAAATATTCTGCACATGGTAGTTTACTACTATTCTTATTTTTAAGTAATAACTTCACGAATACATAAATATGAAATATTTTGCCTAAAAGAGCAAGTTTTGGGTTCTAATCCAGTCTATCTGTTCAAACCGCATATCCTAACTTATGGGAGATTTTTCTGTTGTTTTTGTGCTTAAATCAAAGGGACTCTGTTTAGTGCAAAAAATAATGAGGTTTCCTCAGAAATTTTGTGAACTCTGAATTAATATGTAAGCAATAGAATTTATAAAATAGCCCCTTACCCTTTTGTATCACTAAAGAGCGAACAATTTCCCCTTGCCACCTGGTTTAATTTGAATCCATGCTTCCAACAAACAGATGACAGAAAAGATAAACTACAGAAAGAATGAGCAGGTAACTAGAAGAAGAAAGAGCTGAAGCAGGAAAGGGCAAGATACATTTTTAAATAGGATTTGTGATTTTTATTGTATAAGATAAAAAACTTTTTTTACACCTGATTCAAAACCAAGGGCAAATTTAATAAACTGTGGATGTGTTTTGAGTGAATTAGCTTATTTTTCTCTGTATATTTTCACAGAGAGCATTTTTTCAATAATCCATGCAAATCTACTGTAATACTTAGGTTGCCTGCAAGTATCTGACATTAAAAAAATCTTATATATCACCCAGACTTGTAATGGAGTACTTATAATGTCCTACTATAAAATTCATAAAAGATATGACTATAAATAGAATTTATGAAAAGAATTGAAGTATCAACTCAATATAGCATAGGTGGGACATGCTGCAGTGTTATCAGAGATTTACTCAAGTCTGTATGACGGAAATGACTGAGGCTCTGTGTGCAAAGGGGAATAAATTAGGAAGACAAAAATATTTGAGTGGCAAAAGCAAAACAAAGCAAACCCACAAAATTGTTATTGCCATAGCAGTATATTTGAAATGATTGATGAATGATGAAGGTGTTATGGCTACTTGTCGGGACTTGTCAAGACGACAATGCCTTAGAAGAATGTGTGGGAGCAAATCCCTTACTGAGCTCTGGTCTCAAATCCTGAGGATAGAAACACTTCAGCTGTGGTGTTGTCGGTTATGTTACCTGAAATTTGAAATCATGAATGTCTAAAAGTGCAAATATCTATTTAGAAACAGATCTGAAATTATTTTACAATTCCTTGAAAAGTAAAACCAGAGCAAATGCCAAAGCCAATTTCACTAGTGAAGGATCCAGGGGCAGGTTAGAGTGCTCTCAGGCATAGGGAGGAGAAGGCATGAAAGGAAATTTCATACATAAGATCTGGTCACTGCCCAGTCCCTGAATGCAAAAAACTGGGGTTTGAGCTAGAATATACCAGTTTAAGCAGGCTCTGGGACTACTTTTTATCTCAGAGCAAGAACTTCAGGGGGAAGAGAGAAAAGATGGTAGGAAATCACAGGCTTTTTTAGGGTGAAGCTTCTCTTAAATGTGAGCTAAGGTGTGAGCTGTGAAGCAGTGACAACAGGGTGATGGTTTCACAGTGATAATTTCCTGTAATGAGGAGAAATTCCAGCCCATTATTGCATGTGTTTAATTATTATAATGAAAAAATGTATTAGGGGGTATTCAGAAACCAGATATTGCATGGCAAAAGATGACATATAAAAAACACAGGCACATTAAAATATAGAAAATTTTGCATAGATAGAATGTAGAGACTCTTGGAAAATGGAGACTGAGAGTCAGTAGAAGACAAGGACAGGGAATTCAGATCTTTATTTTATCCTAAATAGAAAAATGTAGATAATTTCTGTAGTTATGTGAGTTTTAATGAAGGAAGAATGTCTTTCTGTCTTCTGCAGGATGTTCATTGTCCCATTGGGTTCTTGGTGCTGTAGTCCTCGTGTCAAGGCTGACTACCTTTATTCTACTTTCAAGTTGTTTACAGACACCACTTCTCTAAGTTACTATAGATTTATACATATTTGCTCATTTTCTTCTCATCTTTTTTTGGTTTTTCCCCCTTTTAATTATATTCACTATTTTTTGGTCTGGAGACATTAGAATATAATTTTTAACACCTTTTTAATTTTTTCTGTAAAAAATATTTGCTTTTGGTTTTGGATTTTCTATCCAATTTGGCAATATGTTTGATAATTCATTCAAATAATGTATTAAGAAAATTAATGTGAAGTATTTTGCTGCTAAAACACTTTTCCTTATTTAATTAAAGAAATCACATGATTCTCTGTTTTGTGTCATAGTCACAATCCAGAACTCCCTTTACCAATATGGTTATTTAGAGAGGATCCCTATGCACTGGGTATGTCACTGTGCACTGGGTGCCACAGGTACCTGAGATATCTGCATAGGGATGGCAGGGAAGAGAGAGGAACCTACAGGAGGCTGGGTTACTTCTTGATTGTCAGCTGCCACCTGGGGGTCACAGGGGATCCTTTAGGCACTGGATATCTGGGTTTTGCTGACTGAGTCCAGTGACACATTTCACTTACCTAAACCTTGCTCTGGTGCAGTCATGGCTGTGTTATATCCATTGGAAGGCTTGCCATCCACAGCAATGTTACCCATGAACAACTCTATGTTTTTGTTTTTGTTTTTTTTTTTTTTGTTGTTGTTGTTGTTTCTAAGTTTTATATTTGTTTCCAATTTACTACATATTTAAGTCACAAGAAGCAAAAGAATATTTTGTGTGAATCAATGCTGATTTTTCCCCACCTAGATTTGTGATTGTTATATTAGCTAAAGCTAGGTAAATAATACACCAGGAAAATGAATACTGAGGGTTGCATTTACTGACTCTTTTCACAGAATTCCATTATAAAATTTTCTATCAATCCTTGTTACATTAGAGAATGGATTCTCAATTGTGTCATCTTTCTAGTAAAGTATTCCAGTAAAACTGTCATTGTATTTTCTTGTTCCTTCAACTGAGCTCTCTGGGGTAAAAACAAGGGTTTAATTTGAAGGCAATCTAATGCTAATTTTTAAGACACTTCTTGTTTATCTATGGTAATTTACTGCAAAGGAAATTTCAGTGGTACAAGGCAAGCAGGAAAACAAAGCAGTTTGGCTCAAGTTTCAGTCACACTCTCTAAATGGGGACTGTGCTGCGTATGTAAATCAGATCCGTGGTCTAAAAGAAGCTTGAGGGCTTTAAAAGGCTCTATATGTGTGGGTGTCTTACTGACCCTGCATCATTCCCACAGCCCCAGTGACTAACAGGACACAACCTGGCCCCTACCACTGTTCTCTATCTATAGTCTTGCTATATTTCTTTTGTGTGTGAGGGGACAGAGACATGCCTGTCCTTCTGTTCAAGTCTTCCCTCTTTATCCCTGTCTGGCAGTTCTGCCAAGTGAGAGCAGGGCCATTTGAGACTTACGATTCAAAAACTAACCTGGCATTGGGGTTACAGTGGGCACAGCTACTCTTCAGAAAAACAAGGAGTTCTTTGAAAAGTAAAGTTAGAGAAACTGTGTTTTGTACAGCTTTACATGTTTTGATTTAACCTCAATGTCTTCAGATCCTACTTCTCCTGCCCTTTGCATATTACTCTTTCCACCCCTCTCCCCAGGAATCACGTTCAAACAATGCTCTCCACTTTTGTCCCCTGTTTGGCATGCTATCCAGAAACCACATAAGCTGTCTAGCCAGCTGAGCACAGTCTGGTATAAGGAAAAAGTATTTTTGGCTATCTACCACTTTGTCAGTATTTCGTTTCTGGGGAGCTTGCGTCAGTCTCCTTTGAGATCTCATTAGCACCTTGAAAATCCCAGGTCACTTGAAAAGGGAAGGAAAAACCTGAAATGTTACACTTCTCTACACATTTTTATTCTGACTTGGATTGATATTTGCCAAGATTGTTTTACTAGTAATTAGTTACTAGTAATTGCTGTCCTGGGAAAGATCTCAAGTGTTATCAAAGAGTTAAGGCAGCAGAGAGTTATTGCTCCACAGAAACCTGCTTAGTTATCTATTACTAACAAAACAACTTATTATGTTTTGTTTTTTTTTTTTTTTTGAAAACTCAGAATGGGACCTGTTGTTCAAATAGGGATAAATTAATATATTAAGAGCTTTCTGTACTTTGATGTGGGTGGGTATCTCCTTGACTACTGGGATATATTGATACCCTGTCCTAACCCTTATTACATAAACAAGTTAGGAATTTTCTTAATTATTTTTACTTCCCTAATGCAACAAAGCACCTTTTCTACAGCTACAGCTGCACATTGACATGAAGGCATAAGTTATTTTTTTAAAAGCTGCATATTACATTAAACCCTTCAGTGTTTTGATCGTAGTGCTAGTGCCTTACCATGTGAAAAATCCAGCTTTTATTTTATTATGAGGAAGAGATCCTCTCTTTTACATTCAATTTGGCTTTCTGTTCTGTAGGTCAGATATTCTGAAAGAAGTATCAGAAGATTGATATTCTGATATAGATTTACTAGCTGTATTATGTTTAACATACTCAGAATAATTTTGATACCACCATAAAACTGAAGAATCCTAGAGAAAAAGAGCAAAAGGAGCCATTCTGTCATCTTCCTGGATCTATGGATATCTTATATTTAACCCAGTTACTAATATCTTGAACCAAGTGCCATGGACTTCATATATTAATATAATGCAGTAGCTCTTGTTATTCCTTTCACAGAAATTTATAGAAGCTACTCACCCCAACTCTCCCTTTTTGAAGCCCATGGGTGCTGTCTCTACAGAGCATAGAACTCTCTACATCATCTTTGAAATAAAATAAACAGTAAAACTCTGACTGAAAGGTATTTTCTCCCTTTCCCAGTCATTTTTATTGTTCTCTATTGCAATGTGCAGTATTCAAAAGTCCCTATTACAGCAGGGGTATCAGAAACACCTAGAATAATCCAGCATACTTAAAAAAAATCCCATATCTAGATAATGTCATATTTTCTTTCTTCTTTCTCACTGCTGTCTTTCTAACTTTAGCAAGAGAGATCAGGCTTTATTTAAATCTGAGCAGGGACAGCTGTGATTCACAGTGCTCTCATGGCCCTGATGAGTAGAAATAATGCCAATTGATGGAGAAAAGTCATATTTTTCCTCTGCTCAACAGCAGTGGTACTGGAAGTTTGCTTCCAGTTTTGGGTTTTCTGTTCAAAAAAGCTGTTCAGAGATTGGCTGACATCAACAGAAGTTTACCAAATGGTATGGGGCATCAGGCATGGGACCTACCTGGAGAAATTGATGGAGTTGAGAATCCTTAACCTGTCAGGAGGAAGCTAAGGTCAGGTCTAAGAACTGCCTGGAGATAATTGCTAGCAGCTACAAAGATGGTGGAGCCAAGTTCTTTTCATTGATGGCAGAAGGCATAAAGAGGCCAAAGACAGCATTTTGGAATATTTGCTAGTCATGACATCAGGAAGGACACTTTCCTTTGGAGGATTATGCAATACTGGAACAGGTTCTGTCCTTGGAGGGGATGGACAAGCCAGGCAAAACTACAGCTGCTTGACTTCATGCAAGAGATTGTTGTGCTTTGGATAGAAAGCTGGAGCAGATAACCTCCAGACATGCCTCCAATCAGAGTTCAATGATTCTGTGATATATAGATGAGTTTCTCTGGATCAAATTCCAAATATTATATATGACCATTTAAACCTTGGTGTTGTTTAATGTTTTCTCAGTCATCCCATTAGTAGGTTTCATGAACAGTATGTAGTTTATAGGATCAAATCGTTGTTGATAATGTTGAATGTTAAACGTCCTTGAGAAATGCCACTGTTTCATTTTCTAATCAATGTTGATTTTTTTAATGAATATTTAACTAATTTGTTAATCTAAATCCCTGATGAAGTGTTTCTGTTTAGTAAGACAAATGGTTTCTATTTCCAAAAGTCTAGTCATAAAAAAGTACATATGCCTTTATTAATCAAGCATGCAATTTTCACTCAAAAAGTGAAATCTGGTTTGCTTTGACTGTAATCATTTTTTCATTAAATTATAATGATTGGTACTGATTACCGTTCAAATCTGTTAGTTTTGCTTTGTTCATTGTTAATACAATCTTGTGTCATCTGTTCCACCACCATCCCTGGGGCTGGTGCCATGTCACCTTTTTGAAAAGATTTGTAATTTCCATTCTTCCTGAATTTTTACTGTGTTCCAGACTAGTTACACTGGATTATCAGTAACTCTGAAATAATTTGTCCAGTCATTTAATGAATCTTAAATTCCCACTGGCTGACCCATCTGGTCTTAAAAAAAAAAGATTTAGCCAGTGTCTCCATATCTTTGTGGAACCAGCCCCATTTGAAGCACTTGCATGTGTGCACACATCTTGTGGGTTTCACCTTTGCTTACCCCTGCTCCAGTCTAGTAAATGGGTTATTTAATTGTAAAGAGATTTGAAACACCTGCCTAGTTTTCACACTGAGGTGCATCTTTGGATCAGATTGTTCTCCACCATCCCTTTAAAAATGTTCAACCACTCTTTATTTCTGTATCTATTTTGTAATAACTATTTATTTTTCTAATACAAACTTGAGCTTGAGGAGCAATTTTTTCTCCTGCCTACTTTGAACAATAGCCTTGATGAGAAGTATTTTCTTAGTAGATGGATCTGTATTTTTCTGCATTTCTCCAGGTCTCATTATGTTATGTTTATTCATAAATTTTGGCATGTATATAGATATGGATATGGATATGGATATGGATATAGATATAGATATAGATATAGATATAGCTATAGATATAGATATACATGTATTTGTTTTTCCATTCCATCTTTCTAAAATAAATGATAGCCAGAAGTATTTAAAGATGAGACTTTTGACAAACTTGCTTACAAAGTTTAGAAAAGAGCAAGTGATGTTTCTCTGATGAGATGAAATACATGGCTTAAGTCAAATTATTCATATTATTGCCATTAGCACAGGATGTCCGTATCATTTATACTTAGTGCTTCCTGCTTGAACCTCTTAGTGACCTCTTTGCAGAAAAGCAAATTTTGCTTCATTTTCTTAAGTGGTAAAATTAACCTCTTGCCTTTTTCAGCATCCAGATAGCCAGAGTTGTTCAGGAGGAGGGACATGCTTGCCTACACTCTTATCTTTCTCTTTTCTGTCCAGAATGCATGAGAGAAATTAATCACCTTGGCTATTCTTTGTGCTCCACAGTATGTCCTCTTCCCTCAACACCAATTCTGCCTTTGGGACTTACGTAAAAACAAACCACATTCCCCTGCACTCTGTCCTGCCCTTGGTGCTGCCATCAAGCTTTTTGAAGGTAGGGCTCACTTTCCCTGTGATAAATATTTTAAAATATGTAAATATAGATGCCCATATAAGTTAGTACTGTGCAAACAATTGACATAGGGAAGGAAAATACAGAGAAAGACAAATGGAACAGAACTGGCTGTAAATTGAGAGTTAGAGGCTCTAAAACAAGTGATTTCTTGGCTCCTCCTAATTGTGTAGGTATAAACCTGAAATGTGAAAAGTTTTCTTTTTTTTTTTTTTTTTTTTCTCCAATCGAAGTTTTGGTTTGGTCCTGCTTAGTAGAGTGCTTAGAAGAGTGAATAGCATCATTGCAATGAAATATGAAGACTTAGCTCTATGTTCGCTTTGGTCTTAAAGTGAGAATCATTCATTGAATAAAAAAATAAAGATTGTTGATAAGAGCTGCAGAATTATCTGTCAGGACCAAGTTAGGTAGAAAATACTTACAGGAACAAGGTCAATCATTACCACTTTGAACAACTATTTCTGTATTTTCTGGGACCACTCACCACTCACCAAGTTATTTTTCTTTTTTTATTTCTTAGAAGTCATCTCATATCTGCTCTAAATAAAGGATATTCAGCTCCTTTGATGAATTTGGCAAGGATAAGTGAAACCATAATTTCACTGACACTTTTTTAACTAATAAGCCTTCTTGCTGACCTGACGGATTTTGAAGTTTCTGCTTAGATAGTTAACAGAAAATATTTTGAAGTGGTTTTCTTGCTCTTCCTCTCATTTTATTTTTTCCACACATTTTACTGTCCTGAGAAATAGGCTAATGGTGGGCATGAATGGAAAGCAAATCTCTGAAAACTACTGAAAATAAAGGTGCTGCTAAAGCTGATGGGTAACAAACTCAGTCGGCTTCCTTTGTGGCTGCAACCTGTAGTTCTTCCAGTGAGTTCATTCATCTGGAGCTGGCATGGACAGTTTCTTTTGCCACCTCACAGAGAGAGCCTAGAATTTAGTTTTGATTAGAAGATGCCTTTGTTTGACTTAGCAGAAAGCCCCATATGGCAGCAGCCTTGAGAGCTTTTAGAACATGCTTTTGCTTGTCACTTGTGTTCCAGTAAATGTCAACATAATTGATATCCCCACAATCAATGTGTGTGCTTTTTTACAACTCTCCTTTTTTTCATGCATAAATGCTTCCTGTTCTGCCTTCTAATCCTGCCCTGGAGAAGCATAACAGTGCCTTATGACTATTGTTTTTCACTATTTTCACTCTCATCTCAATCCAAATTCCTTCAGCTGTGGTGAGCAGACTATATTTGTAAACTTTTCCCCCTGAGATAATGTCCTTCCTCACACATGTTTTCATATAAATGTAGTGCATCCTGCTACTTGAGTGCTAACATTGCCAGTTTCCTGGTTTAGTGATACTGAAGTGGGGTAATCATGATCCACTATTTCATTATTTATGTAAATATGTAAGGATAAAGAGGGAAAAATATCCTGGTTCTCCCTGTAGCTTTTTTGATTCTGTTTTTTAAGCATGGTGAAAATCTTAAGTGAGCTAATAAAAGAGCTCTCTTATTTACACACAAACATTACTTAGCAGATCTGTGACACAAGACATTTTCTTAGCAACTTCAGTGACTTCTAGTCCAGTCTCATGTTAAGATTGACCTTTTCCCTGACCTTAGGATGTTTTTAGCAAGATTGATGATTCTACATTTTTGATATAATATGATTTTTTTCAAACATTCCTTTTTTATTATTCTTTTGGATATTCTTTCTTATTCTTCTCACCATTTCTATGGATCGTCCTCTCGTAATTCTTCCAGAGCTTCATAAATCATCTTCTACTGATGCCAGCCATATCTTCTCTTAGATTCAACAGACTGCCCATGTGAATTAATGGTCCATATTAAAAAAAAAGAATTTTATAACTGTTCTACTTCTTTTCCTCCATCAGAGGCAGATACCAGATTATT
This sequence comes from Anomalospiza imberbis, assembly GCF_031753505.1. Classification (NCBI taxonomy): domain Eukaryota; kingdom Metazoa; phylum Chordata; class Aves; order Passeriformes; family Viduidae; genus Anomalospiza; species Anomalospiza imberbis. Next base: position 33,963,318 of record NC_089683.1, on the reverse strand, counting down.
CAGAAGCACAGACACTGAGTTACCATAAACCAAGCCGTTCTCTTTTTTTTTCTTACTCTACAATTTCTGCTAAAACTTTTCCTCTCCCTCTTTTCACTTTGAGGAAAAAAATGCCAAAAGCACAAAACCCTCTCATACACAAGCCTAGACATCAACTTCTCTCTTTCTTTAAAATGCTAGTTGATGTTGTGGTCACATACCACATGCTTCCTGGAGCCTCTAATTCTGACACCACTCTTCAAGTGTCCCAAAGCAGGGACACCAGGGTAGTCAGACGAACAACATCAAGCCTGGGTTTGGTTAAGCCCAACATATCCTTTCTATTAAGCTTCAGCTGCCTCTTGCCATCTTATTGGACCCATGCAGATTTTACTCACCCTGTCAAATGTCATTTCTTAGGGCAGCTATTTCACTTCTTTCATAGCACTTGTGGTCATTTTGATGAGAAATCTCTTTCTGATGCTTCTCTCTCTTGTGGTAATAAAACAACCAGCACCTTCATGGCACAGCAGGTAACTGCTCTCCGGCTACAAGAACGTTTCTTGAACTCTTGTTGCCCTGTAGTAGATCTGAACAGTAACTTATGTGCTTCCACCAGCGTGGTACACAGGGGAAGAAAAGGCCAGATGAACTATTCTCTAGGCCAACAACTTGGCTATAACTTTCCCAAACGGCAGTCTAGTAGTGGTGGGGAATGTGTTTACTGTTCTCTTACATATACAGTTGAATATTCTTTTATTGACTAAGTTTGAACTATGGAGGGTGGGTTTTGTTTTTCTTCCCTTAGGAATTATGGAGTGGCAGATGTAAAAATGGTAGGAACACAGTAGGTGGAATGGGTTTATAGAAAATAGGGTGTGATGCAGATCATGATTTTAGACTTATTTGATGCTGAGAAAATTTTAGCTTCTCCATGACCATTTATTGATGTTATTCTGCCCATATTGGGGTAACACTAATAAGCCTTTTTAAAGTAATTAAGATTTTTCTGCCTCTCTTAAGTAAAATATGGAACTTCAGATACTTCCTTCAGTGTTATATGACTTGAATATGTATATATTCAAGTATATACAGTATATATACCTTGAACATATATATAACTTCAGTATATATAATTTGAATATGTTGTATAAACAATGAGAAACCATATACTCAATCTGATTTAATCTTGACAGTGTCTACAGTAAATAATATAAGACATTTACTTATTTAAATACAGTTCTAGCACTCCTAGGCGTAAACTTGAATGAACTTAATTAAGTTTTAAGTGTGAAGAGGGAATGTAGAAAACATAATTCCTCAAATAAATGAAGAAGCAGTAGAAAGTAATGCCCTACGTATGACTTTGCATTGTAGTCCAGCTCCCAAGGAGCCTTAATGATATTGGCCTGCCCATACTCTATTACTCAACTGGGAAGTGGTGGGCCTGATGTGCTGATTTCAATTTCTTGTGTCCTGGAGATGAGGAACTGCATCACTGAACAAGAGAAGTGTCTTGGACTGGGTGTCTAAAGAGGTACATTTAAAGAAGGTTTGAAGATATCAAAATATGTAAAGATTGGCATGTTTGCCTCAGGAAATAAAGTATGAGATTCTGGAATGCTGAAAAGGCCAGCAGAGTTGGTGTATCTTTGCCCTTAACATACCTAAGAGCATCAGGCAGGGATTAAGAGAGGTTGTTTTAGCTGAGTCATTAGAAGAAAAACCTGGGTTGCTTTGTTCTGCCCTGTGAAAGGCTGAAACAATTTGCCAAGTTAGATGTGCAAGCCTTCATCCATTCAGACACACAGTGGAAAATATAGTTTAAGAAGCAAATTTCTGACATATTCCCTGCCTGTATTTTTTGTTATTCTGCTTTTTTTGTGCTTATCTTTTAAACCACAAGACGTGAGTTATCATTATGATTAGTAATTTGATTTCTGACTGTGTAAGTCCCATATACAGCTCTCCTGTTCCACTCAGGCTCATAATGCTACTCCTGAATCAAAATAATTACCTACAGGACATTTAGGACTTTCCAGGAGTAAAGGAAGAGAGCCTGGGCATAGAAATTCTTCTCTCCATCTCCTAGCATAATGCAGACCTTCTTGGATATTCCATGCAGAATCTAATCTTTCTCCACCAAATTCTTATTATTAAGGTGTGGTTTTTAGTTCCTAGGGAAGTTATGTGAGGTGTTGGAGTAAAGTTTGACATATTTTTGGAATGGATAATATCAGAGATTTTGCAAGAGTCATTCTGACATTGAAATTTCTCCCTTCACCTCATTTGGACTGAATTCTTCTGCTACATCTTGTGATAAAAACCAAAGTGAAGGAATTATCTAGAACAGAAAAACAATCTTTTTCTACTGAAGGGTAGAAAACAAGCATATAAAAGCAAATTAAATTAGAGTTACATAAAGCTGAAGAGGAGTGTGTTCAGTTAAATCACGAATTATGTGAAGAATGTGGGCAAGGAGTGATCAGTCATTGGTTTTGGGGGCAGAAAAACTAGTGGGCCTCAGTGAAGCTTTCCTGCAGCAGGTTTAAAGGAAACAAAAGGAAATCTTTATGATGCATATTAAATTCTAAGAATCCTCATGGGACATTTTGGAATCCAAAAACATAAAGAAAGCTGGAAAGGATCTGGATAGATCAGTGAAGATTAAGTCCATTTGTGACTATTCCATGCAGCCATTAGATGCAAGCTTCGTGTCAGACACTCCCACTGATAGCTGGAAACAGGGGATTACAACACAGGAAGAGCCCTTTAATGTGGGCTCTGTTCTTGTTCTGTTCTGTACACATCTGCTGCCAGCAGTTCTTGGAGAAAGGATACTGAATATATGGACCTTCAGTGTTGGACAGAGCAGAGCACTTTGTAGGAAACAGCTGGTAGCTTTCTGGATCCCAGAGGAATGAAACACATCTTCACTTGGCTGTATTTCAAGCAAATGTTTAATGTGACATCTGCAGTGAACTTTATAGCTGAGAAATGCAAGGCCATTTGGTTATAATGCTATTGTAGCTGTATTCCCTGAGTTAACTGCAGTGTACCAGAAGATCTTTCAGTTTTCTAGTGATTACATTCATTTAATGAATAAAATAATAGTATTAGGTATATATTAACATCAGCTGCATAGTTTGTCTGACATGCACAGCATAAACAAAAAAAGCAGAGGTACCTATCCATCACAAAAGTGGTGAAGGATTGAGGAAATTGGAAAATATGATGAATTAAGGTTGTTCAGGTGCTACTATGCAGAAATATAACATCAGGTTTCATATCAGAGACCATAAAAGACCCTGTTTCTGTGCAGTTTTCTCAATTCTTCTGAAACAGAAACATAAATACATATTTTCACAGTATCAGGAATTTGATTTCTTCTCTACTCATTGATGAAAAGAACTAAAAATGGAAGGTGATAAATGACGTCTCAGGCTGTGTAAATTAAAGAGTGTGCACTGCACTTGTTTGCAGCACCTGCTCACATACAGAAGACCCTCTAGGACATATTTGGCAATCCTAGACAGCCCAGACTGTCCTGTAATGAACTCTGAAGAGGACAACTCTTAGTTGGAAGCTTTTTTGCAGTGAGAAAGGCAGACACAGCTGAAGGCTTCCCATTGCAAATGCTTTTCTCCTTGTGTAGTGGTTTATATTTGTTAATTTAAGATTTTCTCTAATTTAAAGATTTCTTGGTTAACATATTAAAGAGTGTGATGGGTTTTGGTGTTGGTTAATTATTAATGTACTTATTTTTTGTTGTGAGACAGGATTAGGAGAAAGGTAAAGTAAGCTTAAAATTTTGAAAGGGTATAAAGAAAATTTACTAATAGCAATCATGTCTGCCCTGCGCACTGACTGCCAAAATACCTGAGCCCCCTGGACCTGCTAGACATGGGTGTGGAGAGGGGTGACCTCTCTGTAGGAGAGCACACACTGCTTGAATTGAGGCTGTGTATGAGAACAAACATGTTTTTCCCCAACCAAAGATGCAGTGATGTCCAAGGGCATGGTACCAAGCAGGAACACCTATTCAAATACATGAAGAATGCTCAGTCAGATGTGCAAGGCAAAGAGAAAAACTCTGTACCAGGTCATTAAAGGAAAATATTCACAGGAAACACTAAGAGAATATCTTTTCATTGTTTGAAATATGCTCACTTTGACAGTGTTTGTGCCACCCTTTTATTCATTTTAGAACATTTACTAAAACCAAAAATAACTGGCAAGAATTTTTACAGATCTAGCAAAGGTCAAGCAACTATCACAAGCTTAAAAAGCAAAAATTGTATTTATGATGGTTGAGGGCTCATGTTGAAAAGGGCACAGGCTTCAGGTATGTGACTCATGCAGTACCATGCGACCTCTTTTTCCAATGGAAAAAGGTCACAATTCATTGTAAATATTTTCAGAAGCAAGAAAAAAAATTAGTTTGAAAATAATTTTTTGCATATGGTTTTGAAGATGGTGAAGATTTTTAGAGAGAACAACTTAACAAATAAATATTTTTAAGAAAAATTGCTATCTTGTGACAAGTTGTCCACTGAACTCTGCCTTGTATAAAAAATGAATATTTTAGTTATGCATTGTGAGCACTCTCTGAGACAATCAGTAAGATAAAAAGGTGAAACATTTTCTGTTGTTGTGGTATCAGAACACATGAAACTCACCTTCTAAATAATTTCCCTGGAGATCTTGAAAAAGAAAGCTGTAAAGTAGAAAAAAAAGCCAGTATATTGTAGTCAACGCACTGACATTTGGCCTTTTTCATGTGGAATTTAAGAATTCCACGAGGATTAACTTTTTGAGGAAGTGAATATTTGATAGTTCTGTATTTGGGTGAAATTCATACAGTGACAGGAAAATTCTACAAGGAAATTTCTGTTTGTGTTGTGGTGTGTTACTAAGTTCATAAAGTTAGGTTTAGGTAGTCATTTTATGTTAGTTTAGAATGGTATGTTCCTTGTATCCTCCATTTCTTTCCCTCACAGTTGGTTCAGTCCAAGTTGTTTGCCCCAGATGTTCCTGCCACTTGGCTCCCCAGTTAACTGTCAATCTTCTCACCCCTCCCTGCTCTTTCCTTGTTTGGTTCTGCCACTCAAAGTTTGTTAACACCCCTCCAGTTGTCAATCCTGTAACCACCCCCGGTTTCTTCCAGAAGTTTCAGTGTCAATCACCCCAGTTTAACTTGTCCGTTTGTCCCCTGGCTTTGTACCCACCCCTGTCATGCTGTCATTTGTTGTTATGATTTATGTAATCCCCTCATAGTTTGTCCCTATTGGATGAGATAGGTTCACACCCCTGTCCGCCCACTCCCTATTTAAGTTACTGCATTCCTTGATCTGACTGACATTCATCCCTGCACCCACCCTGAGAGGATCTTTGTTCCTGCTCTGTCTGGGCAATAAAGACTCTTTGGGCACGCAAACGACTGTCCGTTCTTTCGTCTCTTCACCTCCTCCCAGCGTGTTTTGGCTATCTAAGCTGCGTGACCCACGCCGCAGCACTCAGCGCTACCAGGCACCACTCCCGTGGTGGCCACCGGCCTTATGCGAGCAGTGCTAGCCAGCGCATCGCAACCGCTCGTGGCCGTGGCAGATAGCCGCCGCACTTTAAGTGTAATGTTTCAAATACACAAAGAAAACAAAACTTATATTCTCTAAATAAAACATATTTCTGTCTTCCCTACTCAGAGTATCAACTTTTATTATTTGTTCTCTATGGTTGTGTATTACAAAGAAATGAAAACTCAAGATAACCAAGAAAAAACAACAAAAAGACCTTGCGAAAACCACCCCCTTAGACTCCCCCAAAACACCATCTTTCACTCTTTTGCTTTTTAAAAATAGTTTTTAATTTGAAATCATATTAAGGAAAGCCTCTCCTTACAGATGGCCTGGAATGATTAAATTTAAAATTGATAAACTTTTCTCTGCAGTATGAGACAGTGAGGAAAGCTCACATACCAGCCAAAAGAATTGGAAATAATGTTCAGGTACACAAAAAAAATCCATTAAATCCACTTTACATTCTTTCCAGAGTCTTCATGGATAAACCAGGAAGATCAGCCCTTGAGCTGCTATTGGTTTCACCTAAGTGGTGGCATCTATTTATTTATGTGAGGGACAGAAGTAGCCATTCCCAAATGAAAAGCAGAACTTAAAATAAAAATTATGAACGAACTGCACTCAGCTGCACACTAGTTTGGCACTCACTGTTCTGTATCTTGGCCTTGTTCTGCTTTGTGGTCTCTGGGCTAGAAAATATATTTTGTTCCAACAATTAAAGTTCCATTTTACATTTCTCAGGACCAAAATTTCTGACTGAGATATTGCCAACAATAGAAAGCTAAAAAGTTAATCCAAGGGTGGGGCACAGCATTGAATAAATTGTACATGTTCTCTCAGAGGTTTTTTCATTGCTCCATCCTATATCCAACACTGAAATAATAACATCTTAAACTAGGTTAAATTTACATTTTTTTCTTCATTCCTTGGGAACACATGACTGCAATGTGACAAGCCTCACATTTCTTCCTCAAACGGTTTTTAATTTTTTCTTTACAGACAGGCTCAGCGTTTTCATGGGCTCAGTTATTATGAACTTTGGAAAAAAGATAATGTGCATCTCCATCAGTCATTGAGATAATTCAAGTTCAGGGCAGAAATACTGTAACCAATGGGCCTGCTTGTCAACTTTCCAAAGTTAGACCAAAAATATGTTTCCTACTGTCCCACTGTTTTTCATCTCACAGTTATAAAAAACATGGTTAAGCCATGTTATCTGATCAGGTCCTTGTAAACCATACAATTCAATGAATCATTATTAACTAAACAAATAAAAAAAGGCTTTCACTTTATGTTATCTTGTTTAATGTGATACATGTGCAGTTTGTTTTCTTTATGTTTAATTTCCTTTGTCACGTTCTCATCCGCATTACCTGTTCTGCCTTGTCTCATCTTCTTTAAAAGGACAGCTCTGATCTTTGGCTTTCTCAAGTCCTTAGATCTTGGCATCATGGGGCTCATGATCTAACTCATAGATAATCTATCAAGACTTGGTGGCTCTGAGTACAGATCTGAACAATGCTCTTGAACCTTGCAGAAAGGTTGACATTTTCAGATTATGATCCACAGAAAATACTATGATGAGCTGTTTAGAGTAGTTTCCTGGAAATGCGAAGGGGAAGTTTGAACAAGTTGTATCAAATCTTGGAACATACATTTTGGGGCAATGCCCAGGTTACATTTGCTTTGAAATAGATGACTGATTATCTGGTAACTAGGGATCTGCTGTGAATTACATATATCTGCAAGCCAGATATTGTGTTAGACTCTTGAACGATGGGCTCATTTATGCACCTTTCTTACAAACTGTAGAAAGCAAAGGGAGGAGCTGTCTTGCTCTATAACACATGGTTGTTTTCAAGCTGCAGAGTTCCTGATGAGGGAATCAAAGGGTGTTTGATTGCAGTCTTATGTATCTTGATCACTGTTTGCAGAGCCTTTAAAAGTAGCCTGTAGATAACCAGCAGTCCAAAGTCTAATGGGTGAACAGTCAGTGGCAAAAGAAGTCTTCTGTCATATGGCCTCCAACATAGCTGAGTGGTCTTCACTGTAAGTACCTACATTTTCCCCTAAAAGACATTATGGGATTACACTTTACTTAGGTCTATTTGTTGCAGTTCTATTTGTCCTGATTTTTTTTCCCCCCACTGAGACAGAAAACCAATGGAGACTCTAGTACATTTACTGAGGAGCTCATTCAAAAGAAATGTAGGGGGTGATCCACCTGCTTTGAGACCCAGCATGGTTGGACCCCGTTTACGTATTTACATCTCTTTCTGTATCAATCTAAAATGGGGAATCAGGAGAGTATACAAGATACTGGTTTTTATTATTTTTATATTGTTAGGATACATCATATTGACTACACAAATAATGTTTTGTTGCTTGCAAGAAGTAAAGAAGAGATACACATACTAAGTCAACCTCCCTATTGCAGGACTTGGCTGAAAAGCTGTTTATAAGTCCAAACAGATGTTTAGAACAATGAAAAGTTTATGGAGTGTATGTTTATCTTTAAAAAGAGAACGTTTCAGAGTTCATTAAGGCTCAGAATCCAGTCTTTCTTGGAGGAACTTGACTTGCCCAGGTAGATTAGAGAAAAGCTCAATGATCACAGAAATATATTTTTTCAAATATCATAGAAAAGCTTCCTTTCCACTGAAAAACAAAGACTATTGCATTGTTCACTGTGGGTTTTTTTTTTTTTTTTTTGAAGACCAAAGCTGATAAAAAAAGTTTTTAACCCTAAATTTGGGGATTATTTTTACTAGATTTTAAAATATATTTTTTAACTGATTATAGCTCTTGACAGATTTGTAGAAGACAGTGTAAAATTGTCCCTTACTTAGAAAATATTCATATTTTGCTCCTGCATTTAAAAATATTTTCAATAGTGTTAATACTTACAGAAATTATTTAACACTGAAAAGTCTGCTTTGTGCAATTGTATGGATCAGGCAAAAAATAAAACTACCTTTCTATCTAAATATTACGTATTATTCAAATGTAACCTAAAATAATAGATTTCTCTGTATATAACCTCTAATTCATATTTTTGTATAAAATGTTCATGTGTCAGTTGATTTTTTTCTTTTCCCAACTATTTTTTTCTTTATATGTGATCTTCTTGTTTTAGTCATTCTGCCTAGTGAACATTTTATTCCCTTTTCAAACTGTTTAAATTTTAACAAAAATATTCCATCTTTAGACAAACATTCTTTTGAATTACAATGACATTAAATAAAGAGTCCTTCTGGCATGACAGCCAGAGTACTGATAAAACTGTAGAATCAGCAGATCCATCAAATACCCTCCCCCAAAATAATAATTTGTCAGAGATCGTAGCAGCATCTACTGCCTGTATAGTCTTACATGGGAAAATACAGTTTTCAAAAGAAGTGAGTCCATAATAAAAATGTTATGATCTTGGCAAATAAAACTCAGTACTTCATTGCAATGTGTAGCAGTTAGACTCTGTACTTTGTCTTCTCTGAAGAGGAAACATTAACATGTGACAGTATTATAACTTCTTGAAATGATCTCTTCATTATGTTGCAAAAAAAGTATATGTGGCGATACAAAGAATGTTTTATCCACAGAGAATGGGACTGTCTCCAGTGTCAGGGCTGACTATCATGTGCTAGCCTTATCCATGCTCAAAGATGGGAAGATGCAAGCTGGTTTTTAATCCAGAACTGCGTAGCCACCTCACTGGTTCATATAGAAGGCAGAATTTGTTAGCAAGTAGAAAAATTATTAGCCTGAAGGGGTTGCAGGCCTCTGTTTAATAGCCTAAAATTATGGATAGAGTGTGACATTTGATGTTTTTGATTATTTGGATTCTTAAATACTTGGGACAGTCATTGTTGAAGTGGGTAGAAGGAGTAGACAGATGACTCATTGCCACAGACTAAGGCCTGGGAATGCTTGCTGGTTTATCCATCTCACAGAGCAGTGTAATTTTTTTGCTACCTTCCCAGGCCAATGAGCTGCATCACTAGCTTCCTCTTAGTCTGACATGGCATACAGATGGATGTGTTGGATTTGTATTGCAGGATAGGACTGGATGTATACTGACCTCGGACTGCTTCTGGATGAGGCTATGTTCATAGAAGAGAAAGGATCAAACATCAGGTGGTGTAGCTGCCTCTTTAGGCAGGCTATGAATGTTGCATTTTTATATGCATGGCACGTAGGTGACTCTGTCCAAATTACTTTGTCCACAGAAATCCTCAGCCATAAGATGAATACTCTCAAGGGCTCTGTCTTCAGTGATTTCAATACATAGAGAAAGCAAATCACTCAGCAGAGGCTAAGCTCTTATCATCCCAAAGCTGGTAGTAATCCAAAGCATTCTTGGGCAAGGTGCTTAATGGGAGTAACAAAAAAGCAGCTGAACAGAAAGCCAGTAATCCGGGCCCTGGCATCTGTGAAGGGAAAATAATAATAGTATATTTCCTTCTCCAAACTCTTGATGACTGCCAGCAAGAATACACTATATAGGACAGTAATTTAATACCGTGTCATCTTTTCCCCAGGTATGTTTTTGGGCAGAATTAACTCATGAAATAGCTATGAAAATTAACAATGTCATACTGTCCACTTGAACCAAATTCAGCCATGAAATCTGTGTTTTTTACACAGTTTTACAGGACCCTGGGAAAGCCTAGGCTTTTAATTTGCCTTGCAGATATATGTGAAGTTTACAAATTCTTGCTTTTTTTTGGTGAGATTTTCAGCTAGTTATTTGAACTAGATTTTTCCCCCTTCTTTTAATGAATGAACGAGGACCTGGAATATATATTGTAGAAGACTTGGGGAAAAGAGTCACAAGAGCTCATTTATCTGTGCAACTGATTTATTTCCTCTGAGGTGGCCCTTGCCCAGCCCACCAACATATTCTCAGCAACTCAGTCTCATTGCTCAACTGCAGATTGCAAACAAACTCAAACTAAGAGGAAGATATAACTTAAATAAACACTTCCCTTTCAAGGTTCACCCATGTAATATATATTATATGTGCCTGGCATAGTGGGAATGAAAGAGAATTCAATTTATGATGGGAACACTGCTTTTAATTCAATAGCCTGGCACATTAATAAAGAATGATTAAATGTCAGTATTTGGAGAAGCCCATGTTATTCTAGAAATGTAACATTCTGGTTGACAGAGTCTTGAACTCCTGTGAAGAGTAGCCCTTTAAATCTTGAGGTCTGACTGCTGTTTGCCCGGTGGGCTGTCTTATCTGATGGAACCACAGCCAGCTGAGGGTCTCCTTATTTGACCTTAACTTTCCTGTTAACCACCTACAGCTTTAACTCAAGATGCCAAGAATTTTCTTGGCATCCTTCCACAGAGTGCTGGGCCAGATTCTGTTTCTAGTTACAGCAGCGTAAACTCTGGAACTGATCTATCCTCAGCTTCTTCAACCTTGTTGGAATCTCAGAGCAGTTTCTGTCTCCCTATAGATCTGACATCTCTTAATTCCTTGCTTAGAATGACTTACAGCTAACTCTCCTTTTTTTGGTCATGTCTTGTGTGTTTGTTTAGAAATTTTGCAGTGATCCATGTATTCATGCTGATTTTATGTAGTGACTATCCAGTCTGACTGAACAGAGTTTGGTGTGTTTGTATAACTATTTCCTACATTCATAAAGTTTTAACTGCAGTATTTTTCTACTTTTTTGCCATTGTAGTTAAGGCTGGGTGAATGGGGAAAAAATATTTAAATAATACTATTATGGTAGCTTCCTTCAACTATCTCTTTGTCTTTAATGTCCATAAACATTTGGCATGCTAAGTAAATGGACTTTAATAATCTGATTTGTTTGAAAGAAGCTGTAGTCTTATCCAGCCAGGTGAAGGAAAACATGCTAAATGACTTATTGTTATCTGAGTTAATCTTAAGAGCTAGACTACTAAATATTGAACACCCAATAGATTCACTGTTATCAATTAAAAGTTAAGAATTTGCACGCAAACACACACACACACATACACACACAGACACAGAAATATTTAAAAATTTAGAATGAAGTAGGTCAGTTTATGGACTAATTTTCCTAAGGCTGTTCTATGGACAGAAAAGAAAAGCAAATCAATAGTTCATTATAATATACTTGCTCAACTTTGTTTTGTTTAGACTTGAGAATTTCTGTTATTGAGTGCTCTGGACTTGCTGTTAAAGGCTTCATCAGATAATCTGCAACAGTTCCACTGCCACACTTGCTTCTACAGACTTGGAAATTAGTCTTATATCAGAAAAGATATCCACTCTGCTATCCAGTGCAGTGCTGAGTTATGAAATTCAAACTTGTGTGTAAATTGATTCAACCTGCATGTCAAATGGAGTTATGCTCTATTGCCAACCATGGTCAGTTCCTGAGGGCATATCCCAACACCTCTGCGCTGCAGTTCTGGCTCAAGGACAGTCTGTCTTCCATTTCATTTGGAGAGTATTTTTTTCATTAGAGTGAAGTTATCATGTCTTCACAAACTATTTGAGACAGAATTTTATGGAGGAAAAAGTTAAAATATACAGATTCTGTTTCACAGCAGATTTCTGTGGACAGGAATGCCTCTTACTGCCCTGCTTCCTTGTAACAGCAGAGTGCCTGGTAATCTTATTTCTCACTGTTGTGATTCCAACATAAATTATTTGGAATAAAACATCACGTTTGAGTGAAACTTGAGCCTGGAAATTCAGAACTTCAGGAAGATTACAATAGCCAGCAACTAAGCTATTTTTCTCTTAGCAATATTTTTGTTGGTTTCATATTTTTTCCTGTTGTGCAAAATAACTTTTTATATTTCTCAGGCATATATAATAATTTATAATTATATAAAATTTATAATTATTATAATTTATTTTAAACTCTACCTCACTAGAACTACACTCTATCAATTCAAACAGAATTGTCTCTGTAGAGCTGTTCAAAATGCCATAAAATTTTGATTTTTGTCAATCTATAACTATGAAAATGTTTTGAAAAACTTTGGGATATTTTTCTATTACTGCCTAAGAATCTCTTCCCATCCTCTTGCAAACAGGAAATGCATGAAGTAAGATTAGAGTTCATTTTAAGGGACTGGAGAGATAAATGTGTTTTTATTGATCCCTCGGTGCTCTGAGTCACAATGTTTAAAAGGACTGCTGCCAAAAAGTTAAATAAAAATTTTCTTTCCCTTCAATGCTTTCTAGCTTTATTACAGACCAGTCCAAGTGGAGCACATGTAACTAGAAATTGTATGCCTTTTGAAACCATATTAATACAGTAGTGTATTAGTGTATTAGTATAACAGTAAATTCATTCTCTGTTGACTGGAAATAACATTTTTTTTACTCCAAAATATTGCAAAATACTTATTTGCCACTTTATAATTTCAACATATCACATCTTAGAAAGGGGGTGGCCATTTTAGGAAGGGTGACAGCCAAATCTTCTGAGGCAGCCAATGCTAGACAGTCCACAGTAAGGATGACCTGGCAGTAATGAATAGTCTTTGATTTGTGGGCAGATGGTCTCTGTGACCTACTAAAGCCCTATAAATTTTTAAATTTTTTTTAATATGTTTTTCTACAGTCTTGGCATGTTATCAGTGAGTTGTTGTGTGAGATTAGTTGTTCTTTGGACTGCTTTTAGCATGTTTTATTTTTCATCTGTAGAATAATTATTTGACTACGTCAGCCAAAATTTTTCAGGAGAAGTGCTTAAACCTGACTTCTAAATATATTCTGAAGTATTGATATAAGTGTCTCAAGTGTCTAAGGGTGCACAGGATTCATAAAGCATCTAAAATCTCTGAGGACTGAGAGAGTTCATCAACCTTTAAGAATTTACTTCATTCTAAATAGGAAAGATGCTTTCAAAGGACCCTAAATTAATAAGCCTTAGATCCCTCAGTCACATGAACATTTTTGAAAATGTTGTTCTGGATGCCTCTTGGACATGTGACAAAAGAACAGAAAATAATTAATTTTGTAATTGATTATTTTGAATTTGTATGGGACAGTTACTATAGCTTAGTTTGTTTGGTTTTTTTTTCCAATTCCATGTTTATTTTTAAATTTCTTTAGAAATTAATTTAAATATATTGTAGTAAATTAAGACATGTGTGGAGGGAATAATGTGGAAACTTTGGTCCAGGAAGACCCTATGGACTGAAAGTAAATAGACTGTCTGGAGCAAAAAGTTTATCTACTTTTTGTCTAGTATACTGTGAAAGGAAGATAGCACTTTATTAATCACTTAAAATAATAACTTGATGTGCCATAATGGACTTAGAATACTGCTATTGCAATTTAAATTGTTCTTTTTTTCTAAGGAGGAGGTAATTAAGAAACCATTTTAAAATTTTGGTCTCTCTACTTAAAGCAGAAGAAGCTATCATGTGATCATATCCCACCAAGGGTTTTGTACTTCTCTATAATTTTTGATGCATGCAAAATATGTTTATCCTCCAGCTTGCCACCAAACTATATATTGGGAAAAGAATCTTTCCATCCTTCATCATATTCTGCTTGCCCAGGGCTTTGTATAGGATTTCTCACAGCTAGTAGCTTTTGCTGTGGCTACTTGCTGTGCCCACCAGTTTTAAACTGCTGCAGAAGAAAAGTAGAACTAGTAGTTTTTCAGAAATTCCTGGAGCCTGTTGTAATTCTACATTGCTGCTAGATCTTCTGCTAAAAAACATTTCCAAGAGTGATCTTCTGCTAAAAAACATTCCCAAGAGTTGTGCAGGCTGGGGTTGCAGGCTTGCTGCTGCTTCAGATTCTTCATGTGCTAAAGCAAGCTTGCAAATGGTCTGGGGCCACTTGGAGAGTATGTACAGCTGGTACTTTTGTGCGGCCTCACTGAGGAAAAAGAGAAGGTCCACAGGTGTGCACTGCTCATTAAACTGCCTACCATATTCAATGAAATATTTTTTCAAACAGTTCAAAGTGCCCACTGTGTTTCCTTGATAGCCAGCCCTATGCATTTCTGGCCAAACATTTCTGCTGCTAACTAGTTGAAATTTGAATTAGCTATATATACAAGGAGTTGGTTGTGATCAATCAACTGTTCCCTGGTTCAGATTGAGAAGATCACTCTCCTAAACAGAAATACTTGTGCAAAGAAGCAACCAGCAACACTGTAGAATAGATTTTATATTTAGATTTCAGAGTAGTATTCAGGTGTGTGTGCTTCCCACACCAGGAATGTTAAGTTCAGCACACATTCAGCTGCTGAATTTGGATGGAGATTCATAAAATCCTCATATACATTTTTTTACCCCTTTCTACTCATTCCTTTTCTGCATACCCAAATATGGTAGATAGATTAAGGCATTGCATTACCATACTTTTTGCCTCCAATATGATAAAGGAAAAATTTTAGAACTATCTGGCCATAATTTCAATATTCTCCCCAGTTGATTTAAACCTGAATCATAGTAAAAAAGGCAGACTAAAGAAATACATGATTTATGTTACTTTTCTGTTGACAGCTCTTCTTCCTCTGACAAGCAAGTGTTGAAAGTGCTCATTTTAAGTCATCAAGCAATTTAAATTTCTCCTGGGTGCTTTCATTAACACTGTTAGGACAGTGTTAATGACAAACATTAACACTGTTTGTCCTTTGAAAATTTTTTCCTTAGTCCTTGCATGCTATAAACCAAATTTGATGCAAGAAGAAAACAAGGAACTCAGAAGCAATAAAACTTAAAAACAATAGAAGAGATAAAAATTTACAAAAATAGTTAAAAGAATGAAATACAAAGTCATTTGTTGTGTCTGACTGCTTCAGCGTTGCTAGCTGAAGACACCTATTTTTGTGACTCTTGAACCGAAGTCTGTTGACTCTTGTATGCATGACTTCAGCTAAATGGTGAAACTATAGTGCTGGCCATGATCAGCAAAAGTAACTTTGTATGCAGAACTAGAGGTTTTACAAATTTTCTAATGTGTCCTCAGTGTCACTCTAATTCTACAGAATGGGCACTGAACAATCTAGAAGGAAACATGGTCTGCCTGGAAAAAAAAAAATCACAGAATTAGTGCACACTAATTAACTGTGTAGCCATGTTTAACCTTAAATCATTGGCAATAAAGGTGGAGAATTTGTTGCGTTTTTTCCTCATGTGTGAAGGCTTAGAATTAAAGACAGAGATGGTTTTTGGTCTCACCTGCCTTTCTGTTTCTAGGGAAAAAATGACCAAAGTGACTCTGAATTTGTCAGCAGACTTGCACAGAAAAAAGGTTTTGATGTTGTGTGAAGGCAGGCTGGGGGTAGGGGGCAGACTGTCTGCCCTGCTGATACACAGCCAGCCCCAGAGATTTTCTTAAACTGATGTCTGTTCAAGAAACACCTTATTGGTTTTGTAAGCTAGGAGGTAGTACCTTCCAGAAAAAGAAAGTATAGTTACTGCTAATTAGAATAAATAATAATAAAAAAAATTGCTTTCACTACTAGAAATAGTTCATACCCATGCTTCAAATAAAAGGTCTATCTTTTCATTATGTTTTCTTACATGCATTTTGCACTGCAGCATGCATGGCACCTGAAACAAGTTTATGTTACAAATCAAAGTTCTTTACAGTTGTTTATAATCAGAAACAATTGTAAGTTTATCACAAATACAAATGCAATAATCACAACATGTCACTGATTAGGTTCAACAAGATTCTTCTTATCAGTTGCTCACTGAGTCCTCCCTATTCTCAGTTATTTATTCTTGATGTATGATCAGTCACCTGAATCATAGGGCATGAAATAATCAGCCCGGTGATTAGATGACTGAAGTATATTTGGAAGTATTTTAATAATGAAAGGCAAATATTTGGTGACAAGCAGAGATTTAGATTATCAGCTCTAGAAACTGTTTGGGGAAAATGGCAGATTTCAAGCTAGTCCTATATGATCAAGCAATACTAAAGCCTTCCCCACTCCCAAGGTTCAACAACAACAAAAATGTGCCTAACAGGTTTCTTATGGAAAACCATTTGTAGAAAATTATAAAATATGGGCACAAACCACTAATGATTATGAGATTATCTGTATTCTTTGTATTGGTAGTTGAGATTAGACATTCTTTGTGTTATGGCTTCCCAGTGTTAAGAAAAAAATGATGCTGTGGGTGGTCTTCTGAGGGCTGATAGGAAAAACTGAGCACGTTCAAGTGTCTCTTGAAAACTATTAGGTATCTGCATTTTGCCATCAAAGGACATTTGTGCGTCACGCAATAAAATTAATTTTGCTTGTCAGTTCATTAGATTGACTGCAGTGGGAGTCTGAATTTTATGATTTTATTACATTTTCATTATTCTTAGAAGCAAGTACAATGTTATATTAGAAGGGAAGCTCTTGCTAGCATGTAATTGTCAGGATTTGCACTGCAGAATGATTCTGCAGATGAGATGGAAGTTAGGCTGTTCTCTGCCTGAAGAACATTTTTCTCAAATGGCAACACACACTGATTTTTAACATCTATGGTATTTGAGCCTCAGATTTCAAAGTGCATTCACAAGTACTCAGATCTCACTATTTGAAATGAAATAAAAATCATGGCTCTGAATAACATTATGTGTAATGAAAAAGAAAAAAAAAACACTGTGGTGAGTAGATGAGTCAAGAACCTCCTTCAATCAAGAGAAATTTATTTTGTGTGCACAGGGCTGGAGGAAATGCCATGAAAATTTCACTGTCTTATTTGGTGTGTATAAATTGTATTAACATTTGAGGGTATTAAATTTAAAACTGAATTTAATTCTGTGGATCTATAGAGATCACGAGCAGTACTTTCATAGTGCTGCTAAATAAACAGACTGAGCATTGTTTGTAGCAGTTGCATTTCAACAGAATGAACCAGGAAATATGGACCTGGAACTTCTTTCTTATTGAAGAGATATCACTGCAATAGTTTCCAAGATTAATTGAAATTTTTCCAGACAAAATATTTGTACTAGAACATAGTGAAATTTGAAACTATAATTATATTGATAGACAAATGTTTCCTGTCTAATAAAATTGGCTTGTGTGGCATTGAATTTCTTCTATGAAATTTATATTGGTTTACATTTGTGTACACGGCACAGTGAAGCCTGCAGTGAGAATCTGAAACAGGGTCTAACTAGGAGGCAAGGCAGCTAAAATGAAAACCCGTTCTTTTCAGCTCTAAGAGAAAAGAGAGGTCCTGAAAAATGATCTGTTGAAAAGCCTTCATGGGCCAGATGCTTCAGCATGAAGCAAGCAGGTTCACAGAAAATTTTCCATCCAACCATCTGAAAACTACAGCTTATTCTGGGAGCAAATCCATCAGCAAAACTACACTTGCACAGAGTTAGGATGCCTGAGTTTTCCAGGAAAAATTCCTAAGAAAATACAAGCAAATTCACATGAACCAAGATACTCCAGGAGGTTCTAAGTGTGTTTTCCTGAGTATAACCAATGATTCCGTTTCTCTTACCCAGGAATATATACAACATCACTGAGAATCTTCATATATTGCAGCCCCAAAGAGAAGGCCCAAGATGTAATGAAGGTTCAGGGTTTGACTTTTGTTAATCACCAGTGCATGCACTGCAGCCAACACTTTGCTCACAGAAACATTGCTGCAGTTGATTCAGAAAAGTCTTGATGAGCTTAGTCAAAAAGAACATCAGCTGTTTTTCAGAATGGCACAGTTGATGAGAAATGACTTATCTTTAACCTGTACTGTGAATGAGTTCACTTGCAGTGCTGTGCTTTGTATCAAAATATGTCTTGCACTGTGGGACAAACATGTTTGAACAGTGTATAATTTCACACATCCATAAGAACTGATGATGTTCCACTTAGATGTGTTGTAGAAGTACAAGATGAAAATCCAAATTTGGAGCTTTTTTAAAATTTATTGCTCATTTTTTCTACTTTTTTTTTTGAAAAAGTAGTGCATTAGTGAGTGCTTTTCTACCAGGAGTGAATTTTTCCTCTATAGGTCCATGGGTTCTTGCATCCACCTATACTTAAATGAGAGTGAGGAAAAATACAGTTCCCACCCACCAACATCAGAGAGAGTTTCAGAACTGACTTTGAGAGGAAGCAGGTTGAATTTGGAGGACAGACTGCAAAAGCCATGTATACTAGATGAATAAGCTGAGGTGAGGCCAGCGGGGACACTTAACATCATATATACTATCTTATCCCTAGCTGAAAGTAATTGCTATACAATGACATTTTGTTCTAATGGCAAATATGCTTGCTTTTTCTTTTCTTTTTCACTCTTTCTTTTTTTTTTTTTTTAACTGAAGATTTGGAAATTTGAAAAGATTTCTACTCTTTGCTTTAGAGAGACCCAAACAGCCAGTGGATGAGAAGGACTTGTCAGCTGCATCTCCACAGGGTGCTGCTCTGGGAAACTGTGGCTGGGATTCGCTCTCCTCCTTTCCAGCAGGACAGCCACATGATGACCTCAGAGGGACCACGGGGCTGACAGACCTCTGGAGTATGTTACATGCTGCCCAGGATCCTGAGCTGCATGTGGCTTCTTACAATAGGCTGTCATGTAAAACACTGTTACAAGTGAACTCCTGTTAATCTGACCTCTTTTACTGGTGCCAGAATTGTCTTTTACTCACTTTTCCATCAGGACCTGACTGAACACTGAAAGAGGCCCTGATGTGGATATATTTGAATTATGAAGACCATGTGTTTTCCATTTTAAGGAATGTCATTCTAAGCATTTAATTAAGAAGTAGATACATCTGGTGCTTTAACTAAATATAATGTAGTTGTTGTCAGCCTTTTCAAGCAAAAATTTTATTTTCTAAATAGCTACAAATTACAAGCACAAACCATGCCCATAATGCATCATAGTTCTTTTCATTCTGAATCCAAAACCATACCATTAGTTTGGGGTTTTTTATTCAGTCTATATTTCCAAAAAGAAAAGAAGAAACAAACAACAGCACCAGAAGCATACTAAATGTTCTTGCATTTTGATTTCTACAAGGAAGGATTTTGACTGAGATCAAAAAAGGCCAGAGCACATCTGTAAATAATAGCTCAGCTGTCCTGAGGAAAATTAGTTCATTGGTCTTATTACCTCAACCCTGTGTGCCTGCCTGTAGGCTAAATGAACAGATAGTTTGCCAAGGTGAAATATCAACATCTGGAATACAGAGTTTGACTCGGGTTACTGTAGATTTTACTCCGAAATTAAGATGGTCTGGTAAGGACATCTGTTCTATCAGATGGGCTGATAGGACATCTTCCAGGATAAAACCGAGTAAAAGCTGAACTGCATAGTCCTTGAAGCTAAACAGATAGGCCAGGGGTTTGTTTCCTGCCAATTGTTACTAAAAATAAAGTAAAAGTAAAATAAAGAATGAGAAAAATTAAACAACCTAAGCAGTAATTTTTCATGGTACATCTCTTTATGTCAGTATTCTCTATCTCCACCATTGAAATTAGAACAAAATCTGTAAGCTAGAAGACATAATCTACTTCATTCCATCCAGAATCATAAAAATTATCTTATATGAAATCCATAATATACATCTATTACCTGGAAGAGCTTTGCTCAGAGTAGAAACCTTGAGAAATATGCCTAACTATCCACAACAGATAAATCAGTTCCTAGTGTGGCAACTTCCCATCCTGTTTCTTAAAATATATACAGCATTTCACCTGAAATCTTGGTTAATAAACAAATCACAAAATTTCACACAGCTGATGGAGTAATGTATAACTTGAAGAAAAACAGGGTCCCTTTTATTTTTATAACTAACAGCTATATTTGGAAGAAAATGCAGCTCAGTTCAGCATGTATCTTCTAATATTAGATTATCACCTGTAGCATTAAGATAAGATGAAATGAAAAGCAAGTGTCCCTGAGACACAGATTTTGTTCCTGTGTCTATGAAAAGGGTGATCAGGGAGTATCCAGACATGGGAAATCATTCCTTCTAAAACTGAAGTGACTATCTGAGTTGAAACTATATACTATAAACATTAATTCCTAAAATTAAACTAGTTATTGTTGTGCCCTGAGCTCTTATACAATTTAATGCAGTTATCTTACATTACCAATTCATAGTTTTAAGATGCAAAAAATTCTAAAGAAGAGATGCCACCATAATCAAATGATAGTGAATAAAAATCCAGTCTGTAAAATGAAACAATCCTTAACAGCTTAACTGAAATGTGGCCAGTATGTTGGTTTAATGAACTCAGTAAACTCAGATAATGAAGTTATTATGCAGTTACTGCTATGAAAATTGCTGTGTCATGAATACCTCCCTGTCAGTCCAGGCTGGCTTGATGAGACCTGCTTGGCAAGGTGATAATTAAATCCTAACAGGCAACAACTGACCAGGAATCAGCCTGGGGCAATGGGCTGGCTGAGGCCTCAGCAATCAGGGGGTTGCAGGACTGGAGCAGTGGGCTGAAGTTTGACATGGAAGTTGAGTGTTAGGAGAAGAGGATATAAACAGAGTGAAGCCTCACAGAGGTGGTAAGAGCCTTTATTGAAGGGGAAGAGCATAAGAGTCAGTTTTGGATTCAGGGAAAGGTGCTTGGACAGTGAAGTTTCAGGTGCATGAAGAGTCATCTACTGAATCTATTAATATCCCAGAGGGAAGTTGGTGGTATGGAGTGAGTCCCATGCTCTGGAAATGTTCTTTGTAATTCTAGGTGCATTTTTCCATCAGGAGAGAGAGTGTCACAAAGTGTCTCTGAGATACTGAATCCTGAGTGTTCTCATGTTATGGAAACGCAGTTATGAGTCCATAACATGGACAGTGTTCACTGTTTGAGGTGTGAAAACTTTTTTCACACCTCAAAGACTGAAAAACTTGAACAGAGAAGTGTAGGATAAAGAAGAAATGTGACTACATGTAGATTTGCAAAGATCTGCTTGATCCTTCCAGAGCCCCAGAAGGCTGTGAAGGAAGGTAAAGAGAGAATCATATAATAACAGAATCATAGAATGGTTTGGGTTGAAGGAGACCTTAAAAATCATCTAGTTCAAATCCCCTGCTATAGACACGGCACCCTCCACTAGATCAGGTTGCTGAAAACTTCATCCAGCCTGGACTTGAACACTTCAGGGAAGGAACATCTACAACTTCTCTGGGCAATCTGTGTCATGTCCCACCTCTCTCAGGGTAAAGAATTTTGTCCTAATTTCTAATCTAAAGTTACTGTCAGTTTGAAGTCATTCCCCTTTGCCCTATCACTGCATGTCATTGTAAAAAGTCCCTCTCTAGCTTTCTTGTGGGTTCCCTTCAGGTACTGGAAGGCTTCTACGGGGTCTCACCAGTAGAACAGTTCTCTGGACTGAACAACTGCAGCTCTTCATAGGAAAGCTGCTCCAGCGCTCTGATCATCTTTGTGGCCCTCCTCTGTGGAAAATGACTATTCTAGTGTGAAGTTCAGGCTTTCCTGCCTATGCTGCTGACCTCTTTGGATTTGCTTTGTTTTTCTTGCCCATAGTACATAGCACAGCACTTACAGCTCTGTCAGCAGTCACTGGCCAGTCTTGCATGCCAGGAGGAGAGACCCTCCCATGCATTTGTGACCTCTGGGTTTGATTATTATCTGTAGGAATGAGATGACTAAGCTAAAAATTTCTCAGCTGGTTCATAATTCAGCAGCTGAAGGGGACAGGCTGCTGAGAAGATGGGAATAACACCCTGCTCTCTGGAGATGGGTCCCTGTTGAGGACAGCTCTGGACCAAAACACTCAGTACTATCAAAGGCCAAGTGACACATACCATTAGCTTTTCTTACACATTGGATAGTATTTCACCTGAAGAGAAGATTGTTAATTCCAGCTGTGATTTCTATGGTTGTAAAGGGCAGAGATTCCTCCTCAGCTGGTCTGTGTTTCTGGGTGTTCATCTGTAAACAGCCAAAATTACTATAGGCCTCATCGTTCTTATAGCAAAGCACAGTTTATGCTCTACTGTCAAGCTACTCTGATTGCAATATCAAACAGATAAAATCTCAGAAGCATTTCAAGTCTGGAGAATGTGAAGAAAAAAGAGTTTTTTATACACTTGATGGTGCTCAAATGTGGTAAAAAATTTGGTTCTACTGAAGATGAGGCTGGGTACATGTGTACCCACATTAGCAATTAGCCATTTCCTGCTATGTGCTGGACTGAGCCAGCAATTTCCTTCTAAAAAGAAGACCTAGAAAACGCTTGACATGATAATTTGTTCCAGGGTCTGTTCCTGGATTCATGACAAGATTGACTCCTTCCATCTAGGACATTCCTCCCACATTATCCCATGTAGTAATGCAGCACATATCCTTGGTGTCATGCTATGAAAAACACAGCTGTGCCAGACTGCATTCAGCACAACCCTCTCTTTATTCTCGGCTTTGTGAACTGGAATATGATGACAAATAGTATATCCTTGACACAAAGGAACCCCCAGAGGAGGGGATGCTTTTACTTTATCGCTGCAGCCATTACATCCTGGGAAGAACGGTGCACTCAGTGTTGATGGCCCTGTGGGACCTGTAAATACCAGGACTTCTTAGCCATTAACATGGAAGAGATGGTTGTAAGACCACTTGTGAGATCACCTTGTCAGGAGAAAAGTATCTTCATCTCTTGGTAAGACCATTAGCTTGGTATAGAGGGGAGACCTATTCCCTTCAAGTTCACAGCTGGTGAAAGGAAACAAGATGTAGTGGGTACCAATGGAATAAAAAAAAACATCAGTCAGAAGTATCTAATGACATTGCTTTGTAGAATTAATCAGAGAAAAGTTGTTTTCCATAAAAGTTTCCCCATGGATTCTTTGACTAATTTGGTGGGAAAGAGGCATAGAATAGTCTATTTTCAATAACACAGTTTCTTTTATAAATCAGCAGGAACATACTGCCTCCTCATCACTATCCAGCTAAGGATTGCATGTAACTGCTTTTAGGAAATGTAAAATAAGCTCAATAAACATTCCCTATTTTTTTCCTGAAAACAATGTGCCACAGTTCCAAGGCGAGTTTTGGGAAAGCTGGTGGGTCTTTATAGCAGTAAAATAACATCTTGCAATTGCATTTCAAAAATCTCTTCCCCAGGAGATACAAGCTCCATATCTATGTGCATATGTATGTACATATTTAGGGATTGCTTTACTCATTAGAGGAAGAGCCAGTGTTGGGAGGCTGGAACATGGCAGCTGCTCAGTAGCTGATGCTCTCACATTTTACATGAGGGTCGAAGACGTGCAAAACCCTCAAGAAGCATTAAAATTCCGTGTCATGAGTCTGTGTCAAGCATAGAAGCTCACTTGCATCCTCTCAGGGACAGCTCACCTGGCATACAAGCAGGTAAGAATTGATCATATCAACATCATTTTCCATTTCTTTTTGTTGTTATCTCCCTTCCAAATATAGATGTGTCCATTTTGCTTACAGGTGGGACAGTTAGTTTCACACACATTATTCTCTGAATTTCTGTAGATGTTCTTATACTGCTTTTATGTGAATTCCAATATAAAATATGTTTTTTGACCATAGAGTTTATTGTATTGACAATTTTTTTCTGGCATTAAAATTGCATCCAGTACAGTTCCTAGTGATTGTTCTAATACTTTTCCAGCTGACATCAGCTACGACTGTGCCTCTGCAACCACACTAAGGCTGGCCTATTTGTGTAATTATGCTCAGGGAATGCAAATCCATCCACACTTCATTGAAAACATTGTAAACATTTTTTTCCTTATTTCATGTCAGAGATGTATGTTTTAGATTATATATTAAAACTTGCATAGTTACTAGACTCTTATGGCACAAAGCGCAGACCAGGCAGTTTGCAAATTTCATTAACGTGTTTTGCATTTAGATTTTGGATGTTCTAGTGGGTTTTATTGTTTTAAAACATTGGCAAAAGGACAGGCAACAGTATCAAAGCCCTAAAGGTTAGAAAATGCAGCCAAATGCATAAAGGAATCTTACCCAACCAACAAGAGCCTTAGGGAATATATTGGCTTACAAAGAAGATGAGCAAAACTTTTTGTATTTTCCCACAAGCTGTACTGATTTTCACTGCAGTCCTTGTGGCAATCACTTCCTCTCCTCACACAAAACCTGAGCTACACCTCTGCATATGGAAATAAAGAAAGATTTTTAATTTAGAAGGTACTGGTCAAAATTAAAGACAAAAAATGTAGAAGGGTGAGAAAGTATGAGGGTTATAATGGTACCAAATAGCTACAAAGCAAGATATATAAGCATCTTAATGCTAATGAATACAGTCTTTAAAAGTTGCATATTGTCATTTTTGTCTACAGCTCCAGTGAGATGAGAAGTAAGGAAACTTGAATAAGCAGCTGCATTCAGAGCACTGAGGAAGGAAGCTGGGTAGATTTCTAGGAATGCTGGAACAGAAGACTTAACTAAATATGCTTCCTAAAGACAGAGTTTATTTTGATTTTGGAAACTATACCAAATTCCTCTTAAGCAGATTTTTTGTTTTGTTTTGTTTTCTTTTTTTTTTTTTTTTAAGAGAAACTTCTAATGTCAAGAACTTGAGGATAATATGAAAAATCTTAATGTAGCAGGTGTATAATTTAATATATGGCTTATTAAATTTTCCTGCATTTTATTTTCACATAGTGTGAGCACTGTGGTGTGTAGTCATTAGCTGAGTGTTCTCTTTGCTTCCCCTTCTTTGTAGTATTCTGCAAAGAGAATTATGACAAGTCACACTATGGGGATGACTAGCTAAGGCATCAAAAGCAATCTTCCCTGAAGCTAATTTCTATATTGCATAAGATTTGAATCATACCAAATGTTTACCCTTATAATGCAGTCCTTGTTCTTTTTGAACTGCCACTGACTGGTGCTGTGAATGACCAATTTGGGACCATACTTGCCTTCATTTATGTCAAGAGCAAGCTTGGAATCAAAGGAAGTTGATTCAGATCCTCAGATAAAAGGTATTAGGTTGCATATGCACGCATTGCCCTTGGTTTAAGGATAGACTTTATAAAAATTTTGTCTGGATGCAAAGGCTTTGGAAACAAACACAAAAGTGAATAAAAGTGTTTGGTTGCAACAGAACAGTGTAAAATGCTGTTTCTGTGAAAAAAAAAATCCTTCATATTGTGGTGCTGCAAATACAAATGTGGCAGTAATACTGTCTGGGGGCTGTGTGAGGAGAAAGAAAAATGGTTTCATTGTTTACTTCAAAATGACTTCAAAATGAGCAAGTAAAGGACTGGTTTGATTATCTTATTGCTGAAATTCTGCATCAGAGGATTTTTTATTAGTTATTCTGTCAATAATGTCTTCGCCTGAATGACAAAATCAGGAATGTGGTTTTTAAAAAAAGTTGCCTTCTGCTTAAACCCACTTGGTTTAGCCTTATAGATATTTTTCCTTGGCTTGGGGGGGAGAGGAGGCTATTAGCAAGTTAGTCACCTGATCTGAATACTTACAGGACATTTGTTTCTTTCCTCATTATGAACTTTTGAGTTTTGTGGACTACGGGAAATATGCTCTATCAGGGGAGAGTTGTATTTACAGGATATGAAACCACAGGTTTTGATGCCTTTACTGCATTGGAGTAGTGAAAAGTTTTCATGAAGTATATTTATTGCAATGTTACATCATGAGTTTCTGCGGTGGTGCTATGAATAGTAATTTCATGCCTTTGTAAGATATTATTTCTGATTCTTTACATGCTGTTACAAGCTTTTTTTCTTTTAGTCCTCTCTATGAAAATTTGTGAATAAATATGCATTTCGAATTTATGGAACTGGTGAGTTTTTATAAATATGAAGAACTCCCTTATATAAGTGAGAAGAGTACAGGAAAAAACCATAGAAAATAGAGTTGGTAGAGGTTTGTGGAGGTTATGTAGTCTGTGTGCAGCCTCAAGAATTCAATTCTGCCTTTGCCACCTCAGCAAACATTTGTCTAATTCCTCCTTAGAAGCTCACAGTGACAGAGATTTCACAATCACTCAAGGCAATCTGTTCCCACGCCTAGTGATTCTTGCAGATAAAGGGGTTTTTCTGATATCCAACCTGAATTTCTGTAGCTGTAATTCGAGCATATTTCTTCTTGTCCTCTTTCCAAGGGCATGAAGAAGAGATTATTCCTTTGCTCTTTGTGGCAGCTCTTTCTGGACTTATAGACTGTTATCAGGTCTTCCTTCAGGCTTCTCTTCTGTAGACTAAACAAACCAAATTAGTTTTCAATTACAGTTTAATGTTGCTTAGCTGTCTGTGAAATGTAATGTGGAAGAAGCATTTGCAAAATTCACAGCATTAGGACAGTTAACATTTCAGAAGACACACATGAAGTGTGCTTAGTTCTGTATTTCATGTGCTTTGCCCAATTTATTTCCTAAATTTAAATTTAGAGCTTTGTGTCACACTTGATTATAAGTCTCCAGACTCCAGTCCAGAGCTGAGTTCAGGTTCCAACAACCCATATAACCAACAGAGTACTTTATTCAGGAGTTTTAACTGAGGTCAGCATTTACCTAAGGTCAGTTAAAACTGTCAATTAGAACTATCAGAAAGGAAATAACAGTGCCTTAACATTGGTCTATGGCTGTAAAGGAAGATTCTGTAGTTCAACTTCGTAGGAAGTTGTTAGAAAAAATATGATAGTTCTTTCTACTGATAAGTTATTTACTTGGCTTTTTTTTTTTAATTTTTAATTTTTATATTTTTTCCTGAAAGGAATGAGGGGATTCATAGCAAAAACTGATAAATACATTTAATGTGAAAAGAATAGGTGAGTAATCTTGTTAACTATTTCTAAATTCTTTCATCCTCATGAAGATCTCAGAAATTATTATGAAACTTTCTGATGTTTCTCATAGAACCACAGAATATGCTGAGTTGAAAGAACCCATCAGGATCATCAAGTCCAGCTCCTGGCCTTACACAGGACACTTCAAGAATCACACCATGTGCCTGAGGGTGTTGTTCAAACTCTTGAACTCTGTCAGGCTTGGTGCTGTGACTACTTCCCTGGGGAGCTTGTTCTAGTGCCCAACCACTCTCTGGGTGAAAAACCTTTTCCTAACC
Source organism: Anomalospiza imberbis (assembly GCF_031753505.1). NCBI lineage: Eukaryota > Metazoa > Chordata > Aves > Passeriformes > Viduidae > Anomalospiza > Anomalospiza imberbis. The sequence goes on along the minus strand of NC_089683.1, from coordinate 33,935,748 downwards.
CTCCCCTGACTGAGCTTCATGCCATTGCCTCAGGTCCTGTCACTGGTCAGGAGAGTGAAGAGATCAGTGCCTGCCCCTCCTCTTCCCCTCACCAGAAGTTGTAACTGCAGTGAGGTCTCCCCTCAGTCTCCTCCAGGCTGAACAGACCCAGTGCCCTCAGCTGCTCCTCACACAGCTTCCCCTCCAGGCCCTTCACCATCCTCACTGCCCTCTTTTGGACATTCTCTGATAGCTTTCTATCTTTTTTTATATTGTGGCACCCAAAACTACCCCAGCACTCGAGGTGAGGCTGCCCCAGTGCAGAGCAGAGCAGGACAATGCCCTCCCTTGCTCAGCTGGTGATGCTGAGCCTGATGGCCCCCAGGACAGGGTTGGGCCTCCTGGCTCCAGGGCACTGCTGACTCATCTCCACCTTGCCATTGACCAGGACCCCCAGGTCCCTTTCCACAGTGTTTCTCATTCCCTAGTATCACGACTCTTAGCATTTAATGTTATCTGGATTTTGTATGAAAGAAAAGATTAGCTAGTCACTTCATCACTAATGTCCAAGTGCCGTTCTTTCAGCTGTTTCTTTTTCAACATCTACAATGAAGGGCTTACACAGTTCTCTTTGTTAAAGGACAAAACATATTTGTCGTGATCTGTTAATTTTGTTATGGTTAGCATAAAAAAGACTGTCAGAGTGATAAGTTTATATGACTTCAGTTAAAATAATCTGGAAAATTTATTAACCTCGATTTGCAAAAAATATTATTTAAAAATATTTTATATAAGACCCTGTTATCTAGTCTATACAGACAGACAAATAGGGAACTGGTTTGAAAGTCAGTAATAGATTCAGAGGTGAGAAAAGACAATTCATAAAGGGTATGACTTGTACCTTGATGGTACAAAGGAAAACAAAAACCCCCCAAAACCAGAAGAGTGTAGGGAGAGGAAATCCTCTTACTTTTGTGCTTTGCATCAGTGAGAAAGAGGCTGGAATTCAGATTTGGTACTGGATGTGGGAAAAGAATGTAAAAAATGGAAGCAAGATTGGAAAAAAATACAGCATTCAGTAAATTTTAGAGGTGACTTTACTGGTATAGAGGCATGTTCAGAAAACAGTAGATATTTAAAGGCTCTTCAAAAGAAAAAAGCAGAAATGCTTTCAAGTCAAAGGCAAATTCTAGGCAAATTCAATACAAATTCAAACAGGAAATGAGGCACATGTCTTTTGAAATGTGGTAGAAACAACGGAGATCAGGTACAAGAGAATTGATAGGATTTCCATCTCATCATGTCAAGAGATGAAGACAACCTGTTGTCCTGTGAGAGGTGTTTCAGCAAAGCACAAGTAACTAGACTCTGCTGGGGACAGCAGGGTGACATGGATGGGCTTCCAGCATGTAGGCAGAGTGAGCATTACAGATCTCTGTCTTCTCTTTTCTCAGTTGTAGCATTTGGCACTGAGTTTTAAACTCTGAGTTATGAAGGATATGACGAGTAAGTTTTCTGTTCAAATACATCAGCTTCTAATTCCCTTCTACAAGAGTGACAAGTAGATGTTTATCTCTATGCTGGCTGTTCAGTGCCAGTTGTTTGCCTTTCACCTTATTCACGACACCACAGTTTTGAATTCCTCCATTATTTTTGAACAACCTTGCTGAGTACTGGCAAAATGGTTTTGAACTGAGAATATTCAGTGAGAGATGAGCTGTTTCCCCAAGTTCAGCTCTCAGGCTTGCAGGAATTTGCCGTGTACTTTAGTGCACTCAAAGCATGGTTGGTCAGCTGGTGTCACCCACCAGATTCCTCTCCAGACAGAATTCCAATTAAAGGAATGAAGAACCACTTCAAAGTAGCCACTGTTTTGTGTAAAGGGTTCTTTTTCCCACTGATGTGTTCAGTCCCCCAGGCCAATCTCTGTGCAGCTCCTCTTCTAGAAACAAAAGCCACTAGCCAAATGGCAGAGATCAAGAAAATTACTTTGTCACCACTCTGGGCAGATGGTTTAGAAAATTAAATTGGAATCCATCAAGGATGTAAATGTTTGTGACACTAAAAAAGAAAGTACAGGGAATAGAAATCTGCCTTGCATTCTCTGTTATGCCTATTGGTAGTATTTCCCTTGCTAAGCTTTTTTTTTTTTTTTTTTTTCTTTCCTAAGCTTTTCTTTTTCTTAATAAGATACCATAACTTGGGTCATTACCAACATGGATGATTCTGTGTGCTGAACCCCACTTTTTTAATCTCAGACTTTCCTTGATGCCTAACACCTGGATGCCAATTCACATCTCTGTTCCTGAGTAGCCTTGCTAGGGAAAGGAAGCGTAACACAGTGCCCACTTCTCTTGCTGAAGTGGCTCTTCAGGACAGGATGCAGCAAAGCTTGGCTCATCCATGGTGATCACAGATATTTTTCCTTGTATTAAGTAAGTCTAGAAGATTTGTTTGAGAAAAGGAGTTAGCACTTGCCGGAATCCTCTTGTATCTTCACTGAAAGAACTGCTCTCTTCTGTCAGGTACCTTCAGCCAGGCAAAGGCATGAGTGTCCCTTGGGCTAACAAGGTGCCAGTCCTCTAATGGGCTGCTCATCGTCAAGGCTATGAGGATGCTTGTGGTGTGTGTTCAGGCCACATCGATCACTGATGAGCTCTTTCATTGCTCAGTGCTCTCATATTTCCATTCCATAACTCTGTATTGCAGAACACAGGTTCCGTTCAAGCCACCCTCGCCTTGGGCACAGAGAGCTAATGCATCTGAATCCTTCCTTCTGGGGAATGCTGAGCCCCACATCTGAGGAGGGGCTGTGGTGAAGGAGGTGGAGCAGCCAGGTCCACATGCACTCCTGCCCTCTTCTTCTCTCGCCAGGGAAAATCAACAAGAGGAGACATCCTGGATAGGGACAACAGCTTTTCACACAAATGGTCCCTGTAGAGACCATTTCCTCAAGGGATGTAAAGCACCTGCTTTACCAGCTTTCATTCATCTTGTGAAGTCTATTTATTGTTACCATTTCTCTTTCCCAGTTCCACCTAAACTCTATTTCAGTTCTTTGTTGTAGTTTTTTCTAAGTAATTAGTAAAAGAATTTACTAGTGGTATCCTCTTTAGTTTTTGTTTTGCCTCCCCTCCCCCTTTCTCACCAGCTCTATTTTCTGCTTTTAATTGTGTTTTGCTTTGCAGGAGAAATGAAAGACTGTTTACTGATCCTGTCCCCACCCTTTCCTTTCCTGTCACAGCTGGTCCTTGAAATTCTATGGAATAACAGTTCCGCATGTTTTGTTCCCTGTCCCCTCCCCCTGTCTCTTAGAAATGAGTTTTGGTATCGTTGAAAGATTCCAGATGAAACTGCCAACTTAGAATGTCTCAAACAGACCTATTGAAAGAAAACTAATTTAATAAATTATAAAAATATAGTTGCTACTTAATTCTCTATTTAAATAGTGAACAAGGGGTGAAGGAAGATTAGGAATATTTTGGATGCACCCGGCATATGCCTTCTTCTGTTGAGCAGCCTGGTATTTTGATGGCCTATGTTGAATTAATTCCACTTTTTATCCATTTGGATTATTGACACAAACAGGAACAGATACCTAAGAGAGAAAGCTTTTTGTACTGGGGAGGAGAGATTCCATTATTTCTCTTGTACTCTGGACATTGAAAATGGAAGCTGAAGAATAAGCCCCTGGGAGAGTGGGAGGAATGAAACTATGTTAGCAGATAAAGATGCTTCATTTTCAAGTTAAACAGAAAGTTGAGGACATGGTGACAGAGCTACAAAACAGATGAGATGGGTTTTTACAATCGTCTTCAATATTATAGTTTTTCCATGTGCAATGTTTGCTGAATGGAATTTTTAAAAATCATGCAAGCAGCTAAGCAAACAGATTTTTGGCATCATTTCATTAAAAAAAAAAAGGCTGAAGATTAATAAAACAGAAAAGGACATCCCCACCCATTCATATTGTACGGAATTCAAGTGGCAGGCTGGTTAACAGTTAACCTAGTCATGCCTATAAATGATTTATAAATTGATCAAAGGCATACCTGATCCCAGTTTCTATTGGAACAGTTTGAGCAACAGCTAGTGACAACGTCCTGGCCTTGCAAGGGGAGGTGCCCTTCCTTTCAGGAAGGCCATCCAAGTTGTTACACGGTTACTCATCTTTGGTATTTTACCTGAAAAAATACTGCAAACATTATGACTTTGTAGTAGGAGTGTGTCCAAAATCTGCCTTCTGTGTATATAAACTTAATCTGATGTCATTTTGGGGAGGAAAATACCATCTTGGAATGCAATAAGGGCATAATTATCAGGACAACTTTGTCTCGTGGTTAAATGCAAATTAAAAACACACATAATTGTTTTTAGATGTTTTAATTGTAATTCAAAATATTTAAATCTTTTTGGCACTCTGAATCCACACATTGCTTCCAGTTGTGAAATAACAAGTTGAAAAGCTGAACTTGAGAGCATTCACTCCTGATCTCATCAACTTGTCTAGGGTTTTTATTGTGTATAAGCACAAGCTATTGTGATTTCAAACTCCTTTGTCTGCTAATAAATTCAAGATTACTTCATCAAATTCATACAGCACTGCAAATTTTCATGTACATCTCAGAGAAAATACAAAGTTCTTATTTGGAAACCCACATTATTCTGTGAGTTCCCAGAAATTATTCTCTGCAGTCTGAATTAACTCACAAGGAGAGGTCCTGTGGGATGCTCAAGATAGAAGAAGACTGGAAAACTTGTCCACTTTACTGTTAACATACCGGTCCTCCTTAGCACATGGTGGACTAATCTGCTTCATTTATGTCTGGCTTAGGTATTTGCAGTCAGAGCTTTTTTTCCCCGCATGTTTTGTAGCATTCCTTGGAATACTTGGCAGGAACTACCTAGATTTAACCAGCCTCCATTGAGGAAATTGTGGTGAAAGTGTGCTTGTGGCTGGACTGTGGCATTATTTCATCTCCCAGACATTGTTTTGTTTACAAATACAAATAAGCATAGGTTCTGTCATTGCTAGAGTGATTTTTGTAGCAAGAATTATGGCAAAATGTAACAAAATCAGTGCTATCAAAGCTCATTAATTAGCTTGTATTACTGAAATTAATAGGAAGCAGTCTAGCTGGATAGAATATATGTCATAAGTCAATGTGTTATACTCATGTCAGGGTCTCTAGAGCTGGGTTTTGCTTTTCTTTTGTAAGTGATGAAGAGTTACCACTTACTATAGCTATAGCAAAATCATCTTTAGAAGTTCAGATTAAGTTCAACTAGTGACTCAAGACAATGTTCCAAGACAAGCTAATGCTTAAGATACCAAACTTCCTATGCTATGTTATATACTTTATTCATAGCCTAAAACTTGACTGGATAAACGAGCTTTTAGTTTGACTTCACTGTTATTTGCTTTTTAACATGAGTTCCCACTGAGTGTTTATTAAAGAATTCAAGCATTTCATGGGGAAGCTGCAGGGAAATGTTAAAGTATTATCATGGAAAATAACATAACATTAGGGTTAAATTAGGCCAAGGGAAGCACATGTGCTTGCTTCCCTTATGAGGGGGGCAACACTGAGTGATGTAGACTTTATCTGGTATCACAATGTTTCTTCATTCTCTGTTGAATTGTTTTATTACTCTGGCACAGATCCAATACTTGTCTTTAGCTATCTGTTTGAACTTCATGGATAAGAAAATAATGCCAGTAGAAATTCAGCTCCAGACTACTGCTGTTGATGGCTTTATGTCTAAATGAAACACTGAGCAAGTTCATTTTCAAGGTTTGTTGAGTTTTTTTGTACCAAGATGCTTTGCTAGGTAATTTAAACATGAGAGCCTTGTTTTCATGTGTGTGGACACTTCTAAATATCCCCATGGCTGTTTAACACCAAAGAAAACAAGACTAATGTAGTTAACATATTAAAAAAGGAAAAAAAATCTGTCACACTGTATTAGCTGAACCTTTCTGAAGCTAGTGATTTATTATTACAATATTAAAATTTTTATGCTAGCAAAATTTTTCTGAGGGTCCATGGTGTTTCAGAGATGTTCATACACAGGCAACACCGACCTTATGAAAGAGGATTTAGGGGCTTGTGTTAGCAGAAGCTCCTAGAGCTTTTACAACAATGGGATTATTGCATATTTATACTTCTCAATATGAATTTGATGGCCACAAGGCCTTAAGGATAGAAAGAAATCAGAGCTTGGGACTTTGCCTCTGCCGGACACTTTTGGCCAACCAGAAGAAACGAGAAGGTCTGCAGACAAAAGGGGAAGACTAAGCTTTGGAGTACTATCTCTCCATTTTTGTAGGTGGCAGTGGAAGGGCACATGCCCTTTTAGCAAGGTGCCATTCTGTTTACCTTCAATAATTTTTATTTCTGGTTTCACAGTGAAAAGTGCAGTGCTTTCTAGAGCATATAGTTGCAATATTTAGGTGGAAAACCTTGATGTTTGTTAATCAACCTGAGTCCTGAGAGACCTTCAGCTTGATGATCACTGAAGCTGAAACAATGCTGTTAAAAAAATTAAAATTAGGTAACATATTTTAAACTCAGAAAAGTGTTCAAAATTAAAACTCCACTAGCTCAACCCCATTTAAAAGACCAGGCTCTTACTTTTTTGTCAAATGCTAAACTCTCCTGGCTTTACAGTAATCTACCCTGCCTTCTCCACTATAGACACCCTTTCAATGGCAACTGCTGGCAATATATGTAGCCCTATTTGTTGGAGTACATAATGCCTTTAATTTCTGCCAGTCTTCCCTGCTGCCCAGGTTTGTTCCAGAAGTAACAACACAAGTTGCCAGTTCAAGCACTTCATCTACTCAAACCTCAAAGTTTTTTTCTGACTGATTGTTTCATAGCCAAGAAAAGAGTCTTCAGGTTTTGTTTACCTAATTCTAAAACCAGGCGTTCAGGGCATGGCATATATCTTATGGATATGAGACATTGAATCAAAATAAATCAAAAAAGTTCCTAAATGACAGTATCTCTAGCTGTATCACAGCTTTGTCCTATGGAGAAGGCATTCATTGTTTAGTGTTTTTTGAAGGAAATAGAAAGATACCTGTTCCAAAATGTGTTATGAAACTACCAGGTAAATACTTCAGAAAGCCTCAGCATGAAAGTAAGCCACTAGTGTTTAAAAAGGGTTACTTGAAAGTTCTCAATAGTTTCACTCAGTTATTTCAGATTATATTGCTGAGTACTTTTCATCTCAGCCTTACAGAACAAACAAATAAAGATTGTGTCCAAGTAAATATGCACTCTCCTCTCAGAAAAAAAAAACATAACAGATTCAAATCAAGTCTCCACTATTCAAAGAGCAAGTACTTTTCTTTTATATGTATTTAAAAATACCTTTGGATTGGAAAGACCTTTTTATGTGACATTTATGGCAAAATCCAATATTCAGTATTTGAAGCTGAAAGGTGTTCTGCATCCTCTAGAGCAGTGATACAAATATATCTCAGCCAAGCTGCATGACACAGCAGGCAGAGGACAAGACATTTATTCAGGGGACAGAGCATCTGTTTCTGACCCTCACATAGCTCTGCCATGTGACTGGAGGGGAAACAATTCTCCTCAGCTCTGGTTTCTTTGTCTGTGAAAATGGAGATGGATATTCATATCTGCCTTCTGATATGCTGTAGAACATTAATGAAAAACAAACTTTTGAGCTGTGCTTAAAAGTGTTGTGCTTATAATCACATCTACACTTTTACCTGGAGGAATTAGTAAAGCAAGAAATTATTAATCATACTCTTTTAGAAAATATATTTTCAATCCATAGCCTTTACCTGATACTGCTTTTCACTGAAGAAGGTAATTGTTTTCTTTTTCAGACTTGAACTTCTGACCATTCAGATTGACAGTTAACTTGGGATTCTATTTACAGGCTAGGTTTTATATGTTTGTGTGAATTACATTTATGTGCCAAGAACAGAATCGGCAGGAGAGTCATGACAAGCAGCCTTTAAAATGACCTTATTTTTGTTTCTGAAGACCTTGCATAAAAGAAGATATGGGGGATAAAGTCTTGAAAAAAGTTTGCATGTCTATTCAGATGTGTATTGATGCATCCTGCAACACCAAACAAAGCCTTTTTTACTTAAAAATTCAGTAAATGAGGGATGGAGGCTAGTTCTGTAAGCCAGTTGAGCTCAGAGCTTAATGAAGAAGAAGGGGTGGATGTAACACCGATACACAGTGAAGAGCTTGTAAAGAGTATTTCATATGGATGCAGAAAAAAAAACAACAAATCAAAACAAAACAAAAAAGGTGTAGGGGAAGTATAGGAAACAGTGTTTTGAATACCATCCTGAATAGATATGAGCTCCTGAGTTCCTGAAAGCCAGAGAAAAAGAGGTACTTTGAGTAAGAGGACTATGATTGTCCTTTATGATGCCAAAGGATGCAGCACAAACAAATGGGAGGATTCAGACCTTCCAAGGTGACCTGGATGTTCTGTCCTTCAGTAGCCTATAGCTAGACCAATGTTAGTATAACATCTCATTAAAGAAATAAACATGTCTAGATATATTTTTTATTCCAATGCTTTGGTTATCATCAGAGAAAATTTAAAATTTAACTGAAATAATTAAATGTATCAAATTATTAATAAGCAGATTGTATTATTACATATTTGTATAGTTCATTGACTTATTTTGTTTGTGAGCTTCTCCTTTTCTTTAAGCATTTGATTTCTGAATATTGTGTCTGTCTGCTTAGGTAAAAGTCTATGTTTAATGCCTTTCTTGTGTTTAGAGGAGAAAAAACATTTGAGTTGCAGCAGCCCCAAGCTGTTGTGTGTTTGCACTGGTTATATACTTAACTGAAATAAAAATAAATTTCAGATCCTACTAGTGTGACTTAGAGATTCATTTGAAATATATAAACTACAGGGCAATGATAGTGAACTAAGACGGGCGTGAAGAGGCTGCTTAACTGACATATTTTAATTCACATCCACCAAGCACTGATGTGAGGCTTTTCCTTTTGAGTGGTAAAAGGCCTAGGAACCTGAAAGCACAAAGTTGTTCCTGTTTGTGCAAAGTCTCTTATAAAACAGAGAGTAGCAGGAAGCTGGAAGATGTGATCAATCTTTTTGAAGTCTCTCCTCTTCAGCCAGTGTGTTAGGGGAGGCCATGCTAGTGGGTACACAGAGTAAAATCAAAGGTCAAGGCAGTCTTTCACAGAGGGCTGGAGACAGGCATGTGGGAGCAACTAATACCATGCTTCAGGATGATGGAGGGGAAATGCTTCTGCTGTGATAGGGATAGTTTTGCCTTCAGAGCAATTGGTGGAGATGACAGTTAAAAGGCTGTCAGGGAAACCTCTGTTTGTGTGTGAAGATTATTTATTTGGAGAACCATGGGGACATCCAGGGACCAGGGACAGCCAGTCCATAACACATGCTAAAGGGAATGTGCTGTACAGCAACGACCCTAATACAGCGACCGTGAACGTTGTGAGGGCAGGAGGGGAATGGATCAGAGACAGCAGTGAAACTTGCATGCCTTTTCCGTAAGGCGTCTCCTATGCCTACTTTTGGAGGATCCAGGGTCCACTGGTACACAGCTGGTAGAGCTGCAGGTAGGTGGTGTTTAAGGCAGCTGGGACTGTGGGTGGCTCTTATTTGCCTGGGAATCTGAAAAGTAACCAGAATGACCTGCTCTACCTTTTTTGTTTATCATTCCAGAGCAGGTAGGAGAAAGAGAGTGATAAAGGATTTAAAAGTCACCCAGGACAGAGTTTTCTAGACTAGAGAGGCTATCTAATAATTTGTATCATTCTTGGTTTGAATAAAAACTTTACTGATATGTTTTACAGCTGATGGCGCATAACCAGTCATATGAACTTTTTTAGTGTCTGTTTCCAGTGTGCAGCCATAACTACAAAATAAGGATATGGAAAGTGTTGCCTTACAGCACAGGAAAAGCAAATCACCTTAAAAAAGATTTTGCTCTTCTGATTCAATTAAACAACACAAGACTGGCTAGAAGTAATTTTAAGCTCTGGATGTGAAATACCCCATAATATCATAGAATCCCATCTTTCTGTCCTGTGACAGTGACAGACAGCCTGAACTGTTTTGTCTACTTTCAAAACAAAGAAGTATACAGATTCTATAAATGGTATCAGTCATAGAGCCACTGAGGGAAGAAGCAGCCTAACTTGCGTGATATTGTTACATAAGTTTTGGATTTCTTTCTAAGTTTTCAGTTTTCTAAGTTTCAGTTACTATGGAACTGACATCACCTGCCAAAAAGGTGCTGAGGATGTCACAATCATTTTATCTTACAGATGCCAAATGCTTCAGAGCACAGAGAACTGGACAGCCCTTATGCTATTCCCTCAAGTTTAAGAAAATTTATTCTTTGTAGATTTGACTTGACATTAAATAATCCAGATATCCAAAAAACAGGAAGACTTCATTTAAGTTTGGCTTTCTCTCCTGCCAAAATAAGCATAGTTTTTAACAATATGGTGCAATGTGCTTGCAGTGTCTGCATTTTTGTGGGAGATTAATGAATCAGTTACCTGCATCAGAAGTTGAATGCAACTCCAATCAAAGTTTAAACCCATCCTTTTGTTGGGGGATAAGCAAATGTGCTGTAAATATTAGGTCTGTCAGGTACATCATGTTATAAAGACTTAACACAGAAAATGTGTATTCAGGTTGCACTTCCATCTGTGATTATTTTGCATTCACAGCAGTCCAAGCAATGAAAGTGTTACCTTCAGATTAAAAAAAAAAGGGAATTTAAAAAGAAATGTGTGTGAAATCCAACATACGTTGTTTGGACACATTTAAGCTACAATCAAAAAGTAGATCTATGAGTCAGTTTGGTTTCTGGTTTAAAATGTGCCATTTTGGTGGATTCTGAAACAGATTAACAACAGCTTAAGTTTGGGAGTTGAACAGCAGAAATGCAAGCATGATTCAGATTTCAACCTTTGCTTCTGGTCCTAGAGATACAGTGCAAGACAAAAGTAGACACAGAGGTGGAGGGAGAGATTGGTGAAATAAGTCCCTGTCACCTTATTTCAATGCTCTGACATAACCATAAATAGGAAAACTCAGAGCTGTATGTTTAATGTGCATGCATTTGTAATGAAGTTTCTGTGTTGAATAAAGTAACGTCTCTTAGTTTTACTCACACATAGGTCTGAGAATGATGAGTGCAATCCTTCAAGCACCATTTCTTCTTGACATGCAATGTTGAAATTTCATGTAAAATTTATTTGTATTAATACAACTGTTTCTAAATAAGAAATTATATTTATTGTCATGTTCTTGGTGATGTTCTTGAATTTGTAATTTCCTGTGTGAATCATGTATTGATAAGATCAGGATTAAAATGAGCTATGCTCTATGTGTCCTTCCAGACTGGTGCACTTAGGTCTGACAGGGATGGAGCTGTAGTGGTCAGTGGTACCTAGGGGTTACAGAAAGGATGAAAAAGAATCTGGAAAAGGCAAAGATTTAAGTTTCCACTGAGGAATTGCAAGGTACAAAAGCACTATTTACTTCATTTCACATTGTTCTACACCTCCATGTAAAGTGGGAGCTGCCATGTGGTCCAAAGATCTGTTTTTTCTGCTCTCTCACATCACGGTTGGTGAAGAAACAGTTGGCAGTGTGATTCATGCCCTTGAGATGTGTTATGGTATCATGCTATCCTGGTTTTCATAGCAGAAATATTTAATAGTAGAAAAAAAACCAAATACACTGGTGGTGACAAAGCATGGAAACTATGTATCGTTTTCTATTTGTAAAATACTACATCTTCCTAAAGAGGCTCTTTCCTCCCAGATAGGTTTAGCAAGGACTGTGTATATATACACATGCCAGCTTGTTTCTATGTATTTCTTCACGTAGTAGCAAATCAATGAAATGATTTATAGCAGCCAAAGCACAAATACACTAGAACTTGGTTTTGCAAGATGCTCTGATTTCACTGGGTTTATTCCAAATATCATGTACAGTTTATCTCTCAACATGCCTGAAATGTTTGCTAATTTGTAGCATTCATATTTCATGAGGGATTGTTATAAAGAGGAAAATGTTACATTCCAGTGAATTGTGGAAACAGATTACTGGGAAATGTTAGGAAATGTTAAACCAGGCAAGATATGGAATGGAGGACTAGATTGAGGAAGGAAAAAGAAACAGGAAATAGAAAGAGGAATAAAGTTAGAGGTACGAAATTTCTTTTGTGGAAGTGTTGTGGGTTTGATTAGCAGGGCTGATTCGTGTTACTGAAATTACTGTAGTCATCAAATTTTAAGACTTTTAAAAAGTATTTTCCATCCTGGAAGAAGTTGAAAATATCTTTTATTTCAGCAAAATTGAAAAGGATGACAAGCATGGAGCTGTTAAAATAGTATCTATGTCTTAATTATGGTGTAGGTGAGTACTGGAAGCATTCTCAGTATTCTCTCTTGGTCCTGGAGCCCAGGGACCTGCTGGAGTGTACTGTAGATTCTGATCCTGTAGCAATATTTCCTTCCAAAGAAAAACAAAGGGATGGTGCCTGTGCAGATCATGGCCAGCCATGGAGGCAGAAAAAAACAGGTTTATAAAGGAGACCAGGACCAAGTCGGCATTTGCCACGTGGTCTAGGCTCAACTAGATTGACTTTACAGATTGTCTTTCTACATTCTATGTTTTGGTTTGCTCACCTATTAATAAAGAGGAAGATGGAAAATACTTTGAGAGAATATTACAGAAAATGCACTAATCATGAGCTAGGTAAAAGTAATAAGACCTTTAAGGTGAAGTTATTAATATTGTGCCAGTTTAGTTTAGTCATCATTTAGCTTGCTTTCTGCAAAGCATCCTGATGACTTTAGCACTGCCTGTTCAGCTGAATGGCATATGTCAACTCTCTCTTCCCCTAGGAAAATTAGTACATATATTTGTATGATTATGAAACAACTTTGCAATGTTTATTTGTTTGGTGTAGGAAAAAAACCTTTTCATCTGAATTGTTTTCATAAAGATTTTTTTTGTACATGAGCCCATCTCAATAGGGAAAATGCTATAAATCTTTTGTCAGTCTGGAAGAGTCTCAAGAAATATTTGTAATAAGCAATATTTGGTTTATATCTATTGTTGGCAACAGAGTTTCCAAAGAAAAGTTCCCTCCTATGACACAAGTTGCACTATTATTTGCTCTGTAACATACTTAGGACATTTAGGGTGACATAGTTGAAAAAGCTTCTGTCAATATTGACATCTTCCAGAATTATTTCCTACAGAATATAAAATGCACAATGTATGAAGCTGAGGAGATTGCTTCCTCAAGACAGCTTAGAGGTTTAAAAAATTGTAATAATTTCACTTGACATTTAGGTAGGTCTGTGCTGCCCTGATGGTTCAGTTTACAGTGGAGGTTTCCTGTTTGAGCACTTTAGCTGTCGCTCACAAACATTGTCAACAAACTGATCCAAGAAGATTTTCTTAGGGACTTACTTCCATTTATTACTACAATAAGTAAAAGTAGGCATTAAACTTTGATTTTGGTGTGTTTCTGTCTAGAACCCTGCTGCTGGTGTTGGCTTCACTGATAAAGCAACCATTTAAAAATTTGCCCTTTTGTTCTTATTTTCATAAAAGCCAAGCTGACTCAGCAAGAGATGACTATGATAACTTTTAGACAGATAAGAAAGAAATAACACTATTTTTCTTTAGCCTACTGTTTTCTTTAGACATTTCTCTTCCAAAAATGTAGGTCATCGCTAGTAAAACACTTTTTTTTTCATTCCCAACTGAATTATAAGGTGCTTGGCTAGTAGAAAAGAGCAGTATTTTAGACTTGTGCCTGCAGAGAACTACATGTAAATACAAATGCGTAGAAATAATATCAAATAAATTCAATAATTGCTTCATGTTCTTTTAAAGCACAATCTCTAAGCTTTGGTACCCTTGCCCTTCATCTTAATGTATCCCCTGTTCATTACATTCTTCCCCACAAGAGTTCTTTAGGTGTGCAGATTTTATGCTGTGAAGGCTTTCCAATTCACATCTTGTGAAGGCTTTCTCTGAAATGTGAGTCTTTTGCAGCATTTTGTCACAAGCTGAATGACTGGACCTGCCATTCACCTTGGGCTTTTACAGAGCCCTCTATGTACTGCCTGAATAATGGCCATGAGACAGTGGCATCTAGTGTTCTTAGACTCTGCTTTTCTCTCTGAAAATAATGCAAACAGGAAGAAATGGCTATGGATGCCTCTGACATTTTCTCCTCACACCTCAAAAAGTCCCTGAGATTACTTGGCTCCTACTGAAGCTAACTGTAGTGAGAAGAGAAATCTTGCCTGGGAACAGTGAAGAGTCATTACATAGCAAGCAATATGACACTCATTGTCTGACATGCAAATTGATTGTGACTAACAAATCCCTGATCCTGACATCCCATCAAATTTTATAGACTAAACTGAAAAAAAAAAAAAAAACCAAGAAAATATGCTAAGCCAAAGACAAATGGAAACAGAGTTTGTTGGTGAAATTCTTGGGATTTTAAGTCCTCTTCCCAATGTCAGCCAGTTTTGGTTTTCCAATGAAATGCCAGATATGTTTTCAAATAGTCCATTATCCACATGGTTGATATAAACACACATGTTGGTGATCCAATGAACTTTCTCTTTTCTATTAGAAGTGTGAGCTGAGATGGGTTTCTTAGGCAGGATTTTACCGGCTGGAAAAATATTTGGGGCCAATCTAGGCTGCACAGTCTTTGGGTTACAAAGAAGGTCTGCTTTACTGTTGTAGAAATCTAAGTACCTTCTAGCAGTGGAGAAATAAACTGAATTAGGTGACTGGTTAGCTCAAAATGTGAAAACCTGTTACATGTTTACTTGTTGCTAAATCAATACATCTACTGGATTTTGAGCTTTCTTAGGGCTTACAGAGCTGATCAGGAACTAGAAAATTATGCAGAAGTGGGCTGGTCATACCAAAATGTCTGTTTTATTTGAATTTAATGTTATTTAAAAATGCCTTGATGTAGATAAGAAAAGAAGTCACAAGAGGTATTATAAGAGATCTCTGCATTTGGCAATCAAACTCAGTAGTATTATCTATGGACAAACCTGCTTGATGTTTCCCATCAACAAACTCTTTTTAACCTTACTTTTAAAGTTGCTTTTAATTTTTCCAAGATAGGACTAAAACTTTCCATACCATAGCTTTGCCTCAGGTTGTGTTTTATATGTTATATTTGGAAAAAATTCAGGCTTGTCTGAGGGTAAGATAATAATTCTGGCCTTTTTTTCCATTTGGGAAGTTGTACTGTTCTATGCTTTAGTGAGGCTCGAAGTTAGTCTTTTACGTACATCTCATGAATATCTGCCCCAATTCACCTCTGAGATGTTGTAATTTACAAACAGCTGGAGGACTTTTCAGAGCTCAGCATTCGGTTATTCCTGATCAGCAGTCAGTTCCATCCTTATTCCTAGGAAGAGCTGGAGATAGCACATGTGTTTTCTATAGCATATTTGGGTATATTCCCTTCATCTGGTCCACTAAATTAATGCTCCTCTTGAAAATGATACCTCATGTGTAGTCTGGATGTGAGTACTTTGTTTAAATTTGGATACTGGGACAGAAAATAAAAATAGTGTCTGCTTACAACCACCTTGCCCCCATGGTGGGGGCAGAATCCAGTGCAGCCAAAAACAGGGAGGAAATCTGAACTGAGGAGGAAAAAGATGAAAAATACCAATAAGACAATCCCCCACAGAAATTCTTTCTAAGGAGTTAAACCCAGGTTGTGTATAATGCACAGCAGCGAGCACAACACAGCACCCAAGTGACAATGGGAGTTGAACAGAAAATGGTTGTGTGCATTCATGTAATGAAAGCCTGTATTGCCTGATTAAGTTTGTCCAGGCAGTTTTCATTCTGGCTTTCCTCAATCTCTGAATGCTTGGCTTTGAACCAAAGAGTTCTTCAAGTTCTTCTAACATATAAAGTGTCATATATAAATGGTGCCTTTGTTTTGAAGTTTGTCACTTCACTGCTTCCTCCTCTTCACTGAAGAAAAACAAAACTCATTAAAGATGATCATGAACAAAGGAAAATATATTGTAAAAATTAATTTATGCAAAAGTTGAAGTTTGATATTGGAATCCTGAGGCTGTTTTGTAGAAGCTGAAAAGAAAATTATGCTTTTGACAAGAGGAACACGACAGCTGGACTCTTCATCAAATCCTTTTGCTTTGATATGCAGAAGTACTTGCATGTTAACTTCACAACAGATTTGACAAAGCTGCTGGCTTACTCTAAGCTTTCTCCAAAACACTTGAAATGGTCATTCAGAAATGTTTATTTAGGAGGAGATCAAAAAGCCCAAATCCAGACAATTCTCTTTTACAAGACAGCCATTAAGGACAATGAAAAAGAAATAACATCTGGCTGAATGGGGATTGTGACAGCTGAAAAACAAACAGAGTTTTTTGGACAAAAATTGTGACCTCACTTCAATGCTGTCTTCATTTGCATTTGTGCTGCCCCTTATTTTGACCAGTGAAAATGTGATCCAGTCCACCTGCCCGTTCTTCATAGAAGGAAGAACAATGCAATATTCATATGTTCATTCATTTGCTTACAATTCAAAGTAAGTTTCAAGTTTAATAGCAATTAAAAGACAAATTGTTCTGATCTGGGTAGACAGGAATAGCTTTTAAAAGAAAGTAAACTTGTACTTGTTGGGTTTTTTGATGCTTTTCTGTTTCAGTGCACTTTGTTCAGAGAGAAGAAACAAACAAACAGGCATACAAAAAACAAAGCAAAACCCACCCACTAGCCATTGGAAGGATTCCTGATCCAATGGAGAATAGGCTTGTTTGGCACACCTGAGTATTGAGGGACCCCTCAACAAGACAGAGGCAACTGTCCTCAAAGACAAGAAAAGAATCATTAGTCCCCTACAGTGGGAGGTTGCTTTTTAAAGATGGACACACAAACACAGTAGGGGAATGACAGAAGAGAATGGAGAGAAACATGTTGTTTCCTGTTTAGTGTCTGAATCTTTTTTTTTTTTTTTTCTTAATTTCATTTTCCTTGAGCAGAGCATTTGGGAAGAAGAATGGAGACCACGTTTTGTGTCAGAAGACAGCTGAATAGACCTGGATATGTCACTCCCTTTCCATTTCCTTTTCCCCTCACCCACTTATCCCTTCCACTTTCACAAACTAAGATTCTCCTTGAGTGAAGTGTCCAGTTATTGGTTCCACATGTGTATATGTGTTGACCTGCCTGCACACACTTTTTATCTTCCAGTTCCTGTATTGACTTACCTTGCCTGTGATTGATTCCTCCTGTTTCATGCTGCACAGCTACTGCTGTGAGTCAGATTAGACCTCCTTACTGTGTGGGCTTACTCTTCCAGAAAAACCTTTGATCTACCCTCAGAGTTCTTTGTTGATACTTTCTTAATTTCAATATTAGCTTGTTTTTGGTAGCTCTTAGTTTGTTGTCTGTAGCAATCTGTGAAACTGCTCCTTAAGTGCCGTGTCTTCAGGAAGGTTTGTATTTGACAGACTTCTCACTTGAAAAGAGGCCACACCACAAACAGATGGATACTTAATATGTCCCCATGGACTAGAAAAGCCCTATGACCTTTATCTTATCAGCTCCCAAACCAAAAAAAAAAGGGCAAGTAATAATTTTTGCTACCTGATAAGTGTGTGGGGGCTGTATCTAAAGACCTTGGACTATTCTTGAACACATCCATTGGAGACAGAGCTGTAAAATGCCTTTTCAGCCTTCAGGACTTCCACACTTGTACAGACCAAGCAGAGAAAGAAGTTGTCATTGAAGAAGGTAGAAATCCAAGGAAAGGGAAAGTCTGTGTCAAGGGGGAATGATCCACCTATGTCTGTCAAAGGTGAACATTTAGTGTTGTGTTATACTAGCAAGAGCAGGCAACAGTATTCAAGGGAGCTGTCACAGAGATCTTCTTTGTAACTTCTGACCTTCTTAGTCACTGTGCATGATATATCTTTTAAAAGGATCTAAACAATCTGACCTTCTTAGTCACTGTGCATGATATATCTTTTAAAAGGATCTAAACCCTACAGTTTTGGGTTTTGTTTCAGTCTTTAGAGAAATACGCTTCCAACAGAGTTTTAGAAAGTGTCACTCCCTCCTAGAAGATAAAACAGGAAATGTTGTATGTTATTGTTGGTATTGGCAATCTTGCTTCCTTTTTTTCTGACAAAGCAGACAGTGGAAAAACAAATAGAACAAGTGAATTCTTTTTCTGTAATACCAACAAAGATATCTGTTGGAGATGGAGAGTGTGGTCTCTGCTGCTTTAGCTAAATGTGGAACTGTGAATGTGATAGGAACAGGGGTGGTTCTCCTCCAGAAAATTTCTTATGAAGGTAAATCCTCTGGGAACATATTCAATGGAAGCAGAGATGTAGAAAGAGATCTGCATAGATACAGATTAGTGTATGGTTAGAGGAAATCTGCTTTAGCAAAAATACAATATTCCTATTGAATCTGAAAGTGTTTGAAAGTTTGGCAAAATTAATGATTTATGTTTTTTTTTTATTCCATGGAAACATGCAAAGTAAGCTGGAAGGGAGCCTTATTGGTCATCTAGTCAAACTGCTCAGGATTAGAACAATTTATGGTGTTTCCATGAGATACTTGCTTGACTTGATGTCTTGGAGAATTTCACACTTTTTCTGAGCAATTTAATACAGTTTTTTATTAAGTTTCCTGGTAAAAGATTGGGGAAGGTTTTAAATTTGTTGCTTATCTATTTTAAAAATATACAGAAAGGGCATTCTTACAGAAGTGTCTTGTACTTGACTTGATACCTAGAGAGGCTGACCTAGAACAGAGGCTGGACAGAGTTAACAAAATAAAGTAGGTATTTATTAAAAGGCCTGCAAAGGACACACCTTGGGCAGCGCAAGAGCCCGGCCAGGGCTCTGCCCAAGATGGACACAAGATGGACGCATGGTGACGAGCTTTCACACTTTTATAAATTTTGGTACCTTTACATATTTGGGGTCAATTGTCCAATTTCAGCTTCAGGTTATGAAGTCCCATCCTCCCAGATTGCTCTCCTCAATTTGCTGTTGTTTACACTTCTTGAGCCTAAAGCTGCAAAGGTGTCCTTGGTTCTCAGGCTGGAAAAGCATTGTTTTGTTAAACTACCCTGTGAAGAGACCTTGGTAACTCTTTATATGAAGTTCAGAGTCACACACTAAGGAGGTACAGAATCTAAAAAATATGAAAGCTAAAATTTAAGGCATCCAACTTGTCCTAAATAAAATCCCGCATGCCGCACTAGAAAGGTAGTTACAACAAAGGGTTACAATCTGTCACAGGAGAAGTGTTTCTAACTTGCCTTCAGATATTTACATGTTGAGTATAGGCTTGTTACCCTTGGCTCCCCTTAGAAGCAGGCACCTTTGAAGGATAATTAATCTTTCCTTTTCAGCCACTCAACCTTTGGGAGGTGGAAACCCATGATTTCCTACAGCTATTTCTTTGAATAAAGCCACTCCACTTTCATCTGTTTCGTGCTTGTTTTGCAGGAGTATGCAGGTAACAAAGTTCGGGATTTTTTTTAAGAAACAGTGAATTTTAAGCACTCAAAAGATTATTTATTAGAAGTTTAAGGAAAGCAAGTTTCAGAGTCAAGGGGATTTGTTATTCAGAACAGGTGCCTTAGGCTGTCAGAGAGCCAAAATGTAATAATGTAATCTTAATGTTCTATCATAATTTAGTTTAATGTCAGATATAAAACATGTTCTATGAATTCTGTCTGAATAATTCTAAAACCAATAAACTTTTCTGGCAAATTATCTCAGACAAGGGATTTGTTTGAGAACACTGCAAGCTCTCATGAAAGGAGACTGCATTATTATTTTGGAGCTGCTTCCTTTGTCTGCAGCAAATTTTCCAAGACTCCCAAATGGACCTTTAATGCCTAATTGAAAGAGAAAGAAAACAAATTGAAATATTTATCTTTGAATTCTCTATATGTATAGGCCAATACATAATGTGATTTAGATCCTGATTATCATTGTCATTTTTCCTTTTTTTTTTTAAGCTGAGTATACATATTTTTTCTCTTTTTAAACAAGACTGGAGTCTATAATGCTACACCGTTGTGCAGATTCACCCATAATCATGCGTTGCTTCTCACATGGGAGGTTTTTTCTCTTATGCTTATATTCCTTCTATTACAGTGGGAAATGTCCAAGAGGAGAAAGTGCCAAACACTCTAAGAGGTCTGCAGTGATTTGATCAGTGTCTTAAAATCCTGTTTAGAGAAAAGACCTATTTCAAAACAACAGTGGGTTATTATTTGGAGTTTTTTCAGTGTAGATTTCAGTTCATTAGAATATTTTTATTGCACATGAGTACACTTACTCTCAAATGCTACCAGCTGTACAAATCTAGAGATCAAACCCTAAGCTATTTCACTATCCAGATACTTGTTAACTTCATTTACTGATGCTAGTATTTAAAAATTTGATCATAACTCCAGGAGTTTTGTTTGTAATGGAGCTCAAAACTTTATGCGCAGGCTATTGTTGCATCCCAGGTTTGGGTTCACATAATAGGTTTTTTCTTTGTTAGTTTTCCAGTTCTTTGTACCCTCGTGCATCCCCCGGGTTTTCCCCTACTCCTGTGGTTTCCGTGCCCGTCTTCCCGTTCTCGTGGTCCCACTCACCCCAAAGTCTCGTGTCCGCCCCTGCCGTGTTCCCATTGCTATAATATAAAATCATAGGAGTTACGAATTTTACATTTTGGTTATTTTTTAGCTACCATCTTTTCTCATTACTTTCTGTATTTCTTCATTCTCAGATTTAGTACTATGATTTCTTTATTCACAGCAGGAAATGATGAAAACTAAAATAACTTTTAAATTGAAATTAATTCAAGATTTTGTTAATGTTTTCTTATGTATCTCAAGCTTGTCTTGCATACACCAAGTTTTCCTTACTCAAGAAGATGCTTCATTTATGGTGCTGGTGTATTTCTTCTAACAGAGAGAAGACAGAATTAAATGCTGCTGAGAAGAATGTTGCATAAATAAAGAAAAAGAGTAAAGCAATTCACTTGTTTATTCCTCTGGATTTTCCATTACTTTTGCTTTATTTTGTAATTTCTGGTATGACAATATGTCAAGGCTGCTCTTTGCAAGCTCTTGCAGCACCAGATGCTTTGCAAAGGTGAAGGTTGTTAATATTATTAATGGAAAACTAATTTCAGGATGTAGCAGATTACACCACTCATGTCAGAATGAGCTGAACACGACCCCAGGAGAGTGGGGAGAGATCAGTGCTTCTGACCAGTTTTACTGTATTAGTCAATAGCATTTAGAGAATAAAAATTAAATATTTGTAATGACTCCATAGGTCTACGAATATTTAAAGACAAAAAATGTAGCTGAAAATTTTTGTCAGATAGTGTCCAGGAAATTACATTTACTGGTAGTTTTTCCAGCTAGGAAAAGAAAACAGCTGAATTCTTGGAAAATGATCCATTGTGAATATGCTGAGCTTTGGAGGAAAAAAAAGTTCAAGGTTCAAATGTAATGCCTGTTAGTAAGACTGAATTTGACCTGACTCTAGGTGCCACATTTACCTTATCTTATCCTGTTTTGACTATGTGCAATGTTCATTCATTGGTCCTTATACTTACAAGTCATGTTTTATCTCTGGTAATTTGGAACTAATATATTCCTTGAGAATTCCTAAACTATAGCACATTTTCTCTAATGAAAGCACTGGTATGAAAAGTATTTAGTCTTAGCTGCTACCACACACCAACAAAGCACCAGGAATAGACTGGAATTAAGCTACTTTGCAGTCTCTGTGTGTTAACACTGTTTACTTGCTAAGCTGCAGCCACACCAGTGTGGGTTGCCTTTTTCCTAAAGAACCAGCCACAACACTCCCTCTGGCTGCAGTATTCCTCAAACTAATGAGCACAGTACTGTGGGAGAGGATTTCAATGTGACATCTCCTAAGAAACACCACAGAGAAGGGGATGTTTGTGGGTTCCCATGTCTCTTTCACACACATTAAGGAATAATGATACTACAGTGAATAATGTAGTGGAATTATATACTCTAATGTATTGGTATAATTTACATATAAAAACGTCTTCATTTGTTACTTCCAGCTTCTTTACTCTTTTTGTGTTTTAAGCAAATGTTATTGATGGTGCTAATTATTTTTGAAGATAGAGCAGGTGATATCTGTGACAGAGTAGCTGAAGAACAGCAGAATACAGGTATTGATTACAAGTATTTGGATAAAGCATTGCTCTTTGGAGCCTGAGCCTCTTATTCACATCGCTTGCTACAGTGCTGCTTTACAGGGAGCTGCCAATATTCCCCATGTACCTTTGCTATAACTTGAATGTAATCATATTAACTTCCTATCAAATAATGATTGTAACTGGAATCCTGGCTAGCATCTTACTCTCTGCTATAATTGTAGTCTCTCTATTAATATAAAGAATTAGTGAGTGTAAATAGAGCAGTAGAAAGTTCTAGCCAAAACCCTGGAGTTGCAGTCTGAGTAGTTTTGATGTGCTCAGCAAGAAGAGTTTATGCATAGTTGCCTGCTATGTAGATCACTGTTTTATCTCATCTTGGCACTAAAATGATTCAGACGGCAGTGCTGAATTAATCTACAATCCCAGGAGACCTAGTTACCTAGTTTGGTGGAGTTTTGAAATCTAGTTTTGAAGGCTATTAATTTATCCCTTACTGACTGAGTTTGTTGGTTTGGGGTTTTTTTTTGTTTGTTTGTTTTTTTTTTTTTTTGTGTTTTGGTTTTTTTTTTTTTTTTTTTTTTTTACCTGACAACTATAAAAGCAATCATTATGAGCTGATGGTCATGTTTTGAAGTCAGAGCTTTCTCTCATCTCTCTTTCTGACCCTTGTGGTGACACCCCAGGATGCATTTCCTCTTTCAGAGGAGGCTGCTGCCTGTTGCCTCATCTCAGGACAGCAGGCAGGGCTGCAGCAGGCTCACTACTCTCTCCACAGGCAAATTTTACATTTTGTCAGGTCTGTCTTTACACAGGGAGAATACTTGCATTACAAGAGTACGTCTGAACCTTTTAAGACACTGATGTTTGTGATGTGAAATACTAGCTAGACATATTATTTTAAACCCAAGAGTGTAATGGCATATTTTCTGCTCAGTCTCACATGGTTCTGATTTTCAGGGCCAGCTATGCGTTTGACCATGGATGAAAAAACTGTGTGACATTTTCGTAGACAGTATTTTTACTTTCTTAATACATGGAGGCTTGCAGTAAATAATGGGTAGAGGAGACTCTAATGGACAGTGTATAATGATTAGGAGTAAGATGTGTCTGTTGGTTTGAACGAGATATGTTCAGTGCAGCCCACAGAGCCCTGACTCTAAACTTCATGGCATCCAGCCCAGAGAGTGAAATGTATTCCAACAATAAATCACCAGATTTTTGTTCTATTTGACTGTGTTAAAGCAACAGTCTGCAAAATCTGGGACCACCAACTATGTTGTTTCTGTTTCATATCTGCTCTAACAAAATCACTGCTTCATTTTATCAGTCAATTGGTACTGAGATGACTGAGAACATTACTAAGTAAGCACAGGTCTGTGCTGTTCACCCAGCTATCTGTGCTTGATTTGCAGTGTACCCTTATCTAGGTTCCTTGGGGAATATCTTCACATATTGAAACCATATTTTGCTGTTTTCACATCATCACAGCCCATAAGGTCTTGCTATGAAAATCCTAACCATCATTTCCAGTTACTTAAAAAGCCTAAACCTTGAGACAAAGCATCATTTCAGTTTCCCCTAAACAAAACGATTACAATTTAAGGAACATTTAATTATATTGCAAAAGTTTTCCATTGTTGGAGCCCATGGTTTGCTGGACCAGGTTCTGCTCTGCTTTTAGGCATCTTAAGAAATATCTTTCTTTTACAGATTGTAATACTTCAAACTTTTTTTGTTTGTTTTCTTAGCATGAAAAAGAGGGCAAGGTGTCAATCTTCAAAAAATTCAATTGAATTTCTTTGGAGTACTAAGCATACAGCCAAATTTTTCAGGTAGGGTGAGAAGAGCAATACTTTGCATAGAAAATGTGCAATGTTGAAGTATTCCTCTCAAAGAAAACCCAAACAAAAAACAAAATAGCAAAACATAAAGTAATTGATTCCTATTTTAAAAGACACTTCAAGCACTCATGCAAGCACAGAGAGCACTAATGTTCTTGTCCTGCTCCATTCTTTGGCAGGCCAGGATGGAGATCCACTAGTGAAAAAAAATATATACATATAGATGTATGTAAATGTATTTATATGTGTGTGTGTATTAGTGGTATGATAGAAGTCAAAAAATATTGAATTTTCAAGAAAAGAAGTATAATAGTGTAATGCAGAGGTAATGGCTCTTTCTGAAACACTCACCAGGAGACCCGTGTCTCACTGGGGCGATGGTGACTCGAGAGTGGAGATGTTGGCCACGTTCTTAAGGCACATCAACAAGTGTGGTAATAAAAGGTGACTTGTCAAACTGTTTGCACTAAGTCTCTCAGGTTCAGAGAATTATTCCAGCTTTGAGCATGAGTCTGAGCAATTTAGGCTGCCCTGTACTCTGCCTTCTCTGCAGCCACAGAATGGGGTACTGCTATCTTTTCAGACTTTCAGATCTCTGCTGGATATCCTCTTTACTGGCTTCTGCGGCTCCTGTTCAGTCTGACACTCTCCTGGATGGGCAATGTTCTCCAGGAGCTGGTGTGTTTTCTGTAGAAGTGGTCCATATTTTTTTGAGTTGATAGGAATGTACCAGGTCAGTGCTTAAGACTTTACAATTTTTCAACAGGTTTTGCACAGCTTTAGATGACAATAGCAGAAAAATTGAAAAAGAGTAATACTTGGTTGGATTCTGCAGAGATTTGCTACTTCCCTGGCACTAATACTGAAACATTGAAGAGCTGGAGTTAATTGAGAAAGACTGTGGGATGAAGATGGCAACTAAAAATGTGAAGGTTCAACAGACTTGGGGAGCCTGAGTTTTAATAAGCTCATCCTGCTAGCTTTTAATGTTTGAAAAATGAGGACTCCTGCCTCTGTTTCTGTGTAAGAGCTTGGTGCACAACACCTCTGAAATGTCTCTTCCTTACAAAATAAAACCAGAATATATTAAATATTTTTGACATTGTGGACCTTGGTTTTCAATGTCTTCCATGTTACTGGAGGGCATCAGTGTCATTTTTGGTCCCTGAACAACTGTGCTTTCATTCCCTTAACAGGGAGCTTTTATGGGATTTTTTTCACATGCTTCCCACTCATTTTTCTCAATGATCTTCCAGATAAATTATTCAAAGGGGTTTTGGCTGTAGGCTACTGTTGCCTTTTCTTGGAGTGGTGTTGCTAAAACACATCATGCAGTCCCTCAGTACATTTTCATGTGCCCACTACATGCAAAGACCTTTATTTAGCCTTTAAAGAGCCACTTGCACAATTCTGCAAGCAAAGTCTGAATACATATGTCTCAATAGCTTTTATTTGAACAAAGCATGTGTGTATGCAGAGCAGGTTTTGTACAAAAATAAGTCAATAGATAATATTTGCAGATGTCTTTCCACCTAGCAGAAGTTATCACTAGAAATCAGCACCCACTTTCTAATGAGATCCATTTATGTATCAGAGCTGCTAGTAAAATGTCACAAAAATATCTGTGAGATTGTTCAGCTGACTTGGAAACTCATTTGAGGTGCTTAGCAGGAAAATTTTAGCTAACACCAAGTGTGATGCAACATGAGCACTTTTAGGGTTGTAATGTTCTAATCCTTGTTCTTGTTTGCTTAGTGAAAAAGTTTCTACCCACTGGAATGGTTGCTCTTTCAGTGCCTTAAATCAAACATACATGGAGGCTTCAAGATGAGAAAAATAAATATTTGAAAAAAAAAACCTGTCTGTTTGCAAGGTCCTCCATAGCCTGGTTCCTCTCTGACACTTTCATT
This sequence comes from Anomalospiza imberbis, assembly GCF_031753505.1. Classification (NCBI taxonomy): domain Eukaryota; kingdom Metazoa; phylum Chordata; class Aves; order Passeriformes; family Viduidae; genus Anomalospiza; species Anomalospiza imberbis. The sequence goes on along the minus strand of NC_089683.1, from coordinate 33,909,731 downwards.
TTTCCCTTCAGAAACTTAAAAGGAATATGCAGAGATCCTGGACTCCTAAAACCAATACTAAAGGGGCTAAGAGGAAGGGCTTGTGAGTTGTGGGAGGAGATTTTAAGCAAGAACAGGGCAGCCTTTCAAGGGTGTTTTAACCTTTATACATGCTTGACTGTTTTGAGCTCATCCTGTTTGGTAGAAAGCACAAAAATTAAACTAAACCAGAAGGGCAAAAACTTTGTTACATTGAATAGAAAGGTTTAACAAACACTTTATTCCTCGCTTGGAGAGAAAGGCTACTCTTTAATTAAATACCTTAAATTCTATTTTCACTGAAACCCAAAAATATTTGTCTCAGAATGTTTAGTTAGTTGTAAGGAGGAGTTTTTATATGCAGTAAAAAAAAGACAGAGATACCTTTAACCTTGTTTTTTTTTTGCTGGTGCTGTTAGTTTTACAGCATTTTTATTGGAGCATAGATGCAGAAGGGATCTCTTTGGATCATTTGGTCCAGACCATGCTTTGCAGCCAATGTCACTATATGTGCATAATAGTCTTCATAAACCAGATGAAAGTCTATCAGTAGCTAGGAGTAGTCAGACTAAAAACCTATCTGAAGTTTCTTTCTGTATTTCAATGCTGCAATAGCTACAGGCCTTTATCTAATTTCCAAACTACATTTTTTTAATCTTTTCTTACAGGATAGTCATCCATTAATATATACTGTGAACAAACTAAATTAACAGAGGGATATTGTAATTTGTGAATCCAGTTAAATTCTCCAGGGTAGAGCATCCTGTGCCAATAGAAATATTTGCATGGTACTAAAAATTAATGTATGTGGAAGAATATAAATCCAGTAATTCAATGTGAGCTTTTAAAGCTTCCACAGGATTTTCATATCTTGCTTGAAGAATGTAAAAGATACACTGGTAGTAATCTCCTAAAGTGCAACCAGGCATATTGTTCATGTGCTATAGGTTATATTTTAAAACACATAGTGATAGAAATGACTATTTGTTTATTATTTTAATTCATGCAAAGCCAGTGTAAAACTATTACTTTTATAGAGGCGTGGAAATGTAAATAATTTTGAAGGATTGGAAGCATATAAATATGCATGTATAAGAGTCTATTCACCCTTTGATGTGGCAATGGTTAAGTCCTGCACAGACTGTGCTCCTTTCACAATCTATGCAGGCACAGTAGGGCAGGGAGTTTCTCATCTGTGAGGGTAGGCACTTCTGCAGCCTTGTGGGGAAGATATACATCTTGATTTCTGAAAGAGATATGATGGTCCTGAAATACGGGATTAGGCTTTCTCTAAAGGGTTCCTTACCCTTTCCTTCAGGGAAGTGAGTCATGGGATTTGCTGGTGTTTATCCATCACTCTCCAGCTCTTATGCTGCTCAGGGGAAATTGGTACATTACCCTGTGCACTGATGTATCTTTCAAGGTGACAAAAATATGCCCTTTGAGGGATATTGCAGCAGACTGGTCCTTCTCCTGGAGTCTTCTTGCAGCTGACTGACTGACAGAAAGGAAGATGTGGGACAGATTTGAACTGATTTCTTCCACACTTGGAAATCAGGCTATGGCGTGATGGTACACTTCGAGTTGAGTGCAGCAGCAAATGTGATAGAAAGAACCTTGGTTCTTTCAATCACACAAGTGAATTTTGCCTCATATCCTATGGATTGCATATGCTTGGTATAGTTATTATTTGCTTAGTATAATTATTCAATCAGTGTCTTGACAAAATTCCATAGGTCTATACACTATTCCAGAATATATAAATTGTATTATAAAATGTATTGCCAATGAATAATTTGATGATCCTTTTGAAAGACACAGTCTGACCACAAAGGTGCTTATTAAAATGGCCACAATATATTATTTTCCATAGCAGGATTAAGCAGATAAAAGAATGGCATTCATAGCAGTGTTTGGGAGGTTTGTCTGACATTGATCTTGTGTTAGTGATGTGATAATAGGAAGTTCTACAGAGAAAAATTGAGCAAAGAGGAGGCTTTTGACGCTGACATAGAAAACAGGCTAGACCAAGTAATGATCTAAGGAGACGCTTGTCAGCACCTAAATGGGAAGGGGGAGGGAGCAGTCTGCTATCTGTCAGCCTAGAGAATCTTGCACACAATTGTACTTCAGCTGCCCGAAATGTTTTCAAAATAGTTCAAAGTATTTTAAAATAATAGTTCAAAAATACCACCTATGACCCATACATATCCTTTGCCTAATGATTTCCTGCCACCTCCTGTTCTTGACCAGGACAGCTCAGAAGGAACAATGAGTACTGTTTGCTTGAAAAGATAAATCCTTAAATAAAGCATTTGCAGTCCTTGAAGAGCCCAGTAGGTCCTATTTCTCCTCTGGTGTACCTGCTTTTTATTAAGATGCATTAAGAGGACAAAAAAATAGGTCACAGATATGGTAGCATAGATTATTTCCTGTACATTATATGTGAGGATTTATAGAAAATGATGCAGATTTACATAGACTAACTATGTCTAGTGGAAAAAAAAGGTCAAGTTTCCAACTCTTGGTCCTTGATTCTTAAGTTTTCTTGGACAAGAATGGACTAATTATTGAGGTAATTCCCTAGTATTGACAGTTCAATCCTGTCAGAACAGAAATAAGATGGATTTGAATTGATGGAGTTCCATCTTTTTCTGCACTCTCTTTCTTCAGTAACTCTTTCTTCCTTCTTTACTTGTGTACATCTGTAGAGGACACAAATCAAAGCCAGGACTACTGACATTTTAGTATAGGGTCCCTGGGTTTTTTTGCCTCTGAGCAAAAGGATTCTCAGCTGATTGAGTTGTGGCTAAATTTGCAAACCCAATGGGGTTTGGTCTAGGGCTTTGAACAGTGATACATTTTCCATAAAGTAGATGAGGGAATGCTGCAAGCTTTGTGTGTGGAACATGTGAAATTCTTTGTCAGCACTAAGGAAGACATAGAAAGTGAATAATCTGATTCAAACACTTGAGTGTCTATGGGTCACCTCAAATGATTTAATACAGAGAAGTGCAATTTGAGGCATAAATAATTCCAAGTGCTGAAACAGCACATCCAGCTTTGCTGTAATACCTAGATGCTCCCTTGTGCTACTGTGATACTGAAAAGCTCAGGAATAAAAAAATTGACTACTCATATTTATACTGACACTAGCCTTCAGAGAAGAGTACTTTTCAGGGGAAATTATCTGAGATCTTCATGGAGGTAAAGGGAAAATAGATAAAAAACTAAATAAGAAAAACCAGCAGGAGAGGAAACACATGCCTCTTTCATTTGTAAAGGTGTTAAAATGTTGTTTAAGATCCTTTTTGTACTTCACACTTAAACTTGCAGACCACTGGAAATATTTATAACTAATGAAAGCCACAGCATGTGCAGGGAATTTCTTTCCTATTTTTAAGTGTAACTGTCTAGAATATTTGAACATGATTTTGTGTCTCTCCCGTTGTTCTCTGGTGAATAAAATGAGAGTGCCCAGCTGTTATTCCTGACCCTACACTGCTGAGTCTGCAATAAAAACCTCTTTGAATCAGGGAATAAGAGCTACCTTCTGCTGGAGTTATCACAACTTCTGAATGGCCTTGATAAACAGCACATAGACAGAAGTGTTTCCCTTTTGACACACAGGAATGTCCTTGTTACAAAGTCTTGTACACAGTATTACCAAGCCCTGATTTTATTTGTAGGTTTCCGGATGATAATTTAGTGGAGATATTACTGAAGGATAATATTTGAAGGACTTCTGTGTACATGCATTTTGCTGCTCTCTCAGGCAGTCTGTCTGTAAATATTTAAAATTTTTAGAACCCGCATTTAATCCTCTCAAAACTAGAAAGAGATAATATTTAGCTTAAGAAAAAACAATATATATATCTTCTGGAATATTTACTTTTCTGGAGAAGCTTCTTGACCTTTTACTTATGTCATCTTAGCTCTGCTTTCAGTGTGATCTTTTAGGTTTCAGCAACTGTTATATATTTATGGAATGGTTGTGCCTGAAAACCTCAGTCACCCTCCTGTATATGAGGACACCATATACCTACAGTGCGAGAACATCTGAAGAGCACCTTGAAGACCTTGGGCCCTGAAAGACCAGGTAACCAGGTTAAAAAAAAAAAAAATCTTTCAGTGTTTACTGTGGAACCAGAGGACAGACTGACAAAGTGAATTTCTTGAGATCAAATGAGAAGGCTATGGGAGAATTTGGAATTTGTGAGTCCCTGACTACCAGTTTAATCACAGAACTGTCTCTTCTCTGATTTGAGGCATTTCACAGACATGTCCAACCTGCAAATCTTGGACTTTTGGAGCTAGATCCAGGTGCAAGTTCCATGCTGGAGCTGTACCGCATTGCTGGCAGTGGGAGTCTGTTGATGCTGGTCTTATGAATGCTCTGAAATATCAGAGAGAGTGAGACAGTGTCTTCAAAGGGAACAATTAGGCTGCTAAGTTGGCATTACTTGGACTCTTCAAAGAAGCCATTCTCTCAGCCCAGGGTTGTCCTGCTCCAGAGAAGTGAGATTCTTTGCAGAGACATTCTCATTCCCTGCTCCTGGACTATCCTAGTCCTCACTTGCCCAGTCCAGAGGCCCTCAGTCCTGTGGGGCATTGGTATGCAGGTCATAGGGCTAGAAATATGTAAATGCCTGACCTAGGCTGGATTGTTTACCTGATGTTACCTATAAAAGGAAAAATGACTTCTGCATGATTTCATGTATTCTCTGGAGGTGGTTCTTGGACCATTCCAGAGAAATGCTGTATGTTCACCTCAGTTTCATATAGCTTTGTAGGTCCACATACTGGACATTTCCCAATAATCTTCTTTCACCATGTGAGACACTTGATTCCTTCCTTGGCTGTTGTCCTGCACCTTCCTTTGACTTTTGTGGGAAGGCTCTCTCCCTCTCTCTCCTTAGTACAACTTTTTACTGGTAGCTTTTTATGGATGCCATGATCATTTAACTGCTGTACCATGCTAGTGAACTAGGAAGCAATATTAAGGCACTAAGTCCTTCAGTCTGCAGCTATCATTGCTCTCTTCATTGGCCAACCACAACTTCCCTTAGTATTACCCACCTGGGAGGGAGCCACAAAACAGCCCGGGAGGAGACTCCTGCCTGCAGGGATGGGGATAGGAAGGGCTGCAGCACATCTTGGCCTGAGCACCCACCAGTGAAAGTGAATCAATTGCACACAGGTATAAGTAGATAAATTGTGATGGAAAACAGATTGAAAATACTCTTGTTTTTCACTTTTGTTTTCTTCACAACCAGTTTATGCTCTTCTGGTTACACTGCTGAAAAGCTTAAATAGCTTTTGATGACGAGAGTAAGAGGTTGCATGAAACAGGTATTCTGCTCTGAGTTCCCTGCCCTTGAATGGACTATTATAGGGGAAACTATATGACAAAAGAGGAACCTTATAAGATCCCATCTGTATAGTTGAGGCTGAGCCCTGATTTTAAATTGGCTCTTAGCCAAGTCCAAAAATAGATGATGTATATTTATTCCTCTTCAACTGAAATCAGCATGCCAAAACGAACTTTGTTGTAAAAGCATAACAGAAAATGTATTTCATTTGCTGTGTGCCTTTGTCCTATCTATGTGCAATTGATTTCTGGTTTACAAACCCAAAACTAAACAAACAAACAAACAAACAAACAAACCCCAAAAAAACCCCAAAACAAAACACAACCAAAAACAAAAACAAAAACAAACAAACAAAAAAACCCCAACAACAAAAAACCTAATAAGAGCTAGTATCAACACAATTGTCCTGATACAACATGTTCACATCAAGGAATCAATTTAAGACTGGTGTCAAAGACAGAATATGCTGAAAACCTTTCTTCCTTGTGAGTTTTCTAGTAATTTGGTTTCAATAAAAATGGATTTCATTTGCTTCATTTACATTAAAGCATCTTCTGGTGAAAAATTTCCTCTTTTTTTTTTCACCCCCACATTTTTCTCAGTTTGGATAATTAAACTTTCTGGAGAGAAGACTCAAAGTCTTCAATCCAAAAAATGTTCTGGTCCTATTGAAGTACGTAGTAAATCCCACCAATTCACCACTATAGGTTTTGTAGATTCCAGCTGCAACTTTATTCCCATCTCACTTGAGGGAACACATGTGAAGTAGGGCAGCAGGATAGATGAAGAGAAAGGCAGCTTTTGTGCTCTGGTTTATTGGCTTCAGAGTTTTTCAGATGCTTTTTTTAAGAAAAAAGATCATTGGTTTCAAGGTGCTTTGATTGTTTATTTCTTAAACAGGGGAAGTTACAATATTTCTGAAAGCTGTCTGAAAATGCTGAAGAAAAGAGGGAAGGAGGAAGACTATGGTTTATCTTACGGAGGCACTTCAGGTCCGTGTTTAGAATATACCCCAATCTATAAGGCAAAACTAAGCCTCTAGCATTAATGTTTGAGCACCTTGCTGCTTCTGAATCATGGTACTCTGAATATTGTAATCAACCCATTGAAGCTCAACTCCATGCTCCTTTTTGAGCTCATAAAATCAGTGCTCATGAATACTAGAAAGCAGAACACTGTTGAACACTGAGATTAAAAACTACTATTGGAGGATTTGAAGGTATTTGAAATTTGTGTCAGGCTTTATAAAATATGTAAAGCATGCCAAAACAAACAAATATCTTACCAAGCCTGTTCTGTTTCTTCTAAGCAAAGCATATATTTTTAATATAGTTAAATATTTGAGTGTCCTCACAGGTATGGCTTCCATCTGGGTTAATTTATTCTGTTACAATATGAAGGTATGGATGATAAATTTTGCATTTGTTTCCAGACATGAGAATTTCTCCCCTTTAGAATTACATGAAAGCTAAGGTGGATTCTGCCCCTCCCCAGGGCTACAGTGTGCTCTGCAGTCTGTGCACCGCAGTGGCAGAGAGCTGTGAACCCTACACACATGTATTTGTCACTGTGACCTCATCTGACCCTGTTTTTAGGATGGCTAAAAACTATGCTTCTTTCTGTAAATGCAGCTCGGTCCATGTAGAGAGGAATTTGGCTAGACATGGCAGTATCACAGATGTAAATAATTCTCATGTTTTCCTGTGACAAATTTGTTCACTGCATTTTTGGACTGGATTCCACTCAGGGAGAGGCATGTTGGCTTTTTAAAAGCTGTTGGACACAAAGTAGCACACAATATCTTTTTTTTTTCTTTTTTTTTTCTTTTTTTTGATTGTTTGTGCCGCTTTCTTCTAATGGTATTTCTGCTAGAAGTTCTGGCTGTAAAGGTTTTGAGACAGCTATCTTGTAATCTAATTCATGTCAATTAGTTGTCAGTCCCGACAAAAGCCCTCTTATTCAGTCTGTGTAACTAGTTCCCAATAAATCTTTCTTGTGCTCTATCAGCACATATGGTAGCTTTTTTTTTTTTCAGTGCTCATTTTGTAGCTTTTATCAACAGCTCTTCTCAAGAGACCAAAACCTCTTTCCCACTCTGGCTTTATTTTGTATGTTCTTACCTATGAGAGTAGTGTAATACAGAGGAAATGTGTGAGGTTGAGTAATTACACACATCTCTCTTTTAACTAACATTTAAGGAAGATTTTATATGTATGAACATATACCACTTAACCTTTATTCAGGAAAATGGATCAATGTGAAGATAACATGTTCCTTCATGGGATTAAGATACTGAAAAAATTTGTAGGGACCCAAAAAACAAAGAAATAATGAATACAAATTTAATTTCTTAGAGTTGAGTTTGCCTTATTAAGTAATAGTGTTTGGCTTGCCTGGGGACTGTCTCATGAGTGAGTCTAAAGGTTTACTATTTGGGAAGGCCCAAGGTGCCCAAATTTTCTACTTAGTTGGTGGCCTTGGTCATTACTGTGATTAACAGTATGCTAACAGAAACAGGGGGCAGGATGACCTAAGTGAAAAGAGGTTTAAAATGAAGCTTCAGTATAGAGAAGTGTGAAGAAGTTCAGCAAACAAGCCAGTGTTATGGGAGAGTTCAGGCAAGAAAACTTTGAAGCGTTTATTATGAGTTAAAGTAGAGCCACAAAACACCACAATATAGAAACTGACCTCATCGTCAGTTTTGCCTTTTTTTTTTTTTTTTTTTCATATGTGGGGTCTGTTCCCAGATGGGAGCTTTGAGCCTATATGGTTTTGGTCAAGTTCCAGCACCTGCTTGAAAGAAATGTGTCTCCAGTAGTGAAAACCAGAAAGCAGCTAACATGAAGGATGCTCCTTCCTGAACTCAAGAAGCAGGTGGGAAATACACAGGGAAACACCCTGGAAACAAATGAGTTTTATTGCATTTAGGCCTCTAGAAATAAGGAAGAAAAATGGTGCTAGATGGCAGAGACAGAAGCTACAGTGTCAGTATGGAGGCAAGCAGAGGTCTTTCCCAGCTGATAGCCCATACTGCCACAAATCCTCACTGCATGGAGAGCTGAATCTTAAGGTAGAGGCCTCAGGATTGCATTCTTGAAAGGCTGGGAGTTTAATGGCCAATGCATGTCAGACAGGAACCAAGGGAATTGGAAATAGTTACCTGCTCCTCCTGAGAGGAAAGAATAATCTACCAACCAGCCTCAGCATTTCACACAAAGTGTGGTCATGCCAGAGCCTCTCGTGAGACACTGAAGAACAGTTGCCAAAAGACAACAGCTCCTTTGGTTACACTTTGCATTGGTGATTCCTATCAATGGTAACACATCTGACAGAGGATCTGGGGATGATCTGAGAGAGGTGATTCGTGTCTTCCCATCTGAATATAAAAATCAGATATGCATAAATACATCCTGAAGGTGAAGAGTTACTTAAATAATATTAAGACATTGTTGCTGTGCTGTTATTGAGCTGCCCTCAGTGTGGAATGATGTTTAACATGGATGTTGAATGCAGATAAAATCAATTTAACAAATACTGTGTGAGTGGCTAACTCATGAGAAAGCTTTAGATTCAGACTGACACATGTTGATGTAGCAGGAAAGACAGAAGTGTTGGCAGGGTTAACACGATCTAAAAGGTGCTGTAGCAAAGAAAATAAACTGTCTTGTATGCCTTCTAAGGGCAGGACAACTACTAGTAATTACTAATTTAGCTAAATTTTCAACAGCTGAATCAGCTGTGTAACCTGATAATCTGAAGACAGCAAACATTTCTTCTTATGTTTAAAACTTCCCCTTGATTTACAGGAGAGCTTTCTAATAGAACTAATCACATAAAACTCAATCTAGACATCATGGTATAACAGTTAAGTCCACAGAAATTTGAAGTAATGCTCCAATCTAGTCTATTTCCATTCTGAGTAGCCTTGAAGATTCAATTTATTTTCTCAGTTCTGCCATGTGCAAAATAATTCTAATATTTCTGTACCTCAAAATTAAAGTTGGGAGTAATTGGCATCTATTCGGACTCCTCAATAAAACATATCCTGTGCACATCTGCTATATCCTATGCCAGATTAGTTGGCATAATCACAGTTTTCCAGCACTTACAATAAATGGACAACTTGTTCCTATTTTTATTGATGAGAAATTTGTATAACTGTTGATAGCAATCTTGTTAACAAGTTGCAAAACAGAGGGGTGCATCTAGGCAGTTTGTATAAACAATGTTAACTGCCTCATGTTATCTGCCTGCCGTGGAATCATGTAGAGCAGTGGATTTACAGAAATCACCTCTGTCGTACCCAGATCGCCTCCTCCCACTGTTCAGATGTACCTGTTTTAGTTAAGCTGGCTGCACATCAAGGAGATTTCAGACACTTAAGATTCAATGCAGTATGGGGAGAATCTTCAGCAAAATTTATAGTTCCTATGTAGAAAATGTTTCCATGACATCTCTGGAAACTTCAGAAAAGTTTAGGGAGCACATAGATTGCAATCTGGCAAGAGATGCTGTTTGAGAACTCTTCAGAATGAAGCCAGCTGGAGGAAAATGTCAGAAAAGGGTGGGTTGACCACTGATACGAGAGGACTTAGGTAGAGGCCACATCTTCTTTATCAATTCTCAGCCAAAGAGCATGTATTTATGTACAGAACCTTTAGTTTGTCTTGAACTTGACTCCTTGCTGTGACATCGGAGGAGAGAATCTGCTGTGCTGGTTTGAGATCTTGAGCAAGGATTCTCAATTTCCAAGGCTGAATTTCTTACATAGTTTTGGGCTTACATAACATGGAAGTTTTGTTCTCCAAACCTTGTCAGGTTTCACTGGTGTCCTTATAAACCAAGCAGTCATCATATTATGTAACACATACAGTTATTGAATCAGAGAGGCAGTATATATCAGTCTTTTATAAAATGGACCGTATATTGAAAAAAGGATTTAAGGCAGTTTGCAGAAGTGGATCGGTATTTCTGGAACCTAAATTGAAACCAAAACCAAAAATCTGCCAGTATCCTAGCACCCAGAACATAAGTTGGTTCCAGCAATACAACTGTAATTTTTTGTCTTTTGTGTGTGTAGAACACAGATTCCACAGAATATTCTCTGTTCAAAGACACCCACAAGGATCATCAAGTCCAACTTTTACATGAATGGCCCATACAGAGATTGAACACATGACCCTGGTTTTGTTAAAACCATGCTCTAACCAACTCCGCTAAGCTCAGGGGGAGTTCATAAGGAAACAGCTGCTGTTTGAAATAATAACCTCAGTAGTGTTAATAAAGTTTCTTCACTTTTGTCTGAGAGTCAGTAAATTTAGATATGCTAGTTTTTGGTATTTTTTCTCTCCAGTTCTCTTCAACTCATTCTGTTTTGAATGAGTCCCCTGGTTATTTCATTAAAATGAGTAATCAGAAGTTGGTTATGTCATTTAAACACAACATTTCTGACCCTGATCATGTAATCTACACTAAGCACCAACTGAAACAGATAAAGTATGCTAGTAGCAGTGCAAAAAAGATCAAAGCTGCATTTTATGAAATTTGTTTTATAAGAATACAGAAGGCTGAGAACTGTGAAAGACATATTATTGCTCTCTGCAACTTACTCCACTAGAGATCCTCAAAGATCTCTGAGGTAAAAAGTTAAAAAAGTCAATGGTTGCTTCCTTTAAACTTATGTGACCAGAACTACTGAGGAATCATTGATGTATAAATGCATGTATAAATTCAACTCATTAAAATCAGTGTGATTTAACTGAATTTGTATTTTTAAGAGTAAAAGGATTGTTTAACATCCTCTTTGAAGAAGAGATTTTATTCTGGCCCATGCACATCTTATTTCATCCCACACTGCTTTAATACCAAGCTCATTGAGATGCACCAATCATAAAGTACCTTTCAAATTTGTACCTGAACGACATGGTGATTCCACTCTATTGCGCTCTGACTGTATTCTTTATATGGTGCACTAACTGATCTGAAAAGGATAAGGCTGGATTTGAGATATGTCCTTTAATGCTGATTGCGTCAGTCTCAGAAGTAAATGAAGATCACCTTTCAAGGTCAAATACCTTGAGGAAGTACCTCTTCTCTTCACCTGTAGCTATAAAACCAGTCTTCTGTAGCAGAACAAGTGGGAAGAGTGGAAACCAGTGAAAAGTATTTTTTAAAATATTTTAAAGTTTTCTGTATATCCATGAAAAAATCCATACCTATCCTTCAACATTTTTTCACCACTTTCAACAAGTATTTTAATTTAAAAAAAAAGAAAAAAAAGTTAAAATAATTTTAATTTTCTCTTAGTAAGTTAGAATACTTACCTCCAAAGACAAAATGCTGACTTCAAATGTCTGAATGGTATTAACTGCAGCTTTTATAAGACATTCACAGAAAATTTAAATTTTGAATTAAATAGAGTACCACTTGAACTCTTTAATGTGAATGGAGTAAGCTGTCTAGCTCTAAACCACATGTTTTTATTCTGGTACTTCTCATTGGCCATCTGTTCTTTGTTGTCTGTCCCAATTCCACCATCTGTCCCAAAAATTTCACTCAACATGATGACTTCACCTACAAAACTGCAAGAAGGCAATAGCTCTGTCCGTAAAAGCTAGTAAACAGTCATCATTTCCTTTGCACTTCTCTTTGTTTTCAGTGCTGGAAATAAGGAATGCAGATTATTGCCCCATATTTTGGTTCCAATTGCGTCTTTTTTTAAACTCATCTTACATCTTCATAAGGTGGTAGGAGGAGAAAAAAAGGAAGAGGATGACAAAATCAGCTGATAGAATTGATACAATGGGCAGCATTTCTTTACAGAGAACTCCTGCAACTTGCAGAAATAATTATTTTTGATCAATTAAGGGAAAAACTTCTAACTTCATTTGTTTGTTGCTTTTTTGTGTTGACTTCAGAACAAAATGTAGATTTTTTTTACATAAATTTTAGACAGCTCATATTATATGAGATGAATCTTTCTCCTAAAATCTATAAACAAAGTCTGAGTCTTCCTCCTTTAGGCTGTGGATTTGCACATGGCAAAACACAATATAGATGCTCCACACCTGAACTTCTCTATTCTTCCCACATGTAGAACTAGTTCATCTTCTTTCTTGTTTGGCTGAATCAATTCAACATTCAGCTGACACATGTGTGCAGGCCAAGGGACATCTCCATTATGTCAGGGATGCAGACAGGTGATGGGGTCCTGACCCCAGGTGAAGATAACTGCAAGGGATGTGAGATATTGGACAAGACATAGCTGGAATTTCTGGATGTGACTGGTAACAATGCATGAATTTGACAAAGGTTAGAGATAGCAATGTGAAGGGAGGTTGGATTTTACAGATGTTTAAGGGAGAGTTGCTTAAGAAATGTCAGCATAATTGGAGGGAAACATAGGTGACCTTTTGGGCACAATTTGTGCAAAGCTAGCACTGTCTGGATAACCATATCAGAAACAACTTGGAAAACCAGGAACGTCTAGATAGTGGTATCAAATCCAACAAATTTGGATACAGATGCTGCAAAACTGGCTCTAAGGCAGAAGAAATAATTGCGGATTTTAGTTGTGAAAGGTCAGAGATGACAAAAGGAGGACAAGAGCAGAGGTCAAGACACAGGAAAAGATATGCAAAGGTATGTAGGTAGTGTAATTGGGGCTGCCCAGGGCTACCTCTTGCTCACTATATCTTGGAGCAGGACAACAAACCAAACCTGTTTCTGACCACATTTTGTGTTGAACCTGCTTCTGGTGTCAGGAGGACCGAGTACATAAATGGTAGCACCAGTACATGCTCCAGGAATTAAAGCATCGATGTCCTTCTAATGTCCTAGAAGACTGCACAAATCTTTGCACCCTTGCTGTTTAAAGTGTTTGTGGGTGAAGAACAAGAATATCAGTGAGAAATACCTATAGGTTAACTTTAGCATCCTGGTGAGGTCTTAAGAGTAGATAGGTCTTAAGGCAGACACCTCCTGTTTGACTTCTGGAAACTAAGATATTTCATGCTTTGCCTGTCAGCGAGACGTTAAGATAGAGAGGTACTTCTTGTTTTCTGACTACTGTGAGAGGAGGAGCCTGGTGCCTCAGAAGGTTACCCACAGAGGGCAGATCGCATCAGAATATCTCTAGGGCTGGCCATCAGAAACAGCTGAAACATCACACCTTGGAGGGCGTATGTGTTTGAGGTCAGCAGCTCCTTAGACATTTCTGTATGCTTGGAAACCAGATGCCGCAGTCCCTCGTCTGAGGGTAAATGCCTTACTGAGCAGGGCTCTCCTATTACATGAAATAGCACCACCCATAGTCAGGCAGTCACTCTGAAAGGAAAGCATGTGGGTCCCCTGACCTCTTCAGGCTGAAACATTCATATCCCACCTCCTGGAGTGAACAGAACAGTCCTGATACTGCAGATGAAACGTGAGGGTTCTCAGGAAGATGACGGAGTTCTCAGTTCAGCTGAAGCATTTCAAATAAGATAGCTCTCAGAGAGAAAACTGCAAGGTCCGTATGTGAGCTCTCAGCAGCTGCTTGGCTGGAAGAATAGCACTTTCTGTGTGATTCAGGGCTCTTTGGGTGAATGACGCATTCTCCCAGGAGGTCTAAAGGATTATGGTACTTTGGGGATCTAGCAGATCAGCCTGATCACCCTCTGGCTGGGGCTGAGCCCATCTGCTCTTGCACAGATGTTGATGGGTGACTCATGCCCAGCGGCAGAAGTCAGGAAGTCATCTGGGTTTTGCTTAGTTGCCTTTCTACTTTAATCCAGGTGGTTTCTAAGCATCCTTATTTGGTAAGATTAGGGTGGTACCCCTTGGTGGATGAATCAGAATTGACTATGTGTTGGTGCTGCCTCATTCACAAGCTTAGTTGAGAGCCATGATTAGCATGTATTTTTAATAGGACTGTCACTTTGTCTTACGACAGCTATAGAAAGTTCATTATCTCACAGGTATCATACCATGTGGAGGAGAAAAAGAAAAATAAATAGCTATATTCTGCTGTATTGCAGAGGCTAAATATACTGCATATAACTTCATGTTTCAGAGACCTTCACTCAAAAATTACTAAAAGAGACATAAAAGCTCCCAAAAGAAAACCTCATTGATTTATTCTTAAGGTACATTTTCTGAAAATTATGCAAAAGGCAACAGTTGCACCCAGCAAAACAAGATACTGTTTTGCATTTTGTTTCCCAGGGGGAATGGGGCAGGTACCTTCTTTTTCCTTGTTTGTATGCAATTTTTACTGTTACTGATTTTGTACCCCTTCCCTATCTTGTGTGGTAGAATAAATAAATTGCACAGGTTATCTTCTCTTTCAGAGATACCTGTGATGACTTTTGATAATTCTGATAATAGATATTATCATTGTTGTCTAGACCTTGCTATAAAATTGCAAACTTGTGAGTTAGCACTTTTTGAAATATGCATAAATATTTACATTTATTTTAATTTTTTAAGTCATTTTCTCACTACTTTTGTGAGACATATCAATTTAGGAACTAAAATTTACCATCTTTAACCTGTTTTAAGAAGCACTGAAATTTTGAGATGTGAAATCTAGTTGTAGCAGCTGACCAGAAAGTCTATGAATGGTGTGTGCCTGTTTAGGGCAAGTTTTCTCCCCTTCTACGATACTCCTTCTACCCTTGTGAGCCATGTCAGACAGTAGAAAATTAGAAGTACTTATATTTCTATTCATATTGAGACTTTTTGAGTACTTATTTGAGTACTTATTTCTATTCATATTGAGACTTTTAAAAATGCTCTTTTTCTGAAAATATACCTATCTTTAAAATCCAGCACTACAGCAGGACTTGCTACAAAAAAGCCTTTGCCTACATATAAATTAATGTCTCCTCTCTTCCCACACAATTACTAAATAACCTCTGTTTTTTCTGCTAGCAATTTATGTGTGTTTTCTCCCTTTTTGTCTGCACAAAAAAGACATTTCTATTATGATTTTACATACTCATCTTTATGGTAATTAGAGATGCAACATAATAAGTGCTTAAAATAACCAAATAATGTTGGAACCATTTGAAAAAAAGAATTTGCACATAAGTGATGTTAGAACTCCAGAAAAATGTAACACATTTTTCTCATAAGAAAGTTCAGCACCTTTTTTTATTTTTATGGGTTTTTTTTTTTGGGGGGGTGTTAATGTATTTTTTTAATTTTTAAATTTTATTTACAAGAAATTATTTTGTTCATAGTTTTATTCTTCAATAGTAAGAATTTGGTTTTCTTAAACAAACCAAGCTTATAGTCCAGCCAGAATTTTACATGCAAATATGACATTAAAATTTCATTTTGTGTGTGTGTTTATAAATGTTAAATTAGCTGAGAAATATGTCAAGCCGCTGAAAGACAATGAACTTAGCTTCAGAGAGTTCATTAGACATTCCATAACATTTGGAATGAAATTAATAAAACTCAGTCAATACATTTCCACTTGCTGGATTTCCATTCTTTCCATTTGCTTACACAGAACAGAAGAGAGGGGAAACAAGTGAGCCTGCCAAGGTCATGATAGGAAATGTCACTGAACAACTCAGAACTGAAAATTTTCTCTTTGCGTAAACTGCTGATTGTTTAAGTACTTACAGATCTGCTGGTCAGAAATGCCAAATACAGAGTAAGATATAATTTTTAAGTATTCAAAACCCTTCTGGTTTAGTGGTATGGGGCAATCAGTAAAAAAGGTCTTTTCTAGAACCATGTACAGACCTGCTGAAATTGCTTTTAAATGGACAAAGTGCATTTGCCCTAAATGTATTGCATGGGTTTAAGCAACTGCTCTGTAACTAAGATTATCTTTGTCAGATGTGTGAAAGAATGCTGGATACCTAAATAGGGCTTACTGGGTCCATGTCTCACTAGGTACAGGTATCATCTCTTTAAACCTACATTGCCATATGTGTGCATGCCAGATGAACAGTTTTATATATATAAATAGATCATGCTTCTGTTCAAAATGGTTTTGGTCTGATGACACTGTAGTTTCCTGGGTTGCTTGCAAGCCTCAGGAAGCATGGAGAAGCTGCAAGGGATCTGACAGACTGGATGTATGCAGAACAGTACAGAGGTGCCAGCTGTGTAAAAAGGAAGGCAGCAGAAGGGAAAATTTTCCAGAGCTTCTTGTCTCCTTTATAGTCTGAGTACAGGCAGCTCACTGGGAAGTGTGGGAAAGGAGAGATGCCTTAGCCTTAGCTTAAGCCTTAGCCTCAGCCTAAGCCTTAGCCTCAGCCTTAGCTTTAGCTTTAGCCTTTGCCTAGGGGCTGGAAATGCTCTGGACATGCTGGTTATTCTCTTTTTCTCCTTGAGCTGGGATACTATATTTTGTTTTAGTGAGAAGGAGAAAGACTGCCTGAATTTTACATCTGATTTAAGAAATTTAAAAAGTTTAAATCAAAGAAGAAAGAAACTCCTTATTGGGAAAGTGAAATGTCTGTATTGGTGGTACATAGAAATGGGATGGATTTTGGTGCTGTTAGTGGTCTCAGATATAAATGCCTGTGATCATTCCATGGTCAATCAACTGTGATTTCTCTCCAGAAACTAATTAATTTTATTTTAGACTTGCATTTTCAAAGGGGATCAATGGTATTGTGATGTATGTCTCCCTTTGTGATGATTATGGAAGGAATCCAGAGCAGGAACTTATCCAAATGCTTTCCTTTTGAATAGCAAACATTCATAAAGGTGAATCAGGCCCTTGATGAGGAAATGAGACAAGCAGATGTACATGACAAATATTTTGGAGGCTACATCAATTTTCAGACTTAATTTTGAAGCAAGCATTACTTCTTGTGGCTGCAAAGTTGTTTTATAAAGGAAGTATGCTTTCTTTGCTGCTTAAATATAGAAACTGGGTCACCTTTTAGGTCCATTGAGCGGGGAGAATCTGTCTTTTGATGCTAAAAAAGAAAAAAGAAAAACAAATCCAAACCCACAAAAAAACCCTAAAGAAGATAAAAATACTTATACTTTTCATATCCGCTGATCAAAATTGAGATATAAAAATAATAAAATATAATAAAGAGGGAGCACAATGAAAGCAATGGCAAACAATGCAATTTTATGGCTGATGCAGTTTACTGGAGATGTAGTTTTTTCTGTCATCTTTGTTTGATATTTGGAAGAAAACAAACCACCTCATCATATGTATTTGTAGATGGCATGTTTATTTAATACATGTAACAATTAGAGTTTTGAACCAGAGGAATATAAAATTGACATTGGCTAAAGCTCTCAAAAATTCCTAAAGATTTGAAGGTGAGTGTACACTAAACTTATTCAGCAAGTAACTATCTTCTAATTCAATTTTTTACTGTTATGAAATTTACAAATAAAAGAGTAAAAGTTCAAGCCTACTTGGCAAATAAGTACTTGATAAATGGCATGACTTGAAGGAAGAATAAATTTTTGGTAAAACGAGCTTAGGATACAGTAAATGAAGAGCGTCTTAGTACTTGCAGTGCTTATGAGCTGGGCAGAGCAACCTATTGATCTTGTGGAGAGAGATTGTTTCTCCGTTTTTTAATCAATTTTCAAGAGCAAGAAGCATCTTAAGTTTATTAGTAATACTATCTGAAGCAAGGCTGGAATAGAAAATAGATTTGAATTACATTTTCTTTTCTGTTATTTTTAGAGACATTGTTCATTTTTTCCCAACTTTGCAGCTCGAGAGAAGAGAAATCCGGTAGGTAATTGGTATACTTCAAGGAGTGGAATGAATTTGATTGATAGCAGACATGACAAGAAGAATTAATAAAGTGACAGTTTGTTGGCATGTGTAGGAACAGAGTAAATGGTCTTTAACCATTTGAATGCAAAGAGCTGGAAGGAAAGGGGAAATGACTGATGTGTAATTTTTGCTGCAGGTCTGCTAGAGGAGTCCTTAATGGGTAATGCAAGGCAGCAAAATGTGGGGGAGCCCTTAGGTCTGTTTGAGTTGGTACTGGTACGCTATGTTAAAGTCCTCTTACGTTCAATGTCATATTACCTTTTTGGAGACAGAGCAACTCAGGCTTCTCCTGCTGTCCTCACATTGCTGTGCATGACAGATTTGATTTTTTGTATCTTAGAATCATAGAAACCTAGAACGGTTTGAGTTGGAAGTGACTTAAAAAACCATCTAGTTCCAACCTCAGTGCCCCATCCAAGTTGACCCTGAATATTGCTAGGGATAGGGCATCCACAGCTTCTCTGGACAACCTTTGCCAGTGTACCACTACTCTCATAATAAAGATTTTTTTTGTATATGCAACCTAAATTTCCCCTCTTTCAGTTTGTACCCATTACTACTTGTCCTATCACTACAATTCTTGACAAAGGGTCCCTCTCTGGCTTCTTTGGAGGCCACCTTCAGATACTGGAGGGTTGCTATGAGGTCTTCACACAACCTTCTCTTTTCCAGGATGGAGAGCCCCAAATTTCTCAGCCTGCTTTCATGGGAGAGTTGCTTTAGTCCCCTTATCAACTTCATAGCCCTTCTCTGGTCTTGCTCCAAATCCTCTGGAGTTACTCGTATAAAGACCTGGGAAGATGCTGAACAGCTGTCTATGAAACAACTTGGGGAAAGAGAAATCTGCAATGTAAAGCTGTACAGGATCATGGCATGAATACCATAAGCCTGTCTTTCACCAGAATTTTTGATTCACGTAACAGTATTGTTGGTCACTTTTCTCATTTTTAACACACTGTGAACCCTTTTCCCCAGCATTTTCATTGTGCAGCCCTGATTTTTACAGTGAGAGGGATCTGTGTTAATCAATAAGGAAGATGGGAATAAATCTCACTGGCTTGGTTATGTCAGTAATGGAAGGGGGTGTCATGGCTGGGAGAAACATCTCTGGTCACAGACACAAACTATTCAGTAATTTTTGTATGCAAGTATAATGCTCAGTCTTCACTGGATAGGGAAAATTAAGGAGCAGTAAATTCAGTGAATAAATCCAGTAATTGATCTGTAATCTCATTAACTGGAGAAAAAATATGAGTGACAGACAACAATGGCATGAGACTAGGAGGATTTAATTCAAATTAATTCTTATTTTGTCCATTCTTTGTTAATTTCATACACTACTTTCTTATCTGAATAATCAAAATTATTTGGGGAATTGTATTGTTCCTTTCTTATCAGAGTATGAAATGCTTTTGTGAAAAGCAACAACTTGCCAAGTGACTTGATTCTAATAGTTTCCTCCTTTGTTTTTGGGCAAGAAAAATGAACCAAAAACTCTCAAGATACTCACATTTCAGGGAGATTAAATACTCCCATCTAATAAATTATCAGCTGTAATTTGGCTGTGGTTGTTTAAATGATAAATCATTTCTTTCTGGCTACAACTTATGTATTGAAAATAAATTTTCTTTCCTATTAACATAAAAATATAATAAATCATACCAAAGATCCTTCAGAAATCCTTTTAAATATCATTAAGTTTTATTTAGACAGTCTTCTGTATTATTAATAATAATCACTATCAGAGTCTTCTGTCTTCAAATGCTGATGACATTGTAGTGGTAAGATCAGTTGGCTCCCACAGGGTAATTTCTTGGCATTGTTTGGCTTCCCTTTGTATCCTCTGAGCTGTACAAGGTGAGCCTGGTCCCCCAAAAATTTCTCTCATGATCTGTTTGGATCACTGCAGTGCTGTGGCAGGAACCAAATTGAAGCAGGGAGCCAGAAGTGGATTTTTGAAGATGTCTATTTTTCTGCCTCAAGAATATCTTGTGAAAGGAGAAGGGTGTATCCCAACTTCACCTGTTTTTAGACCATATTTTGCTTCTCTTTTCCTATTAGGCAGAATGCATCGCCCTAGAGATGTAAAAGACTGCACTTCAGTCTTTTTGTTCCTTTTAGAAAATGCAAGGAATTTTGATTATGTTTGGAGAAAACTCAATGTTTAAATAGTATCTCCTACTTGAAGATTACCTTAAAAGGCAGTAGCAGGTTACATATAAAGCTTTTGAAACTGTTTTATTAATTACAGAAACAGCCTATAAAACATGAGCCCTTTATTTGGGAAATTCCCCCTTTTAATCTCCCAAGAGTCTTTGAAGAATTCTTGTCTTTACTTAATCAGTTTTCCTTTCTATAATTTTTCTCTGCTACTTATGTGCATATATACTGTTATGTACACATCTAAAATCACGTACTGCTGATGTTTCATGTCTGTTTAAATAGCACAGCTGATAGGCACTCCTGATGCAGAAGCAAAACCTTTACCCCAAGTTTTCTACGGGATTGAAAACATTTTTCATGTCTATGGTAGCGCTGAATGTGGTAGTGGGGAATAAAGTGGTCCTTCAGTTTTTCCCCGTAACTCATCCATGGCAGTTGAGAAAGCACAGCGAGGCATCCATCGCAATGACACCTCAGTTAGCTGAAACATTTTATTCCACTCCCACATTTTGTGCTTTCTGAGTAGCACAGCAGGAAGCCACAGCCTGAAAAAGGCTGGAAAATTTGTTTGGGGACTTCTTCATTGCCCTCCCCCACAATATTTGTTTAATTAATGAAGAGTTTCAAAGCAAGTAACAGAAATCCTGAGAAGTAAACCCAGGTCCTCAGTGCCTTGAAAAGCAGCAGATTTTGTTAAGTTTGATCAAACCCATGACAGCTATATTGCAGCACAGACATGCAGAACAGATCGAGCTTGCTATTGACATTTTGATTACACTCTGTAGAATTTATGTTTAGAAAAAGCCTCAGCCAGTGTTTTGGCATATCTTATCTGTAAGGCACTGCAGCAATAAATCCTATGAAATGCAATCAAATGTTAATAGAAAATCCTTTGTGGGAGACATCTCCAACAGTGAGTTTTTCTCTCCACCCCCTTTCCTCTCCAAAAGGCTGTTTATCTACCCAGACAGTTCTATACATGCCACTTGTAGCTGTGCTGCACTATGTTTTGTGGAGACAAAGAGTGACTTTCAGAGAACAGAGTTTTGTAGACTTCTCCTAAGGACATGCCAGTCTCGGCTATGAATCTGTTTAAATCATTGGGCAAGGTCAAGGCTGGGTCTCAAAGCATCCCCCCAGGATGTACCTCAGGAGAAAACCCCTCCAACAGGGCAGAAGAAATACAGAAAATATACTCTAATATGATAGAAAGGCTTTGAACAGGATGAGTCACTGACCGGACTGCTTTCTTCACCTGCCCCAAAGTACGTAGGTATTGACGAACACAGAGCATGTTTTGGCCACGGTTGGGTATATCCTTGATCCTGTTTGCTTTTCTCATAGCCTGTAGTTAAAGTAATTAAGTTTCTTATGTGTTGCTGTGTGTTAAGTGGCACTGAAAGCTGGGCCTGCTCCAGGTGCATTGGGAACAGGGCCCAAATGGAAATTAAAGAGAACCTGACAGCATCTAAGCCTCGTGCTTGTCACCTGCTTCAGCTCTAGGAACCTTCAGTCCATGTTTGTCTGCCTACTGCTACAGCAAGGTGTCCCTGGCACAGGGAAAGGGAGCAGGAATGTCCTCATGACATGTGCTACCTGTGGCTGTAAGTAAGCAAGAGGCAGAAGCCTGTGTATGCCAGGGGACTTGCTTGATGGAGACAGGACCCACAAATCTGTGTTCTGGTGCTAAAAGAGCCACTGCCTACAGGACAGTCTGGCAAAGAGGCCACAGCATGCCACAGGATGCCCTGTTTTTTTGACCTACAGTTCAGGCTCCAAGAGCTTTTCCCCCAGCTCCAGAGACAGCTTCCAGCTCTAGTTTGACTTCATATGCATGGAAGAGAAAACCTTCAGCCCCAAGCCTTTCCTCACACAGAAGTGCTCACTGCAGCTCAGACTTGCAGATCACAGTTCTTTGCAGGCAAAAGAGATGTTTGTTAAGAGGCTGCATTCATCTCTCAAAGGGTGATAGGCCAGGACAAAGTGTCAGAAGGCTAGTTTGGCAAGGAGCTGCCAGTTAGATCCTGGCGATAATGGAAGAGATCTCCATATTGGATAGTGGAAATAGTCCCTTCTAGTTAGCACTGGTTAATTTTTTCCCCTTTATTTCCCAGTAGTAGAACAAGCGTAGGACATTGAGTGAGTTGCTATTTTATATCTATCCTGCTATTTCCTAAGTGTAGAACTAGGAGGATGACATGTAAGTGTCCCTTTTGAAGCTATAGTAACTCAGATCTGCATTCCAATAGCACATCTACCACCCATTACACTCTAGTTTCAATGTTATTTTCTCTCCTTGGTAATCTCTCCATGCAAAAATATTTTCTTATAATGAAATATGCAGAAAGAAGGCCATGGTGATAGATTGAAATAAAACTGATAGGGCACAGTCTGGAAATTCCTGGCAACCTCAAATTCCCATTACAAAATAAAAAATCTGCCTTATGAATGCAAACAAGAAAGTTTAACCTTGCAATGATTTTTCAATATTTTTCTTAGGTTTATAGCAATTTACTTCATCCAGGAAACACTGCAAAGTGCTGGCAACAAGCAAAGAGACAGTCAATAAACATTACAGCTATTGCTGGGTTTTCAAAGCAGAAAGTGAAAAATTAGGTGGTTTATTCACTATTGTTCAGGGTTTATTCACTATTTATTGTTCTGGTGGAACAATTTATGCCATTTTTGCCCCATAGCTCTTATTTAATCTCATTTAGACTAACCCTCTGCTCACACAGGGTGTGAACACTGCCTAGTTTTCCTGTGGCAGCATGACACTGAAATATTATTACCTAATTGGACTGCTTTTCCCTGGTAGCAAGCAGCTCCCATTTGTTTTAAAGACATATACTTTTGTTATGCTGTTGGAGAGGTTAGGAGTGTTTGTGCAGATATCTGAGAAAACTACAAAAGGGAAATGAACTTAAAATTTACATCTCAGTACACATTTTTATTCTTTATGTAATTTGGACTGGGCTGAGATTGTCTGATCACAAAAGGCCTGGTACTGGGAATAGCAGGACTGTTATTATAGGCAGAATTCAAGCACATTGGCAGAATCTGTGGGAAAGTTTGTCCATTTTAGTCCTGGTTTTACTGGATGGTGAAACATTCCTTGAATAGTCAGTATGCTGGCCCAAGGCCTGAAAAAGTTGCTAAACCCTTCTTTTTTCTTTATCTTTTATAGTGAAAGCTGACAAGTAGATTAACAAGATGGGTTACTTACAGCAGGCATTTGCCCCATCAGTTGCAAACTGGTCAAGGTTATCAGCCTGGTTCCAGGCAAGGAACACGGGAAAGTGTGTGATGAATCTAAAGGGGACATAACACCCTACATAACATCTTTCTTGCAGGGTGTCATCCTCTGCAACATTTTCCTCCTCTTTAGAAAAAACATCTGTTTCATTTGCAGTTTCTGGAGTTTACCTCCCATTTTGTAAGATATCATCTCCAGGACTATGACATGTAAACAGAAGGGTTACTATCATCTTTCAAGACTGTGCAACTTTTTCTTTTTTCTTCCTTGCATGATGAACAGTATGTCAACTCTGCCTTAAGGATTACTTTCTCTTAAAATGCTTGTCCTCACTTCTAGAAATTGAAATAATAAATCAAAGAGAAATTAAACTTATATCGTCAAGCCACCCCTACATTTTTTTTTTCGTTCAAAAATTTCAAGGATGCTAGTGTAATTCTACATTGGTACCTATTTTGGTGACCCAAAGTCTGAAAAATATCTGGTTCTTTTTCTCCAACTTCGCAAGGCTTATCAAATTTTGGATAGGGGAAAACACTGAAATTTAGCTTTTTAGAGAGGTCATTGGGTTAGTAATGGCTTTACACTTTTAAAAATATTTGCTTTTATACGTATACAAATGTACATTACTTTAGAATAAAAAGTAGAAAAATAGACAATATTTTTATTTAAAAAAGCTTTAAATTCTGCAACTTGTCATCAGAAATGTCTTCTTTTATTAATTTGCAATATTTTTGTCTTCCTTTATAAACTTTTACACTTCATAAGTTTTCACAACTGAGCCCACCTCAGAAACAGATGGGAATAGTGCCAGTAGAGATTCAGAGTTCAGAGCTGTTCTTACAGCTATTTCTAAGCTATGTAGAATGAAACAAAGTTAATCTTCAATTAGTGTTCATCTGTCCCTCTAAAATGCAGAATTTTTCTAGTTCACCACTATGTTGTCCTCAAACTTGAGGTCTTTTCATGTGTGTGAGAAAAACAACATTGATAAACAGTTATCTTTTCATTCAATTTTCCTTTATTTATGTCAATATAAGGGATTATCTCCAGTATCTTTTGCATAGAGGAGGATTTTATTGTGAGACGCACTATTTGAAATGCAGCATTATAAAATAAAGTTGCAGAATCTTGAGCAGTTTGCAAAAAAAGAATTATTTTTCATTGAGAAATTATGCTATTTCCTCATTTATTTAATCATGAGTTAAAGCAAACCAAATGTCTTAAAGTCTTGAAGGAATGAAGACTTGGAAAACATTAAAATGTTTTGACAGCAGTTTATGATTATGTTGACATATAATAATATAAAATTATCCGCTATAGTCAATACTAATTTTACTATGCTCTGTCAAAATGAATGTCACAAAACCAGCTGAGGGAGTGAAAAAAAAATTGCTGTATCTAAATAAAATATTTTGATGCTGTCAAAATGTAAAGAAAAAAAAATTGCAAATATTTTGACACTTGCAGATAAATGCCTTAAAAATCAACACATTCCCTTGAGACTTTTTATTTTGATGGAAATTGAGATTTCTGGTCTAAAACTCATCTGTCAAAATGTTTTCACCTTGTCTGAGTGATACCATATTTGTAGCCAAACTTCTGTCTCAGGCTGAGCTTCCACACCGAATAGCTCTGTACCTCACTGTCTCACCTACCAGGACAGATTTGATCCACAGCCAGTCTTAGCCAAGAGTCACATTTTTGTCAAATTAGCTTGTGCATATGAGACAGTTTTTTGTGCTAGAGTTAGGCTGTTGTAGGGAAGAGAATACTTAATTCTGTTTAAAGCCTTTCAGGACAGCATAATTGCTACAGGATGTTGCAGGATGTTTTCTGACACAGTTCCACCCTGTGAGTTTGCACTTCACATCTTGAAGTGGTTGTGTTTCTGATCTGGTAGCCACAGAGATCTTTTGGAGAACAGGCTAATGGCCAATGCAAGTTGCTATTCATGGTAAGAAGATATGGACCCATGGCTAACACTGAAATGTCTCTTGAAAAAAGCAATGCTTAAACAGATTTTAAATGGATAGGAAATTTTCAGCTGTGGTTTGACTCCTTTTTTCCCCAATTATCATTTATGTTTGTTGCCTGAGATCTGAAAGACCAGAAAGAAGGAGGTTAACCTTGCTCCCTATAAAAATGTCTAGTTCCCTACCTAAGTGGTCAAAAGAGAGCGGGGCTCTGCATGGCTTTTCCCACTCTCCCACAGCTCTCAGTATCCCTATCTTTGGGGTATTCTAAGATCTCCTAAAGATAATTGCTAGACTTACAGCACATTCCATTTGCCTTTATCCCTCTGGTCAGTGAATAATTGCACTATAATTCATACTACACAACCATCTGACACAAGTCTGGATCTGCAAAACAGGATATTCGGGAAGGTGGGTGAGCAAGTGGCAACAAACAGCAAGAAATAACCATTCTCTTTTTTATTTTATGTTTACTGTGCAAAAGTGCATTAGACTTAGCTCATCTTGACTAGGATTTAGCTAAACTCTACTCCCAAGTCTTCATGACAAATCATAAATGTGATTTTTTTTCTATCGCTGCATGCTTCAAGAGAATTTCAGCCATTCATAAAGAAAATGGGTGTTGCAAATCAGGGTGATTTGGCATTAAGTACTTTTAACAATTTTAGTTATAATTCAGTTACAGTTTCTCTATAGAGCAAAGAGGGAGAGAGTGAAGAAAGGGTCTTAAGCCAAACATCTGTTGCAAGCATATATGCTGTTTTAGTTCTGTAGACCTTTTCTTAGAAGTACTTGTAGAAAAGCAACCTGCTAAACACATGGGCCTGGTTTACTAAGCGTGGGACACAGCCAGATGGTTAAAAGAGACATGAAGTTGCCAAGCTCATGAGGTGTGGCCTCTTCACTTTTGCAACATACTTTTTTTCTTTTCTTTTTTGAGTAGACAGGCTCTCGTTAACTGTCTGACAGCCTAAGAATTGAAATTATATGATCAGGAAAGAGCCAATACACACACACACACACACACACACACACACACACACACCTGTGTCACAACTAGCTTGGAGCACTCTGGCTTTGATCTTCTTTTGTACAGAATTATTTTTCAGCTTTTATGAAGCAACTCCTGATTTATGTTCCTATAAGTATTATGCCCAGAAGGCATGGCACATGTTCTTATGCTCTCATATTTTATGGTTAACGAATGCTTTTGGCAAAAATTCATTTAAAACCTTGCCAATTTTATTCTAGATGAATAGATATGGTTTTCTCACATAAAATACCCAAAGAATACAGCAACTGCTGATGTAATGGGTTTTTTTTGTTTTTCAGAGTCACTTGATATGTTTTATGGGCAACCATAATGATGATTTTTTCCCACTTGAAAATACATAAATAAACTTTTTTTCTGATTTGGTTAAATCTTCTTAAGTGAATTCTGGATTTCATTCTAATTTTAGTTATGTATGAGTGTCTCAACATTTCATATTTCCCTGTCTCTGAGCCTTTAATTTGCTTTTCTTCCTCGAATGATGGTTCATGCATGTACAAATTCTGCATTGCCTGCAAAGATTTCAATAGTGCTTGCATCATGCACAGTGATGTTTGGAATGTCTTGGGATAGTACAAAGCTTTTCAGGGATGGAAGAGGATATTGCAGTGTGCCTTTCTTGTGCACTATTAAATTGATCTATACAGGAAAAATATTTAGGTGCATTTTTCTAATTGTGTTTCATCAACTTTGATATACTTTGTTCTTTTGGTCTAGTATGAAGCAGACTGAGCAATTCTAGTGCGGCAATTGCTGCATCCAGGAGAGGGTTGGGTGAGGGACTGAGACTCCTTATTCTTTCCCAGACAAAGCATTTGTCTAGGACATACATGGTTTCGGCTTTGTCTGCAATTGAGGAACCAGCTCTGCTTGGTTTGAACAGTGGGTTCTGCCTCGGTTTTCAGTTCAGTCTTGGGCATGTGACTTGGGGTGTTTCTTGATGAAAGGGATGCTGCCTCACAAACTTGGAAATGAAAGCAGGGAGCTTTCTCACTGTTCTCTGGACCCGTGTACTTGTGAACTCATGTTCAGTGGGAAGATTGCCTCCTCCAGGACAAGGGTTTTAGAGCTGGCAGGCAAAAGGGGAGGAAGAATAGGCTGCCTGTTGGTGCTGAGAAGGGTTCTGCAGTTTCAATTTATGATCTCAAGGGAGCTTGCCTTCAGTGCCCTGGTGAGTGAAACTCTGTTCTGACCTTTGACAAGGAACAACTACAAGAGAGTCCATTATATATGGCTATGCAAATTTTCTGGTGTATTTTGGTGGAAGTAGCTCTTGTTGTCATAGATGGCAGGTCTGACACCAGTCCAATGGGTTATAGAGGGTCACAGTCATTACCAAATTAGCAAGAAGGTATAAAAACTCTTGGCATCACCTTTTTTAAAGTACTGAGATATTCTGAACATGGAACATGGAAAACACCACACACTTGACCACTAATATTATAGACTTTCACGCATTTCTCTTCATAGCTTCAACATCATATGGACTTAATATAATAAGTAAAAAAGGTAACTTTCTTCTCTAACAAAAGTCAGTCTTACCTAGAATTTTGAAAGAGAGCCTTTGGCCTTTCTGGTTCACATCTCAGCATTAGTAACTGGAAATAGCACAACTTTTCAAAAGTGTATATGGAGAATCCTATTTACACTCCCAGAGCATATTGCCTCCAATGTCAAGAGGGATGAACAATAGCAAAATCATCAGCAGCTAAAGCTAAACTCATATCTTCAATATAAACAGGAAACGCAGTTACTTAGCTGACCATAATGTTGTTTTTAAAAACCCAAGAGTAGTTCTCAAGGCAATAACACAACATATGCTCAGTACATGTGCATTGCTGCACCTTTCACACCGGATTATGTACTGTACATACGTAGATGAAAATAATGTTATGGATACTCTGTCAGACTTCCTAACACCAGGAAATAGGATGGTTTTCCCAAACACAAACTTCTTCAACATGTGTAAAACTCTTCCCACTGATACAGAAGGTGGTATGTTTGTGGCTTGTTGCTGTTATTGAGATTACCAGGTAGTTCTTTTCATAAATCAAATGGGAAACTGAGGGGAAATGGAAGTTAAAGTGCTGAAAGGAGAATCTACAGAGAGTGGATACCTGTATTTCCAGTTAGCTGACAGTCTGGGCAGGTTGGATTTTATATTGCTTATGAATTTTCTATTCACACCTGCTGAAGGGGAATTATTTTTTTTTTCCGACTGAACCAAACCTGTAAATGTGGAAGTTTTACCTATTTTTCTGCACATAATCCAAAAGTTAATGCTGAGTGTTAATAAGGATTTCCAGCACATTACTTTCTACACCCTGCTTCAAGCAATAGCTGCAGTTTTTGCTGGTGAGCACTGAAATTGCCTATAATTAAAATCATCAGGAGAGTCTCTTTAAGCAAGAGGACAATTAGAATTTCTCAAATCACATCTGCATGTGTTAAAGCTGTGTGTGAGACAGACTGGACAACATGGACCTTATTTTAATTTAGTGAAAAGAGTAGCAAAAGTCAGATTTGATGTTGGTGGGAAGAATGTCATCTCTACTGCCAGAGGCACATGAACAAACCACTTTGTCACAATAGAAGTATCATTGGAAACAGTGGAAACAGAGATGATAAACAGCCATAATGAAAAGCAATTGCTTACAGGTGTGTTTATGGTTTTTGTGTGCTTATGCAAATGAAAGCACATGTTTTGTCATACATTTTCTGCCTCTGCCAGCTGGTTTTCCCTTAGCTGACTCAATCTGGTCTTTGCTTTTTAAACTGCGTTTGCACAAGGGAGTCCTAAAAAATTAGGTATTTATAATCATTATGACATAGTTCTAGCAACTCTGCAGTTACAAAATGTAATAAATGTGCAATGAGTCTCATACATACATGATGGGACACTGTGGTGCCATCTATGGTGCTGAGCTGGAAGTCAAGGCAGCAATGCCCAAGTCAGATGAAATGAATGCCTGAACATTCTTGCTGTACAAGAAAATCTTTCTTCTAAAAGGCTTTGGTGAAAAATGCTTTGCAAGATTTCAGTGGTTATTGAATAAATTTTAACAACTTGTTTTCGTGTAGAAAGTGGAAAGTGATAGCAGGAATTTGAAGGAAAGAAGTGTCTGTTCAGATTTACTTTCATTGTAATATCTTTTCAACTGAATTGGCCTTTTAAAATGCATACATCTGCTGAGTAGGAAAACAGGCACTGCTGGACTGATGCCAACATTTTTCAACTTTCCAGTTAAATCAAAGTAACATTGGGAAGTCTGTGATTGGTACATTCCAGTCAGAATTCTGTTTGTCAGCTCCTGAAAAAAGAAGAGACTCTGTCCCTGGCTTTTAAATAATAGCCTTTCCCAAATCCCAATGAAGAAAAATAAAATAGGTTCCCATAGAACTTCAGAGGAATATTAGGATAGTGACTAAAGAGATTTAGAAAGCTTTCTGCTGTTCAGGACAATATGACAAACCCTTGGGCAACCTTAAAATGGGACTCAGGAGAACATCCCCTTAATAATTGTGATACAAAGAAAAACAAGTAACTCTCCTTTCACAAACACAAACAAACCTCAGAATTTTCATGAGAGCAAGACTATAAAATTTTCAATAAAATGTAGGCTGGGGAATGAATGATTGTTTAAACAAACTGTCTAACTTTACAAATTTATGTATCAGATGATAGCACAGATGAAATAAATCTCATTTCTTTTTTTAAAAAATCATGAAACATCACATCAAGGAGTAGAGACATGGAAAACAGATCAGCTCAAAGGACAGAGATGATCTTCCCATAAATTCTTTTGCTGCCAAATGAGAAAGAAGAAAGAGAAGATGGAGACCATGCTGAGAGATGGTACTTTTTGTTTGAAGAAGAACTCTCTGATTACTTATGATGTTGCAGTGCCAGTTGGTTAGGATAAATGATTACCAGACTCTGTGACACAACATTTGGCATGATTTATCAAGTTTTTTGTGAGCTAGTTGGGAGATAGGCAGGACACTCTTCACTGAACTAAAGCCTGATAGGTGATTTCAGTCTATAGAACACGACAAATAGAAGATATTAATCATAGAATTATAGAATAGTTTGGTTTGGAAGAGACCTTAAAAATCCTCTAGTTCCGACCCCCTGCCTTGGGCACAGACACCTTCTACTATACCAGGTTGCCCCGTCCAGCCTGGTCTTTGAACACTGATAGGGTTGGCACATCCAAAATTTCTCTGGGCAACATCTTCCAGTGCCTCACCACCCTCACAGCAAAAATTAACAGTAGTAGCAACTTTAAAATATCAGTTGCTGCAAAAATAACTGGAAGGAAAGAAGCTCTTTTATAAATGGCAGGGGAATGTATAGTAGCAGTTTTACTGACTGGTGCACTTATCCTTTGAGAGTGCTATTTGTCCAGGTTTTATCTCTGCAAGAAACAGACATTCATTAAGTTAAGTCACAAGTGAAGACAGGGGAAAGTAATTTTCCCTCATGATGATTAAACCCTCACTTCTGAACATTTTTAATTAAAACAGGTTTTTATAACATTTCCCTATATCCAAAATAAATTATTTCTTTCCTTCTAAAAATGGAATCTTGTCCCAGTGAAAATACCATTTCTCACAGATATGCATTTTTCCACAATAATTTTGTTTTCATTTGAAAATATTGTTCAAGGATAAAGATGATGTATTAGCATACAAAGAGGAACAGTTAACAGGCACAAACATGAGTAAATATACCAAAAGTTATTTTATTTTTTGTGTTTTCCGTTGTCATCTTAATCAGAATCTGTTGATTGGAATATAACTGAAAAACCATAGATAAACATGTAGAAATTACTCTGTATCAGGTCCTTGGTGTTTATTTAATTGATTTAGTGGTAGTGTTTGAGGGTGCCTAAAGAAATTTAAAAACCAGTGGTTACAAGTGGAAATCTGAAAACCAATATTTTTGTGAAAAAAGCCCATATAACTAAGGAAATCTCTAAATATTACTTGGAAAGTTTTCTTTTTAGTTTATTAAAAGGGGTCAAATGAGAGGAAAGAAAGGCTGCAAATGCATCATATCGTGGAATGAAAGTGTATGGTTCTTCCATACGTACAGCTGAAGTCCTGCAATTGTTGCTGAAGAATTGCACTTTACTAGACACAAGATAGCAAGCAGGACAAAATTAAATCTTGTTTTATCAAAGGGTTAGACTAGACAACCCCATGGGCACTTTCTATCTATGATTTTCACACTTTTATACCTGAAACCAACAGAGTTATTCTTGAGGTCTGGAAGGATGAGTAATGATTTGAGGACATACACTCTCAATAAGTAGAGGTGTTATTATTGAGACACTTTGTTCTTACAATGGGAATGTTCTTTTATGACAACCAAGCAGCCTCTGTCCGTTTCTGTGGCAGGGGTATTGGACTAGCTGGTTTTAAAGGTCAATTCCAACCCAAATAATTCCTTGATTATTAACTTAAACTAAAATATGAAAGGCTTGTGAAGTTCAGGAGCTACTGATTCCCGATAAAGAAATAAAGCTACTTTTCTAAAATACTTACATGTATTTGGGGTTGAAATAGCAAAGTTGGACATCATACATGATAAGCTACCATTGACTTCTTTGTGTGATAGTTAACTTGGCAACATGCTACCATCTGCAGATTAAAATTTATATTTGCAATTTAAAATATATTTAAGATATAGCAGAATTAAGAAGATGCTATATGTGGAAACTAGTACTTATTTTCATATTTTAAAATTTGTTTTATAAAACATTCAACCAAGAAAAATGGTACATATTTTAGAAATCTTATAGGAGTCTATACTCATCATCTTTTTTTTCCCCCAGGCAATTTTGAACATTAGGAAGTTCAGAAAAAATTCAGCAGAGCGTTAAAAGTTTTTAATACTATTAAAAAAGGCACCTGTATCTGTCTTTTATTAATCGATTCTAATCTATGTTGCACAGTAAGGTTACAACAATCTTTCATCCATCCATTGAGCAGTTTTGATGAAAAGAAATAGAGTTTTATATTGATTTACCTTGCCTAAATAATGGTAGGTGTCTTTCACATTTTCAGAAAGAAAAAATATGTGGAATGAAATTTCATTAAACAATGAGCCAAACTTTCAGAAGAATGCTTCTGTTCTTAAAAAATTATCAGTCTGGTTTTTAAAACTAAGAATTTTTAAGAGAACAAATTTGTCATTTTCAGACAAGGAGGAAATAAAAATACACTTATCTAAAAACCTGAATAAAGTGAACTGCTTATTTGTCCTTTGCATAAATTGCTAATTGGTATGCCCTTATATGTGAGTAGTATGTATGAATGTATGGACATTTAATAAATGCATTTCTGAGGTCATAGAATTAACTATCACACCGTCATGTACATAACTAGAAAAGTACTTTGCAAACTTTTTTCCATGTGCTCTGCTTTGCAAAAAAATTCTTTGACCATAGTTTTTTGGTATGTCATGATGACTCTAATTTGTCTTCATATGCTGCCATATGTTTGGAAACGGAAGTAGAATTGCTTTTCACTTATCACTTGATTTCACTCTTATTTTGGCTGGTTTGGTTTAACAATGGTGAACACATATATTTTGTTTTGGGTAAATAGTGGCATTAAGCTGATTTTGACAAACTAATGGGTCATATAAAATGTTTTTATAAATAAGTTTCCTGTGATGCAGAATGTCCTTTTACTCCTGTTTCAGCTCACAGTAAAAGTTCATTCTACTTGTTCAGGGTCTTGAGTCCATTTCCCATATTTAGGATCAGAACTGGAAGACCTCAATTGTACTGAACCTTTGTAAATGTAATGTAGTCACCTGTAGAGAATGTTTAGTTATTCTAATGTTTAGTAAGCAGGTCAACAAGAAATCAAAAGTCCAATTATATCCTTGGTTTGTGAACAAGACTGAGTGTCTGACTCTCTGATTACTAAGCATCACATGCTGGGGCTTATTCCACAGTCCAAGGACTCCTGCCTGGCAAAGGAGGGAGATACCAGTGTCTGTCGCAGCCTGGCACCCCAGCAAACTGTCCCATTGCATCTGCCTTTGTGGGGCCTGATGCAGGTGTTCAGATGGCAGCATAATATATACCTAATCTACTGTTCTAATTGTTTGAACTGGTTTAAAAAACAAAACAGAAGAGATGGTGAAGGAATGGTTTGTATGCTGGCCACACAGCAGGCATCACAGACACCACTGTTTAAAACATCATGAGTTTATTGATCGTGCAAGATGCCAGGTTGATTGGGACTGACACAGTATTTACTGACTATGAAATGTAAATGCCTAAAGCTGGAGGCTAGCTCCACACAGGAGTTTATTTCATTCAGTTTATGGAAGTTTTATTGCTGAATATTACTAGCAAAAAAAAAAAAAAATACCAAAGTGTGGACATTTATACTGGTTTATGTTCTGTTTGGGAAATTATAGCACACAACAATGAGATTTTCTTTGCTCCAAACCTTCCTGGGCAAATGGTTTTCTCACTTGGGGAATGAGGTTTTAGAAGGAAAACACTGCAACTGAAATAGCTCCCAAGCATCCATGTGGAATGAGAATACTTTATAACTGATGCATTTAGCATTTCATCAGAAGCTTGTTAAGTCAGATTTGGCAGGCAAAAGCATGGTGTGATAACCTCAAACTCATCCTGCTTTGGGTGTGCTGGTAGTAAGCAACTGTACCAAAGGTATGAGAACTATTACAGTGTGTGGTGCAGCATCCTGGGCAGTGTTCTCATCAATAAAATAGGTTTAGCTTTCCCTTTCTAGAGTATGAATTTCACAGCTATTTAAATTAATTGTCTAGAATGAAATTAATTCTCATCTACACACCCTCATGCACACCCTTAGGAGAATGAGGCCCTAACTGGAAATAAGGAACAGCTTTGGGTAGTGTGCTTTGTGCCCTGATATTCTGCCTTTGAATCGACAGAGACTTTTGGGGTAACCTGAAGGACTATTTCTGCTTATCCTTGGTTCCCTTGTATGTCTCCTTTTTAATGTTGGAAATACAAAGGTTCTAAACTGAGAAACTATCTGCATGGTTGGTACCTGTTTAATTATCAGCACTTCCATGATGCCTGAAACTGTAGGAGTCCTGGGATAAACAAGAAATAACTCTTCTCAGGGATGCAGCAGAGGTAGCACCCAAGTGATCAGAGATAATTGGGATGAAGAGATACAAATGGCTTAGGAGAAAGGCACTGAAACTTGCAGATAAGCACCTGCTGGAATCCTTATCTCAAGTTACCTTGCTGGTTTGATGTTCAATTCTGATAATTAGAGATCACTAGCACTTAGCTTGGAGTTACCAGGTATGTCTCTTTTAACGTACTATGATGAAAAAAAAAAAAAAAAAAATTTTTTTTTTCCTTGAGTCTGAAAAGCCTGGGTATACCAATACCAAGCACACAGATCTTCATAAAGGCTGAAAAGGAAAGTTTGTTTCCTACTGTTTAGGGTAGGTAAAATCTGTTTGGAGGAGTCAGGAGAATGCAAGAGTACAGAAGTATGAGTACACATGGAAAACGCATATCTTTCTTGATTATGACAACTTACTTTTATGTCTCATGCAGCAGAGCTAAATTTGGAAATTTTATCCCATAGGAAATTTGCGTATTTTAATATTTGCTTTTTTCCTCAAATCAGGACAAAAAATATTGTAATGAAAATTCCAGAAAAATATTAATCTGGAGGCATTCTGACATTTCTTAAGTTGAAGCTTTATCTCTCAGCTAATTCAAGTAAGCAGGCATGCTTTAATTTTTTTTTTTTTTTTTATTAAGCTACATTTTTCCAGTGGCACCTCACCTCAACAGGACTGGAGTTCAAAGTCCTGAGCATTGCTCCTGTGCTGGAGCTGGAGTTGAGTGTCATATCCCTGCAGGCATCATGAGTGCCACTTTGCATTAGTCTATTGGAGACTTTAGTCCTGCATGAAGCCTAGCCTGTAGAAGCAGACACTAGGCTTTCTTCTTGTGATGTGCAGATGGTGAATTTGAAACAACATTCCTGAAGCACTTTAGATAAAAAGACATATCAGATAAAGACCTGAAAAGATGTCTCACTTGTTTTTCAGTAGAAAATCTTGGTCCATCTGGATGGCTTTTTTGAAGCAAGCGTTTTCCTGAGCTATGCAGAAAAAAAGACTGCAGATATGGAAACTCTGAGAAACCTCCTTCTCTCAGTTGCACTGTTTGCAACGCTTCTTGCTCCCTGGAAAACCACATTCTGTGAGCACCATAACCTAAAACCTTCAGAGCAGCAGCACCTCTACACAGGGGTAGCTCCTCGGGAGGGAAAGCTCCTTGGCTTATAAGTATTTATCTAATTTTTAGCTCCTGCCTTGATGATACTATGTCATAAGTCCCCCTTTTTTTGCAAAGGCCATTCCTATGCCTTTGTGAGGCCTTGATGAGCAGCTTTTTTGATGCTGAAAATTTTATTTTTGGTCTACACATGTACATGTGCTCTATACACACTGCATGTGCATGAATAGATGTCACGTAGGGCAGGTTTTGTGGCTATGGACAGGCACACTAATGGTGTAGCCTTGGTGCAAGACGTAGTGAAGATGTCATGGACAGCTTACACTGTTGTATATGGATGAAGAGGACATAGCAAGCACTTATATCTTATTTCCATGTGTTAGTAAACATGGCCAATATTGTATTATCTGAAGTTGGATATTAGTCACCATAGTTATTTACACATTTTTTTATCTGTAGTTGCTCACAGTTTTTTAACTCTGTGTGAGGTCAAGACTTTCTCTAGCATAAATTGATATTGCCATATTTAAATTAACTGAGCTTTGTTAGTTTATGATGTCTAGGAGCTGGCTTTCATACAATTTTAGTTTTTAATTGCCAGGGCAATTGCAAATGTCCCTATTTATGAAAAGTTCTGAAAATAAGATCAATTTTTTTGTACTTGGAATTCATGTTGCATTTGATTAGAAGTAAATTAATTAGACAGAAGTGGATTGTATAGACATGTTTGTGGTTAGTATCTAATTAACAAAAACAACTCTCCTCTGACAATCTGTATCTTCCCACCTCCCCCAAGGAAAGGAATCGTCCTTGTTATTTATCCTGTCCAAAGCACGCAAACCTTTGGGATAGGCAAATAAGCAAATCATTTGACTATAAAAGCAGTTTTGTTTTTGTCTGAGCAAAACTAAATGTGGCTGCATACTTCTATATTAGAGCTGTATTATATTTAGCTATGGATGTTTGTTAGAAAACACTTGTCCTGAAAAGGTGTCAGTGGCTGGCATTGCTTTCCAGGATGGTCTATACTTTGACTTTAAGATTTGAAATGAAGATGTGTATATTCTGGCTGCTGATGAAACAGACTGGCAGGTGTTGATGGTCAAAGCTGGGGAGTGAATTAACTGTAGAACAATCTCAATCCATACCTTTGAGAAATGGTCCAGGCAATCAATCCCTAAAATAAAATAATTCTGAAAAGGAGTAGCTTCTCCCTTCCAGGTAGGACAAGTTTATTTAAATATTGTCAAAGCTAAATCACTTATATAACAGAAGTATTTATGCAGTTGGTAGATGTTAAAAATATCATGTGCAGCATACACTTTTATTAAAATATCAGAAGAAATTTGATTTTAAAGTGGAGGGGCTGAAACCTCAGGAGACATATTTCTGACTGTGCAAGATTATTTCTAGCTTATTTATGGCTTTACAAGATGTCTTGTATGACATGCAATGATCATATCATGTGCATCCCATTTTTATTATTCTGAAACATTGGAATAAACATGAACACTTCACTGCTTAAATGGTTCTAAAGCAAATGTTTTGAGGTTTGTTCATCTTATTTCATTATAAAGGAGTTGGACATTCCCAATTGAAAAGACTTTTATGGTTTAGCATGTTCCACTGGCAAAATTTTGAAGGGAGTGGATTGTTGCACCACCATTTTGAAGAATTTGGACAGCTAAGTTTTTCAAGTATCCTGGAAAAGTTGTCTTGGAGGCAACTCTTTTAATCAGTAACTTCAACATGTTTCTGCCAATGTAAATTATTCTGGTCTACTGCAGAACCGTCAATAAATTTCATCAGTTTAATATTTAGTATCCACCCTCTGTAACTGGGAAAAGGCAATGCCATAAGCTAAAAAGAAACACTCAGGATAGTTACAAGCACTTGAGAAATATCTTCAGATCTTTCAACAATTGGACAAGTTATCCACATTCTTTCAAAATGCTTAAAGTTTATTGGCATGTGAACTGCTTAGCTGAAGGGATAGATGAAAAAAAATTAAATATTTTGCAATCACTTTGGGCAATTTCTTTCTCCTTATTCCGGGAATGGTCTGGTTAATTAGCATGCTTTAAACACAACATTTGGCTGTCTGATCTGCACAGATGTACAATTTGTGCTCTGCTGGTGATCCAGCTCCAAATATGCCACACTCCAGATGCTTTCTGTGTGTTGGTAGAAGCAGTATCTTTACTGCTACATTTTAATTTTTTGAAATTTTATTTTATTTTTACTTCTATCTGTTTTTCTTTTTCCTCTTAATTTTATCAGTCACAAGTCAGGAACTTGAATTATTATATTTTAATACAAAACTATTTTACCTCAGGTGACTTTTCCAGAGATGATGTCATCAGTATGATAAAAAAGACCCTCATGAAAAAATAGCTTTGACAGCAAATCCTAGCAATAAGTGAAAGAAAATCCATTGGTACAATTTCATGGAGTCTAAAAATTTGTTTTAACATAGTCTGATTTCTGTTCTTCCTATTTTGAAGAGCTGAAAGACTTTAAAAGTGTTCCATAAGACAGAACATGTGCACCCAGCATTGATAGGGTGTAATAGATGCACAACTTAAATCACACAGTCTCAAGGATCTGATAGAGAAACTTTTTTTAAGATTAGACACTAGATTTAACTACAGCAAATTACATACCCTTTCAACTTCACATATATATGGTGTTCCTCAGAGGGAGCTGCCCACATACATTGGTGGGTGTTCTCTCCATGGCAGTAGATGGCCATTATCTGTGACATTATTCACTCAACTAGTTTTTGGGTTTAATTTCTGTTAAAAATATTTAAGATTTCAAACTAAACTATTATAAAGATTTAAGATTTCAAATTTCAAACTATGAAGAAAAGGGGCAAAAAAGGGAAACACTACAGCAACAGAGTTCAAGGATAAGTGCAGCAGTCACAGAATCACAGAACTTCAGACAATTCCCTCTCCAGCCTGTCATGGTCCCTGGTGTATTTGTCACTCCTCCCAGCTTTTTGCCATCCACTCACTTACTGAGGAGCCATCTGCCCCTGTATAAAAGTCACTGATGGATAAGTTAAACAATACTGGTCCCAGTGTTGAACCTTCAGATGTACTACTACTACTGACAAGCCTCCAACTAGACCCTGTGTCTCTGGTTATGATTGTCTAGGATCTGCCATTCAGCTAGTTCTCAATCCACATCACTGTCCTCTCAGCCAGTCCACACTTCCTCAGTTCACCCATGAGGACACTGTAAGACTCCAAACAATTTGCTCAATGAGGATTTTAACAGGGCTTATGGCTTTTCATGTACTGAGTTGGATGCACAGGAGAAACAATGACAAGATATTCTGCAGAGGTCAAAACAGCAAAAAATATTTTACTGGCAACTTTAGAAAATCAGAGAACTTTGGCAAAGGGTTTAGAACAAAATTCAATCAACATAAAACACTTCTCAAAGTATTAACTTGGCCCATTCAACTTAGCAAACTTTAAGCCTATTTGATCTCAAGTTACTCAAGAATTCCAAGTGGCAGTTAGAAGAAGACAGAGATAAAGACAGAAAAGACTTAGAAAAGCACACATATGGCTACCAACTTTTGGGGTCAAATGATAATAGAAACTCCAAGAAGAGGTTGGGTCCAGACAATGTGATGACCTTGTGTTTGGCCTTAAATAGCCCTTTTCCTTCTTGGGTCCTTCCTCCAGGTGGGATTCCCAGTTCTTTGGCCACTCAGGTGCTGGGTTAGAGTCTCCAGGGGCAGGTGTGGACCATTACCTCTGGTGTGCCATGATTGGTAGCCACTGCAGGGCTGGGATACAGGCTCTAGGGGTGTGGGGTGGGGCACTGCCTCACACAGGCGAGGCCCAAGCTGTCCCTTTACCCACACATATGCATCCCAAAATGTCACAAGGCATTAGTCTTTCCAACCTCTCACAGATGCTGTGAGAGACAGTGTTGAAAGCCTTGCTAAAGTCAAGATAGACAATATCCACTGCTCTTCCCTCATTCATTCAGGCAGTCATTTAATCACAGAAGGCAGTCAAGTTGTCAAAGCATGATTTACCTTTAGTGAATCCATGCTGTCTATTCTTGATCATCTTGTCATCCATGTGGATAGAGATGACCTCAAGAATGAGGTGCATCATCACCTTTCCCGGTGTTGAGGTGAGGCTGGTTGGTTGTACTTCCCTGGGTCCTCTTTCTTGCCCTTTTGGAGGATGAGGGTGACATTTTCTTTCTATCAATCCTCAGGCACCTCTCCTGATCGCTACAACCCTCCAAAGATGATCGTGAACAGGCTCACTGTTGTGTCCACCAGCTCTCTCAGCACTGTGGATGCATTCTGTCAGGGCCCACAGACCTGTGCATGTCAAATTTTGCTAGTTCTCTAACCTAATTGTCCTTGACCAAGGGAAAGTCTTCAGTCTTGAGGCTGATGGTGACTTTCTTGTGTAGAAGTCATACTTTGACTAGTAATATATCATCTCTGACACAGAATTGTTAGAACACTTCTATGAACACACCAACAGTGTTATTAATCAAACTGTTTATATACAGAAAGCCTTTATCCATGAAATATTTGTTTTCTTCTAAAAATTGTTGGTTTTCTTCTGACCGCAGTTTCTAGTATCCCACAGGAGCACCTGTTCATATTTCTATTTTTCTTCTTCCAAAGAAGGGACAATTATTACAAAATCTATCACTGTAAGATTAAGGTCATATTTTATTCAAACAGTTTAAGGGAGTAAAGTCACATTCTGTACAGAAAAAATAACCTGCGGTACTATCAGAAGTAGCAGAAGTAATGAAACTTTCTGTCATCTAAAGTAGACCAACATTTTGTGTGAAATATTTATGCAATTATAGAGTTAATAGTGAAGTCCCAAGAAATTATAACTGCAAGGTCTATTTTCTGAAAAATGTTGCCTCTGAATCTTGTGCATGTAGAAGTAATGCTTTTAGTGTATTTTATTTTAATGTTATCATAAGATAGCACTGACAGGTTGGACCATAATGGCAGCTTATAGAAAGTTTTTATTAGACAATATATTTAGGGGTCAAAATGACCCCCCATATGCTTCATTGCCTTTGTGTGCCTAGGTGCCACTTAGACATAATGAGAAGTTACAGAGGAGCAGGAGGAGCTCTCTGCTGTGGTTAAACCCAGTAACAGTTTTAAACTAAAAGAAGGTATATTTAGATTAGATATAAGGAAGTAAGGAAGAAGCTTTTTACAATGAAGGTTGTAAAACACTAGAATAAGTTGCCCAAAGATGAAATGGATGTCCCATTGCTGAAAATATTTAAGGTCAGGTTGAATGGGGATGTGAGCAACACAATCTAGTTGAAGATGTCCCTGCTTGTTGCGGGGGGGTTGGACTAGTTGACCTTTAAGGGTCCTTTCTAGTGCAAACTATTGTATAATTCTATGATTCTGTGATTCCCAAGATGGCCATGGTGCCATGGCCCTGGGGCAGGGTGAGACTGCAGAGAAGAGGGGAAGCCAGCAGGGCAGCTGGAGTCCGTGTGGTCATGGCCTCCGGCAATGCGATGAGCCCTGTCCTGATGCTACAGTGCCTGCCTGGAGCAGACATTGCTGATAAACAGAAGCAGGGCTATGAATAAACTATGTGTGTCTGGTCTGCCTCAGTCCAAGAAAACGAGGGTTTTTTACAATTTAGAGGGGTAGAACAGGTGGAGAGTGGTCACACTGGCTTTGCCTTTACTCCCAAGAGGAATCATTATAGTATAGTCATAAATGTCAGCACTCTGGGCTAAGCAATAACTCTTAATGTCATCGTAACCAAGGGTCATTTAGAAAGCTTGTGAGGGAAGTTTGGGACTCAGCCATATATATGCAAATCAGCTCATATATAAATTCAGTCATTTCTTAGACTTCCTCAATAAGAATTTACTTGTACTTCAAACTGAAAGTATGAGATTTATGACTTTCAAGCACTGCTTAGCTACAGCATGTAGCAGCATGTCTGCTTTTCTATGCCATTGGGGCACGGCATTTCCATCCTCTCACCTTGCCCGTTCGCATTTTAGCTTCTACTGAGACAGCACCATAATTGCCTCCTCCTCTAAGAATGGATACTGGCATGTGAGTACTTGCTTGATAGGCACTGAAATGAGGGCCAAAGCTTCTTTCTCTGTGGCAACCAAACATCTGTCTGATGTAATAATAAACCTTCATGCATGATTTGGGACAAATTAACTTAAATATGAGGAGTTAAAAGCCTTTACGTTCCTTTTTGAATTCCTAGTTCCTGTCCATTCACACTGTGGCAGAGCCTTACAATACAGTAATTAGCCATACTGGTGATTACCCTGAGAATGATAGTGGTGGGTAAGAGTTACTTGTGTTTTGAGTGACTTCTGAATGTGCTGGCCTTGTGAAAGGTACAAGGCAGTTTGACTCTCAATGACCATGAGTCACTGATGGGGAGAATTTTGTGTCCTGGCAAATCAGTAGGAAAGAAAGGCTTTACCCTGCTATTTGCTAAACATTCATCAATTTTGTAGCAGAAGAATTTCTAAACAGGACTTAGACCCCTTGACAAATATGTGTCCCTTTAAAATCAGCAGTTGAGGTCTACCAACATCTTACAGAGCAGGCAAACAATGGCTTCCTTTTGGACCTGTTGGGACAAAACACCTTTCTGGGCTAGAGGAGAGAGAAAAGGCAAAAGGGAACACCTGAGGAGATGCAGAAAGAGCTGCTGACCACCTTGAACTGACCTCTCCATTGTTGTATATGTAACCAGAGATACTGATTCTTGTCTGAATGCCATAACCTGGCCTTCTGAGTTACCTCCGTGCCATGTTGTTCACAGCTGTACAGGGAGCTAACTCAGTTGCCTATTCAAAGTCGTTATACAGCAGGATTATGGAGCTGACTTTGTCAAAGTCTGATGCCGCATCTACCCATCTCATTAAAAAAAAAAGACCCAGCCATTAGAGAGAAAGGGCAAGATAGGTATTCTCTTCCTTCCTTCATATGGGAAGGAACATATTGCATTTCAATAATGATTTTTCTTTATTCTTTACTCTAAAACCAGAAATATGGTGGTTTTACAACCACTAACTTTCTTCTCCTAAATGTTCTCCAGAGTCAGTTTGTTGTCATCTGTAACTCGTTTCTTTGGTTGTTAAGTGTAATGGCAGAGGATAATGTGTTCTCGATTATAGATCACATCAGAAGTATGAGGCCTTCAGTCATGTCTGGTAAAGTATTGTTTGATTGAATAATAAATGAGCTCTTATAGCCAATGGCACTTTCACATAGGTATCCTAAGTGATGCAAGGGGTAAAAATAAAACCACTGGCAATCAATAGATACATCTAGGCTCATTCTTGATGAAAACAGTTATTTCAAGTTCTCTACTGAGTCACCCTCAGGTTCAATAGACTGACTAGTAACGTGCAATGGGGCATACTAAAAACATTATACAGTTCCTGCAAAATTACTAACTAAAGTTGCAGACCCTGGAAACTCTCCTGACTGTCTGCTGCAGACAGCTTTGCCAACTCAGAGCTGCTGGATAGGGAGCTCTAAAGCCTTCCCTGAAGAAGTCAGGTTTTACGTGTCCATAGACATGTGTTTAAGTCCTCTGACTCCATACTCTCTATACCTTGATACGTTGGTTTAGATAGATGAAATTTTAACTTCTAGTTTTATTTTGATGAGGTGTTTCACTCCATTGAGTGACTGCTTGTGAAGAAGGAAGAAGAAAGTTTTATAGGTTAATGAATTCTTGAAAGAACACATGCGCTTACTTCCTGAAGATTGAAATAAATA
The DNA here is from genome assembly GCF_031753505.1 of Anomalospiza imberbis. Classification (NCBI taxonomy): domain Eukaryota; kingdom Metazoa; phylum Chordata; class Aves; order Passeriformes; family Viduidae; genus Anomalospiza; species Anomalospiza imberbis. The sequence goes on along the minus strand of NC_089683.1, from coordinate 33,866,056 downwards.
AAGGCTCCCAAGAAATATTATTTCTATAACACTGTCTTATTTTTCCTGTACTGGGACTTCTTTGGTGAAAGGTTAGGAAATCTTCTCCTTTGTTGTCCTTTCAGGACAACAGGAAAATTAGAAAAGATTACTTGTCCCCTCTTCCTTTCCCTCGGGAAATTGTTCCTCAGGAACAATGAATAAAATCATAGAATCATCTAGACTGGAAAAGACCTCCAGGGTCATGGAGTCCAGCCTTTGATCAATCACGACCTTGTCAACTAAACCATAATGCTAAGTGCCACATCCAGTTGTTTCTTGACCAACTCCCTGGGCAGGCCATTCCAATTCAACCTAACCCTTAATTATGCCAACACAACACCATAACCAGACCAAGAATGGGATTTTTCAGGTATATGCACCTCTCTTCATTAAAATGTTTTAAAGTTTCTCTCGATGTTTAAGAAAACTGCATTTGAAAACATAAACCTATATAACCCTTAAATTTCTGTCATGCAATTCAAAGTGCTGAATAAAATAAAAGTTTTTTGAACCACTTTATTCTCACAGATAGTCAGTATAGAAAGTTTAAGAGATTAATTTCAATCAAAATAGATGTCTAGACTGGTCTAAGTACTAGCCATTATAAACTATATCTGATGATACCTCTTTCAGACACTTTATTAGTTACCTAGGTCTTTGAGCAGGAAACCTGAGGTTGAAATGATAAACTGATTTGGAAATACTCACCTGTTCAAAGACATAGACACCGAGATCCAAAGTCCCAGTTTTAGTTCCAAAGCCATATTTTATCCTTATTTCGGTATATTGTGTGTGAGCTGCACCAGCGTTCTCTTCTCTTGCTTTGTACCTGAATGGTGGAAAATAAGATTTTTTTTTCTATAAACTACAGCTTTCAACTGTTTAATGTCCCAGAAGAAAGATGATATTTGGAGGCTCATTTCAAATTTTCTGTCAGGGCTTCAATTCTGTTGATGTTTGTGTGTGACAGAATCTAAATTTTCTGGCTTATATTGGGAATATTAAGGCAAAAAGCTGGCTTCACTGACTTTACTGGGAACAGTCCTCCATCCCTCAGTGCTCACTTACAGTGAGCTGACTGGCCATTAAAAGAAAGGGGTTCAGAGCTTAGGACAAAAACTGTATCTCAGTCTAGGATGAAATGGGATCCCTCCTTCTTTCCTTCTGCCCTCATTTCTATAATTTTTAAGGAAAGCCAAATCCTCTTCAGGCTTTCTCCCTGAATTTGATGGAAAATTGTTGCAGTAGTCCAATATGGAGATACACATGTGACTTAGCCAAAGACAGACATTTACTAACACTGTTAACATTGATAACAAGTTTTAACAGAGTCTTCTGGCTGTGTGTTATCTTGGAAATTCAAACCGTTTACCTTCAAGCTCAAACTGCTATTGCCTCCCAAGCAATATCACTTTTTCTATATTTGGCTAGAAATTGAAATTTCTTTTTTTTGTGCTGGTATTTATTTCTGTCAGGCGTTGGCATCCCTGACCAAAATTATATCTGCTGATGTGCTATGCAAGTGCTTTGTAAAATCCCTTTGTATAAGGAAGTTGGCATAACTTTGCTAGTTTGGGCTTCAGGTTGTTCATGGATCTGTGTTTTTAAACAAGAGGTATATGTGTTCATTCTTGTTGCGGAGCGTTTGGGGGACCCTCCGGACTGTCCCCGGAGGGGCCCCTAAGCTGTGAGTTCGCTGGTAGCAGCAGGCAGGCAAGGAGACTCCACACGGCTTCTGAGGGTGCTCATTAGATGAGGTTTATTGGGGTCCTACCCCCGGGAGGCAGCATGGTTTCTGAGGGAGAGGGGGGGAAAGGGGAGTGAGGGGAAAAGGGGAGGGGGAGAGAGGGGCCGAGAGAGCACCGACCAAGAGAGCCGGCTAAGAGAGAGAACACCATCCCCCAGCACACTGAACAGGGAGATTCAAAGTGGGCGCAGAACAGATTGGGCCAATGGGATTACAGACACAGGATACTGCAGGGGAGGATCACAGGCTTGGAATAAACCATACATTTTCGAGAGGTCGGACTGAGCATACCACTTAACTAAAATATTACACCACACATTCTGGTTACCCAAGGTCTGTCCAAAATTAAGAAATTAAATGAGTCTGGTGTTAATTTGTTACCTCTATTTAGCAAGCAGGCATAGCAGAAAAGGACCCCAAGTGGTGTAGAGGCAGCTATTTGCACATGAGCTAGTTACTGGAGTGTTTGTACTGATGTTTTGTCATTTGTAGCACTCTATTCTAGGAATTTTCCATTATTCAGCAGTTTAGCGCCCATTTTCCGGGTTTTGGAGTACATGTCCTAAGTAGAAAACCACAATATCTGTTTGCATTCATTGTCTGAAACAGACATATTTTTTGAATTATTTACTTGTAGGCTGTATTTCAAATGGTCCTTTCTTAGAGTCATAACTGATACCAAATTTCATTTAAAGTTTTCTTGGGGGCCAAAATTACATCTTCTCGACCCATTTTGGTTTTTCGTTTTGGTGGGTTTTTTTTTTTTTTGGTTGGTTAGTTGGGTTGATTTGTTTTGGGGTTTTTTCTGACCATCAAAGCTACCTAAACAAGAACAATGATCCCTGAAAGCAGTTTTGTATTTACATTGTCAATTTTGTTAAATCTCAAGAAATAGTAACACCTTAATCTTGTTCTTTAAATTGAAAGAAAATGCCCTGTATTTCTCCTTCTGTTGACAGCTTTCCCTGCATTTGTGTGCAGTTACAGAGCTGGAGTGAGATAGGCTTTAGGATATACAGTGTGATGTATATTTGGATGTCATTTGCTTAGGAACCCTGGCAGAGGAAGAAGTTATAGGTATGCAGGGAAGTTAAATACTTTTGTTTATTTAATTACTAAATAAACTCTTGGTTTATGTTGTGACCTTGAGTTTCTTAGCACATGCATTGACTGAGTTGGTGAGAGCTCATCTTTCTTTCTCACTGCACTTTGTAGTTGCACAATACATAAAACATTACCATGTCTGGCCTGTTACAATAATGCAGCCCTCTTTTCAGCAGTGTTGGGATGCAGGGGAAGTATTATCATCTCTTATCAGGTCTTTTCTTAGCTACTTTGTGTTCTGTGTTCTGTGGTCTCCAACAAGGAAGCACAGTGGAGGCAAAATGTTGGTCTACATGTGTCTATGCCTAACTGTCACATCTTTCCTTTTTTCTGAGCTTCAGAAAGCTTCAGACCACATGCATCTTTCTCTCCCTGAGTTATATTTTCATTGCTCCTTGTGTGGATTGACAAATCTGAATATTTTCTTATCAAAAGACACATCTAAATGTGCAGAAGACACATCTAAATGTTTTTCCAGCTCTAACACCTGTTGCAAATGCTGTACCAAGGATATATCCTTTACAATTTTACTTTTCTTACGAAATATTGTTATGAAATGCATGATTGATACCTTGTTCTCTCCCTCTCTTAATCCTATCAGCAGATTGCTAGCAAGAGTTAATTTCCTTTTGTACAAAAGAAGACCTGTGGTGTCAACATAACACAGATACGCCTGCTATCATCATGCACAGCAACTCAGTTTACCAATCTAACCATGGATAAACTACATAGGATAGTCAAGCCTTAAAAGCAATTGGTATTGATTTGCAAATCTTTCTTTTGGTATAATTTAGAGTTAATTTATAAAAATATTGTTTCCCTTAGTATATAGAGTACAAACTTTGTTAATTGTGAAAAAAGCCTTAGAAAGAAATTTTAAGGTTTGTAACCTATGTGAGAGAGCACAGAGTTAGTAAAGAGCTTAAGACTGGGAAGGCAAATGTATAGACAAGGTTCTTCTCCTTCCTAGTCAGACAAAAGGAATGGCCCTTATTAAGTTCATAAAAGGATTCTGAAACATATTAACATAATGATGGGTACAATGCTGGGCCAAGTTTTGTTAGCTATTCTAGTGCCACCACAGCAAATTCAGTATGATTTTTACCAGAAGAGATTCTTAGCAATGCAATGCCAAGTACAAATGGAAAATACATTTTCCCCCATTTAAAAAATATAAATAATTCCAAATATTTTAATGGTGTCATGACAAAAGCAGCTGCAGTCTAAAACTTTGCATGTAAATAGTCTTAATGAGGGGAAGTGTCTTTAACAGATGGGGTGTTGCAAAATTTTAAGGAAAAAAAATCTTCACCAGCATTTTTTAAGTATTTTATTATAAAATTGATAGATCCACACTTTTTATGAGATGAAGGGACAAGGGCTCCTACCTTTTCCCTCAGGCTTTCATGTTTCTGGTTTCAACAGAGGAAAAAGGTGATTGTAAGCAGGAGACTCTTAGCAACAAGTTGAAAGCTGTACTGACTTATTATAGCCCGTGGTTGTTGCTATGTACCTAGCTTTTCTTCTTGTGAAATGAATGGCCTAGTTTACACCAGAAAATGCTGTTGAAATGTCAGACAATGCAAGTTCACTTATAAATAAAATTATTTGGTAAAAAAATTAGACAAAATGGACAAACACAGGTTTGTAGATAAAGTGATGTTGGAGGTAGATTTCGGCCACATCTCCCATGAATGCATTGGCGTCATCCTCAGCGTTCAGTGGCCTTTTGTGTTTCCATAAGGCCTTTAAATGTCTCCTGAGGTGGATGAACCCATCATTGGCAGTCAAGAAAAAAATTTTCCATTGGAGTCTACAGATGGTAGTATTTGACTTTGGGGGGAGAAGTTTTTCCCCACATTGTACTGAATGCTGGTTCCTAGGCAGATGCTGTTTTGTGTGATGCCAGGAAACCTGAGCCATGTGTCACCCACACCTTCCAGAAGTACCTGTATGTCGTCATCACATCAGTATCCAGGCTCCAGCACTGATAAGGTAAGGCAGTGCTGGCAGGTACATGAGTTTGCTCAATCTTGACTCCAGGGTCACCTAATGAGGTGTACTCGAGGCTAGGCTTTCATTGATCCTGATTCTTTCACTATAATTATGTTCATTATTTGCCTGCCATTGAATTAAGCTTTTACTTATTTCAAGTGCTTGAGCTTAGCTGAAAATGAGTTTTGAATTTCCCGATGGGATCAAAGGTTGTGAAACGCTTTTCTGAAAACTCAGACCTTGCTACATTAATTAAATCTTCTTCCTCTGTCAGCCATTTTTAATAGACATTGAGTCATTAACCTTCCTCATTCTTTTTCTTTTATAATGTGAAGAAAACTCTTCAGCCTCAAAAGCAAAAGCACGTTTCTTCTTAAGACAATGATGAAAGGATCTCACTGTTTGTTTCAGTTGTGGCATAAAAAATGGTAATTTTATATCTCTCTGGCATGCTTAGATCTGCTAATTATTAAATGCTTCCACATCACCAATGACTTTGTTTTCCTTTTTCACCTACTTATTTTAACATAACTTAAATGTCTGGTGCTGTTACCATCTGGCTTCTTCTGTAAAAGGCTGTGTTCTTATACTTAGTGCTTTATAAAGGTCCTTGGGAGACAAGCAGCCTATCTCCTTCTCTGCCCAACTCTATGTCCTGAAATGCCTTTAGCATTTCAGGGCACATTTCACTTTGCATTCATTGGCACTTTGCTGCTCCAGGACAGCCAAGCAACTATCTTAGGGGAAGGAGAACGTGCTCATTAAGGCAGAAGTTTCTACAGGAATACAGTGGTTTTACAAGGTACTGCCTATGAACTGGCCTGTGATAGCTCTTCACATGTGTGTCCATATAACTTATGAATACTCACATTGTTTAGTTTTGCACACTAACTGATACCTTAATAGAAGCTCTCATTATTCATGAACCAAGAATGCGAACATGACGGTTAGGTGCATGCTTTTTTCCATTTGGGTGTATTATTTTCTTGAACGAGAACTACAAGATGAGAGGGATTTTTTTCTTACACAGACATAATCTGAGTTCTGGTTGTTTTCATATTGAATAATTTTCTAAGCATGAAAGGGGATGATTCCCAGTGCAGAAAGCCAATCTAAAGTCCTCAGTATCTCTTCGATCCTGTGAGGATCCCACACCAGAACCATGTGCAGCAGCAGCAGAAAAAAGGATGAAGGGGCTTAGTCTGGAGAAGGCCACTGGTGTCTGTCCATGGTTCTACCACTGGGATCAAGATTACCAAACCCTTACCTACAGCTCCTGATGTTATAGTGTCTGTTCCACCCTGTGAGAATCAGCAAGTCTTCAGCAAACTTGCTTCAGCAAGCAAGCCTTATAGAAAAAAAATATACAACTCATTCTAAGTTTTGCAAAAATAGTTGTAAGAGTGAAACAACACATGCTGTCTCCCGTCTTTGCTGAGGCAAAGACTGATGGACTTAGGTTGTCATTTACATCTTCTGGGTTTTTGTTTGTGCATGTGATATAACATGACAGAATGGTACATCTGAGCACTGAGAGGTTTCTGTCTTGTACAACACAGCTCAGAATTTCAGCTCACTCCTAATTTGCAGAACAATTAGTAGTCATCAAAGTGTACTTTAAAGCTATCAATAGCTGGAATATTGTAGTGATTCTTTGGTTTGCTTCTGTGCTTTGTTCATATTGCAGCATTTGTGCTAAGACTGTAATTTTTCTGTTGTGCTGTTGCATTTTGAAATCTCTCATAGAGTGCTAAAAGAAGTCTTTTGAAATTATTACCATTATTATTTTACAGGTGCACAGTATTTAGTGTCCAGGAGGAAGACTTGAGCTTGATAATATAGTCAAAGACTGTGATTGTATTTCAAGTAGAGATCATTCTTTTAAAGTCATAAATGTCTTTCTAGTTTCTCCTGTGTATCATAGTACAGTCTATCATCTCAGGACATGAAAGAAAAAAAATCTTATTTTGTATCTATTCTCACTCCTGTATCATTCATACACTTGTGAGTTATGACATCAAGACATTCATTTCAATATATTGAAACTTGTTTTTTTCCTCATAGGATTATTTTAAGCAAGAGCTGTTTGGAGAAAATATTTAATTTTCCAGCACAGTTGATACATTCAGCAAGGCAATTTGATTGCATTAAAATGTCTCCAAGAAAACAGCATGCTTGGCTAACACAGAATACATAGTAAAAGCTGCTGCTAGCAATTCTTGTCAAGCACTGAAAGATGCTATGTCAGAATAAAATGAAAAAATTAAATAAAAAATTCCTGTTCATATATGATTTTTCTTACATTTTTTTCTTTTTTAGCACATTGTAACCCTCAAGAATCTTCCTCTCTCCTTTGCTTCAAGTAAGTTTTTTTTTGGGTTTTAAAGGCATAAATGAGACGTAATTTGTATAAATTGCATGTGTTGTGAGAGGGCAGAGCAAATTCCAATGCTCTGTATTATGCAGTTCACCGAAAACTCTGACCATAAGGCTGTCTACTGACAGCTGGACAGCACCATGAAATCCCACTCCCTTACCACTGATCACCTGATGCAGTATTTATGGGGGGGTTGAGGAGGAGATCAGCTTGATGTCCCTTAGAAATGAAATTCAGGGTCCACAGTCCATTTTGCTGATTTACTCAGTTTTCAGGAAAATTCTTTGTGTGGCATTAAATCTTTCTGGAAGATTGAAGATGTGGACGGGAAGGAAGATAGGGAGGAGGAAGTCTTGGATATTGGGAATAGTGTGAATATTTAAGTCTTCCCTCAAGGCCCCCTGACCTGCAGAGGTTTTTGAGAGATTCCCCAAATCCTGCTTCTCCTGGAAGGTCACTGATTTAGTTATGAATCTCCATGATCTTCCTTGTGGGTGGGTTGGATCTCCAGTGGCACCAACAACTCCCACCTGTGCATTACTGGGCCATGAAGAGCTAATATGATGTGCCTTAGTGCATTTATTTCTGCTCTACAACACAAAATTCTGCACAAGAAAAGTCAAATCCTTGTTTAGCTACAGCTATTTGGGATTCAAAGCAAACCTTGATCTTTCATGCAGATGAATGGATAGAATTTGATCTACATTGTTAAAATTGGCCCAAAAGAGAAGGTATTTACTTGATTCCATGTTTCAGACCAATTATTTTTTCCTCCACAAGACTTATGTAGAATAGAGAAGAATGAAAATAGAAGCAAATGTATATTAGACAGATCCTTGGAGTTTTATTTGCTTTGGTTCAGGATTTGCAGAGCCCAACGTGTTGTTGGTAATCCCTTAATATGGTTGCCTCTGCTAGTCTTAAATTGATGACTCAGAAGTGATAGCACTCTGAGGCTGTGAAAGATCAATATATGTGGGTTTTTTCAGTGCCTTTCATTACTTTTTGTGGTTTATTTCTCTCTTGACTAGCATACGACTAATCCTCTTGGACTGAGTTCCTTGTAAGTCCACTTTGACAGCTAAATAACTGAAAACTTTGCTAAAGGAAGATAAATAAAACTTGAAAATATGCAATCTACAAGAGTTATGTTGCTTTGTAGCTCTTCTGAGCTGCAGTAAACTTCTTTGCAACAAACAGTTTTACATTATTTAAAAAATTATGGAAATTAAAACTTTCAACCTGCCTAAAGAAAACTTTGCTCAGAGACATACCTAGATCCCTTTCTGACATGCTAGTAAGACATGACAAAAGCTGGTAGCTGACTGGTAATGGTTATCAATGAATCACAGCTACGTAAAGCAAGATGTTTCAGGGTAGAATAAGGTGCTTGTGGACTACTAACAGTGTCTGAAATGAAATATACCTGTGGAAGCTTGGGAACCCATCCCTTCTGGGAAAACAAATCATACCACTACACTTGGTAGAACTGAATATTCCAGAGTGGAACTGGTCAGACTATAAACACTAGCAAAAATTATAACATTTATATTTGTTCTACCGCATGCTGTAGTGATAATATTCACAGTCAGAGACAGCTCTCATCTTATTGGGCTCATTGCAGAGCATTGCCAGCCCACTTCTCAAAAAAGATTTTTAGTTTAGTTAAAGGAGCTATTTACAACAGTGTTTGCTGCTTTTAATAGTTTAAAGTACCAGCATGCTTCTTTTGACAAAGGTGATTGTGGCAAGCACAACAGGTGATGACAACAGATATGTACCTGTAGAGAAGAATACAGTTTTTGCTGAAATGTTGAGAGAGAGAGAAAGCTGGCATCCATACAACGCCCTCTAAAAAATGTATGGGTCTTCTACAGACCGCAGTGGGCGCAGAATGAGGGTAACAATGAGCTATGTGGTAGATGAGGATGGCTTTAGGCACTATCAGCTTCCCAAGGCTAAAGGCACTGGAGCCCCAGTTGCAGAGGCAGAGAAAATTCATCTCCTCATCCAAACTGGCAGCTGCTGAGTTTATTTTCCCTTGTCCCAGTAAATGATCGTGCCGTGATGTCAGTTAAATTTCTTTCCAGTTTTAACAACTTGTTTAAATAAAAAAAATGTTATAAAGAGCTGTTGACACCTCAGGGATATCTCTGGAAAACTTTGGGTTTTGAAACAATTTTGCAGATGCCGTATTAGAAAGACTTTGGCCTTCTCCACATAATTTCTGCATTTTATTTACAAGAGATGATTGCATAGGAACATGATCATGTTTCAGAATGGCATTTTTTTTCTCCTGCTTATTCCTTATTTGAAAATCTCACTTTCCAGCTGACTCCACAGCCATTATGTGATTGACTCTGCTGTGTTACCAACTGCAGCCCTCTCTAATGTGTTTATAACACATTTACTAAAACATTACTAAAAACATTTTTGAATAGACATTCCTGTTAGATGGAGGACAATAATTTTTATTTATCATGGTAAGAATATCTGTATAATACAGCTACAGTTGTATTAGTATGAAGGATGCCTTTGTCTATAGAGAAATGAAATATACTGATATAACAACAGCTATAGCACCACCAAACTGCAGTCTTTGAACAATATTGGTTTGGCTGATAAATCAGCACTGCAAAGAGGCTCAAAGTGCCAGGGTGATGGAGATTGCACAGACTTTTTCTTCCCATGGTTGGAAGAAATTTGTTCAGATAATTTTGTTTTACTTTTCCATGACTATAAGGAAATAGCAATGCTTCCATAAGGAGACCATTTTCCATGCAGTACAAGCACGACCACAGGAAGAAGGCTCACAGAACAGAGCACAGGAAAGAAGGCAATAGGGCAGTGCTTATCCAAACCAGTGCTGCACCAGGGGGAATGATTCATCTCCTCCCCAGCATCTAGTCCTGCTCTACCTTGGGCCTCGTCTCAGACCTGTTTAAACCATTGTGGCTGAGCAGCAAAGAGGATCAGAGCACTCACTGGGCTGCACAACAACTGCCTTCTGTCTCTAGTATTAATTTTCAGCCACCTTGGTTGTTTAATGCAGTGCAGAATGAGCTGGGGAGGTGAGGACTGCTCCAGGCAGCACCCATGGCTCAACCTGCACTTGTAGCCATGGCCCAGGACATCAGCTGGCAGGTCATCAGTGAAGGAAGAAACTAGGATTCTGTCAATGACATTTCTGAATTTTCAGACAATGTAGCATATTTTCTTATGTAGTCCAGTCTGTCTTTACAGAACAGGATGTTTGGTCATAGAGATACATAACTCCCAGTTTTCACTAGTACAGAAAGAAAAGAAAATGTATGATTAGAGTTTTTCTTTCAGGAGAACTATAAAATCATGGACAAACAAGAGGAAATATGAAAGCTTCCCATAAAATTTGCTTGCATGACTTTCTACTGGCTTGGGCGGTCAGCACACATATGATGTCTTAGTATAGGCTTCAGCATAGCAGAATGAACCATGGGAGGCAACAAGCACCATGTGCTTGGGACTGTGGGAACTTTAACAGCAATGTGTTTTACCAGCATTTAGAACAATGTGGAACAATTTCTACACACACCCCTACTACATACAGCAGGAACAAATGAAAAAATGAATGAAAATTTTATAAGGTTGTTTCTTTAGTTTTTTTTTTTTCCACAAAGATTATGCCATACCTCAAGTTCTTATCTGTGCCCTAGGTTTTTTTCCAGCTGAGAGTGAGAAAACAAGATATTGATTCTGTGAAGATATTTGAGTTGATTGCTCAGTCTTGCAGCAGGTTTTTCCCCAGGAGCTATCAAACCGTAACACCGTCTGAAAAGAATAAGGAAGAGTTTTGGTATAGGCTCCTTTTTACTTCTATATAAATACTTGTATAAAAAAAATACCCCTAAGTTCAATCCATCTTCTCTGTATGCTCCTTACCAGATTTTTGTGAATGGAAAATTGTTCGCTGAAAAGGACTGAAGCTTTTCCTAACCCTTTGGACTGTAACCAAATGCAAATAAAGGGGAGGTGGTAGTTTGCAAACGTTTCTCTTGAAATAAAAACAAATAACTTGGACATTTCTCTATGATGTTGCTATGTCATTGTTGGTTAGTCATATTTCTATAATAAATGCCTTGAAAATTTTACAAATGTTTATTAGTGCCAGTGAAAATACTCTCTGGTCTTCCATTTAACTTTGGCGTATTATGTACAAAAGATCTATTCTCCTAATTTAAATAAATAAACAGCAGTTTGCTCTTTGCAAAACTATTCATTAAAAAAAATATTAATGTACTGGTGTTTACAGTTAGAAGATCTTGTAGTAAATTAGATGTTTGTCTAGTGCAGTTGGGAAGAAACCTTATATTTACTTTTTGTTTTTTAATATGCGTATTTATTTAAAAGTCAGTGATACTGCTGTATCTTAATTCCTGAAATCAATAAGATTTTCATGTCATAAACATATTAAGAAGAATTAATCCATGTAAGACTTTGAATGATATAAGCATGTTAGAAAAAAAATTAATAAGAAGACAGTTTATGAATTTTCTTAAATTGATTATTCATTCATCTAGAATGATTATAATATTTTTGAGAGAACATAATGCAGGGTTTTATTCTTACACTGAGTGGATAAATGTTTTAAAACCTTTTTTCTGCAGACAGTAAGGTTTCTAGGCATATATATGATAATAAATAGAAAAGAAGTCATAACAGAAAAATAAAACTCTTATTAAGTTGGCATATGCATCTTTGTATTGAATTCTTCTTCCTCTTCTTCTTTTACCTAATACTATAAATCTGGGTTCACAGACTATGAGAGCTTGTCCCATCCTCCAGTCCTGATGTGGTGGCAGTGTTGTTATAAGTTCTATTTAAAGGTACACTGATTCCAGACTTATTACCATAAATCTGTGGTGCAACCTCTTTTCCACACATTAGCATCAAGTAGAGAAAGCTTTCTTTATGGGCAGGCTCACAAAAAGCATACAGTCCATTACTTATTTGACCATTCAAAGTGAATAAAATATCTTTTGCACAACTTTAAGTCTTGCGGTAAAATAGAGACCTCCCTATCTCCTTTCATGGCCATCTAACCTTCTGTATCTAGAGGCTAGCCTTTGGCACCTGACTTGCTGACCACTCTTTTGTGCCTTGTCTGTGGCTTAAAAACCCTTCTTAACCCAGGCTTTGCATCCAGGACAAGAAACAACTTTAATGTCATCAGTTGCAAGGTTGTTTTCCCAATAGTTGCACATAATCTTCTAAATGCCTACACGTCCCAAGTACAGACCCTGCAGCCCTCTCACCAAAGCAATTACTAAGCCATGAGCTAAGTTCTCCCAGGAAAACAGGTTCAGCAGAAGCACAAGATCAGTCCTTGGTACTGCCTCATGCTACAGGTTTCTGAGTTATTAATCCATCATCTCTCACATGGGCACAGATTGGGTCCTTGGGCCTGCTACAGAGTGTGCAGCAGGAGAAATTTGTAAGGGCAGTGATGACTGCCAACCACCTAATTCTCACAGCACATCCATTTTCATAAAAAAGAATAAATTAAATTTATTTATCTTCACAGCCCTCAATGTTTATGTTGGGGTTAAATGTCATGGATGAGCAGGGTTGCATCACAGAAAATCCTGCTACCTGTCCCTCAGTGGAAATAATCCATGAGATCTCATACACTGTCAAGCTGCTGGAGAAAGGAGAGAAGCACTTATAATGACATGAGTAAGTGTGCTAAAGGCCTGTGCTGCCAGCAGTCGCTGTGTCTGGGCTCCCAAGTGAGCTCTTGAATATACACCTTGGCCGTCTCCTAACTCCACACTGGCATGAGACTTAAGCACACACCAGCCCCAAGTGCCCTGGTTTCCTAAGGAATTAAAGCCCTGCGACAAACAGGAGCCTTCATAAACACCCAGCTTGGCCTCAGTCTGGGCAATTGGAGACGACCTGCTCCTGCTATGATGCACAGCTGGAGATTAGTTTGGGTCTTTTATTTTCCTTAAAAAGAAAGAGGTTGAGAAAAGCTCAATTCTCATCTGACACAAATCATGATGTCTTCACTGCGCCTGATGGGGATTAACTGATTTAGTTTAACTAAGGATCTGGAATACTCTTTAGCTGCTGTATAAATAATCTGCAGGATTCCTGTATCAAGACAGATACTGCATTTCTGAATCTGGTGGCAATGCACCACATAAACAAGCGGCAGACCTTAACCACCAGACATAAAAAATCATTGCATGAATGGTTATTGAACAGGCAATAAATTCCATGGCCTTTGACTGGGGTTTCAAAACCAGTTTATTTTACTGCCCTAATATGCCTTAATGGAACTGTAAATGACACAGAAATGTAATTGCTCTTTAAAAAGCACATAGCGTGGGCTTTAAATTCAAGAATTTGCATTCACAAAACATAATGGGGAAAGTCACAAGGCTTATGATACTATTTCAGCAGCAAAATGTATCCCCACTATCCCTTCAGTGGCGTAATCTTCACGTGTCTTCTGTATCAAGATGATCTTAGTCAATTCCAATAGAACCCAAGCATTTTCATCTAGGAAAAATAATGGTGTTGTAGGTGGCATCTTTTGTTTCAGCTTAGGAATCTCTAGAAAAGCTGAAAGAGATATTTAATGATTCTCCAGCAATTATTTTTAAATAGTGTGTGTTGCCATCTTAAGAGTACTACTGAATACCAATGATAGTATCTGAAAAAATTGCTTCACTCAAAATTGGTGGGTCAAAATTAAATCAGTACTTCTCAAGTTGTTGCCATATATTCATAACCGATTTTAGTAAAATTACTGAAAGGTTGGGTTTTTTTTGTCTACAGGGTTGCATGAACTCTCACAGATGTGAAAATTTTAACAGCTTTCAGAAATTAAGAAAATATTTTTATTTTCGTCTTTTTTTTTCTCTCTGAACTACAGAGCACTGAGGAGATTTTGTAAGAAATGATTAAATTTTGAATTCAGAATCCTTATTTTCCAAGCCACTTTCCATGTTCATATAATGGTTCCTTTAAGCAATTCACTGTGTTCATATCACAAATTTTAAATATGCCTGATTCTGCCCACTTTATGCCTAATTTTGCGACCTAGTTTCATCTAAGAGAAAATGTGATATTTCTAGTAAAAAGAGGAGAACCATAGCTAAAATCTACTAGCTAGAAAATAATGCAAAGAAGGAAGGCATACATTAGCTCTAATTATTGGAAGATTTAACTACGTTTATTTAATGTGAACTAATGGGGGAAAGATACTGCTACTCACTTTCAAAGAAATCAGCACTGACTGCCAATTAAACAACAGTGAGCAGTGGGTCCCTCTGATCTATGCATCCCTCAGCCCAGGCAAGAAAAATAATTGTAACCAACTTACTTGTGTAGAATGGAGCAGGATGTGAACATTTGTCTTTGTATAATCACTCTGTCGAATTTGTAATGATCTGTGGAATGACAAAAGCTGTTGTTGGTGCTCAAAAAATGTTGGGAATGCTGTGAATAGCCCCTGTTATGAAGTTAATATGAAGACCTGTGCATAGGACAAGAGCAACTACCTAAAATAGCAAAAGAAAAAATGCTAAGAGACTGATCTGTTTATTTCTTGCCTTTATTCTAATCTTCAGTCAGTGGTTCTGAAACTGCTGCTATTTTAGTTTAGATCATGTTTCAAAAATTCTGCTTGTTTTTTTGGTTTAGTTGTTTCTCCCACTACCTGGATGAAATTTGAACATAAAAGTTAAAATACCAAGAAAAAAACAGCTGTTTAAATTTCCCAGAATTTGCTTTGCAAAGCTGCTGTTGTGGAAATACAAGTTTCTTGCCTTTTTTTTTTCCCACACAGTGCACTAATTGGGTGCCATTTCATCATGGCAATAGGACAGTGTTTCCTACTTTTGATCTAAGTCTTCCATACCTGTTGTAAAAATGATCATTTACATGAAATTAAAAAAAAAAAAAAAAAAAAAAAAAGCTGAGGAGGAAAGTAATGAATCTCTGCACCTGATTTGCAATATGATTAAGTTTTGCAGAAATGAACTGGAGGTGAGGTCTCAGCAGCCGTATTCCCAGTGAATGCAGGAGGGGAGCTGGTCCACTATGACTGAAAATTGCCTTTTGATACTTCTGATAATGGCAAAGAGCAGAGACAGGAATTGGGTAGGGTGGGGGTTTCGGGCAACACTTGGTAGGAATAAAATATTCAGATGGAAACATCCCAAACGGAAGTATTTGTGACTGGCAATAATCAGTGAGGAAAGTGACACCATTTTTCAATCTGTATAAATACACCTTTAGAGAATTTTACTTTTCCACATACAGTTATGAACTCTTAAATCTCTTTCAGCTACACCAATAGAGAGCAGACTGTACTGATTGCTTATAAATCCATCCTTTTCCTGCCTTTCCTGCTCAGGTGAATCATGTTCATTTGGCTCTTTCTTTTCTCAGTGACTCAGTTATGTAACAGTCAGTGATACACTTCTATAAAGAAGCTTATTCAACATGACTTTCAAGTTCACAACATGAATTTTCCAAGACCAGGTTTTAAGGATAGCCCTATGTTTAATTCCCCTGATAATTTTGACCTCCCCCAAATTTTGTCTGTACTCTCCAGAGGAAAATAATTTTGTTCTGTACATCACCTGAATTTGCCCTGGATCCCAGATCTGGCTGGAGGAGAGGACCTGTTTTGAGACACAGTGATTGCCACACTTCCCGAGTCTCACATAAGTTCACCTGGGCAGCCCATTCTGGTGGGGTACAAAAATTTTCAGGTCTTTGAAGCACAGGCTGAAGAAATTGCAAAATAACATTTTAGAAATCCTGAGACAAAATATATTGTGAATAAGCAGTTGTTTGCTAATTCATTAATAAATCCTTTCTCATGATAGCAGTTTTGCCTAAGGACTAAAAAGTAGGGCAAAAGGAACAGCATACTGATGAACTTGAAAGTGCAAACTAAATATAGATATCATACCATTTTTATGATAGTAATCAATAGTTGAATACAAGAATATCATGTTATTGCTCATATGCAGCACTTTCTGTAGTGTAAATACAAGTTAGCATCTCAACTTTTCCCTAAAGGAAGAGGGATAATTGGTGCAAAAGAAAACACTCACAGTTAGGATGTTTAAATGCTCTGAAGGACATAAAGGACATGGCTCTGGAATATGCATATCAGACCTGTGATAGCTGCAGCTGATGCTGGAAGCACTGTCAGTTTTCTGCTTAGAAATGGGGAATAGAAACTAATATGAGGACAAAGAGGAGGTATTATAGGTGAGCCAAATCACTAAATGAAAAGAAACTTCACAAAGTCTATGAAGCAAATACAGTTTCCAAAGCAAGTGATTGTGAATGCTGCTGTAGCAGGAGCCTCCTGCCTCCCCACTGAGGGGCCAAGTGGCAGCACCTAGTAATTGGCCTGAGTCACTTGGTGAAGTGATAAATTGGCAACAATAATGACAGACAGCAGGGAGGAGAACCCATTTTACTCTGGCGCTCTTTCTCAAATGGTAAAGAAATATAAAAGTATTCTAAGCACCCCATGCAGCGCTGAATCAGAAGGTTCATTGAGCATTAAAACAACTGACTTCTTTGGTAGCAAAGCAGCGCTCACCATTTGAGCGGAAAGGTGGGAGGAGCAGCAGACAAGCTGTCCCCTCTGCCAAAGGAGGGGCTCTAATTTTTATGGGAGTGGAATTGAACATTAAGCAACTTTGAGACATCCAGCTTTGGATGCCATAAATATTGAAGTAAGTAACAGTGAGATGGAGACACATAATGCCTTGGGTCAGAAACCAGTGGAAACTTAAAGACTAGACGTAGCGTGGGCCAATGCTGAGCCTGAATAATACTTTATCTTAGGCCAAGTGAGGACACATTAAGATTGGTTCAGGAAGAAGATTTAAATGGAGCAAGGAGCAAAAGGACCTGAACAGTGGCACATTAATATTTTAATGTATGCACTCTAGGGTGTCTACATAAGATTTGAGTTTGCTATTGGCCAGGCTTTTATAAGGCTATTAATTTCTTAATTGGCACTTTCATTAAGTTTCATTTGCTCATAAAGGAGTGCATTTAGATCGGGACTTTGCAGTGCAAATCACTCCCCTGCAGCCCCGCAGCAGCGCTGGGGCAGTCTTGGAGTACGTCGGAGGCACATTTTAAAAGTATCACCTGAGACAAGGATTTTCAGACAAAACAGCCCCTTCTCCCTCCTTTCCCCCATGTCTTTGGAAAATGCATTAAAGTCTCTTGTCTTGAGATGTGCAGCTGTGTCTGCTGACTCCTGAAAGTGATTGAATGTGACTGGATTTTCTGAGCCCTATGGGGCTGCAAAGCACTAAGGGTAATTTGACTCTGTATATTCACATTGCTTATTGGAGACATATTCATGTCCAAGGGCTACAGTTCCCATCTGTCTCACAGCAAGCAACATCAACACCCTTCTCAGTCAGACCCAGAGCCGTTTTCTGTGTAGTAACAGTGACCTGACTTTGCTTCCAGGGCGGAGGGAGAACCTGGGTGCAGCCAGAGTCAGCCCAGTGCTTCAGGTCTCTTTTGGTGGGAAAGGGTCATGCACCATGGCTTTCCTCACAGCTCAGTTTAGCTTTCTTCAGTCCCATAAAAAAGCAGTGGCCAAGTGGTGAGTGCAGATCTGAATTTGCACTCTCACAGTACACACAGTCAGACAACTGAACATATGTGTCATGCTGGTGCTATACAGACCAGGGAAGAACTGAAGTACTTTTGGAAAAAAGCAAAAGACCTGAAGTTTTCCCTTCTTGTGGACTCCTTCAAGAGCTGGTGGAAGAAACACAGCTCAGCCTCCCGTGCAATGCTGCAATGGATTTTTGGTGTTGTAGAGAAGGAACCTCCCCAATTTGGACCCCATTTTGCACATCTCCTTCAATCATTGCTACCGGCTAAGTCTCCAACTGGCCCAAATTTTGCATTTCAATGGAAAGATCTCTATAAGTTAAGTTTTGTTTAAAAATGTATGTTTTAACACAACACATATGCTTTTAATTTTTATAAAAATGTATTGGCATATTTATTCTATTTTACTTTCTTTAATGGCTCTTTTCAAGTCAAAGCATTCATTTTCCAGAAGAAGGAAAGCTGCTCATATCATCATCTGCTTTATGCTAGAACCGTTTACTTTTTTTAAAATATCTTTTTTCACTGACTCTTTGTGGGTGTGTGCAAATTTCATTTTCTAACTCAGTAGTCCTAATGTGCCCTCATCTTCCTGCTTTGACATTCAGCTGATCTGCTTCTCTGAGCTTTTTGCTGCTTCCATATTTATCACTTTTAAGTATACTGTCCTTCCTTTCCCTTTCCTTTGACTGTCTTTTCAGAGCAGTTGATTAACCCAGCTTTGATTGCTGATATTTATGAATTGTTATCTTCTTGAAGAAGGAAGAGAGAAATACCATCAAACTTCTGAAATCCATGTGTTTGCCCCACACACTCTGCTGATCTACTATAATCTGCACTAATCCTCACAAAAGAGCTTGAAGCCAGAGCCATCTGCAACTTTTGCCTCTATTCACAGCTTGTACCAGACCATGCCCTGTGTCTCACTTTTATCTGCCTTTTGCTCTGGTGTTGCCCTGTGCACCCTTTGAGATAGAAAGGGGATTGATATTGAAAAAGATGTACAGAAAAGAAGAATTAATAAATGAGTGTAAGACATTTCATCTCATTTTATCAGACTCTGCCTGTACATGAAATTAATTGTACTACTGAGGGGAAATACAGGGATTGTGCATCACTCTAACAGCATTTTTTTACAAAACAAAAAGCAAAAGGGAAAATATTTGAGGACATTTCAGAGGGCACATTTACTTCAGTTTTTGAAGGCTATCTCATATGATAAGGTATGACATGACATTTTAAAGTTTTTGTTTGAGAAAATTCAGCACAGTTCTGCATGTATTTTTAGGCTGGTTACAATATGCACTCCTATGAAAGTCTGAATGTGCATCTGTTAAAATCACTAGGTACCAAAGTCTTGCTAAAAATTCAGCACCCTCACAAAAATACGAGGGCTGGGAAGCAAGCCCAGGGAAATGATAGGGAGTTGTTCTTTTCAGTGATTTTGGCACAGGTCAGCTGGTCAAATAGTTTCCTGATTAAGATAAGCAGATGAAGAGGCTTCCTACTTTTGCAGATATTTCATCTCTTTCAAGAGGGTTGCAAGACACTAGGGTTAAAATACTTTTGGATATTTTTACCTCAGAGCTTTTATCATGCCTCATTGTCATGGACACAAAGACAGAAGATCTCAACAGTTTTATAAAGGTCACTGTGAACATAACTTTGCTGTCAACAGACAACCATTCTGACTTGAACAGGGAGAAAAACTAGCCTTTTAAATTACACCTTGGCACAATTAATCCATAAATGAATGAGATTGTACTGTGTTGAAATTCCTCCCTGGCAGTTTTCATAGTTCTTTCTGGACAATGGCATTGCTTCTCCTGCAAAAATCAAGCAAGGCCAGTGCTTCAGTGGTAAATAGTCCTACCAAAATCAGCTGGGGCAACTCAGTGCAACCACACAGGGTTATGTTAGCAAGTGTTAGTAAAATTGAAGTCCATGGCATTTGTCACTTGTTCCACATGCCAGGGTGGTTAGAAACTTGTTACTGGAGTGTTGTTCTGGCTGTTGGCATATTCTGGCCTTGTTTTTAAAAACAGGAGATGACTTCATGAGGACAATGTCCAAGAGTTAAGATCTGATCAACAACAGAGGATTATTGAAATGTTGGTGTCCCCTATGTCACATGTTGAATCATGGAGCAGCGGTGGTTGAACACCACACTAACAACAGCTACCACATCCACAAGCTGTAACACACAGGACAAAAAACCAGCAGCCTGGGTCTTGCAGCTGCAAGGCTCAACATTGGAGCAGTGCAGACCTTGCACCTCTTTTCACTTATCCTGGTAGCTCAGCAGCGAGTGCCCTGCTGAGGCTGTCCAGGTGGCTGCTCAGCATGCCTGCACTGCTAGCACTGCTGGGGCAGATATCACACGGGGACTGAGACACACAGAGAACCTGGGCCCACAGCTCTGGGGATGCAATACCAAAAAAGCCAGCAAATGTCTCAAACTGGCTGTCTCTACAGACCCATGGAGTTGAGCTGTGACTAAGAAACATTGAGATGATAGAAAGCTCATTCTGTGCAGAAGTACCTTGGTTTTTATGCATTAAATAGCTGGGTCCAAGATAATACCTAATCCTGGTACTAAAGAATGAAAGCAGGGTCTGTAGCATAACGGTGTGACCACTAAATTATAAAGTGCAGAGTGGGAGAGGAACCACCTTATATACAAACCTAGATGTCCATTGCTTTCCCCTTCAGGAAGAAGTTCATGTTTCATTGTTCCAGAAAAAGATCTTCAGTCACGGGAGCCAGGCTATAATAGACTGGTCTAGATAGAAATTACTGCCTGAGGCTCCTTTTGAAAAGGAGCAGAAAAGAGCACAAAATCTGTCTGACCCCGTCAAGTGAGCAAAAGCAAGGGCATATTTCTGAGTGGCTGGCCCACCAGGCTCATATCAGAGTTGACCTATGTCCCTGCTGTCATGTCTCTGTATATAACATAGACTATTGCTATGTTATGAGAATTGTGTCAGGCCAGCCTTAAGTGCAAGGGTTCAAGAACGCCCTGTCACTGCAGTTAGCTCTGTGACCCATGGTTTCTTGTGAGCTCATGAGGAACTGGCCAAAATGTTGTATCCACATGACTCTTCAAAGCAGTGCTGGATGAAAAAGACACTAGCCCTGTCTTCTATTCCTAATGCATGCAGCTGCATTTTCACAACTCCGGGGGAGATGTATTGAAAGGGAATGAAGTGACTCTGCAGACCCATGATCCCAAAACACAAAAAGTTTTGCCATATTTGTATGACACCTGGTCCTTTCCAAGCCCCCTTGAGCAGCCTGATTTTGGCTGGGTAGTATGCAGAGGAATTAGGGGGGTTTTCCAGGGCTATTGATTTTCCTGTGCTGATGTATTCAGGTGTTAAGGCCCTGTGTTATCTCTGAATCGCCATTCAAAAAAATGAATGAAATAAAGTCTGATTAGAACTAATTAAAAATGTGGTGCATTTAGAAATAAACCAAATCTTAAAAAAATTAAAATCCTTGCATATTTAAAATTATGCAGACTGTGATTTCTCATTTAGAAATGTCTGTTAGTAAAACCCTATTCATTTCTCACTCCCCATGAAGAGTTTAGCAAATTAGAACACTGTCCTGTGGAGAGTTGTGTATTGATTTGCATCTTCCTCCTATTTTCCTCACCTATGCTGTCTACCTTGCGTCATTAAAAACTCTGTCCCCTGAGCTCAGGAAATACAGGAGAGTTTCTAAAATGGGAATATTCTAGATTCTGGGCTGAAGTCAAGGAACAGAGACAGTCTTCACTTTATTGAACACTTTTTTCCAACAGTAGAAAAGCAATTCATGAATCATACAAATGCTGGCAAAAATAAATACACTTGATCCAATAATGATGAGCTCACTCCCTGCCATTCCGACATAGGATCTTTTCAGCAGCTGCCTTCCTAAGAGCCTGAATCTGGCCTTCTGCAGACATACAATGTTGCTTGTAAGGCACCATGAGCTCCTTGGTGGGAGGTGTTGTGCAGTCAGATGCTGATGGGGAATACCGGGTCCCCTCAGCACCCTGGGAGGAGCTATTGTGCTGGGGCAGCTGGAGATGGAGGTATGGCATGGGATTCTGCCCCAGCCTTGTCAACAATCCCCCAAGACTGCACGTCCACACCCCACCCAAATGGAATTCTGGGTGATGCTGCCCCATTTCTGTATGAAAGGTAGTCCTGGGGATTTTATGGACACTCTGATACCATCTCACTTAGGAACTCAATGCCTGCTTCCAATTGAAAGTTGGAACACAGATGACTTTTGCCAGACTTGAAGGCTGGCAAAATCTCAGTGTTCCTTGTAAGGCATGACACAATTGTTTTATTTGTTGTATATGTTGTTTAGTAATGATATCTATTCGGATTTAAACTATATAAAGCCCTTAGTTGCCCAGTTGTGCAAGACTGATTACTGTAATCCAGCAGCATTACAATAATCATTCAAAAGTCTGTCATAAACAAAAAGAAAACTCTTCCTAAGTTTTTATTGTTCTGGGAATTAATATAATCTTATCCCCTTTTGGACTAACAAATTTTCTTATTAAATACTGTTAGTTTTAAACTGCAGATGAGGAATGTCAGAGTCTAGACACCAAATAGCAATGACATATATACTGAGAGATGAATTTCAGAATACAAAAAATATGTTAGCTTTTATTTTCAAAGTAGTGTTTCCAATTTTATCTGAGTACTTCTTTACAAAAAAAAACCCAAAGACGTTTAAAGAAAAAAAAAATCCAGGTCAAAACATTTTACTTAACTGAAACATTTAATTTTGGCTCATATGGTGAATTAAGAGTCAATTCATCCAACTGTTCTGATGATGTTAAAATTTTTTTAGAGTTGAAAAAATAATTGTTTGGGATATTTGAACCTTGAGGCTATTGATTCCTTGATTGCTAGAAATATAAGCCAAATTATTCCATATGGGTTGCATTAAACCCCTTAATTATTCAAATTTTCACTGTGACAAAATACATTATCCTCAGCTGACATATGGAAAAATGAAGACAGAAAAGTAACCTTAAGAGAGGGTTGCTCAGGACAAATAAGTTAGTATTTCAGCACAGATCAGGAAAGAGTGCCATTCCTGGTTTTGCTCTCATGGATTTATTCTTCAAGACTATGACATATTTCACACTGTTATACTGTCCTTCTCTTGAGGCCAAAAAGAATGGATTAAATCAATAAGCTAGAATACACACATGGAATAGAGTATACCACAATACAGGTAGAATAATGTCTCATTATTTTAGTCTGTGCAGGGAAAGGGGAGTAAATTCATTGTCAGAGACCATGATCTCTATGCATGAGAAAGCTGACAGCAAAATTCTGGGATACGTAAAGAAATGCTCTGCTAAAGGAAAAGGTTCCAAGTCACAAACATGACTTCAAGCAGAATAAGAAAAAGGTTCAGATTTTTTCTTTTAGTAAAGATTGTTGAAAGCAGGAACTCTTTCAACAGTCTCTTTACAGAGGGGAAATTTATTAACCTTACTACTGGCATGAAGCTTAAACTATCAAATAGAGACCAGAACTAAGAGTCAGATGAACTTAGGAAATCACTAATGAGGTGGTATAATTCCATAAGTACCATTTCAATAAACATATTGGTTGAAATTTTCACTAAGGACCAGGGAGAAAAAAGGCAGCAGGTCTCAATTTTGATCTCGCTGCATGAGTAGCTGTGTGCTTTCTGAATACTAATAAAGCACACATTGCAGTTAGTTTGATTTGCATATTTTATAAATTTTGTTGGTCTTTTACTTCTAAAAAAACCTACATGCAATATGTCTAGTATGTAAACTAGCATTAAAAAATGCACATGGTTGAAATAAATTACATCAAAAAAGGAAGAATAAATCAACTGTTCTGTTTGGATGAACAAAAGTTTCTTCTTTTTCCAACAAATCAATATTTTAAAACCTATACAAGGAAGTTAAAAAATGCAGGCAATTCTTTTTCAAAAGAGTGTCTGTAAAGTGGACATTATGGTAAATGTGTTGGTGAAAGCCCAACTACTTTTTCTACTTGAAATTTTCTCAGTGTGGTATCGTTCTTTACAGATACCTCAAAGTGAGTAATTTTGTCTCAGGTGGCCACCTAGCTGCTTCCTGGAGCCAACACCAAGAAATAGTCACTTCTGCTGAATGGTTCATCCAAGTCAAAGAAATCTGGATCTGAACCGTAGAGGGGGAGTTGCTCTCTGAAATGTCTCTCCATCTTCATCACGTTAGGTAGAATTTGGAATTTCAGATTTTAAGTTTTGGATGTCAGGAGTACTTCTCTTGAAGAATGAAGACCTAATGTCAGGATTTGTATTTCCTCATAAAATCTCCAGTTAAGGAAGTGAAATGTGGATTTGTGAGTAAAAGCTTTTATTTGGTTAAGTTTTCCATCTCTCTTTGGGAGACCAAATTTGTCAATTTTCATTCTACAATTCAAAGAACATTGGGAAAAGTTTTAGGTTTGCAAAGCACAAAATTATGTATTAGATAACAATATGCTCCCATCACAAAATCACAGAAATACAGAATAGTCAGGTACCACAGTCATCCTGTCTAAATTCGCTGCTCAAGCAGGGTCATCCTAGAGCGCATTGCACCAAGGAACCCAAAGACAAGTTAGTGGAAGTTACAAGAAATCTCTGTCTTTATTTGATCCCTAAGGTAGCATTATTTTGCAAAAAAAGAGCTGGCCAAAGTCAAATGAAAATATACATTCATTGCATCTAGCCTAAATTTGCATGTTAGCAAGATTTGTCATAAGGTAATATGAGTAAGAACATTTACTTACACTAATGAATTTTTTGTCTCTTTTTTAAAATATCATTACTGTGTTTTAGCACTGGTCCCAGTAAAGCCCAGATCTAATTCATTCAGAAGTCCAGTGTATTTTTAAAAGTTGTCAGTATTTATATTGCAATATGTATGCACAGTACAATTTTATATTGCACTATTTTAAAAAGTCAGATGTATTTTCTATGTTGCAAAAGTTTCAAAATGCTTTATAATTGTTTTTACACATAAAACAAAGGAACAAGTCAAGCGGAATTATTTGTTCTGACTGTGATAATATCTGTTGTTTTATCACTATTTTTTATATTATTTTTACCTGACTCACAGATAGGAGATCCCTAATCACGGGCCAGTTCTCTTAATACATCTCTCCTCTATCTGGACAATTTCATTCCTAACAATCCATGTCTTTATAAAGCTAAAGGAAGAAAAACATCCTAGTTAAAGTGTAATTGTGTATGAAAAAGATGTTTTGTGCTTCCAAAATATACTGAATTGCATAATTGAGATTTTTTTTCCCATATTATTTCAGACTTGGCCTATAAAATGTTATTTATTGTAGGGGGAAAAAAGGCTTGGTTAATAAGAGTTTTTTCTAGTTGAAAAAAATATTATTTTGAACTTTCCTTGAAAAAAGTGTTGATTTTAAAACCAAGTTAAGACTAAAACAAAGTTAATATGTGTTAAAAAGAAAAAAAACTGCCACCAGAGACCATTTTATTAGGGCATGAGCTTTTACTGATGTTAAATAAACATAAATGTAATCTAATCTAATCAGTGTATAAATCTAATCACAATTCCATTCTAGTTATAGTAAAGTGGATGTGCTATTGCCTCCATTATCAGCTGAAGGTCTTTACAGATATCTGATCTCTTTGCAAAGCTTACATGTAGGATATTTAAATTACAAGTCCTTATTTCCTTGGACAGAGAAAGGGGTTGATAAGAACAGGTTATATAGAAGCAAGCAGGTGCTTCTGTCGATGGTGTATAGATATCTAGTTATGGTGGATAATGAGCATTCTAATGCTGTGCACCTACTTAATTTGAGCTACTCCTGATAGTAACAGGAATTATAAAGGAAGAGAAAGTCTTTAATTGAATTCCACATTTGTCCTTGCCTTTTAGCAGGGCTTCCCTAGGGATAGCCACAACGACAGCAGATCTCTCACCTGGTGAAAATCACTGAAAAGTATTGGTATTGCTCACTTTTTATATAAAGGAGAGAGACATTTTCAGGATATTTTTTGGGCCACTGTCAAGGTGTTCTTAGAAACCAAAGCAGAGATTTTCCATGACCTTAGTGATTTATTCAAGAGTTTTGCAAATGTAATGAATACCAGGGATGAAAAAAACTGAAGTTTTTAGAACAATGCAGTTAATGACATCTCCCATCAAGAAGTTATGAAGATGGGAGGTAGAAGTGTCAAAAGTTGCAGAAGATTCCAGGACAATCTCTGTCCTATTTCATAAGCTGTGGCTGGGATAGGGTCACCTACAAAAGCAGCAGGAGCCTCACAATTGAAAGCTACCTACCCTAGAAAGCAGTTGCTGACAGTTTGTTGACAGTTTGTTAACTAGGTTGCTCAGATCCTGCATGGAAACTCAGCACTTGGCTTCTTCAGTACAGGCGTAACAACTGAGTGGCTTGCAAGGTCAGTCGTGGTATCTTCCCAAAGGAAGGGCTCTTTCCCAAGGTATTTTGGCTTTTTGCCCTTTCATTTACTTTGTGTGTACAGAAATTTGAAATCTTATGATAGCAAGTTGTGTCAAATGTCCTGTGCTCCTCTTTGGCTTGGATAATTGTAAAGGGAAGTAATTCATCTCAATTGGGCAACAGGTCAATTAGCAGCAACAACAGCTTCAGAAAAATCTGTATTCATATTTTGCTTCAAGGGTTCTAATTTAGACAGAAGAATAAAATTTTGTGTTACATGTTTAGACTGATGAAAAGAAAAAACCCAATATATAACAAAGATGCTATTTAAATTCTAATTATTTTGTTTGACAAAGCAGATAATCATCAGGGTTTGGGGGAGCTTCAGACCTGGAATGAAAAAACCTGAGGTATTTTATTGTGGTAAATAAGATGGAGAGGAACAACAGGTTTTGCTACCTTTACTCTCTATGAGAACTCTCTCATATTTCTCCCATGTTTTCTGCATGCCATGTGTTCTCTAACTCAGACAAAGTAGGAAAGGTCATAAATTTCCCAACCTTTTGTTTTCTGAACCATTTACCCAAAAGTGTCAATTGTGGTGGCAGGTATCTCCATGTGACAATGTGACTCACCAGACTGGGACCTCGAAGCAGCTGCAAATTACTATGATTTTGTGGCTTTCTAGTGTTTGGTTACACATGACCCAGAATATTTTAAGCTATTAACCTATAGAGAATTGACACCTATCTCTTGGACTATAGGCTATTAACCGATAGAGAATTGACACCTATCTCTTGGACACATCTTCAGTCAAGGGAGAAATTGCAGTGTCCTCATGTGCAGCCGTCAGCATAGATAAGCAGTGCTGTGATATCACCACTCAACACTGTGAAACAGGATTTGATAGCCAAAAGCAAGCACCCTACTAGTACACAAACTAACAGTTCTCATCTTCCTATGATATTCTCATTATTGCAGCTCCACGTTTTCTGTTCATTTGGGAATCAGAAGGGCAAATTTCCCTTTTGCATTAATTGACATCTAGTAACATAATAGTGCCTGAAGCAGCCTCTCGTCAGGCATAGCTGTACAGGCAGGCTCCTATTAGCAAGAATTTAATATTTGTCAAACACATATGGATGTACTCTCATACACAGGCACACATTGTGCTTTGTGATTGGTATTTTGCTTTGGTAAAGAGATAAAAAAAGGAGTAAGAATTCTAACTAGCTTTAAAAATTGCAACCCAACCAAATCAATAAAATGAGAAACAGAAAGGGAACAGCAAGGAAGAAATCTGATTCAGTACTACAGTAAGAGGAACAACTCTGTACTCAACAAAAGCAATCCACCCTGCATGTCTGGTTTTAAATGCATAATATTTCATGGATACACTTCAGATTTAAAACTGGCATTACACAAAATGAGGTTTGGTTGTAAAATAAATATAGATACGAAGATACAAAACAAATATAAGCTTTCCCTTGGTAGATAATTGCTGGGGGTATACTTTCTGCTCACATGTGAGGTCTGCCCTTGCCTCCTGGAACACAACCAACCTCATCCCAAGCTTCCCGACATCCCAAATCAGGGCCAGCCTTATAGGTGTTCTCCATTTATCCTGTTTTTTCAAAATAAAGGAATTTAATAGTTTTAACAAGGACTGTTCTGTGCCTAGACCTGTTTGCTTTACTAGTATAGCTATATATTTATTTATATATATATACATTAACATTCTCCATGTACAGGTGGGGCTTGGTGTAGGACCTCTATTTCAGTAAAGACTGATTTAGCTTTGCAGCAAATACATGATCATAGCTGTGCTGATGCTGAAGGGGTGATCTGAATACAGTAAGTCAATCTGTACTTTTCTTCTAACTGTTTAGAGACTCAGAGAAATTCATGTGTGAGTTTAGAGATGTCCAAGGTGGGTAATACTGTAGGAATACTGTTAGTCTTGCTTTATTTCACTCAGCACTCTGCAAGAAAACACATCCCAGGGGACATCTGAAGGATTCACAGTGAGTTGCAGTCTAGTGATTACGAAAGCCTTTCCTAATAATTTTTCATACATCCCATAGAAATATTTCCTAGGCACTGAAAATAATATTTTGGCATGTTTCCATTTGCTTCCACAAATTTTCAATCAATTTTAAATTTTTGGGGAAAGTTAACTTTTACCTAAATGGACCTTGTTTTTAACAAGGTTGCATATTACTGAACAGGAAAAGAACAGTGATTTTTTGTGTTAATGAAAGGTCATTTATGAGTCTCACTCTGGGCATCTTGGAGAGGCCACAGTCTTCATGACAAATAGTATCCTTCTCAGGGCATTTCTCAAGTTTTAGGTTCACTAAAACCTTAAGCAAGCAAAAGGACATCAGGACTTCATAAGACCTCATCTCTTATTTTAGAAGAGGATCCGTGTTTTGACACAGATCAGTTTTGCTGAGCAAAAAAATTGGTAATGAGTATGTTTGATGTCCCTAATTTGGCTAATGCTTGGTTTTTTTTTCAGGATAAGGTTTACACAAATTATGATAACTTTCCAAACATCTTGCATCTGTTGCTAACTTCCTTTGAGGATCTTCTAGTTCCCTTTGTTACAACAGTAATTGGGAATAAATCAGCAGGAAGGAAATATACTCCCTGCTTCAGCTAAGACTATAATGTTTGTTTAAGTATAGTGATGCGTGAGTGGTTTGCTAAAGATTAATTTTAAAGGTCACTTCCTACTTGGAAAGGAGCCTATAATAAGCTTTTCTTCAAGTGAAGAGAGCTTTTTCTTCAAAATTCCTATTCTGGGTGGTCTGCTTTATTCCCAGCTCCCACAGAAGTC
This sequence comes from Anomalospiza imberbis, assembly GCF_031753505.1. Classification (NCBI taxonomy): domain Eukaryota; kingdom Metazoa; phylum Chordata; class Aves; order Passeriformes; family Viduidae; genus Anomalospiza; species Anomalospiza imberbis. The sequence goes on along the minus strand of NC_089683.1, from coordinate 33,836,840 downwards.
AATGAGAAGGGATGTTCTATTGTCACCTGGGGACATTTCTGGCTCTTTATGAAAACAAAGAGTGTATTTCAAGAAGAGAAGGTAGGTATGGAAATATTTTACATTTTATACATATATAACAAGGGGCACCTTTACCAGTCTTGTTAGAACAAAAATAAAGAATCTATATCCTTTAATTATGTACAGCCAGAAAGAATTAAATAAAGCTTTGAGAAAATGGAGGAACTGGATGAGTTAACTCCCAAGTATTTTTCATAATTTAGGTCGAGCATATAGCAGGAGGGTTCTGGTGGGTGTTTGTATCTCACACTCATTGTGGAAAATGTCACTTCCTCCAATTAGCATTTGTATTTGTTTGGTAACAAATGGGCCTCACAGGAATGTATGGCATACATTCATTGCAAGAAGGAGGGGAATGAGTTTCTAACATACTCAGATTTGCAAAAAAAAAAAAAAAAAAAAAAAAAAAATCTTCTCAAGGGCATCGCCAGAAATTTTTTCAGTTAGTTTTTGAAAGAGTCAGAGCTGTTGAATGACATTTAATAAAATATAAATTCTAAGATTCAGATCTACTCTTTAGAAAAAGCATAAATATAACTAGGGCAGGTAGACCACAGTGACCCTGAGACTGTTGCATCATATATCTGTAGCACAGAAAGAGAACACAAAACAACCAAACCTTTGATTTGGGGGCAAATAAAGGGCATTCCAGCCGGTATTAAGCACATGACAATTGGGGAGGCATTTGTAGGAGGCAAAAAATTCCAAATGGAGAGCAATCTGTGGTCGAGATTTGGCCATGTATCATCATAATATTTTCTGCAACATTATAGGATTTAAAACATCTAGTCTGCACACTGTATCCAAAATGCTGGATATTGTGAGTACTTCCTTCTCTTCAATGGTAATTTCTGTATTTCCCTTCCAATGCATTGGATGGTGTGTGGTTCTTTCACAGATTTTTGAGTATTTAACTCTCCAAGCACTGTACAGGGAATTTTAATCCCTATTTCAGAACAGGTAATTGCTGGCAATTAAATTACATTTTGCAGTTATGAACCTGAACTTTTCAACATCTAAGCCCATTTCAGACCTGACTTTGAAAAACTTTTGAAGTTAGGATTCAAATTATTCATCTGTTTCTCAAAATACTGTCTTTGCTCCTATATTTTTTACTGTCTAAAAGGCTTGAATTTAACCTGACTTTTGAACTAAGGCATTTGTGCTCACACAGCTCTGTACTTGTGATAGTACATAGTGACCTAATATGTAGTGACAAAGCTGTTGCAATAGAGAAGCCTTAAGCTGTCCATTTACCAAAGTCAGTGAGGGTTCGTGCTGTGGATTATGTAGTAAAAGTATTTATGTGTCTTCTATTGGCATGGCATAGCTTTTTCAAGTCCCCACATCTCTCCTTGACCAATGGAATTATAGACTTTGTATTCTCAATGGAAATTCACAAACATTTTATCACAAGAATGTGACTGACAATTTTAATAGTTGTCATAGCACTATAAAATGGAATGAAACACATATAAAATCTCTGTTCAAGTAATGTTGGCAATGTAAAATATATAAAGTATATAGCTAACAAAATATAAATAGTATAGTGCTATAGATAAGAATATAAAGTGCTAAAAAATATCAGCAGGATGTTTAATTAAGTCCAAACACATTGCTTTAAGAATAAGTGGGTTTATATGTAAAGATGCCAGAGCAATTCACTTGCAAAGACCCAATTAGATGAGTAGCATATACGAAGCATCCAGTGCTGTGGCAACCTCTAAGAATCTACTGTTTTGTTAAATGGCCGGAGTTTTATATAAAATCCTTCAATTTGCCATAATGAATTTGAATTCTGTCATGGAGGTATTTCACCTAAGGATGTAGTTGAGCCCCTGAAGGAGGTAACCTGCATAGCAAAATACAGTCATGAACAGAAGGGCTTCCTGAAAAAATAGGGAATTGCATCATAATCTCGCACCTGCACAGCACTTGGCACCAGCCCAAACCTCTGCATATGACAGTATTTCACTATTTCCTCTTGTCCTTCCTGCCCCAGAACCCTTAATCCTGACCATTCACATTCATCAGGCAGGAGATTATTCCTAGCCTACGCAGCAAAAACAAAACATAAATAAATCTCACAAACAACTAAAGCTGACTGTGAAAGTAGTTGTCTAAGCCTTTTCACCATTTATTACAGAGGATTCTACATCAGTGGCTCACTGCATTTTGTAAGCTGTTATTATTCCTCCCCTACAAATCTTGTACCTAAGGTCCTCTCTTCCCCAGATAGATACAATGTATGCTCAAACATGAAAGGACACAATTATTAGCAAGGGAAATTTACTGCCTCTGACTTGCAACAGTTGAAAGTTATGGAAAAATATGGAAATCAAATGGTCTGTTAGCCAAGATTGTTGTTTCAGTATTTTAAAGTGTAATACACAAAAATTATTTGAATAATGACTACATTTGAATATGGTATGTGTATGATTATTCTCTCAGACTGTAAATTTAAAATTTGTCATGAAGATTTTTTTGTTAATTCACTCAGCAAATAGTATAAAGCAGTAAATTTAAGAATTTTTTTTTTTACACGAACATCCCATTCTGCAAGGAAAAAACCCAACCACCTACTCTACTAGTTCAATCCACCTAATTTTTAGAAATCAATATAAGAGAGGTGAATGTTAACCCTGCCAAGGAAACATGATAGCAACATGCAAGGATCTGTCATTCACTGTCAACTAAATCTCCCCCATTAAATGCTAGATTTTCAGTTTATTATTATGCCATAATAAACAGGAAACATCCAAAGTAAGAGAAAGACTATTTCACATCTTATTCTGACATGTCAAAATTTAGACAAGGGAAAAATATAGCTGATTATAAAGAACAACCATTTTATAACCTTGCAGCCTCATGTCTTCCTTGCTCTGTGACAGATTCCCTATCGGAGGTATAGGCTTCTGTGACAAAAGTTCACTGAATAATGAAGGACGAGGTATCAATTCTTGTTGCAAACACTGGCTACTTTTCAGGGTAATAGTCTTTTATATCATGACCTTCGAATATATTTGTGTCTTTGCACAGAGGGCAAGTTCCAGCAAAGAGTCAAAACTCTTCCACTTGCTGAAGTGGTCTGACAGGACCAAGAACATATTTGACAAAGCCTTGAGCCAAAGACCCTGGCAAGAGATAATTGTGCTAAACATTTTTGACTACTAAATTTTTTCAAAATTTTTAATTCATTTATTTATTCTTCTAATCAACAATCCTCTGTCTGAAACCCTCCTAGCCTGTCATTGTTAGGGAGCATAAATATCTGCCTATCGTGCTTTCAGTGGCATTGCCATGGTGCATCTGTGTAGGGATCCTCTGTTTTCATCTGATACGAGTCAGATGCCTTTAGCTCAATGAGGAAGGATCTTGACAGCTTGCTGCTTCCTGCAGGGGCTTTGCACAGTGACAGGAGAACCCCACAGCCATACTGTGCAGGGGAAAGAAATGATGTTATTAATCTCATACATTTGTGGGCATGAAAGGGATTGTCGTAGACTGCCTTTAAGATTACCTTACATTCCACCAGAATGTAAGGTATTGTGTCAATTTAATTTCCTTTTATGAATTTTGAAGGATTATATAAATCTGGTTTTCTGCATTCAATTTTTAATAAAAATAAGAAAGGGCTCTGGAATTTGTGAAGATTATTAGCAGCATGAGGATAAAAAAAGAACTGACATTCCCTCAGCTCCACCACGGCCTAAGTGAGGAAAATTGTTAATATCAGAGTTCAAAATACAGAACATACAAGCTCTGCAGGGTTTGCTCAGCTGACAGCAAGAACACCCTGAGCATGTTTGTAAGAGGGAGAGGCAGTCTGCCACGGAAGATTAGCTTGTCAGCAGTGAGCAGGCTACAGCCAAACAGTACATCATTTCTCTTCTCAATGACCAGAAGAAAAGGACCTGGAGCGAGGGCAGCTGTGCCCACAATCCTGCAGAGGTTGGTGCTCTGGGTCAGACTTCCCACAGCTACAGGACACCAGCTGCAGCAGGGCTGCCATAAATGGGGGATTGCAGCTTGCTGCTCTGGCATGTCTGCCTGCTGAAAGTAATTTTTTTCAAAGACATGCTATAAACATCCATTGTTCAGTGTCTACTTGTCAGTATTATAGTCCCACTTCAGAAAAAAAAGATGGGATATGTGCTGTACATATTCCAGTTCCACACCACATTTCTTCAACTCTTTAATCAAAGCCCTGTTACTGAAGACAGTGAACTCAGCCATTTTTGTACCATTTCCTTAAATTCTGTTATGCTCATTTTTCATTTAAGCAAAAGTTGAAATGGTTTTCATTTTGCATTTTTCTATTGCCATTGCAGAAAACATGCCCAGAGATCCAGGACTTTAGTGACTTTTCTCTCTTATCTCACAAAACCTGACCCTACAGTAATGCTTCAAGGAGTGCTCCAGAGAGGCATCAAAACATGGGGGAGCTGGACTCTGAGCATTATGCACGCTATGGCCTTTTCCTAAAGCTAACATACAAAAAGTGCAGGGTTAACCATGGGCATTTCTCAGTTTGGAAAAATAATATTTTTCCATTTGGAAAGTACATAGTGTTAGAAGCAATAAATGTGGAGTGGAAACAAATGTGGCCTCCACCTTGGGAATTTAAGCTAAGAGATCTGAGCTGGAGCTGGATCTATGGAGTACCAGAGATTTTACAGCTAAAACCTGAAAGAGTCAAACCATATTTTATCCAGCCCTATAGTTTTATTTTCATAGTACAGTAGCTACTGTGATTTATAACATCATCTCATAAATCATGGGTTTTACGATTATTCATAATCACTGGAAGCAGGATTAAAGTCTTCTTGATAAGTGAATTAATTCTGTAAGTTGCTATGAGTTGCTGGTATAAGCTGCTTGAATCTGTCCTTTTGTTGACTGTGAATTGGTATTTAAAAATCAATGTGTGCATGCAGAACAGACATCTCAAGCGACGTCTTCATGATTATAATGGTGCCCCTGGCTATGTTATAGTTAGAGTCAAATGTGGGCTTCCATCATGAAGTGTGTTTTTCTTGTGTGTGCACTTTGCCACATAAATGCATTCTTGAGTGCTTCTAAACACTCCAGAGTTTTTCTAAATAATAATAATGATAGAAAATAATACTATTTCTAAGCAGTAGAATTAGAAAATTCATTAGGAATGAATTATTTGATCAAGATTTTGTCTGCTTCTGTACAGCCTCCACATAGAAGGTATAAAATCCAAAGTTTATTGTTTAAGATGCTTTTTCACTCTTGAATAGCTCAAAATGTATCCAATTCGAAATATTTATTAGTTTCACATGTACTAATCCATTAAGTGATTTGGAACCAAAATATAAAAACAATGAAATAATTAGACTTCAATATGTGCTTTTCTCCCCTCCTCCCTTCCCCCCATTCTGTTAAGGCTCATAATCTGGACAAAACCTTATGGACAAGTCTGGTCCATATTTTAGCATTACTGATACATTCTTATTCATGTTTCTGCATCCATACAGTAAGAACTTGTTCCCAGGTATATGTTTACACTGCAGCCAAATGTTTAACCACAGAACTGATAGAGTTTAAACCCTTTGATCTGGGGAATAATACTGTTCTGTTGTATCATGTTAATTTTGAAAACATGTATGTAGAGATAGCTTTGTTATAGCCTATGAAAACCTCAGTGCAGCAGCCAGACATCTTGTTCCTCACACTTGCTATGGTGAATATAGACCAGATGAGTCTACAAGTGTTGTACCCTACACTTGGATGGAAACAACCATCTAATTCTACTAACAAACACCTCAAGATAAACTTTAAGGAATATTTTTATGCAGGGTATTGCTCAACTATTTCTGGATATGACTAAATTGTGCAATTAGGATGTGAGGTATGACAGATAAGTTGTATAAATTTGAGGGTATGGAAGAGTTGCTACTTAGCCATAAAAAGGTTTCTCCAAATATACATTTATCTTTGGTATGAGCAATTAGAATATTAAGGCATTCTTTTTTTAAAATTATAATTTTAATATTATACTTTTGAAACTGGCTTTGGAAACTTGGAAAAGTTCTATGAGCCAATGGTTTAAAATTATGGTACATACAGTTATATAGTAATTATAGTGCATGGAAATGGCAATGAAAAATCTTCCTATACTGCTAGTACAGATCTAAATATACTAAAAATGTAATCTACTTCACAGAGGTTATAATTCATATAATGTCAACCTTATTGTCCATTGTCATGTGCTCTGTTGGGTCAAGCAATGTTTTAAAAAAATGTTGTTGTTCTGTGAGAGCACCTCATGCTCTCTTTCTGTACCTATAAATGTGTTGGACGGTGGAAAAAGGGGTTTTGTATAAATGTATGTAGTCCTTTCAAGTAGTAGGTCAACTGAATGATGTTTTCACCACTACCTTTACCCATTTTTGTTTGATAGAACCAGGTCTACTTTCTAGGCTTGAGAAAGGTCATCTGACACCCTTTTGTCTGAAGCAGTGATAACCTGGAGTTGTCTCAACTTCTGTGAGCCTCCTCTAATCACACCTAGATAAAGGCAATCACTCTGTTTAAGAGAGCTTTGCAAGTGACTGTGAGGTGGCTCACTGGGCATTTAGGGCTGACTGGCTTCCACCAACACAGGTAAATGTTGAGTCTGTTTAATGGGACCAGCACACGGATGAATTTAACACACTAACCACTTAATATTTCAGCACCCGTATTTCTAATTTCAACAGTATTTTTTTAACTTTTCCTATTTGTTCCTTGACAGTTGTAAGAGGTTTTCCTGTCATCTGCTACTTTTTTTATTTCCATATGGATTTAAGAGATGGTAGTGAGATAAAACAAGCCCTTCAGTCAAAATTTGAAATCTCAGATTCAGAAACTCCCCTTTAGAAATTTATAAGCATTCACATTATAGATTGTTTCACACTACAGGTGACGGAGAGCTGCTTGAATCAGGGAAAATCTTGGCACGGCAAACCAGTTTGTAAGAGCAGAGTTTATTTTCTTTTTCCCAGACAATGTTATTTTTCAAACCTTATGGGAGCTCATATCCAAATAGCTGCCAAAGTTTGAGTACGATCCAAATTGAATTCTGCCATTGGTGGGTTTAAATGAAGATATAGACATTGAAAATTTTACCCTTACCTAGAAATTTTACATATTCATTTAATATATCTGTCTGTCTTGGAGAGAGTATCTTTCTTCTGAAAATCAGGCCACTGATACTTGGCACACATGTGTGAGAATCTGGGCCAAATTGTACCATTACCAGTTATTATCTGATGCACTCATGAGGGAAATAAGCAATGGATTAGGAAAACATAAGCTTTCTAATTCTTGCTCTTTTTATAGTCATTTTCCTCATCCTATAACCTAGACTAATACTGAGAACCAGCACAGCCAACATACATTTCTCTGTGAGAATAAGCAACAATAATGGAACAGATGGATTTGTTTAAAAAACTTATCTGTGTCCTAAGGAACAAAATATAAGTAAAAACTCCTAAAACAAGAGAAAGCCTAGGATGAGGAAGAAAGAGAAGGAGGAGAAGGAAAGAGTATAAGTATTTCTTGGCTGATGTGGTGATGTTGACACTTTTTTTCCATAAAAAGTGCCTAGCTACTTCTCTATCCCCTGTGCATTCAAACTGGCTCAGTATATATAATACAGCGGCTTGCTAGAAATGTTAATGTACCTGCCTTTTCCAAGGTAAACTATGATAAGGGTGATTCTTTTCCCTCAATGTCTTAATGCTAATTCAACAGTAAGGCATTATTCACAAGGAAATTCTTCCTGGTCGATAATTGAAAGGTGTTGTTAACTGAGTGATCTAGCCTGCTATTTGTCTTGGTTACACTGAACTAGGGTGAAAGAAAGAATTCAGATCTAAGAAGCTTGTAAAGCGCACAAAGGTTGTGAAGTTAAAGAACACAAGAACACTGCAGAAATTTCTTTCTACATGAGGAAGTGTTATAGTTTTTCAAAACGTATTCTCATATGAAACCAACTTGCAACTCCAAAACACTTAATAATCTAGGCTTCTGTTATTTTATGTCTCAATGTGATTTTTTGTGTGTGTGTGTGCAACTTCCTTCATCTAAGAATGCATGATAATTGACACAAGCTAATAGGAAAGGGAAAAGAAGGAAAAACAACTTCTAACTTTTCTTCTGACACTCTTCCAGTTAGGATTTTGCTAATTTATTTTCCAACATGCTGCACACAAATGAAGAAGCAAAGCTTTGCAGACAGTATCACCACCTGCAATTCAATATAAAATCTACTAATTTTGGCTGTAAATGTGCTTTGTAAGACATCTGAGTTACACTGAGAATGATACTTCTCTGCCATGGAGCTAAGATTACAACAATCACTCATGCAGAATGCAAATTTTTTTCTTCACAGTAGCATCAGGGATACAGTGTAAAAATCTGAATTCAGATACAGTCAGTGAAAGAGTGGAAGAATAGCTCGTGTCTATAACAGGAAAAAAACCATATGTAAAAATAATAAAACCATAATAAAACCATATGTATAAATAATTGGAAAGGGAATTTAACTAAGGCTCTGCATCACCCTTTCTCTTTAAACACTGAAAACCCTTTTGTCATGCCTGAGGTCACTGATAGCACATTTTCAGATTCACACTTGTCTATATAATTTATGAACAGAATATCAAGTGAACTTGCTCTGAAAAAAAAATATTATAATTAAGGTTAGCAGTATTTTATCACAGACTGTCCATTGACATCTATAATAAACTAGAAAATGGAGAAACTGATATTTCTTTTTATTGTTATTCTTTACAGCTCAGCATGAACATATTTGCAATTTCCCAGACTGAATAAAGACTAGTCAATTCTGAAAACTTTCAATGTCAAAATACACCACAATCACATAATGAAAAGAATCCACAAAAGGATCAGGCACAAAAGGTTACAGTGAATGCAGTGACATCAAACTGGTGACCTGTCACTAGTCAGGTTCCACAGGGGTCCAATCCTCAGCCTTGTGCTTTTCAACATCTTCATAAATGATGTGGAGGCAGGACTGGAAGAGATGCTGAGCAAGTTCCCAGATGATACAAAACTGGAAGGAGCTGCTGACTCCCTCCAGGGCAGGGAGGCTCTGCAGAGACCTTGACAACTGAAAGGCTGGGCAACCACCAACAACCATGAAGTTCAACAAGGGAAGGTGATGGATTCTGCACCTGGAACAGGCCAACCCTGGATGTATGGACAGACTAGGGAATGAGATGCTGGAAAGCTGTGCCAGGGAAGGGGACCTAGGAGTCCTGGTCAATGGCAAGTTGAACATGAGTCAGCAGTGCCCTGGAGCCAGGAGGCCCAACCCTCTCCTGGGCGGCATCAGGCTCAGCATCACAAGCCGGGCAAGAGAGGGAATTGTCCTGCTCTGCTCTGCACTGGGGCAGCCTCACCTCGAGTGCTGGGGTAGTTTTGGGTGCCACAATGTAAGAGAGACATTAAACTATTAGACAGTGTCCAAAGGAGGGCAGCAAAGATGGTGAAGGGCCTGGAGGGGAAGCTGTGTGAGGAGCAGCTGAGGGCACTGGGTCTGTTCAGCCTGGAGGAGACTGAGGGGAGACCTCATTGCATTTACAGCTTCCATGTGAGGGGAAGTGGAGGGACAGGCACTGATCTCTGCTCTGTGATGACCAGTGACAAGACCAAAGGAATGGCCTGAAGTTGTGTCAGGGGAGATTTAGGTTGTATATTAAAGAAAGGTTCTTCATCCAGAGGGTGGCTGGAAACTGGAAACCAGCCACTGGAACAGGCTTCCCAGAGAAGGGGTCAAAGCACCAAGCCTGACAGAGTTCAAGAAGCACTTGGACAATGCTCTCAAACATATGGTGTGACTCTTGGGGATGGTGCTAGGCAGGGCCAGGAGCTGGACTTTGATGATTCTCGTGTGTACCTTCCAACTCAGCATATTCTATGATTCTGTGAAAAAAGCTACTTTTTCCAGGCAGATCTCAGAAGGCTGCTGGTTGTTGACAGATATTCCAGTGTAATTTACCAAAGCAGGGTATTGAGACCTGCTGCCTGATGCACCACTTTGTTTGGTTGAAGATCAGACCTGTATTTTAGCCAGTGTGACCACCTTATGTGGCAGAGCAAGTACTTGCTGTATACATCGAAACAGAAGTGCTAGGGAAAAAAGTGGGTTTACAATCCTATCTTATTCTCCTTTTGATTTGTTTAAAGGTTGGTTGGGGTTTTTTATGGTTATTTCAATAGCTTTTTTGGTTTTTTGGGTTTTTTTCTTTTTTTTTCTTTCTGTTTGTTTCGTTTGGTTTTTGTTTTCCTTTTCTGGGGGAAGTTTAATCCCCTACAACTTCTAACAGTGACATTATAGTGAAATCTGCCTCAGGAAATTATCTGACAGCAACACTGGGTTGGAACTACTTTCTGTAGTTTTATTGTCAAATTTGTGACCTTCTTGGCTCTCTTTGTGGTAAGTGTTGCTTCTATTCATTTAAATGATTTTTTGCATCATTTCCTTCAGGGGATACAGCCTGTATTGAGAGTATGGAAACTATTTCCCCAGATGGAGCCAATGAATGTTCTGAGGCCTAATAATATATGTATCCTCTTGCAATTCACAGCAGATTCCAGTAAACACTGGCCTTCATCTGAATGCTTGAATACACCACTTTCCAGAGCTCTTGGCAAGAATGACGTGGGTGTGAGGAGAGCACATCCATATCTTGTCATTTATCTGTGGAAGAGGAATCTGTGCTGGTTTTCTGAACCTTACTTGACCACTGACCACACTTGACAGTTTTGTATTTAGCTCTGCCAGGGAGCTACAAAGACAAAACATTAATTTTTCATCTGCTTTTTTTTTCCCTGTTTTTACAAGCAGGATCCAAAATCTTCTTCAGCCACTGGCTCATGATCTCACTCTTTGCACTTTATATTTGAGCCCTCTGACAGCAGCAGCAGATAAAGAGGAGTGAGATGGTTTAGATAACATCACACTGCAATTCTAGTTCTGACTTGCTGACCTTCAGGTGACCCAGCATGTCCTTTGGTTCTGGTATGATGGGAGCAAAGAATTTGCAATGACTACAATTAATAAACATTTTTAAAATTAATTTAAAAAATGAAAATAGAAAGCCAGAATATTGCACTATCCAGCTGTAAAAATCTCAGAGAATTCTCTTGTAAACATACTAAATAGCATTTCAAGTACTGAAAAAGTATGTGTCCAAAAAGATTTATCCTTAGATTCAAACTCTGGGTTGTTCAGGTGGCCAGCTGGCCTTTTGCTAATCATCTTCTGTTGGTTAATTACAGAGCTATAAGTTGACTTTGTTAAAACATAAGATTTGTTTATCAAGCTTTGTTTATCAAGCTAGTACATGGGTGCAACTGCTAAAACAGATTTACTATAATTTGGTGAGCAATGTACGCTACCCTGTACAAATCTTTCTCTATTGAGAACATAAGACTGTTTTTTCTGCTGTAAAAGTAAATACTTTCTGCTTTCAAACAAGTGCCCTTGGCTTATGCTTAAATTTTCCTTATGATAGGCTCTATAATGAATCTGGTAGACTCCTTTTTGTCTATGTAGCTTGCCTTTGGCAGAAAGCTAGACTTACAAATCTTCTCCCTACCTGTAGCTTTCCACACAGCTTTGTGACAACTCTTAGACCTTCTGTTTTACTCTCATATGCAGTAACATGGAGTGTAAGTGATGATAAAGTTTGTGTTGCATGTTTGTCAGTTTGCAAGGATTAGGAATAGTATATATCAGTAAACCAAATGAAAGATAATTAATTGGCTGTATATGAATGTACGGTCCATTCTTTTATTGCAGAGAAGAAAGTTAAAAGAGCAGATTAAAGTTTAATAAAAAGACTTATTTCATTGTCGTGTTAATTTTTGTAAGGTGGTGCCATTTCTGTCATTTTTGTAAGGTGGTGCCATTTCCTTTCATTATCCTAAAATGAAATACTTGAGTGTAATATAACGTAATACAATGTTACAATATAGTTGAACCAAAATAAATGTCTCTTCACATTCAATTTAGATATAACTCAGTCACCTTCAACTATATTATCATGAGAGTAGTGCTAACTCTTTATTTGTGTTCCTGCTCTGGGCTTCAGTGGAATGAGTTCCTGTACTTAATGGCTTTACAAAGTTTGTGATATTTATTCAGCGTGTTTGCTAAGCAATGAGCACTTAGCGTTTGTCATCTGGCATCTTTCATTTTCTTTCCCCAGAACACTTTAAAAAGGCCGCATTTTGTTTGGGGAAGGAAAAAGAAAGGTACCTTCTGTGTACTTTCAGAGATACTATGCATTTAGTCAAACAAGCTCTTGTAAATTTAGCCTCTTGCAACAAAAGAGTAGTTTTTCTGCACCATCTTCAGCCACCATAGCAAGTAGATATATTATCAAATACAATCAAAGAAGAATCAGTATCACCACTCCTGCTTTCAAAAATCCTTCAGAGCAATGTATTTTGTTTTGTTCAAGGTAATACCTGGTACCTGCGCACTAACCAAATGAAGAGTGTTCTAGAGGGACATCTGTTTCTGTTTATAAAATAGCCATGCCAATTAGCCATGGCTAATGGTCCAAAGTCTGAGTTCCCATGAGACATTTCATTCAGGCTGCAACACCTGGCTCTTAGCAACACTGCTCATTAATTTTATTGTGCGGAAGCTGATTTACATTTTAGAGGATTATGGACACAGCATAATTTACTGCTTAGGAAGATATTGAAGGAAGAGGGAGAAGTTAAATATTTATTAATGCCTTATGTAGGAAACAGGTAAACATACAAATGTACCTTTAGAGGTCCATAAAACATACTTTTGCTACAGCCACTGTTTTGTAGCTGAACCCCTTGGTAAAAATATATGAAAAATTTTCTTTTTGTTTATATTGCTTAAAATTCAGAGTCTACACTTATGCGTTTCAGAATGCTATGTCCCTTGATCACATTTGGAATGGGCTGATGAGATCACTGAGAGTATTTTTGTAATTCTGAGTAGAGTTCTGTCGGCTTTATAGTGGGAGGTACAATTCCCTTTACAAGTCTCTGTTTTCTAGGGTCCAGATGTTCTGTTCCTTAACCATGAATGAAGCACGGGGTCAAAGTCTGCATCCTGATCACTGTTAATATTACCATGGATTTTGGCTCCTAGATAAGATTCCTGAATGAAGAACGTGTACATCTGATTTTGCTTCATTACTCCTAGTGTCCTGAGTCTATAAAAAAAAGTGTTTGATATACTTTTATGAATTAAGACACTAGAATGCAAAAGCATGCACCATGTTACACAGAGGACTTACAATTTTATAAAATAATATACAAATTGGGAATTCAAAGAATTATGTCTTGTTCTGCTGATCATGGGCTAAATGTACTGTCTTTTTATTTTCCTTCAACGTTCTTCCTTCTTTAGTTACCAAAATTTTTCATGACCAGTACAGCTTCCCAGCCTTTCCAGACATTTTTTTTTTTCACTTCTCTCAGTTCCTTATTACATTTCTTATTCTATGAGCATTGCTTTTGTGGTTCAAAAACTTGAATCTATTGAAATGAAATACTGACCCTAAATGCTACATGGCTGCCTATAGCATCTCTAGATTGCACCAATATACTAATATAATATAATATAATATAATATAATATAATATATTACAATATCATATAATATAATACAATATAATTAATCTATTATGTGTATTATATATAAAATATAGATTATATATTATTGATGTAACACAATACAATAAAATAATGCTAGAAATATGATTACCCTAATTAATTCAAGATTAAAAATAAATGTAGTTATCTAAAAATCAGTTGAATAGTTATCATACAAACCTGTTGAACTTTCCAGTGATCAATTCTAATCTATTTTACCGGTATTCCTACTTCCAACTTGCCCTGTTCTTTGGTAAACTGTGATGTGAAGTTTTTCATGATGAATTCATATGGATTATTTTTTTCAAGAGTGTCTTCTCACAACAGGGTTTCTTACTTCTAGCTGAAGGTAAATATAGACCAGGGTTTCCCATGCTTCCTTCTAAAAACCCTTCTTTGGTCTTTGTTTCATTCTTCTGAAGGTGCCCAAGCTAAGGTTAGAGTTTTGGCCTATTGGTAAACTTTTTTGTAATTCTCAATAATTACAATTGTGAGTACCACTTGTAGACACTGAATAGGCATAGCATGCCTGTGTGCTAAATAATGCATATTCTTTTTTAAAATAGTAATTGCAATCCCCAGGATGCTTGAATAAACTTTATAATGTGCAAGACAATGAAGGTGTATTTCAATGTGAAAAAAGTAAATGCTTCTGAAAGCACCCTATTCTACACTTTATATTCAAATTTTGCCTGTATTTTGAAATAGAGAACATTTAAAGTAAGATAGCATTCTATTAAGTATTAAGTATTTAACTTTTAACATTTATACTTACTTTTTCCTTCTGCTTGGTTTAAAAAAATATTGCTTGAAAAAAAATATCTGATGAGACTAATGATTTTACAGACAGAGTTGAACACTTCAAGTGAGTTTTGTCCTGAACTGATTTTCACCTCTCCCTGAAAGCTCTTCTGAGGTCAAACAATATTTTGTCTGCATATTTCATAACTGGTCTGTCTGTACCTTTCGCCACTTTGATCTGGTAACTCCAGGATCAGTCTGGTTTTCTGGGGTTACAATCTTCTAGCTGCCCTTTGGCAGTAGGGAGTCAGCACTGTTTCTTGACTTACCAGCCATTTATTTTAGTTGAAGCCTACTGAAATGAGTACCAGTGAGAAGATGTTCAGCTGATGATGCAAGTTCAGCACAACACTAAATGAAGTTGTCCTTAATCAGGTGGCTGCAGGTCATCCCCAGCAATGCTCTCGGATACATGGGGTGTGGAGAGGGCTGGATGTACAACTGATGGGAACCCCCACCACCGTGTCTGAGTCAGCCTCCCATGGCCCGAGGGATGCGTTTCACTGATCTACCTGGGAAGTTCCCATGGATGGCCTCCAAAATCCTAGAGGAATTTGGGCCAAGCAGGGTAAGATTTTAAAGCAATTATGGCAAAATCCTGACTGTCCCAAAGTCAGTTAGAATTTTCATTCTTTTTCTCCAGAGAGGCAGGGGTTTTCCTGCACTTTCCAAACTTAAAAATATAAAGGTGGCTGAACTCTGAATCTTTGCCTACACATTTCTTCTCAAGTATGTGCTTGGAGCAACTTTTACTAGCAAATTTTAATATAGGAAAATATACTGTACATATGACTGCATAGGTTGTAACCAGGAGTATTTTCATTATAAAAGAAAAAATAATATTTTAAATATCTTTTTAGGGAACTCAACTAAATCTGGAATTAACAGATATATTTAGTACATTTTGTAAAGGTATTGTTTTACAACGGGCTTGTTACATTTTGAGAATGTAATACTTGATGCAAACACAAAGAATGGCAAAGACAAAGATACTTGCTTGATTTTAGCTTTACAGGTTGAGATAATCTCTATACCTCAACATCCCATTAACCACAAGAAAAACCATCTTCGTTACCTTGAATGACTGTCTAGTTTTCATGGATACACACAAAACTGGCTCTCACTGTAATATCCTATTTTATACTAATGAATTTTGATTTTATTTACATGGTTAAAATAGCCCACATAAAATACAGGTTTCTAATGAACTCTGAAATAAAAAATCTCACTTTCTTCAGTTTATTTGAATTAATTCACAGAGGTCAGACCGCTGAACAATTGCAGTTTTCTGTGTTGCTAATTATGTTCTACTTTGGCTGAGAAAAATGCAGTCCTTCCAGTACTCAATTGCTTTTTTCCAGTACTTCCATGAGACCATTTCCTTTGAAATGCACAAAGGTAGAATAAATTTTGCCCACAACAGCATGCTGAATCATTCCAAATAGTCAGATATTTTTTATCATTTACAAAATGGAAAATGGATAGAACAATCTGGTTTGTGTATTCCTTCATCCTTGACCATCACAGTACATAGTATCTGTTGAAAATATTGAATAATGAGAAGTTCTGAAATACAAATAGCAGTGAAACCCTGCTTTTGCTAATACAAAACCATCAATAAATTTCATATGCTTTTTAGTGGCATTTTGGCCACCTTGGTTACATCTCATTTTAGCTCGCTTGCACAAATTGAACACCTTGCAATCACTCATTGAGTGCTCCACAGCACCTACAAACTGATTACTTCCTCTTCACAAACTGTAAATATAATGAAATAAAGACGGAACGTCTGGGAATATCAATTAGAACAAAATGAATATCCAAGAAAAATGAGGATAGGGTCACTGAAACATAAATTATGTTTATTTTAAAATTTGGTAATTCTGTTGACATATACTTTTTCCCCCAAATCCTGGCATTTAAAGATAGAAATATTAGGAATTAAAGAAGATGCAATAACTAAGATTAAATCTACATTTTTGTCTTCTTTTTGAATATGGTCATCTTCATTATGTGAAAATATCATATGGTATTTCTTTGATGTCTAAGAACTGTGAAAAAAGTCAATAGCAGTTTTGTTACCTGCTGTTACCTTTTGTTAACCCCCTGAAAGGGGGTTCCTCCTTTTTATTTGTTTCTCCATAAACTAAAATCACATTCTTGGATATCTGTCTCATTTTGACAAAAGATCAGTGTATAGCACTTTTTAAACTTAATAAACCAATTGGCTCAAAAGTGCCACTTTCTCCATATTGACAAGGCATGCACTCAAATTCCATGGATCAAGTCAAGTAATTTCTTGGCCTTTTTTTAATAAAGAAAAGATCTTACATTTCTGTAGAAACTGATGTGTTTTCCATCATCACGTGGTACAAGATTGAAGAGTTTAATTTCCTACCTATCATTTTTCAAAGAAGATGTCAGAAAAGAGTTGTGGATACGTTTAATGGTAAAGATTCTCTACATTTTTTTGTATGTGTACCATATAAAATGTTTTCCATGTCAAAACACTTCAGCACAGGGTTTTGAAGTATTAATACATCACTGGCCACTGCAATTGCTAACGCCTTTACCAATAAAATAATATGGAATAATTGCATACCCCCCAGATCAAGTATCTTTTATCTGCTCTGTTTTTCAAGACAAGCAACAGAACATTTCTTGTAATACATTGTTGAATACATTTAATTGCTGAAATCAGGGAATCACCTTCAACCCTTTGACTTTGGCTTCAGCAGTTATTGTTTGGCTTTTAAATTCTTTCAGGGATGTTTTAAGGATATAATTTAAAGCACTACTTGATGATATCTCAAACTCATTGTTAATAGCAAGAGTCTATAAAAATTCATATTGTTAACATTTGACTTATTGACATTAATTACTCATTTTTTCCAGCCTTCCATAACAGCTCCTGCTATTTCTACTGTATTCCGGTTTTGCTTTTGAGGCTCAGAGCTTATTTTTAGCTGCATACATACATTATATAAATTAAATGACATAAACATAGAAAAAGGGGATTTTTGTCATAACAGAATATGATAGAAGAATAATTTGGGGGAAAAGGAACAAAAGTGCAGCTTTTCTGAAGCTCTAATAGCAGTGAAAGATCCATTTTTTGCACTCCTCTTTTCTTTGTTCAACTCAAAGATATGTTCTTTATCCTACTGTATACTTGGAATTTAATATCCTTTTTTTAATGAGCTACATGTTCATTTCTCATAGTCAGCCACAGGTAAGAGAACAACAACCCTCAGGACATAGGGGACCTATGGAATTTACCACATTCACCTTTGTTAGAAGTACTTTTATGGGAGGCATTGCATTTCAGTGTCTGTAGATGATGTATCTGTTGGGTTGCCCAGTAGTAATAAAAATACCCATTGTAGTGTGGCCACAAATTCAGTAAAAAGGTATGGAATCCATTGACAAACAAACGATAAATTATTCCTATGGAAAGCATGAACAATAGGATGAGACAAATGTTCTGCTGGATTGGTTTGCCTGGGAAAACTCAGATTCAGTGAAATGAAATCATCTTGCGGGAACACATTAATTTCCCTGAAATCCCTGACAGACTCCAGTCTACCAGACAGGCAAACTGGCCCTCCCTGCTGGTTTATGGGGCTCCCCACTCTCAGAAGCAACTAAAACCATGGTCTGGTGTGATTTCTATCTAAGGTATTTAGCCAGCTGGCTCTGTGGCTTGGATTTTTTTACATATTCCATTTTGTTCTCCCAAAAGAAAATATTTTGAAAATTTATGTTCCATGGAAAAGCTCAGATTTATGAATTTTGTTCCAATTTAGGGTAAGCACCTCTTTATTGGAAGGGAATATTATTACTGAAAGGGTATATCTGTTTTCTCAGAGCCCCAAAAAGCAAATGATCTTGGCTGCAAGTGACATCAGCAGGCTGATTTTACAAATCCCTTATACAGCTTTATGAGAAAAGTGCATGCTTGTCACCATTGTATAATCTTATGTTGAATTTGCAGTAAAGCTTGAAATGAAATCTTCTCAGAGGAAATGTGGATTTAAACCTGCGAGTTAGTTTTTAGCTTTTCAAGGAAAAGAATAAGGAGTGTTTTTCTCTTTAGATGTTCATGTCATGAACTGTACTGAGACCACTAATGCTGTATTTCGTTTTCAATATTGACTTTAATTCTCCAGCTCTGTTTCATTAATTCCACGTGAATGGTGACATTCAGGAAGTAGCAAGTCTTCTGCTGAAAAGCCCTCATTGAAAGTCATTAAAAGTAGTAGTAGCAGATTACTTCTTTAATTGATATATTTGACAGTGGAATCTTTAAATCCACAATGTCATCACAGTCTATTCTATCTCAGTTGCAATGCAGAAAGCTCTAAGTTTTTTCCACTGCAGTCTTTCATACACTGCAAGATATGGCAAGCTTCTTAATACCTGGAATTCACATTTTATCTTTTCTGAAAAAAAATAAATTTAAAAAAAAATCACAACTTTTTCCTCAAATCATAGAGGAAACAAAGTTAATGAAGAAACTGAAAAATCAGCTTAGGAAAACATTTGCTATACTTTTCAATCCTAATACAATTAAACTTTGAAGTTTTTCTGGAAATTTTTTTGCATTAGAAGAAATATATTTATCTGATGTAGACAGATTCTATTTTTTTGGGGAGAAAATAATCACTCATAAGAATATTCTATGAACCAAGTTATAGTTTGATTAAAACAAAAAATAAAATATATAAATTGAATGACATGAACATAGATAGAAATAGGGAATTTTTGTTTAAACATAATGTGATAGAAAAATAATTTGAGGATAGAAAAATAATGTAAATTGGAAAGCAAAAACAAGTTGAAAAAATAATAGCAGTATTATTTGCCAAATTCTATTTCCCCTACCTAGTTTATCATAAAATTGTCAAGATGCCAAGCCTTCCTGCTTTTGTTTTCCATAGACACAGGAGAGTTCAATCCCTGACCAAGATGTTGTTCCTCTGGCTGGAAGAGTTCTGAAGCTGCTTGATTCCTGTGGCTGTTTAAAACTGATACTGCTTAATTCCTACACAGGATCCAGACAGATGCAATCCATCCTATCCTTGCTGCTGGGATCTGAACTCAAATAGCCCTGAAAAATGAAGCTACTTGCCCATCCCCATTTTTAGGCATCTGTTACAAAGATAGAAGGTCTTGCACCACTTTAGTTCTTGTGCAGACTAGAAAGGAAAAGTTTGGACTCTATTTAGGCTAAATAACACTGGACTTGCAGATTATGAATGCAAATATTTTAAGAGAAAACAGCAGCTGTGTCTTTTCCATGAAGTACAGAGGGAATTGATAAGGTATGTAATTAATGAAATCAATCCGCTGGTAGTCATAGAATAAGCATTTGAAATAGGATTTAATGTATGAAATCTATTGACTCTCTGTCTCCATCTCTGTAAGAACATGTCTGGTAAGAACAGCAGTTATTTTAATATAAAGAGAAAACAAAAAAAAAACCTATTTAGAAGTGGAGAAACATCTGGTCTGATTCCTCTGTCACTGGTACATGCAATCCTGCAATGTAATGCTGCTGACTGAATGATTTTCCTTCTGTGCTAGAATAAAAAACTGAGGAAAATATGACCCAATTAACCCATCATTTCTCTTTGTTGGCTCTCCCCTTCAGACCATTTATAAATAAATTCTTACATACTTGATATACTCTTTATAACCTTCATATTAGAATAGAAATACGGGAAACAGAAAGGGATTGAAGAAACATCAAGCCTAGGAAAAGAAGGGAAAGTCAAAGTTGGTTTATTTTTTTAGTAGTCTTGAATGAGTTTTTTCTTTTTTCTCTGATCATTGAAACAATTTCATCGGTGTAACAGGTTTCAAGCTGTTTCTTTTCAAACTGGTGTTAAGTTTAATTGATGGAAAAATAACATCATGTCAATTTAAGAAGGACTGGTGGGTTTAAGATTTTGGGAATATGTCTGTTGTTTGGGGCACTTTAGAGCTTACCTTGTTAGTGCTTGTGAAAACTGGAGCTGATGTAAATTCTGGAAATAATTACAAACCTGACAAGACAAATTAGATCTCTGAAATTATTCCAAAATGAAATATCAAGGGGAAGATCCTATTTATAAAGACAGTAGAAAGAAGATTCATATCATAAACAGCAACTATGTGTGGATAGCCTTTCCTATTGTATTCAGTGTTGTCAGTAAATTTGTTCCTCTTTGTAACTTTTCTCTTTACTCACACATTGGTATCTGAATATCTGTAGGAGGCATGGGGAGGGCCTTGAGGTTGCTCCCTGTTTCCTCCAAACCTGTCAAACCTACTCATCTGAGGAACTTAGCAGATGGCTTAAACCTTTCATCTCTCATTATTCGATTTGTTATTTTTGTGCCACTAATCCAGCACAAAATTTCCTAAGTTTCAGACAATTGGACTGCTTAATTCTTTTGGTGAGTAACTAGTTGTGACAAAGGTGAAACTTCTTTTATTGATGCTGGTTCATAACCAGGACTACCAGGATGTCCCAGACATTTTTGTGAATGCAAACAAATGTTGCATACTGGTTTTACCTAGCCTAAGATTCTTGTTATCTTTGGAAAATTCTCCCTCTACAAACCACTGTCTCTAAAGTCAGATATATTTACATGTGCTGGTGACATAAAATGTTAGTTAATGATACATGTCATGTTGATAAACACTGTACCTGCCTGATAAGATCAGAGGCAAATAGATGGGCATTGTCACAGAGCAGCTGAGGTTGGCAGGAACATCCAGATGCCCTGTGCAACCCCCCTGGTCAAGCAGGGCAATCTAGAGCTGGTTGCTCAGGTTCACATCTGGATGACTTTTAGATATCTTGAAGTATGGAAACATCATAACCTCCCCAAGCCATTCATGCTTGGTCGCCCTCATAGGGAAAGAGTGTTCCTTGATGTTCAAAATGAACCTTCTACATTTCAGTTTGCATCCACTGTGTTCCTCAAAATAGTTCAGTGTGGAGGTTTACCCCTTCTCTGGATTATTTCTAAGGTTTCTTTTATATTGTTCTTATTGCAGATTGTTCTTTATTCCCAAGCCCACAGTTAGGTCAGTAAAAGATATCAGGAAGGGGCGTTCTGGGGAAAAATATCAGGGGTACCTTTAATTCTTCTTCTTTAACTCTTCCATAGCTTTTTCCAGCCTGACAGTGATGAACTCCACAAATATGTATATTTGTGCAGGGTTGTATTACATGTGCAGTATCTCATATGAAAACCTATTTCCAGTTAGGTTGCCTGATACCTATACAATCAAGTAAGTGTGCCATAGAGTTGATCTGCATAACATGGATATTTCTGTTTAGAATGTAGGGAATGCATTGCTCACTTGTTTACTAGATTTGTATCTCACAGGTTCAGAATTTCCCAGAAAATGATCCATAAGCTTAAGGGAGGAGCCATGTTTCCCACAGGTGGCAGGTATGCATCCAGAAGTGGGACAGCAGCTATAAATCACAAGCTGCTATGAGGCCACTCTCTGCATCAGTAAATGAGGCTGCTGACAGTACACTAAAATATACCTCATCTTTAAGACACCTGAAAGTCTACAAGTGACAAGGAGACTCAGAAACATCAAGGATAAAATATATTTGGCAGCTACTATCTGGCCTTTTTTACAAAATGGAGCAGCAAGCTTCATTGTTACAGCTGGTGTTTCATGGACTATCTCAGATTCAGTGCTACCTACTTTAGATAATCATCCTTGATTTATAGTGATAACCAAAATATTCCTTGTAGTAGAGAACAGAGCCAGGCAAGTTAATTTTCAGGCTACATGTACCAGCATCAAAACAGTGTGTCTGTTAATAAAATAACAATGGCAGTTTCACAAGAAGTGTAGTAAATTTGTACAAATTGCTTACTATGTTTCTGTTAATTGATCCTCTCGCATTACAAATAAAACTAATAAAACAGATCATGGCAAACAGTAAAAGCCCAAATTGTCAGTTAGCTCTATCAATAAGTGAAAACATTACTATTATACATGTAATGTAGAACCTGACATAGTCAAACCAGAAGTAATTCCTCTTGTGTCCAGACATTCATATAATACTGATAGGATTTTCTAAAATTATTTGGCTTACAATCCTTTCTCACATGCATCACAATAATTTTCTGCATTCAGAAAAAATGTCAGCCTGGAAAACTAGTTCATAATAACTATGTTTAAGCAGATATGTATGTACTTTGAGATTCTACCACGTGTGCAATTTTCAGATAGGACTGTGACCTTTCAGGAAGTCTGAGTACCTTGTTTCATTTTCAAATCATTTCCATTAACATTCCTCCACACAGCAGATGCTTAAAGGCAGTTTTTGGAGACAACCAAGTAAAGCTTTGCTGTAACTCATGCTACAGTGCTCTGACCTGGAATGCACTGCAGCACAATGTGATGTGTCTGCATCCTGAAGGTAAAACAAAAAAAAAGCTCCAAAATGGTAAGCCAAGTGTAATAATGAATTATGATGATAGGAATCCCTCTGATTCATATCTTCAAACCCACATAAAGCCTCAGGAAAAGTCCTTCAAAGTCCATTTTCTCTCCATAGTTTTGGGATTTATTGTTGTGAACAAAATTTACATTGAGAGGAATAGGAGAAGGATCTAGGAGTCAACTAAAGGAACTGAGAAGGAACAGCTCTCCCTCTGACATGCTGTAGATGTTAGCAAAAATCTTTTATAATTTTGGGCAAGAAGTCTCTTGAAGCTACTGGTTTACAGTAGGCCCTCCAAAACGTAGGCCCTGAATGTCAAGACAGGCTGCTGTCAATTGAAGTACGCCTTCTGTCAAAAAGAATGGGTAAATTAAACAAGTGCTTCACCAGCACATTCAGTAAGCGTGATAACTGTGGCAATCCTTGTCTGCTCTTGTAGTCAACTCCCAAGGATTTTGAACATAAATGGTGATGAAAGATATAGTTGGAATTAGATTGCTCCATGGGTGGAAAATATTTTGGTGGTTCTGCAGCACAAAACCAGGCTAATCTCTGCTGGCGTAAGAATTTGCTTTCCTACCTTGTTCTGCGCTGCCTTGGAGTGAGACATTGGACATGGTCAGTCAGCTTCTATCAAAAAAAATCTCAAACCAGTCCTTTGTCCACCTCTGAAATCTCAGTATGACCACTCAACAGTCAGTTTACATCTTGTAGAATGCTTGTAGAATCACAGTCCGATTTGGCTGTTACCATGATCTTTATGTTTTGCACTACCCAAGATAAAGAAATCATTACTGGAAAATGCTTCCCTTAAAATAGTTCTCACATTTGAGGCACCATGACAGGTGAAAAACACATATTACATTTGTCTTTCATGTTGTAAAATTAAAAGAAAAAGATGGCCTTTTGAAAGTATCACAAACCTTTAAATTGTTCCAGTATTACATGCTCTTCCATGACTAGGGTAATTTACATCTTCTTCTTAGTTTCTTTTCCCTTTTTGACAAAATTTATTTTTCCATCAGCAGACTGGCTTTGCTTTGAAATCCCCCTGATTTGTCAAAGTTGACTTTGTTTCATTTACTCTTCTGTGTCTTCATGAATAGATGAAGAGGCATTGTGTTTAGTGACTAAGTTTAAACCTCCTGTTAAGAAAAAACATCTGGAAGAGCTAAAACTTTTGGTAAAAATCAATGTTTGGCTGTTGGCAGACAACCCTGTTTACAGATAAAAGTAATGGATATAACTTTCAGTTTAAAATTCTTAAGAAACTGGAGACAGACTATCCCACTACAGGGGTATCATGTTCTAGGGATCTGATCCAGTATTGCCCTGCACTTAGGAAACATATGTGGTACTTGTTCTGCTGAACCCGAAGCTAATTCATTGCTGCAGCTTCAAGAGTACTGATATATTTGACCATGGAACCTCTTGAGTTGCTCCCATAGATTGCACAGATGTTTGCCCATCATAGTTACATAATATACCATATTAAAGTGCACAGTGGAAAGAGAAGAGCTGAAAATGCAAAAAAAAATCACTACTTCTCATCAGTCCTTGCAGGAGCAAAAGTGCAATGGGTGTCTGGTTTAGTTCCTTTTCTTGCCCATTTTTAGTAATGAATACTAATTTTGTTCTTAATCCTAGTGTGATATAGGATTTGAGAGGATCCCATTTTCTGTGCTACCTCGACTCAGAAGGAGAGTAACATTTCGGGAAAAACTCCAAACATCTTAACAAGGAGTTTGAGTTTTTCCTCCAAAATTATTATTTCTTTCTCATAAGATATAATTAAAATTGCCTATGATTTAAAAAAAAAAAAAACTTCTAAAACTGAAACTTTTGCTAGAGAAAAGTATATATAGAGCATTTTCAGACTGACTAGCTAGTTATTTTGTAATTTCTCTCTCTAAAGTAAGAAATTGTTTGAGCCTAAATTTGTTAATTTTTTTTAGTAGCTTTTAACTAAATTCTGCATCCTGGTGAAACAGCTGCACTGTACTGATTACCTGATGGCCATCTGTTTCATTAACACAAATATAGTTTAAAAAAGCCCTACTTTAGATGAGTTTAAGAAAAAGGTTTTTAATAATCTGCATGTTTTTCTTCAGAGAGTACATCAACTTGTTGAGAAAAACTGAATTGTATGAATTAATTTCTCAACTCTTACAAGGCTAACATTCAGCTTTGTGAATACATCATAGTTACTTCTCTCTCTAGGGGAACTTGATGTAGTTATTCTCCCAGCTGATACTGCTAAATCAGTGCAGGAGTTAAAATAATAGTTCTGCTTTTAAGCTAATTTTGCCCTGCTAGTATGCAATTTAGTTCAAGTGAAGGTTCATTTTACAAAGCCATGTAAGAGATAATTTGTTAAAGCTTCAAAGCTGATCCAAACAGCAGTTCAGACACCTTTGCAGCCTAGATTTTAATGCTGGTTTAATTGATTTTTATTTAGACTGTGGTCCTCACAGGACTCTGTGGTAGTTCATATTACATTTTGTTGTTTCAGTATTCCTTTTAGGAGCAAACAACCCCTTAATCAATCAGAAACATGAGACAGTGCAACAAATTCAGTTTGGTTAGAGAATTTGTCACATATATAAATATCTTTCACAGTCTTTATGACAGAAGTGGCAGTATCACCTCAAGCATCAGCTGAATATGTAATTCAAGTGGATTTTTGAAGCACCAGTGCATGTTCAGGGAAAACAAGGAATGACTATGAACATTCAGGTGTTTTGTTTTTCTATTTGCAGTGGTTGTTTATGTGCACATCAGGGAGCTAGAAAATGTAAGATATGGGCATTCAGGATGAAAATAAATTTTATACTTTAAAAGTAGGCTGTGAACTTGGGGTCTTAGTATTAATGCTTTATTCCACTAAAAGCATTAATAACTTTGAAATCTAGGTACAATTATGCATTGAATTTGGAGGAAAGATTATCTTATGAACAACTAATGAGTTCTGCAGCATTGTAATAGTTTGAATCAATATTGCTTTATTTTCCAAGGAGTTACGTATTTTGTAAAGCAAAAAATTTATGGTCTTAAGAGACTATCTGTGGGAGGAGGTAAGTAGAAATTATTTTCCACTGAATATAGACAACATAAAAAGAAAGAAAAAACCCTAAATTCTGTGTCATATGGGAATTTCTTTACCTAACCATGTAATGCTTCTCTTAGCAACATTTGTAGTCTCAAAAGGCCTTTCCTGTGAAAAGATATATTCCAAAATAATACTATTTTTGAAACACTAAAAAAGACTAAATACTTAACTCTATTACGGAAAAAATAAACTGAAAATTTGGCAATATTCCCGTAGGCAATGACTTATGCTTTCTTTATTATTTTTTGTTGGGGTTTTTTTGTTTGGTTGGTTTGTTTTATCCTCTTTTAGAAAAAAAAAAATTGTTCAGAAATCTTGCCTGCCTGTGGCAAATGAGCAATGCCATATTTCCACACTGCCCCTGCACAGGTGTCACCACCTCATGTGGGGGGCTCAGCCATGCCCTGTGAGGGGTCAGTTGGAGACAGCTGGAGCTGGCAGTGTCCTCTCCTCACAGTGACCACCCTGCCAGTGCCTAGCCAGGCATGGTGCTAATAGAAACTCAGTAAAACTGTCTGGGGAAAAAAGACGGCATGGCTATTGGTTTTATTTTCCTTAATTTGCTGCTTTTCTTCCTGTCTGCTACTATCTTCTAATTTTTAAGTGAAATGTTGTGGCAGTGAATCTTAGGAACATTTGGCTTTCCTTTTTGTTTGATGGAGGAAGGCTGTGTTTTTTTTTTTTTTTTTTTTTTTTAATCTCTTTCTCCCCTTTTACTTTGTTTTGGTTATGATAAAAAAGAGGGCTCCTGAACTCTAAACAGTATCTTAAAACACTTGTGTTCATGTAGCTCTATGGAAATACCAAGTAAACACTCAAGATCAGAACTGAGCTTCTGTACTGAGGGGACTTCAGTGATACTCACAGCTCAGATATGAGCAAGGTCATGTCCTGAAGTGGCTTTGTTCATGTATCAGTGAATCTGAGAGAGATTTACTCATTCCATTTTTCAACCACAGTAAATTATGCATCTTGAACTTCATCTACCCATTAGAACTGCAGCAAAATGCAGCACATGTAAATAGCTCTGTTCTCCCCCATGATTTCTTGTGAAACTCATACGGGCAGTGAATAAAACTGCTGGCAGCATTCATATTTCACCCCAATAAATCCTTATTTTGCAGCTGAGAGGTGGTGGATTTCTCTGGGTTTTAGTTTGGTTTGGGTTTTGTTTGTTAGTTTTGTAAGGACTTTTTATTTTGGCTTATTTATTAATCAATATTTGACCCTATTATTTCCAAGAGAGCAGTAGGAATACTTGTAAGCTATTCACTGCAGGAAGAGGAGTGTACACACTGAGAAAATGTTTGCTGTTAATATTAGATTATTTTCAGCCTACATTAGCTAAGATGTAAGATTTCATCTACAGTTTGTAGTGCTTGCTCAAAGAGATGAAGATTGATTGCTGCTATATTTAAATGGATCATTATTTTCCCCACTTTTTGTGTTGTCAAAGCCAGGAATACTTCTAGTCTGAGTTCAGCTAAAAACGTTTAACCTCTCAAATGGTCCTTGGCAGTACTTTCCCTACTTCAATTGAATTGTACTTGATGCTAGCTTCCAATTTTTTTTTTTTTTTTTTTGAGCATCCAGTTGGGCTGCTGGTGTATCTGACATTTTCCATTTTCCAGAATGTGTGCATAAGCACGGACACATGAATGTGTATGGAGATCTGGTGTCAGTGTGGGTTCAGGCTGCAAGGATTCTCACAGCTGGGAGAAATATCCTCAGCTCACACTGACCTGAGTTTCTGCATGTGTCTCTGGGGGCCAGATGCAGTACAATCTAGGAATTGGTAAGTTTTCAAGAGGTGGGACACCCTTGTATTTGGAAGCATAAAGCTTGCTAAAACTAGGGAGGGAGGTAAAGAGACAATGTTACACATAATTCACTCTTCCTGTATTCTTATCAAATGGAAATCTTATGGAGCTTCCAGTTTAGTAATCCAGTTTGCACCCAAGTAAGGCCCAAAAAATATCTGAGATATCTGAGTTTGATGGACACTTATATATTGTCCTTCCAGGATCCTGGTATCAAATTCTAAGCTGACTGTGACTTGGCAATGAAGAATCTTTCTCCCCTTTTCTATATGCAGTCCACATCCCTTCAAAAATTATTTTTTGTAGGTGATCAAAAATTTTAACTTGTCTTGTAGGGAAATGGAGTTGATGAGAATGTATCGTTAGTGTCTCCATTATTGGTCACTTTGCTGGTCCATCAGCCAATTTCATTCAAATATGATAAGTGGGAAAAGTCTCAGAGACATTCAGATGCTTTTATTTTAAAGAAAAACATCAGCATGAATAGTGAAAGCATGCATTGCTTTTGCTTAGCTGAACAGCTGAAAGTCAGGAGTGGAAATTGGGATGTTCTGGTCAAAGATAAAAGAGGGAAGTGACACAATGTGCAGGGATTTGTTTTAAGGAATCTGGTAGAGAAACCAGAAATGGATGAGACAGCACAGATGTCAACAACTTATAGACACAAGAGTTTTATCTGTTCTTTTGTTCTTGGAATAATTTTATCTTTAATATTATCAATGGAAACAGATTTTCATTTAATTCCTTTTTTAATGCTAAGACGATGATTTATGTATGCGATTTTATATATGTTGATTATCTACGTGCAACACGTTTATAAATGAGTTTTTCAGTATAGATATGCATAAAAAAGAAGCTGAATCTATCTACAAAATCAGATGGTCTTTTCCAGAGGGGTTTGATTTTAATATGAATGTCTTTTTCTACCCCAAATCAGTAAAATGATGGAATGATGTCACTGAATCTAAAGAGAGGTCTTTGTCTTAAACTGCAGCCTATTAGGGCAAAATCTTTCAGGTCAACATATTTTCTGTAGTGTAAGTTCATGGCAAGAGACAATATTTATTCCTATAATTAGGAAAAAAGCCTATTCCTATAATTAGGAAAAAAAAAAAGCCTCATATTGAAATATCTTGTAATGTTTCTGTAAATGCACCTAACATTATTTAGTCAATTAATAATGTCTAAAAAGAAAAAGAAAAACAAAATAAATTGTTTAGGCATTTAACAACGGATCTTCTAATGATAAAAATTTAACACTAGAGCTGCTAATTATAAGCTAGTTGTAAGCTGTTGTTCTAAATTCAAGAATTGAATCCTCTCCCCTGGCAGGAGCATGAAGGTAAATTTATTATCTTTATGCTCCACATCAAGAGTGTCAGGAAATCATTCTTTCACTGCATTTTCTTACATCTTTAGAGGCTAGGGCTGATCTGCAATGGGGAACCACCATAGATCTCAAACCATCGTGAATACCATGCACGTCAAATTCTTCAGCACAATTGCAAAATCAACAGTATAGGGAAAGTATATGGTCACCAGATGGCCTGAGCTGTTTGCCATGTAAACTGGCGCTACAACACAAAGAATTTCCTCTTGTGTTTTGCTGTGCAAACACTGCATGGGCCCCATATGAGCACAAGGTCAGATGGCCAGTCTATCGTGCAGAGCAACTGCTTTGTTTCCTCAGTATAATTCCCTGCATTTTCTTTCCCATTAAGTCCAAAGTTACTCCCTTTTGACACACATGTCCTATGTTTTATTACTTGTTCACAGACATCTCAGATAAATAGATAAAAATTGGGTTTTTTTTTTCTTTTTGAACGAGTTAGATAGTTTGTAAAATGATCAGTTTGAGAAGCACATTGACTTTCTCTATAAACTTTCAGAGTTCTGTAACTTCTATTAGAATTTCAGTTTCAGGCAGCACTTCTGATGCTTCCTCCATAAAGTTCCTCCCAAGCTCCCCTACAGTGAACTTATATTAAAATACATGTATCTAATTTAGTCTTTTCCTACCATTATCTTATACTCTGCAAATGCTTCTTTTAGCTTTACAGTTTCTTTTGCACTCCTATTCCTGCTATGCTTGAAAAAGATATATTAGAAAATCTTCTGGTTCTTGCAATTCTTTTTATCAGATGTTTCTTTGACATGCCATATTCTAGTTTTTTACTTAGACTGCTTTAGTTTATGGTTCTTTCTATTTATTTCCCTCATTTTGATACAACTCTGATTTCTATAACCATAGCTCTCTATTTCTGTGCCTACCCCCCTTGCCTTGACTTTTTTGTCCATCTTCCTCCAACCCTCCACCTCCATTTCAGTTTCTACACTTTCTGTGCTGGTTTAGATGAACTAGTAAGAGAAGATGCTTATAATAGAAGACATTAGAATGAATAAGAGCTGTCAGATTCTGAAAAGAAAATATGTGTAAGAGATGGGTAGACTGAATGGTGATTGATTTCACATAATGTGACTATCAAAAAGTAAAGAGTCTGTCTTGCTTGATCACCTAATCTTCCTCTATTGCCATAGAAGAGAGAGGATCATCTGCAGGAGGTGACCTTTCTTACCCAAAGAGACAGTACATACTTGGAAGTGCATACTTATCTTTGTAAAATAAGGACAGAGACTAGAAGAGTGGGTTGAAATTGAGGCTTAGTAAATGGTTTGCTAAAGTTTGGTGAGATGTGGGGTCATGACCTGGGAGTGTAAGTCACTTGCTTTTTTGTTTTGTTGGATTAATTCAACCTGAGGAATGAATGGAATATGATTTTAATTGGCATAGGTAAAGTTATAGAGTTAGAAAATACAATCTCTTCTTAGTCTCTTAATTTTCAGCAGACATATCTCTTTGTTTCAATACTTCAGTTTTATAAAATAATTTACTTATTCAGTCTACTGGTCTACTTTCACTGCACATCTCCTGGTGAAAAAATTCCTTGGCTGTTGCCATAATTGGGAATAAAGCAATTCAGACATCCTGCAAAGAAAAATGGGTACCATTTTTTTGTCAGCTGTCAAGACCTTATATCATGAATAAATCCTGAGGAGGAAAGATTCCTTTCTGCAGCTGCTGCTCAGTGTCTCAGATTCTCAGCCTGAGGAGAGCTCCTGTTCTCTGGCTGCGTTATGTAGTCACGTCAGCTCCGTACCCACCGGTGAACAGAGATCCTGGGTACAATGAATCATTCAGCCTTCTGTGCAAGGAAGGAAATACTTGGATGGCTAAAGGCAGGGTAGAGTTTCACTCAGAGCTGCATGAATTTCCCTGAAACTTTCTTAAAAAAAAAGTGTAGTGCTGGTTTTAGTGTGCTCTATTTGTCATTCCAAAACACAATGTATTAGGAGCTTTGAACTCCCAGGTACTAAAAATATGTTACATAAGGAGAGTGAGAGAAAGACTCAATAATGCTTTCAAATTGAAAATATTCTTAAGCATCTTTCCATTGCTCCAGCTAAATAGTGCAGTTCTTGTAAACAGCAGAGCTATAGACACTGAGAGAGCCAATCTGTACTAGAGAGTATAAAGAGACAACTGAACCAAGATAAATATTCAGACAGATATCCAAATTAAAAAAAAAATCTTTTTTTTCTGAAATAAACTGTGCTATGAGCCTAAGAGCTTTTATTTTTTTTTTCTTTGAATTTGCAGGTATTTACCTAGGCTGTTTTACTCCTTTTTTGTTTTCCCCATTAGTACCTTTTCTTTCAATGACAACATTTTCAGCTGAATTCTATCATATAACATCAGGGAAGTGCTCACATAACAGATTAAGGATTTTATTTTACAAAATGCCAATCATAACAAAATCTTTGAAAGAGACTTATTTCTTAAACAAAATTCTGTGCACAGTGTTAGTGAAATACCTACTCCAAAAGGGAAACTATAATTGAAATAAATCTTTGAGCAGCATTTTTGGCCTGCCAAATAAAGTGAATGTCTGTTACCTTGCTCTAAATTTAAACCAACCTTCGTTCATAACTGCAGTAAGAAAAACCCCAAACCTCTGCTAGAAGGGAAAAAAAAATATAGCCAAATTAACCTGAATAGCTATAAAACCAAGAACTGTACAACAGAGAAAAGAACTGTACTTAGAGAAAAGACATATGTGAAATTTAAATGTAAAATCTCCAAATGAAAAAAAAAAAAAGTAAAAAGATGGTCCTAATTAGCAACAGACATAGACATTAAATAAAATGCAGAGGGGCACAGGATATAGGAAACTATTTCAAATATGTTAGCACTTTAAAATGTCAGACAGTTTGAGACAGTTATGAAGAATTTATTCCTTGGTTTTGGAAGGCCTAACAGACATGCAATAAAATTCACAGGAGCACTGCTAGAACAGAGCAGAATAGCAGGAAGAGTCAAGTGTAGTAGACTCTTGACCAGTAATAGAATCCAGTATTTAGCAATTTTATATTTCTATAAAGATGATGAATAATGGCATACTTATTTATTTGTCTTTGCATGGTATTTATATACATGCAGGCATGCAGAATCCATATAGAGATCAGAAGAGCCATGTTATGATAGTTTCAGGAAATATGGTCTATTTCAAATTAAATAAAATAACCATATTTTCTCTAAATCTCTGAGGGGAAAATGAGAGAGAAAATGTCAAAGGAATAGCAATTTTAATTTTCAGGAGAGGCAGCAACAAATCTCAAAAGAAAACAAAACCATTCAATATTAAAATTAAAAAACCTAATGAACACTTCACTCTGAAAATCATGAAGAGTTGTCAGAGCGCCCGGTTGTAGTTTGTATCGAAAAGCAACACATTGATATTTACACAAAGTCATTATCTCAAACGTAATATTTGAAGTTGCCTGCAATTAGATTTTATTGTACATGTTCATAGAGTCATCAGAGCAGATGCATTTACCTATGTTCCATCAGTACATTATATGCTGCTATAGCTCATTCATCATTTTGTTTTTGCATTGGTCTCAAGGCTGTTAAAGATATCATTTAAGGAAGAGTGAGGGCTTTTTTATTTCTTTGAGAAAATGGAACTTTCTAATTATGAGGTGACACATTTAGTGACATGCTATCTGTAAGAAATAATTATTTTTTCTTTTTTTTTTTTTCTTTCTAACATAAATTGAAAATACTTCCATCTTCCTACTTTGAATTCTGGTATCTGGAAGAAGAAAACTGTTCAACTTAATGGCCCAAGATATTTTAGAAATATGCAAAAAACATCATTCCCTGCATTTCTTTCTTTTTTTTATGAGCAAAACCTGTATATCTGTGAGCCAGCAGAGTGAAGAAGAGATGGAATTTTACTTGGAAAATGTTGTCAGCTATACACTACTGTAAGAACAGCTTGCTCTATTAAGAAAGAGGGTCCCTGGAATTATTCCATTTATTTTTCTAAACTCAGAAATGAGGTGAAACATTTCATCCAGACTTTGAATCCACTTAGAAGCTTTCCTGTTCCTTGAATGTCATGGGAGCAGCCACGTCATCACCACTACCTGTTTCTCCATTAGGACATGCATTGATTTGCCCCATACTCTATTTCTGCATGTTGGCTGGGGAGAAGATGCAGATCCTTCTCCATGGCTCAAGCTGGGGAGCTCACTAAGGTTGGGATTTTTCTAAAACATCTCAGTGATTTAGGACATGTTGACCTTTGATGGTTTGTGTGAAACAGAGATCATGTGTGTACCTACAAAATTCCCTTCTAGAATTTTCCTGTCAATAGCAAGATATAACATATTCTAGACTACTTTTTATTGGCAAGATCATTTAGGGTAACTAGAGTTCACCACATTGTCACCGATGAAGTGGACATTTAACCCATCTGTGCCAGGTTGTATAAACCTCTTGACTTACGTTAGTTGTGATAAATTATGTTGGTGTACATCCAGGAATTTGCAAAATTGGTCTGAGAACTTTGGAGACTGTGTGGAACATCTGCATGGCATGAAAAATAAGTATCACACGTTAATAAAAAACAAAGCAAAACAAAACCAAACCACCCCAGAAAATGCATTGCTGAAATTGCTGTCTTAGCAGTTCTTTACTTTTGTAGCAAAACCAGTTTCCAGGAGAAAGATTCATAACAAATATTTACACTATGACAGCTGACAAGGCAAGGAAAGTCAAGAAGTGTTCATGCTTCATTCTCTGAGCAGAAATATTGGAGACTGGGTAAAAACCTCATTCTTTATGACAAAATTCTCAGACTTCACCATATCCAGGTCTTCACCCCAAATTCCCACTGAGAAAAGACTTACTAGTCTCTATTCTTTTTGTATTTATTGCATCTGATATGTGTTGAGTTTCCATTGCTCTTGATCTGAGATTGCTTTTGTTTAGTATTGTGGTTTTGAATATCACAGGGACATGGAAACAAAATAATTTTTGAGGTAGAGCTATAAGAAAGGGATTTGACTGCTGTGGTAGAACTTTTGCACAAGCCTTGTACACTTGGAGCATGCTTTTGGGAAAAAGTACTCACAGCTCACTGCTTGTAATATAAGGCTGTGATTAGCAAAATGAATAAAATTAACATTGAGTGATAATAGTTTAAGGTTTAAATCCACAAGTAAATTTTCTTTGTCTACATTTTTTCAAGTATATCAAAAAGATACTTTTTAGTGTTTTGATGGCACTGGTGGATATCATGCTTTTCTTCTTTATAATAAGAATTTCAGCATGCTTCTAGCAAAGCATTTTGATATGAAAAACTCTCTAGCATCCCATCAGTTAACAAGAACCTGAGCCTGGCTGAATCTTTATTCTGAATTAGTTGAAACACAGGATTCTCTTTACTCTTTCTGAGAGAATAAATATTAACTGTGTATGATAGGCATTGTACACAAACCCTTGTCTCTTTTAGTCGCATTTGGCCTATGGCATAGGAGTTTAATGTGGCTCACATGCAGTGCAGATACATTTCCCAGGGCATGAAGCCCTTGTGTCCTTATGCTTCCTCCAGCAGCTTGTTTCTTTAGAGGATTGTGCCTCTACACAAGGATCTCTCCTGCACAAACTGAACCAATCCCACCCAAGTATGGGAACATTTTACCCTAAGGACTATCCTTTTGATAATCACAAAATAAGGCACAGGCAATTCTAGAACCATTTTGATAGATGACATGACCCTGCTACTGCATTCATAATGACACAGAAAATTACATTCCTATTGGAAAAGACAGACAAAGGGAAAAAAAATCCTAAAATGCATTTCAGGTAAAGAAGCAAAATAAAGTGGACCTTAATTCTGATTAAATGTAAATTTCTCCTATCCTCCTCCCAGAAGTGCCTTCTAATCCCAGAGTCAGAACCTGTTGACAGGGTGAAGCCAAAAGAAAAGCTGGCCCAGCACCTACAGGTGCCTGAAAAAACCTGGCCAGAACACTGGGGCTCACTTTGAAAGGATCCATTGTCCCTGTCTTCAGCAAATTCCTTCTCAGCAGCTTCTGCAATTGTTAGCATGAGCATTAAGGAGCCCTCGCATTATGGAGGTGCAAAGAACTTTTCTGTTTTCTTTCCCAGAGGTGCATGGAGAGCCAGATTCACATAAGCCTAGGATTTTACAGTTCTGATCTGAGCCCACAAATGCAAACATTATCCAGGCAGATCTCCATGGAAGTCAAGTAATAGGCTACTGACTGAACCAGTTTCCACTTGGAGCCTGATGTAACCACAGAGCAGGTGTGAATGCAGACATTGTACCCACCAGAATGAGGATTATGCAAGGCTTTCCTTAAAAAAAATTAATGTAAGGCACAAAGTGCCTTAAGACATTTTCTTTACATATACTGTAATGAATTTAACAAGATTTTAAAAAATAGTAAAATATAATAAACAAGTAATGAGAAAAAGAAAAATGTACTGTAAATTTCAGCAGCTTGTAGGATTAAAGAGGTGGTCTCCCCTTTCATCACACTGCCCACTTCAACCTGCTTGCTCAGTATCTGCCAGGAAACTGTTTAAACTTTCTGTGACTTGAAAAATGGCCAGTCTTTACAGAGAAAGAGATTTTTATCTGACCAGCCAAGATCTTAGAATGTCTATACCTGGCTCTGACTGATAAAAAAATAAACAAATATGCACACACATGCACACATAATCTAGGATGGAGGTCTATTGATGGGTAGTTAGAAAGATTGGACTGTTCTATTTAATTCAATGAGAAATATAAAGATACAATTCAATAAGAAATATAAAATTAAGGAAGAAATTTTACTAAAAGGGTCACAGGGAGCCTGCAGCCTTTCATCCTTATGTTGCACAGCATA
The DNA here is from genome assembly GCF_031753505.1 of Anomalospiza imberbis. NCBI lineage: Eukaryota > Metazoa > Chordata > Aves > Passeriformes > Viduidae > Anomalospiza > Anomalospiza imberbis. The sequence goes on along the minus strand of NC_089683.1, from coordinate 33,800,635 downwards.
TGATGATCAAAATGGTGTGTCCCCATGGACTTCTTAAATGACTTGTGTACTAGCCATGACTCCGATACTGGTAGGCATCTGTAATGGAATTCTCACCCACCTTAAGGCATTTCTAGTCTAGCCAACCTGGCTTCTATAGGCAGTAAAGAGAATTAGAACATGACTGTTCAGATCCATTTCAGTAGTATCCTTAAAACAAGGTAGCTGCACTCCAGGAGATATTATCCCCTCTCCAGGAAGTATAAACAGTGAGGCTTCACTCTGCATGAATAACCAATCTTCCCAGGCACTCAAAGATCAACAGGGGCCAGGAATAGAACTTTTACCCTATAACTCTTCCACTGTGCTGTGAGAAATGTTAAGTTCTGGGCTCACCATCCAAGGATATTTAATGTTCATTGATCCACTCCTTTCAATGATACACTTTTCAGAGAGTTCCTTGGTCCAGTTTAGCTCACTCATCTGAAGTAACACGTATGACAAGACAAGTGGATGCTGAAAAGCCAAGTTTTCTCTCTCAGTTGCATGTGAAGACGGGTATCTGAAGAATTTGAGAAACTCAGAATTCAAACTTGGCGGAAACTGAGGTGATTTTCAGGTGAATTTTGGAGCTTTATGAAGTGAAAGAGCTTTAAAGAGAAGTTTCTTAAAAGATACAGTCCAAAACTCAAGAATCAGTTGTCAGTAAAACAAGACTAGCATAGAAACTCACCTGTCATCTTGAGCACAAATGTAAGGCTTATATGTAAGACTTATATGAGCACAAATGTAAGACACAAGGAAACCAAATCCATACATTACCTTTCCTTCAGAATATCCAGCAAGGGGCATATCAGTCCCAGAATAGTCAAGGATGTTTCTTACATTTTGGATGTCCCTGGTGCTCAAACGTACTGCATGTTAGAGAGACATCATGGGAAGAATAACACAGAGAGCTAACATATGTTTTTTGTCTGGCTAAAATAAGAACTTTGAGTAATATTTCTCTCATTTTTTTAATGAACAATAAAACTATACATTTTGGAACCTAATGTAAATATTTTCCTCCAGACCCCCTCCCCTTGAAAATATTTAATATATAAGATGGGAATATTTCAAAATATAAAAATAAAAGAAAATCTGTGAAAGCAATTATATGTTTTCATACTACTCAGTGCTGATGGCAGAAGGGAGCAATTTTTCACTTGCTCCAGCCTCACAGTTAAGTCTTTTGAGGCAGCAAGTCCTTCTTAAATTAGGAGATGAAGCACTCTGTAAAGGACTGCTAGTTGGCATGCCTGCTCTGTCTTTGCAGCACACTTAATCTATACCAGGAAAGAAAATTCGGAGTTCAGCAAATGCTTTTGTATCCAACCCTCTTCCACAGCATACATCTACAGCCTTGCTATTTGAAAAGCAAGGCTCTCTTAAGAGACCAATTGCAAAATTTTGCAGGTTCCTGTAGGAGCCAATAATATTGGCTGTCCTTTTGTATTTGCTTCTCCAAGATGAGAATGCACATGACTGCACCTATCCTTCAAATGTTTCAATTTTGATGTGATGTGTTTTCTTGATCTGGTTTAAATTTGCACCTTCGCGTTCAGTCCTCTTATTTTGAATTCTTTTGGGTTCCTTTTTTTTTTCCTGCATTATTTTAATAGGTAGCTGTTCTGCATTAATCTAAATGAAAATATTTTTTCTTCTCTGTTTAATTATATTCAACCATTGTTTCTGATTTATCTTCTTCAAAAGTGTATCAGTGTTGTTTTAAATGCCCACTTTTACTTCAAATACTGATTCTTTTTAATATGCATTTATCCAATTCACCTGGAAGCTGTTTTTCATGCACATTAACATAGAAGCACTGCTTGCATTTCTGAGGCATTTATTATGGGATCTGAAAACTCAGCAGCTAATAAAACAGTCAGTTTTGGATAATGATCAGTCCAGAGAGGCCATATGGGGACACTAAGGACACTGGGGAATTTTTACTTCTTATGGAATTGAAAGAAATGGAAAATTGGATAACCACTTATTTAAAATTACTTGTCATAAATTAGACAGTGTTCTGGGAGGAGTTGACAACATTGTGCCATTTCTATTGTGACAGTCAATTTTGAAGTGAAGCACAAATAAAGGAAGAAATCCAGGAGATCAGTCTTATATGTTCTTGATATGTTCCTGACAGAGGGATAAATCAGCCTGCTTAGAGGGGGGTGAATTTGCATCAGAGAAAGCTCATCTGTTTTTATAAACTCAAAAATACTGAAACAGTCGCTCTTGCCAATATTTCGGATCCTTTTGTTTTCTTCAAGTTCTCTCACCTTCATATGTTTTTTTCCATGCCACTCCCAATGGAATTATTTCCTTAGCCCAGAACTTGAAGATCCATCTTTCTTCATTTAGGGTCTGATGCAAACCCATTTAAGTCAATGGAAAGAGTTCCACTGACTTTAGTGGGCTCTGGACCAATCCTCACATTCCTCAAGAATATGATTTTCCTTCCATTTGCTTACAGAAAATAGTGTCATGTTTAAATAGTCCAGAAAAAAAGGAAAAAGAACAGGGGGCCCAACCTGCATGGAGCTGTCTTGGCATAGATATAGAACTGTTACTATTCCTCAGTAGCTATGTGTAGATCTATTCTATTTTGGGGGGAAAAAAGTAGAAGTCACCGTATTGTGTATTTCCTTCTCAAGTGTTAGTCAGCTATGTTTATGCTGATGAACTGATCTAGTCAGGAGAGTCTCAAGGTGTCTCCTAACATACTCTTGCCAGTTACTTAACATATTTTTACCAGTCCTTAGTGATTTTTTATCTTGTGCTTCATGGGCTTTCTGCCTTTTGAGCACTGTGAACATGGCAAATCCTGGATTCCAGAACACATTTAGTTAGCTGCCATGAGACTGTTGTCTTCTCATGTCCATTGTTCCTTGAGAGAATTTTGGTCACTTATTTATCACACAGCAGATCCACCAAAATTCCTACATGTGGAACAGTCCATTCTTTCTCCATAATAGGAGGCTTTCTCACAGATCCAGTCGCAGTACTTGTGCTCCCACTGCCACCACAAAGAACCTGGAAAATTCAACAAGAGTGGAGTACTATGTCCAAGCAAATGCAATTGCAGATCTAGTCAAAGTGGGAATGAAGTCTTCAAAGGGACAGTGGAGAGACTCTTACTCTGCAGGGGTAAGGGCAGGCAGGGGTCAGCCACATCCCACCGGGAGCCATCGTGCACAAGCAGATAGGCAGAATCTGAGTACCTCCCTAGGAATAAAAAGAAACAAACTTCTGTTGGATGTTGGCCTTTATTTCTGGAGAAGCAATTTTGTAGGCTTCGGGGTCAGCCTTTAAGTTTTTGCAGTACTGTTGATTTGGCTAATTTTTTTGTGGAAGTGGAAACTCAAGGTACCGTCCAACACACTTTCAGCAGTGCTACTTTTTTAGAGGAAGGAGGGAGCTGAACTCTGCATTTACTGACTTTCAAAGTAACCTCCTTAGAATAAAACTATTTTGAGACAGAAAATATATTAATTTATTTGGAACAATCAGTTCATAATTAACCAAGTTCATGTCCTGCTAGAATTCTTGATCAGGATTTTAGTAATTCAGACTTAATCACTTAAAACTTTACATTGATTCATAACTATGGAAAAAAAATTCTGATCCATTTTTTTTTTATTCTTGGAAGAGAAATATGGATCCAAATTCTTTTAGATAGCTCAAATTGCCCATTTCCCCCCTTGTTTCTGCTCAAAAAAAAAAAAAAAAAAAAAAAAAAAAAAAAAAAAAAAGTGAGATCTTTTTAAAGAGTTTGGAAGAAACTATTAATTTTTCATCACAAAGTTGCAAAGAGTGATGGCTCTAAGACAGTATCACAGGAGGTATAATTATCTATATCTGGTCATGAAGGAATTACAGCAATCTTCTTAGAGATTTACAAAGTGTAGATATAGATAGATGTCACATAAATCATCTTTGGTGACGGCCAGGTATTATAAGGCAATGAACATCCTTTAAAAACAAATACTGAGTCATCAGCTTTGATGCTGAAGAAGTGAAGGTTATGATAAACTTATGTAAGAACTGATTTAATTTTATCTCATGTCAGTGACTCATCTTTCTCCCACACAAAATAGTGGTTCTGACTCTCCTACTGTTTTGTCCTTCTACAGTAAGTAGCAAAGAAATATACTACCTAAATGCTTGTGCTTTACATTTATAGAAAACAATGCAAAAAGAAAATTGTTCCTGAACACATTTCAAAGGGTTAGGGGCCAAGAGACAATGAACTAATTTAAAATACATTTTGAGGACAAAATGTATTTTGGTGTTTTAATTTGAAATAATTTGTTTTATGTTAAAAAACAGTATACCCACTTCATACATATATATTTGAGTATATCCACTACAGTGTCACACTTCATAAAGCCCCTCTCTCACTTTCTACCATAATTACCTACACAGTTCTAATAGAAAACTCTTAGAATATGCAGAACAGTTGGAGTAAAAAATTCAAGGACTAAATAGGAAGGCATATTTCTAGAACAGGACACATGCTGTAGATGTTCATGTGACTTGTCTGTCACCTGCTGACATCATAAATGTCAAATGCTGGAGGGAGGATGATAGTGCTTCCTCCAAACACCAGCCAAGTGCTTCCAGCCAAGACCTCAATACTCTGATCAATGGAGTCTGTCTTCAGTGATGCCCTCATTTTATTCTATTTTTTTAAATAGTGTCTGTAGTCCCATACTTATTTTTTAATCCTTTTTTTAAACACTTTGGCATAATTTATCTTCATATGTTTTTTGTGTTCCTGCCTCTACAGTATAAAATTCACCACTGTCTTAGTCTCCTTGTCAATAAACAAGCTTCTCATGATTACTCCATAAAATATTTGAAGTAGCAATGCAGAAATTCCCCCTCCCATCACCCACTTACACATTTGTCAAATCTGGTTCTTACTTTACTTTGCATTTATTTTCTCTTATTCAGGTTGCATTGAACTTCATAGTTCTGCTGCAAAGTCAGTTTCATCATTTGTCCCTATTTTACACTGATAATAGTTTGAATTGCTTTTTCATTCTGTAGTTTCTACATTATCTAACCAATCTAGACATCTTTAGCTTCTCCCTCCATAGATTAAGATTGTTTTTGTTCACTTGTTCATAATAGAGGATTTTGTTTCGAACACAACATTGGAGATTCATAAAACTCTGTCTATGCTTTTTGCCCATTTAGTCATCTTGCCAGCAGTGTATTTTCCACCTTTTACTACTAATAATCTATTTTGTTTCACGTACTGGTGATGATAATTCTTGCCTTGACTCCCATATCCGCTCCCCAGCACTGCGCCTACAGCTCTTGAATAAATGATGAAACATCAGCTTTTTGCATGTGGTGGTCAGCTTGAGCCACTGTCCACTGTTTGGCTGTTGTGTTGGGTGTCTGGGATCTCCATGCCACGGCCGTGTGCTGCATCTGGAAATAAACATGGCCAGTGTAGCAAAGGTGCGCTTCCTGCAATAGATGTGCTTCCTGCAAAATTTGGTGATGTCCTTCACCCATGCCTTGTCATGAAACAGAATCAGGAAATTTGAATTGTCTCAGGAAATTTGAACCTCAAACATACAGATGTGTCCATCTCAGCTAGCTACTTAAGACTTATTTTATTATCACTGGTAAGAAACAGGCACTTCTTGGGCACAATTATTATGACATATTTTAGATACCTGCAGTAGGATGGGGTGACTCATTCTAAAAATGCTTATTTCTCTCTAGTGACTGTACAGAAAACTTAAGACCAATAACTTTGAGATACTGACATCATAAATACCCACACTTGATGATGTGATTTTTATGTGTGGAATCTCAGGCTAAGGCTGGTGAAAATTATATCACTGATTTAGATTGGTGGCTCCACCAAAATCTGAGTGATTAGCCTCTCTGAAGGAGAAGATCACTGTGCCCTTAAGTAGAGGCAGCTACTAGTTTTGAGTTGTTTTGGGGTTTTTTTGGTCTTTGTCTGACCATTAAATTTCAGCAGAATGACTTCTACCAAAAAATATTATATGTCTTCCTGAGATTCAGATTGCAAAGAACAGTGAGGAACATCAGAAAATCAGATTTTTAAAAATTCTTTTTCTCCCCCTACTTGTCCACACATGGACAAAGATGCAACAGGGAATGTGCTGACAATCACAGCTCTGGAGTCTAGACTTGTCCATGAGGCACAACAAAGACTGTATAGATAATTTTGTATATATATAGTGGAGGGGATCTGTATATATAAGTAGTATATATAATGGAGGGGAATAGTAAGAGCTAAAGACTTAAAAGAGCGGGAGCTCTTCCAGTTTTGCATATTGTTTGTTTGATTGTTTTTAAAAGGCATAGAATGCTTACCCAGAAAACAATTTCCTCATGGCGTCTGGGAGGAATCCATCATACTCCACCTGGAATTTGCTTTGAACCTTCATTATCCAGATGTGGATGGTTTGTTTAGAGGAAAATATAATTTGTCTATATGCTTATTTTATGCACTTCATGGTATGACTTGCAATAAACACATACATATCACTGTTACATGAAACAGTGGGATGGTTTAGGAGCCTAAGAATAGCAAAGAGAGTCTAATACTGATTTATACAATAATTAATTTAAATTCTATCCTTATCAACCTCGGTGACAAAATTCCATTGACATAAGCAATGCCAGAAGTTCAGTCCACGTTACTTTGTCTTTTGCTGTTAGCAAAGGGTTTGCACCATATTAAAAAATGAATGCAATTTAAAATCTCTTCTGTCTGATGTATAAAAAATGCACTTTGGTTCAAAGTGTACTGTATCAGAATGCAGTCTATTTGATGCCTTATTTGACTACCTAAAAACAGAAGCCTGACAAAATTAAGGGAGCAAAAAGCTGTTATATTTTTTGAAGGGCCTTTAGGTACATTTAGGGCAGAGGAAGCCACCCAGGGGCTACACCCAAAATGGACATTAGATCACGAGTTTTCACAATTTCACTTTTGTAAGTGTGGTCCATTTGCATATTGGGGGTTAATCTTTGAATTACAATGTCAGGTAATGAAGTCATTAACCCCAAGTTTACTTCTTCCCAACTCCTGTTTACACCTCTCAGGGCTTGAGACAGTAAGGTGTCCTTGATTTCCAGGCCTAGAGTAGAATTGTTTTGTCTGACTAAAATGTGAAGACAGTAGCTAACACTCAACATGGAGTTTAGATATAGACACTAAAGAACTGCAGGATAACAAATTAATGAAAAATCTAAAAGCTAAAATCCTAAGGCATCAATTTACATAGCACACTCAGGAAGATCTCATTAAATCTCAAACCTCATAACTGGAAAAAATATTGGTAGGTAACATGAAACAGACCTTTGTGACAACATAAGCATGTGAAATATGTACTTTATTACAGGTCAAAAAGTTTGTCTTTACCTACCCATATCATAGCCCTGTGAACACAGTGAACACATATGAAGCACATTATTGTAAAAATATGGATCTATGGTGGCCTGGCTTATAAAAATTTAATTCTCACATGATCCTTTAATCCTTCTACATTGTTGCTCTCAACATGATGTTGCAGATGAGATATGTTAGAGAACAGCTGAGGGACAGTATTTTTAAAATGCTCCTTAGCTGTAACTGATCCAAGTGAGCACTATGATTTCTTCTTCCTCAACGAAGCCAAACATCTTAGCTTAAGCTGAGCTTGAAGATAACTTTATCTCACCTGTTTTACTTTGTTCTGAAAGGGATTAGGAGCATGCACACTATCATTTGAGGGGTAGTTTATCACCTCCTTTTTATTTTTTCTCAAAAAGCAGTTATAGCTGAGATAGATAGCTAACCATTCCAATGTCCACTTCTGCTGCAGAGACCTGGTTTGTGCTCTTGCCACTGTTAAGACACATTCTTAGGAAATGAGAAGCCAGTCTTTATCTACTCTGTAATTACTCATTTCTGGATTCTGAGTATGTTGCTTAAGGAGTAAATTCTGTACCATGAAAAACTGTCTGTGTAGGCATTGAATTTAAAAAAAATGTTCAGGCTAAAAAATGTGCTTCTTTGCTAGTAGGTAAATTAATAAAGTGGAATGTGCACATTGTCTATTTGTAGAGATGTTTAGACAAGTTACTGGAGATGACTGAAAGAGAATATTAGAATTTGTACTGTATTTAAAACTAATTTTGTTTTCTTCAGATTTCAAAGTCACAGATATTGAAAATAATAATAAAAAAGAAGCAGTCTTAAATATTTCATTATTATAAGGCAACTTATTTGCAAATATTTTTAATAAGAAATATTCAGAACATCATTATATATTAAGAAATTTGTGAGTCAGTATTCTGACAGGTTATAATAAAAGAATAATTTGAGAGGGAAATTTGGCATTTTTAATCAGTTATTCTTCCATCTGTGACAACGAATGAGTTTACAGTGTTAGCTGTAAAATTAAGGTGCAATGTTGGAATATTTTTATAACAATTTTTTTATTTTTCTTTCCCTAGAACCTTGGCATCTATTTACTCATATGTTTATAGTCTATTAATCAGACCTTGAACTGTTCATTCATGTTACAAAAGAAACAAAACCCAAGATTAAAGCCAGCTCTTCAAAGCAGGTACATGTCCAGTGTGGTCTGTAAGGCCAGGATTGAGAGGCATTCCTGCATACACTCAGTTTTGAACAGAGAAACAAGTGCTTTACTGAAGTCATGAAGAGATGGAGATTAAAGGTTGTTGGGATGAATGGACATTTGTAGCCTGGGTGAAATCACGATGCTTGTGTGAAGTACATGTGTGACACAAGTTTCAAAGAACATTGCCAAAATCTTAAGAGCTTTACGGTGCTGAACACTTTCCAAAATATTTGTCATACTTGGTCTTAAAAAATAACTTCTCTCACTCTGCAGCTTCTCTAAAATAGCTCTTTTATGTTGGTCTATTCCAAACAGAGCATATGAAGTCAGAGAAGGGGAATTAGGTGCTCTGCAGGGCCACACAGCTGAGCCAAATGCGCTGTAAGGTATGGAATGGCTGAATGTGCACTTGCTGCCGTGCTGATGTAAGAAGCAGACGTCCCCATGACAGCTGTTGGGGCCACAGCCGGACAAACAGCCTCGCTGAGGTGAGCAGGGCTGCTCAGCTCTCTGGCCCCAGACCAGAATGCTAATTATTCATGCACAGCAGGATATTTGCTCAGGGAAAGGGGATACAGTTAGCAATGGATTAGATCAGCTGAAAGTTCAGCAACATTTTTTTGCAGAAGAATACAATGCAGAAAGTGTTGTTTGATCAGAGCTGACTTTCATAGCATTATCTCTTAAATTACAAAACTAGCATATGTGCTACGTTATACATCTACATTGCGGTACTGCCATGGGCATTGCTTCTGTGCAAAAACTATCCCCTTTGACTTCTAAAGTGGTAGTAATGACTTTGATTTGAAAATCCAATTTTACATGTTCAGCTGCTTTTGAGGCAAAGGTCTGCAGTGTACCTTACCCCAGCAAGAGAGGAGACATTCTGGACAAAGAGCTCTGAAAGATTTAGGAATGTCTCATAATGCCTTGGGTCCAATGGGTAAAATAAGTGACTTCTTGATGCTGTGCAACCGGCTCTCATTTTGGAAATTAATGAATTGCCACATGTCCTGTGGCCAGGTTCTCAGGTGGTTCGAGGCCAGTTTTATGCAGCTGGGTTAGTGGCCTTCTCCTGACTTTTGTTCAGAGCATACTGCTTGGATCTAGCGAAGCAAGCCACAGGGTATTGCACTTCCCCATTAGAGAGGTCCAAGATTGAATCAGAATGATACTATTTAAATTCAGCAATTGAGGACTATTAATTCCAATGTTTAGGTCAAATCAATAGGTAGTTATAAGATTTACGTGTACTATCATGCTTTCTGCAAAAAAAAATATTTGTCTCGTGCTCCTAAAACTGGCACCCAGCATTAACCCAGGGCTGAAGGAACTTCTTATGTAAAATTAAATGGTCTCATCTCCTTTAGTTGAAACTCTTTTCTCCTTCTGGAGAAAAGTAGAACAAAGCAGTCTGGCTAGGATCTGAATGCAAGATCCAGACAGACTGAGTTTACATGTTCAATATGTTTATTTTCATGCCAGACCATTGGCTAGAGAATCAGAGGTAAGGGTTATACTCAAGTATTTCCTGGAAGTAGCTTGTGCTTTTGAAAGGAAGAGGCTATTAAACAGAGATGTTTTGCTTCATCTTCTAAGAAAGTCTATTCATGCCCATCTATATGTTGCTAGATGCTCAATGAGGCGCTGCATTGACAGGGCTGCCGGGTACCAGACTGACAGTATTAGGTGCAAGCTCTGCCTGACTGGTGCAAGAGACATATCCCAAACAAGTCCTACCCAAATTACTTCTAAAAGCACTGATTTCCTTCTGCTGCTCTAGTTTACTCCTGCCTTCCCTTCCTTCAGGTCTCAGCTAACACTTCCTGGTTGCTGGTTCCAAACCATTCAGACTGAAGTTGTTCATTCAGAGAAGTTGTTGGTGCCTGTTGTGTTCAAGGCCAGTTTGCATAGAGCTCTGAGCAACCTGGTCTAGTGAAAGGTGTCCCTGCCCATGGCAGAGTGGTTGGAACTAGAAGATCTTTAAGGTCCTTTCCAACCCAGGCCATTCTATGATTCTAAGTTAGTCAGCTGGTGTCTCTTACACAAAAAAGGAAAGTACAAGACACACACCTCAATGTAGCTTACTAATATAAAAAGGTTTGGGTTGATTTTTTGCAATTACTTCTGTGAATCCTCTTCCTATGTCTAAATCTCCTCACTTGTGCTTGGTGACAGCCAAGTCCTCCTTGAACCTTGATCTCTTTGGTAAATGGAGTTTTTAATCACAGTGAAAAAGGACTTTACACTTCTCCTTGCTCCCTATTAATTCCTCTGCTGTCTCTTTCCTAGAGCAAAAAGGAGACTGAAGAAAATCCTACTTATGAAGCACCCCCATTCTTAGCTCTCTTATGCAAATGCTGCCACTTCCTTAATTCCACAGCTTCTACCTCAGGGAATTTGTTTTGGACTCTCCTTCCATTTTTGCCAAAGAGCTCACTGTTTCCAAACAAAACAACCTCCCTTCATGACCTCTTCAGTCAGGACATTAGCTTTCTCCTGAGGAATAATGTTACTTTCTTGATAACTGATCTCCTGCTCTGGTTTGTGCTGAGTCTGCCTGGTATGCCCAGCATGCTGCTGGCACCCTTTGAAGAGAAATTAAAAAGTCAGAAAGAGTTAGCAGAATTTCTGTGCAATGAAGACCTTAATGGATGAGGACAACTACTTTAGCCATGCTATCCATGCAGTTTAAGCCAGGGAAAACTTTAAAATGTATGTGTTTTACTAATGCAGTTCTATGTCAGACATAGGTACATGCTTGAGTATTTGCATGTCTTATTAATAGCCTTAAATAACCTAACACCCAATCCATGACTTGTTAACAACTTCCTTGGAATAATAAGGGATGAATAAATCACTGTGTTTGGGTAATCATGACATTAACCTTGAAAAGAAAAAAGAAAACAGATGGGAGAGAAAGAGAGACAGGAAGCCCCAAAAGACTTTGCTGCTTGAGAACATCACATCAATATAAATTTAGGTGTATATTTATATTGTGAAATTAAAGCAATGCAGAAAAAGTAGTCTTTTTTCACATCTTATTTCAGAGGAACAGCAACATTTATTTGGATCTACTTTAAATCATTTAGTCACAGATAAAACTGAATCAAGGTTAAGCCAGTTATTCTCAGATAAGAGAATGAACCCAGGCAATTTTACAAATATAAAGGCTGATTTGAGTTATACTGGTTCAATTTTTCTTCTCTATGAGTATTTAGCAATGGCAAATGAGCTAAGGCATGTGTGATCACCAAGATGAAGCTGCAGCAAATTACTTATTTATGGAACTCTTTGTTGTTTTTTCTTGGTCTACCCACAACAGAGTTAGCAAGGGAAAAGATATCAAAATCCGAAGAGTAGCATTTAGCTAAGTTACAGCTAATGGGAACTATGCAGAGACAGCAGAGTAGGAAGAAAGTGTTTCACTGCCTGGAACTGAGAGCAGGCTGGTTCAGTTTGGCCTGCAGCTGGTGATAATGTGGTGGCAGAAAGTCTGTCAACTCATTTGGCTTTCTGTCTGTGTGTTCCTTCTGCCATCCCCAGTACTACACCAAAATTAGTTCTGCCAGCAAGTGCAGTCATCTCATTTTTTTTTCTTTCAGTTCTTCAAGGAGTATATAGGAACCTGTGGAGTTTGAGGATTTTTCTCTTTCTCTGGTTTAGTGTATGATATAAATGAAGAAATGTATTTGTTATTCCACAAACCTCAACAAGACATGTAAAGTCAGGTATGTACAATCCTTTCCTGCACTTCTTAACCTTAAGTATGACGGGGTTAGTGTGACAAACTTTTTCCTGGCATAGGAGAGAGACATTAGAAGCAAAGAATGGCTCTTCCTTCACCTCATCATCAGGGACTGCCAGCATCACAAAGAACTGCAACAAATGTTTTGCCATTTTTGTTTATCACTTCTCCCTGCCATTAAGTGGCTCTTGGCCTAATGGTTATGAAGTGCTGTCAGTGGAAAGTCTGAATTCTCTAGGTAGACAATATATTTCTTCTGTTCCAATTGTCTGGAAGGTATTCTGGATTTGGGTATTGGAACTCAACTAAATTGCTGTTAGGTACGTAAACATTTGCATTCAAATCTTTGTTTCCCACCTCTGCTATTGCTAATTTTTTCTGGTAATAAGAAATTTCCTATCTTTGTACAATACCATGAAGCTTTTTGTACACTCTTCCAGTCCTACACTCAATGGAAACAGAATTGATCAAACTAATATTCATGTAAAATGGAGCTGATTTTGTTTGAATGATTTTTTTTGGTTAGTTTGTTCTTAATTAGAATTGAGAAACACTCTTTGTACCTATCATTTGTGGAAATCCTGTTGTGTTTTATTCAATAAGAAACCCCAACAGAAAAAAAAAAAACAACAAAACAACAAAATCTATGCTCTGTAAGCTAAGATGTGATTTATCATAAGGAGATTGTTAATAAACCAAGCTGTATTTAACCATTCTTTAAGTCTGGCCTTGTTGAATGAATTACTGCAATTCGACATTTTCTGGGAGAGCGCTGTGTCTAACAGAGCTCATACATCAGGAATGAGCAGGATTATGAAGTCTGGGGACCCAGAAGACCCCTTGATGAGTGTGCATGTACAGATCTAGCAATCTATATCATTACTCTTTCAACAGTGCTACTGTAAATTAATACACATGGTCCAGCACAACCAATTTGGAGATAACTTCTCTTTTGGGTGTTTTTTTGTGAGACTGAATCTAGTGACACATGTGCTTCATCTGCCCTTCAGTAAGGAACCCCAGTAAAGGGAAGATGCCCAGTGACAGTGGGAGTCAATTTCAAAGGAAATGAAGAAGTCTAAGGTACTCATTAGAACATGGGTCTAAGAAGCTGCTAGTCTCTGATATTTGAATATATGAGATGGAGGAGTGCAGCCTGGGGCTTGAAGGAGAAAATGCTTGCAAGTTTTAGTGTTTAGCAGCTTAGCACAGGTACACGGAAATGAATGCTTGGGAGTCTCTGGTAGTTGCAACAGGCCACGGCATGAACATCTGAGTGCATGTTAATTACTTAGTTATTTCTGACCTGTGACCTATTCCTTTCCTATTAGGTATTTTCTATGCAAAAGTCATTAAAATGGGGAGACTGTACAGACACCTGAAAGGCTAGACAATGTTCAGATTAAATCCAAATCCCCTACACTTTGTTACCACATTCCACTAATGGTATGAGTTCTGTTTAGCTGATGCCAGCATGGTTTTATTTATGTTAAATTTCTCAAAGTTTTATTTGCCTGCTTTAAATAAAAATAAGAATTGGTCTAAGCCTTCCAAGGAAGAACCTCAAAAGTCTCAGATTTGTAGTACAAAAAGATGAGGTAATTTAAAAGGGAAAAGAAAAAAAAAAAAAAAAAGAAGACAGATGAAGTAAAAGGAAAAAATAGTAGTGAAAAAAAAAGTTAAATAGCATTTCCAGGTTATACAGTTTCAAAAAAAAAAAAAAAAAAAAAAAAAAAAAGAAAGGTCTGCAAATAGTATACCATCTAACTTTCCAGTGTAATTTTTGAAGCCTCAAATTTGAGGGCTTGATATGCACTTAAACTGAATATTATTATCCAATCAGTCAATATTTGAGAAGAGACAGGCATAAGCTGTCATCAAGACATTCTAGTCAGCTTTTTGTTTTCCAACAAAATTTGCAGATTTGGCTTAACTGAAACATTTAGTATGTCTAACTCAATTTCCAGTAAATATTTTAAATTAAAAATGAGAAAAAGTTTAAAGGTAGCAATTAGACATTTTGTACAATAAATACTTTTCTATTTAATGCAAAAATAAGTTTTTACTCTGAAATTTCCTATTTTGTGATGTCTAAATACCTTAATTATTTTCCAGTAAAATTAAATATATTTTTCAGTCTGGTATTACTCTTTTACCGTTTTGATCACCTAAATAGTCTTGTTGCATATATTCTTCAGAAGCAGGTGCAACCAAGTCACTTTGGTCAAATATTACTACTTATGTTTTCCAGCATCATAACCTATGAAACTCTGTCCCAGCCTGGAACCATGGTGGTGGACAACAGAATAAATACTGATTAGCTATGAGTGACTGAAATTCTGACTCCATCCCGAGGTGAAGCTGACTTGGTTTACAGATTTTGACACATTATATGCTCTTTTTTTTTTTTTTTTCCTTTGCATGACCATCCATTTCACTGTGTAAGAGGCAGCTGGGAGAACAGGCTGCCTGGGCCTTGGGGTGGATGAGAACTGGCATGACCACACAGCCCCTGGCAAGGGAGTGAGAAGCATCCTGCCCTTTGCTCAGAAGACCTGTGCAAAAGTAGCCATTGCAAATGCTCAGCTTCAGCATCCTTCTGGAGGTGTGAGAATAACCATGTTTTGCCTTTGCAGGGCCTTTAGCAGGAGTGTAACAATTCTGTAAGCAGAATTGCAAATCCCAGCTACACTGCCCTGCTGCGTATTTCAGGGACAGCACCCATGCACATGTCCTGCTACTATTAGCTTTAATTAACCACGGTGAAACATTTTATAAAGAGCAACACGCTTCCTGAGAGTAAGTCATGATATCCATTCAATTGCAAAGAATAACTATCAAAGGCAAGAGCATTTACAGTCTCCCAATGCACTATAAAAAAAAAAAGAAACCAGGTAAGTAATCAGGATTTAATTTCTACCTGATTTTTTCTTTCATTTTCTTAAATAAGACATCAAAAGAACAAGATCCATTGCTTTTTCTTCACTTTTTCCCTATAAGATGCTTCAGAGTAACCCTTACTCACCAGCAGGGAAAACCCTTGTGGACCCTGTGATAAAGCTGAAGACCAGCATTTAGCTCTTAAAATCAGAAGAGCAGTCTGAATGTTCCCCAAAGCAGTTCCCATTCTCATCTTATCCTGTTAGGAGATTGAAACTTGTGGAAAGAAGACTGAGTTTTTCAATCCCACTGTAGATCTTGGAACACAGAAACCGAGAATGAAATTTTGTCTGAAATGAAGGGGCTGTGTCCCTGGCTAGTTGGCATGACAGCACACGTGGCTCTGGCTGACCTGGGGAGTGGGAAGGGGAGGAAGAGATCCTTTTGCTAGTCCTCCTTCCCCAAGGAATAAGGCTGTGGTCCTATCCCTAAAAAGTGATGTCCAGAGCATGCAGAAACAGAGGAATGTGAACAGAGTTGCACTAGCCTGCATTGCTTAGGCTAGTGCTGGAAAGGATGAAAATAGTGCCAAAAACAACAGGTGAAATAAAGCTACTGAGTCCTCACTGAGGGAGAGGAACCATTGAGCAATTGCAGAAACCAGGAGAAGCCTGGAGCCCCTTTTGGGCCTTATAATGTCTTGATCATTCATTGGCTTAGTTTCCTCGTATTTAAAGCAAAACATCCATATTACTTTTCACTTGTCCCTTTTTATTCTCTTCCAGCTTCCTTGCAACTGACACCAGACTGAGCTATACGCTTGAGTGCATTGCTGATTTTTTTTCCATTCCAAAACACTTTTTTATGGAGTGACAAAATAACAATTTTCTAACTTAGTTTTCTTGAGCCTCCCCAGATGTTTGAAAAGACTTTTGGAATCATAGGCTCTCAGAAATATTATATAGACAACTGTAATTTTTTATTTTTCTCCTTCAGCAGGTCTTTATCATTTATTTTTCCAAATTCATTGTGTAGGGATGGTTGTCAGAATGTGCTGACTAACAGGAATGCCTAATGGATGCACTGTGCATGCCAGTAGTTCTAAATTTGAAATGATTTCCAGCTGTCTTTTCTGGAATATGAACAGTACCTGCTTTTCCTCTCTATATACTGTATTTCAGATCCTTGCCTGAACAGCCAAAATATATTCTTCCCTAAGAAACTGCATAAGCTCTAAACCTTCAATTTCACTTCATTTCTCAGCTGAGTCAAAAATTTACATAATTACTCAGAACTTATTTTCTTAGAATGAATATGAATCTTGAAGGAAATAACTCAATCCAAAGTCCACTTGTTGTCTAGTTCAAAGGTTTTATTGAGTCCATTTTCATGTTGTGTGGCCAAGAACACCTTAATATTCTGATTGTTGACTAAACATTTTAAAAAATACTTTAAAATATTCCATTAATATAGTCAAATCAACAGAGCATTGTTCTGAATCTGTACAAGTTTTCTCCAGGAAGAAATTCCAGACCAATAGAAGCCATATTTTCTGAGCATGACATGCCAAGTGAATAATGCATCAAAAGATTGTATTTTCTTTATTTACTTTCTAAAATGTGAATCACCAACAATGACAACAGAATTCTAGAAAGCAACCACTTCTTCCAACCATTTCTCTGCTTTAATGAATCATCTAGAATGTTCTACATCTGGAAAAGGAGTGCCTTTGGGTGATTTGTAGCCACAGATTAGCTGTGGAAATTCCTGAACATCCTACAAAGCCTTGCTTTTCATAGGCCAGAGCCAAAGCTGGGGTCTTAGTGGGGATTACAGTAACTAGACAGGAATTCAGTGAGACATCACAAGAGGCACCTGCATTACAGGTACCACTTGAGGTATCTGTAGTGCACATTGAAGACCATGAACTCCAGAGCAACTTCCCTTGATGTCCAATAGGGATATGGGTGTAACTACAGGAAGGGAAATACTGTGTCAAGGGACTCACAGTAGGAGGTCTTGAGCCTCTGGTCCTCCTCGACCATTGGAACACAGAGAAATTGCCAGAGCATCACCCACATAAAATCTGCCTGGGTTATTTTCTTTTTTCTTTTTTTCCCCTCTGTATTTTTACTATAATCTTGAGGAGTAAGGCTCTGCTATTTGGCTAAAGGATGTCACTCAGTTTCAGTGTGAAATTTCCTATTGAGTTTCATACTGTTGCTTCATAAAGGTCTTCACATGCTGGATTAGATGAGGCCACAAAATTTAGCACTCTGTATCTTGCAGACCTGCTGAGAGCAGAAGCTTAAAATGGAGAAGGTCCAGTTTAGATAGATGAATAAAAATCTAATTCTTACTCCCTTTGAAAAAAAACTAATTCTATGTCCCGGAATCAAGACTTCGGTTGTGTCATGGAAAAGTATATTTTTATCATCCTTTTTATCATCAACTCTTTCTTGTTGTATATGTTAACATTGGATTCATAATCAATACAAATTTTTTTCAACCAAGACGTCTCCAGTACCTAGTTCAATAACATTACAGTCTTGACACAGACATGTTCCATAGGAATGAGTGAAATGTCTACTTATCCTGTATGTTATCATTTGAAGAGTTCAACTTCAGTGTCTTCTTCCTCATCTGAGGATAGAAATATCTTTATGTTCAAGACAAGGCATGAAGAGATACCAGTGAATACCAAAGGGACAGTTTTTCTTGAAAACATACTAATACTGTGTAAGTGCAAACTGAATAAAAGAAACACAAGGCAATTTAAACCCCAGCATTTTCATATTTATACTGGTTATAAAAGTTACACCACTTTTTCTTTTACTGTCTGCTCTCCCAAATATACATATAATGAAAAGCAATAGCTCAAACAGTGGGCAGCAGTATAAATGGATCTCTTTGTTCATTACTATTGTAAGAGATCCATCCCTTATTTCATCAAAGTAGAACTGCACTTGACTAGAAAGCAAATATTGTGTTGAATTCAGCACCTCTGCAACCAAAAACATTTTTCTACCACAGCTCATCCATCTGTCACACACATCATTCAGAATTTTAAACTGTATTCTGAAAGTGGGAAGACAGATCTATTTCAGACTACTGTCTCTTTTTCCTTCATCCTACCTCTTTCAGATATCCTCTTTGGATTTCAACTTTTCTGTTTACATGTTAATGCTATATGGAATTAATTTCTGCTAAATCCCACTGAAACCATGGTTGCCTTGGCTCAGTTTCACCTTGGCTCCGGTGATTGCTCCACCTTAGCTAAGTGCTCTTAGACCAGTCCACACAGAGCGATGTTCCTGCTCCACTTTTATCCTTTGCTTTCCAGGTCTGGAAATGCATGATTTCCTCCCTGAGGGGATAACACTTGTGAAATACTTGGACAGTATGGTCTTATGATCCTAGAATTTAACTGAACAGTTGAATAAGTGTTTAAACTCAGTGTAGAGTGTTTATTTAAAGCAAAAATGCATTAACAGCTCAAAGTGTAAGGATTTTGCTGTATCAATTGCATATATTCCAACTCCACACATAGTAGAGGGTGATGGGAGTATGGAAAACTACAGTTCCTTAAAAATACCTCCATCTTGTGATGCATACATGGCCAGAAGTGTAATTAAGAGCAGGGAGTTTATAGCCTCTAGACCTGGGACACAACATATCACTGCCTTTCCCTCTAGGTAGGTCAAGACCCCTTCAGTAGGAGCAACAAATTATTTTCACATTTACACCTGAGAACAGGTCTCTCAGCTAAAAAAAATGCTTAAGTAAAAAATTCTTAGTGGACAAAAGTGGCATGAAGTGAGGGAAAATGAATGAATGTTGGCCTATAGAAAGTATGCACTTCCTGCCTTGGAACATCTGTGATAAATCCTATGCTTAGCCAGAAGAAAAAAAAAAAAGGTATAAAGCACAAGAAATTAACTAGAATTATTTTAAAATATAAACTACTTTGTATTGTGGTTAAATATATCTAGCACTTTCTAGTGTTTTAGGATTTGGAATTCACAAGGGGAAGAGAGAGGCTTCCTCTGCTTTCTCCTTGCCAAGAGCTGTTCCCCTCTGCTACTGTATTTGTGATGGTTACAGAAAAGAAAGAAAAAGAAGCAGTAAGCATTTTTCAGGAATTAACAAAACCCCTCAAAAAGGGAATGCTTAAAATCATAAGAGTGTGCACATTTATGCATCTGTCTTTTGCAGACAGTCCTCCAGTGAGTGAAGCTCCATAAGAACATTGCTTGAAAGGCTCACAGCAATAGAAGGAGCCTGCTCTGCAGGGTGCAGGGTAAGCAAGGCGTCAGATGAGACTCCATGAAAAGTAGCTTTTTATTTTCTATATCACATTATTAATCAGAAGCTCTCAGAAAAGATAAAATATAGAAAAATTCATATTGATATCTGCCATACAGATTTTATATTTTAGCACCTACCTAAAGCAGCTCAGGCTAATGCTTGCCAAGAAAAAAAAGTAGCTCTGGAGAATATCAGCTTGTGTTACCTGTGTGAGCCAGGCTTCTGTGGAGATGTCTGTGGCAGATTGCCAGCAACACTCTTGGGAACCCTACAACCCAAGGCTGTATGCTCTTAACAACTGTGTTTTTCAGCCTTTATTGCATGCCTTTAAATATTTTCTAGCCCTACTGTAGACTCCTGCAGTGTAAATTTAAGTATGCTGGCTGTAAACTTGCTTTCTTAGTTGTTGTTTGTGGATCTCTTAATAAAATCACATTATTATTATCTCAGATAACTATCATGGAATGAAACCCATTAGTCTGGAATTTTATAGGTCTGCTCTGGAATAAGTTACCTTCCAAGGAATATTAGAGTACATTTTATCTTTAAAAAGGGGTAAGGAGGAAAAAAAGCATTTGCTTATCAGTGTGTTTTCACAGTAATAGAGCAGTACCCCCATTCTGATGCATCATTAGGGTTATAAGTAGCATCACCAGTTTGTCTCAGCTGCTCTATTGCCCTCGTTGTCTCATTAAGTTTATCTGATAGAACTCATTCACCTCCAAAGTTTCTTAAAGCTTTGTCTGTCCACATTTCCTCTCAGGTTGTCTTTGTAGAGATTTAGCTGTTTGTCTTCATTAAAATACAATTCCAGGGCTTTTCCTGCTTTCTCCAGATAACAGATGAATTAAACCACTGATTTAGCTATAAAAAGTAAATGACAAGAAAAATATTAATGGTTGGAGCTTTTTTAGGATATACACAGGTTTTTCTTCCTCTAAATTTGCACAGAATTTGCAGACTTCACTCTACAATAGAAACAGAAAGACAGACATGTTTAAAAAGGCAGTTGCCAATGCACAGTGTCCTTCTCTCCCAAAAATGCTTATCTATCACTTATGAGGTTCAAGAGACCCTCAATGCAGCCTCAATAAAAAGTCTCTCTGTTTTCTTTAATGCCAACACTAGTAACTGTCCCCTTTAAGGATTTGTTTTATGAGGTACATGGCTCAGACTGATGTCAGTGCTTTAACACTACATTTGATCGGTTTGTCAGCAGTTATTTTACCCAGCACTTTCTAGGAAGTTGCATTGGGAAAGCACTTCCTTGTTGCTGTACCACTCCTTGTGTCCACTCGGGGACTCCTGGCTCGCTCTGGCACAGTGGACAGCGGGGGACTCTTTCCCATGCCTCAGGAGGTTGGGAGGGCAGCTAAGGCTTTTGGCCTTGCAGGGTGAGACACTTGCAACGATGGTGAAAACAAGGAGTAGACTCCAGTCAGGGGTAAAATCCAGGTTTATTGAGGAGAACTCCAAAGAGATCCACAAGCCAGGGGAACCAACCAAGAGAAGCCCCTCAACTGGTCTGTGCAGCACAATATAAACAGGGGGTGGGGAAACAGGGGAGGAGATCACCACCCACCAATGGGAATGTTTGGGGGAGTGGAAGGTGGGGAAACAGATACAGGGGGAATCCAATAGGGGAGGTAGGAAGGAGGGACCCCTGGCCCTCATCCAATCACTTGATGCCCTTTGTGGAAGGTTCTGGATGAGGGGGATGGGGAGTCGAGTGATGGACAAGGCACCAGGGAGGGGACAGGGGAATGATCCAGCAAACTGGAGGGAGATTGACATCAGGGAAGGAGGAGGGGATTGACATACTAGGAAAGGGGTAGTTCAGGGTAAAACCATGGTGGGGGGGTTAAAGGGATGAACCATTACAGAACTGGTACAAAACCATGAAACTTAAAAGCACAATAAAACATTTTCTAAGACTTAGGAGTGATGTGGGTGTTTCCTGAGTGACTGAACTTGTTTCAGAGGCAGTCAGCTGCCTATTCAATGGTGGTACCAATGCAGATTTTCACTCAGAACACCTCACTTTCAAAACTATTTGTGAGAATATGAATCCTTTAATTTTCAACAGCTACTAAAAGCCAATTTTAGCAACATATTTATTCCCTTAAAAGTGTAAATAAAGTTTCAGATGTGATGGTGACACAGAGGAAAATCATGACTCCTAGAGGATAATCCTATTAGACACCTGCTTACAACCCTGTGCACTTCAAGGTGCTTGAAACAGTTTTGGTTCTGGGAACAGTGACATTTCTGAAAATAGCATATTTACATTCTTCCACAATTTAACCGAGTATGGTGGTACAATATGCAAATTTAGGGGTCTGATTGCACTACATCTAGATGAAGCCTACATTTTGCCAGTCACTTTTATACAGCAACTGCCAGTACATCAAAAGGATGACCACAGCTTTTTCTTGCAGGCATATCTCTCACATTTTGCATTTGTAAGGCAATTTGGAAATCTAATCAGGGAGTGGATTCTGCAGAACATTACCCTGGAAAAAATGTTTCATTGCAGCTGAGTATGAGCCTTTTCTGAGACATGAGGTAGCTACAGGGACTCTAGCAGATGCAGAATCATCTCCTGTGGTAAGTGGATGGAACAAATCTATCTGGTGTCAGTGACAGTGGAGTGGAGCTCTAGTGGACAGTTCTAGTGGAGTGAGGCATTGGTGCAGAATCAGTGTCTCAACACCAAGTACCTACCACCACATGCCTGCAGTAGTCTGAGGAACATCCCAACAGGGAGATTTGCTGGCATATACTTCAGATTCCTCCTAGTTCATGCATTTAGTCTTTCTTCCTATTATAGCCAAGATGTGAGGAATAATAAGGTGCATTCCCAGGTCTCACTCTTGAGATGGAATCTAGATGTATCCAGTGGTGGATGTTGAGATCTAGAAGCTCCTGGTTGATCTGTTTTGTGGAGGTTTTTTGCAGGGTTTGTCTACTTTAAGTATGCTAGAGATTAGCTGTACAAGCCTGGTCTACTTTCTACAGAAACCAAAAAGGGTTAAATAAAATAATGTTTTTTGATAAATTCTCCTTAACTAACATACTAGTTATAATGTTTGAAAGACAGAAAAGGATACAATCAGGCACACTTGTTTGTCATACTCAGACTCAAAGCATTTGACTTTTGTGAAATGGACTTCACATCCCAGGCACCTGCCAGCAAAAGCTAACATTTCCTGGCTTGAACACAAAACTTTCATTATCATATCTACACTCTATAGTTAAAGAAATTCCTAATGTTGCTGTGCCTCCAAGAAAACTTATTTAGTTAATATGCTCTAGGGAAGGCTGATGATGAATTTGCACCTTTCTCTGCATCAAGACCCTCTGTGGTGGATTTACTGGCAGAAAGGTGAAGAGGTATGACCTGGTGTAGTATGCAGGGTCCTGGGCCCCATGGTCAATTTGTGGCTTCCTGGCCGCACAACCCTTTAATTCAGACTGGATTTATATCTGCCTTTGGACCAAACCAGAGATCATAATTTACAGGCTGCCTTAATTAGCACTTGGCTGTCAGAAGGGCTCATCAGTATATGTACATCCTCAGGGTGCTGCACAGATCCAAGTTTTGCTAGGAACAGTCTTTCCCACAAGACTTCTGAGGGGGAGAGAAATTGCATCCCCACTGTCAGCTTTCTTCTACCTCTGCTGTGTGAAAGGGGCAGCAATGGGGCACAAAAGCTCCTCGCTTGGAGAGAAATCCATTGTGCTTCTTCACTCATGCTAGCCAATAGGGTGAAGTGGAAATCATGGCTCTAATTCAGGTGGTTATTTTGACAGAAGAACATTTTAGGCAGCCATGATGATTTAGAATGGAATGAGTGTCTGCGCCATCATTTCTAAAAAATGGTCCAGACCATGTTCGAACTGCAGTGCAGAGTAAATACAAACTCATGAAAAGCCTTAACAGTAGCTTGCCTGTGGATGTACTGGGAACGAGCAGAAGTATCAATGACTGATGTCTCCAGGTCAGGCTGGCTTAGCATACTGCCCCATGGCTGAATTGTGTCTTTCATAGAAATGTTCTCATTAAATCCAAATGATCACAGAACCCAAACAAACATATTACTGCAATGATTGGAAGCTCGAGATCACTGCAGTTCCTTTTGAACCTTTAATTTTCACAGCTTTTAATGTAAAGAGTAAATAACTAATTAACCCTTATGGTGTGATTTTTATAATTTCTATCCTGTCTGACTTGTCACACCAGGGTGCCTGGACCACCTGTCTGCCAGGTACCACTCCTCCAAAACACCTAGACTAGCACCATCACAGATCACTGCCCGGAGTGTGGGGATGTGGCACTGATTTCTCCCACTACCTAAACAGTCAAATGGAGCTGGTTTTGTTTTCCCTTCTGTTACTTACCTTAATTTGCAATGCTGGACTGCTGTTTTAGGAGGTCCTAACCTTCCTGAAGTACTAAAGGATATGGAAAGTCTGCCTCTTGCTGTTTGTTGTGACACCAAAACTGTGTGCTATGTGATTACAGGACAGAGAACTGTCCCTACTTTTAAACCCTATTCATTGTGTTATCAGTGACTGGTTTCTTAAATGTCTGTACAAGACACCTTCATGATCATTGAGCTTTTATTTTAAAGAGCTTTAGTGCGGGTGAGGAAATAAAATAAGAAAGATATTTCTAGCACAGTCCACAGACACAAACTTAAAATTTAAACCTTGGCTATCCAGTGGAAGGAATATGTTTCTCCTTGCCCCTTAGGAAAAACTCTATATTTAGGAATAATATACTAGATTTATTTAGCTACCATTGGAGCTCAGATTCACAGCCCCACTCTCCTCTCTCCTTCCCTCAAAACCAAATTCTAATAAATAGCCTCAGAAAGCACTCTGTCTCTGTGCCAGGCAGTTATTTACTCAGCAGGAGTTAATTGAGCTCAAGGTGATGGAGCCCCACATTTCAGGATGCTCGTTTGCTCTGGGAACAGCAGTGCAGCTTCTCACTTTTCAGTGCTTTTCTCCCCCACTGTATGTTACACCCTCGCAAAGCCTCAGGCAGATATGCTTGGGCTCATTTGGAGCTAGCAACACTGGTTGAGTTCTGCAAGTAAAAAAATCAATATGAAACAGGCTGAGATCAATCTGAAAGTGTCCCTGCAAGAAAAGACACCCTAATTTAATTGGCTTTAAGAACTGCACTTTTAGTTAAGGTCCTTGAGTAAATCAAAAATCTAGTGAGCAAGATCACAGAGAATTAGGTAACAAGTAGTCAATACCTTACTCATATATTCCCAACAAAGGTAAAGAAAGCCAAGTGGATATTAAAGCCTGCACCGTTACTAAGACCTGCCATAAATGTACAGTGATGTCATGGTTTGACCCTGGCGCAATGCCAGCACCCCCATGAAAATGCACCTTCCCCAACTGAATGCTGTGAGATGCAATCAGGAAGAGAGCAGAGCAGGCCCAAGCTTAAAAACAAAGGAAAAAACTTTGTTAGCCTACAACTACAATAAAAGGAACACACAGAATTCAGGATGAAAACCTTCCAAAACATTCCTCCTCCCCCCACCCAATTTCCACCAAAACACAGTGCGACACAACTTGGACCCTCAATCAAATTACCACCCTTCAGATAATCAATACTCAGTCCATCAGGGGAGAGAGGAGTCTCTCTTGCACCATAGACCCCCCAGGAAACAGTGTGCCAGTGTGACACTCTCCTTTCCATGTCACAGTGCTCTCACCACCGTGCATGGACAGATGGCTCATAGGGCTCCTTTAAGGATTCTTTGCCAAGGACCAAAAGAACAACAGTTCAGTTTCTCATTTTTGGGACATCAGTCCCCCCTATTTTCTCCTCCCCTGGGGCCAAGAGTCTCAAGAACAGAGATCTTCTTCTTCCTGAAGACAGAGGGCACCACCACACCCTCCTCATCACTGCAGCAGGTCTCTCTCTTGGCTCCAACCATTGCATCCCCCTAAAAATGCAGTCTTTCTTGCAGGAGAAATTGGTTCAGTCTATGGCTATACAAGAAAAGTCCAGCCAAAAGCCACTCCATCATCTCCTCCTACCTAGGATTCTTTCCCCATCTTCTTCTGACATCTCAGTCCCAGACCATCTCTCTTCTCTTTCAGATCAAGGAGGATTAATATTTCACAAAACTTTCATTGTCCAAGAAGGGGTTAAAAGTCTCAGACTCCCAGGATGGCTGGAATCTTGGCCCAGAACTCCAGCTCCCAGGGCTGGGCACCTTCCCCCCGCCCCCAACCCTTTCTCCTCTGCCTGCATACTGCTGGCACAGCCTCTGTCTCTTTCACTCTCTCTCCCTGTGGGCAGAGGGAACAAAGACATCTCAGATTTTCTCCACCCTTCCATCCGCAGGGCCGGCCCGGTTCCAGTCCCTTCACACCCTGGGCCTACTTCTCCCAGGCCACATGGCTTCCCCCACCATGGCTGGGCAGGAGAGTCTGCACTGCACTCTGACCAGAACCAAAGAGAAGGTTCCCCTGGGTGTTCTCTGCTTTTAACCCCCTGTGTTCTCAGAGGCGTATCTGGTCACTCCAGGTGCCAATATCCAAACCTGACCACTGATTGGTTTGACCCCAACTTCCTGAGAAAATTAACTTCCCTGTCAAACCATGACAAGTAGACATATTCCAAAATCTTGGAGAGCAGGGGGAGGATGTGGCTGTGTGACAGGCAATGTGCCTGCACAGCTGCAGCTCTTTGGGTGGCACAGGTGCAGAGGCTTGGGCAGTGCCCCTTATAGGATGTGCAAATATCAGGGACCTTCCAGCAGCAAACTTGGGGTTGTTGCAGTGAAAGGGAGAGGAAGCAGAGGGATATCAGAGTATTGACTGATCCCAGGAAGGAAGGGAGGCTGAGAAGAGGCCATTAAGAGTCTGGATGAGGAAGGGCTGGATAGAGGATGGTAAAGTTCAGGGAGGTTGAGTGCAATCAAGTAATGTTGTGTGTGACTTTGGGAAGATCATAGGTATCTCTGCCATTTTGTCTTGTTTCCCCTACAAATTAAGACACTAAGAAATAAATAGACATGGATTTGTACCTTTTCACTCCTGTGAATAACACAGATCATAGCTCTAAGGTACAGATTCTTTGAACCTGTGAGGGACTAAAATAATCAGTCTGAGAACAAAATATTTAGGCAACCATTAAAAATTAGGTTTTTCAGAAGGCATTTACAGTGCAATGTTTTCCTATGTTGATATCACATATAAAATAATATCTCTCTGGCACTGGGTAAATGCTGGAGAGTTTGGATATTTTGAAGCCAAACATACTTTCCAATTTCAAGTTTGTTTTTTTTTTATTTATTTTACTCATATTCTAAGACCAGGACATGACTTATTCACTTTTATCTTATTTTCTGACCTGGCATTTGATGATACTTTGTTCTAAGAAAAGTCTTTCTAAGATCAAATACTGAATATGCATTTGAAAAGAAAAGAATTTGCGTTTGTCTGTTCAGTGAGATGAACAGGATGGAGAAACAAATAGAGAACAGACATGGTAATCTTCCAAATGCTATTTCATGCATAGAAAACTTGAGTTTCTCCTAGTTTTGTTTTCTCTTGGGGAAAAGGTAGAGATAAGGCACAAAATACTCTAAATAGCCCTCTCAGTTCAGAAAACATTCTTTTTTTAAAATTAATTTCTAATGATAAGAAGTACTTTCCTGAAAATATATTAATTGATTTTGACTTACAAGCCTTTTTTTTTCCCAAAAGCATTGTCAACGCATTAAGCACTTTGTTTAGTAACCTTAGACACACATCCATAAATCAAATATTTACGCTGCTCAAGATCTGTGTAAAACAGGGTCATGAGTAAATCTGAAATTCTTTAGATAGGAACACATGTCCTGTTTGTCACAATGTTATGTATTTCCCCATGTTCAGGTTTCAGCTTATGAGTTTTCCTTCAGAATTTACTGTTAAGAATAAAACATGATAACGCATATACGTTGAGATGGTTAGGGCTGTCTAGAAACTAGAATTCCTATACTCTAGGAATTTTCAAAATGAAAAATTAAAAAGACCTCTATTTAAAAACATGGTATGTGCTTGTGCACTCTCTGAGCCCCATTAAAAAACCAAGCGAGCAAACAAAACAAAGGCATAAAGAAGTCTTCACCTTCAAAAAGTCAAACACTCTTTTACTTCTGCCTTTTCAAGGAGTCCTTAAAACTAACACAAACACTGGCATTTCAGTGATCATAAAGCCAGGCAGGTCTGAGATCTGGAAATCGATGTCCCTGAATGGAGAGCCTGGCCAGCAGACTCCGAGGCTGGCAGTTCCCCGTCAGCCTTCTGGGGGGATTGCTGCAGAGCCAGATATGGTGGCATTGCTGGCAAGATGCCTACCACCCCATCCTTCAGCTGTCCTGATTCTGGTGGTGTTTTTTGACCTGTTGAGTTTCTGAGGCAGGGGGAGGGTGAAAAGTAGGTTATGCTCTCGCAAGTCCCAGTACCACAAGCACTCGCTTCCAAAATTCCCTGGAGAGTGAAGCCAGATATAGCATGGCCACCTACTAAGAAAGAAATAACAGTCTGAATATTGAAACCATTCTACTAATGCATTTCAAAGAAACTACTTTGTAAAGGACAACAAAGTGTAAACCATGTGAATGACTCAAGCCAAACAAACAAAACCACTCACATATGAGAGTCCAACAATGGCAGGGAGAAGCACGGAGGAAAACAGTAGCTTTTGTACCAGTGAATAACCACATTCACTGTGGTACGGTTGTGTCTCTGCAACGTGATGCCACTACCTGTCTTCCTTCAGGTTAGTGCTCAAACCCTGCGGCAGAGGAGGATGAGAATCATTGCTGTGGGCCACACTGTCTATCCCTGGTTCAGCTTTCACTCTCCTGTGAGAAGCTCATAGTTCTTTGCCCATATCTCCCATCCAAAAAGAGTCAGTTATTTTCTGTCAGTCCCAATCTTCTTACTTCACTTTTTAGTTTTTGAATGTGATTTGACCCAGAAAAACATAATAAATGTGCAATTGCTTCTTTCATTAGACTTATTAGCACTCTCACACTGCTCCATCCCTACTCAAATCACAGTGAAATAGCATTTTCTTAAAAGGTGCTGAATAGTATTATGGGAGACACAATAAAAATACTTTGTTGGAAAAAATTTGCTTTATTATCAGTTTTTCTCTCTGGGACATTGAAAATGAGTGAAAGCTGTTATTTTGTCATAAAAGGAAGAGCCTAGCACCTTTCAATTCGCTAGCAGGCAGGGAAGATGTCTAGGTGTTTTGAAAAACCCAGTGGTGATTAATTAGAGAAACTACTAACTTGTGCAACATATACCCATTTCTTAACATGGCATTTCATACAGAAAACAAAGTCAGACACTATACATTTGCTGTGGATAAATAACTCCTTTCAAGCCAGAGGCAGTTAAGTTTATAAAAGATGAAACTTGCATACTATGTAATTGTGTTTTCCTTCTCCTTTAGACCTAATTTGTGACTTAAATCAGTTTTGGTTACCAGTTCCTTCCTGTTTAGACATGTAATCTGCAAGGCAAAAAAGAGAAATTGAACCTGTCTTTATTACCTGAATTCCCTCTTCAACACATCCTGCCATTTCTGAGGTTCATCACTTATCAGTGGAGAGTTTTGTATCTCAATGTAGTGTGGGAATAAGAACGTAAAAAGCTAATTCAAGCAAAGTACAAAAAACAAAGCTCTAATTAAAAAATGAAGATTGACAATATAAGTTGTCAGAAACCTGTACATCTTTTTCCCATAATTATTTACAAAGAGAAGAAAGCCTCTTTGCAAAAACGTTCCCATAAAATGAAAATAATTTTTCAAAGGGCATTGTCTAAATGTTGCTCAACATTAGCAAACTGTGAGCATCAAACCTGTTTTGATATGAACGTGCTGCCCAGTGCCAGCTTTCCCACGCACTGACTCTGCTGCGAGGCATCCTGCTCCCTGAGGCCCATGGTAGGAAATGCTGTCAGCATGTTACTGTAGCTCTCTGCAGAGACTGTTGACTGTGGCAATTGTTTGCTAATCTCTTGGCTGGGTTGCCATTTGTTGAGCACAGCATTTTTAGGAGTGGTCCAAGATGACCACACTTTTTTGTCATCTTTAGCTAGTCCCTCAGGCTGATGTCAGGTTTTGAAGTTCTTTGTCGTCTGGTGTCACACTGTCAGAGCCCATATATTTTAGTTTATCTGATCATTACCATTTTTTGCTGGAAACTTCATGTTTCCTTCACACAGGTGCATTAAAATCTGGTGGGAAAAGCCATAACTGAAGTTATGAAGTTATAACTGGATCAAAGTGTTTTGAGGGGTAAGGAACGTGGTAAAGAACATACTAGTCCCCCAGGACAGCATACCTCTGGTTAATAAGAAAATGTTGGTAAAGGTAACATATAACTGCTGCAAAGGGGGGGATGTAAACATGGGATGGAGCCAGGGCAAGAATGAGTTAATACTGTGACTGATGTGTGATTGATGTGTAACCAGCTGTACACCTCAAGACTTGCCAACAGTCTGCCAGTGGAAGGATTGCCTGTACTGAAAATACAGCAGTAAAAAAGGAAGAAAGGATGTTGTGTGGGATGTTGTGTCCTGCCGCGCAGGACAAAAATGCCTGCTGTTGCCTGAATGGACAGCAGTCTGCAGTTAGTGTTAGCAGGATAATACTAAAGGTCACACGTGCACTTTTTTGAAAGGGAGAGCATTCTGTGCTCTCATTTTTCTTATTAAGTGAGTGAGAAGACTAACCAGTTCTCTTTTTGTCTCTCGAAGCCAAAAAAAAAAAACATCCCATGAGCTCATGCTACAGATTTTAATTTTTTTTCTCTTTGTGCTTGGAGTGGTCTGTGATTTTCTGACCAATGGGAAAGATATTGGCTGATGGACGCCAGGCAAAAAGCAAAGCATTAGAAATGGAGTGGATCTAGTAGACATATGGAACTCTCCCAAGATCCTTCTGCTTTACATATTTTTCCTAGTTTGTTCACCTGGGTGCTTCCTTCAAGACCATTATGGATTGTCTAAGATTGATAACCAAAAAGTTTTTAAGAAGAACTATCCAAATAGTCTCTTTAGCTCGTTAGCTGTCATGTCAAGAATATCTCTGGGAAAAAAAAAAAAAAGAAATTATTCCAGCATAAAATTAATATGAGTGAGAGAGGAATTGAGTTGTGTGTTTTGACAATTTTCTCTTGCTGTGATAGTCAGTTTATTTTGACTGGCACAAGTTTTAGCATATTAGTAGCAAATGTGAATTGCTTTGTGAAATGGAAATGCAATCAAGTTCACTCATTATTGTAGTCTAACATTCTAATTCAATACATTCCTTGGATTTTGTTTATATAGTACTTTTGGCTAAAATAAGGAGTGTATTCTTTTATTTTTACAAGTATCATGGGGAGCCTGGCAAGTTAAATAATCAAGTTAAAAATACACTACTAAGACTCTTAAAAGTGGCTATAAAATCTATCTTATGTAGCTTTTTTTTTTTACTTTCACACACTGCACTGCTATTGTATTTTAAATTCTGGCAAAAAAAGGCTGAAAGTCAAGCTGCCACATTTTCAGTACCTTTTTTTTTTATTTTCAGCACCCTGTGTAGTTCTTCTCCACCTCTGATTTCTGGCTCCAACATTAGCCACAGAAAACAATGCTTCTTCCCCTCATCCCTTGAACATCTCTTCACAACCACACAATTTTTGTTAGAGAACATTTGAACAGTAGACAAATCCTCTGGGATACTTTTATGGAGTTTGTGAAGATGCAAGCTGTGAATTGGTTTCTTCTGATGCTACTCTGCTTCTGGCTCACTGGCTGCGATTCATCTGGTCAAAATAGGCTTCTTCCTGAACTAATGTGAGCATCTAGTTAGCCTTTTTTTTTGTTGACCTTTGCAAATTTCTACTGTCTATTGAGATATCTAAATTTAGACGCTAAAAGGTCTCTAGGTACACAGATCACCTCTCCTGCACATCTATAGAGCAAATATCTGTGTTTTTATGATCTTTGCATGCCCTGCCCTGCTTTTTAGACACCTAAATTATACATGTAGTGTTTTAAAACCACAGCATCCAGTTCTTCTGAAGCAATCTGTTTCATCCATGAGAAGCAAATTAGCAATACCATCTGTGTTTTTCCTGGCACAAATGGAGGGCCCAGGAAGAGCATAATTTGTCACAACACATATTATTTAGCATAAAATGAGGCAGGTAGGCATTATTGAGAGGCAGCAGAAAGGCTTAGCTGGTGTTAATATCCAAAATAAGGTGTATGAAGAGGCTAGAGAGTTTGAGTGCTTTAAGGAAGTGAGTTGGAGTGCTTTAAGTTTGGGTTTGGGCAGAATCTGGACTAGGGAGGGGAGATGAATGCATGAGTTTTGGAGGGTTTCATGTCCTGAGACAGGACTTGAAATAAATTGAATATTTATACTGAGGCATGTGATGACAAGAGGTGGTATACAGAAGGAAGGTTTGGGAGGAGATGATATTCTGAGGCCCTCGTCCACTTCAGCTTCTTAGGCTTCACAGGTAAGGCTGTTGAGACTGAACATTGACATTACAACTCTGGTCCTCAGCAGACCATGGACTTATTGAATACTTGGACTGTGGCAATAAATGAGAGGACAATATCAGGATATGGAGAGAAAATGTAATGAAGATGACAAGTGGGGTATGCTAATGAGAAGGTGAAAAAAATATTCTCCTGCTGATCTCAGTTTTTAACATGTTTCTGAGGATACCAACATACCTAACGGCTGACACATATTTCGTGAGCCTTTCTCCCTGGGCTATTCCAGGAATTTAGAGACCATTTGGCAAGCAACAGTGTTGTCACAGGGTCTCAGTGCTTTATCCTGCTCCCTCCTGTACTACTTCATCAAGAAATGTCTACTTCCATGTCTTAGGTATGTCATTCTTTCCAAGGATAGATGGAGCACACAGACAATGTTATGTCCAGAAATGATCCTACTGTGCACAGCAGACTTTTGTCACATGTAATGCAGGTGCACTTCTGGGCTCCAGTGCCTGGCTGTTTCAGTACAGCCCCACCTCTGATAGATGAGTCATAATTGAAGAATTAAGAATTAATTCTTAATCTTTGAATCCTATTTGAAGATATAATCTGAATGCCTGTTTTTAGCTTACCACTTAGATTAATTTATGTGGTTTGACTGTCTAATGATGTTCAGTCTGAAATCAAGGCTAATTGATGCATGACTAACAGCTTTTTCCAGTTGTGCTCTCTATACTACATCAGCTATGTTTGGCTAAATAGACTGCATTGTTCAAAACCCAAAAATCTTTCCTACTGTTTCTTAAACAATTTATGGTCTCAAAATGTTAAAAAAAGAAATCACCAAACAAAGGGACCTGCTAATAGAGTTGCTGACGCTTCTCAATTTTTACTAACAGCAAGGATCCACTTTTTGGAACTTCACTCAAAGAGGGAAGACAAATATTTTATTTACACAGCTCATTATTTATATCTGGTGTCATGGGCGTCCTTTCATTTCTCTATTGGCTTCTAAATCTCTCCAAAGAGAACTGCAGCTGTAAGCAGATGAGATTCTCTGATCCTGGCAGAGAACCATTCTTCAAGAGTAGAGTCCTACAGGGCAGTTTGATAAAGCAGACTGTTAGCATCAATTCTGTATTGAAAGATCTATCCTGCTGTCTTATCCTCTTATTTTTGCTCTTTTATAAAATCTCATCTCCAAGTCACAAGAATGTCTTTGACATCAAGCTGACTTTCAGCTGACTTTCTGAAGGAGTCAATTCTGCTCATTTACTGTGAAAGACAGAGGCCTCTTAGAATTGCAGTTCAGTCTTTCCAAGATCTCAATTGCCCTCTAAAATATCTCCACTCCATGAACTAAAGAAGGATGGTGCAACCCTAGACATCTCAGCTGCCTAAGGGGCGGCTTACATTAGTGTCCTTTTTCTAATCAGAAATGCATTTTAAGCCAAATGTCTCTAACATGCCTATTTTCTATGCTTTGATTCATGAGCTGTGTCAGAGCACATGAAATAGATTTCATGCTTTTTATACCAAGCTGGAACATGTTCTCCAGAAGTTCACATAATGTGCATCAGTTACTAATAATTTCTTGATCCATGGGACTAGAGTAGAGCCAAACAGAAATACCCTCCCATGTGCAGTATGCACAGCAGGCACTCTTACCTTGAATTTTTTGTTTTACAGACCTGTTTGTGTTACACTGCACTATCTATAGTCTAAAAGAGTGAAAAAGACACTCAGGAGGGTGCCAGTAATATCATCAGAGTGTCTATTTAACAGATACCTAAGACCGAATTTACATTGAAATATAAATACGCTTTGCAGTATGCTTAGCCACAAGGTAGAGATGCATGACCCCGTTTCATTCTGGAGACACCAGGCTGTGCAATGTTCAGATGCTTTTCCTTT
This sequence comes from Anomalospiza imberbis, assembly GCF_031753505.1. Taxonomy (NCBI): domain Eukaryota; kingdom Metazoa; phylum Chordata; class Aves; order Passeriformes; family Viduidae; genus Anomalospiza; species Anomalospiza imberbis. The sequence continues at coordinate 33,766,594 of NC_089683.1, read as the reverse complement.
GGACACCCAAGTAAAAGGGATGTGAGTGTTATCAATGGGTCTCCAGAACTGAGTGCTTCAGGTGAACACTGGAAGCACTTTAGGGGGTATTATAACTCAAGAGAGAAATGAAAGGAAATATTTTGTACTTTTTAAGGAAAAATAAGCAATAAACCTTAATAATGAATTCAATTAGGTGGATTTTAAAGTTCTGAATGGAAGTTCTTATATCACTAAGAGAAAAAATAAAAAAAAAAATTAGGTATGTAGATAAGCTAACTGATCTGTATGCAAATTCCAAACATCTTACAGGAAGACAGAATCCTTTGAGCAAGGTTGAAACTGAAGCTGGGAATATTTTTACAAACTGTAAATTGAGCAAAATACCCCAGCATTTTGCTCTTTGAGCATGGGTTTCCTTGAACAGGAATCTGAACACTGGGAATCCCCTTGCATTGCTGTCTCCCTTGAAGAAGGGCAACATAAATACTAGGAGACAGAAGTACTAGGGGAAAAAAAAAGCAGGTAAGTGAAGACACTGCCCAAACATTTGTTTTGAAACACCTTAAAGATTAGTCTATTTCATTCAAATCTCAGAAGCTACACCTCCTACAGCAAAATAAACAAAAATAAATTGATTTTGACTAAAGACCACTATGGATCTGACTGTTTTACGAAACAGTTTTAACCCAAAAGGTGTGAGATCAACATTTGGCTTGTGAACAAGGTTTGATTTTCTTAAAGACCAGCTTGTTTAACTGCTTCATGTCTTGATTATTTTAATATTTTAAGAACAGACACCAGGAGAAATGGTGATCCTGCTAGTTGAGTAATAGGTAAGCTCATATTGTCACAATGGTCAATTTTGTTGCTTCCATTTTTCATCTACCAAGCCATGTAGTACTGACCTCTGATGTGTTTGAAATTTCTGCTGAATGTGTACAAAACATATTTTCCCTGTCTATCAAAATTTCATCTTCCAGCAAAATGATTACTCTCTCTCCTTTTCTTAAATAAAAGTGGAGGTGCCAAAAACACTCTGTAAAACTTTACTGGAAACCAGCCAGGATTTCAAACATGCCTGAAACATTTCAGTCAGCAATCTGGTGACATGCTGAGGGCAGACAGCAGAAGAGGCTAGATAGGGGAGTGGGGCAACTTGTGTCATGGTCTATCACTGGTTACTCCATTTTGGAGAGTACTGACTGCTCCTTTGCACAGTGATCAAACAGAAGAGCTGGATCTGTAATTTCAGATTAAAAATGGAGATCATGCATTATCCATTAAATGCAGACTAGCTTAAATTTTGATTCTCTTCTTGAATAACATGGACTCTGAAGAGGCATCTCCAGACCAGGAGTAAAAAGCATCAGTTTTCAATAAAAGCCAATGCAAGGCTGTAAGATTTCACATGTTCAAACTCCTTCCAGAACATTTTGGGTAGAGAAATTTGTTTCTCCTGTATCCTCTTGGATACAAAAGGATATTCCATATAAAGAACATTTAGTGTAATTTTCAAATGCTGCTGCTTTTTCATGAATGAGCTCTGGTCTCTGAGAATAGCAGAAAATTGTGAGAAATGCGGCATCAGGTAGCAGATAGCCTGAGATCTCTAGTGTTAGCATACTAGTACTGATGCTGGACATCACTATTTCAGGACTTTCACCCAGCAATGCAGTTTTGCAATTTGTATTTAAAGCTGGAAAGACTGAGCTGATTGTTATAAACTGAGAAATAAAGCCTTTGGGACATTCCCATTTTTTTCCACATTTGAAAGACAATAGCTTACACCTCAAAAATAGTGGAAAGAAGGAAGAAAACTACACCTGGCTGACTTATGAGAATTTAGCATGAAAAGCTGTTTCACTGTATGAGGTCATGTCAGATACAAATGTACAGCAACAGATGGCAGTGGGATTCACACAGATGAAATAAATGCTATTGCACATACTAAAAGCATTCCATCTCTCTATTCAAGCTGGAGTGTGAAGGTACATCAAAGAGAAATTTCCTTGTTCAGACCTCTTGAAAAGTCAACATCATTCATTTAAAATCAGAATATGAAGAGTAGAACTCCATCAGTCCATTGGTGTCAGAAGGACTATATGACCTCCATCAGATGCACATGCATGGAGATAGTAAATGCAGTCATAATACAATTATACCTATTGGATCCAGGAAGATGCAATCCATGAAGGGCCATTAAGAACAAGGCTACTCTGATTGAAGAAATCTCTAAAGAGCATGCAGTGAAAAGATGGGATAGGGAAAAGGAAGCACCATGATACGCCTTGATTTTACTTTTCACTGTGTATATTGACAAAGTCAGAGACTGAACTGAACTAGGTGGCTCTTTCTGTCTGACCAAATACTGACAAATGTTTCTGGGTACTCAGAGAAATGTCAATAGGGGGCTGATTACCACTTCGTTCACCTGATCAGTTTCCTCTAAATGAGATATAGTTGTCTGCACTAAGGAGAGGCATTCTGTTTGAGGTTAAAATCTGTATTTTATTGTCACTGGAAGAACATAAATTTAATAGCATTTCTTCTCAGGTTAAAAGCTCTTTATATGTTTGTACATTTGTATTTATTTGGTGTTGGTTTTAGTATTCTGAAAACATTCTGAAACAGCTGCTTTTTCTTGGCAAGGTGACTTGGTTGATCTGAACAAATTACTGCATCAGTGAGGGGTTAGCTGTGCTAGATATTTTGCCCAAAAGAATGTGTGGAGATATTTACAGATTCAACCTTGTTCTTGATAGTCTGAGATTCCCATTACAGTGGACTTGGGAAAGGGAAGGAGGTACATAAAAATCTTCATGATAGATCACATTTTGCCTGTAGTTTATTTATTACACTTCACTGTCTGGATTTCTCTGTTATTTAAATAACCTTTCCTGCTGAAGCTAGTTTTGTACCACTCAGTGATGTGGAAATTATGTATTCTTTTCCAAAAAATCAAAAACCTCCTCCCAGTTTCCAAGCTTGCTGTAGGCACTTGGGTCAGCTCCGCCAGAACAGAGTACATATGTCTGCATATTGCTAGAAGTGTTTCTCAGTGGTGCGTGAATGTACTCTTGTGCACTGTGTAGTTTTGGATAATAGCTCCTTTCCCAGGCAGCTGGCCGTGGAACAGTATGCTGCGGCTGTGCTCCCGCAGGGAGACATAAAAAGATGGAGTGTCTGCAGCTCCTCAGCAGCCATATTAATTTAATATACATTTACCATAATTTATATTTTATTATAATTATATATTTAGTACAATTTATTTCAAATTGCCCTCTTTTCCCTCCTTTTTACCCACTCCTTAGAACCTAGGTGACATGTCAATGTTGTACAAAGCAATCCTTGTGCTTCTTGTGCCGATTTGTTCTGGGGAGACACATCAGGGATCACTGCATCACATCTTAGCTGCAGGAGTCTTTAAATGATGGATTTTCTTTAAGGAAAAATAATTACACTCAAGGCTTGCTAAACTGTTAGTCAAGATTTTCCTTTGTAAGAAATCTTTCCATCATTAGACCAAATAAACGAGACGGGTGAAAACCCAAACCACTGTTGTTGGTTCTGGGCTGAAAAACAGAAACAAACCTCTCCACAAAGAAATCCCATCACAAGTATGCCTTTGAGTCCTTTGACTAAATTGAAAGCACTTCAAGCTATTTACAAAGCAGGAGATTCCTCTCGTTGTTTATCTGTGGTGTGCCTCCCTGGTGCGTTCTGTCTAAGCATGAATGCATCTGTTCATTTTGTTTCTAGCTTACATCCACAGCAGTTCCAGCAGAGTTGCTGGAAGAACTACTATGAGCAGCCAAATCTGGAACTGTTTGGATTTTTTGTCTTTTCTGGGCATATGGATGTTGGTGTCCAATAGATGGATTATGGCTGATTAATTTGCTCCAGGCTGTGCCTGGAGGCTGTGTCTAGGAGGATTCAGCTGGAGCCATTGCTTGCATGCCTGCTCCCTCCAGTAATCTCTGACTTCTCATTGCCTCAGTCCCTGGGTCCTGCTCAGCTCAGTGCAGGACCTGTTGTGGGCAGCTGAGATGAGCTGAGAAGGGGGAGAAAGTGGCACGGCTGTGGAGGAGTGTCCTGTGTACGTCTTCCTGGGGCTGGAGATTGCAGCGTGCCCAGCAGTGCAGCGCAGAGATCTGGGGTCTGCCCATGGGCACAGGGGATCAGGACACTCAGTTCCTCCTCTGTGCCATTTTCCACATCGTGATGCTGGCATATGAACAAAACTTAATGAAAATCCATTTTGAAGGACCCTTGAACATTAGGAATGCACTAATGAAAACCTGACTGAAGGTACTGATTCCAGTGTAACGTTAGTATACAAATGTAAGTCAAATATTGTACACCTGTACAATAAATTGCATCTACTCTGTGAGCCCCAGCTCTCCTTACAAAATGTTAATCATATGTCAGGGACTGCTAAAATTAAAACTTGACTGGTTTTTTAATTACTTGGGTTTGTCTTTCAAATCTCTTGTGCCTTATATAATTTCCATTAATATTGTTGACAATAAAAATGTATATGACCGAGCACTTATAAACTGAAGGACCTAGGTATGGAAAACGCAGATATTAAGTAAAAATTATTATTAAATTGTGCCAAACACAGTGCAATTCATGCTTTGTTACTGAACAATGCATTCGACAGAACTGGAAACAGAAACTAAGCCTTGTGAGTTTGTATAATTGTCACCGAGTTCTTCTGAATTATTTAAGTGACATGCAAAGGTATTGAAAACAGTAATTCAAGACCAGCTTATAAAACAAAATGATAAAGTGAACATTTGTATATTATAATTTATTGGTTCAGTTTCTGTTGTCAAAATTTAAAATTAACTTTAAAAATATTAAATCCTACCAAAGACTGCAAAGCAAATGATACAAAGCCATCCTAACACAACTTTTGTTACTGATGTACAGATTCTTTCAAGTATATGTCCCTTTTAGATTTTAAAAACATTCAGGATTTGCCTTTTGAGACTGAATTTGATTTCCCAGGGTGAGTTTGATTTCCCAGGGTGACAAGACTTTTGCAAATACATAGGCTGTTGGCTTAAAGAGAGTTGAATCATATGTAACATAATAACCACAGGGATTTGAACTCATTTTTTTTTTTTTTTTACAAAGCTGGAATTATTATCTCAAACAGGAAAAAGAAACACTTCAGACTTTACTTCTGCATTGTGAAAGGGGAGATATTTTTCAGTGCTGTTCCTGTGGAAGGAAAAATATTATCCCAGTCTCCATCCAGCTAAACATCCCCTTCCTTGGTCAGCACAGGCCACTTTTGAGATCTTTCATTGATGGTGCCATGTTTCAATCAGCCAGAAGAAGAGGGAGGCTATTCATCCTGGACAAAGCTGCACAACTGTGTGATGGGTGGTGGCAGTGGGTCCTGGTTTCTTCAGTGGTGCACAGATTGTGCTGCAGTCCTGTCATGGTGGGTTCGCTGCCCACAGACAAGAGTTTACCCTGTAAAAGGATCTTGGGTCTATCCAGGTTTCTGGATGTTTGAAATCTCAGATGGATATCCAGGCTTGGCTCAGGGGTAAGAAAAAATAGCTTGCTCCAAGGGAAAAACGTACCTACTGAAGGAAGCTTGGCCCTGATGAGGGACCGTTTCACCTCGCTGAATATGTAAGGCTGTGCAGAAAAGAATGTGTTCACTGGCACATCCAATGGCTTTTAGCTTGTAAAAGCTACTGTGCAAGTGCATTCCCTTTTGTGATAGGTTGTGGTGCTGGGTTTTGCATTGATGTGGGCACCATCCCTGCCTGTTTCTGGAGAGAAGCAAATCTGAGTTTACTGAGGGTTATAAAACTCCAGTGGAGACACACCATCTTATCCCCAAGGTAAGATTCACCTGCAAATGTGAGACCTTTATCCAGACCATGTATCTCTTTTAGAAATTCTAACTGCACTCAGCACTTGTGCAATGATGCACAGGATTGTTCATTGTTCCTCACGTGAATGACGTCCTGACACTTACTTGGTACAAATAATTATACTCAAAAAGCTGTCTGAACTGGCCACCTCTTCATGATTTGTTCTGTTCTATGATCTCATCAGAGCTGTGGGGTTTGAATAGTTCTATATGTTACTGCATCCCAGCATAACAAGGAAGGAAAGGCAGTGGGTTTTTTGAAAAAAATATGAAATTACAATTACATTTAATGTAAATATGTAGGAATATATTCACAGATGTCTCTTCTAGTCATCAGAGAAGGTGCTCCTGCAGATAGACCTCATCATCTGTAGGGACACTCCAAGGATATTATCTAGTCTGAAGCAATGTTTTGTGACTATTCCCTCTGCAGCCCATAGAAAGTTGTTAACACCAAGGCTAATTTGGGATGGTTTTTGACTATTAATTACTGGTATCACATTTTTTCCTATTTTTTGCTATTTTTTGTTCTGAGTTTCAACAGCAAAAATTCATGGGATCAAGCAATTTCTGTTGATTTAAAGTTTTGGTGACTTCTAGAAAAGGAAATAGAAATTACATGTTGTCCGGTTTGGGATATGGGCTAATTAAAAAAAACACATGTGACTTTATAGTGGGGAATAGTCAAATCCAAATTCTCCCCTTGAAATTCAAAATTTCCATCTGGAAAGTATAACTTTTAACTCCTAGGAATGTCTTTTCATAGTCTGACCTTAAAGTGTTGTGCACTGTCTTCTGTGCACTGCACAGAGATAGCAATGTAATAAAACCCAGCAGGGTGACTTCAAAGATACATATGTTGCCACTGGAAGCTGTAATTCATCTTATTCTGAAGTAGTCTTTTAAAGATAACTGAAAAGGTGCTTGCCAAACCGCACAGGGCAATCATCCTGTTCAGGAGTGCGTGCACACAATGTGTGGAGGTGGCAGGAGATCACGGCAGTAGCAGCAGTGGCAGCAATAAGCTGGCACTCAGCAGCTAACAGGAAAGTAAACTAAGTCAGGAATGGGGTCCAGAATGCAAACACAGAAAGAATTTCACATGCTGTGCCATCAGCATGCAAGTTTCCAGAAGCTCTTCCAACCCCATACTATCTTTCCTCTGTTCTTTCTCAGCTCTGATCCTTCTTTCTGTGTTGATGTACAGAGACAACTTTGCTGTTTCATTTGACCATATCATTAATTAAAAATGAAGAAAATTAATAGAAAATATACATTAGAAATCAGCAGGGATAAATCCCATATGCCTCACTGCATAGTACTGTACAAAATGTACTCCTGTATGTACAGTAACACGCTGCATTAATCCTGAAGGAAAACTCTTTACTAACTTTGGCGTAACAAACTATCTGTATATTAAAAACAAGCCCTTATTTATGAAGACCCCCAAATCCCAATATCCATTTAAAAACTGGGCCTCTTTCAAAGTCTCTGAGTCATAATGAAGAGCATGATTCATTCAGTAACTCCTGCTCACCACGACTCTCTTAGGAGTAAGAACAGATTCAGTTTTAAGCTTCCTCTGGCAATTTAAAAACCAGTATCTGGCTACCAATCTCTGTTTCTAATCTTAAAGAGAATTGCATCCCATTGCTGGTTCTGCATTCCTATCCTAAAAATGAACCTCTCTCTTTCTTCTAATTAATTTCGAGTATAATCTCTTTAAATGCCTTTTAAGGAGCCATGAAATTCTATTTTCCAAGTCAGACACAGCTATTTTGAGGACTTGCCTTTCCAGGAGAGGGAATTTCACAAATGTTAGTCCTTTCACAGAGCTAGGAACTGGTGCTGTCCAGCTGTGATCTCCTGGCCCCAGCCTGAAAACACACTGTTATATAAAAGGTTCTGTTAACCAGAGACTCAAAAGATGCCTGCGTCATGGAACACATTTGTTCCAAGAATCCTCACCAAATGCTGGCGTCTAATGAATTTCTTTTTGTGAACATTAGGAAAACTTTATTGATTAACCTCTAGTGTCTGTTCGTAAGGAGCAAACAAAGCAGAAGCGCCGGGACCCACATTTTGCTCTGTGCTTAGAGGCACATATGGAAGTAGTTTCAAGCCAATAGTTCAGTGAATATTTGTGCCTTTCCAGTTTAACCAGTGCTTTCTGATGACTGCTTGCTCAGAAAACTTGGCCACCCTTCATCTGTGTTCATTTCCTTATTCCTATACATAGTGGCAGCACTCCATACCTTTTGCATTTGTACCAAATACTGGGATTTTTTAATGTTTTCTTATTGCTTTCCATTTCATGATGTGCTGTATGGTCCCCTTGATATACACCCAAAGGAAGTGTGTGACTTGTTCTCCGAAACATCATGTGAGCTATTATGCCTAAAGTATCAGAAAAATGACTCCAAATTCCTGCTTCTTTTCTTTTGGGAACTTTCCAGATAATTTGCCATTTAAAAAATGAACTCTAATTACAAATAAATCACTTCTCTGTGATCGCTCATTTCATACAGGTTATGAATTAATGACTTGCAAGCTCTACAGATAAAAGCTGAATTTGGTGAGTTTTATATTCTAGGCTGACAGTTTGACTCAGAAAGATTTGTTTGCTTTTCCCTACACCTAATTTAGTGGGGGGCTTTGGTTTTTGTGGTTTTTGGATTTTTATTCTGTCTGTACAAGAGAATGTGGACATTATTCTTTTTGCTCAGTTTATTTGATTACTGTGTCTCTCCCAAATGATACTGAATTATATAGGAACTGATTTTGCTTTTTTTTTTTATTAAAATAAATTATAGACATGTTATATCACATATCTGATCTAAATTTATTTTAGATAGTCACCTCAGTGGTAATTTACAGTCTGTAGTCTGAAACCTTGGGAAAGTCTGCACAGTTTTTAGGTGGTCTGCAAAAGCATAACTAAGCCTGTGTTTGCAAGACCTAAATTTTCTGATGAGGAACCTTCCCCTTGATTAAAAATTGTTGAAACCCAAAATTAGGGGGAAAAAATGGATTGCAATAACTCCTCTACAATAAATTATATTAATTAATTACCATGCTTTAATTGTGAAATGAAGCAACTAGTGAATTTGGCATGTTTGTTCATGTGATGATGGGATTATTTATAGGAGTAATGGTACTGTCAATAGTCACATCTTAGGAGAAAACTGAAGCACAAAAAATGAACAGCAGTACACAAAAAGGATGAAAGTCAAGAAGTCATGTTAATTCTCAAAGCATTAGTAAACATTCTTCCTATTGTGGGAGAACCTGAACAGAGAATTGATTTCAGAAGCATCACAGAAATGAGAGTTGTCTGAATAATTACTTTGAAATTAAATCCTTTTTCTTACAAATCAGAACTGAAAAGGGAAAACAAAAGGCTTTCAATATTCCTTGTAAATGTCTCAGAGATGTCTGCTTTCTGAATTACCACTATTTTAATTATTTCACTATTCCTTCAATGAATACTAAATTCTTCACTAAGTTGGTGAATGGATTAGAGCACTTGTGAAATGAAAGAAGCACAAAATTTAAAGTATCAGAAATGGTTTTTTAAGCTATTTTAAATACTTTAAGTCGTTGACTTTAAGTCACTTCACATCAATGAGCAAAGTTAGAATAAGAATATTTTTGCTGAAGGTAAATCAACTTTGACTTCTTTTGGAGATGCAAAAAACATTATCCAGGAGAGATAAAATTATGATTATTTACACATGCAGATATACACTCACATATTCAAATTTTTTGAAAAATTATTAAAATAATGCATTTAAAAATATTCTGTAAGTTCATTTCAAAGCAAAAGAAAGCAAAAACTTACATTGTGACCCTGTGAAAGTCTGTCATTCATTTCTGTGGAATGAGGATGTTGTCCTGCATTTTTTTGAAGGTTGTTTAAGTCTACGTGTAATACAATTGATGTATCTTTTCACAGGACTGTCTGCTGCTTGATATGATTTATGACACCACTTAGCATGACTGCAAAGCTAAAATGCATAACTTACAGATGCAACTACAAGAAAATTTCTGTGGTAGCGAAACATTTCATTATCATATGGCTACTGCAAAATACACTGAGATAAACTGTCTTGGTAGATAGATATCTACAGGAAGCAAATATTGTCACTTTATCACCATTTAAAGACAAGATATTTGATCTTGAGAAATGAGTTAAATGTGCTACTTGCTCATATTTGAAAAATATACTTTTACTGTGCTGTAAGACCATGTTATGCAGCAGTAGTAATGTCTCTGGCTCCATCTAGGAAGCATACATCTATTCAGTGACAGCACAAGCACAGCACTTCATGAAATCAGTAGGATTGCTTGTACACAGCTGTTTCAACTCATTAATGAACTGGTAATCTGGATGTATCAAAATAACAGATCTAACAGACTTTACTGTCTAAAACCAAAACAATTTGCTTTTTTGTTTAAGCAGCTGCTGCTAAGGCTGATCATTGAAGTATCCTCTGAAGGTACCAGCAAAGTGAGGAGGACACCTGATTTGAAGCTAAGATTTGACTGGAAATAAGGTTTAACTGAAATGAGTATCTATTATTCATGGATTTCATCATCTGTGTTCTGTGAAATAGCCTTATGCTAGGCTGAAAGCCAAAACAGCTGCTTGCTTAAATTCCTTGCTGGCTGGAGCACCCCAGGACTGCCTCTCTGGCTGTTCTTAGGCTGGAATCCAAGAGTAATGCAAATGAGTCCTTAAGCACATAGTCTGATACATACCCTAAAGGGTTTGACAACTCTTCCTCCAGCTACATCACTCACCTTTGCCAGGGATGACAGCAACCAGCATCCATGACCCTGGTTCCCTCCTAGGGGCATGGAAGGGCTGGTGAAGTTGGTGGCCTGAGTGCCAGGTGACTTGATGGGCCGTAAGATTCTTGTGCATGGGGGGTTTCAAGAAGTTCAGAGGATGTCTGGGTATGCTCTTCTTGAGGTGATCAGGATGCAGAAAGGATGTCTGTGTCCATTTTGCCAGGGATAGTGCACTGACCTAATCATGGGCAACAGTAAAATCCTCACCGATCTTCCTGAACCTAGGCTTTCACTTAGAAATCCCTAGCAAGGAATTTGCTGGAGTCCCATTTCCAGTTCAGAGACCTGAGTGTTTCAACAAACAGAAATTTTTCATGTTAGCATGCCATTCACTAAACCATAATTTGAGGCCCCTCTTTATTTCTGTGTGAGTCACTGGGATTTGTCATGTTGTTTTAGATGGGAGACCTGCGAGTTTCAATATGGGCTTGTTCACCTACATAGAAATCAGTGGTCATTTCTGGAGGTGGTTTTCTCCAGCTTTGTTTACAGTGGCACAAATATTATATCAGATTAATAGAGTCCATGTAAAGCAGTACATGACATGTATTTGAGGTTTTGGCTATAAGAAACATTAGAAATAAACGCAGCTGGGTTTCTTAATACTGAGTCTTAGCATCTTTCTGTACTAGATAGTAAACAATACCAACAAACTGTAAGCATTCACTACAGACTTGAATAAATAATTGAAAACCACATGTCCAAGTTTCACTACTTCTAAGAAACATTTGGATGCTCTGTTCTCTTTATTTTTGCATATTTTTAAAGATGACATAATTTCTTCTCTGTTCTTGTTATGTAGCTGTAAAAATGAAACAAAACGAGCTTACAACATGCTGTCTACTTTCCTGTCTGACAGCTGCTTTAGGATACAAACAGGCATTCATTCTTCCCTGCCAGGGGTGCCAACTTCTTTTACTGCTCTTTTAGCAGCCGCTCTAAATAAGTACCTTCTGATGCTGTTTGTGCGATGCTAGCTGTCCTCACTGTGAGCTGGTTCAATGGCCCTGCATGCTGCTCTCTCTCTCTCTTTCTCTCATACAGTGCTGAGAAAAGTATTCACTTAAAGCACTGAAGAAAAGGTGCAGATGGATGCTCTTTGCTACCTCTTTTCAAAAGCTGTTAATGAATACATCTGGATATCTCTCTTCACAATGTCTCCACATTCATCTGCCACCCACCTCCTTGGTCAGGGAGTGTAAGACGGGAACTACACATACTGTCTTGCAGGTCCACTCATGTAATAAGACCTCGTGCTTGAGGCTGCTGAGCAGCATCTGCAACAGAAACATTAAATCAGCCCATGCACCCAACTCTCCCCAAATGAGAATGGCTTGTTCTTTCAAGCTTATGTGCATTGACTTCCATGACATCAAAGTGCTCATTATTCTGAAAGTTATGCCTGTTAGTTGTAACAAAAGAATATTTCTTGCTTTTTAAAAGCACACAAGGTTACAGATCATCCACATAGCATCAATAAAAGTGTATGAAATGAGACAACACTGTAATAGTTTTGCTCTTAATTTGTGAAGGAGCACTAATTAGAGAGGATTTTGAAACATCAGACTGGGAAGTGTTTGCTATGTGAAATAAAAATCCTAAGGATATGAACTGAGTCATAACAGCTCTGTGGCCCTGAAATTTGTTTTTCTTAATGGAAACAGTGTAATACAGTTCAGAGAAGGAATCTTGTTGAACTCCCTACACTTGAGGCTGGCAAAGAGCAAATATGAGAAGTTACGCAAGCCACAGTTAAAGCTCAAAATGATGCCATGGCTGTGGAATTTGAGAGCCTTATAATTTCCAGTTCAAAATCTTCTCTTTGGAAGAAAAGACCTTGCAGTAATGAATGAAGACACATGTAACCATAAGTAGACAAGGGAGCCTTTGCAAGGATCCAGAAGAAGCTGTAAGGGAAATCAGCTTAAGGAGGCTACAGAGCACCCTGTGAGCACAGCGCCAATCCTGTGAGAGGACCACATCCTGGAGCCGTCATGACGAGCAGCTCCCTGTGCCACTCGTACCTCCCTGATGAGGTGAATAGAACTATTCAGTGAGCAAAAAACTAATTGGCAAAAGCAAGCTTTTGGAAGGACTAAAATTTCATAGCAACAGGACTGAAAGCTCTATTTTTGGGGATGTACGTGGTATGTATGACCCGTGTGTTGTCCATTAGGAGTACATTTCACTCCTTCAGGGTTGAAGAGCAATCCAGACATACTCATGACTCACTGAAGGCAAAAGTAAAAGAAAAAAAATTGCAGATGAAGCTGATAATTATGAATCATCCAGTTACTTTAACACTTAGGTATTTTAAAATATTCAGCCATACTACTCATTTTCATTTAAACTCAAAACTTCATGGCTAGTGTAGTTGACACTCTTAAGCGATGAAAGGCAGTCTTACAAAATAAGATTTGCAAACAAAAACATATTTTTCATAGCTGAGGACAAGATTGTTTTCCATTATCAAAAATAATCAGATTAGTGGACAGGCCTTGAGACTGTCGTAGTTTGTAGATCAGGTCATGCCATGCACTCAGCACTTGTAAATGAACTTGCTATGGAGGGGTACTGCTCCAGCTAGAATTGTATGCAAAAGCATTGGCTTCCTTCCCAAAATAACCAGGTCTGTTGTCTCAGAGTTGGACTCTTCAAAGGGTCATATGCTGCTCCTTAGGTTTCAGACAATAACTTCACCCAGATTGGTGGGATCTAATTTATCACCGTATAATGTATAAGAGAATCATACTTATCCAAAATTTTTGAGTTTCTTCCTTAATCCTTGATACACTGAAGTTTCCTAAACAGTCCCAAGTCCAAATATACCGAAGCATAAACAGAAAATGAAGGGGAAATACTTTTCACAGTATGGTCTATGCTGTGGTATTTATGAATTATTAGAATAATTAGAAAAAAATAGAAACTAGTGCAAAAGAGCAGTGAGACCAGAGGAAAATGCATGGACAGCATTTGTGAGGGCTCAGTGTGATGTCAGACCTTCCCATGTTTAATCAATCCTGTGGACTGTGTCTGGAGTAACTGGGACTTCAGACTTCCCTTCTTCAGCCACTCTACTTAACAAAATCAACCATTTAACAGGAAAATAAATTAAATCAAGTTACATCTTTCATCAAAAATGTAATATACCTTTTCATACCAAAGGAAAGGTCATTATTCAGATGAATTCTTTAAACTAGTTTTCAAGAAAAAAATGGAAATTTCAACACAAAATTAAATATAAGAAAAAATACTCAGTAGTACAAGAAGCATTTCAGGAAAGACCCACATATTTTTACAGTCTGAGATTTCACTAAATATATTTCTCCAACAATTTACAAACATCCTGTTTCTCTGTTTTTATGTCACTTACAGATCTCTTTAAGCTCAGAAATGTTTACAAAGAAATAAGGTATTGCTGCATTAAATTTAAAAGTATTGTTTCAATGAAACTAAGTGCAAATATCAGTGGAGTTAGGAAAGAACAATTTAGGAAACCAAAAAAAACAAACCAGCAACAAAAGTTTGCCACCTCCACAAAGTTAATTGTCAACAAACAATAGAGAAATTTCTGTCTGAAATTTTAATGAAGAAAAATTCCAATATTGCTATTTAAAAGCACTTACAAACCTGAAATAGGTGAAAATATTCCCATCAGAAGAAAAGAAATAGATCCAACGCAAAACGAAGTTGATTCTTATCTTGCTACCTGACACCCAGAAGAGAGACATGGCTCTAAAGGGCGCTCACTGTCCTCATGAGCACATGGGGATGGAGCTCAATGAGAAGCAGGGAATGATCAGCCTTGGTATCGGACTTGAGACCTGAAGGTAGAAATGTGAGTGGCCAAAGCTGATTACAAGAAATATCAGATAGTTTTATATGTCAGCAATTTCATGAGAGAGAATGTTCCATTCTCTTTTTGGGTTTTTTTTTTTTTTAGGAATGCCAGTTTTTTCTTCCTCAGCTTTCATTACCTTTCCACTCCTTATGAACCCACAAAAAACGCTTGGGAACCTCAGTTTCCATTTCTTCACTGGAGCTACCCACAAGTTCAGAAAAGCAGCAATCCAGGTGTTTTCTACTCCAGTTTCCAGCTCCACTGACTTTCAGCACACCTTGTCTCTCAGCTGTTTCGGTCCTGACTTAACATCATGGGAGCTGCATTGCCAAGCTCCCTCCATGGAGGCAAAGCCCAGCCAAGGCCCCGTGCCCAAGGAGAAGAGTGTACCTCCTTGCAGCCCTGTTCCACATCCACAGAGCAGTAGGATGCATCAGAGCTGCCTTTGCCTGGAGACACAGGGTGAGAGGAGCATTAAAATGGATTTAATCACACTCAATGTATTCACACAACAGCGCATACGAAGAAGCTCAAAGTGGTTTATCATCATGAAACAATGAATTGAAATATTTTGGATCAGAGCTCTTGTTCTGTGAAAAGTTTAAATATTTAGACTTCTGGTTTCTGTTTCAAAAATGAAATATTAAATTCATGCCTACAAATATTATTTAACCAGCTGAACAGAATAAAATGGAAACACTCAACTTTTTTTTCCACTTTTTCTTTCCCCCTTTTCCCTTGTTAATGCTTAAAAAAAGTTAGAATAGCAAAGGAAAAATTGAAGGAAATGAAAAGTTATTGTTTTGGAGTGGGCAATACAGGAAACTAATACCTGACATTATTCATTCTATTTTATTTTATAGCAAAGAAAAGGTCATAAAATGATAAAGTGACAGGGAAAAAACAGAAAAACTGGAAAAATCCAGAGGAAGTTTGCAAACTAAGTCCTCATAGCTCTGAAGACTTATTTTTTTGGTTAGCCTTTAAAACAAAAATTCAACCAGCTCAAATGCCATTAATAAAACACATGACTGAAATATTCTCTTAAATTTAGGTACCTCAATATCTTAACTCCTGTCCTCTGGGGTAAGAGTTACAAGAAGTTACACTTGCAGGTTTTAGTGCATTTCTGAAAATTAGAAAAGATTATACACCTGGGCCATAGTGGTGAGGAACTTTTTTTAAAAATGGTGGACACTGGCTAGCTGCACTTTGAAGCAAGCTGAAGTCAAAGTTTTAAAAAATCGAAGTGTATATACAAAATTGAGAGTAACTCTCCCATAAAATGAAGGTAATATTCAATTTGAAGATGGGTATAGTATTGCACCACTTTATTTGTTCATAAAAAAAAGTTGTTTCTTTGACACATGCCCACATTCACCATATACTTTACTTATACGTACAAAACACATACATTATTCTTTGAGAGCAGCCCAACAAGCAGGATCCATGAAGCACTCTACTTCACAGCTGTTTCTCACCTCCATATAATCTCATTTCTATTATAATAGCCTGCCTGCCTATCCTCCAAAACCAAGGTGCTGAGTTTGTGTCAGTGACTTTTTGAGGGACTGCCTTTCAATTTTGCAGGCATTTAAACTTAACGCTTAAACCATGACCATACATGGGAACACATGAATATCTTCATCAAATCATGAAGAAGGACTACCTAGACTCCGGTATCTGGTCTGGGGAAATCCGTCAGTTCACCATGCTTCCCTCACAAAGATCAATAGCTGAAACCTGTGAAAAATTACCAGGAAAGCATATTTCTTTCATCTATAGTCTGCAAGATTTCTGAGCCAAGAGTACAAAGTTTACTTTTATCAGCCCTAACAGATTTTCCTTCTGTCAGTTTGCCCAAAGTTTGTCTGAAATGTTTCCCTGTTAACATTTATCAGTAACAATGTCCTGTGACAAAAAAAAAGAAGGTGCTGCTTCTTTTTACCATCTCATTTCTCTTGCCCATTGTATCCTTCAATGAAAAATATTCCTATTGCTGATATGCAGTGCATCAGAGGCTTCTGTTGTGGAAAGGCAACCGGTGTAATAACATTTTGCAGGGACAATAAGGAAGAGAAAAATAAAGATATGAAGTAACTGGAAAGGTCACAGCATTCCCAGAAAATACATACAATTCATAGGCACTTTTGATCAGGACTATAATATTTTCAATCCTGGGATTTGTTCCTGTCTCATCCTTCACTTTTTTTTTCTAATCCCACAGTTTACTTTTTTAGTTAGCTTCCTTATTTTGGTTTAATTAAACAACAGAGCTGCAAAATAGGCTAATTTTTCATCCAGACATTCTTGGTTTTCTAATGCTTGATTTATGTAATTGTATTTGCCAGTGAAAAGGTATCAATTTTTATCTCTTTCTCTCTTTTTTTTTTTTTTTATGATGCAATTCATCTTGATCATTTTCAAAGCCAAGATGCACATGCAAACAGAAGGGTCCAGTGTCAGGACACTGGTTGGGACAGGCCAATTTCTGCCTCTGAGTAGGTCTTGTTGGCTCCTGAGAGTCCAATTGAGCCATTTCTCCCTCCTGCCCCCATCCACAGGCAGGGGAAGCTCTTTGAGCACTGCAGTACCAGGCCCTTGAGGTGAGTGTGTCCCTGTCCATGCTGCCTGCTCCAGGCTCCCAGTCATTCTGCTGTGTGGAGCCAGCTATTTGTGGCTGGCTCTGGCAGGCAGGAAAAACTATTTGGCTTTTGCTATCATGTTTGCTGTTCAAGCATCATTTTCCAAGAAAGATGTTGAGCTAAGTAGCAACATTCTGCAAGATTCCTGTGGTAAAAGGTTTTTAGAACCAAGGGTTAGCTTCAAAGCTTCAGCTTTTCAAATATCAGCATCTCTTTAAGGACAGTGAAACATCTTCTTCCCTCTTGACCTTATGATAAACCAAACTGAGGTACATGATTTATGTGAAACTTTGGCTTTATCAGGTTGCATTTCAAAATAGAACAGCACTAGAACTTCAAATAAATTGTGAAAGACATTCAGGAGATCAGTGCAAGGCAGTCACTGACGTACAAGGGTTAGGTGTGTGTTGAATAAATCCTTCTTGGCAAGGAAATCTTCCTGCTTGTAAACCTGTGGTGTTCCACAAAATGCTTGCAAATGACACTGCGTAAGAGCTTGTGTCAAACAGAGCTGTTCTGCCTCTGAGATGATATAAAATACTTCAGCTCAACTATTACTTGACTAATGTTTCCTGGATAGTAAATCATTCAGCAACTAGAGAACACTGCTGTCAAAACATTTTTCCTCATCATATCTCTGTAGAGCTGGTAGAACTTCTATTAGGTGTAGCTTTACAACCCTGTAACAAAGCTTTCTGTTTGTTGCAGAATATTTCACAGCTGTAACACTCTTTTTTAAATCTATTTTTGACGGATGTCCATCAGTTTCCCATCCATCTTCTTGCTTTGTGAACTTCATGACCTGAATATTGTTAAAAGCAAGGATTTCCATCATGTTTCATGTATTCATTCCTATTGATCTTAGTAGTGTTGAGTCTCTACAGCACTTTCTACAGGGCTGAACTAATTTTGCATGTCACATCTCTCATGTTTTTTATTCCAAGAGAAAGGTGAAGAGTGTAGCTAAAACTTTTATCGTCAGAGCTGCCAGCTCTGAAATGGAGCATGTTAAAATCTCTCATTTGGAGAGACTAATCTGAAAAATGAGCATTCCTGTAAGCATTGAGCAAGACTTGAACCGCACGAGAAAATGGAGACTTTGAAGCTAATTAAATTGCATAATGACATTCCATCAGGCTTGGGTATATTTTTTTCCCTTCTTATTTGGCTTTTTAATATGGTTTAAAAGATAGCTTGACCACATGATGAGAATATTTCCCTTAGTAGTACAATGCAGCTTTAAAAAAAGCTGTTTCTTGACTCAAGTAATACTAATACAGTAAAAAACTCAACACTTAGACATATTTTTTAATAAAAGTATGGTATAATAGCTACTCATTACAGAACAGTAAACAAAGGAGGCATTTTTGAATTTATAAAATTTTCATTGTGGCACTTGTGTACATCCTGTTGTCTGTACTATAACATAAAGTATTATCAGAATGAATAGTTGTATCTGCTCAACATGGTCCCCAATTAAAGAAAGCAGCAAGAAATTACAGCTTAGTGATTGAAAACTGTGGTTTCATTTCTGCAGCATCTGGCTTCCAACTTGTTTCGAAATAAATGCAAGGACCTTTCATATTCTCATGGATATTTTCAAAGACTGCTGGTTTGGATCTGTCTGTACAAAAGTGACAGCAGTGTTACCTGTGAACAGGTAATTACCTAGGCTTATTACTCTTATCCTACTTCTATATCTTCCTTTAAAAAGAAAAAGTGTTCTGGATTTCAAGATACAGGTGCATAGTTCACTTCCTATCCAGCTTAATAAATTGCTTTGCACACTTATTACTTGTAGCCACACTTTTAAAGATTGGTTTTGTCAATTTACTAGAGATTGCTGAGAAAAATGATCAGTTACACAATTAAGTTTCTAATTCACATGTTGTTGTTTAATCTCAGTTTCTGATTATTCTGAGTCTACAAGAAGTGCTCACACACTCTTTTATTGGTCTGACAACTAAAAGAATAAAATAAGTCACCTATAAAAAAAATTATGTTTCTGCTAGTAAAAAACCAAACAAAACTAAGTGCAAGAATTGTCCAAAGTCCATATGGATTTGAGAAAAAAGACAACTATTTTGGTATAGGAGACTTCACACAATACCAAGAGGGTTTTTTTTTCCCATGGCTGAGTTGAATATCATGAAAATAAGCATGTATTTATGGGCCATATGAAAACTTTGAATCTCTTTATCTGGGTGGCTCCAGAGGCTATGCAAGGAATGTTTCTTAACACCAGTACTGTCAACAGTAATAAAAAATGAAAATGGAATATATTTTAAAGTTTTCCCATTACTTGTAACCAATTCTGACTGTTTCCTGACTTCGACCATGACTAAAGCTGTGACTGTGGCTGACTAGTCCACTTTGAGAAATCAGACACATAAAAAAGACTAATCTGACCTTATCTTATCGACTTGCTGTGAAGGAGAAGTAGAATGAGGGATTAGCATTGCCCCCAGTCTCATGCTTTACCCACAGAAATAGAGTGTGTGGAGATCAGTTACTGTACATGTGAAAAAAATGCCATGGCACTTTATATTGTAGAGAACATAACTCCTCGTAAACTCCTGCGCTTACTTATAGCTGACAGATACAACCTGCTTCAGAAACCCCCAGGAAAGCAAACTGGTATCTCCTACTCCATATGGCATGTTAGTGCTACTGGCAGTAGAAACTGGGTCTGTCCTGGTGACCTAAGTTCAACACAAATGTTGATGTATTGGAGGAGATTCTGCAAGGAGACATGATTAATAATGTCTTCTGTACTTTAATCAGTTAATTCTTTGAGAGTGAGTAGGTCAAGGAAGAGAAATCTGATAAGAGAAGGAAATATAAAACATAACGTGGCTGGAAGCTGCAGTGAGAGTAGACACCATATCCCCATTGCTTATATTGAAGATACTTGCTGGATGGTTTCCTACAAGATATGGTGCTGTTCAAACCCAAAGGAAGAATTCAAAATTATTCATTCAGATAAATTTTACAGCCAGTATTATGAAGGAGCACAGCAGCAGCCCAGTTTCTGGTAAACTGGATTTCACTAAAAAGTACAATTTTGTCAGGAACATCACATCATTTAAACTCTGAAAGTTCTAAGTCTTACTGAACCAGGTGATTTTGGGACGTCAGGCAGCCTTTTGGTTAAAACAAATGGTAGGGAAACTCAGTAGAGTGGTAGTCTCACCAAGTAGCTGCTAGACAAAATTTACTTTAGAAATTATACCTGACTCATTTTAAAAATACAATTTTTTTAAAAGTTCCATGGTTTTTTATCTCCACTAATTTGGTTAAATCTAGTTAAAGGTGAGGTGGCTAATGCTTTCCAGATCAGTGTGCTTGTGACACGTGTTATACTCACTGTGTTCTACTGCAGATTCTGTTTCTTCTTAGTCTGGGCCTACTGTGTAGTAGTTCTTGATGTTTAAGACTGTGACTATGACAGAACGGGATAAAGGCACAAATGTCCATGAAGGGAAACCATGTTCTCAGAAATACAAACAATGAAATGGAAAATGTCTGCAGTGAATTGGGATGTAAAAAGAAACACAGGGAAGGCAAAGTGGAAGGGGTAGATCTTCCCCAAAATAATCTCTCCCTTAGTCTCCAACAAAATTTCTTACCTGTCATCTATGTGCCTTAAACACTAGGAAAATTGTTCATCTGCTTTTCATGATGTCATATGAATGGAAGCCATATTTCAATACCACCTTTCAAAAGATTAGCATATTTTTCAAATAATACAGTTCAAATAACATAAGAGTTTTCCCTGACTTTCCACTATAAGGAATTAAATGTACAATACCTTATGGTTTTGGTTTGGCAAGTTTCCCAGTGCCTCGCTAGCATTCATGTGGAACGCATTTTATTTGAGCCATGGATTAAGAGGGGTGTAGCTGACAACACTATTCACATTTTTATTACAATGTAACTGTTGGAAACTAATCTGAAAATGTTTCACTTGTCATCAAACAAAGAAAACTTCTGTACCCGGATTAATTGGTCTTCCGATCTTCTCTGAAACTGTAAATTATATAGATAGAATTTCGTTTTTTAAAACAGATTTAGGTATCTGGCAGGTTGTTTCTCTCATGTATTTTCACTTCATTAAAATTACGTAATTGCATCATACATTATAAGTATTCGGTTCACTACATTAAAAGAAATGTAAATATTAAAAGCATCCATTGCTTTTATAAGAAATAGTGTATCCAGCAGGACCACAGCAGTGATCATCCCTGTATTCAGCAATGGTGAGGCCACATCTTGAATCCCATGTTTAATGCTGGGCTACTCACTACAACAAGGACATTGAGGTGATGGAGCATGCATGTCCAAAGAAGGCCAGGAGAGCTGGGGAAGGGGTTGGAGTCTCATGAGGAGAAGCTGAAGGAAGTGGAGGGGATTTAGCCTGGAGGAAAGGAGGCTTATCTCTCTGTACAACTACCTGAAAGGAGGCTGTAACAAAGCAAGGGTCATTTTTTTTCTCCCAAGAACAAGCAATAGGAAAAGAGGAATTTGACTCCAATTGTGCCAGTGGAAGTTTAGATTGGATATTAGGAAAAAATTATTCATGAAAAGGCTGGCCAGGCACTGCAACAGGCTGCCCAGGGAAGCGGTGGAGTCACTATCCCTGGATGTGGCACTTACGGACCTGGTTTGGTGTTGGAAAGGTCAGTACTGGGGTAATGGTTGGACTTGGTGATCTTTAAGGTCTTTTCCAAACTAAATGATTCTAAAGTGTTTGACACAATTAGAAGCAAGCAAAAGCAAGAAGGGAGAAGTATAAAAAGAAGTAAAGGAGAAGGAAAGAAATTTTAATGTCTTCTTCCCACTGCTTCTTTACTCTTTCCTCCTTCACCTTTTAACCTTTGGCTAGGGGGAAGCAGGACAAAAACCAGTATCATTATCCTGGACATCAGGATAGAAGTCTTTGGCATGTTCAAGGATCTGCTTGGAGGAATCTCATGGGATATAGTCCTGTAAAGGAGAATAGTCCAAGAGAACTTGTTTAAAGATCATCCCCTTTCCTCCTGCTCAGGACTCCCATCTCAACCATCAGAAAAATAAAACAAAAAACAGGTAGGAGCAGAAATTCTGGGCTTCCCAATGCAAGAAAGATCTGGAGCTATTGGAGCAAGCCCAGTAAAGCACTGTGAAGATGATGAAGGATGAGACAGGGACAATGAGAGGGGGATACTGAGAGAGCTGGAACTGTTCAAACCAGGGAAGAGGAGATGTCTAAATACCTGATGGAGAAAGAAGAGATACCCAGACTCTTCTCAGTGGTGTCCAGTGGCGGGACAAGAGGCAATCATCACAAAGGGAAACACCAGAAATTGTATCCAAATACAGAAAAATAAGTTTTTACAGTGAAGGTGGTTGAGGAGAGAAACAGTGCCCAGACATTGCACAGAGAGGTTGTAGAGTCTCCAATCATGAGAATATTCAAAACCTGACTAGCCATGGTCATGAGCAACTGGCTCTAGCCTGCATGAAGAGGAACTGGACTAAGTGTTCTTTTTAGTGTCATCTGTGATTCTACAATTCTGTGATTCTTATTTTTTTTCTTTCTTGTTTTATTTCATACTGCCTTTTACATATCACACAAAAATGTATTTGTTTTTCTAGATTGTTATATACTCCTTATGCTCCTTATGAAACTTTTCTTTTAGGAATTCTGATCTTGTTCATGTTCTTGAAAAATAAATAATAGCCTTTTACCCTTACTTGTTTCCTCCCTCTCTATTCCAATCCATATGTATATCCAAAGCCTTTTCTTGCCTGTGAATTGCCTTTTCAAACCTGTCAAGTGAACTTACAGAGCAATGCATGACATTTTGTAGTCTAAATTCATACTTAACTGCATTTTCTGCAGTCCTTGAATTCAGCAATACCAGCCCATTCTAGAGATCTTCTAGATTTGTAGTCAACTTAAAAAAAAAGTTTCCAAAAAATGCATTGATTTTAATCAAAGGCTTGAAAAATCTTATTAGATCCAAAATCTGAAGGCAGTAAGGAGAATAAAATTAAATCAAAGTTTTATAGCTCAAGAATAAAAAAAGAGGTTATAGGGTGTTAAGCTTTTTAGTGATTGTTTTTTCACTGACTACAAGCTTGAGCTGTCTCAGCCTCTGGGCTGTTTTAAAGTCTTCACAATAAAGCACACTCAGCTCTCACTAGACCTGTGAGCTTCATCAAATTTGTTTTGCAGTTTGATAGCTAAATTTATATTTTAGGAGCATATCCATTGTCTGTAACTAACATCCTATGGTGTGCTCACCAGAACATTTACTTAGCGCATCAATACTACTTATAGACTGCAGAGCACACCAAATGATCCACATCCAGTTTTTGGTTATTGCAGTGTGCACTACAATCTGCCACAACATCTTCAGAGTATATTCTCCAACTTTTTTTAGTGTAATGTGGATGGGGAAAGAATCTGTTAGAGTACACTTTTTTATGTGCATAACAAAAATAGGATTATATAGTCATAGTTATAGATTGTATGAGACCTGGAATCTGAAAGTTTGTTAAATCTGGTCTCTAATAAAATACTTATTGTTTTGATATAACTGGAAAGTTAGACTTAGAAAGCTGTTTATATTAGGAGAATTAAAACACTTTTAGTTTGACAAAGTGATCTTTTAACTAATATGCTTTCCTCTGTAGTTTTCATTGCCGGCAGACCTAGATTTTAGTCTGACATTACTCCACTCTACCAGCAGAATTTCTATTTTGGCACATTCTGAACAGGTAATACTGCCTTTGTGTTTGAAGTCTTCAGGTCTGCATGTTTCACTTGGAGTTTTGCAGTCCAGGAGGGCCTTCAAAGAATGATACAGAACTATACCAGACTTGAAATCATAAAAAATATCTTGGTGTCTTTAGCATGGTTTAAGTGGGACCATAAAAAAATAATTTTGAGAAGCTTCTGGACGTCGTAAGCATGCGCTTTATCAGTTATAACATTTTATAGGCCAACATTTTATAGGCCTCTGTTTTACAGAGCCCAAATTATCAAAAGAAACTGATGACTGATAAGGCTAATATGAGCCTTGTCTACACTTACATTTTACTGAAATTTTTAAGCTGATTAGAATTATTAAAAGATTTGATTTATAACAAATATGACTATGTTAGCAAAATGCATGGAGGACACATTTATCAGACATAATGTTGCCAAGAAAATATAATTTCAGTAAAGGAAATGAAGCTGATCAATTAAACCAGCAAAACAGTAGTTTTTATATGGATTTAAAATTAAATTCTATTTTTAGATAATATTCTTATTCTTTTCTGTGTTAATGCAGCTCCTATTTCCACTCATTGAACCCTATTACACATCCTTGTTGATGTACTGGGGACCTCACAATTATCAAATTTAGCTCTTATTGTATCCTGTTTATAGGTGTATCAAATTCTGGCCTAAACAAACTAGATTGAGTCCTCTCTCACTCATCACCATGTGTCAGTGAGAGTTTGCCAGCAGTCAGGCAGCCTCTGCATGCCCAGTGCAGGGAAGATATCTCTGTTCTGCTCCACTTCAGAGGCAGGATCCACCAGGACTTTTCACTGCAGTCAGCAGTGGCCCATTCCTTTTGGACCCAGTGGTTCCCAGATGGCTGAGAATGAGTTGACTGTCCTATGGACCTGATGGTTTCAAAGTAGTTGTTTCCTGTGTTGAAAATCCACCTTCATTGTGGTTTTCTGCATGTATCTTTTCATCTATGTTTTTTAGAAAACAAGCAGAATTCATATTCTGTTTAGCAAGCAATCCTTCTTGTTCTGTACTGAAGGCTTCATCTTTTAATTGATTACCATTCTGCTAATTGTTATATCCTTACAAAAACCATAAGTCCTCATCATTTCAAAATCTGTCTTCTGGGGGTTCTCACTGGAAACAAACACTCAATTATCATTGCTCCACTTGAATACATTTTGATATGGTTCAAGAAGCTAATCGCTATTTTATTTTATGTCTTCAATACATAAATGTTGTGATTAGAAAATACATAACAATCTAATGATACAACTACTCTAAGCTAACCACGTGAGTGAATTAAAGGAATAACGCCTTTAACTATCATTCTCCCTGTAGTCTTATATTAATTTACACAAGCTCTTTTCCCCTAATTTAAATTTTTTATAAATAACACCTTAGTCTTGCAGGTTTTATTTGACTGATGACTGGGCATATAATCTCTCAACTGTTCTGGAATTTACCCAGCTAGGTTATTAAAATCAGCATTCCTGGTACTTGATCAGCAGGTATTTATTTTAGAAATTTAGAATGCAAAGGTCCAACATCTGCCAACTTAAAAGCATGGATTTAAAAACTTGTCTTTAACCTTTCTCACTTTTTCCCCATTCCCTCCTTTGCTATGGTGTGAAGGCTTCTACCATTTTTTCTGTAGCAATTGATAGATACCACTCTTTGGGCTGTTCCCCTAATACAATATTTAAAAAGTTGGTAAGTGATGCAAAGAGTTACCATGCACAGGATGTTCTGCTATCTCAAACCCTAGTACATTAATTATTTAGGGTATTTTGCTCTATCCCACAACAGGTGGTCCCTTACACCATGGCCTCCAAGTTCCACAAAGAAAAATGCAGCATACTTGTCTTAATATTACCTATAAATAGCAGACTCATTTAATTACATGCATCAAGTGCTGCACCAAAATTGGAATCCTCCAACCATGAGGACCTAGGGCAAATCATCAGCATCTGACTCATAACTCTCAGGTACTAAGATGAAAGCATGGTGTCCTGAAAGTGCCTAAAAATTATGCCCCACATTAACAACCTTTTTTTTTTTAATGAATTAACTGAGTCACATTAAACCTAATAGATTAGAAATCTTCTCTTGTGCTCTGCTCTCAGCTGTCACCAAGACAAGAATAATTTTCAAACATGAGTCTGTTAATGATAACTTCCTTCAACAAGGCATAAATCCTGCCTTTGCTAATATATCGTCCAGTTTAGTTACACCTGATTGTTCACCATGAATTCAGGTATAAATGGCAGACCTTATTTGTTTTCTATGTTTTCAGAATCATTGCCATGGAAGGCCCTAGCAGCTTCTTCTCCTTTTGTATAGCAGTATCAATCTTCCAGCGCTCTGCCTTTGCTGCATAACAAAAGCTGACAATAACTTTTGTCCTATTTAGCTGGCCTGTTGGGTCTTTTTCTTGATAATTAAGTTCATCAGCTGGCTCTTAAAGTCTGGTCAGAACATAATTGATATGGCCCTAGAGCATCTGATTAAATTAGCAGCTGTTTATCCTTGCTCATTCCAATTGTTTACAACTCCGGCTACATCATTACTTTCTGTGCTATTTTCTTCAAATTTCTCAATTACTTTAATTGGGTAAGTCTCAATAAATTTAGGAGCAAATATTTAAATGTTTGTATTCCAGATTTCCTCAGAAAAAAAAATTTTGCCTTAGGCCTTATCTCTGCATCTTTAATGCTCCAGTTGCCTCAGTATCTGCAGTAACGTATCTTAGCAGAAGAATTTTTAAAAAAGCAGAAATAGAATCCCTTACAATCTTCATATATTATCTACGTCCATATGTTGAGATGTTGGTGATGACTGGGATAGGACAAAAAAAAAAGAATGCTACTTTCATTTAAGGAGTAATTAAAAGTAATCCCAAGTTATGGTAGACTGCGCAAGATGATATCCAGAAGCTCCTTGTTTCTTAAGTCTTACAAGCCAAACCAAACCAAACCAAAGATAAAAATAAAGAGCAAAGAAAAGGGCACAGCAGCTGAGCAGTCAGCACCTTATCTGAGGGCTTTCTTGGTAGTGCACAAGCTAACAGGGTGAGAAGGGAGGAAAAGGAACAGTGATGAGGCAGAGGGAGGCAGAGGTCACTTCTGTGCATTGAAAGAACAGTAGTAGCACTGACCCACACCCACCGATGGAGGGAGGTGGGATGAGGAAGTCTGGAGTAGCAGCTGTAAACAAAACCCACCAGATGGACTGAACAGAACCTAATCCTGCTGGACTGAGTACTGCTTCCCCTCTGCTCCCTGTGCACTGGGCAGGGTCATATGCCCTGCAAACAAGGAAGCGGATCCAGCACTTTCTGTTTGGAAATGTCAGGGTTGCATAACAGCTTAACCAACATTGAACACCCAGGCTAGAAGACAGAATTGGATTTCATCACATGGTGTTTTGGTCTCCCTGGCTTCACAGACTAGTACAGGTTGAAATGGTGTGCCTGAGTGATAGGCGGATATCCATGTGCAGGGAACAGTGTGTTGTTTTTTACTTTTAAATAGGCTCTGCATTACATTCATTTGCAATTGCTTTTTCAGCATCATACAAATGAATCAGAATAATTGTGACTCAACAGGAGCAGCATAAGCCTGGCTACTCTAACATCTAATGTTTCTCACAGAATCAGTACTCTCAGCAGTTTTAGAACATGGGAAGATAAGACCCTGCCTGAATCAATGGTCTTCTTTATATGTATCATATCCATCTTACAGGGGGCACCAATCCATGTAATGCTCATGATAGGTGTGGTGTGAGGAGTAAAATCTGTTCAAGAGAGATACTAGGGATCCATGCAGCTTTTTCCTACTTTTTCAAGCAATAGTAAGACATCCAATGAAACAAGTTCTGAGATTTTTGTTCCTAATTCCTACGTATCTTTAGTCTGGTTTTTTTTTTTTTTTTTCACTATTTTGCTCTGTCTAAAAATGAGTGCCTTTAGCATTCAAGTTTTACTTGGAGCATATAGATTGCATCACAAGGAAACATAGACTGGGTACAAGGCTGACTCAAACCTTCAAATTAACACAATGCAAGGCCCTAGCTTCCATTCACAGAAATGTGCAGTTATGTCTTTCTCTTTTGAGGAACTCAATGGAAAACTTTTGATTGCTTTTGTGTGCCTGTAATTTTTTGGGCTAAAAAAGAAACTTTAGGATGTTTTCTAACAAAAATGTTGAGGACTAGAAGGCAATGGCTAGTTCTTATTTCCAACAAAATAAAAGCACAAAATCCAGTTGTAAGCATTGCTGAGCCAATGACAATTGTAGATCCGTTAGAAACAAGGAAACAAGAAAACAAGAAACTTTGTGGATGTAATTGCAGCTCTCTGCCCACTTTGAAACCTAGCATGGTATGAGTTGTTTACCAAAGATCATGGGTTTGAAGGACCCAGTTCATGCAGGCTGGTGACAACCACATTCTTGTCACTTAAAAACAAATTCTAGAAATGGAAAAATATTTTCTTGAAGTTATACAAGACCTAGTTTGTTTATAGTATGTTTTAAGTCTGATTGTGGCTTGTCTTGAGCAGCAAAGGTATAAGAGTAGTAAAAGTAATGGAATGAACAAGCTAACACTTGCTAATAAATAAACACTAATAGCACATTAATAAGCTATGTTATAATCTGCCTTGGAACATGGTGAAAGATATGAATGGAACTTGATGCCTTATCCATTGAGCAGTCTTGACACAAATTCTTTTCAGAAGTAAACAATGAGGGGAAAAATATTCTCTCAAGTATCAATGAGATTATAGTTGCATTTTGTTTTGTTCAAAGATTACAATGATTCCAGTCAATAATCTCTTCTTTATGTTCTTTGACATGAAAAGAGGAGGGGAAGGTCAGCCTGTATTTCTTTCAGATATCATTCAGGTCCAGCCACTTTTGAGATGGAGAAGTGCTTATTTATCCCTGTGGCCATCAGTGTGAGTACTGATAAAACTGGAGCTCCTGACTGTTTGAAAAAGTGATCACTACTGGTCAAGTGAAAATTTGACCAAGAATGACAGCTTTCAGTGGTACATCATTTTTCCCAGCATTTTTCATTTGTCAGGTGTCTTAAGTCTTTTGTTGGCCGTGAGTCATGCAGTGACAAGTCAGACCCATTCAGCTGATACATTCTGGACCAGATTGCTTTATGAGAAAATATGGCTGCTTTCAGTGGTCATTAATATTTAATGTTAGAAATATTCTCTTCCCATATCCATAACCTACACGAGTATGATGGTCTCAAATATAATAGGATAAACACAAGCCAGGGCAGTTGCTTTCATATATTGCTTAACATTAAAGCACACAGATTATCTCATCTCTGTATTTTTGTCCCTAGGACAAAGAATATGTGTGTTGTAGATTAATTTATGCAAGTGATCCCACTGGTTTTTAATATTTTCCCTTTCCTCATAACATCCTGTCAGCATTCTAAGAAACATATTTCTTTGTCTCAAAAAACTACAGAGCCCTTCTTTAATTACTTCTGTTGATATCCTCACAATGAGATCTAAAGGGAAAGTAATTTTCATTGGTATATTTTTTTCCTTGATTTTGCAAAATCTTTCTAAAAAGATTCAAGTCATTGTATCATAATAAACTTATTTCAGCTATGTATGCTTTCAGTATTCTTTGTAAGACAATTGGTGATACAGCAAAACTTTTGGTTTTCCATGGTATTTCCATAAAATATAACATTTTTATAAAAATTGAACAGGCATGTGAGGAAAGTTTATATTTTGTTTCAGGTGTGAATTTAGAAGATTCTTTTACTATAATTTTCCTATTTAATATTTTTCCATACCTGTCATTAACGGCAGGATGTAGCCTCAGATAGGAGTATGTAATTTTCATCATCAGGAACAATGTAAAACAAAGCACTGCATTAAATTATACTGCTCCCAGGGATTTTTGGGTTTTGTTTCTTTGGTTTGCGTTTTGGGTTTGGGTTTTTTTTATTAGCAGGTTGAATCAAAACATTTGTTATCAGCTAAAATCTCTGAAGCAAAAATATTCTACCTGGCTAAAATCTTTGACAACTTTGTATAAGATTAAGCTGTTATTTTCCTGACATGTCCCTGGGCATCTAAACTGCCACGTAGTTTATGCTAAGAAAGGACCTTTTCTTTAGCTGTATTTAATCCATACAAGGAGGAAATGCTAGGTTGTAGATTTTCCATTGGGACATCCCCTTTTACTGTATGAAAGAACAAGATGGTGTACTGAAGAGAGATAAGACCTTAGGGGCTGGAACACTTGGATTGTTTTCCCAGCCATTTCTGCAAGATTTCACTCTTTCATGCCTCAACTTCGCCATCTGGAAAAAGGGACTAATGGTATAAACCTCTTTTGTAAAATAAACAAGCAAACAAAGAACCTCTTTGAGTTCTCCCGGTGAGAACACAGCTACCCAGAGGGACTTTTACTATTATCAGCATTATCGGCTGGGCTCCACAGTTGTACAAATCCTGCAGTAATCACTTCCTTCCTTGTTGGGTTTTTTTTTCAGAATAGAGAGGCCGAGGCTGTTTAAAATGCCAATGTTATGCAGAGGATACGCCTGCATTCTTGTTTGTCTAGAACTCCATGTTTCTCACATTAAAATTTATGGAACAAAATTCCAATTAATTACATCGACAGAGGGGATTTTGTGGGGCACCAACATGGAATGCATAGTGCTCAGTTATCTGGCCCTTGGATATGCATTCCTCTGTTATACACAGCTTCAAAAAATACACTTCTTTTAATTTTGCTCTTTGTGGAAATTATAATTGATAAATCCATAGAAAACAATGGCCCCCTTGGGTCCCTAAGGGATGCTATTTTTATTTTAATTATTTTAAAATATATCTTTTTTGGGGGGAGTGGTATTATTGTCTACTCTATTTTTCTTCTTAGTAAAATCCTCTCCCTTCTCTGGATCAAATATATGAAATTGATAGAGAACAGCTGCTGTTCAGTCTGCTGGAGTTTTATAACATGTTATCAAACCCTTTGAACACAGCTGGTAAACAGACGCTCCTCAGAGCATGCATGCCAGCAGCTCTTTGTGTTGAAAAGGTAAGACAGTCATTTAGGGGGAATTCTGCTAAAACAGTACAGATACTGCATCAGAAGCCTTATAGGCAGGGACTGTGTGTTCTGCACATATGAGGTTCAACCAGAGGTTGACATTCACATGTTAGATGGGAGATCTAAACTAGAAGTGAAGTCAACTTCCACAAAGGGATTTACCTGGAATTACAGAACTTTGGCAATGAATCTTAAAACAGGTTTTCTCTCTGAACTCTGTTTATAAGAAGCACTGGGAAAAGGCCAGTGTACTGCCAGGATATTACTATGTAAACATGGAGTTATTGTGTGATTGCCCTGAAATCCTGTGTACGCAGTGGAGGGAGTCTGTTGACAGGGGTGTAAATCTTGGTTTATATGGTTGTCTATCCCCTGTGGCTTTCCTCTACATTCAAGCATTCCTGCAAAGAAGAAAACACTGAGGTTCCTAAGTGGATTTCTGGAAATATGGCAGCAGTTTTCTAGGCAGAACAGAAATGCATTGAATACACTGCTGAAATGGGGTGGCAGCTTCACTCTGCCTAAGGGATCCTGTGATCACAGACTGCAAAAACTGCAGTTTCTCTGGCAGCCACTACAGCTGTTTCCAACAGAAACAGAGTGGCTGTCCTTTGTGACCAAAAAGTAGAAATAGCAGGGCTTTCTGGCAAGCTCCTGAAGTCAACTGGGCTTTCTTGTAGTCGCCACCCAAAAGCATGAGAATCAGAGGGTTGTGAGTGTTGTCAACTCCCTCATCCTGAAACTGAGCAGGCTCTTTAGCTGGGAAGTAAATATACCCAAGAAGTCTATTGCATTGTCAGATGCATTTAACACCTGTGAAAAGCCTGTGCTGCTGCTGCTGCTGTGTTGCAAACATTATGTGACAAGGCTGCTGAATGACTTAAGCAATGATGTGACTGCCCTACCACATTTTCCAAGGCGGTAAACTAGAGAGGAAAGTGTGCATCATATAAGAGGTGTCGTTGGGACATCTGGTTTTCATATAGATAAAAATAGATGCTATCAGATGACTGCTCAGTAGGCTACATGATATTATTTTGTTCCCAGTTGATTATCTGCCATATCAAAACATCCACAGTCATGCAGGCATTAGGGTCTTGTCTTCAAAGGCAAGTGCAGGAGTGGAAATCTTGATATACTAAAAAAACATGCAAAGAACCAGTGGGATATACCTTTTGTGTATCATCCTGTTCAGGTTCCTGTTTTAGGTACATGGGTGTCTAATTCAGATTGATTAGCCAGAGTCCACATTGCAAGATGGCAGATTTGGTCCACTGCTCTCAGCCTTTTGGGGTCAGTGAACCACAACTGCTGTGAAGCAGAACTTAAGGAAAGCAGAGTATAAGTCTCCTCCGGAATGGAGACATAACCAAATATTTTGGGGTACCCCATATGTGTGTTCATCTGGACCAAAATAAAAGATCTTAGCTATTCTCCCAGTAGGAGATTCAATTGCTCTACATTGTTAGATTTCCTGATTTTACCTTTTTTTTTTTTTTCATTTTTCAGAAACAGAAATAACTTTTCCAGTTAGTGATGGAAAAGTTTACTTCTAATAAGCTTGCAACAGGCAGGGAAAATATGGGGAAAGATGCACTATTGTGCAAAAATGTCAGTCTTTTGGGTCATATTTGAGTCATATTGGCTAGAGCTAGAATAACTCATAATGTAAATGTAAAATTTGGTGAGTGATCCAGTCGCTGGAATGTACTTTGCTTTCAAAGTAAAGGTTAAAGATCTTAATAGTCATAACGCCCCTGCATGTTAAGATTCTGGAGAAACATTAATGACAGTAAACAGAAAGTTTTCAGCTTGTCCCACCACATCAGTCCCATTTTCACAGACACAGAAGCAGAGAAACTTATTTTGCATATGTTCAGAGAAAAAAATTACATGTTGCTTCAAACAATGGAAAAAGAAATCAAAAATCATCAGAGAAAATGGTAAACAGTAGTCAGCTGTAAGCCCAATAGTGGGAACAGAAGGAGGAAAATTATGAAGCACTTAGCAAATTAAAGAAAGAAACCAAATGCGGCTTAGATAATATATCATGCTGACTGTAAAACAGCATTAATATCTTCCTTTGTCCAGCTGAAAACATAAGGCAAACAAATCCTTTCTTCCATCTATTAATTGTTCATTGTTTTTGTAAATGAACAATAGCCATAAGCAGATTGAGGAGGGCTATCAATGCAGTATCAAGTCATGATCACATTTATTGAAGGATGAATAAGAATTGCCTCCAGCCCCTCAGAAATGTTATATGCATTCAGCAACAATGGCAGTATGGTGCCAGAACACATTATTTACGGAAATTTTTGAAGCCCATAAGGTAATATTTTTCCCAGTTTGTGTGTCAGAACAATCAATTAGAGTCTTCAGCCAGACAGGGATTTTCCCTTTAGCTTAAAATGTAACTAAAAGCCAGCAATTCATTACATTTGCATAGGGAAAAGATTTAGATATATTTTCGGGTTCTATATGGTTAAAATGCATGTCTTGTCAAATTAATTCACCTATAAGCATACTGCAAATGTGCAAATCTCTTCTTCCTTATTTGCTGAGTTATTTAATCTGGTTTTTCTTGTAAACTTACACTTGATCTGGTTTTCTACACTTCTTTTACCAACGGATAAAAGACAATTATTTCTGTTTGCCATCTAAAGCCTTTCAGTATGTGGAAATTTACTGCTGCTGCCAGGAGTCACGGGGTTCACAGAAAGTATAAATACTGAGAATACACTTAATAAGGTAAGAGGGAGAGAAAAACAGCAGAATACATAGATACAGAAATGCATCTTGTCTCTAAAAGGGAAGAAACCCACATGAAGTTCTGCCATCCACAAAGGCTCGAAAAGAATTTATAAAATGCTTATCTGGGGGCAATTTTTCAGTGAAGTCAGTGATAAGCCTGTCTGGATTATCTACCTAATAACATAGAGGTAAGGCAAATAAAATATTATCTAAGTTTAGCAATAGTGAGGCAGTCCACCTGTGTTAGTAAGGAAGGTTAATTCATGATTTCAGGTCAATGGCTGGAGTCAGGAGTAATTTCGCTGAGGTTCCATGGAAAAGGGACTTCCTTCGTGGCCTTGGATTTGACTACATATTTTATCTTCTCATTTTAAACTCATGGAGGCCCTTTTACAGTCCCTCTTTTGCACTGGCTTGCACAGTCATCTTTAAGTTGTCCTTGGAAAAAGACTCTGACAGGAAAATATACACAGACAGACAGTATAGAGCAATTACTTATTGACTAATGCACAACATTAAAAAAAAACATAGCTGAGATTTACTGAGCTATTTGGGAAGTATTAGTGTGCTCACCATCCCGGAAAGAGCAGCTTTAATAAATGTTAAAAATGTTAACAACACCCCTAAGTGTTACATTATCATCACTGAAATTGAGCACGTTATTCCAAATTATCTGTTTGGTCACAACCTTGTTTTGGCAACAACTGAATGCAGAAATCACTGCTAGAAAGAGAGGAGATCAGGCCTAAAATGCTTATGAAAATTCTTATGAAAAGCCAGTATAACTTTGAACTGAGACAGTCCATTGTTTGATGTGTGCATTTTCCTGTTCAAGTACCACATTGCTGTACTGATCAAAGGAAAAAGCAAAGCTTTTAGACAAAAGCAAAGGAAAGAACAAGCTTCAGGATGGTGGTTATCTGGGTGTTGTGACTATTTTAACAGTTTACTTATCATTTCTTCCCTTCCCTAACACATTTGAATCTGGGGGAAAAACAATAATTACTGTGAATTAATTTGTTTGGTATGCTTTCCTATTTATGTATCTTCTTAATTTCTTGGAATCATAGAACCATGCAATCATTTGTGTTGAAAAAGACTCTTAAGCTCATTGAGTCCAGCTGTCAAGTTCACCAGTAAACCATGCCCCTAAGTGCCACATCTACACATCTTTTAAATTCCTCCAGGGATGGTGGCAACACCACTTCCATGGGCAGCCTGTTTCAATGCTTGACAATCCTTGCAGTGAAGATTTTTTTCTAATATTCAATCTAAACCTCCCCAAGTACAACTGGATGCCATCTCCTCTTATCCTGTCTCTTACATAGGAGAAGAGACCAACCGACCCTCACCTTGATCCACCCTCTTTTCAGCTAGTTGTAGAGAGTGATAAGGATCTCCTGAACCTCCTCAGCTCCCTGAGCTTTTCCTCATAGACTTGTGCTCCAGACCCTTCTCCAGCTCTGTTGCCCTACTCTGGACATGTTCCAGCACCTCAATGTCTTTCTTGTAGAGAGAGGCCCAGAACTGGACACAGCACTTGAGGTGTGGCCTCAGCAGTGCTGAGTACAGGGGCACAATCACTGTCCTGGTCCTGCTGACCACACTATTTCTGATACAAGCCAGAATGCCACTGGCCTTCTTGGCCACCTGGGCACACACAGCTCATGTTCAGCTGGCAGTGACCAAACTCCCAGGTCCTTTTTTATCAATCACCCTTCCCTAAGCCTGTAATTCTGCATGGGATTGCTGTGACCCAAGTGCAGGACCCAGCACTTTGCCTTGTTTAATTTCATACAACTCTCCTTAGCCCTCCTTCTGTTGTTGATGTAACTATAGAAACATTTTTTATCGTCTTTTATGTCAGTAGCCAGATTAAGTACTTGCTGGGGTTTGGTTCTTCTAATTTTCTTCCTGCATAACCTCACTACATCCTTGTAGTCCTCCTGATTTTCCCATCTCTTCTTCAAAAGATCATACTTTTTCTTTTGTTCCAGAAAAAGCTCTCTATCTATCCAGGCCAGTCATCCTCACAGCCTCATCTTTCAGCTCATGAGGACTACCTGCTCCTGTGCCTTTAAGATTTTCCACTTGGAGAACATCAAGTATTCTTAGACTGTTTTGCCCTTCAGGATGTCTACCAAAGGACTTTGTCAACCAGGCCGAAGTCGGCCCTCTGGAAGGCCAAGGTAGCCATTCTGCTGGCACTCCTCCTTACTTCTCGGAGAATTTTATGATTGCTGTGCCCAAGGTGGCCTCCAGAGTGGTAAAGTGATGACTTTACCCACCAGTTCACAGGTAGGAGGCCCAGCGGGCACCTTCCTTAGTTGTCTCCCTCACCAGCTATTTCAGGAAGTTGCCTCTCACACAATCCAGGAACCTCCTGGACTGTTTCATCTCTGCTGTGTAGTGATTTGAACAGACATCTGCCAAGTTGAAATCTCCCACAAGAACAAGTTAGTGGTTGGTTAGAATTCTCCCAGCTGCTTATAGAATTTATCATATCTAGGCTAGGTTTATTCAGGACTTAGAAATCTCTGAAAAGGCAGTTTCTAATGAAATCCATGAAGAAAAAGACCATACGTGATTTGTCCTGTACATGGCTAGAACAGATGGTGTGTACTGTTGGAGTCAGAAAACTCGTTGCTGACTGTGGAGTGCAAACTGTAGCAACACTCTGATTTGGAAAACTCTTTGTAGGTTGCATCAGGAAACCTGTGAGTTTATATGTTGCAATTTTTGTTTGTGTGAGAAATTTCCAGGAGAAAGTAATAACTTGCATTTCTTGCACCTCTCTGGTGGCACAGATATAACAGGAGTAAAAGAGCAAGAGTCATATGAAATCTGCAAATTTCAGTGTTGGTTGACAGCTCTGTAATCCTTGTCAATATCTTTGACAAACCTTAGGGTATTGTAATTTTCTTGATGACATTTGAAGGTGAGAAAGGCTAGAGTTATCATTTTGATATGTCATTCAGTATATCAAAATAGTCAAGTAATCAGCCTGTAGATATTTTACTGTGTCATCATGCAAACAGAACTGGCATAATAAAGAATAGTGGATATCTAATGGGAAAAGCAGATTTTAATCAAACTGTTTACTGCTAGGGCATGTGGAGAGTTTTCGCTTGCCTGGTTTTTAGTTTCAAGGGGAATAGATACAACAGAGTATTCTCCTGAGTATTGTTTGGTTTCATGAACATATCTTGACTGTAAGACTTTCAGTAGCTTATGCAGTGGAGAGTAATGAAGAAAATGGGTTTTAAAGTCAGTTCTCCATCATGGAAATAAGTTTTGTAGTTCGTGGGCCCAGAAAATATAGATATTTGCCAAAGACTTTTGAAATCTATCTGGGAGATGTCTCAACACCAACGACTGCCTCTAATAAAGGGAAAAGCATAGACCTGGCATGGTACTGTAATTTGAAACACCCTACTAGTTGATGGAAAAAGGAAAGGGTTCTCAATGTTTTTTGCATCAAAATCCACAGTACTTATGCCCAATGTGGAGATGCAGTAATTTTTAACTGAGTACTTGAAATTTCTTCTCTCAAATTACTCCGTCAAGAAAAGATTTTTTGCATTGCCTGGATCAGACTGCAGTGCAGAGAGAACATGTCTTCAGATTAATGAGCCACTTAAATTGTATATGTGTGTCTCTGTGTGTCTGTGTGTCTGTGTGTTAGTATCTTTTCCCCTGAGACATTTAATAAGCAAATAACAGCTGCACTCCAGTTCTTTAGTCCTGCCCAATTATCAGATCTGTCATCAGCATGCTAGAGAGAACGAGTTATGGGACTGCTTTTGTGGTTGATACAGCCATTGTAGGACCCTACCTTAAATGACAACTATTTGTCTGAGAAAGGAGAAAATACAGGATGAGGTTGGGCATATTTTAATTGCTAATCATGTTTTGATTGCCCTGAAGGTTCCCTGTTTGTGATAAGTACAGTACTTGTGTGAACTGTGTTGTATTACACACCAGTAAAAAGACGGCCAAACCCTCTTATCAAGACACGTACCCATTTTGGTGCAGAGTAGGGCATTAGTCCTTAAAACCATATTGTTTAGAGGGTAAATCAACATGCCCAGTGTTAGCATGGCAGCCTGGCACACAAATGATGACACCCATCTGCTGCCTGAAGCTGAGGATAAATGCCACAATGAAGGTAAGATTAAGCAAGCAGTCATAGTGATTCACCAACCGGATTAGCAGAACAGAAAAATCCATGAGGCTTTCCATGACCTCCCACAGGCCTTTGTTTTCCATGGAGCTGAGAGTGCATAATTTTCAGTGGACAGTGCAAAACAATGCAATGTAGCTTCATGGAGTGAAGGGCAGTCTGAGGCATAACCCTGATGCTGCCTCTGGTCAGTAGGGCCCCTCCCTCAGTCACACCCCACTTCTGCTTTCAGCCAGAAAAAAGGATTGGAGGCTGCAGAAAGGAA
Source organism: Anomalospiza imberbis (assembly GCF_031753505.1). Lineage (NCBI taxonomy): Eukaryota > Metazoa > Chordata > Aves > Passeriformes > Viduidae > Anomalospiza > Anomalospiza imberbis. The sequence continues at coordinate 33,728,308 of NC_089683.1, read as the reverse complement.
GATTTTGGATTGCACGCTGGCTGCAAGTGAAGCCCCTCTGCCAGGGATTTCAGGTTCCAGCTTGACTTAATTGTGCATGTGTGTTTTTCCTCCCTCTGAATTTCAGTGCTCTGGTTTGAGTTCAGCCAAATCTAGCAAAATAGAGTAGCCTTGACAGTAACTGTGTTTCATGAAGAAGGTTCTCTGGGCAGTGAGGAACACCATTAATGCCTTCACTAACTGAGCTGCTCTACCAAGAGTCATGAACATCCAGAAGGAGAGAATCCAATCAATGTATCTCAATCCATAAAAAAGTGTATGGGAATGGCTGTTCACCCTTTGAACTTGCCTCTCACATTCCAAGCTGAAATAGTGATTGAATGATCAATATCCCAGGGAAGGGAGCATGAAGAAGTGAAAGAAAAGGGAAAAGACAACACATAGAGAACAGCCAGTGGGAATAATGAATTTCTAGACCTTGTAAAATCAGGAAAACAATGGGTGCCAGAACTGTATCTGTATTCAGATCTTAAAGGCTTTAGCATAGCTGGAGATTAAAGAAGAAAAAGCAGACAAATATTGCTTTCACTATTTCATGAGGTAGATGAGAGGTGAGAAGTGAATAAAGCATGATTGCCAGTAATAACAAAGTCATTGGAACAAGTGATAAGGTAATTCTATGTAAACTGTGACCCAAGACAAACTAAGCCTTAAAATGAGACTGGTTTACTTTACCTGTGGCCAAGAACTAGAGGGGCAACCAAAGCACCTGAGCAGGGATATCTGATATTTTCATGTAACTTTGGAAGGATTTTTAAATTCCTTTGCTGAAAGACAGGATCATTTGTTGTACTTGTGACTTCAGCATGCAGGAATTATTCTTGAGAAAAACAGATACACTCTCCAGAAATGCTTTTGAAAAGTGGGGACAAAATCTGGGGAAAGGATTAAATTCATGGCAGGCACTGAGCAGAGAAGGCAACAAGCACTACAAGAAATCTAGGAATGGGGCCAGAGGGAGTCTTACTCTTCTGTTGCAGAACCACTGCTCAGAGCAAAAAAGGATACGCTCTGGATACAAGAAGGCAGGAAGTGCATGGCATCATATGTACTTTCTTCTGATGAGAAGTAAAAGAGTAAAAAGGAAAAAGACAATACACACAAGGTGTAGAGATATACTGCAGGAGGGCACATGCAGTATGACTGGAGACACTCTTTGTGCCTCCACTGGAGCAGGTGATTTTCTGTCAGGTTAGAAGCTGTCAGGTGGGCATTTTGTTTTCTTTTTTTTTTTTTTCCCTTTCTTTCTTTCTTTCTTTCTTTCTTTCTTTCTTTCTTTCTTTCTTTCTTTCTTTCTTTCTTTTTCTTTCTTTCTTTCTTTCTTTCTTTCTTTCTTTCTTTCTTTCTTTCTTTCTTTCTTTCTTTCTTTCTTTCTTTCTTTCTTTCTTTCTTTCCTTCCTTCCTTCCTTCCTTCCTTCCTTCCTTCCTTCCTTCCTTCCTTCCTTCCTTCCTTCCTTCCTTCCTTCCTTTCCTTCCTTCCTTCCTTCCTTCCTTCCTTCCTTCCCTTCCTTCCTTTCCTTCCTTTCCTTCCTTTCCTTCCTTCCTTTCCTTCCTTCCTTTCCTTCCTTCCTTTCCTTCCTTCCTTCCCTTCCTTCCTTTCCTTCCTTTCCTTCCTTTCCTTCCTTCCTTTCCTTCCTTCCTTCCTTCCTTCCTTCCTTCCTTCCTTCCTTCCTTCCTTCCTTCCTTCCTTCCTTCCTTCCTTCCTTCCTTCCTTCCTTCCTTCCTTCCTTCCTTCCTTCCTTCCTTCCGTCCTTCCTTCCGTCCTTCCGTCCTTCCTTCCTTCCTTCCTTCCTTCCTTCCTTCCTTCCTTCCTTCCTTCCTTCCTTCCTTCCTTCCTTCCCTTTCTTCCTTCCTTCCCTTTCTTCCTTCCCTTTCTTCCTTCCCTTTCTTCCTTCCCTTTCTTCCTTCCTTCCCTTTCTTCCTTCCTTCCCTTTCTTCCCTTTCTTCCTTCCTTCCCTTTCTTCCTTCCTTCCCTTTCTTCCTTCCCTTTCTTCCTTTTCCTTCTTTCTTTTTACTGTGCCACTCTTGGAGCAACAAAGAAGGGAAGATCTGGTTTTTTTTACCCAAACCTCTCAATACACAAAAGGACTTTTTTTTAAACCACTTACCCAAAACTGTAATATTCCATGCAGATTTCACTCTGATGTGCTGATCCAAAACTTACTAAAATGAATAGACAGATCTTGTCCACAGTATGTTTTGGGTTAATATGGTATGTCTACAGTGTCAGCCATGAACAGGTGTGATCTTGTTCTCAAGTTCGTAGTCATATCTAGTATGGAGAATAGGCACAAAAATATTAACTCAAGCATAAGTCCCTCTGTGGACAGAGAGACTAGATCTCTTCTAGTGAGTTTAACAGCACCAGGGTTCTTGCCTCTGTATGGTAATGCAAATGTTTTTATATCTCCTTTTTGCATTATCTTTAGCATAGCTTTTCTCTGGGTAACATTCTCATGATTTCCAGCTTTCCAAGACTGTTCCCAAATTGCAGTTTGGATGTTGATAAGAAAACTTATGTGGTTCACATGGCTTAATGAGTATATTGTTGGACTGTGCTATCTGGCAGCAGGAGCAGAGAATAACTTGGCTCTGCTTGGTTTCCTAGTAAAGATACAGGCTGAAAGAGAAGGTCAATCACGGTGACCTTACATGTCAGAATTTGACTCTGCAGGTCAGCCTCAGAGGAGCTGTCTCACTAAACCCCTGTCCAGATGGAGCTACTCCTAGATCAGGTACTCCTGTACATTGTGTAGAATCTCTAAACCAAACAGCAGCCAGCACACAAGCTCCTGAAGGCTTGCAAGGGTAGGCATAGAGACATGGTGGTCAGCTCTTCATACCTCACAATGTGAAAAAACATGGAGGAAAAAGAAAATTACTAACATGACATATTATCACCAACTCTCAAAAAGTATACTGAGCCTGGCTGTACAGAGAAAACAAATATATTTTTGCCTCTCTACTTTTTCTCAAAGAGTTACTTCTCTCACTGATCTTAGTGCAGTGGTGACACCTGGCCTGGGAACCCACAGGCAGTATCTGTGCTGCTCAGAGGGCTGACCCAGGCTATGGCTCAGCCAAAGTGTGCTATTTCAATAACAGAAACCAAACTCTGTGTTTGAAAAGAGATGTTTCTTCCAAGTTTTATAGAGGACAGTTGATATTTGTGAGCTTAAAAAACACATCAACAACATGAGGCCTATGAAAAGTAATCTTTTTTCTTGAAAACAGTCTTTTGATTCCTGTTGGTTAGATGAAATTTATTTGCCAATGTTTTGAAGTTACCTTTTGGTTTGTTTTCAAAGATAAAATGTTTTTTTTTAAAAGAACTGAAAACAGAATGCTAGAGTTATTTTTTAAAAATTAAATTAACTTGGAGTTGTTTATAAACCTCCTCCAAACCATCACAGAATTGAAATAAAGATAGTAATGAGATCAGTGGATATTGGATTACTAATCCTAGTTCATCTAAGTCTGCAGTTATCTGTGAGCTGATTTTTCTTTACTTTTCTCCCTTAGAAGCTCTCCAACATTTTTCAGATATGAATGGCATGCTCTTTAATTAATTTCTTTTTTTTCATACTGTTGGCTCCATTTATTTCAATGTCTTATTAAGTCTTTAGAATAATTAAAAAATTAAGGTTTGTTAAAAATAGCTACCTCCACAACAAAACCTTTCAAATATGTGTGGCAATGCTACTATTTCTGTGAGTTTTAGAAATTGCTTTTTGCAAATGGTATGTTTTTCATGTTGTAAAAGATCAATGCAATTGGTCACACATGAAAAGGCCTTTTAAATTCATTGTCTCCAATTATAATAGCAATTGTGGAGAAAGGTGTCTTTTTGCATGGAAATTTATCCAGTAGACATTTGCAAAGAATCTATTCATGCACTTTTGTACCTCTGCTGAAAACGTTCTTCAGGTCAAAGGAGTCCTTGAAAAACTGGGCTGGTAGCTTAGAAGCAAATTTTCATGTTATAAAAGCACAAAGCCTACTGGTGAGTGATGGTGTTTAACTGACCCTTCTGTATGTAAAGTCTATGCTTCAGATAAAGATAATAATATAATTTGTTTCTCCAAATGCAAGCTTCAAAGCATGAGCAGAGTTCCTGAGAAAACTTATAACATCATTCTCTTGGTATTTTGGCAGCTGTCTTCCATTTCTTATATTGGAAGTAATTTTACATATGAGAAGAAGCAATACTAGTGCTTCCAGAAAAGGAAACGAGACACCTCAATTCAAAGTTCATTTGCCTCCTCCATGAGAAATTAAATAGCATCCTTCCACCTCTGCTGTGCTTCCAGTAAACATGAGCTGAAGACTCCAGCCCAGAACCATAATGCAAAATGTCATAATTTTCAACATTATTGTGGTGATATATCCATGGACGACGTGATTCTTTTGAAAGGTCTTGGTTTACTCTGCAGCCTGGAATATTTGGGCTCATGTATAGGCAATGGAATTGAAGCTAGGACTTCCCTAGTTACTCAGGTGCCATATTGGAGGTTTCAAAACTTAAAACATATTTGGACTTTCAGGCTACTGCATACTGTAGCAATATCATAACAAATCAAATTGAATAAGTTGATATACATTTGGGTAACATTCCAAAATTGCTAGCAGTTTTCTGTTTCTTGGGAAACTTTGAAACATGAGAATAAAAGCAGTTATAATTAGAGGGAAAAAAGAAAAAAAATTAGTCTTGTTTTATTATTTATAACTAGTATAAATAGTATAAAATAGAAAGTGTTGGACAATTGAAATTACCACTGTTGGAAATAGCACTGTCTATAATTATGCTATTCGATAATCCTCATGTGGAACAGCAGTACTTTTTATGGAGATGTGCTAGTGACTCTTTTATATTATCTTCAGTTCTAGAAGTAAGGGATAGTTTGTTTCACTGAAAGGGCACCTTTAATAGAAAAATCTATCTCTTACATCTGTTTTATCAGATAAACATACATGTTGTTTCAGCTGACAGTTGAAAAACCTCGGTGCACTGTAATGAAGCCAAGAGCATTCAATAAAGGTCCTAAATTCCTGGCAGAGAGACAAACTGGTCAGGATTTTCAGTAAAACACAAATGGAGATCTGGTAGTGCTTTTTAAAAAATTTAATCTCCCTTAATGTCATTATAAAACTGTTTCATAGACTGCATAAATGTTCCTTATTGTTTTATTTTATTGCCAGTGTCTAAGTAATAGTCCCACTTTCAGTAAACACTGTGCAATTCAGTAGCTGTGCATCATGTTGCTTCATTGCTCTGATGAAAAAATATATTTTATATGATATAGGTCAAAGAAATATTCAATTGTTAATGTTTAGTGGATGATAGTAGAAGATAAAAAAAGGAAATCCTATACTGTCATCTTGCTTTTAATTTTCCACTCAGATTTACAAAAAAGCTGACAAAGAACTATAGAAGGGAAAATCCACGTAAATATCCACAAAAGTACAAAAGGTTATCCTTTTTTTTTTTTTTCAAATAAAAACGAATACACAACAGTAAGTTTAGGAAGAGATAAAAATGAAGTTTACTATCATGCGTTACTCTTCTGGAGACCTCCTTAACTAGTCTAGGTGTCCCTCAGGCTTTGGTTGCTCACCACTGTTTCCTGGTAGCTGTCATCTAGGTCAGGGAGATGAATTAATCTGAACTGTCCTCTCACAGTCATGTGGCAATCTCAACACTGTCCTGCTTTTTCACTTGCCTTTGAATGTGAATGAAGCTACAGTCAATGGTATGGAACTGAATTATTTTGAATCAGCAATATTTAAAGTTGCACTGGGTGAGGCTGTGAAATAAAGTCAACTATGATTTTTATTATGCAGATAAACTTCTGAGTAACTCAACTCTTCACAAAAGAAGTCCAGCATAATTGAGTGTATAATTGAAACCTTGTCAGAGGTTTAAGAAAAGAAAGGTAAATTACCCTGAAATTAAAAACTAGCTGAAGCTTGTAAGAAAAATAGAGATGCACATTAAGATTCTTGCTTCTTTAATTCAAAACATTGAATTGACAATCTGAAGCTTCAGGATTGGATTTATCCATAACACTTAATACCTGTGCACCTCTACCCCCATTGAAATGGAAGGTAAACACTGCAGAGAGCAGAGACAGGTTAACACTGAGTGGTTTTTCCACTGGCTTCACAGTTTTTTTTATCAGCTTTTCTACAGAGTTCTTTTGAAAAGAGAAAAAACATAGTAAATATTTCTACCTAGGAACCATGAAGAACACCTTCCTTACTTGCCATCTTCATAGATTATTTTTCCAGGAGTTTAGATTTAACTTTAGCATCTATGTAATTGGATTAGATTGAGATGAACCTGCTTTAACACCAGTACAGAACTACATTACTTTACAATTCCATCCTGAAGGTTCTTACCTAAATGTTTATTGTTTTCAGGCTTTCTTCCAATAAAATTTTCATTCTTTGATGATTTCTTTTTCTCATTAAACTTCTTCAGTATTTAATTGTGTGTGCAGTTATTTGATTAAATCATTTGGATGCAACAAAAAGGCCAGTAAGACAATCACTAAGAGAATACTGTTGTAGACATAATATTCTTTTTCTTTCATGTCACTGCAGCCAGATTCCTTGACTCAGTGTTTCTTGCCACAGAGGAAGCTATTCAAATGTACAGACTGCAGATTTGCTTATGGCAAAGCCTTTTAGATGTGCGTTTAGTACAACTCTCCTTAAAACAACTTTAATGTGTAAAGGCAGCCGGGAGAAAGAATAGCAAAGGGTGTGATTGCTGACATTTAAACAGCAAAACCACACTCGCTGATCACAGTGGAGAAATATTTTATGGCCATGAAGACAAGATTCATCTTAAACAGTAGAATTTGTCACTGCAATTTAAAACCTTTTGTCCTGCTCAGGCACTGCACAAGAAATAGTTTTGTAATCTCTGACCTGCAGTTGTTCTTCTGCCCTTCTGCTCCCTCATATTGGAAACTGGCTGCCAGCTTCTTCTCCCCAAAGTGTCAATTAGTTTGGAATTGATTTTTACACTTCTGTGACAGGTGAAACAACTTGGCCAAAGATGAAGATGGCATTCTAATTTTATTTAATGAATAAGGATTCAGCAGAATTCACGTAAGCACGGTGCCTGTTATTTCACATCATCACATCTGAATTTTTCGATACTCTATTCTCCTCATCCTGTAGCACTTTGTTTTTTAAATTGACAGTTCATTCAACTTGCAAATACATATTGAATTTGGGTAGAATCTAACTTCTGCTTCTAATTAGTTTTTAATTTCACCCGCCTAATTGAGAAGCCCATTGTGGAATGAGGATGTCTTGAAAGATTTAATTCAATTTGAGACAGACTAGGATGGAGTCAATGCCTCACAATTTCTCATTATTTATCCTCAAATCTTACTCTTCAGGTGTGTGTGGTTAGCACTACCTTCTCAAGTCATGCTCAGTAGCACTAGTGATTCTGGACCTTTAAAAGTGGAACATATAAGCACTGTGAGCAGCAAAATATTATTAAAATATTTCTCCTTTGCATATTTCCCATTGGTGAGATGGACTTTCCTTGACAGGAACAGTTAACAATGTAAAAAGTATACTGCTTGAGAAGAGGTTTAGATCTTGCCACTGAAGGAGAAAGATCAATTCAATTTATGCTGCATGAGGCCTGAGAGCGCTGTTTTACAAAGCTGAGTTGGTATTATTAGCACATTCTGATTCTTACAATGTATGAGTTCTCCCTGCTAATTTTAGGTGATGTCCTCATGCTCAGTGTCATGTGAATGGAACTGCCATGGCAGTAATGGAATGTGGACTGCCAGTGCCACGAGCTTCCAGCGCATCTCTGTCCCTCAGGAGGTGAATGCTTTTATGGAGACCCTCACAAAACCCCTGCCATGGGCTGCTCCCTCAACTGCTGAAACAGTCAGCATTTATAACCCTATGGTTTAATTTTAAGATGGCCAAGGAAAACCTGCTTTAGTAATGAAAAGAGCAAAAGTAAGCCAATTTGATCAATTAGCAAACCATGTCTGTATAGATAAATTGTGGTTTGCCATATGGAAAAATCTAAACACAATGACAATATGAGAGCACTCGATGCACACAGAATAAATGTGATAGACTTACAGGAAGCTTTCATCTCAGAATTTCACACAAAAATAATCATACTGAATGCAACAGCTCGCACAAAGGGAGCAGTATTTGTCCTTCTGATTTATATAAAATTCTCTCTCTTCATCATTGTAATGTATAATATTTTTGGGGTGGATTTCCAAACTTAATTCTTTCTTAAACTTGCAAGATCAACAGTTTGATAAATATTAACACCAATATGGAAAATTATACCTACTGTTAAATCACTGAATGTAAAGCTACTGTTCTACTGAATGTAAAACCCAGACACTTCCACACAAACTGGGGATATTTTTATGTTCTATAATGCTTTTTTTCTTCCCACATTACAAACCCTGTGAGGAATGCTACATGTTCCAAACTGCTGATGTTTCCCTTTTCATTTACTGGCTGTTTATAGCTTTTAACTCTATTCATGATGTTGTTTTGATGTAGTAGTTCTACTGCAATAATTTTTTTTCAATTTTCATGCAGTCATGAGAGGAATCCAAAGGGAATCATGGTCAGAGTGTTTTATTTCTAAGTGTACTTTTTAATTGCAGGCTATTTCTTTGCCTTTTCTCTGAATAAATTCAGTGCAGGCACACCCTGCTGTTGGGTAGCTACCAATTCCATCATCTCTTCAAAAGAAAGCAGCATTTGTTTGCCTGTTGGACCAGACTAAGCTGAGCATGACCATAACTAAAAAGAAAGATGTTTCAAAGGGTGGTTCCCATTTGAAAAAAAACCAAAAAGATACTGGAGAAGACAGCATACCTCCTGTCTAAAACTATGGCTAAAAATAATTTCCAGAATGAAAAAAATTACTTGTCAACTGCACTATAGAAGAATGAAAACTGTTGCAGATTTTGAGAGTGCAGGGAATATTATTTCCTGAATAATGTGATTTTTCTCAAAAATTGAAAAGTTTCCCAATTGTAACCTAAATGGAATTTTTATCTACCAAATATATAAGTTCACACTATTGCCAGCTTGTGTATTGATGGTGTCTGTAGTGTCAGGCTGACTAGGCTTAGTTGTTGGCTTGATGTTTTCCATATTATGGAACTGCTGGGCAGAGTGTCAGTCCATAACAATTTCAAATAATACTTTGATATGAGGGATAAAACAGGCCAAGGTAGTCTCCTGTTGAAAGTTTGGAGGCCACTGGAAGGAGAAATATTTTTATCTATTTTGGCATGAAGCAGACTGTGTTGCTCTCAGGGCTAGAGAATGGGACTCATACATATTTACTAAAGTAAACTTAGTTCAGGTTTGGACCATGCTGTATAAATAACACATCAGTCTCTACTGCAACGTGGAAAAGTTGGACAGATTCACAGATGTAAAATGTGGAAGAGATCCTGTAGCCTCAGTTTGTCTCTCTTCAATAAGTTTTGTGTCTAGACCACTCTGCTTTTTCATGTGGCAGTGACACCCAAAGGAAAATTCATCCCAATATGCTAACCAAATGCTCAGCAAAGTGAAGTCTGAGTGCATGAGGCATACACTTTTTCTGCTACATCAGACTGTAGATATATTCAATTTTTCTATGAATTTGAGAAAGAAAGTATAACCGTAGCATCAGAGGAAACCACTGACTGGAAGCTTCAAAAATCTGCAGCTGGATTGATAAAGTTTGAGAAATTAAAATAAAAGTAAATAATGAGCTTATCCTTTGAAGACCATATATAAAAATTCTCAGAGTTCCCAGAGGTTTAAAAAACTCACCATCATTTTCTTGTTTGACACATGACACTGAGTGCTGAAAGCTGACTTTCCTACTGTCTAGATAAGAACTAAATATTTTGAAAATTTGGCAACATGAAGGTACAATCCAATGATTGATGAATAGGAACCAATGAGTGGTACAGATGAGAAAAACCAAACAGCAAATCAGAATAATTGTTTTTCCAAGAAAGCTAGTTGCTTATCCTGTGCAGGAGAGAGGGTTCTGTGTTTGTTTCATTTTTTTCATGTATTGTGTAACTTGTGATGTTTTGTTTGTTTTGTTTTGTTTTCTGGCAGGCATGCTAAGAAGATCTGCTTTCATCCATCGGTTTTCACTGTGCTGTACAAATGGAAGTATCAGGAGATAAAGCTGACACTGGGAATTCATAGACTCCTTAGCCTTTAAGTCACATCTAGTTGCTGGCTTAAAATGGCAATGTTATCTGTTAAAGGTGTCTTTTGCTTCCTGGATATTTTGATTTACAAAGAAACGTAAAAAATGCTTGGCACTGACTGCTGAGACTAGAGTCAGTTGTTGGCCATTATTCCTGGAAAATAGGTTATTTCCCAATTTTGAACAAGTCAATTTGCCAAAAATGTTTTCAAGAGGAAATGTATTCAGAGTAGATGTTACAGGATCTTGTCAAGATTTCAAATGTGTAGTACTTTTCCAGGGGGGTACCTCAGAAGTGATGTAATCAAAAGTCTGTTAATGGACTTTTCAGTTCAGAAATCAGAATTATTTTTAGACAAATCCTTTATTTGGAAAGCAGAAGATACATTGTACTCAGCTTCCACCCCTCTAATCACATTGAGTTATAGTCTCAATATGTTATTCCTATAGCAAAATGTCTTCCTTATGAATCACTTCCATGCATCTCCAAGATATCACTTGGAAGGACTGCAAGCTACTGTTTTCACTCCCTTGGATTAGACAGTGAGCAATGGGATGATTTTTTTCCCTATAAATATGGGTAATTAATGGATATGAATAATTATTTCAATTGGTAAAGGAAAATAATATTAAAATTGCTACCATTCTGTTCTTTTCTGGTTTTCAGCTAGGATAATTTTTACACTTGCAAAGTGAATATTAAAAAATACTTTTATGAATTCATAAAATTGTATATGCTTTGTAAAGATGGAAAATCTTCCCAAGATATGAACCAATCAAGAATGAGGCAGAAGAACTTTATCCACTGAACTTTGAATCTTCTCCTGCTCTACAATTCTCTGCAGTGAAAATCTTAAAAAAAAATTTCACTTGTTATCAGTGTCATGTGTTATTTCAAATGACAGTGTATGGAAACTAAAGGGGGCAGCAAATTATGCTTCATAAAGAAAAACCGCTTGAATGGTTGAACTTCTGTGTAGCAAGCAAACAGAAGGAAGCAGTGCTATGGATGACAATGAGCCCCTGTTTCTCTCAGTACTGTCATCCACCAACAGCTTTTTGTACATACTCCAGCTTTGTGTTGCTGGCACTTGCATGCATGGTCCAAATCAGCATTTGCTACTTCTACATGAAAACCTGTCAACAAATTATAATAAAATTGCAAAGAACTCTCCTTTTAGATACAGAATCTACAAACCTGCTCCTAAGAAAAGTATTTGCCATCTCTCTCCCCATCCCAGACATTCCTTATGTTTAGCTGGTGTTCTGTGCAGCTACTTGTTTAGGAATGTCAGGATGTAGGTAGCTTTTCCTAATTTGTGGTTAGAATGTGACCACAACTGAAATGCTGTTCTAATTACTTTCTCTTGTGAGTGGTATGAAAAAAAAAAAAAAGCTTTTGTCTGCTGTTCTGAGTAAAAAAGTCTGAAATCTAGCTCTTTGTAACACATTTGTAGTTATTTTCATGTTGGTAAAGATCATCAGAAGAATTAAACATAAATCCTTAGCTTTGCTTTCTTAAGATTGAATGCCAATAAACTAATTACAATAAATGGTGAATTAATGATCCAAGAACTTTGTAGTGTAGAATATCTGGTAAGAGGCTTTGGATGTATCCAGAGGGGAATATGCAGTGTGGTTTGGATCTAAGAAATACCTTCTCTAAAGAGAAAATTACATGTTTAGAAAATAAAACAGGAAGCAGAAGGGTTTGGTTTGTTTCATTAATAATAAATTCTACCATATAATGGCTGGGGTTTATGGATCTGGGAAAAAATGTAGAGTTCTGGGTATCACAGAAAGAGTACTTGTTTTAACATACTATGCTTAGAATGGTATTTGGAAGGGATTTTTTACCTGCTGGAATTGGTTGGTTTGATTACCACCAGGGAAGATCCAAACCAGACCTGTAATAGCTTCCTCTGAAGGTGCTGCTGTTTATATCTCTGGCGCTTGTGGTCTATATTCAGCACACCACTTTTGCTTTAAAACCATATTTTGCTTTGTGAAGAGTAAGGATATAATTCTTGGTATGAGTGATTATGTAGAACTCCACCATGTGAGAATCTTATCTGGAGAATGAGGGTATAGAGCCGAGAACAGAATTTGAGTAGAGAATTAGGAATTTGCCAGCAAGGACTGCCAGCTGTTTGAAATGGCAGGATGCATTAGATCATACTCTTTCATATACACTCATTTTTCTTGCTCTATTAAATAATGTTAACCAGGGATGTCATCAACCATTTGTATATGAACCACATTAAGAGAGAGAACAGATACTGATGGTCCTACTGGAGCAAAATAAGGAATGCTAAGGAAATAGTTCAGCAGAAAGCTTTTATGCTAGTAAAGGGGACTTCTTGGGTGGATAGAAGCACAATGAGAATTTGGAACACATCACCTTTCAAAAAGCCCCACATGGACATATTGTTTATCATGAAGCAAATAGAATCTGTGAACTCCAAAAGGGATACGTAACATAGCAATACATTATGCAGAGGTACTATAACGAGCTCGTAAAACAGGTTACATGAACTGGAGATGTGCTAAGCAGCAAGGGAAGACATGCCAGCCTTTAAGACATTGTCAGATCAGTAAATTAATGGAAAGAATTTCATTCAGTGGTATTGGTATGCTGCAGACTTCCAGCATGAAGTGCTTTGTTCTCTTCCTGCAGTCCTTCTTGCGAGCAAGATGCCCCCCCTTTCTCTTGTAGCATTACCTGTTGCCATCAACAAAGCCATACTTCTGACTGCACGGTCCTTTATTCTTCAACCAGAAAATCATCAGTCCCATCAATAAAAATATTTTGTCCTTCTCATAAGCATTGCTGTTTTTGTTTCTGGTGCCATGGATAAGGTGAGCTAGTTTTGCTCCCACCACAGCCTTGTCCAAAGAGCACCATGGCATTTTTGGGCACTTGAACTGGTTAGCTTCACCAGGGGAGGGTAAACAATGAGATATAATTTCTGAGGCATCAGTGAACTGAAACTTCTGCTTAATGGAATGCTTGTGGATCCTGTCCTCACCTCAAGCCCACAAGCATGAATTGAAGCAGACAGTGTCCCTGACAAGCAAATACAAATGATTGATTACGTTTACTGAAAGTCTGCTCTTCTTGTCTCCTTTAAAGGATGATACTTTCACCTCTTTTGCTATCCTGTGCTACTATTAGCATATCACTCTGAGTATGTCCTTCAGATCATCAGCTATTCCCTACCAACTCTTCAGCCATCCCCTAATCTACTCTGCCACCTTCTGTATCTCATTCTCAAAGCTCACCCACATCTTTGTGCTTTGTGCCAAATGAACACTTTGGAAAAATCAAAAGCACTGACAAAATACTCAGGTTGATCTCAATTCTGACACTGGAATGAGTTTTCAGCTATCCAGTGTAAGAAAAAGCCATTGTTTTTAGACTGAAACATAATCAGATGCTGTAATTATTTAAAACTGTTTAATATAGATAGAGCATATGTAAAACTGGGTGGCTTAGTATTGTTTTACCTAGAAGGCAAACTGCAGAATTTTTCAGTTTTTCCAAATATAAGTGCTGGTTTGCAGTTCTTTGTTAGTTTGTGGGTTTGTTAAGGGTTAGGTTTTTTTTGGTTTTTTTGTGGGTATCTCAGAAAAAGGTAAGGTCTTTCACATTTGAAAACACTTTTTTTCTCTCATTTGTCACATATTACATTTAGTGTTGTAGATGTTGGTGAACTCAATGGGAAGAATGATGATGTTTCACTCTAGTCCAGAAGGCTGAATGATTTCTTTATTATAACTATGTTATAATACATTCATATACTATATAAAGGAGGATACTAAAAACTACATGCTACTTTCTCTAACTACTATATTTAACTAACACACAACTCGTGACCTTCTCTTGAGAGTCTAGACACAGGTGGATCTGATTGGCCAAACAATCCACCATGATTTAACTAAGTAATCACTCTAAGTAAACAATTCTCTAAACACATTCTACAAGAGAAAAACAAAAAGTAGAAATAAAAATTGTTTTCTCTTTCATTTCTCTCTATGTACCTTTATGAAAAATCTTAAAAGAAAGAGAAATGTACTTGCCACAATTTAGAATATTGTTTATCATTTTTACTTGATATTTTCAACAGATTCCTGCTCTTCAAAGACTCAAGCTAATGATCAGGCTTTGGTGTATTAATTTCAGCCATTATCCTTAATGCATATATTAGTTTGAAGCAAATGGAAATTGGCTTTCCCAGCTTCTTATTGGCTTCTTTTAGCAGTGAGATTTACCAGTTAGGATCTAAGGGCCACTAATAAATCTGACCTAATTTTCAATTTTTTTAACTTTTCAATTCTTTTTCTTACTAATTTCAATTTCACCAACACTGATATTTGTCACTCCATGACACTGTTTAACATTTGCATATTTCTTCTGTTAAGATTGTTAGGGTTTAACTTTCTCCTAGGTTCTAATTTCTAAGTACTGTTTTAATAATTATTGCAATGTTCCAAGAAAGCAACCCCTGGGATGCTGACTTATTCATATATGATTCATATTGTATTTATGCATTGTTGATTTAAAAATATCATTCATTTAAACATGTAATCACAATATGATGTTATGATCCCTTTTTTAATCTGGTTTCTTTATCCAAAATAATTACAAATTTTCTAGTTTTTCATTATGTTTAAATGCCATTTTCATGATTCCTTTTCAGAGTCTAAAATTAATTGAAGTGTTTTGCAGAATCAGAATTCTGAAGGCAATAGTACAAGTGAAAGATTAATTTGGACATTCTCAGGTGCAACAGTAACATAAAAATCTATTTTTTGCAGGTATACAGACTCATGGAGCCATGGTTCCTCACTGAAGTTTTTGCAGTATTCAATATAAAATGCTGCATATACCCTTGCCATCAAATATACAATTGAGGCTTGTTTCTCCAGCCTGATTAAACTGTGGACAAGAATTCAAGGGAAGAGGTTCTACTTCTATGCAGCTATTCTATATCCAGATAAATACCAAAAGCAGAAATGCTTTGTTATCAAAAAAATACTGTGTTTTTTTGCCATTAGATTTTCATATGCTGGTAAACTGTCTATCAGAAAGGATATCTGTCCAAACATGTGGCCACTAAGATTTCTCTTTGTGATGTTTTTTTAGCATTAAACAAGAAAAATCTTTGGTTTTTGCTAAAATCTCTCAGCAACTGAGATTGTCATTCTCCACCTTGTCTAGAATGGAGGAAAAAGAAAAGGAAGGAGACCAGAAGAAGGGAATTAATATTTTGTGATTATCATATTATTCAGGAAGAAAGCAAAGGATATGTATTTGGTAACTTTTGCTCTACGTTACCATATTCTGTGAACACTACAGCCTTAGAGTTATAATATGCAATGAAGTAGTAATAAAGAATGGAAATATTCACCAAGTGAGTCCTATAGAAGTGGTTTGTTGCAATGGGTTGACCCAGACTGGAGAGTAGTTGCCCAGCAAATTAAACCTATCACTCCCATGGTTATTTTCAGCACAGATCTCAGTAGTTCACTTTCCCCCACAATGCTTTATTTCATTCCCAGTGTAATTTGAGATAATTGAATCCCAAAGGAATCATATATGTCCAGAAAATGTACACCTGCATCACAAGTGAAGGTATTTGTGGCACATGTCTGCATAAACTGCATAATCTTGGAATTGATGACATATTCTATCTCTCCATATTTCTGATACAGACCTAAGCCAATCAATTCAACTTCCTGTGTCTTGTCCAGTTTTAGATGCCTCTAATATCTATTTTTCTTGTCACTTCCCTAGTAGGCTTTTTTATGGTCTTGCTAGCAAAAAGATTTTGCTAATATTTATTGGAAGTTTAACTTTTTAATGTCTTCTTATTATATCTAATAATGAACTTTTATACCAGTTTTTATGACTTCTTCTATGGGTTCTTCCTTTCCCACATTTTGTACATACGAGCATTAAGTAGTTTGCATTAAATAATTGAATTCAGCAACTAGATATGTTCACAGGATACTTATATATATCAAATAATTCTTTGGATTTTTTTGTTGTCATATTCATGAATTGCACAATTGTTATGGGCTCATTGTGATGAACTCACTGAAAGCATCCAACACTCAAGACACAAACCCCAAGAATCAGAAATTTAAGGTCTTTTCTTTATTAGGATGATGTGCATGGTATTAACTTGCACTCAATACTTGAATAATTAAAGCAAGTAATTCTGATGCAATTTTATCTACTCAGGTGGACAAAATTAGAATGCACTGCCTGTGCATGCTTTGAAAGTCATGCCCAATTGGCACCAAATGAGTAAACCTGATAAAAATAATAAATATGAAAGGCATCAAAGCACCACAGCTAGAGAAATTTTCTTTATCTTTTTTGTTGGAAGCTGAGGCTGCATATTTCCTTTGACTATTTCTAATCTTTTTTGTACTTCAGGCATTGCTTAGTAGAGTTAAAACCATATTCAGACATTTTATTAATCCATGAGATAATGCAGTATCTAAATACCTTTTACTGGTTTTCTCAGCCTCAGATGTGATCTTTATTCTGAATTGTCTGAAGGGGAATTAGAGCTCTGATAGTTAAGTATATCTACTTTCTTGCTTCTTGTTCAAGACTTTCTTAAAGGAGCTCTCTCGAGCATCAACAAGCCTGCTTAACTAAATATATGATTTAAAGGGCTAGATAAAATGGGTAAAACTTTTGTGTGTGTTCTTCCTCAGTTATTTCAATTCCATTTATTCCAGGTTGGAAAGTAATTTATGGAAACTGAATTATAGTGAGAGATTTTAACTCTGAAAAGATTTTACACAAGGAATTAATAGAATTTTATTAATTCATTTTAAATTTCCTCTCTAATTTTCTGCAACTTTTCTGATAACTTCTAGACTAGAAGTCCTAGTCTGTTTTGCCTCTCTAAAAAACCTATCATATAGAACTTCTCCTTTTTCTCTCTCATTTAAAAAAAAAAAAAAAAAAAAAACACATCCTCCCCAAAACGGAACAGAGCAAACACTATTCATTACTCTCTACAGAATATTACATACCATCCTTCTCCCGGTACCCTTTTCTTTACTCATTACTGAAGCAATCTCCCTCTGCTTGAATGTGCCACCCGGGTCCCATATGAGTGGGATTCCATGAGTCCCATATCTGTGCTACCCAAGTCCCATATGAGTGGGATTTCAGAAATGAAGTTATGATCCCAAGTACAGGGAAGCCCTGAGTGGATGTGCAGTGCCTTTAACTCTCTAGGACATCCAGGAATCTGAGAATATCTAAAAATTTTGATTTCGCATTAATTGATCAGCTAGCTCTCACTCTCTGGTGCTCTTCAAACAGGGCCAGCTGGTGATGATGAATCATTTCAGTAGCATAAGAGCTGCAACAAATATGGGAGCAGTGCCCACAAAGCAAATTCAGAAAGAGGAAAATGATGTGAAAATGGCACAGACTGGGAGACTTGACCACTGAATGACTTTAGGAAAAAAGAACACAGCAGGAAGAACATGACTTCACCAGTAAGTAAAAAATTAACACAAGATGAATGACTCATAGAATCATAGAACTGAATCATAGAATTATTTGATTGGAAGGGGCTTTAATGATCATCTGTTTCCCAACCCCTCTGCCATGGGCAAGGACACCTTTCATTAGATCAGGTTGCTCAGAGCTCCATCCAGCCCGACCTCTGGGGCATTAATAGATCCCTCAAAAATCCCCAATATTGCCAGCTGTCCTGATCCAGGTGCAGCCCTTGCACTGGGACTTGTTAAATCTCATGACATTCCCATGAGTCCACTTGTCTTAACCTTGTCCAGGTCCCTCTGGATGCCATCCCATCCTTCAGGCATTTCAATTGCACAGAATTCTGATTATACAATAGGAAAAAGAAGGGGGCTATTTGAAGATTTGAATTGGCCTTCTGAAGTTGGCTATCCTTTTTTCCCTGTGTGTTGACAGCACTCATTGGCTTTCATTGAATTAGAGGGGACTTAGGACTGTTCTGACTCTGCAAGACACTGAAAGATATCTCAGGCATTTCAAACCTGCAAAACAAGATTGTGGAGTCCAGATCACCTAACATTTGATGACATTCCAGGCTAAGGTGCTTTTAACAGAACACCAGTCTTATATTTCTTGCCCTAACAGCAAAATAAGCCGCTCATAACACCAGTGAAAGTGGAGAAACAATGCATGCTTAAAATTTTTGTTACTAAAGATGATGCTGACACTGGCACAGTTTTAGTTTTCTCAATCTTGAATAAACTTTTAGATGGCTGTGGTGGAAAATACAGGCAGTTGAATCCCATCTGTGCATTCTAATTTCAGATTAATTTTGCTGCTCCACTCATGTTAGGGATGGCAATCTAGTGACTCCATACTGACAGCTGATCTGTTATTTCCTATTTTCAAAAGTTAGCTGTAGCTGGAACAAGATTTAGGTAAACCATAAAACAAACTTTACAGTGAAAGACACAGGAGTTTAAAAGAGACTCTATTAATATACTTCTCATTAACAATGCTTTCAATTTTCATAACACTGTACTGGGCTCTTTGACAACTGAGATATGAAAGGGGTGTACTCGCTCACACCTATACTCACATATGCACAGGAGGAAATAATTTGTGCGAGTAGCTACAGTGAATGAAGATAAATGCTGAAGGGTGAGAAAAAACACAAATTAATCCTGCAATGCAGAAGTCTGAGAGATGTAGATAGCAACCTGCAGCATTTAATAGTGCCATATCACAGACATAAAAGAGTTTCCAAAATCTTTTGGACAGATACTGCACTGATGCATTCGCTTACATGAAAAGTGCAAAGGAATGTGGTTGCCTGCTTAAAATTATTTAAGGGCTCACATGTTTGTAACACTTGGTTTTTGCTGGAATTCCATCTTTGGAATGTAAGATGACAGTGCTGGTGGTATCAAGCCTTCTCTCAATTTGTAGAGCTAGAAAGACGAGCACAACTGATACAGAAATGCAAACTCTTCTGGTCAATATGTTTATTTCTGCCTTAAAGGGTACTGCTTCACTTCACCCAAGGGTTTGACTAAACAGCAGAGGTGGGTGAATATTTGGCCAAAATATTTTTAAGACAGTTGGTGGCTGTGCCAATCATGCAGATAATCTCTGGCTGAGTGTGGAGCAGGAGATGGGAGATGCAAGGACTGCTCATGAACTCAGGCTGGAGGATTTCCTTCTCTTCAGGAAGAAAAGTTTGTGCAGTGCTTGCAGCCTGGGAAAGCACAGAAAGTGCTAGACAATAAGAGTGGAAGAAGAGGTCTTTCATACAAGGAGACAGCAGAAAGAAGTGAGAAGGATTGGTTTTTAAACCTCACATTTCCATCTATCTTAGCTAACAGAGTACAGCTATTTTCTATTCACAGTTTGGGTCGGGTTTTTTGTTCTAGTTCAGTATTTGACATTCTGATAAAACCTAGATTTGGAGATCAAGTGACTTTTGATAAGTTCCTTAGGCAAAAATGTGATATATTCACCTCAGGATGCTGACTTTTACAGAATCCTTTGCATCATCATCAACATGTTGATTAAAAATGTCACCAGAGTTTAGCACTTCTCCCTGTTGAAATAGTTATGGCTTTCATTTCTGCTCATGACCTAATGCCCAGCATTGTTCTAAGACAAAGCCTCAATTTGAATTGCACACTTTTTTTTTTTTTTCTGTCAGTTTATCACAGCATCTGATGTCAGTTTTGCTTTGCGAGAAACTGCACTGCAGTGTCTTTCAGGAATACATCTGCCTTTCTCCCCAACAGCACTCTCATCTTCAGGTTACTGTGTAACTTACAACTTCAGTAGTCCAGGTCATCCATTCCAGACAGAGAACCAGCTCAGCACAGCTATTGTGCTATTATCTTGGCATCCGTCCCTGCATGGCAGTCTCAACTCAGTATCTTATCACTGCAGATTTTTATCCTGACGTTTGATGTGCACTCTGTTATGTACACATCACAAACAGCTTTTGCCTGGAATCTCAATAGTAATCCATGATTCACAGGAAAATTTGCATAATATGACTGTTTGGGAAAACAAATTACTTGCTTGGACTTTGATTTGTTTGCAGTTCTCTGTGAAAATTAATCAAAATATGATCTAGTAATTTTAATGCAGTTAGTCCCTTCCCTTTCTGAGGAAGAAATTGATGTGTGTATTCACTATTAAGGTAGCAGCCATACATACCGAATTCTAGTTATCCAACATATGTATCTGGTCTATGCTGCAGCCTAGGTCTAAAATTTCACTTGCTTACTTTCTTACTTTACCCACTTTCTTTCTTAATCCAATATATTCCATCTATTCTTTTAAGCCATCTAATAATCCTTGGTATGTCTTCCTGTGTTTGAATGGGTGCAGCATTGTGTACAGTTGTCTCACAATTTCTAGTGGTGCCTTAAAATTAGATGGCTGTTAAAGTTCAGAAATGCATTCATGTCAGTACTGCCAGGTGAGGGTTGATCCTTTCTCCCAAGCAACAGGTGAAAGGACAAGACAAAATGACCTCAAGTTGCATCAGGGGAGGCTGAGATTGACTATTAGGAAAAAGCTTTCACTGAAAACATTGCTAGTCATTGGAACCAGCTGCCCCTGGAAGTGGTGATACCACCACACCTGTAAGTATCTAAAAGACATGTGGATGCGGCACTTAAAGACATGGTTTACTGGTGGACTTGGCACTTATAGGTTAATTGTTGAACTTGTTGCACATTTGCATATACAAATAAATATTTAATTGCATCAGTGTGGGTAAATTGCTCTTTGGCTGTATATCAGTAAAAGATTGTCTATTTTGTACTTGATCCATTCTTGAGACTATAACCACTCCTCTCTTTGAACAGTTGCTATTTAGATTGGCAAAAAGTATTTTGGTGATTTTTGTTTAAAATTATCATTAAGGATTAACTGATTTCTGACAGCAGATCATTAAGGATTTGATTTCTGACAGTAGATATAAGGACTTTTTGCCAAAGTCCAAAGATAGCAGCTGATTTCAAGGCACTTTTGCCCTACCTTTCATATCTCTAGAGAAAGCCAAGTCTCCAGAGAAGGGTTTTTCAGATAGTTGAATTGCTGCCAAAATCTTGTTCCTCCCACCAGAGCTGTTCAGCGGGTGTGCTCTCACACAAGGAGGCAGCGTGCATCCACGTGGTTCACACTCACCTGTTGTGCTGCAGTCATGTTTTTGAGACCTGTTCTTGCTCTGGGCTTTTTTGAGTGGGTGCAATTACTATGCACATGTTGCCATGCAAATGGGCTAATTACAGCATCTGAAGCTGAAGACATGGAGGTTTGGGACAGTACACAGCTTCTCTAAAATTCCTTATCTCTTCTTGCCTGGGACCTAGGAAAGCACCTGGTCTTTTACAGGCAGATTTACTTTTTTGCCACAGAGCTTTGCCACCTAATCCATCCCCCTATTCTTCGCCGGATGCTTTAGGAGGTGTCTTTGCTGTGTGGTGTATCTGACAGTATGACCTGGAACTTGGTGATAATTTTAGCAAGCATAAATAAAGTAGGCTGTGTTGAAGAGAATTTGAAAAGTGTGCATCAACTCTCTCGTGGCTTAATGAAACATCTGGAGCTGTGGCATTTGCTGGGCAGTGGGAGAAGATACAGGTACCCAGGTGCTTCAAAGCCAGATTCTCAGGGATGGAGACACTAATGGATAGAATCAATTTTTTGTCTAAAAGTTGATGACTGAAATCTCGTGTACTCAGCAGATTCTTTTTTGCAGACAGTGGTAAAAAAATGGAAATCTATTTTATCTCATCCCGAGGTGATGCCCGAGAGAGGAGACTGAGATTGGGGTCAGGAATCATTCTCTAAACAGGTCTGTGTCTCCTCATATTACTTGAAGAAATCAAGTAACGATTATTCCTCTAGGAGTAATCCTAGAGAATTTTGGGAATTAAAAATACTCAGATGAAATAGCCCTATAACCTCCATGTTTCTTTTGCAATAAAGAACCTTTCGAGTAGAAATACGTGCTGTTAGTCTGAAGTCAACAGACACTTTTACCTTCAAATTCTGCTTCCTTATTTTAAATATTATCACCTTAGATATGAGCACACTCCCCCTCGGGAGCATGTTTGTGTTAGAGAATAGCTCATGATTCATGCACACTTGATTAAGTCCTTTCACTTCTTGGGGCCTTTGTCTGTACAGGAAAAGAGATGCTTTATGTGATGCTTCTTAGTGAGAGTCTCCTGACAGATCTGTCTGCTCCCTTTGCAAGTATGCTGCAGCATAAGCATGCACATTCCATCTGTACAAATAGGAGAGGAGAAAAGTGCATTCAACATCTGTTGCAAGCAGTTATGAATATTACGGTAGTCTGGTTTTCCTAGGAATTATGCCTCAAGCAGGACCTATGGCTCAGACGTTAAAAAGGGGAAAACTAGCCTAGTACAATTTCTCTAAGTCTCTTATTTCCTATGATTTTCCTTCAAGTTTTACCACATGTTCCTTGAGAAAAATCAAGGTCAAATTTCCTTATCCTGATTTGTAGTTTTATCTTGTCATAGTTGGACATCTGGATGATCCCTCACAACATTTCTGAAATAAATTTTTGTGAATAATTGGCCTGGGTAGCAGAGCAAGAAAATGTGATACGAGGAGGTAATTAATATTTTGAATTTTCAGTAAAATTAAGAAAAAAATATTTTGTAGTACAAATTTGAATTAAAAATATAGCTTTCTCTTGAATTTCTTTTTTTTTTTTTTTTGTTTGTTATTAATATTCAGGTTATATTTGTGTTTAAAATACCTGTGGGTAAAAATCTTGAAGTTGATTGCCTGAGCCAAATTTCACATGACAGAGCAAATTGCATGTATGGTGGAGTAATTAGCATGTTCTTTAGCAGATCATTCAACATTTACTTCTATTTGCTTCGCTAAAAGTAAAATGGTATGAACAGCATGATGAATGAACTATCTTCAAACTAAAATAAATCAGAATTGATAAATAAATTTCCTTTCTTTCACAGATCTTCAAGACAGAAAATATGCTTAAAGTACTGAAAAAATAGTTTTGAAAGATCACACAATTTTTTTTTTTTTAAATCAAGGACAGTTACTTAGCTCTGACATCCAAAAATCCCTACTTTGCAATAGTTTATAGCAAAATGTGTCAACATTAATATACAGAGTCCTTTCCTTTATAGACTCAAAAATGAAAATTAAACATCAGAATCTAATTGCAGTGTAAGACAGAATTATACATGTTCTGAAAATCACTATATTGAGGCAAAAAGAAATTTAAAATCGTCTTCATAAGACAATATACAAGTCATCTTTTTTCAGGATCTGAGTTCCATAAAGAAGCATGATAAAATAATATGCGGTAAGTTATTACCCATTTGAAACATATGCCTATGTTAATAATAGAACTACACTTCATTTTAAACTGTTGCTTTCAGCACTAATTATGTGGCTTCCATCACACCAAATATTTATGAGAAAAAACAAAATGAAGAGAAATTAAAAGATGAAGGAGAAAAATGTTGACAGATATTAAACAGTTTTACTTTAACTCTCAATTGTGAGCTATTGAGAATGCCAGTAGTGATGTTCCAATGATTGGTACATAATTATCCAGGGAGAAAGGGTTTTAAGAATTCATAACAACTCCTTAGCATATCTTATTGGATTTATGCCAGCATGAAGGATTTGGCAATGAACTGTTAATCTGACTGCTCCCCACCTGCCTGAGGTTTAAAATGTGGGTCTGTTTAAATGTCAGCTGCAATTAAGTGTTAAGACTAAAAGCACCTTAGAACATGAGAAAATAGTAGGATATATTTTACTGTCTGTTATTGGTATTTATGGCTCTTCTCATGTTTAATCACACACTAAACACTTTCTTGCAGATGTGTCTGGAAATAGTGTTTAATAGGAGAAATGAGGTGAAACAAAGACAGGGAGTTTAGAACAGGTACAACATCCTGATAATGAAATCTGTTAGACAATAGAAGAATCCCATGCAGGCAGAAGAGGAAATTTCAGTGCCTGTGACATGTCCAATTAAACTTGAAAAACATTAGAAAATATTCTCACTGGGACAGGAAACAGTTTCAATTAATATTTTTCATGACTAGTTTATTTTATTCTCAAAGCTTTTTCCCAGGCAAGAAATCTGGGGGGTTTTTCTATCACGTCTTCAATGGGTAGTTTCATTGCCTTAAGGAAAATAAAGTTGCAACATATATATTAACTTTGAAACTTTAAATGGAAAGTTTAATCTTAATTTAATCCAAACATCCCTCATGTTTCCGTATTAACTGATCCTTATTTAAGGATTTATCTAAGGCTGGTAAATCAGAAATCTCTTTTACCACATTCTTGTATAACAATTGTAAGAAAATTTCTACTGCCAAATGTTCCTGTAGGTATTCATGCTAGCAGTCATAATGATCTTTTGCAATTTTTGAGGGAAGAGGATCTTTCTTGGAGTCACTCACAATTTTTCACTTACTGGGCAGAACTAGGCACATTTCAAAGAAGTGGATGCCTGATAATGTAGTCCCAATATTTTAAAAATACAAAAGTAACTGGGAGCAACCATCTTGTTAGTCCCAAGAGAAAAGGTTAAAGGACAAAACCATTAATTTGCAATCCTTCAGATTACATGAAAGCTGACCTTACTGGTTCTTAAAAGTCGACCATTAATTAATGTTAAGTAATTAATTTTGTTCCCAGATTGAGTTACAACTGCAATCATCTCTCATTTAGGCTGGAATGATTTTTCATTACGCTTCTTCTGACTCTGTGTGCAAATACAAAATTGAATACCATAGAAACTATTGTTATATATACATATACACACATACACATACACATATTCATAAAAACACATTTATTTTTTATATAAATATATTTAGAGAGCAAGAAACAATAATTCTAATAACTTGAATACATGCTATTTATATTTTTATGATCCAAATAATTTAATTAATTTAATTTTAAATAAAAATCATCCGTTTTACAAAAATATTTGCACTATTATCAATTTTTTATTTTTTTATAATGGACTTGGGTATTTTATCTTAAAGGTTTGTTCTTCTTCACATCTTTCATCTCAGGAAGTGTAATATATATAAGGAAGGACAAAAGCAAAACCTAGAAATGACAGTAATATGTAAAGTTTCAAATTAGTTTTTCTTATTTCCTCTTTTTTTAAAGTGGGAAAACAGAAAAATCATTCTTGTTGCTTTCACAGTGTCTTTCTTTCCAACTTTCTGTTGTTTTCTTTGATGAAAAAGATTGCTCTTAAAACCTAAAAATAAAGAGATTTTCTCCATTAATAAAGAAAATACTAGTTTATAAGCAATTTTTAATAAACAAAAAAAAACCTCAATAGATTATGAAGTACAAATTCAGCCTTTTTTACCATTATTTAACTCATTATAAAATTATATTTTGAATATTTTGAA
Source organism: Anomalospiza imberbis (assembly GCF_031753505.1). Classification (NCBI taxonomy): domain Eukaryota; kingdom Metazoa; phylum Chordata; class Aves; order Passeriformes; family Viduidae; genus Anomalospiza; species Anomalospiza imberbis. The sequence continues at coordinate 33,702,564 of NC_089683.1, read as the reverse complement.
TTACCATTCTGATGATATTCCAAAATAAAACTTGAAAAGCCAAACCATCTAAAAAGCACTTGGTTTTCTGAGTATTCACATGATCTGCAATAGTAGACATACAACTAATAAAATTTTCAGGAAGATTTAATCTCTGCAATGTATAACAGCAGTGCTTCTCACTTATTCCTGCAAGTGCTGACTCTGTGCTCATAGAGTTTACCTGTGACCCTGATTCCAAATTTTTCTCAATTTAAAAAAGTAGCAAGTGATGCATTGGCAGTGTTCAAAGCACCCTTGGTTTTTCATGAGCATTTGATCAGACCCTGAGAGCAGCTTTTCCAGCTGACAGATCTTTTTGTGAGCTTTAACTGGGTTGGCACTCACATTGTGGTGCATGTCTGGATCTGAACTCTGCGCCCCTGCCCTGTCACTGCTTGCTGTAGAGATTCACATTTCCAGAAATGCCTCTTTTCTCCAAGATCTGCCCAGAGTGAACTGCAATCTGAAGTCACAATACACTGCCTAATCAGCACCATCCCTTCAGCATACTGCATGAGCTGATTAAAAAAGACAGAGGATGATGAGTCTAGGTGAGAATAACTATCAGAAAACTGTTAATCTCCTCTCCTCTCCTCTCCTCTCCTCTCCTCTCCTCTCCTCTCCTCTCCTCTCCTCTCCTCTCCTCTCCTCTCCTCTCCTCTCCTCTCCTCTCCTCTCCTCTCCTCTCCTCTCCTCTCCTCTCCTCTCCTCTCCTCTCCTTTTTCTTTTTATTTTTCAGTAATGAAAGAGAAGTGGAGGGAGAAAAAAGCATATTTTAATAACAAGTCATTTTACTCTTAAAAGACAATTCCTTTATTTTTATTCATTTTAGTTTCACATTCCCAGTTTTAAACCCAAGCCAAAAGACTAGGCCTGCACCCTGGTGTAGAGATCAGAACAGCATCCTTTTGCCAAAAATTGTGAAGAATCAGTGAAAACTAGATTTTTAATTTGTTAAAAGACAACTTGGCCATAAGCCAGACAAGCTAAGGGGTGAGGAGGGGATGGAGAAGGGAAGGGGAAGGATGAATGACTTTGCTTGTATCATTTAGACAGCTGGAGACAAACACTGTATAAAAGAGGGAGAGACCTTTAATTACTGTTGATAGCTCTTATGAGGACTATTTTTACACAAAAGCTTTGACAGATTTGCTCTCTGCTAAGACAGGCCATCAGAGAATTAATTTGTACGTGTTTAACATTTACATACTTCATGAAAACTACAGACCGAGGAAATTGGACAATATGTTTCAAAGCTTCAAATAATTTCTTTCCATAGCAACTGCTTAGAAAAATTGAGACCTTTGACTTTGTTTCAGAAATTGTTTATGCTTCTAATAGTAATTACATCAGCATTTGATGAAGGTTCCCTATTATGTAAAGGACAAATGCAAAACATAAGAAGCATCAGAACAAGCATGGAAAAATCACAAGCGGTTCAATCCACAAATGAGATTTACAAGGTTTGTGGCACATTCTGTGATTATGCCTAGATTAAAGATAAACCAGACTGTATTTTCATATTATAGTGGTACATCATCTACAAAACAGCCTAAATGGCATGCAGGGAATGATGGACTGAATTCAGCCCATAGGGAAAATCATCTGGCCCACACCCTGCTCCTGCTCACCACTTGGACAAAGCATTCTCATATGTGCCCAGTCCTTGATAATGTTAATCATTGTACCCCTCCTTCTCTCTCATGTATGGTACAAAATTCTGTGTATTTACTGAGGACATATTATGTACATTTCTTCTTAACCCCATCTTTCTTTCCTGTCTTGTAAGAATTTCCAGATAGCAAAATTTTTATATGTAATGTAATCTGTTTTTTCATAAATATATAGTAATCATGAATAGCAAGATAACATACAATACAATCAAAGAATAATGCACATTGAAAGGGATATCTGAAAGTTTTCTTGCTCAAACCCTTAGTCAAAGCTAGGACAAGTGTGAAATTTCAGGAAATTGCTCAGAGCTGCATGCAGTTGAGTTCTGAATAGCCTGCAGGGGTGAAGATGACCCACATATCTTCAGGCTTCCTCTTACACTGTTTGATAACCTTCACAGCAAACAAACTTTTCCTTATTCAAAGTCTAAATTTTGTTTGCTTCTGCTCAGGTCCGGTGTCCCTTGTCCTTTTGCTTTGTAGCTCCAAGAGCAGCCTGGCTCTGGCTTCTTTATACCTTCCATTCAGCTAGTGGAAGTTTGCAATGAAATCTTCTCTGAACCCCTTTTTTCCAGGCTGAACAAGCCAACTTTTCTCAGTGTCTCCTCATGCATCATGTACTCCAGTGTTCCGCTATCTGGATGGATCTTCACTGAAGTATCTCCTTGTGTGTGTCCTTGTCTCTCTTGCACTGGGGAACTCCAGATGTATCCCACCAGTGCTGACCAGAAGGGAAGGATGCCCTCACTCAGCTGGTAGGCATTGGTTACTCTTACATTAATCTTCATGAGGTTTCTGTCAGCCCATTTCTCCAGCTTCATGAGGTTCCTCTGAGTTGCAGCCCTGCCCTGCACTTTACTGAGAGTTTCATTCATATGGATTTTATTTGTAAATTCAATTACCAAGGGTGCATTTAAACACTCATTGGCCCCAGATCACTCCCGGAGGAACACCATCAGCACCCACCTACCACTTGGACTTTGTGCCACTGACATCTGCCCTTCAAGCTCAGTGTTTCATCTTGTCTATTCTCAAGTATTATCACTGTAACTTTTCCTGTCCCTTACTGTTAATTTTTTTTTATTAAAAACAAAAAGAAAGCAAAAATTAAGAAGAAACGTGAGTGTACCATTCACTTCCTAGGCTTGAAAATCCCAGCTCCCCACAGTCAACTTTTCTACTCGTACCTTTCCTTTTTCCATAAAATAGTAAAAATAATGATTTCACATTCTAACATCTAGGGAAAACCAAAGAGAGGACAGATACTTTTTGTTTTCAAGTTAGTTCTTTAAAAACTCTTCAAAGGGTTATCTGAGTTCATGACACCTGGATGGAATTTGCAGAAATTTTCTGAGCATTTCTGCTACTTTTTTTTTTCTCTTTTTAAGGAAATTGGCAAAGCAAAAATGTTCAGACCTGTACTTCCTTTCTTCAGAGGCTAGTCCTGAAGAATCCCTCTTGAACTAATATGTAAATGTGTATTGCTGCATAAATTAAGGATTAAAAAAATGAGGCCAAACTCATTCAGTTTACTTTTTCCAGCCAGCCTTGTATAAATGAGGTGGCAATCTAGAAGAAGTTGGTCTTTTCATTTAAACTGGGACTGTTCCAGAAGATCATGTACGAATAGAAATATTTATGGAAGATGAAATGTTCCAGACTTAAACAGGGGATAGGAACAGTAAATTCCTGAATAGAAAACTGTATTTATTTTATAATATTTGCTTTTTAATATACTTTTTTTCTTAAATCATAAATAAATATTTTAATCTATTTCAAAAACAAGAAATTATGTTGCTTTGGTATTTTTAAAAATTTACTTCAGGCATTTATTAATCATCAATTAGATAATTATTTTTTTTTTAAATTCCGCATTAAAAAGTTGCATATCTTTTTCTCAGAGACTAGTCTGGCATATGGGCACTTGTTCATTTTCATGAGTCAATTGATATTCAGAACTGACTTAACATAAAATATATGTCTTTATTTTGGCTCTCAGTTACTTTCCTCATTCATCTGAGTCCCAGTCCAAAAGCTAACATCAGATTTCCTTTAATATGGGTATGCCTCATAGCAAAATTCAGTAAAAAATTTGCTTTCCTATGAAAGAAAGTTTGAGATAAGGAGAAGATGTGGACAGAGTCTAAGAGATATATTCAAAATGACATTTTTGTCTCAAGTTCAAATCTTTGTCACAAGGAAACCTCACTGACAAAATAAAAAAAAAAAAAAAAACAAACAAAACTGTTTGTCAATGAATTTCTGACTAGCTATTATTTCAGTATCACAAATAAGTATCACAAACCTGAAGCAGCAGTGGCAATAATACATAATTAATTGAAGTTCATTTTCCTTCATTCCTGCAGTCCCTTAACTCATGACAATGAACGGGAAAAGCAATCCACCCACCACCTGTCTCTAAACTAGGGTAGGGAAGGTCTGAGATTTATCTTCCTAACTGTTTTTTGCATGAGGAGACACCTCAAGGTACGCACTCTGCAGAGGTGTTTGCAACCTGAGTCTCGATAAGTGAGCAAACACCTCACTCTAGCCCTGGTAGTCTATTAAGTCTGATTCTGAAGATCTGACCTCCTAAACTCTGGCATCCTCTCTATAACTGCTGTGACTGCTGAGGAGGTCCCAGTGGGACAGATAGCAGAAGCTGGTGGGCTCACATGATCTCCTGCCTGGCTTCCTCTACGGCCACTGCCAGCACTGGCTGAGTGGAAGGTATAAAGAAGCCAGAGCCAGGCTGCTCTTGGAGTTACCCATGGGGTATTTTATTTCCTTATTCTGGCAGGATGACCCCAACTTTACACACACAAGTGATTATGGACTTGGCTCAAAAACCCTTTACATTCCATATTAAGCCTGTTCCATTTGCTCTCTCTTCCATGCCAAGGTCCCATGCAAGGTGCTCTCTCTCCCTCTGTTGCAGCATTATCTTTAGAGAAAGTGCCCTCTCAGGTGTCTGAGAATTCTGTGTGAATTGAAATATAGACCAAAGACAGAGAAGTGTCTTGAGAGCTCCAAACAATATTTTGACTTTGTTCACCCACTCAGGAAGTCAGCTCTTGAACTTTTACATGGGATATGCACTGCCTACCCCTGCACACACACAGTCTACGAACCCCTCAGCAGTCCTTTTCCAGGACTGTTTTTTAGTACAGCTTGGGGGGTACAGAGATATAGATGGAATCTAGGTTTCCCCAGGGCCCTTCTCATGACTGAGCCAAAAGCATAAGGATAAACCAAAGCAGACATTGAGAAGTCTTGACTCCATGCTACCGCTAATGGGCCAGTCCCAGGACAGTTTCCATGACAACTGATTAGCCTGGATCTATGCCACCTGAGCTATAATACTTACATTGCCATAATAAGCAGCCCTAGCTTTGTCTTTGTGTAGGACACTGTGAGGATCTGCTTTCCCATGAGGATCAACCTCCAGCTCCCTTTTCTGGCCTGAAATTCATCATGCTAAACCTTCATCAGTGCATCCTGAGCTACTGTTGATCAGGGATCACCACAGGTGATTGCAGCTCCACTCCCTGGTGGTGGCAATGCCTTGCTATGTGCTGGGCTATTTTCACATGCAGGGAATGGAATGAATTTATCTTTTTCTCCCTCACATACGACCTCTTTAGGAGAAGATCCCCAAAGCTAGCTTCCATCATTTTCCCCTTGCTCTTCTACACTAGGAGCTTCCTTGCAGTCCATACTGCAATCAAAACCAGCTTTCTTCCTCTTTGAGAAGTAAAGATTTCAGGTGAAAGATAGATTATGCCTGGGGATCTACTACACAATCATATATTATTGATTTACAGCATTACTTTGTACTGCTAGCCTGCTACATGCTTCCCCCCAGTTATAGTCAGACTCTGTCAGATTTTTTTTTCCTAAGGCTGTTGTTAGTTCTGGGACATATTTACAAGGTTTGAAAGCCCACCTGTCATTTCATAAAGCAACACAGTGCAAAATGTATGCCAAAAATCACCCCTGGCAGCAGACGGGAAGTATAGTCCTTGGAATTTGTATGAATTCCAGTTCAAGGAGATAATGAATTTAAATGGTACAGACCCACAGACATTAACAGGATTTACTAGATACAGAGCACTTACAGTGGTGTGTATAAGCTATATGTTACGATTTTATAAACTAAAAGTTGGCTGACTCCGCTAGCGGGCCCTAAGTAATAATGATCCTGACTTCTGTGTAGAGCTCCTCATTATTTTTAGCAAACCACACTCCTGCCTTTTAATCAGTCTTGTGGAAGTTACAGGGGTTGTGGGTCACCATGAGATGGGTACTGAGGGAGTGATAACAAATTAGGAAAAAAAAGAAAGAAAATTATCTGAAATTCGTGGCTATGAAATTAACAGTAATACAGAAAGGAACGGGAAATGGCCTTCTGCACATTTATTGATATCTTGAAGCTGCAGCAAAAAAAAAAGTCATTAAGTTATATATCACAGTAATTAGCAATTTCTAGTCTCTATAGAGTGATTCTCTTCAAACATAGGCTTAGAGCTCCCCTGTTCCCACACTGGAAAACACAGGACCCTGCCAAGTTTATACACAGTTCCCTCACTGTATAAGTGAAGGAACTCCAGATTCTCTGTAGTGCAACTGGCATCTCCTTCTGAATCATTTTGTAAGTTCCACAGCTGAGCATATCAGGTTAACCTTGCACTTCTGAAAGCCACTATGTGTGCTCCCTTTCTCCTCCGGCATGCCAGACAGTGGCGTATCTGTGTTCAGTCCATGGTGTGGGTAGCAGGGGGGTTGTCTCTAGTTGTGGCTGCCTGGCTGTGTGCTGTAATTCTCTCTCTTCACATGAAAAGAGATGATGCATTGAGGCTCTGCACCTTCAGTGCCAGGTAATCCATAGAAGGAGGAAATCAAATGTAATGTGTGTGGGGGCGGGTATCCTCATCATCCTGAAAATCATCTTAATCTTGCATTCATTCTAATTTCAAAACAAATTTATTTATTATGTAACAGTTTACAATTGTTGCTAGTTACTTTACTGATATACACTTAATTTCTGCAGGTAAAGCCCTCACTTATATTTGAAACTAGAATATCTTTTTACCTCTGTCAGATGCCAAAAAAACTATTCAGTACTTTTAAGTTAAAATAACTCCTTTTTATTACACCTATTTCTTAAGATGTTTTCAAAATCAAAAATACAGTTAGGCCAATCTCAAGTAGTAAAAAAATTAATCTTTTTCCATCTGATATTAACAGGGCTACCCAGTGGGTGCCATTATCTGGCATTATCTCATAGAATTAATTTCCTTTGCAAACTGAATTTTCTTCTAATAGCCAAGTGCTTTTCATCCCTGTTGAAGACTTGCTGTTATTTTTGTATTTACTGTTAGCTTTGGTAGATAAGATACTAATATACATCTGTGCAATTTTCTTGCAAAGTCTCTGAATGCTTTCATGGCAATTTCTGCCATCAGGGACCACTGTTTATTAAAACTTTGTTAGATAGTTATTTGACAGGTTTAAAACTCCAGGCTTTAACATAGCAGAGGCAGCTCTTGTACAATGATTTTTCAGCACATTCTTCACAAGAAGCTGTGTCTCACCAAGCAGGGTGAGTCCTAAATTTAGAAGAAGGTATGGTTCAGACAGATCGAAGAAGATAATGACAAAAAGGTTCTGTTTTGTTTTACTTTTGTTTTATCTGAAGCCTGCTATAGTTATAATGATAAGACTTCAGTCTTATCTTAAAGGAAGTAAAACTTCTGCGGGAAGAGCAGAAGCTGAAGGAGAAAGCCATAAAATACAAGTCTTAGGTTTACCTGAGTTCTTGAAAAACAGTCATGCTCCAGCGTAGGTAAAGGAAGACAGCGGAGCAGAGACAAGGAAATAGACGGGAGAATCTGCTCTAAGTAGTTAATGAAGGCCCAGGAGCACATGCATCAAGGTGAACTCTTTGGCTGCTTCTTCCCCATCCCCTCAGCCTCCCTCCTAGTCTGGTGACTTAAGGCAAATGACAGTCATGGGTGCCAGCAGCAAGAAGTGAGAGAAGCAGATTCCATGCTGTTCCAGCACTAGGAAACTCAGGGCAACTGAATGCTCAGGTTGCTGACATATGTTGTGGAGACAGATTTCCGCAGTATGCAGACTGAGATGCATAATCTGAACAAGGTTATGAGCCAAACATCTTCAGTGTTTATTGAAAACATCCCTGGTGTTTAAAATTTTGTGGTCTTCTGAAATCCAGCCCTGCAGTTATTTCTCCCTTTCAGGGAGAACCAGACACTCAGATACTTTAGGAACACGTGGGTCCCTTTTTTCCCCTCCCTCCTAGCAGGAGAGACAGTTTAGCCTACTTTTCCTGGTTCACATCCTGGGATGAATCACTGCAGACAAACAGCAGAGAGGCAGTTCAGAGGGCCTTATAGGAGCAGAAGAGGAGCAGTCTGTTGCTCTGGACAGGGTTCACTGTGCAGAGACAGGGAGAGGGGAGGAGAGTGATTTATGTGGGTCCCTTTATAAGGGAGTCTGGCGTTCAGATACAGTGTGGGATTTTTCTTTGAAAAACAAACAAACGCTAGTTATACTTCCCTGTCTGGAAAAACTCAGTCCTTTAGCCAATCCCTCTCCTCTTTGCTCATTCTTTTAACTCTCACTCATGCTAAGCTGCTTTAGAAGTATTTTTGGAGATATTCGGACTTGGAACGCTGTGTTCCTCCTAGCTGTTTTCAAACCTTCTTGCCTGATGTTCCTTTCCACAGCACTGGTCTTTAGGCCAGCCAGAAATAAGGATGTTGCTGAGCACAAAAAAGGCCTTGTGTATCCTTCCCAATAACTACTCTAAAGGCTGTAACATATCTGCAAAGGGATTTCAGCATAATTTAAAAATGTCAAAGGACGTCTAAAGGCAGTGTCTGGTGACATTATGCATGACAACACTTCCCTGCAAAGGTGGGAAATGAGAAGAAATAAAAGCTAGACATGATTATTAGTTGGAATGTACCAAGACTTGGCTCTGTGTGAAAGGGTGCTGTAACATCTTAGCTCTTGTAAAACTGCCCCTTGTGCCAGTATCTGCATCTGTGTATATGAGTAAAAGGGGGAGCAAGTGAGAATATGCTTGTGGAAGTACATAGAGCTGTTCCCATCTATGAGACGCAGGTTTTCAGGAGCTGATCTCTTGAAAATTCAGAAATCATGTAAATAGAAGAGAAAAAGGATTTTATGTAGAAGGAGATAACTGCTAAAGATCTAAAACTCCAGATATCCATGCTCAGTTCTGTCATATTTTAATGTCAGATATTTAGTTTGTTCATTGTTTTCTGTCAACCATCATCCAGGCAATCTATTGGTCTGCCTGAAACCATGTAATGTATTGAAGACTAGATAAGAACTAGGAAATATTTCATCTTTGTGTGAATAAAACTTACAAGCTATTGTGTAAGGTAGTTGTTCAGAGCTTTGTTGCTTGCACATATAAGCTGGATTCCTGACATGTGCACCAAGAGGACATGTCAGCCCTCTTCCAAGGTTTTTTGCAGTCTATGCTCTGGCAAGCATGTTTCCTAGCTCCTATCCTGGGTGTTGCTACAACTGTTGCGTGTTCCTGCTGCTGGTGGGATCATATGGAGGGACAAAGGTCTGGGACCCTCTGAAATAAAGCGTAAAGCTACTTTCTCAAGTAAAACTTTATTATTATTTCTCTTTTCTTTGTTGCCATGTACCATTATTTTGGTCACACTGGTTACATGTACATCATCACATTTCTGATTTCTGTAAAACACATTAGACTTTTCAGGGAAGGGACTGGACCCCTTATAATTTTAGCCACTCTCTTGCCCATAACAATATTTGGTGTAGATAAAATACATAAAATGTGTATACACACACACACAGACACACACAAATGTAAAAAAAATCCCATGGTTATTTATTTTATTGAGAGATGTTGGATTATACTGAGAGCAAAGATATGCATTAGACTCCATTTATTTTCTACTCAGTTTAAAACTGTGTGCTATAAGCAATCATCCTATAGTTAAAAGCCATACTGTTCCTAGGAGCCTTCCGTGCCTTAAAAGTCCACACAGATCTCACATTAAGCAAGCAGTGAGTAGAACACAAGTTCCCTATTTAAACCCAGAACATCCATTATTATAGATATGCCAAACAGATAAGTATTCCCTCTTCCTTTCAGGTGCCCAGGCAGTAATCTTGCTTTCAACAATTTTGAAGGGAGACTGGATTTACCCTGGATGTTTCCTATTCCCGTGATGCTTTCATGGCATGCAACTGAATGTGCAGTCACTCGTAGCATGAAAATTTCTGCCACGTGCATTGCAAAAATGATTCATTTTCTCTAACAAATCTTGTGGAAAATATTCTGTGCTGCTTTTTGGGAGGGGTTTTAATCACAACAGAAAACAAGCGGAGAGAAAAATATTGTATGAAAGGTGATTTAGATTGATAGGTGAAAACATTAAGGTTTTAGCACATTTTTCTCTGGTTTGTCACCAAGTAGAGTAAGAGTAGACCTAACAGGAATCTACTTAGCATTTTCCCTTAAAATAACCCAGTGACAGATGCCTGTACCACTGTGCAGAGCACTTAAAGTCTGACTTCCAGAATGATTTATGTCATTCAGCATGCTAATACACTCCTTCAAAGCTGCTTTTCCACTACTTCTCTAACAGAGTGGTTCAAAGATACTCATGAACTCTAGAACACAGAGAAAACACATATTGCTACCAGAAGAGCTATTTTAAATTCTACTATCAGCAAAAGGATGGTGCATATATTTTTGGAAGTGGCAGGGCTGAGGAGCAGTACTAAGTTTGAGTTTCTACCTATATCCTTATAGAAAACATCAGAACCTAAAAGAATAAAATAAAATAAAATAAAATAAAATAAAATAAAATCACTTAATGCCAACTGCATTTAGTTTTCATGAAGATCAAACAATTTTTTCTTAGTTTTTAAATGTTAGTTACATTAATGCTACTTTTATAACACTGTGCTTTTCCACCTCTTACCTTTCTTCTTTCCCATAGGCTGGTCTCCTGAGTCAGAAAAGACTGCATGTGAATGGTGGCAGCCACTTGGGAATGCCTTTGTTATTAATCAGAGACTGTTTGAACTTATGCCAGTGTCTTTGATGGGGCCTCATTCAGAAGCCATCAGGATCAATGGAAAAGCTCCAGTTAACAAGGCCTTGATGCCAGTCCAAATCTGATACCAAAGGTCTCCCAAGAAGGATCACGGAATGATCCTTCACGAAGTATGGTACTTGATAATTCTTGTGCATGGCACATTTTTCATGGGGAAGAAAATGTATTTGCTTCTATTCCACTACAGAAAATCTTGCATGTGTCCTTGGGTTTTTGGCAGATGTTGAAAGCTGATCAGAGGCAGATGATGTGAGAGCAACAATATGTCCCTGAGCAACAGCAAAGCAGCAGGTGCAGGAGGAGCATATGCCAGATTCCCATCAGCAGAAGGAGCTGCGTGGAGGACTCTCTGGGACTGCATATAAGGTGCATGCTCCACTTTTCCTCTGGCACTGGGGAATATTAATGTCTTCATCAGGCCAAGCAAATGATTTGCAAATTTAACTTTCATTTATGTAAAAATTCATATAATAAATACCTAGGGACTATAGTGCTTGAAATTGTCTCATGCAAAACAACCTGCATCTTTAAAAAACATTATATTTTGTGAATATTTTAAAATAGAATGTCCATAAAAAATTATGAAGGAAATTAGAAACCTTAGCTGCCACAAAATCTTTTGTACTCATCCAAGAACATGAAAAGTTTCCACCTAATTATTTTTTTAATAAAAAACATTAGTTTCAAAAAATACTGTATAAATTTAATTTGAAACGCTTTGATGAGACTAGTTCTGAGACACTTAAAAAACAATTAAGAAAAGCAATGCTTCAGTGACTGGAAGTCAGCGCTGTTCAGCCCTGGCCTTCTGCTTTGCTTTGAATGGACTAAATAAAAATATGTCTATTATGATCAAAATTGAGCAATTCTGGATAGAAGTTATTCATTTTTCTCCAGTGTCATATTATGGTCTTCTCAGTGGAACTAGACAAAAAGTCTGGCTTGTGAAATACATACGCATACGCATGCATTTTACCTTGAGACAAAGCCAAGATTTTTCTAAAACAAAAAACATCACACCCTCCACATAAGAGCCATCAAAAAGCAGTGAGTGCATAAAAGTATAAAATTTCTTGCACTGTGCCAAGTCTGTTTCTAAACTTCGGCTGTGCCATACTTTTTCATGCTAGTGACCTGAAACTCGTCTTCAGGAATAAAGGTGTTTTTTCTCTTTCTTCCCACCTTTGGTGGAAATTTTCTTATTAAAACCTACAGGAAGATTTGGGTTTGATATTTTTTATCTTAAGGAAACTTTTTTCAGATTTCTCCAATTCTTCTCTTGAACCATATAATGACATTTAATGAACTAGTTAGAAATCTAAATAACTAGATTTTTTAAATCGAATTTTTTTCTAGGTTTTTTTTTATCTAGATTTTTTTGCTTTTTCGAGTAGGATTGAAAGGCAACAGGACAATAGAAACAAAGCACCTTCACTGGACTAAGTTTTTATCATTTAGTTGTCACTAAAGTACTCACAGCATGACCAGGGTTTTGTGAGTTATGTGTTTTGGATCAACTTTCATTGTCACTAATGTAATCTAATGCAAAAGATGTAGAGCAAGTGTTAACAAGACAAGGAATTCACTTTGAGATAACCAGCAAAAAAATTTGTTTCTAAGTATTTCACAGCACTGTGCTGACAGATTTCCCAGTTATAGGTGATGCCAGGAAACACTCTATAGCTATCCTTGAATTTTAATCTGAAATACTTGGAGAGATTGGAATGACAATTCATGGACTGACATCCTTAGCTATCCCAAATTGTTTGATAAAAAACATGTGGATATAGCAAATGTTTGAAATGGTGATTTAAATTAACCCGCTGAACTCATAAACCACCTGTATGACTTCTCCCATGCCATGCCTATCTATGCCCTGTGCTCCTAAATAACACAGAGACTATAAAACTCATCCTCTAATCCTCAAACACGTATCACAGCACTGAACCTTCTATGACTGGAAGTGCCACACACATTACATTTAGGTCTTGGTGGAAAGAACTGCAAGGACTTTGCAGCTATCTCTAAGGGAATTTGCCTTTGCCGTAGGAAATTAACAAATCGGTCATTCCAGACAAACTACAGGGATTTCTTGGAGCCAAAGGGGAGTTAGAAGACTTATGAGGAGCTGAAATATCTCAGCATTTATTAGGAAATCCTAGAATGCCTAGCTAGAAATGTGTTACAGTTACACACCCATGCAAAACAGACTGGGGAGAAACAACAATCAACAAGGCAGCCCTCCACCCAAGAGATAAAGGGGAAAATTTTAGTTTAGATATCCAAATTTCTTCAGGGAGTTTTTGAAACTCTCCTGTTTTAGATTGGCAATAAGTTCGTGCTAGAACTTCAGCAGGAAGGATGGCATAGGACATGAAGAAAATCAGGATGAAAAATCTAGTGAATAACAAAATGTTATAGTTTTGAAAGAACAGATTATAAACCCATGGCCTAAAAAACATGTTCGTCATCCTTTCCCCCACTTGAATCAGGCTGACATAATTTTTTAACAGTATTTTTAATTCAGAAATTACTAACAATCATAATACTTAATTTTATGTGTAAGTTCACTGAGTTCTCCTAAATAAATGATGCTTTTTCAACATAATTACAGATTTATTTACCCAAATTAAAATGAAATATGCTTCAAATTAACTTTGTGACAGCTGGCAATGGGTCCATTGGAACCAGATGCCATCTGGGGATAAACAGGGAACATCATTTTCCACCCATTCTTCTGTCCCTCTCAGATGAACTAGTGCATGAGAGACTGCACAAACAGGAATAGGAGTCAGTTATGCTAATCCTGGTCACCCACCATGCCTCCACAGGAAGTCCTCAGACATGATGTGCAAGACATGCTTCCTTTTGTAGAGAGCAGAACAAAGCAGAGACTTTTTCTTGAAATCCTTTGGGAAAGTGGAGCTGAGGATGAAAAGCTGGACATGATAGAAATAAAAGAAAGTATTTGGGGGGTTTTTGCAAATATCAAATGTTTATAGCTGCTGTTTAAGCTGATCCATATAGTTTTCTTGAGAGACTTCTACCTTCAGAGTCTCCAACTAGCCAAATTGAATCTCTCACAGTCTTGGGAAAGAATTTCATAGCTTCCTCTGGCTTGTGGTGTAGTTACTCTGTTCATCTGTTGTCATGGATGAATGGAATGCACCTCACTCAAAAGAGAGAAGCAGTAAAATGTTTTATTCAAGTGAAACTGTAACTTAAGAGAGTTCAATAAATTTGATGGAATGTAACACATTTTGGAATTACCCACACAGAGCCTGGAGGCACAAGGGGAAAGGAAGAGCCTTTCATTGATTCTTGAAGTTCGGAGAGGACACGCTTCATCCCAAAACTCTAGATGGAGCCTTGGTGTGGCTAGATCCAATCTTAATCTCTGATTTAGACAATGGTTATGCCTAATGGATTAGCTATACAATGTTTATAATAATATTGAATAGTTACATGGGTTAATAATGGGTTTTCAGTATTAATTCAGCATGTTATCAGTCACTGAGGATCTGTCACAAGTGAGGGGTGTCTCCACCTTGAGCAAGGAAGGATCTCAGTCTCAGGTAAGGGGTATTCCAGCTTGCAGGTTCATCATGGGGTATGAGGTCTCTGTTGCTTCTTGGTCAGCCTGAACCAAAGTACAGCCTGGAGTCAGGTGTATCCATCACAGATAGCTGCTGGATAACTGAAATAATTTTGTAGATTCTCAGATACTAGGAGAGGTTTTCCACTATATAGATGGAGACTAGGAACCTTGCTGTCAGATGTTTTTGGTGGTTTTTTTTTTTTTAATAACCCTGCAGATGTACAGAAGGATAATTTTACTGTCCTGCCTTGGTCCCCTGCCCTTCAGCTTCAGAAATGACAGAGCCAAGTATAATTCCTCTTTCTTTCCAGTTTGGTTTTTTCGGTTTTTGTTTTTGGTTTTGGGTTTTTTTTGGGTTTATTTTTCCTTCTTTTGTTGGTCTAATTACAGTATGCAGTTGTCTTCTGTCAGCAGGAAACATATGAGAAAAGGTTTGGAAATTTATATGCTGAAGCTCTGTACTCTCTTACAATCCCAGCAAGAGCTGGTTTCTAATCCTTTAAATATCAGGATTTCATTAAAGTGTTCTTTCCCTCTTCTAATTCTCAGTATGATTCACAACTGAATTGAGCATTAGGCTGTTTAAACAGTAAGACATTTACACAGAGGAACTCCAGCTGTAGTGTAAATACTATTTAACAAGATTTTTTTTTGAAGACATAGTCCTGGAAAAGTCATTATAGCTATTTGCTTGCCAGAAACTATAGGAATAAGAGAAAAATCCTTTGTGTGTCATTTATTATTGTCACTTTATAGGTCAGGGAATTATAAACAGCTCTAAGTATTTTGCAATAGCAACTTTTTACTCAAAGCTTCTCTTTTTAAAATGCAGTGTCTGGTTTTTAGTTGTTACAATACACCAGTGCATACTTTTAGTCACTTCAGCTGAGCTGCCCAAGTCTTTTTTGCAATTATGGACGTCAAGAAGATTTTATAGCCACATGTTAATGCTACCAGTTTTGCTTACTGTGTATATAAATCTCCTACCAGCATTGTGACTGTCAGTCAGAAAATAACTTTTATAAGTAAGACTGCTAGATGGTTTACTTAGCCTAATAGCTTCCAATTCACATAAAGTTAGTTAAAAGTTCCTGCTATAACCTTTTGTGACAAACTTGCACAAATCTCACATAAATTCCATAAATATATACTACTTCTCATCAGCTTTAATTCCTTCCGCTGACATATAATCCATAGTAAATTGGGTATAACCTATTGACAGACTCCGTATGAGATTTTTTTACATGGGGTTAGATATTCTGAAACTCCCTAAAGCACAAATGGGAGAAAAACTTTAACTGTTCAGAGGTTTTAGGGTAAATATTTTCCTGTACCCTTTCCCGTTTCATAACAAGGGACTCCAAAGGCCAACTAAACTCTGACTAAACTAAAATGCAACTTGAGCTGCTTACTATATTTCTGAGATAATGCATCCAATGCATTTTAACAAACTTAAGAAGACATTTCATGCTCTCACTTCTACATAAATTCCCAGTGAAAGACCAGACTTTAAAAGTCTATTAAAATTTCAGTGAGAGTACTTAGATGGTGAGATACATTCTTACTGGTTTTGCAAGGTTGTGCTAAGTCCTTATGTTTTTCAAAAGAAAAGAAAACTTTCTCATTTACATAACACATGAAAATAGAGCCAGGAGATAAATATTCTGTGTTCAAAATATGGTGATGAGAAAATAAAAAACAATACGGCTGTACTGGTGCAACTGAAAATTATATGCAAAAACATTTTCATGAAAGCATTAAAAAGTTTTCATCAAACAAAAATTAATAAGCCAAGATAAAATATAAAATCACTATTCATTTTAATTTTTCTCACAATTTTACTCTCAGAAGACAGGAATTAATAAAAGAAAGGCCAAAGAAGATAAAGAAGTAACTAAGGACAAAAGCCTAAGAAAAGCAGCTGCTGTGAAGTACTCATGATCCTCAAAAATGATTTTATCATAATTTTCTAATATTTCTCAGCTTAGGCCAAAAATAAAATATGGTACATGAATTAAAACCTGCAGTGGGAAATGACACAATTTAGGAAATCAGAGAGTTCTTAGGAGAAAAGGAAGGTTGTTTACAGTTGTTTTAAAGAAAAAAAAAAAAAAAAAAAACAGAACCCTTCTGAATATATGCAGTTTTCCAAGCATGATATCTTTACAGATCTGTCTAAGGATAGCATTATAATCTGAGGTTGAATCAGAACAAAGTCTTTTTTTCTTATGTCACGTGTGCTTCCCTTTCAGAATGTTAAATTACCTGGGCCAGTAGCTCAGTATGTGAGCCAGACAGACTCAGGGATATTAGATATAAATTCCACCCCAGATATTAAAGTTTGGCCCCAGCTCAGCAACAGAAGATTCATCCTTTGTGTATCTACAGTGAACAGATAGTTGCAAGTTCTTTTACAAAGTAAGAATACTTTTGACCTAAGCATCTGTCCTATATCAAAGAATTCCATGTAGTGAACCTCACACTGTCATTAAAATATGAGTTAAAAAAACAGGTTTTACAAGAACATCTTCTTGTTCAGGGGTTATTTTCTACTTGCTTTGCCCATTATGTATTTTTTTAGCTCTTCCCTTACTCTTTTTTTTCCTTCTTCAATTCCTTGTTCCCACCTGAGAAGAACAGGCAGCTCCTGAGCAGCCAATAAGTTTATTCACACAGATATTAAAAAGGTTAGTGCATCATCCCTCTTGGTAATACTGTGTGGGGGAACTAAAAACATGAAGCTGCCAAGAGAAATCAATTGAAGAGTCTATTGTTTCAGGCTGACTGTAGAATTAGAATGCAAGCCCAAATTACATACATTGCTATCCAGCCAAATCCCGAGAAATAATAAACTACCAATGTTAACTATTTCCCACAAGGTTGGCTGCCCTAGCAGGTATCCTTGGGCAAACCTTCCTTTTGCTGATCCTGCTTTATCTATAACAGATCAGAGAGGCAGAAGCCATGCCCCACAGCAACCAACCTTGCAACCACCACCAACCAACTCTGTGTGAAGGGGTTGCTCAGCAGCAGTGAACCACAAGGGGATGGAATGCATACAGTGGATGCTTTCAGCCTTCTGCTCCACAAGTGCCTTTGGTGTGTTTTCTGATACCAATATCTTGTTTCAGTATGTAATCTGCAATGGTAAATGCAATTAATTCTCAAAAAAAACCCTGAGTATATGATATGTTGCAAACCTGGACTAAATCTGATATATACGTAACTGTTGCATGTAAGAAGTAGATGTATTTGCCTATTATTAATGTAATTCATTAATCATAAGGAACATTAAAAGCAGGATGACTACAGTTCTTAAAAGCTTTATGACTAAAAAATTTCAGTTTTATACACATTTTCACTTTCTTATATGTTTTTACTTTACTTTTAAAACGTTTGGGTGTTTTACATTCAGTCAGCTTCCTTACCTTTCTCCTTAGCTGCATTTTACTTTCTTCAGTAGTTTATGCATCAGATGTGCTTATGTCAAAAGCCTACTTCTGCCTCTTTCCAGATTTACATTTACTTGTACTACTCAACCTACTTTCTTTCTTGTACATCATTGCTAATGTAAAGATTTCTCCCCATAAAGTTGTGATTGTATTAACACAATCCCAGTGTTTCACAGCTCACAGGGGTGTCTGCTTCTTTATGGAAGTCTAGTCTTAAAACCAGTTATCCACTTGTCAAGATATGAAAGCACAAATATAATCTCTGGCAATGCATAGACTGGAAGGAAACCTATCCCAAGTCTTATTTACACTGCAACTGTTACTGTGCACTTACAAGGTAAAGACACAACTAGTTAAAAATTTTACAGAGCCCCAGTGGAATGTTGTTCATATTCCCTTGCAAGTAAATTCACTACACTGTTGACAATTTTTTTTTGTCCATTACTACAAGTTTGTTTTAGCTGTAAAGCTACTTTCAGTTCCACAAAGGGAAGGTCAAAAGTAGCAAATTCTCTGACTATAAACAGGAAACTTGCAATATTATGGGCCTAAACTGTGAATCACAAACACAAACCAGAAGACTCTAGAATCAGTCTAGGCTCATACCTTTACAGGGAACAGGCTTCAATGACTCCAGGCCATGAAACATACTCTGCTTGAGGAGGGTAAAAGGACCACAGCTTCCCTGACAACCTGACCTTCCCTTCTAATCCCAGCTTTAAAGGTCCATATGATTCTCACCACTTCATCAAAACAGAGTTATTAGGACATAAACACAAGGCACAGTGTTCTTTGCAGCACCTCTGAACACCTTCCAAGTTATCTACTTGTTGTTTTCAATCCTTACCAATAACAGTGGCAGGAAACTGTAAAACTAATCTTTAAAATATGCCTTTGGTAAATTGTTTTAAGGAGAGATAGTAGAGAAAGTGGAATAAAGAAGAACAAAAATAATTGAAAATATAATGGGAGAATTCCAACTTAGACATAAAATTCTGTTTTTTTCCTGATGTTCGGAGATCTGTAGAAACCAAAATCTGTCAGGTCAGTTTTGATCATCCAGCATGATTAATTAGATTATTGTTATGTGTCTCTGACATTATCTGCATCTTAGAAGAATGTTTTGAGTACAACAGCACATTTTTAATCCTATTAGCTATGTGAAAATAATGAATGAAACCAAAAATAATCTGGCTATAGAATTTCTGGTTTGTTTGCTGGGTGACACAGCAGCACAACTTTTGTATCACAAAATATTATACTGAGTACAGACACCATTAAATGAAGACTTCCCCTGGCTGTCAGACTGAATGAACCATGATGTTCCAAGGAGTGAGGGGCCCAGCTTTGCAGTAGGTTAAGAGTAACTTCATATCCATGCCATTTCTCCAGGCTCAGAGTAAACTGGAGCACAGCATTAAAAAGAAGTGCTTTAGTTTGCTAATCTACAGACTGATTTGCAGGTTAAATGGACAAAATTGGTGGGAACCAAGTGAGCTCTGGGGAGAGAGTCATAACGTCACTTTCTGCTTTGGTGTTTTGTGTCCTGATGGTACTTAGTCCAGAAGTTCACTTAAGCTTGAAGTATCTGTGAAGAGCTAGAAAAAAATTGCAGCTCTCACTTAATATTGAGAATGAGATATTTTGAGAAGGAAAATATTTTAAAAACCGATCTTGAATAAGGTTTGATGATTAAAAAAAGAGTTTTTAATGCTTATGACTTCATCTGACTATATATAACAAGTGAAAATCAGGATGAGTGACAGCACATCTGTAAGATGGAAAGGATATTTTCTAGAACCATTATTCCTTTTTTTTCACAAGAATAAGAAACCTTTCCTATGGTTTCCATTTATTTATTGCTCAGATATTGATCCATGAGATACAGAAGTATTCTGACTGGTGTTAACAGAAGGATACATCTGCCCAAGCATAAATAAAAAGTTAGCTCTAAATCCCAGATAAATGCTAAATGTGCTTTGGGTCCCTTTATAGTCCTATAATGAAATAGGTACCTCTGGATTTCAAATCAGATCAATTTATTCTAAAAATAAATACCTAATACATGCCTGAATAAATGTCCATTGAAAGTGCCTGCTGATCACTATAAAGGGAGCGACTGCTTTAGATTTTAGGGTTACATTTTAAAACACGTAAAATTAGCTGACATAAGTCTTAACCTATGTGCTTCCCTTTGTCATTGTATCTTTAGAGTTAGCAGAGTATTAAAAAATGATCAAGGGTCTTTTTTCAGTGCCAAAATACAAGACATTTTGCTGACAATTGCCAAACTGAATTTAGTCTGAGCCTAAGAAATACTGCAGGGCTGCAATGTAGGATCACATGCAAATCATTCTTCCAGGCATAAAGACTAGCAAACAGAAAACAGCAGAAGTACTGCTTTTTGCTAATCCTTAGGATGATTTGATGCCTTGAGAGGCTGACCTGGAACAGAGACTAAGCAGAGCTAAAAGAATAAAGTAAGTATTTATTGAAAGGCCTTAAAGGATACGCCTTGGGCAGTACAAGAGCCTGGCCAGGGCTACACCCAAGATGGATCAGGAATGGTCACAAAATGGATGACCCGTCATGAGGTCTCACACTTTTATAAGTTTTGGTCCATTTTCACTTTGGAGTTAATTGTCCAATTATAACTGCAGGTTATGAAGTCCCATCCTCCTTGCTTGCTATTCTTCAGTTTCCCATCGTTTATACCTCTAGGCCTGAAGCTTGTAATGGTTGTCCTTGGTCTCAGGCTGGAAAAGGAATTGTTTTGTCTACCTACTCAGTGAAGAGAACCTTAAAATCCTACTTTGCAGCAAACATGCCAGAAAGAAGAGTAGCATGATAGTTATCTTATTGAAGAAAGACTTAAGAAATCCAAATGAATTTCACAGTTCTTAACTATCTTTATTCTTCCTGCACTTTGAAGGCAAGTTAGGTTTCATGGTTCTCTCTGGCACCAGAAACAAAGGTGGTCAATACTTAAGAAATGAACAGAACTGCAATCTGAACAATATTATCACAGAATTTTTTTGGCTGAATTACTTCTATCAACTGTCTGTTCAGCCTAAAGTTTAAATTGGCAGCACTCAAGGGTTCTCAGTGAATTTAACACAGCTGATTACTTTCACGTCCAGCCATCCACAAATACCTCAACATGTTGAAAGTCACGGAAATTTGCTAAGAACATGAACACCATGGAATTCATAGCTCCCCAGACAGCTGTAACAAAATGCAAGCAGGGGTCCTGACCCTGTGGATGCTCAGTTCATTAGGTTTATACAGGAAAATAAGTACTTGAAGTATCAGCCCTTTGGCTAAACATTCACAATTCTAGCAGCTGGTGTGCTGTGACTGACATTCATTAAAACTGTTTATCACAATTTTCTTCTTTCTACTGTAATTTTCTTTATCTCTGACTATTATTTCTTCCCACAGCATTAGAAGAGAACTCTTTGAGACCTGAAATTTCAGGTATGCTACCTAAACACAACTATAATGTGCTCGATGACATGATTCTTTAAACAGAATGGCAGCACAGAATGTAAATTGTAGGTCATGATGAGTGTGACAATTATCATAATCAAGTCTGTGATGAGAATGGTAATGGGGATATAAAACAGGGTATTCCAGTAGAAGCTTCTTTCTCCTAGCATCAACATTTGCGTAAGAGCAGTCTTTTAAAAGTGCATTAAAGAAAAAGGTTAAAATCAGCTTTACTCTGTGCTGTCTTATGACATATTCATTCCGCGTGTTATTTAATCATGAGTAGGAATACTGGTCTACTCTGAAAATGGAAATTATATGAGGTGCAATAGTTAAAGCAGGGTGGCATTACTCTGAAAATCTGCCAGGAAAATTGGTTAAATCTTGTCTAAAACATGGAGTGAGGGAGAGAAGTTGTCTGATTTTTCAACTTTATTGGCACATCTGTAATTCATAACAATGGTCCCTAGTGTGGCTGTGTCGGGCAATCAAGGATCTTCCAAACTACTGCTAGGCATGATGCAGAAACAAGCATGAGCCTAGGATCATATCTAAAAGGCAGCCTGAGCATGACCACCCTGCTCTGGAGGGTGGGACAATTTAATAGTATAAATTACATCAAGCTGCACTGCTGGCCTCAGGATGCTTGAAATGTTTAGCTTACCATTATAGCCTGTGTGTTCAATAATGCTAAGGACTTCAAAGGTATTACATAACCATATTTTTGTACATATACATATGTATATATATACATATATATATATACACACATATACATGATAAAACATTATGTTATAATTTTATTCTATTTTTATTGTATTATACTTATGCAATTATAATATATATAATTATATCTTTCTGATAAATTTATTTTTCTTACTACAGAACCTTATAAAATTCAATATTATAAAACTATTATAAAACATTGTGTCATATTTGTTAGGTTATAATCACATGAGAATAAAGCAGTGTATTGGTTTTGCATGGTCAAGTTTTGGTAGAAGCAGCTTCTGTGAGAAGCTGCTGGAAGCTTTCTGCATGTCCAGCAGAACCAATCCCTGGCAGTTCCAAAGATGGATGTGCCACTGATCAAGGCTGGGCCAATTAGAAATGGTGGTAAGGCCTTTGTGATAACAGATTTAAGAAGAAAGGAAGAAAGTTATTGCATAGTTGTAATTCCAGCAGGAGAAGAATGAGGTGAGAACATGTAAGAGGAATATGGTGAATGGAGAAGGAGGGGCAGGAGATGCCCCAGGCACTGAAACTGGGATTCCCCTGCTGCCTGGGGTACAGCCCACGATGAGGCAGCTGTGCCGCTACAGCCCCTGGAGGGCCATGAGGATGCAGAGATCCACCTGCAGCCTGGGGAGGAGACCCACAATGGAGCAGGGTGTGACCCCATGGGAGGCCTATAGAGTAGGGAGTACTCATGGGAGTAGCTTTTCCTTGAAGGACTGCAGCCTGTGGAAGAGTGACCCATGCTGCAGCAGTTTGGGGAAGACTGTTGCTCATGGGATGGAGTCACGTTGCTCCAATGAATTGATGTCGTGAGCACTTCAAAAAGTCTCCTTTGACACTTATGACATTTTTTTGACCTTGTATAAAAAAAAGAAAATGTGATTTGGGCAGCATGAATTTGTGAGCACCTAATTTGAAAGATGAACAGATTTTTGTCCCAGCACTGGCTAAATTGTTCCTTTTTAAGAACAAAGACAATTTAAAATTTCATAGGCCAGATAGATAAAAAAAAAAAAAAAAGGTGGGGGAAGAAAAAAGAGAGAGAGAAAAAGAAGGAAAAAAGAAAGCAGAGGAAAATACATTAATAAAAGACAGAATAAAAAAGCACCACTCAAAATCTTTCTAGTCACTTTGGAAATTTTAAGCTATTTCCTGCAAATTATACTTTCTGAAAAAGAAATGCAGCACTGCCCATCCAACCTGTCAACTGCTGCAGACTTTCCAGAAGCACCACTCTCTAAAGTTGTCAGCAGTTTATTTTACAAAGATATACAGTCAGCAAAGAAGCAGGTAGCACAGAGATAGCCTTTATTCAGAGCAAGTGGCACGCACAACCCTTCTCCAAATTGTCAGACAGTTACAGCTGTTCATCAGTAAACCACATTGTTAGCAATGAAACCATGGAAGAACAGGGTGTTGCAAATTTCCACACCAAGCCTGCAAAAGACATTGTGAGACTGGAGCATAGAAAGTAAGGCCTTTGGAGACTTCTACTCATGCAAACAATCACTGGACTACATGAACTTTAGAAGCAAATTATTGGAGTTGGAAGAATAAAAAAGACACTGCCATTTCAGGGTTTCCCTACCACAACTCTGGGATTGAAGGTCCAGGCTTTAACATCATCACCATATGTCAGGCTGTCTTACATTTTGCTTGTTAAAATATAACCTATTATTTTTATATTTGTTGCATAAACAGTGGCCAGGAAATTCTTTTAAACTTCTATTACTCATGCAGTATTTCCTTCTTCTCAGATATTTAAGAGACTTATTCTTAAACGGGCAGAGAATGGTTCTGTTCATGATTTGTCTGTTTCGAGTAGTGCAAGTTTTATTGATCTCTTTTTTTGACATCTGGGTCAGAGGAGTTGAATTCTGTATTGAGTAAGTGATGAGTGCACTTTGGCCTGGAAGTGTTCAGGCTACTGATTCAGTAAATATATTCAGTCTAGGGAGATTATTAGGTGTCTAGTTTCAAATACTTATTTTTAAAAATAAATGAAAAAAAGCAATATTTTTACAAAACCTGTTTACTGCAGAATGGTTTTTATTGGATTTGAAGACTTCTCTTATTTTTTGAAAGTAGAAAAACATCTAAAACAAAAGTCTTCTTTAGCATTAGGTATGTATTCAGACACAAGCAAAGACTCTACCTTCCCTGTTTACCGTGTACTACAGTAAGATAATTTTTCAATATTTTCACTCACATAAATAAAGAATTATATATAAATCATAAAAATTTTCGGGCTGGTCTCATCCTAGTCCCAATGCATTAATAAAAATGTGTTTTCCCCATGGCACAGCAAGTACTTATCTTTAGCTGTCAGCTCAGTTTTATAATATCGATTGAAAAACTGCTATTCCTTAGAATATAATTTTCATTACAAGTGCAGATGTTAATTAGCATAATTAGGTAGTAGTATTTGCAGAAATCAGACAGTGTTCCCTCAAACATGTATTTTTTAAACTTGCACCTTCTGTTTCTCTGAATTTTTCAGTGCTGATATAAGCAATGCATAGGTTTTATTCTACTTTATTTTTTACCTAGACAATTTTTAGACAATTACAGTATTTTTCACCAAGGACATGCAGTGGTATGACAAAGGGCAATACATCCAGACTGAAAGAGATTAGTTTTATATCAGCTATAATAAAGAAATTCTAAACTGCAAGGTTGGTGAGATACTGAAACAGGATGCCCAAAAGATGTAGATGTTCCATTCCTGGAAGTTTTCAAGGCTGGATTGGATGGAGTTTTGAACAATCTGATTTAGTTGAAGGTGTCCCTGCTCATGGCAGAGGGGTTGAAACAAAGTGATCTTCAATGCCCCTTCCAACACAAACCATTCTATGATTCTATTATGTGAAGAGTTGGGCAGTGGTCACACAGAATATTCAGCTCTGCAACAGTATCACCAATTAGCAGAAAGTTAGGCAGCTCTGAAGAATGAAGTAGAAGGAGGTGTGTGTATGAGAAAGGTACTCACAGCTGGAAGGGCCAGAGTCAAGGAAGAAGTTTAGCTTCTAGTGCTGTCTGCAGAAATGGTTGTGAGGATGGATTGGGAAGTCACCAAAAAAGTGATCTGGATTTGTCTCTGAGGAGCCTGGTTCACCATCGCATCTGTGCCTAACTTGGAGGTTGGCCCTGCTTTGAATGGGTTTTGGATCAGATGATTTCCAGACATGTCTTCCAACATAAGTTATTATATTACCATGACTTTAATAGGCATTGCTATCTAGTTGGCATATTATCCCAGAGTCAGATTCTAGGAGAAAACAAGAGAGAAACGGAGCAGCAGTCTCAGGTTACCTGACTTTTTCAAAGGTGTCTAGGGATTCCCTTCTACTCCTCATTCCTTCCATACCTGACTTCACGTAATTCCCCACCTCTTCTTCATTCCATGACCTAGAAGTGTCTTTTCTATCCTTGACCATCCCAACTTACAGGAGAGTCAGGAAGCCTCCAAATGGAAAACCTCAATTTTGCTTCTATTGTGGAGTTCAATCACTTGGGCTCATGTGCACACTGGGTGCAGCCTTTGACCTATATGAATTACGAATATAATGAAGGCTTCTAAGTTCCTAGATTCAGATGTCCTCCCTAGACATGCCCAAGCCTTTCACAAGTTTTAATTCATTGGTTCTGTGGCTACAGCTTGTGTGGGAAAGAAAATTTGAAAAACAGCATCTATATTTGTAAAAAAGTATTCAATTAATTTTTATAGTTCCTAATTCTTCAGTACAGAAATGCTGTTTCCTTATCCTCTGGTGGGATTTTTGTCTAATTATCTTAGTGATACAGAACAAGTAATACAAACCATGTTTGTTTTTTTTCTTCTGGATTCCAATAAGAGCTAATCCAAGGAGATTTTTCTGGGCTTTTTCTCCAGGCAACAAAAAGGTCAGCAGGATGGGAAGAGTGGGAAATAAGTGCAGCTACTTCAGATTTTCACTATGTTATTCTGCATAAAAATGGTTTTCTGACTCGGAGCCTGTTAAATATAATCAGGTTTTAATATGACTTTAAAAATTTGATGAAGAGCAGGTACGGCTTGGAACTCAAAAAGACGATAGCAGTTGAAGGGGGAAAAAGCAAGCAAACAGGAAACACATTTGATGGTTTATTGGTTTGTCTCAAGATTTTGGCATTATCTGCTGGTCCCAACAATGGTAGCTCACATCTAGTTAAGGATAGTAAAAGTCCTTGGGGATAAATCTGCTCTATCTTAAGTGTCTAATTCTTGTAGCTTGCTGACTAGCGTCTTTTACCTGGTTTAAATGCCGTAAGGGTGTATGGGCATAGGAGGAGAGGGAGGCAGAGTATTTCAAAATAGCAAATACCAGGGGTTTTGGATTTCAGCATCAATGAGGTATGCCTCCAAGGACTGATTTCATGTTCTGGTAAAGCCATTTAGGCAGGGGCCTTGATACATCTACAAAATCTGAATCAGCTTACTGCTGTCTTGCACTTAATGGAAACCTTTTGATGACAATCCAGGACCTCTTTTTCCCTAAATAGCCACAGGATTCTACAGACATAATTTTCACAAAAACAGGATTTCCTACATAACCATGCACAAACCTGACAAATTAGATCAGACTTGTAGACAGTTCTTTTCCCGTGTTGGAACGAAGTTGCCTGAAATGAGAGAAAATTATTGTAAGCAATCTAAAATTCATTGCTTGCTAATGACTAGAGGATGTATGCAACTGTGGCACACAAGTAGGCTGTATTCTTCCATGGAAGGAAATGGAGCTCATGAAAGAGTTGCAGCACGTACCTGTAGACTAAGACTTCTCCTGTAATCTGTACATCATAGGATGGCACATTTGCATGTGTGTGTGTTATAATTTGCCATGATCTGTGCATTCATAATATTTTCTGTGTAGTGTCAATATTTCCATGGTCAATCATAACCCAATGTCAGTAAGAGAACTGAGTTAGCTGTACCCAAACTGCAGACTCTTTTCTATTCCACTCAGCAGATTTTGTAACTATAGACATTTTAGAATTTAAACTCACTTGCCCAAGTTTTGTACTATAATTATTTTGAAAGCTGAGGACCAAAAATCATGAGCACTATATTTTTGAAAATAATATCCTGTGTCAGGTGATAAAATACTATAGAAAACCTTTGTAAAAATTTCTTCTCTGAAAGCTCTATATATGACTGGAATATAATTTTGATTATTTTACATACCTCCCTTTCCCACCAGTGAAAAATCACCATGTCCCTATGAAATGAAAATTCAAGTGCTTGATCAACCTGACACAAACCTCATGGTTTTGGAGTCGGATGTTAGATGAAACAGCTTCTCACATTCTTTAATTTGCACTTACCTCAGTGCCTAGCCCTCACTTGTTCTGGATATCTTGATTTGAACAGAATATCTTGGAATCCCAGAATCCCAGAATTTCAGAGTGGTGGGATTGTCAGCAGATCCATTGCTCAGAATACTTGGTTTGACCTTTTCATTCATGTTAGTGACTTTCCTTCTAAACTTGGTCTGGTCCTTTATCTCTGAATTATGGGGACTTTTCATAATATTTGTCTGATGAAATATTCAAAGGGCTGTTAAATATGATTGCATAGTTCAAAAATGAGGTGGAATCTAAGGGTAAAAAGTTTAAGTTAACTACATCTGACCTAGTCACTCTTATTTCTCCTTATAATTTAGAAAAGGTTTGTGTGGTTTGTAAGACTTAATTAATGGAATTTTATAGTAGAGATCAAAAATAAATAAAAAATACATGAATAGCACCTATTTTTATATTTAGCCATTTAGATGTAGGTGGCTGCAGTGATATGCAGATCTATTTCACCTCAAGTTTCAAAGCAAGTGACAAGTGATTATTATAACAGTAAACAAAAGAGGGAAAAGTTACATTTTCAAAATATTCTAAGGGCTTTATCAACCCAGTTTGTCTCTCTCAGCAGTGACTTCTGCCTACTATGTTCTTATGGCTCCTTGAGAGTTATTATACCTTAAATGCCTAAATATCTCAAATATATTTTAGAATATAAGTTGATCACATTGCATAAAAAGAGGAAGTAATGTAAAAATGATTGGGACTTTACACAAAAACCTGTGAGACTCTCTTATACATTGGTTTATATTGAGATAAATTATACAAGCTATACAAAACATGCAAGAGTGACTTTTACATGTGACACTTCCATCTATAAGATGTCTTACCAGCGATTGCAATCTCCCACTTCCCCATTGATGACAAAAGCAGCAGTGGGTAAATCCATACATTTACCCCATAAAAACAGTGGCATCAATCACAAACATACTATAAAAATCTGGGGTTTGAAAACATCTCTAACCTTTCTTCATAACATCTCTAGCCTTTCTTCATTACACCTCTAGCTCTTCTTCATTACATTATTTCTTCACTGCTGTCAAGATTCAACATAAAACCTTCTGAAAAAGTGTGTTATCATAAAAATGTGCAGAAGATTATACTCACAATTCAGTATGAATAGGGTTCTTGCCATGAAAATCATGTTGGTGCTGAAAGAACATATTCTTTTACAGTAAGTTGGTGATGATTCATTATTTTACCAGAGCAACTGGAGCAGGGATTACAATAATGAAATCAATGACAAAAGCTGTTCAGTTTACATATTTGTTTTGGCTTTTCATAATCAGCAGTGGAATAACATAACCCTAGGGTTAAGCCAGAAGAGCTCTTGAAGTCTCCAGCTGATCACATTATATGAAATTACAACAAAGATTGTGAGTGATGTTTTCAAAAGTATGGATATATTTTTGAAAAATGGACATTTGATTAGCCTTGCTAGAAGGCTACATAAATAAAGAAATTACCAGCTCTTCCTCAGGGTTCTGACAGAGAGATCATGTCTAGCTCACATAGAGACCTTGGAGGAGCTCTCCCAAAAGCAGTTGCTGTTATTCCTAGAACATGCTGTACTTTGGAAACATTCATTGGGATGATGGCAGCAAGAGCAAATGGTGTGTGTATGACTTTAAGGTACACCATGGAAGCTTTGCTCCCAGGTGGAGTTAGCAGAACAGTTTTAACTTCTGGAGCTTTCAAGTCATTGAAACTACTTCAAAAAACTGCTACTTAGTGTGTTTCAAGTTAAGCAACTTGCTCAAATGTGACTCAGAATTCTTCGAAATAACATTTGGAAGAATAAAATTCTTCCAAATAATATTTTCTTCTTATCTTTGTACTAGGAATAAATATGTTCTGATATATTGTACTATACAAATACATACTGATTTAATAGAATTTTGTTATAGGCTAGTGGGACTACTGAACTGTTAGAAATGTGAGGAAAAGGGGTTTGTGGATAAAGACAATGCTGTTTTGCTTAGGGAATAAGGTAAGCATGATCAAATATCAGCAGTCTAAAGGCTGACTTCAACAGAGGCCAGTAGTTTTTGTTGGGAACACCAAAACACCAGAATGACCTTTTCACTGGTACATGTACTAAAATCCAGTTACTAAAGCTGGTTCAGAACCTTATGAGCCAAAACTTTATCTAGAGCATCATGTTTGCTATCCATCAATGGCTATCTGTCAAGACTATATTTTATCTTTTTTGAATACATTGACAGTTTTGATATTCACAGAACTTTTTGGAAATAAGCTCCACAATTTAAAAACCATTTCCTTCTCTTAGTATGCATGTCCCAAAGATTCAAGACATTTATAAGGTGCATAAATGGGTTTATTGCTTGAGGTGCAACAAAGCTTGGGAACAACAGAATGCAGGTAAAGCAAATGCAACTTGCATTAGTGCTACAAAGGTTAGGTTCTTGTAATGTGAACAACGTGCCTTAAGTTCTCTTCTTGTGGGATTGTGATGAACTTGAGGAAAATCAGCTTGACAAATCTCAGTACATAGCTCAACAGTTACTGCAGCTTTGGTATGACAAGGATCATTTTAAGCTAAGAAAGCAATATTTTAATTTGTTCCTTAGATGATTTTTATTTAAACAAGAATTCCCGCTTTCTAAAATTATTTTAGGTTTTGGAATATGTTTATGGCCAAATTGATTTGCAATGCCTTGTTGGCTTTCCACCTCTATAGTTTTAAAATATTTGTGGGGTGGACAAAGGGGAAGGGAAATCAAAGGTCTCAAACTTGGCTACCACAATCTTTCCTTCTGCCGCTGACAAGAAGGATGTGATGTGGTGAGTCTTGTCTATGGCCTGGTTTGATTACAGAGGACAAAAAACATCTGTGTTACCCTAGGAGGCCTTTGGTCAGACTCCAGTAACAGATTCATGGCCAGACCATTTGCAGACCATGACTAATGAACAGCCATACAGGCATTAACCTTCAGCCTCAGTGGATTCAACTGTTCCCAGTCAGCTGGAGATGCAACCAAAAACTTTGTTTGCACTACACATTTGATGACATTCAAAGGCTGACTTATTTTCTACTTATTTTCTACTCACTAAGTAACATGGACCAGAGAAGACCACTGAATGCACAGAAAGGATAAAAGCTGTGATAACAGTATTGCAGAGTGGTCATTGGTTCCTAAAACAGACAGGAAGATGGCCCAGATTGGAAATTAGTGCTTTTCTGAATGCTCACACTTGTTAGCCCTGTTAATGCTAGGAAATTAAAAAGCACCAAGGAGTGTTCCCTGTCACTGGATCTGAAGCCTGTACTTATTCAGTTCTCCTGGTACAGTTTTGGCTTAATCTAATTAGCAGCTTCACAAGTAATTCCTGGGAATAGTTTGTCAGCTAGCAGACACCAGAAACCATTCACAATATCAGTCAAGATGTATCCATTGTATTTGGCAGGGTAGGACTGTTCAATAGAGGACAAACAAGGTCATTTCATACCTCAGTATCAGAGAGAAATCAAAGATAAATGCAGTTGTCTAATATGGATGGAGCTTTCCCCTGTCAGCTTGTAACCTGTACA
Organism: Anomalospiza imberbis; assembly: GCF_031753505.1. Lineage (NCBI taxonomy): Eukaryota > Metazoa > Chordata > Aves > Passeriformes > Viduidae > Anomalospiza > Anomalospiza imberbis. Next base: position 33,671,515 of record NC_089683.1, on the reverse strand, counting down.
TAACATTCTCTTAAAGCCTTACACAAAAAAAAAAAAAAAAAAAAAAAAGAAAAAAAAGAAAAGAAAAGAAAAAAAAATCCTGGAGGAATAAGGTAATTCCTTTTTTTTAAGTGCCTGAAAGTAGAGCTTCACTGACTAATGGGAATGTAAAGATCTACATACAGATGCCTACATTTCAATATCATGATCTGAAACCTGTCCTCCTGTCTTCTACAACTTGATGACACCCTTATGGTCATTTTTCTCTGACCTTTATTAACTTTTGCCTTAAGTGCTGTCTGTTGCTGTAAATGCTGAGAGGAGTCCAAACCTCCAAACTTCTATGCTTGAAATGACATACTTCCATCTTTTGAAGGAATTTCTTAACTTTTTAGTTTTCTTAGAGCCATCCATGTTAATTCTCTTATCCCCATATTTAGCACAGCAAGACTCAAGAATGTGCAGTGGCTGTTCAAAATGTCTGTTTTCGTAAATAAACAGAAGATTAAAATAGTTGAAAATACACTTTTGCAAGAGGGATAACTTGAGAGATCAAATTTATTAAAGTCTAATATACTTAACAGCATTTTCGCTTAACTAAGTGAATTTAAAAAAAGGTCTGGGGGGGCTCATGCTGTCATGCTGTAAGGAACAGAAGCAGCAAAATATCTAGTTTGTGGTGCAGGTGGAAATATGTCCTATTTCATACTTTCCACATACAGCACAGACTGTAATGCAAATGGAGCAATATTATCCTGGAACAGTGAAAGGAATTCCATGGGAAATATAAATTCACAAGGCATTTTACCTGAGGACATACTCATAATCTTCTCCACTGATACAAATTGTTCTCATTTGTACTGTTTCATCTGAGGCACTTAATCTGCATTTTCAGAACTTTTCTTGAGGAAGTCCTGAGCTATGATACTTCAAAATATAAAACAAAACAGCCCTGAAATATATAATCTGTCTGTAGAGCTAATGAAAATATTTTCCTTAACATGACTGCCATAAAACATTAAGGCCTCTTCATTTGTCTAAACTTCTATGCAGGATACTTCCCAGATGTGTTGCTCCACAGGGAGTTCAAAGCCTCAGGAGTGCAAATAAAATGCAAATTCAGTGAAGTGAGTAGTTACACATTTCTTTTATTAGGTGAAAATTAGTCTGTTTAGGTATAACATATCCTTTGTTTCTTTCAGTTTTTAAACAAGCAGTATTTTCAACCTAAATTCTCCAATGTCAGCAACAATAACTTAAACCTGCAGTTAATCCATATATAGTTTAAAACATTATTTTCTAGAACAGTTTTCCATAATACCATAATATCACTGTGTTTCAGCCCTGAGGAAATGTATCGTCATTACAGCTGAAAAGCTTGTTTATTATTACTGGCCAATTTTCACCCAAGTCTCAGCTCCTGAAAGATCGTATTTCTTCTGCTTGCTTTCATACTACGATTAGGAAAAAATAAGTAAGAATGTATGAGACCTCTTAGCTGCACACATACAGGGTGGAAAGTAGACTGTTTACCTGATTGTTGACAATTTATCTTATAATAGTGGTTTAATCTAAATCTGACCATAGTGTACATGTTAAATATTAAGGTAGAAAACCGTGCACATTTGTGACAGGTCAATCCTGGCTGGATGCCAGGTTCCCACCAAAGTTTCTCTGTCCCTCCCTCTTCAGCTGAGCAGAGGAGATTAAATATAACAAAAAGGTCATGGGTTGATGAGATAAGGCCAGGAAGAGATCACTCATCAATTTCTGTCATGGGCAAAACAGACTCAACTTGGGGAAATTAGTTTGAATTTACAACCAATCTAATCGGAGTGGGGTACATGAGAAACAAAATCAAGCCTTTAAAGCACCTTCTGCCTCACCCATCCCCTTCTTCCTAGGCTCAACAGTACTCCCAATTTCCCTACCTCTTAACTGCTCCTGCTCCAGAGTGTAGTCATTTCCTTGGGAGACAGTGCTTCTGAACTTCTACAGCTTGGGTCCTTCCCACAGGCCCCCACAGGGTCACAAGTCTTGCCAGCAAACCTGCTTCAGGGTGGGATTTCTCTCCACAGTGCCACAGGTCTGCAAGGAGTCTCCTCCAGCATGGTCTTCCCATGCGATCACAGCCTCCTCTGGCTGCATCCATCTGCTCTGGTGTGAGTTCCTCCAGGGGCTGCAGGTGGATCTCTGCCCCAGTATGGCCCTCCATGGGCTGCAGGGAATCTCTGCTCTAGTGCCTGGAACACCTCCTTCCTCTCATTCTCCACTGACTTGGGTGTCCTCAGGGCTGTTCCTCACATATTTTCGCTCCTCTCTTTGACTGAAGCTGCACAGAGTTTTTTCTCTTCCTTCCCAGATCTGTTATCCCAGAGGTGCTACCACTGTTGTTGATGGGCTCAGCCTTGGCCCGATGTCAGTCCATCCTGGAGCCGTGTGGGATTGGCTCTGTTGGACATGGGGAAATATTTTGGCAGCTTCTCACAGAAACCACCCCTGTATCCGTCCTGCTATCAAAACCTGGCAATGCAAACCCAAGATACAATTTTTACTTTACATAAGCTCATCTGTCTCTGTGAATAAAAATTTACATGATCTTTAGTTTTTCTATTCAATATGTTTTATTTTCCTTTTTTTGCTTTTCAGTTTCCTGGAAGTATTTATAGGGTTTCAAACATGACAGCAGGCCCATTGGATGCAGCTGTCACATCTATGAAGGAGATGCATTTCATTAGAGACTGCTGCTGCATTCTGGCAAGATCTTCTGACAATATATTTCCAAATCTTAAGGTCTGCATAGCTGCTTATGTACGACCTGACTATGACTAATCATACAACGATAAGCTTAGAGTAATTCCACTAAAGTAAATGAGATGAAAGACATCTTTTATTGTATTAAAACAGTTAGATACATTAAAAAATTGGATATACACCCAGACAAGAGAATTGGTACTGTTCAGTCTTTGAAGTGTTTAGAACCTTGGGACATGATTTACCACGGGCAAGGTGGCTGCTGGAGGTTTGTGTTCTGACACAATTGCATGATATGGCTCTGTATTTTTGTATTAGAAATGTGCTAAAGAATGGGTGCTCTACCTGCCCTGCCTGGGTCAATGGCTACATTTGCCAGTGATGCTGTGCATACTCTCAGAATCTTCAGGGTCAGGTCCTTGGGTCTAAGTCTGGACATTTTCTTCTGCCAAAGAGTTGCATGAATCAAATTAAACTCAACAACTGCAACCTAATAAAGTACTTGACAATATTCCTGTGTACAGTGCTGTGCCAAAGGGTCAGTGCATCCTCAGCATTATCTAGTTATCATATGTGTCACTTCTGGATTGACAAAGAGACATGCAAAAAGAGCATATCCTTATGTTACAGTTTTGACATATTAATCCATAATTCATATGGAGAATTATTTATTTACAGGCAGAAAAATGCCCCCTGCACATGAGTGCATGAAACAGAGCAGTCAAAGCACAGCTTAGCTTTAATATTCATTATACATATATGCAAATAAAGGTTAAAAAAACCTTATCCTCAATATATGCTGAAAAGATTTGTCGCTATTTGCTTTTGGCTTTTGTTCACCTTTGATCTTGAATTGAAACAGAGCAATTTGTGGACAGTAGTTCAGGAGTCCTAATACCAATCTCCCACTTGGAAGGAGCTTTTAACTTTGCTCTTTCTGACCAAAAGACAGGGTGATGTTGTGCCCTGTGGACAAAAATTTTAACATCCATACTTTTATCATAATTCATGATAAAAATCTGGACAGTCAGGTCTTTTTTTTTATATTTTTCTCAATCATCAGATTTCAAGAACTCTCAGAGTTGTTACTTTTACTGTCACAATGAGGGATGAGTGCACTGTGGAAGGACCAGCCTCCTCAGGCAGAGTTTTTTAGCCTATCCCTCCCATTAACTAACTGTGTGGTCTGTGGAAGAGTAAAAGTGTAGGAAGCCATGAGGGTGGCCCAAAGACATGGGAGCTAACAGCAGGGAGCCTCTCAGTGATTCTCCAATGCTTTCTAAAAAAAAAAAAAAATAAGGTATCTGGAAAAAATAATAATTTTGGTCAAAATCCTGGTTTTTTTTTTTTTCACTGGGTTTTGATGATATATTTTCAAACAGCAGGAGCTGAAAGTGATATCAGCAGGTTCAACAGCAAAGACAAAAAAAATACTGATGTGTCATTATAATGCTGGCTGCAGTCTAAGCTCCCTCATGCTAGCAAGCCCTTCATTCCTCCTACTGCTTCTCCCTTCACAGACGCTTTATTGCAATCCCAGTGCTTTTGCCCTTCTTACCTTCTCTTGCTTCTGTGCCTGTCACCCTTGTCACTGTCTTTCTCAACTGTGCTCCCAGTTATCTCACTGCTGCTTAAGCATAAGGCCAATTGACTAAAAAAAAAGTAGCTGGTGCACTGTTTTTCTAGCCCAAGTCATATGGCAAATAAACAATAGTAAAATATTATATGCATCCTGGATTTGTTTTGTGACTTCCCTGAGCCACCATGCCTGGAAAAAACTCAGGTGGGGCCAACCCTGCCTTCTTTGCTGACCAGAAAGTGCACAGAGTAACAGCCCAAACCTTCCTAGTTATTAGATCAAGAACACACTTTTCTCCTTCCCTTGTTTTTTATGTTCTGTATAAACAGTGTAAGCTACATAAAGGATCATGCTTCCGTTACAGGTATATAAAGGATTTAACTAAATGTTGTCATAACTCACAAGTAGGGCAGCATTTAGGAATAGAAATAGGAGGGATAGTTGCCTGTAGGCAGTAATGGTGGACTGTCAGACACATAAGAATCTTTAATGTGCAAAAGAAGAAATTTCAGTCTTTTCTGTGACTGGGATCACTCAGTACCGCTATGTCTTAAATAGCAACAAAGGAAAAATATGTGGAAAAGTGTATGCTTAGGATGCTGTCCAGGCATACACAAAAGTGGTAAGACATTTAAAGTTTGAGGAATTAATGCTAATGATAAAGGATATTCAAGACAAAAAGCTGAAGTCCTTAAATGCTGGTTACAATAAAAGCCAGAGTGGACACTACAGTCCTTTCTAAGCCCATGCTCTCTGACCATATGAGTTGAAGACTTGATCAAGGAGGTATGTTAACTCCAAGGCAAGCAAATTTGATGTCCCAGCCAATATATTTTTTGTAGAAAGACAGATGCTAGACAGACAAAACTCCTTTAAACTTCAAATTTGAGAGACTCACTTATATAAGAACTGCACTTTCGGACCTATATGAATTAGACAAAAGAGAAATTGTTCCACAAGTTACAAGTTCATAGAAAAAAAATCCATATTACATAATATTTGCAATTTGGATGATTCATTTGGCCTTGAAGCCTCTGCAAAATCATTACATGGTGGAGGGCTTCGTTAAAGCACTGAAGAGACCTTTGTGATTTTCATACAGCCTCTAGGACTAGGCACACATAAATGTGTGTGTGTGAGTGTGTCCTTAGGAGTCCAACCCTTTTAAGAATGAGTGGCATTTAAATCTTTTATAAGCTCTGGAAATATATCCTTTTGATAAGATGGACAGCAGATACTTATTAAACTAACTGTTCTAGTTGTTTTTTACTCTACTTCATGCACCTCTCCTTGCACCCATACCATATTGTCCTCCATATCTTACCCAAGAGCTACACTGCTTGCTGCCCTACAATTAGTTGTTTCATTTATTTTGAGTATGTTCCCTGCATCTGTTTCCTGTGGCTCCACAAGTCTGTGGACTGCCACATCTCTTGAGTTCTATTAGTTCCACAATCAGTTTTTTCATTGAGGTAATGGAAAATGTCTGTACCCATAAGCCGTTCAAGGACAGTCGTAAATCATGACTTGAGCTCTCCAGAACACCTGCCTGTACATCTGGGTTAATCCCTCTCCAATTGCAGATCTAGCTTCTTAAACCAAAATGTTTCATAGTGCCAGCAGAACCTACCCGCAGCCAGAGCTGTACATAGAGGAGAGACAATTAGAATTACTTGCGAGTGAGTGCGTCTGTCACTCTTCACAGTGTTACTTCAGTCACTCATTTTAAATAACAAACCCAATTTTCCCCCCAAATTTATGATCTTATATGACATTAATAGATTCACAAGAGAATATAGAATGGGAAACACTGTAATGTATATATCTGTTTGTCTATCTAACCACTTAGAATGAATCAGGGATCAGTATAAGTAGCAGTTTGAAAAGATGTCCAGGATTTAGAGGAAATGTTTCACTTCTTCTCGGCTGAGGACAGTTTAGACATTAGAAAAGCACTTTATGATTTTGGATAAAACTTGCAATCCATGATGATGTGTTGTTTGACCATTTCATGAATTGTAAATGCTTTCCAGTTGTTCTAGAATTATTGAAATAGCCTTTTAAAAAGCCAAATGACCAAGAAAGATAAAACCAGAAATCAGGATAAAAATATCTTGGAAAATAAACAGCTGGAAAAAAAAAAGCTGTTCTGTGTGGAGATGCAACAGAAAAAGTAAAAGCAAAGTGAATTAAAAAGGAACAAGTTTACCTCAAAAACTACTCAGAGACATTTATGAAAGGATTAACTTTTTATGAGCAGTAGTGTTGTGTGAACAGGTGACATACAAATTCCAAGACAGAAACTTTCTGAAAATTATACACAGGGCCTCTGACCTTGCACCTTCAGTGATTTGTTCAGTCAATGTTTCTTGGTGCTCCACTGGCATCAGTACAATTTGTGGAGGCATCTAGGTCTCATCCTTGTGCAGGAAAAATGAAGTGAGCAAAGTCAGCTGTGAGAAATAGGAGTTTTGAATGAGTGGTATGTAGGTGTTCTTTTGTCTTCAGCAAAGAAAAATATCTAAATTTTCTGTTTGTGTGTGAAATCACAACTATTTGGTAGTCTTTTGAGATGAAAGTTAGATGATTTATTGTATTTGTGTAAATTGGAATATTTAATCTACAAAAGACCCTTGTGAATTATGAAATACTGGGAATCCTACCTACATTTTTGTTTGCAACAAAATAAAATAAAATGTGAATAATAACATTGACTTCAATTTATTTTTACCAGACTGATACCAACATAATTATCTTTCTTTGGAATCTTTCTCTCCTTCAGTGAGGAGTTTTGTGTGTGCTTCAGGAGAGCTGGCCTGCAGTGCAAATCTTTCAGACTTGTCTGCTTTTTTGGCCCATGTGTCTGGGTTTTCTCTGTTCTTAAGCCAAGTAATCTCTGGCCTTGGGCAGCTACGTATGCCCATTTTTCACCTTGACAAAGGAATAAAATACAGCTGAGACATGTGGTACCAGAAACTGGGAGAATTCCTGAGTCCCACAGTGTAGATGTTGTCATGGTGACTGGAGACTCTAACATATAAAATATCTTTTCACAATGTTCATTGTCCAAAGGAAAAAAAGAAAAAAAAAAAAAAAAAAAAGAAAAAAAAAAAAAAAAAACAGGGAAAAAATTGAAAAGCCTTTAGAAATTTCTCTTTTTAGAGGGTCAGAATATCATAGACTCTATCCCTTCAACTGTACTTGGAAAACTAAATGCAATATTTTTTTTTTTCTAAAAAGGGAAATGCAGCCATGATTCCTTTATTGTATTCTACCTCATCCAAACTTCAGCAAAACTATCTGAAATTCAATTCTTTTAGCATTAGAATTCATCTTCTCTTTTCAATTCACCATGTTCCTCTTGAACTACTTTTATTCTTTAACTGCCTGCTGCACAACTCCTGTTTTTCCATTATTGCCAAATGCACTTTTACTTATATTCCATATAAATCTCTGTCACAGTTAAACTATCAATGATAGGTTGGATTTATCTGAATTAATTCCACTTCTAATGTTTATGTGAAAACTAATCAATTTTATTAAAAGCAAATTCTTTTTTAAGCACCACAGTAATTGCTTCATTACTACTGTTCCTGACACTATCATTACTAACATCAGTATAGTGTAGCTGAGGAACACAGAAAAAGGAATGTGTTTAATATTATTGGGAAAACTTTACATAAAAAATGCAATTCTTCTGAGGAAACCTAATATTAAAATCTAATGCAAATTAGATTTAAGAGAAAAAAGAATGACATTCACTGTTGTTATTTGGTACAATTTGCAATAAAACCAAGTCAAATAAAGAGCCTACACTAGCAAACTAAACAGCAGAAGGAACTAGGCTGAGGTCTAGCACCTGTACCTTGTTTAACTGTTCCCATTCTGCCTGGCATGGTTTTGGTCCAAGAGATTTAGCAGGATCAGAGACAGTGCTTGGTTGGGAGCAAATATGTGTTAAAGACTGTTAATAAATACCTAGCTCAGATTCAACATGTGGTGTTGGAGGCTAAGGCATCTCAGTTGAGTGAACATATGCCAGGGGAAAGCCTTTGTCCTGCTTTTTTCCTAAGAGAAATATAACTTGCGTTCACTTTTTCTGGAAAACCTCTTTTGAAATCCTGTAAATACTATAGCAAATAATTTTGCAGGTGGGAAAGTTCATTAAAACAAGAAGCTCAAAAAAATATTCTACCACACAGGATGAAAATACTAGACATATAGACATGATCAGTTGATTTTGAGGATTGTTCCTCTTTAAGAGACAGATTCACAACCCTTGCAATTGTTTAATATGCTGACATTTATATTATAGGTTATTTATATTCTTCAGTGAACCACTTTTGCCTATTTTGCAGGAGCCAGTTATTTGGAAAGAAGTTTTATATTTTAAAGTAATAAACTTAGAGAAAATTTATAATCTTTTTACAAAGTCCAAAAATTTGGGTTTGTGTATTCCCTTTGATTTCTTAATAAATATCATTTCTTTACTTGACTGGAAGAAGCCAGATGAGACAACATCTAGCATTTTCAGGGATAATCAAAGTGTTTGCACAATTTGGTTTACTGAAATCTCATTTCTTCCTAGGAATCAGTGACACATACTTGATAATAGCAAACTACTGACTTTTAAGTTGCCTATATCTCAAAATGCAGGTGGAAAATTTGGCACGTATGGTCTCTTGGTGGGTGTGGTGCTGTCATGAGTATTCCTTAATTTAGTACTTCTACTAAAAATACCCCTCCAGAGGGAGACAAAAGGCAGAGGTCATAGGCTGAGATAAGAATAATTTACTGGAAACAGCAATGAGATAAGAAAACAAAAAGCAAAAATACCAATGACAAAATTGTCACCCAGAAAGGCTGATTTACATTCAAAAAGCTCATCGTGCCTGGGACAATGAAAAACAATGATGAATCCACCTTCTGCCTGGCAGGCTTTCCCAGGACCAGAAAGGATCACTGCTCCTTCCCAGAAGGGAGAAAGAGTCCTGACAAAGACGCAAGATGGCATCAATACATTTGGGTCTTGGCCCTGCCCCCTCACTGCTACTGCAAAATTAACCAGGATAGCTGGCAAGGCCAAAGCAATGAAAAGGAATTGCTCTGGTTTCTCAGTTTCTAGTCCTATACAGTGCTATTTAAAATTTATATCTAGAGTCACATTAGCACATCAATGGCAAAGGAAACATTTCTCAGTATGGATATCTCAGCAGGAGTGAAAAAGGGGAAGGCAAGACAATGTGTCAGTCTGCAAGTTTAGCACATGAGCTGCTTATCATACTCTAATAAAATGTATTCTTCAGATACAGGATGTTAGTCGTCCAAGGACTCAGCAACTAGACACTGCAAAAAGAATCACCCTGGTATTATATTGAAAGTTGTCATAGAAATGAATTTATGCTTTACTTTGATTGTTAAGCATGAGATGACTCACCCTCAATCACAATCTCTCTTGCAGATGAAAAAGAAAAAAGTTCAGATCCACGTTTACTTTGTCTGAATTAATGACATGATAAGAGTGGTATCTTTCCCTCCCTTCTGATCTGCAGTTAATGAGTAAACAGGATAATTTGGAAGCAAGGAGGAAAGGTTCTGCATGCTTCACAGGCATCAGGGCTCTAGCACAGCTGTCTAAGCTGCACCGTTTGCTTTCATGTCTATCCTGGTGATTTCATTGCAAGATGATTTAGGTGATTCCTGCCCAGCTGGTCTGCTGCTAAAGTGTTCTCCCCACTAATGAAAAACTAAACGTTTGATTCAGGGTTAGAAACACTACTGGGCACTGGGTCAGTAGTGTTTCCAACTGAGGATGAAGAGTTGCAAAACAGAATAATATCAAAGGCTTTCAAGGATCTGGGAATAAATAGCATACAAGTTATCACAAATGGAAATAATAGGGAATGCTGAAACAAAAGCAATTTAAAGATGTTCCCATTTATTTTCATGTATGCTTTAGATATATATTAAAACATGATTGAATCTGACAGATCCTGTAGTGCAGGAAGCTGTCCACACACTGGTTGGTATAGGGAAAAGGAGCTGCAGCTGCACTGATATTTTTGAGGAACTACAGGAATCATTTGATGGGAATGGTTGAATGATAAGGAATTAAGAAAACACCTTATCTCCATTTATTAAAACTGTATTTTGTATGACTAATTCCTCATAATTTTTTATATAGAAATATAATACAATAACAATGTAAGCTTTTTTCTTTTCCCCTTTTGCATTTTGATAATATTTCTATCAGTTCCCTATCAGTCAGATTTTACAGATTTGCATAACAGCTTTGCTATACAGATTTGTTACACAGATTTGTATAACAGCTCACCATTCGTACTGATTTCCAGTGGTTTGGTAATCACATTTCTTTCCTAACATCACTCCTCAGAAAGTACTTTGGACTGCATCATGCTTATTACCTGATGTTTTTATCTTCAGGCAGAACAACCAAACCTGAGCCAAACATTCAGCAGTTGACTAATGTCAGGAAGATAAATTTTAACTATTGTTTTAGTCTGATAATTACTGGGAAAATACTCAAGTTCCTCAGTGAGTTCTTTTTATTCACCTGTCAAAGATTACCTTGCCAGACTTTTCTTTTTCTTCTCTGAGAAGCAGAGAACTTCAAGGTGCTGAAAATAAGCATATAGGATGGAGTTCAAGCACTATAAGGGCTCATTCCACTTCACTAAACCCATACGAATCACAAATTCAGACTTTTAAATCTGAAGACTATGGGGAAGTTTAGAGATCAACCTCTTGCTGTGGACATAGATGGCTGCAACAGCCTGTGGGAAAGAAATGAAAGTTCCTAGCGACTAAGACAGTCTGTGCGATTTGTTCTGGATAGGGATAAGATTTTTTTATTTTAGTCCTAACTATGGTACCAGCCATAGAGGGTACTTTACAAAATCATGTTTGAATGTCACTTAGCAGTCTCCCACCAGCCTTTCTTTTATAGATTCTACTCAGGAGCTAAAGTATACATTCAAAAATCTACTACAATACATATTTTACTACTTTACTAAGTACTGCTTTACCACTTTAGTAAGTACTTTACTACTACCTTATCTTGACACTGAAGAAAATGTTGAAGTGGCCAGCCTGTTGTCGGTGATATTGTATTCTCTGTTTTTCCTACTGCTTTACAAATCAGTTCAGATCACTTTCTATGACTACTATGAACAAACTTCTGAAGCATCCTCTGAGGTTACATTTCTTTAGCAGTGGATAAGATCAGCATTCATTGCTCCAAGAATCAGTCAGCACTGAGAAAACAGTATCTGTGAATGCCACAAGAGATCTTTTTACATTTTCAAGTTGCTGACAAAAATTTTACTGGGAGATTGTGGATGCTGCATTGCATTAAAACTACAACTTAACAGAAGCAAAATATCTATAGAGATCTTTAGAAGACATATTACTCTGGCCTTTGATAAACATGAAACAACACTGCCTCAAGCCTACAGCGATTATAAAATCATACAGAGACAATGCTTTCTCTGAAACAAACTAAATTATAATCCTGCAGTAATTAGAGAAAGCAACCATATTATCTGATGTTCAGCCACTCCTTTGATACCAAAGTCCTCTCCTATCAGCCAGGATGTTTACTCTTTAACACTGGCCAAATATTTGGTAATTTAAATTTTTTTCAGGTTGCTGTTAAAATTGCTGTGAATGAAGGCTGCTGTGGGTGTCTAAACTTCAATATGAAACAGTTTAAAAAGAAAAAGTTTAAAAGAGCAGGAAGATGATTGTCTCCATCTTCCAGGTTAAGGGCTCAGTTCATTTGCAGTCAGTGATGGTGATGTTAATTACAAACCCCCTCATGGCAGGGAACAAGCACCTTTTGTCAGAGGTCCTACCCTGAGGACATTGTAACCCTGGGTTCTCAATGCTCCAGCATTGGAGAACCAGGGCCCAAATGTTCTTTAAACGTTATGTAGCCAGATATTCTGGATGGGCACATTCTCCCACTTTCTATTGAAGCAAGGTCTTGGTTTTATCATGATTGTTTAAATAACCAGGCTAGAAGGGGCAGAAGCAAAAAAGATACAAACAAAAGAGAGTACTTGCCTCAAAGTCATTGGGAGTCTGTTCCTTATGACTAATCTAAAAAAACATAAAATTTTCAAGTATAAATTCTCCTACCTTCATGCCCAAACCATGAGGTTAGAATTAAGGACCCTCTTAGCACCAGGATTCAAGTATCTCTTGCAACACCATTGCTGTTCAGTAGGAAGGAAGCAGAGTGTCTTGGAGACTGCCCCACCCTGGTGTCTGCAGCAGTCAAACATCTGAAGCTGCACATAGTCAATGATCCTGCCTAGTGAGCATCCAAATAGTCAAAGTTATTTGACAAAGAGACATTTCCTCAGGCATGAGTCCTCAGAAATCAGCTAAATCTTCTGGACCCCAAATGGATGGGCAGGTTTAATTTTTAGTTTGTGGAAGGAACTCATACCCCAGGGAAGGGAAAGAGCTCATGCTTCTGGACTCTCCAGCTTCACACTCTTTTAACTCTCCTCAATAACAGTCTGTGAAACTCAGGCCCTCAAAAGAGGTCTGATCTCTCTGCTGGGATAAATACATAGCTTAGGTCTTGCCAAGACTCTGGGTGTATGTATATATTTGTGCACACTGTGTAGCACATGGTTTCATACAGAGCCTTCTTGAAAATCTTAAGTGGTAAAATCTGTTCTAAATGTATGGAAAATGCTTGAAGATAATAATTTGTTTCTCATAAGGATCATATTAGCAAATCATGGTGAAACAGGCCAATATGTAAACCAAAACAGATAGATGTTTGAAATATTTGCATACTTTCACACATCTGTGTGAAATTAATTCTGACTTTACATAAACATTCTGTAATTGCAGTTATTGTTAATTCTAAAGTTCTTTTTATTATATTAGCAAGATCATAGGAAAAAAACGGAACAGCAAATACACGATTTCTTGAATGATTAGTAAATAAATAAACCCCACATTTGTTCCTAGTTTTCTGTTACTACAGAAAATAAGTCTATCTGATCAGAATTAAGTAAGAAAGAAAATATTAATCATAAATGGAGGCAATATATAAATCATTTCCCCTGCTGTTCTCTTTCTAGTTCACTACAATTTTTGGCTGCTTCTGTGATATTCAGCTTGTTTCAAATGCCAGCTAATGCCTTATGAAATCTTATCCACCTAAGAGACTGAACATCCACAGAGCAGATAGAAAGAACAAGGAAAAAGAAAGAAAGAATGTAGGCTCCAATCAATAATGTACAACAGAAACTACCAAGAGGAAATTCTTGTCTTGGAAAATTATTACAATATTTGTTCAAAAGTTGATAGCTCCTGTCAAACCCAATGGTGGTTTTTTATTTTCTTTTATTTTCTTTTATTTTCTTTTTTTTTACTTTTATATTTTTAATCATCATGCAGTGCATGTTTATGCCACCTCAGGTTCAGGATTTTCTTCTGCGCCCTGTCAGGATTTTTTTCTACTTTTACATTAATCAGACTTTTAGGTGCAAAATAACCAGGTGCAAGGTTAAAAAAACCTTACACGGTATAATCTCCCCCATGGAACAGGAGAGTTTTATAAGATAATGTTATCTATCAGTACACAGCTCCAATTTCCTCATATTCTTGTTGCTTATAGACATTAGCTGGGGACCAGTAAGAGTATGGAAGAAAAAAACCACTGTGAATCCATGTGAAGTACTTTGAAAGGAGCCTGGGCTTTATTTGTGGGTGACAAGATAAAACTGTCTAAACTTTTCAGCTGCTTTTTGCCTTATTACAGGCTTCTTGTAAAAAGAATTGGGAACTGTGGAAATGAACAAAAAAAGGAATTCTTCCTGATTCTAGATTTTTGGGAACTGTGGTTTTTCAATGTCTAATGAGCAATTAGTCATTTACAGGGATATTGTACATATTCATAACAGTGAAATGCCTGGATCCCTGGTTAGTAGAGAACTGGTGTTTCATCCTTGTTAAATGGGTGGATGAGTTTTGATAAAACTCATTTGGAGAAAATATCTCTATCTTTTATGTACAGATTTCTATGTGCTTATAGAAATACTCCAAATTTTATGAAGCCTGCCTATACCTATGTTCACTTTACTCAGATGACATGATATAACATCACTGTTGTAACTCTGACAATTCAGAATTCATATTTTAGAGCTGCCATTAAAAAAAAATCATGAAGAAAATTTTCTAGCTGAAACTGAAATGGGAGAGGAAGAGGTGCCAAGGAAAAATAAAAGACTGGCCTTCAAAGTTCAGCCCCTGAGACTTCAGTCATGCAGGTAAAGCACAGACTAACTACTGGACAAATTTCAAATTGTCTTTGTTAATTGTGCTTACACCTTGGTATATAAAATGGTCTACATTTTTGTCTTCTTTGTTCTGACTAATTTGAAGTTTGTTACCATTGAATTGACACCACTGAAAAAGGACAGACACCATGCTTTCAGCTTTGGGGGGTGTCACTTTTACAAATACTTGATAAATTTTGATCTCAGTATGCTAACTTTGGAAACAAGAAAAGCTGTGAAGACTTCTGTGCAGGTGAAGAAGAAGAAAGAATATTGGGCTAAAAATGTGCCATCTGGACCACAATGAGAAATTTACCTTTGGAATTTCAAGCAAAAAATAAAAACCTAGGTGGTCTTGAAAATAGAAAGTAAATCAAAGTACTTGGCAATGCTTGCTCATATTTTTCCTTTCTATCTCTCAGTTAGAAATGATAGTTGTATTTTAACTTCCTCAACAATGAGAGAACATTGAGGGTTTGATGCTTGGTGATTTTCATTTCCTTTCCTACTTTCAACAAGCATACTTTTTGTCGCTGCATCAAGTAAACAACAATAACTGATTTACATATAAATTTAGACTTACTGTACTTTCTCTCCATCTAAAATATCTTTTGGCTCTTTTCAGTAAGCTTTGGGCCAACAGAAGAAATCCAAGAGAAAATATTGGCTGAGAATGGTCTGAGGGTAAGTTTCTACTAGAGGAAAACATTTTTCATTAAATCCAGTTATGTTTAGATAATTTTTCTTACTGGAAAAATGGTGCTTTTAGTGTAATGAATAAATAGAACGCCATGATTATGCATATATTTTCTGGTTGTGATGGTTGTTATGAGAAACTCAAGAAAGGAGTAACATTATGTCTAGAGACTACTGGCGTACCTTTCAAATAAGCTGTCAGCACCAATATAGTTTAGGGGTATTGAAAAGCAAGAGGTTGATAGCCCAAGAAATTCTCCTAGTTTTTCATAGTCCAGCGTCATGCAAGACTTGACCTGCTAAATAGGATTCAAGGGTGCAAGCCAGGATACATGAGTGAGATACCTTGTCTCATCATATCTGTCACATCAACAGAGGTTTAGGACTGAGTTTTATCTGACTCCTTCTGTGCAAAGCAGGAGAAGCTTAGATGCTAAGACAACTCGAAGACTGAGATACTAAAGCAGATTCTGGGATTTTCTAGAGTTCAGCTCCCGAAGAATGGATGCTCTGAAAATCTGGCCACTGAAATACCTTAGGAATCTAAACCTAGTCTGTTCTCCATTGTTTGTTCATAGTTTTATTTTGGAGTGTACTTTCTGCTTGTCCTGCTATGATGTGCTATGACAAGCAGCTCTCATAACCCAACACTGCAAGCCATATGCAGATTCAAATCAGTAAAATTCAATGTCTGCCACACACTCATATTCTTTTTGTAAATAAATGTATGTAAAAAAATTTAGTTGCATTTTTTTTTTACTTTATTTTCCCCAAACTCAACTTCTACATGGTGAAATGACAGGACCATTTCATTCTGCAAAGGCTTTTTAAAATTCATATTTTAGTTTGCCTGCCTGAATATAGTGAGAGACCAATGACCTTTTCCTTCCTGTCAGCACTGTGAACAGCAAGCTCCCTTACAACATTATAGCATCTAAATACTGTGCTGCCTCACTTCAAGTAAAGCATAAGCTTAAATATATTACTGTGCTGAGATTCAAATGATGAGTTATTTTAGCTTAGCTGTTCCTGAGCCAAGTTTGATTTTTGACTCAATAATTTCCATGGAATTGTACAAGGCCTAGAATAAAGTCTATGAAATGAAATGTTTATAAAAAATACGCAAGCAAACTCAGAAAAGACTCTAAAAAAGTGATTACCCCTGTCACTCACAGATGACAAGTTCTCTTGAATGTAGATTAACTCTTCGCAAAATTAGTTGAAATTCACTATTTTTGTAAATTCTTGTTTTGTAAATTCTTCAGTTTTAGAACTTGGTTCTGTGGTGTTATCCATGGTATCACAATGCACTATTTTTGGTCAATTTTTGGAACCAAGCAGCTTTCTGAAGTTCTTTGTGTCTATTTGAAGCATTTATTTCTTTTTCAGTCCTTATTTTCTACTAACAGCATAGGCTGTGGGCACCATTTTGCTTGATAAAATGTTGAAGACAAAAATGTCTCATGGCCCTACTTGATGACACTCGGACAGATTGCACCTGAGCTACTAAAAGAGGGGAAACATGATGGCATGATTTGCGATTCACAGAGAGCTACAGTCATCATCACTAACCAAACTCAGTGAATGGCTAAACTCAATACTGAGAGCTCATTAATGCTATTTAACCATTCAATATCTCTCTCACAAAAGTGAAGTTCATGTCTGTCTCCATGTTGACATGGAAAGAATAGGGTCCTGACACAGGAAAATCCAGAGGTAGTGTACAGCAAGTTGACAGTAAACCTGGTGGCTCAAGTCTGACCAGGATGCTAAGGAACAAATGTTTTCAGGAAACATTCACTGCACTGCCTTTTGTAGGTAACAAAGGCTTTTAGAAGTAGGAGTTGGTTCCTAATAGTCAGGTACATGTGTGCATAGATCACATACCCTGCCATAGTGTCAGTGAAGACTCAGTAAGTCCATGCCATCATTTTGTCTTCAAACTGGTGAAACAGGTTCCATGCACTTGGGAACCAGATGCTCTAGGGAAAGTACATGGTCCCTGCTGCCTAGAAAGGGACACGGTGACAGTACCAGTTTGCATCCAGGGGTGGTTGTATCCTAGCAGCTCCTTTGCTGCTCCATAAAATACTACCCCCGCAGAGATGAGTGTGGGGCTGGGTCACTGAGATTTTCTACCTAGTACTGCATGCACATTGCTGACACCTGACTGAAAAAGCAGCCGAGATATTGAGAATAATGAGGGAACCCACAGAAATAAGTAATCAAACACCCAGACAACCTAAGATTACAGAATACAAAGATGCGTGACTCTGTACATCTAACGTAGGTTGTCCATACATGAAAATGTGAATCCCCCTTTGCCATTTTGTTTCAAGGGGAACCCAGACCTATGTACATCACTGCTTCTACAGAATTATCACAACCCCTGTGATTCTGGGGTAGTAACCATACCTTCCACAGTCACAGTTTAGCAAAATTTTGATTTAACAAGCAATTTTTTATATATTTGAAAACTCAGTCAAAGCATCTCCCTTTATCATGTTGAATTACTAAAATAAGGAACAATGTTGTCATAGACTGCTAATACAGCCAGACTGCTGGGTTCCAGCTGATCGGTGACAGGGAAAAAGACTGAGCTTTACCAGATACTTCACTGAGCTGAAGCTTTAGAGGGAGAGTGACTTTGAAAAATACCTCCTTTATATCAATAGCTTGGAATATTTTCAAAGAACAAGGAAAAGTAATAAATGAACAAGGAGTTATAAAGTACTGGATTGAATTATGTTTGCTCAGATGTAGTCACATTTCACAATCCCTGATATTCTTCAGGAACGATTTGTGACAAGCACTATATGGCATATTTGAATGCTTCATTTTCAGCAAGGCCATCTTTTCATCTTCCACCTACATCCCTATCTCAACATCTTGTTACTTTTAAGCACCACAAAAAGATCTGTATGAATTCAGAAGATAACTGTTTATTTTATCTGTTTATACTTCATTACAATGTCATCTTTTGGCAGTATACTAATCTTTTTCACAAGTCTGTGATGTAGGCACTTTGTGTTTCTCCTAGGTATATCTATTCTAGATGATAATTTTTTCACATTTTCTCTGTCAGAAATGACATCCTTAGAGAGAAAAAAATATGTAGGACAGTCAATAACAGTAGCCTTTTTTTTTTTTGGTGTATAGATAGCATAGGGTTCTGCTAGCTTTCTAGAGAAAAACATATGGCTTTGTGAGTTTTATATACTTATAGAGAATAATGAACATATGCTGGTAATTTTAAAAATCTTGAAACCAGAAATAAAATGAAAAGTTGTATGAAAAAATGAAGGTTACAAAGTTTACCATGTTGCAGAAAGATGGTTTTGACATATTGCTCTTATTAAATCTCTGTAATGTTTGATTGACAACTCTGGTTGATGCTTTCTATAACAAAGATGAAGTTACATCACTGCGCGTGCAATGCAGTTGCAACAGAAAAAGATCCAGTAAAATAGCCTAAGGATACTATTAACTAGATTGTTATTTGTAATAATTCGTGACCAGTGTAGGCTCACAAAGAAGTGTTAACTTTAAAATAATTTAGCAGCACCTCTTCCAGTCTTCGCTTTGGTAGTAGCTGTAAGCTGGAGCCAACAGGGACATTGGAGTAGATCTATTAAAGGCGTTAAGGATCTAACACAAACCTAAATCCAGTAGTATCTCCCCTCACAGGTGCCTCCATCCTGTACATGCTGCCATGGCATTTGGGTAAAATTTTCAGGTTTTAAGAACTTCCAAACTATTCTGAATTCTACCCCCAAAATTGTAACATTGTGTTCATGTACAAGTGAGCACAAGCTGACACCTGGTTTCCAGCAGTGTTTTGAATTCTCCTGGTGTACTGTGTGTTGCTAACACATTGATAATAAAATAGTGGGTTATTGTAATTTGCTCAATTAATAGCTAGGACTTTTCTAAAAAGAAATTAAGAAATCTATGATCAAACAAAGAGAATTAAAGCTAAATAGTATAGAACAGATTGAAAAATATGTTTTTAGGATTATATCCTATAATTGGTTTCTAATTTAATCCTAGAATACCAAATTGTGCCAGAAAAGTGCCTTTTCTGGCAGTGTGTGAAAGCTTTGAAAAAGGATGACAGGGCTAATAACAATCCAATGTGACCTCCGTCAGATTTTCTGCTTAATGCTTGGAGTGCAGGAACTCATTTACAATGATTTCTTGACGACAGGTTTTTCAAAGCTGTGTCTTTATGTTACTTCTCTTTTCACTTTCTTTGGAAAATAATGAAGAGAAAACAGAGAAATGGTGATGCAAAAGTTGAAGTAATGAAAAAAATGTATTTTGATTTGTGGCTTCACACAGTCTGAATGTGGAGGAAATTGCTGAATGAACATTTCAAGGCCAGTACATTTCTGGGGTGATGAAGGATGCTGTGGGGCTTGTACATTGACTTAAAAGCAGCATTTCCATTAAAAACAAAATCAAAACAAAGAAACAAAATCACAAACAAATTAACATCTTTTTGGAAAACCAAAATCTTCCTGTATTTTCTTTCATTTAATTTTCTTGCTGTTGTAATATGAAAGAGTAGATCTAGAAACTTTCTGAAAGTCACTAACATTAAAAAAAAAACTTCACTCCAATTTTTTAGAAGCTGTTTGTCTATCAGATGGAAATGTGAAACCTTATTCAACACTGACAGTCATCTTGATACAAAGCAAACATCCATTTTCTTTATCTCTTTTCTCTCCAACATACACATGGTAGAGGAATCTGACAGTAAACCAACTGAATCAGTAGTGGATATTAGAACTCAGAGTTGAAAAGATGTTAAATTATCTGACCTGCTCTTTTTGCCAGGATCAAATTGATTTCTAGCATGTATTCCCTGCAGTTATCTTCAGGTTAGTTTTAGATTTTCTTCACAGGGCCATAGGCTTCAAAGTTGTCATCTAGAAAGACTGCACTTTCATGAAAAAGAATACTACAGTAAGAAATAAAACACCAGAAATTCAGTCACCATTTGAAATTGTGAAAACTTGTATGTTTCACTGCAGAAAACAGACAGAGGTGGAGAAATTCTTCTTTGAAATTTAAAATCAAAGGGCTGAGATGAGCTTAACTTAATCTGGAGCTAAGGCATTTTAAAAAGCTTATCCAAAACTCTTCAAATGCATTAAGAATTTGAACCCTAGCCATTCTGAGACATTGGTATCTCACTTACATCAATAACTAGGTAGCATTTCATTGGGGCTTTTCAAAGTTTACATCTTGGAAATATGCTGACTACACTGACATTGATATTTGAATCCTCCCACTGATCTTCTCTCTCAACTAGAACTGAAGCAAGACAGAAATTACATTAGAGGCTAATTATTCATTATACTCTCCTGTTCAATGTTCCTTTGAATATGTGGATACTGGCCACCAAAAGATAGTAGAAAAAACTAGTTTGAGATAGCATGTGCGCTTCAACCCCCTTAACTGCTGGAATTAATTTATTTTCCAAGTACAGTGTGATCCATGCCACTGACATCAGTAGATATTAAAAGGATGAGTTAGGTGCAACTGTGCCATTTTCCTTTATTAAAGAGGTAAAAGTAGCTTACCTTATACAACCTGTAGGTGAAGAATGGAAAAATCTCCATTAGATTCCTGCCTTCATTGTCCTTGTCTGTCATAACTTGATCCACTTTCAACAAATAATTTGTTCTTGATGTATTGCAGCAAAAAAAAATCTCTCAGAGACTGCAAATACATTGCAGAGTAGACCAATAAGTGGAATCAGGTGGAGAGATCTGTCCGATACCAACTATTTTGGAAACTCAAAAATATTAAAAAGTAAAACAGATTTAAAAATATTTGGACCTATTTTAACTCTGTAAACAACAACAATCATAATGTGCTTTTGAGAAATGCATAGTTTTGGGAAATAACATCCTTTTGAGATGAGATCTTTTCTACTGGTTAGCTCTGTTCAACTGAAGTATTTCCAGCAATGAAATATATGACCTTTGACTTTTTTGAATGCATATTAAATTATCTTGAAAAATGTAAGTTGGGAATGAGAACTAAAAACACCTGTGTTACCAAGGCAGAATGGTTTAATATAAATTATTATCCTCAGGAAAAGTGGTGGCCCACAGGAAAAGTGAATGCAGTAACTGTTTGCCAGTCTGAGTGTGATATATTATCAGGATATGCTCTGAGAAAAGATTAAACAGAAACGTTAAAAAATGTATTAACACACAATGACACCATTTGTAAAAGAAAAAGAATATTTCTTGTTTAATAGTGACAGAAAAATCTCCTTTATTTTACAAAACCTATAATTTCAAATTAGGAGTTTCTTTCTAAATCTGGGAGGTTTTATAATTTATTATTTTATTTATAATTTATTATTTTATTTTTCCAAATAAATTAACATGAGATCTACTAGTTGGCTCTCAGACTTGAAAATGGTAGGGCTGTCTCCTGCATAACCCCTTGCTCTTGCTTCCTCTTTCAGGTTCTTCTGCCAGATGGATGAAGAGATGCATGGTTTGGCAGAATTAGGTCCTGCGTGGAAAGCAAGCAGCCCAGGCACAAAATTCTCCCAGATCCCTGGTGCCATTCAAGGGATGGCTACTCAGGCCATTCAGGTTCTGCCTACTCAGACTGGTCAGTGTTACTCTGACCTGGTCAATCACACAGCAATTCTAGTTACTGAAGAAGTGTCTTACATGTTTTGAAAAAATAAACCCTAAATTGAAGGTTTTTACATTATTAATCAGGATTAGATAGTAGTGCACACACACTATCAAGACCATCATGTGGTGTAAATTTGCACAGGTCACTGATTTTTAGTATTGCATCAGGGACTCTATGAGGGAAGTATTTCAAGTTTCTGCAACTGCCTTACACTACCCACAACATCAGAATTTCTACCACCTGTATTAAAGAGTATCTAAAATTATCTTTTATCAGTATGTGTTCAGGAAAACAAACTGAATTGTGAAACAGGACATAATTTAATGATGATGAATTTGCCACAAAAAAAAAATATAAACTAAATACCTTTGTAACTACATATGCTTACATAATTTCTGAGACTAATTGACATATTGAAGATAGCTGTTGAAGCAAGCAAGGCTTGTTAGCATGAAATTACTTCCTTGCTGAAAAGGTGCCAGTGTTAACATTTTCCATAGAAGTAACAGGTGATAAAAGATAACTGTGTACAACAGCTGCAGTACCTTTTATTTTGGAACTCTAAGGGTACATATTTCCTGAGGGAAGAAAAAGTACCTGAAAAAAATAAAAGTGGTTACAGCCAGCCTGTGCAGAGCACAATTGACAAGTGTTGATGAAGATTCATCATGTCTAGGCAATTGCATTAAAATGACTGTGGAAGAAGTTAGGAATCCTCCATATGATAACTAAAAATCACTGAGATGTTTTCTTCAACTTCTTTTCTCTTTTAGACACAAGACTTAATAGATAAAAATGAACAGAAGAGGTATTTGCATATTTGCTGAGTGGAGTAATCAAAGGGTTATCAGTAGAACTTCTATCCTTGTCTAGCTGTCTATTGCCATGAAATTTCTAAATAAAGACTGAAGTTTGGGGTTTTTTGGGTTTTGGGGTTTTTTTTGTTTTTGTTTTTGTATTTGTTTTTGTTTTGTTTGTTTGTTTGTTTGTTTTTTATTGTAAGAGTTTAAAGAAATACTATTATATTGCAGATTTGGCATTTCCTGGGTTAATTCCTTTTTAAGGTTTGAAAAACTTTAAATAAAGAGGTGCATAAAAAACGCCCTGCAATTTTCTGCTCTTCTCCCCCAGAATGCTATCATGAAGGTCCTAAAGCATGCCATAGAAGTAGCAGCCTTGCTCCAAGTCAGGTGAAGACCTGACTTATACTACCAGGATCTGCACACCTAATTTCATCATGAGTAGATGTGCTGTGTTATATATCTGGCTGGAGAAAGGGAGAAGCAGGTGCTCCAAACAACAGAATCCAGAAATTCACATCCTGTGCCCCTTTTCCATCTTGTCCTTGCTGGTGGTCATATCCAGAGGGGACATCTGTAACCTTTTCTTGGATCAGAGCAGTTTAAATTTGTAGTTTAAAATGTAAATACCACCTAAATTAAAGATACCTGAGCTATTTTATAAAGCACCTAGATGTTTGACTTTCACTGAAAGTCAAGACTTGGTTTTGTGAAGCCAGAGACATTATGCAACACTGGCATTCATTTAAATCAAAGGGCATCAAGTATGTAAATACCCTGAAGTCCTCCTAAGGCTCCACAAAGTCTCTTGACCTCACAAATTTTCTTTTTTCCAGTTTTGCCAGTTGTTAAATTCACCCATTTCTATGCAGGCAACTTCTGTGTTACAGGGAGAGCTCTTGATGGGGCATAGTACAACTAGCTTCAGATTACAACAGCAGCTGGAATGCTAGGAGCTCTGAAATCAGCACTCTGGTTTCAATGTGTTAATATTCTTTCTGCTGCACATTTTCACTGCAGTAATACACATTTTTAAGGGGTAGCAGAGTGGCCACACTTGTAGCACACTTTCTCATGTATTGTCAGAATGTTCTCAAAACCATAAACCTCTGCTTAAGACCCTACAGTGATTACCAGAAAAGCTGTTACCAGGTAACACACTATCAAATATCCCTTTTTAATAGCAGCTTCTTTTTCTCACCTTTCCCACTTTTACTGCCTAAAGATTACATAGCTAAATCATCCCCTGTGTTCAAGGGGAAAACAGTCATTTCCAGAGGTAAAGTCATCATACCATCTTGAGCTCAGGATTATCTGAATTACCTCCAGGAAGCACGTGTTCCTTTCTATTAGTTCAGTATTTACTCACACATCCTACTTAGACTCAGGTATCCATCTTTTAAGACCCTTAAGTTAGGGTGGAAAAATTCTGCCCTAGGCAATTGTGCCTCATTCTGTGCCACATGCTCTTTGTTACCCTATTCCTGGTTGTGTTAAAGCTTCAGCAATGGTCTGGATATTATTTTGACAACCCTGACCACACATGCTTGTGGTCTTTTACTTGTGATTAGTCTTCTATTCAGTTTGAAAACTATCTTACAAACAATCTGCATTTTATTAGAATTGGTTCCAAAGAATGACGTTGTTCCATACTGAATTCCCAATCAGCAAAGAGGAAATATGTAACAATCAGAGAAATTTAACTGTTGTTACTTTAAAAGGTTAACTAGCCCATGCTGAGCTCTATGTTGTCAAAAACTTGTGTGTTTCTGGCATGGCAGCTTACTCAGATGTCTTTTATAACACTGTGGTTGAGTATTAGCTATGCTTGGAGGTCCTGATGAAGGAGGAAGGAAAGAGAAACAACCAGGCAAGATCAATACAAGACTCAGGCTTGAAGCCTGAGGTTGGAAATCTCAAAAGAAGCAGTTCAGTTTGGTTCACCTAAGAGAACTTGAAATGATGCAAATGTTTCTAGTGGCTAACATAATTCCTATACAATGCTTTACACAAGAGTATCCAGCTCAAGCATGTGTTAATGTAGGTATTAAAAAAAATTACAGTGGAAACTTACAATAATGTAAAAAAGATAATTGCTAGGTTGAAATAGAAAGTGTCAGGAAAAATAGTTAAGCAGGTCTAAACTGGATGAATGTCTTCCAGCAGCACCTCACTAAAATCACAGTTGCAAATATGAAAAGATATTTGAACTGAGTTTAATTACTGCAACATAGAAGATCCCACAAGGCGGGGCCTTCTTCTTGTAGATAACTAAAATAAAATATGAGAAAGCTTAACAAAAAATATAAATATTAAACTAGAATGATGTTCGTGTTTTGATCTCATTTTTTCCTGTCAGAGGCAGTTTTTGTATGTTGCCCCATAAGGCATACCATTCACAGTGCTCAGTGCAGGAATCTCAGCTTTGTTGTTTAAAGAGATTTCTTTCCCCATGATTTGCTATTCTTGTGCTTACATAGGAAAAATAATGTTCTCAATCACCAAAAAAAGAAAATGTTCTCACTGGCTCAGCATAGATTGGAGTAAGAAATACTTGCATGGAGGAAAGCTAGTTTGCCTTTTTGCCTTTTTCAAGGACTGTCTCACTCCTCACGGGGCCATGCCAGGTTGCTAAGCAGGTGCAAGGGAGGAGCTGACATTTGTGCACCTCTTCAACTCTCCTTGTTGAGCACCACCAGCCTTTCCACTGCTCCTGGTCAGCCTTCTTAACAATGTCACCAGCGTTCCACTGTGTGCTGAGCAGTGCACACAGACTTGTGGCAGTTGGCTCTTCTTTAGTTCTTCTCTTGTCAATGTCATGAAAGTGGAGATTTTGCTCCTGCACCAACCTGTAAAGCATGGCAAATGTTTTATCTGTGTTCAGAGTCAGAACTGTCACGCCACCATCTAATGCAACAGCTTATCCACAGATATGGCATGCAGCATCATAGTAGGTTTACCTTTATTCCTGCTTTTCATTTCTTGATAGCATCATACCAACAGTTTCAGCAGCCCACACTAATTTTCCTTTTCAGCTTCTTATGGCTGTAACTGACATTTAGTCTTTCCACATTTGAGAATGATTCATTTCCTGCAGCCCACCTGCAGAGCAGGGATCGGCACTCTCTATATATCCAGCATTGCCCTGATGGATTATGAAACAGGGGATGAGATGCAACTGGTTAGACCTGGACGTTTTCTTCTCACATGAGCTCAGGAACAGAGACTTGATAATGGGATGGTTTTACTCCACTCAGACCAAGGTGTAGGCTGGTTTTGAATCCAAGGCTCTTTACTCTCTGCCTAACACAAAAGGAGCCTGCAATCTTCTCGGAGTGGATGTTTTTCAGGCTCTCTGCTGTAAGGCTATTGCTAATGAGGAAAACTCACCACAGAATTTTCCCTGCACCTTTTGAAAGAGCATTTAGTCAATACACAAATATTCAGATTGATTATTTCTCAGGGTGGGTTTCACTACACATTTAACAACACTGAGATAAAACCTTAGACACTTTGTTCACTAATCAAGCACTTCAGTAAATATACCAGTGGGAGTGTGAGAACTATCCAAAATTAACTTTGTAAGCAAATGACAGCTGCTGCTCCATATCAAGACTGTGTCCCAGCAAGAAGTGGACAATTTCTTCTTGTCCATTTAGCCTTTCCGTTGTTCATTGACACTGAATATCTTAGGCTACATTGGTGTTTCATTTTCTTGGCACTTTCTTTAGCTCTAGAACAGGAATATCAGTAGAATAGGTAATATAAAAAGGTGTTTCTAGGACCTTTTTCACATATTTTTCTGTTCTGCAGGTGACCAAAGCAATCCTGAAAACCAGAAAACCATCAAAAGAACATTGTGACTTTCTATTCAGCAGCCATGCCCAGAGCCAGCTTCATGATGGCTTGTTGAAGCGACTGCCATATGACTTCATGATGGGACATGAATACCCATCCAGCACTCACTTCTTAGCTAATAAGTTACCACAGCACATTTCCCATGAAGGCACTGAAGTGACTATGCTTGGTTCCTGACCATGAATAGCTCCCCTTTTTCCTGTGAATATGGTTGTTCAAAAATACTGCATAATCATCAGTCCACAGTTAGAGATGTAATATCTCCACCTGCCTCCAGATGGGTGTTGGTGACAACCACTGTGTAAAATTGAGATCATTCCCTTGTGTATGTGCCATAACACCTCTTTAAAGTACCTTAGTGTGCACATTGTGAAGTTAGTTTGGAGAATTAAGAAAGGTGTAGCACCACTTAAAGAATGATGTCAGGTTTATCATGCAGTCCTGTGGTTTATCTGTAACTGTAGTTTAACATACAGCAGATGTTAACATGCAAATAATAAAAATAATTTCAAATGGGCTAGCACCTACTATGGATCTTTTTAAAAATAGATCATGTGGTACTCTATTGACATTCAAAATCCAGTATTCAGAAGTAAAATCTCTGTTAAACAAGTCAGCTTTGAATTCACAGAAAACCAGCCAAGTCACATCAACAATCTCCACAAAGAGTAACTTTTCACTTCCTTAAACAATAGTCAGTGCCAGAAACAGCTCCCTTTGAAAAGCTGAAGAGCCTTACTGTGAAGCCAAGATGTGTCAATGAAAATTATTTTTCAATTTGCGACTAGAGACTGTGTTGGAATTGTTATTACTTGGAAACTTAAAAGTTAAGAAATGACACCTTGGAATAAATGGTTTTCCTGCAATAATGCACACAACAGAGGCATTGATTTGTAAAATTAAGCATATTGGAGATCACTGAACCAGAAGCAAAGACAAAGAGGCAATAAACAGTTTGATGCTTCCAGAAGGCATGAAGACCATACAACATGACTCCTAAATATCTGTCCTTTTCCTGCACAAAATCAAGGTAGGATAATGAACTCAACTCATGCTTATTTTTTAAAGTTTATCTTTTACTTATCACATACAATTGAAAGCCTATGTAAAAGAGATTACAAAGCTGCCCTTATCTTCAAAGAGAACTGGACTTTATCCAAAAGCCAGTCTCATTGAGTGCTGAAGCAGACACCTTTCTGACTCCTGTTCATTGATGGTCCCAGGGCCTGAAGCAAGCATGACCTCCACTGGCAGGGCTTGGTCAGCTCCCTGGAGTGTGCCAGGATCTCGGTTCAACACCTCTCTGCCTGGGCTGTCACATCTCCAGCTTCATTTTGCCCGGTGTCCACCTCTGGCATTCCTTGTCTCTAAGTGTCTCTTTGTTGCCTTGGTGGTTGCTGACTCCATGCAATGTTCCATCTTAACATTTCATGTTATTCTCTATGTCCAGCTGACTTCAGCGGGCCCTGCAAGTTCTAATGGAAGCAGTGACTTACTGACAAAACTTTACCATTAATATATTCAGCCTCATTCCCCTAGACTTCGGAAGACAAAATCTCATCATTCAAATTCCAAGTTCCAGCTCCCAGTACCAAGAGCTGTTTTTCTACTCTTTCTGCACTGGCCGTCATTTTCATAGCTCTTTTGTATGGACCCTTCTGCTCAGGCAAAAGAAACCACTCTGTCTGAAGGACAAATACTTTTCCTGACAAGTGAGTTCAACACTTTAATTTCAACTCTTGGCAGTATTTTTTTTCTACAGGGTCCACCACAAATTAATGCAAGTACAGCATGAGGACCTTGAGAATTGAGGCAGAATGAAATCTCCACTGTTGCCAATCCTATTTAAATTAGCTAATTTTAGGCAGCAAATGAATGAGAAATAATTCAACCAAAAAAAATCCCTTGACATTTACTTCATTTACTTCAACTTATCTTTCTAGCAAAAATAGAGCATAAGAAACAAATAGAGTTTTTCAATTATTTTACATCCTCAAAGGACCATTTACTCTGGTTTTTAGTTCAGATGATGAAAACAGTCTCATTACTTTTTTTAGTCAATCAAAAAAACACTGTGTTTCTATGTGTATCTATAAAACTGCTGTGGTTTAGTTTCCTGTGAATTGCACCTCTACTTCTGAAAGTAATGTTGTCATCAAACACAAGCAGCTGGGAAAAAGAACTAGAACAGAAATGAAGATATCCAGATACTCTTCACTGCAAACTGTTGGAAAGCAGAAAAACAGACACGTGCTCTCTGGGGAAGCACTAGACTGCCTTTTTCTCTCAGGCTAAAATTAAAGTTAATACTTACTGAAGGCAGGGACTGGGGGCAGGGAGGGAATGTTTGTGCACAGATAAACATATCACTCAGAAAATTTCACCTCAAGCATCTGCAGGGCAATGTCATTTTATGTGAAGGGCGTCCAGGCAGAAGACTTCCCTGAGAATTGCTGAGAAGGCAGTTAAGCATTTTGAAATAGTCGTAATTTGGATGGGGTTAAAAAAAAAAAAGAAAAAAAATAGCCCAAATAATAAAAAGATAGCAGAAAAAAAAATCCCAACTGTGTGAACTCTCAACTCCTTCAAGGACTGCTGCTACTAGCTAAGGAGTCAAGCTGCAAGCTTCTGGCAATGTCACTTTCAGACCAGTCCCACGACAAGGTTGCCCTACTGAAGCTGCATTTCCAACTAGCTGAAAAGCCCACTCACAACTATTTACTTTGGGAATTACTGATTTCCAGACAGGACAGAGAATTTGGAGACCACAGCCAGAGCTACTGAAGATCCAAATTAGGACCTTTAACATTTTTGAACTGTGTCAAAACCATCTCTGTTTAGGCACATCTGTCTTCATCCAGACCTCATCCAGCAGCAGTTCAGCTCCCCCAGGCTGGGTGAGGTAGGAGCAGCTGTACATTCTGGCCGAAGGTGCAAGCAGTCACTTCCAGCCCTGGAGGGACCAAGCTGCTGCGAGCCACTACAAGCACTTAATGGCAGATTTTCTCTTCCTAGTGTGATCCCTTCAGCTGTTTTTGAGGCCTTCCCTGCCAGAGCAGCTGAGATTCTGACTACTAGCAAACACATTAAATCCCTGTGGTCACTTTTGAGTGGCTCATAAGACACAGTTAAGTGACTCATTGCATAAGAGCAATTGTTAAAACTTCTTGGATAATTACCTAATTTTAACACCTACCACATTCTAGGGTGAGCCAATTTCTACATGCCTTGTAACAAGTGTCTTTCTGGGGAATATTGCCAGTTGTTTAGTCAAGATTTCTGCCTAATAACTGCATGAAAAGGTGATTACACCACTGAAACCTTCTACTGACTGATTCTGTAGTGTATCCCAAGAGACTTGCTGGAGTATTTCTTAAATGTAAAAGTTGTGCGGAACACTTTTCCAAATATATGATAAATACTTATTCCACATCCCATCTTACACTTTTTTCACTACTGCTAAAAATTAATGAGATTCTGAGCAGATCAAAGCCATTTTCAATATGGGCTATTCTACTTTGACCCTGATATTCAAACACCTTGAGTTTCCCATAACTTCCTTTGAAGTTATGAGGTTGGAGTACTCTTGGAAGTAGATTCCTAAATGACTGGCCAGAGGTCAGAAACACAAGTAACTTGTCCACTTATAACGGCTCTTGTGAACAGAGGTTTCTGATATCTCCAAATATTCTGATTTGGAGCACAGTCCCAAATTTCTGAAATTATGGTGAAACAAGCAATGAAATTTTCCCGTTTTATGGGGAAGGCTGTGGGACAACATGAGAAAAAAGAGGACTTGGGAAAAGTTGAACTCGTGCAGCCTGCACGAAGCCACCCTCTCAGGTAGTGCTGGGGTCCTGGGTCATTGTTTCTTTGGCAGCCTGAGAGCTGGGGGAGCAAGGAGAGCGAACAAGAAGAGTTCCCTAAAAGTCTTTCCTATATTACTGAAGACTTAATGAACAATAAGAGTACAACCCTTCAACTTTAGCAAACTATCTCCTTGTATTTCCCTGAAATCTTCCTGACCCAATCTAAACTTAGTTGTTGCAATGCTGATTTGTTGTAGAAGGTTGGAAGCAGTCCTGTAGT
This sequence comes from Anomalospiza imberbis, assembly GCF_031753505.1. Taxonomy (NCBI): domain Eukaryota; kingdom Metazoa; phylum Chordata; class Aves; order Passeriformes; family Viduidae; genus Anomalospiza; species Anomalospiza imberbis. The sequence continues at coordinate 33,640,769 of NC_089683.1, read as the reverse complement.
ACAATCATCATATTTTTAGCCACTTCTTACCCAATAACTTATTAAATTCCTAAAAATATTTGTATCTGTGGCCAATACAGTAGCTGGTAGGACTCCTTTTTACTTACAAAAGTAGTTATTGAGACAGGTTACAGGAGGGGGAAAAAAAAAAAAACAATTAAAATTATTAGACTTATAATGAAAACTTGTCTAGTTACAGAAATGTAGGTATATAATAGAAACAGCATTTTCTTCTTCTAACAAACCAGGTGATACAGGCTGCTTGCACAGCCATGTCAGCAACATTAGCTGCAGCACATAACCTGGCCAGAGCCACTGCAGAAAGGAACTTGCTCCAAGTACTTTTGGTCACTGAGCTCAGACCAGGTGTAACAATAAGTTCTCGGTCTCACACAAACACCACATCTGTGAAAGGTGCCAAGATGTTTCCGTGGTCATGAGGGTCAATTGATACCAGGAATGGATTGCGAAATGATTAGTTATACAACACACTTTTCACTCTCCTAAATGAGAGAACTGTGATATTGGTATTCGTAAAAGAGGAAGTATTTCAGGCTTGTAGTTTGAACAGCTGAAAAGAACCTCACTTCTCTGAAGTTCTTTGTTTCTAGTCTTCGGTTTTAAACACTTTGATTTCCCCCTCACCCTACCCCCTGACATGAATACCTACTGATGTAAAATCCTTAAAACTTAAAATTCTGGACTGTGGTTCTCTTGTTATTTGCTATTGCTATCAACCTGCCTTGTGTCTGAGCTTGGGTATTCCATCTCTTCAGTATTGAGTTTGCCAAATCTTTATTCAGATTATTTATTCAATTAATACCTCAGAATTTTACACAAAATACTAGGATTAAAGCGAAGGAATGGAGGGGACATTTAAGTCAGATGCATTGTTTTGAGGAGAATGAACCCATGATTCTCATTTTTATGGGTAAATATCCTTACATGAGATTCTCTACCTGGAATTGATCCACTTTCTACAGGGGTACTACATCAGTCCATAAGCCCCACCAGGCTGTTAACCTAAAGGCTGGGACATTGCCAGGGAGGTGTGACACCTGGCTTCCAAACCCTGATCCAGAAAGCACTTCCTTAATTACACAAAGTGAAGACAGCAGGTACAGAATTTTAGTCTGGCTTGATTCTGAGTCATATTCTAACTGAGAGGTCAGATCTACTCAGGCAAAAAGAATGGAATCATAGAATAATTTTCTATTGGAAAAGACCTTTAAGATAATGAAGTACAACCATTAACCCAGCACTGCCAAGTCCACCACTAAGCCACCACCTATCCAAACCATAAGAAGAGAGTTTTTCCAGCAGAATGCTATGAGAAATGGTCAAAGTCAAAGACTTTATTAAAGTCCAAGTAGACGACCTCCACAGCCTTTTCTTCATCCACTAAGCCTTTCACTTTGTCAAAGTAGGAGATCAAGTTGGTCAAGCAGGATCTGCCTTTCATAAACCCATGCTGGCTGGGCCTAATCCCTTAACTGTTCTGGGAGAAGTTTTTAGTAGCAAGATTAGTCTTTAAAAGCAAGACCAGTCAGTGTGATCTTGGTGCTGGAGAAGGTTATGGAGTAGATGATCTTGAATGTCATCACAATTGTGAGACTTCTCCTAGCTGCTTGTAGAATCTGCCTCTTAATCCTGGTTAGGAGATCTACAACAGATTTGCCCCATGACATTTGCCTTGTTGGCCCTCCCCCCAACTCTTACCCATAAAAAATTAACCCTATCATTGCCATTATTAAACTCTAGCAGTTGAATTTGTATTTTAAATAGCTGTTGCAATAACTGAACTGTTAGAATAAGAAACAGTAAATTCTTGTTCAGAATCTCTCTGAGCCTACACACCAACTTGCTTCAAGGATTGTTTGGCAAATTCCTACACAAATTTGCTAATAGATTTAAAATTACAAAATCTGCATCTCCAATGCCAAAGTTCATTAAAACTCAACTGAACCCATAGACACATGAGTAAATTATATCAACCTTATGATCACTAAATAATAAATCTTAGTAATACTCTATTTTTAAAAAATAGATTTGCATAAAATAGACTTTTCAAAAGCAGCAACATTTTCATAATGACTCCATTCTTCAATTTTTTTCATTTTGGTGTCTTGCTTGTAAAGCCTAGTTGTTGGTATCTTGCCTTTAAAGCTTAGGCATCCCTAAGCACTTAAAGGAAAAAGACACAAAAACAGAAATCAAAGAAGCTAATTTATTATGAAAAAAGAGGAAAATCCACGTGAACAGAAAAGCAGACAATACAATATCACATAAAGTACACAAAACACAAAATTATGTTTTCTAAAGCAATATTTTTTTCCCCATTTCTTCCTTCACAGAGAAAAATTTGCTTTCTCAAAAAAAAAACCCAACAAACAACAAACAAAACAAACAAATAAAACCCCCAAACAAAAAAAAATCAAACATTTCCCTCCACAACTTTTATTTTGGAAAAATACCTTCATCCTATGGGTATTGCCCTAAAGACAAAATATATATATTGTCTATAGTTTAAGACCAGTATTGAAATCACTGGATTTCCAAGATTACATTTTTTTAATATAGCTTTAGAAAAAGGCAAACAAAGTACTTTAGAAGAGTCAGTCACATCATTGGAAAGTAGAGCTGCAGCTGTTACCAAAAGCTTCTTTCTGTTTGCCTTTAACTGTGAGGACATTTAGCCATAAGCCATATTTCAAAAGGTTGCCAAGTAGTTATTTTCCTTTCAGATCAGGCGAAAAAAAAAATCTCTTTTTGAGCAAAGCCAGTTAGGTGAGCTTATGTATTTGTTCAATAGAGATTTTCTGTGAAGAGCTTCTATCTTGAACTCTTTGTATTAACTGCAGAATTTTTGTTTTCTTTTTGATTTTTTGGGGTTGGATTTTGGGGTTTTTTTATGCTTTCTCTCCTGAAAAGGGCTGGCATAAGTGTCTGGTAGACAGAGCTTGGCTGGCAGATGTTTTTTATGTAACTCCATTGCCCAGTGTAAAAAACATATATTTTTACTATGAGATCATGGGCGTTCTGTGTACCTTTCATGACTATTAAAGTTACTTGGGCAATGCTGTAAAATATCTTTTTGCTTTTACTTTTTCCATGGGGCAACTTCTTATTTTTATCTGTCTTTGCAGTGAAAGGATCAGTATATTCAAAATGGGACTTACCTAAACGTTGTCTGGCATTTAAGTACTAGTCTACAAAAGTTTAATACTAAAGGAATTGATTGAAGTGTTTCAGGATTGATGTTCCTTTAACCCATATTACTTATTTTGTCATTTAAATTTCACATGCTGGGTTGAAACCAAGAATCTACTTGCTATATGCTATCTAATAAGCACTTCTAAGTTCCTCTGTCTTCTGTTTCCAACTAAACCTGTATTTTTCCTCTTAGGTATATGCTTGTTTCTGGTGTCTTAACAGGTATGCATTAGCAGGCTGCTGTAGTTTCTTTGAGCTTCATGTTGTTCTTTAATTTTTTTTTAATTCCTTTTAGTTATCTAGAATCTCAAGGTGTCAGAATAATTTTGGAGATAGTCTCACTAACTCTCAGTTTCAGAGAGTTAAGTTATAATTTCTTTAAAACTCTCTGAGAACTTTCCAATTTTTCCCCACACCCTTTCCCCCTGTAGCCTGCCTATTACATTTTAAAAGCTCTGTGAACATTCTTCTGGTGTATATCTACTACTACCATGCTCAGCATCAAGAATGTAACCTTAAAGTCCCTTGCTTTATCACTGAAACATTGCTGCCTCTGCAGATCTTTCTTTTTCCCCTAATTTTGTTCTTTGGATTGTTTGGACTGTAGGAAGCAGATTTTCAGAGCCTAGATGGCAAATTCTGGGGGAGACTGGACAAAAATAAATGGCAACATGTGAAAACTGAACCTCAAAGTAACTATAAAATAAGTGGGGTTTGCATTTTTCTATCTAGAGTACCTTAGCCCACATATAAAATAGAGAAACTCTCAACCCATTCCACCCTACAAACATTCAAGAAAAAGTGAGCTCTGTTTCAATAATGTGATACATGCCTTTGGAAAAATATTTTGTGGAGTGTTTCCCTTAACACAACACAATCCACAGGATATATTAAGGAAATCACCATGTAGCAGTTTATATTGTGGGAGGTGTTATGAGTTAGTAGTGCCAACAGTTGTCTGTGAATGATTGGTGTAGTAAGACCTTAGTGATGTTCAAAGAATATGTGCCAGCTACATAAAAATTGTCTTTTGTTTTATTTAGGCAGCCACATGCAAAATTATATAAGCTGAATGTGGCAATAGTATTTGTAAATCACACATTTGAAAGGAGAGAAAATGAGCAACTCAGATGATAAAAAAGGAGAAGGTGCAATGGAATCTGGTCAGTCTGGAGTTAGGCTAGAAAGTCTTCTGCAAACTACTGGATACCAGGACATATTTCTGCTGCAATCTTCTATTTCTCTTTCAACATACTATGCATTCAGAGTGTCAAAAAATTGGGATTACATGAGACCAGTCAACCTCTGTCACTTTTTTCTTCATTTTAGGAGCTCAGAAAAATCAATTTTCTCATAAAGATTCTTCAAAGTCCACCTTTTTAAGAGAAAAGAGAAAAAAGTCTTTATAAAATACTGTTGTCTTAGTGAATGTTGTTTCATTTTAGCTGTGAATAAGAGCTGGGCATAGCTTTCAGTGTAAAACTCCAAATCGCATGAAACATCTGGTTTTTAATTCTGTTAAAATCCAAACCTTAGCCCAAGTTCTTAGAAAGTTTTTCTGAACTTCACAAGCATTTTTGTATTATGAAACATAGTACTGAGGAAAGCTGTCCTGATTTGTGGTTTTGAATGGACACCATGCAAAATCTCTGGATTTTCCACAAGATTAGGTGAAACTTGGTGATTCTGACAGAAGGTTTTATTTGCATTTCTGGCTTTTGACATCAGCATAGACAGAAAATGCAGTCTTTACATGGATTACATGGATTACAAACCAAATCTAGGGTGAGTAGAAAAACAAAAATATTTTGAAACCCAATAAAAGGGAATGAGCAAAATATTTGTTATCCACAGATTTTATGAGACAATAACATGGGCTAAAGTATAATAGCTGTGAATGGTTTTATATTTGTGCCTGGTTTAGGGTACAGTTTATGAAAACTAAGTAAAAATATCAGTTTTATGATCACAATATCAGACATATACCTGTGAATGTGAATGTTGATTAACTCTGCCTAAATGAGTGCAAAGAACTAATTTCAAGTTTTCTGATTCTTCTTTTTTTTCCTAGGAAAATCCCACTGGGAAGAAAGAAGAAGAAAAACAAACAAATAAACATAAAAAAAAAAAGGAAAAAAACTCTTGACATAACTCTCAGAGCTAGTGTTTTTGCCTGGTTCTTTTCTGCAGCTTATGTATTTAAAAATCCCTACAGTAATGACATTTCTGTAAATGTTAGGTTTTTAAAAGGCTAAAATACTCCCCAGCTTTTACTCTTGTCAAATAAGTGTGTCCACGTTTATTTACATGTAAGTTAAAATAACATATGAAGGTGCTTTATTGATTTCTCTTGAACTTCACATAGAGTGTCTATTCCTTATTGAATAGGCAATGATTGTGTTTACTTGTGTTACTCAATATTCAAATATCCGTCCAGGAAACTGTTTCAAATATAAATCCCATAATTTCACAAATCTATTTTCAAACTCCAAGGATAATGCTGGCTAGAATAGAACACCAAGACACTGCTGTCACCAGAGTGCCACCAGTAGAGATCTATGTTTGGTTTTGCATGATGGATTCTTTTTATCATGCTTTTGCCAGTCATAGCACAACATTATTGTACCAATTTCAATTGAATTTATACAAGTATATTTTTAAATTTCTAGGTCTTTTCATCTGTTCAGGAGAAAGTCTGCTGCATTAAAGGCAACAGGAATAACATCATTGTCTTGCATAATAAGTTTTCTGCCAGGAGGAAATAGATCCAAAACTTGTTTGACAGAAATAGTTCCCTTGACTTTTACTACACTGTAACTCATACAAAAGTACCTCAGTCTGGATATCAGAAAATGTCTAATAGGACTATTGCTCTCAGATTAGGCACAAATTTAATCAGTCCTGTGTGGTAAGTACATTTCCTTCTCTCTCAAGATTTTTCATAGAAGTACACAGAGAGAAAGAAAGAGAAAAGAATTTCTATTTCTACTCTTTGTTTTTGTCATGTAGAATGGGCTTAGAGAATTTTTTACTTAAAATGATTGCTTGATTAGAGTCTAGTGAGAGTTGTTTGAGTCTAGTGACCAATCAGATCCACCTGTGTTTGGACTCTAGTGAACAGAATCACGAGTTGTATCTATTTAGATATAGTAGTTAGAGAAAGTAGCATGTAGTTTTTAGTATCCTTCTTTATATAGTATATTAATGTATTATAACATGGTTATAATAAAGAAATCATTCAGCCTTCTGAACTAGTCAGACATCATCGTTCTTCCCATTAAGTTCACCTACATTTTACAACAGTCCTGTACTGAGTATGGTGTTATAGTATTAGACATAATTTGGCTTTGTGAATTTGCACATAAATAAGAGTACGTTGACTTGACCTGCTTAATCTTGCCTTGATCTGCTGCTTGCCAACAGAGGGGATCTCATGAGCAAAGTCAAGAATGGTAGCCATCCTGGGCACAGTGAGCACAAAGCAATCAAGTTCAAGATCTCTGTTGACAGGAGAAAAACTGAGAGCAAAACCTCAACTCTGAACAAGAGGAAAGCAGACTTCAGGTTTCTCAGGAAGTTAGTAAGTACAGGCCCCTGGGAAAATGTTTTTGCAGTGCTGGTCACTTCTCAAACATCACCCCTTATAGGCACAGGAACAGAAAATTCCCAACTGTTGGAAGTCAATCAGGCAAGGCAGAAGGCCAGCTTAGCTGAACAGGAATCTTCTCTTGGAAATAAAGGAAAAAAAGGAAGGTGTATACCCAATGCAAGCAGTATCAGGTGACATGGGAAGAATACAGAAATGCTGCTTGCCTCTGAAGGGAGAAAATTTATGCTGCCAAAGCTGGAGTTGAAGATGGACAGAACCATGGGGGACAATAATTTTTATTTTTCAATTATATTAATGTCAATAGGCAGTGTAAAAATAACACAGGGTGAGGATGGTCACTTCACAAACAGGGATAAAGAAAAGGCACAGGTGTTTAACACATTCTTTGCCTCTGTCTTCAACAATAGATTCTCAGTGCCCTGAGCTGAAGGACCATGACTGTGAGAATGATTCACTCCCGTCAAGCCTGAAACAGTGCAGGATCTGCTGCTCCAACTGGATCCCTACAAAGCTATGGGGTCTGGTGGGATTCATCTGAGAATCCACAAACAGCTGGCTGATGTGATCCCAAAGCCTCCCTTCATGATTTTTGAGCAGTCTTGGAAATCCAGAGAGGTCCCAGCTATTGGTTAACATTGTCCCAGTTTTCAAGAAGGACAAGAAGGAGTGATTTGTGGAAAAAACTTATTCCACAACTTATAAAAGTTGTAAAGCTGTTATGTTTATTTCAGCACTGGGCGCATATGGGGATCGTTCCTCTCAAAGGACGTGCATGCCCCTGAGAACTCTCAATCCTTTTTTATTCCCTCTTACTAGTATATATACATAGAGTTTCACAATAGGTTCATGCATATTGATTTTACTGGTTTCACATTACAACTCGTAATTAGTCCTTGTACAGAGAACTCTCTAGTCACTTTGTCCATCTCTTTTAGTCTCAGCTTTGGCTCTTTGCTTTTGTTTCAAAGTTCAAAGGGCTCCTCATATCTCTTCAGCCTGGAAATTCGCATTCTTTTTCTTAGGCTGAGGCAGTTTTTACAAGTGTAGCAGAGCTAACAGACTAAACAAATTAAAGCAGCATATTTCACCTATGCTAGCAAGTTACAGACTTAATAATTCAAAGTGTACATTTCACTTAAATCTAAAATGGATTTCTACCTTGTTAAATTTCCACTTCTACTGTTTCAGGAGAACCCTGGAAACTACAGGTGTGTCAGTGTCACTTCTGTGCCTGGTAAAGTTGTGGAAAGGATTATTCTGGGAGGTGTTGAAAAACACCTGAAAGACAATGCAGTCATTGGTCACAGCCAGTACGGCTTCACGAGGGGAAAGTCCTGCTTATCAAACCTGATTTCCTTTGATGACAAGGAAGCCCACCTAGCTGACCAAGGGAAGCCAGTTGACGTAATCGTTTTGGATTTCAGCACAGCTTTTGATACTGCTTCTCACAGGATCCTTCTGGACAAAATGTCCAGCACAGAGCTGGATAAACACATCATGGGATGGGTGAGCAACTGGCCCACAAGTTGGACACAAAGGGTTATACTGAATGGGGTGACATCAGACTGGTGACCTGTCACTTACTGGGGGTGTTCCACAGGGCTCCTCAACCCTGTGCTCTTCAACATCTTCATAAATGACGTGGAGGCAGGACTGGAAGAGATACTGAGCAAGTTCACAGACAATACAAAATTGGGAGGAGCTGCTGACTCCCTCCAGGGCCGGGACGCACTGCAGAGACCTTGACAAATGAAAGGCTGGGCAACCACCAACCACATGAAATTCAACGAGGGAAAGTGCCAGATTCTGCACTTGGGGAAGGGCAACCCCGATTGTACAAAAAGAACAGGGTGAGATGCTGGAAAGCTGTGCCAGGCAAGGGGACCTGGGAGTCCTGGTCTATGGCAAGGTGGAGATGAGTCAGCAGTGCCCTGGAACCAGGAGGCCCAACCCTGTCCTGGGAGGCATCAAGCACAGCATCACCAGCTGGGCAAGGGAGGAAATTGTCCTGCTCTGCTCTGCACTGAGGCAGCCTCACCTCGAGTGCTTGGGGCAGTTTTGGGTGCCACAATGTAAGAAGACATTAAACAATTAGAGAGTGTCCAAAGGAGGGCAGCAAAGATGGTGAAGGGCCTTGAGGGGAAGCTGTGTGAGGAGCAGCTGAGGTCATTTGGTCTGTTCAGCCTGGAGAAGACTGAGGGGAGACCTCACTGCAGTTATAACTTCCTCAAGAGGGGACAAAAAAGGAAAGGCACTGATCTCTTCTCTGTGGTGACCTGTGACAGGACCTGAGGCAATGGCCTGAAGTTATGTCAGGGGAGGTTTAGGTTGGATATTCGAGAAAGGTTTTTTACCCAGAGGGTGGTTGGGCACTGGAACAGGCTCCCCAGGGAAGGGGTCACAGCACCAAGCCTGACAGAGTTCAAGAAGCACTTGGACAATGCTCTCAGGCACCTGGTATGACTCTTGGAGATGATGCTGTGCAGGCCAGGAGCTGGACTTGATGATCTTTTTGGGTCCGTTCCAACTCAGCATATTCTCTGATTCTAATAGAAAGAGCCCCATAACACCACAACGTATAGATTTGCTGATGTTTTTGTTTTGATTAAACTGTGATATTGTTTTCTTTTTCTATTTAATTGTAACAGTAACTTTGACATGTACTAGAACTATTCAAATATTTTCTTTAATCTTTTATTTTGGTCTTCCACTTTCTCTGTTTGACTAATTGTAACAAAAGTTGCTCTAGGAAATGACAATTGTTTGTTCAATTCTTATCTCACTCTGAGTTTTATGTGTTCCTTGACAACAACAAAATCTCTGTGATCTTGTTGTTTCCTAAGTTTCTGTCATGTCTTTTTGAGTCAGAGGGGGGGAAAAAAGCAAACAATAATGTGTCAGGTTTATAGAATGATCTTGAAGTGGAAAGCCAATCAAGCCTGACTTATTGTTTGAGGTTTGTTTGCTTTGGGCTGGGTTGGTTTTTTTACAAAAAGCCTCTTCTTTTGCAATGAACTGTGAGAGAAATTTTGAAAATTAAGAAAAGAGTTTAAACAAACCACCTCAGACTTAGGCCAAGTCTGTCCAAGTCTTTCAGCTCAGTGTCATTGACAGTTTCAGACCAGCTGCCTGAAGCCTTTAAATGCCTAAATTTCTGTAAATAAATACATGGAAGTTGCACAGATATTAGGAACAGATAAGGGTTTTTCAACTGGTGGGAGCTCATATTTGGTCCACATCCCAAGATAATACAAAGCAAAATTACCAGTCTCTGAAAACAATGAAGTTAGCAAACAAGACCCAAAGTTCAGTGTGTCTGCTCCTTTCTAATATGACAGACACAACTTCAAAACTGTCCTTCAAGCAGGGAATTAGACCTTAGCTATTCATAACACAGACCTGTGTGACATTCAATATAATCATCCCTTTCCTTTGGCATTGCATTCCAAAGGAATGTTCAGAGCTGAGGATTCAGACAGAACACCTGTGTCGAGTCCCCATCCAGCTCAACATGAGGTGGCCAAATTCACTTTTTCCCTCTGCATTTCACCTCAACATAGCCTAGACATTTATTGGAGAGGAGGTTTCTAAGGATCACTCTGTCAGATAAAATGCAAGGGGAGCTTAAGACCCAACTCCAGTTCTGCATTGCTCTGACTGGACAACAAAAGCTGGAAACTTTTGAGTGGAAGTGCCTTTGCTGCAATGCCTTTGCTGAACTTTCTCTTCTATTAATATTTTTTTTTCCATTTTATCATGCCAGGTAATTTTCACAAACCATTATTGAATAGGGTAGTAAAATAACAGGTTATTCCTCCACAATGTGTTTGCAGAGAATTCTCTTCCCACACAACACGGCTGAGTCAATCAGTCTAGATTCAGAAAACATGAATCTTAAAATTCAGTTTATTAGAAAAGTTGCAAAACTTTAAACAAATTGCATGTGTAAGATTCATTTCAACTTCTGTGCATTTAGCTTCCACTGAATGAGCTAACCACTGCTTGTATCACTCTCATTTGCATTGCTAAGTTTCAAAGATAAATCAAGATAATTTAAGGAAAGACTGAAGAGCTTTAAGTATAGGTATGTAGAAATTTCATATTAGCTATCATCTCATGCAATGAAACTAGTTTAATCTTCCAAATTGCTATCAAAACCAGGGAGTTTTTGGAAGGGTGGACAACTATACAAATTTACCATCAATCTACAGTTTTTTGAAAGCAAATACTGTAGTATTATTGAAAAAAATTATTAGTATTCCAGTCCTTATAAGCTCTAGGAAATGGAAATCTCCTGCAAAAAAAACTTATTTTTACCCACAATGAGATTCAAGTAAGCAATGTTTTGCATGGTTTTCAGCTGTCGCTAATTATGCTTAAATTAATTCAGTTCTCAGTAAAATTATACAGTATCCCATAAAGGCCTGTTCTTGTTTAATACTTTTCCTTTAGATAATCTAGGTGCTAATTAAAACCAGGGGGAAAAAATCTTTTGTAAAGAAGGCTTAATTCTATCATCATAGCACAATGCAGCAATTAAGTATTTATATGCATGTTGCCAACCTCTTGGGATCCATGAATATCTGTTTCTTTGTCTCAGTGAATTCTGCTTGCCATTCTACATATGTCAGGTACAGGAACATCTACAATGGCCAGAAAGAACAGTAACAGCACTGAAATCTGGAAGTTCATCCTGAACCTTGAGTCTGTTTGGAAATATAAGGCAGAACAGAGAATTAATTAGGAATTGACATAGCCCAGCCAAGAAAGTCAAAGGTACCAGCTATGAACATATGCTTATTATGGCTGCCAAGAGGAGCTGAAAGGAAACCCAGCTTAACAAAGTGAGAAAATGGCAGGAAATCCCACACACTTCAATTTTAAACTCTGTATTATTTTTATTTGATAATGTGATTGATACTGATGAAGGATTTTAACATCATGACCACTGTGGAGTGCTTACAACTTTGCATGCCAACTCAGGACAATAAAAAAGAAGGAAAACTTCTTGCACTAAGGAATCTGACCAACAGTTAATGGGAAAGTGGGCAAATTTCCTTGTACCTGGTACACATTTGAGGAGAAGATAAATGCTGTACCCCAGTTTGAACTGACCAAATGCTATCTTCCCTAGTTTACAACACTGAGTGTTAAGGAACAGTCTTGAAGAGTGAACTGCATCTAAAAATAGTTCCCCATCAAAAAGATTTTTTTGCAGCCAGCAGTTCTCAAGTCTAATCAAAAAGGAATCTTGGCACTATCCATATTGACTATGCATAACCATTTTTAGTTGTTAAATATTCAGCAAAATTGCTAATTTTCCACCAAATTTCACCAGCAAAGCAACCTTTAGTTTAAAAATAAATTGCAAGAAATCTAAGTTAAACAACTACAGCTTCTTCCACTGAGTTTTGAGGAAGAATCCAACCAAACTATTCATGCAGATTTCCTCAGAAAGAATCCAAGATACTTAGTCAGAAACTGGTGTCCTCCATGTTTCTGAGGAAAAAAAAAAAAGGACGGAAACAAAATAAAAACAAAAAAGAAAAAAAGAAACACCACAGTATTATTTATGCTTGAGGAAATTAAGTATATTTGGTCAAACCAGTATTATATAAAAATATATTTCTTTTTTTTTCACTTCTGAGAAATTGCTGTTACATAAAAAATGTCTTAGTTCAATGAAAATAATCTGGATTCTCTTCCAGTTTGAAATGACGATTTGTTCCAAAATGGAAGTTACTTATAATTAAAAAAAAATTTTTGAAAGGCAAATTAGAAGTCAATTATAAAACTAAAAGTAAGCGTTTAGTTACTTGGGGCCAAAAATTTTCTGGAGAATGAGAAAAGTTAAGATGCTTTAGGTGATTTCCTGAGCTGAAAAAACCCTGTCCTTCTATCTCTACACATTTAATTTTAATATGTTAGATTGCCTCTGTACATTTACATCTTTTCAATATCTGGCTTTGCTGTTTTCTTTTCCATTTTGCCTGAATTTACCAATTTACCAGTTGTTAGACTGAAACAGTGGCTGCAGATGGACCCCAGAAGCTTGAAGAAATTTAACAAACTAAGAGGGTCTCCCATCTTGTGACCAAGCACTCAGGATTGATTCTCTGCCTATTTGCACAGCCAGGTCATGGCTGCATGGGAATGCCTTTAGTCCTATCCATAAGTATTTCCTGCTGAGATGAGATGGGATTTAATCCCATGTTAGGTCCTTAGGAGCTCTACTAACCTTCTCCTAGCTGCAAATCATTGATTCTAGAGGCCTCTTAAGTTGGTATATCAGACAGTATCAGACAGGCTTCTAAACCCTAGTTTTATGCAAAGTTCCTCTTAGGATATTTCTCCTTTAAAAACAGAACTGCAAAATTATTAATTTCTTCAACTCTTTAATTGAGATATTATGTGGCTGTAGCCTAAATTTTTCCTAGCATTAGAGAAGTGTTGTAGATATAATTTCATTATCACTGTATGAATGTCCAGTTAACCCTTTGCATATCTGTTGATCTATGTTCTTAAGGTCAGCTCAGTTGGTTGTGCTCTCTTTTGTCCTCAGCTACTTGTGGATTCAATTCCTTCTCCCCTGTATTTTGCTTATTTTTTTCTGCTCACAAGTTGGTAATTTTGATTCCTAAGACTTTTCTTAGCCCTCCCAAAGTATTTAAATAATAGCTGAAACAGCCAGATGGAACAGCCTTGTTTCATTCTGATCATGGAATGAAACAACTGACACTCTAATTTTTTCGAGGTAATTTTGATAAATAGAAGTCTTTAAGGAAAATGTAAAATATAGCAGAAAAATCTGGCCATGGCTACGCAACAACTATGGGGCATCTGAACTGCCTGTGTTTCCTGTAACTAAAGACCCAAACCCTGGAGCACGTCTGAAGCATGTGGCCTTCCTGTGGGCCTCCTCACCTCCAAAACTGGACCAAGAACTAGTTATCTTAGCACTAGACTAGTTTACTTGCTTGTTTCATGCTGTCTTCTATGCTTCCAGCCATCATATTTAAATCAGTGGGAACATCTGCAGAGAACACAACAAATTAAGGACTTGTTTAGTTTAGAATTTAGCATAGAAAACATTATTATGCAATCTTAATTATCTTGCATTTCTTTTTCATGTCCTATTAGCATACATTATTGCTTGTGGAAATAGCTATAAGAGACTGATAAATGAAAAAGTACAAATAGATTCTTCTTCCATCTTGACCTCAAAACAGTTGGTTCTATTTAGCAGAATTTTTAAAAACAGGATTCTTTTATAACCAACTGTCTTATCTTACATTATCATCTGCTGGAATAGGACAAATATAGACAAAAAGGCTTTCTTCTGTAAGACAGTGCAACATAAGTAGATTAATGGAGAGTCAGTTACAAAATGTTTTAAGTTTTGACATGCAAAACAGGATGGCACATTCTGTGGTTGATAAACAATTAAACATTAACTATTGAAAAAATACCATTAACTCTGGCTTTTATTTCACAATATTCATAAAAATATTTCTTGAAAACATGGAAACTAGTTTACATTTTTAGCACTTGTTTTTAAAGGCTTGAATTGCAGTAAGCTTAAGTAACAAAGTTGCAGTATCTAGATACCCTTCCATTCAGTAAAATAGAATCAGTGTGAGATTCAGTCATATGAGTTATCTAATTCCAGTTTTAATCGAAGGGTCAGGTTCCAAGTATAAGCATAAATAATACCTCACATGGGATTAGAGACTCATCTGTTCCGCCACTAAATACCTGGAAAAACAGGTATTAACAGCAAACAGGCCCTTAACAGCAGACATATCAAGATCTTTCCATTCTCTCTGCTTAAGTGTTCATTAAACAAATTCACATCCTGCTACAATAATAACAAACTCTTTGAGTATTTTACTGTGGCTGTTATTGCTCATTTCAAAGCACACTTGTTACATTTGTCCGTGTGAAAGAAATGTGAGGTGCATTTTTAACCCCTCATCTTTTTAGGAAGGCTTTGAAAAGTTACTTGAAAGTCGCAGTCATTTAGAAGTGTGCTATAGTTCCAGTCCAGAGTCCCCAGTCACTCCCCACCAGCTGGAGCCAGCTCATTAAGAGGGATGCTCAGCCTGGTGTAGTGTGACAGCACAGCCAGGCCACACGCCAGAGCTCAGGGGCCCAGAGGCGAGGGGAGTTGCAAGAAATTATTCTGGCTCCCCAGAGAACACATTACTCAAACTTTCCTTTGAAGAGGGAGCAAGAAGCTTAGAACTCCCAAGATCTGCTTTTGTTAGTGGCTTTCTATGCTGTTTGTTAAACTCTGTAGCTCATTTCTGGAGGAAATTATATCTCTCACTGACCATATAAGAAGAGTGAGGAAGTGGTACAATTTGTTTGACTTTATGCAGACAAAGAAAACCAATTTTTTGCTTTGCAAAACCTTAACTGGAGGCACCTATGTTGCCTCTTGGGATCTCCTTCTAAGCCCTGAGACTCATCCAGGTTGATAAATAGTTAATATTGCCATCAGGAAGCTGTAGAATAGGTTGTAAAATCTCCAGTCTTCAACAATATACAAAAACCTTTACCCTTATCTGCAGGAATTATTTATGAAAGGAAAAGATGTGCCATTTTGCCCTTTTTTTTTTTGTGGTAACAGGAGATCCAAAGTAAACCTTATGAGACTTGCAACAGGCCAAAGACTGATGTTCATCTTCCCCAGCAGACCTGGCATTCTCATCCTGCCATTCCAGACTGGTTTAGGAAAGATCACTCCACCTTTGAAACAGAAGCTCTGGCTAAGGAAATATTCTTGAATAAATGTTTCTATGTTGACTGTATTTCTGCGCTTCCTATGCTAAAATGAATGTCGTTATACATATTTCAGTGAGTTTTTTTATTGCGTTAGAAGGTCTCAGTGAAAATATCTTTTTATATATGGTTAATGTCACTTCTTAACATGTGTCTGAATTTGCTGACATAATATAATCTTTGTAAGCTCAAAATCCAGAGGAGCTGGCATAGGAAATTGCATCTGTAGGAGCATATTTCTTTTCTTTTGTACTAGCCAAAAGTGAAAGAAATTTCATTAGTTGCTCAAGTAAAACAAAAAAAAAGAGAAGGATAGAAAGAGAGAGAGAGAGAGAAAGAAAAGAAAGAAAGAAAAAGAAAGAAAGAAAGAAAGAAAGAAAGAAAGAAAGAAAGAAAGAAAGAAAGAGAAAGAAAGAGAAAGAAATAAAGGCCCTGCATTCTGAAATATTTTTTATTTTTAATTTCATTTGAATATTGAGGTGTTGTTTTGATCTCACAAATCAATCTGCCCACCCCAAACTCTACCCTTTCCTAAAGAAAATCCTTGAAGCATTTCTGTTTTATTATGCTGTAAGAGAGTTACAGAAAAATGACACTAGGAAGGAAAAGGTTGGAGAGAAAAGATGTTTCTCGGACACAAGCAGGATCCACCATCCCATGTAAGCTCTCACAAACACATATCAAAACATCTCTTAAAAACCTTTGGTGACAAAAACCTCCCCAACACCCCAAAGCACGAAAGCCAGTGCCAATCAGACCAGTACTTATCTGGAAAGTTTCCATAATATTCAAGCTGAATTTTCCTACTGCAATTTAATCTCCCCATCCTGTCCAACAGCAATCCAAAGAACAGATCCCACTCTCTCAATGAGAGATATATAAACTTGAAGACTGCCATTATTTCTCTCTTCCATCATATTACTTAGATTATCCAGTTGCTTTTAAGCCAGGTTGACAGGTCATTTTTTCTGGTTTTATTTCTATATTTCTCAAGACCGATAGACTTTTTCATTGGGATGGGATGAAGGTCTTGTGAGAGCAAGGCAGAAAAATGTGGTAGGTTGGTTTTTCTCTTGTCAGTGAACTCAGGATACAATCCAGAAGTTCAAGCCAGCCTTTGCAGGAGTAAGCTCTTCACACTGATTTCTAGAGGTTCTCCTTTGATGTCTCTAAGTTCTCGTGTTTTCCAAATGTGATGAATTAAAAAGGCATTCTGTCCTCTGACCTCTAAAAATTAAGAAGAATTCTAAGATATTTTTATCTTTTGTGTAATTGAAGCTTCTCTTTATACATCTCTCAGTTTTCTTCATATATCCCAGGATGACAGCTGCATCTTTTTGCAAACACATGATATTGTTAACTTTTGTTCAACTTGTCATCTCCTATAAGCTCTATTTTCTCTTTCACAAGTCTGTTGTACCTCTTTCTAGATTTTTCCCCCCTAATCATGGATCCTTTCATTCATCCTTGTAGCCTTTAATCCTATCTTTCAGATATTTTCTCCAACTGGTGAAAATCATTGTGAATTTTATGTCCTGCATCAGTCTTGCAGCTTGTTCCAATTTTACTTCATCACTAGGTCATATTACTTGAAAATATAGTGAATATCCTCTTCAGTCATGGGTATCCTGGGCTGCATTAGGAAGAACATTGCCATCTGGTTTATTCCTCCTGTCTACTAATCCCTAGTGAGACCACATGTAGAGTGCTGCATCCAGTTTTGTGGACCCCAGTGCAAGAAAAATATGGACTTACTGGAGCAAGTCCAGCACAGGGACAAAGAGGTGATGGACTGAAGCATCTTAGACATGGGAAGAAGATAATAACTGTTCAGCCTGGACAAGGCTGGACCCCTTGCTGAGGTCCTTTTGTCCTGAACGCCTGCACAGCATCACTGTCAATGTTAGCCACCAATCTCTTGCTTTCCTAGACCATGACAGCTGATCCTCTTGTGCTGCCAAAGCACGAACCATTGTTGTTGCTCTGCTTTGAGGGACACCACACCATATGGGATGGGTTTGCCCTGGGTTCTGGGGCCATACTGTTGATCTCTTCTCTCCTTCCAGACTCAAACCTGCAGTCAGAGCTGGCCAGCCCCATCATGCCAGACAGGTCGACTTGTCCTTCAGCTACCTGGCTCCTGAGAACAGCAGCTGATCCAGTCAGAAAGAGACTAACTGTATGCCAGTTGTAACTTACTCATGGTCCCACACCTCTGTGGACTCTGTCCACTCTAAAAAAGCTAGGGCTGATTCAGTAGCCTTGTAAAGTGGTCGAACCCAAGCCTGCTTTTTCTTTTTATTTAATTAGATAATATTTTCATTTAAACTTAATTAACAGTTTCATTTGCTCTAAATAAAGTGTCTGAGGCATTAAATACATACACACTTGTGCATATATATTTGATTTTTAAAATCTTTATATTTATATTTGGATATATTATTATATAAATAAATTAAAACCAATATTTATTCATATTTGTACTCCCCTTTCTATAAATAGAGGAAAAAAATGTAAAGGAAAATGTTATATAACAACACTTGCATGCCCAAAGGAAACAAGCAACCAGAGGGTGCTTTGTGATCACATGGCAATGACAGGTTCAAAAAATGGCAAACCTGCCACATGAAAGCCTGTGAGGTTATGACATTTCCCATGATAATGACTTTGGTGTATGTGGTAGTGTCGTGGTTTGACATGGAAGTGATTTTTTTAGGAAGTTGGGTCAAACCAATCAGCGGTCAAGTTTGGATATTGGCACCTGAAGTGACCACTGAAGATAGGGATACGCCTCTGAGAACACAGGGGGTTAAAAGCAGGAACTCCCAAGAGCTCGCTCTCTTTGGTTCCGGTCAGGGTGCAGTGCAGACCTCCCCTGCCCAGCCATGGGGCTGGGTGGGGGAGGGGGAGCCATGAGGCCTGGTCGAGGTGAGCTGAGGGGTAGAAGGACTGGAACCGAGGCAGCTTCTGTGGACAGAAGGGTGGAGAGAAGCGGAGATGTCTTTGTCATTCCCACCCCCCCAGAAGAAAGAGATAGAGAGTCCGGACGGCACCTGTAACTTTGCCGGCGCGGAGGAGAAGGACGGGGGTGGGAAGGCGCCCAGCCTTGGCCTTGGGAATCGGCTGCTGGGCAGAGATATCAGCCGTCCGGGGAGTCTGAGCTTTTAACCCTTTCCTGAGAAATGAAGGCTTTGTAAAATATTACTCCTCCTTGATTTGAAGTAGAAGAGAGACAGTCTGGGATCCGAGATGATGGAAGAAGAAATTCTTGAGTTGGAAGGAGATGATGGAGTGGCTTGTGGCTGGACTTTTCTTGTTAGCCATAGACTGAACCAAATTCTCTTAACAGAAGATGCACTTAGGGGGGTGCGTTGGTGGGTCAAGAGACTTGTTTCAGTGATTATCAGCAGAGGAGTGGAGAGAACAGAGGAGAGTTGGAGAAGGTGTGGAGAAGCCCTCTATCTTCAAGGAAGAAGAAGAGGAGAAGAAGACCACTGTTCTTGAACCCTCAGCCTCAGGGGAAAATGGGGGGGACTGTAGTCCCAAAATGAGAAACTGAACTGTTGTCTCTTTTGGTCCATGGCAAAGCATCCTTAAAGGAGCCCTATGAGCAGTCTGTCCATGCACGGTGGTGAGAGCACTGTGACATGGAAAGGAGAGTGTCACCATGGCAGATTTTCTCCGGGCAGTTGCCATGTGTGACATGGAAACACAAGGGTGGCAATTCTGTTTCCTGGGGAGTCTGTGGCACAGGAGAGACTCCTGTCTCCCTTAAAAGATTGAGTATTTGAATATCTGAAGGGTGGCAACCTGATCAGGATCCTGGGTGGTGTCTCACTGTTAAGTTTGTTTGGAAATTAGGTGGGAGGAGGAGGGGTGTTTTGGAAAGTCTTCATCCAGGATGTAGTGTTTGTAGTTTTTATAGTAGTAGTAGTTTAATAAAATTCTTTTCTTTGTTACTAAGTTTGGGTCTGCTCTGCTCTGTTCCTGATCACATCTCACAGCAATTATTTAGAAAAGTACATTTTCATGGGGGCGCTGGCATCGCACCAGTGTCAAACCATGACAGGTAGTCAAGAACTATTTGTTGTGCTGTATTTCAGGGTAAACTGGAAGGGGCCAGCCAGAGAGCTGCTTGCCAGTACAGTAAAATGGGAATGCCATTTTACCAAAGGGGATGGAAGGACATGGAGTAAAAAGAATGCATGACCAGAGGAAGGCTGAGACTTCCAGGGCAAGTAGGTCATGGAACAGTCAGGAGGAGTGGCACTTCCCTCAAAGGCAAGGGGCACCCACCACTGATAATGCAGGATCAAAGACATCCTTACCCTCCAGCTGAGGATGGTGGAAGAGGATTTCCAATGGGAACAGCAGCCACTCCACTGTCTGAGGAAGAAGGACAATGCAAAATTCAGCTGCTGCTTGAGAGGGCTGTACTTGCTATGTCAGATCCACACAGATTCACTGCATATGAAATGAGCAGCAAACTGTTATAGAAAAAAAGTAAGTCACAGCAGCTCAAGTCTGGGGAAGAAAAAGAAATTAAAATCATTAAAATGAGGCCAAGTAGATAAAAGAGTAAAATGTGTGGGTTTGACTTCTCTAATTGGTACGTCAATAAAATTTATATATTGAGAAATTGCTTTAAAACAAGGCATTTTATGACATTCCATAGTGAAGTTGATTTGACACAATAAAGTTATATTAGCTGAGTTTAGAAAGCCTGCATTCTCTAAGAACCTTATTAATTGTAATGTAAATGCTGCATCTCCCTGTCTGCTCGCTGTATATGATGACCTTTCCATTGAAGCAAATCAGTCCCAAATGAAAGAAGCAAAAAAAGTTTGCAATAGATAAAATTGGTACATGGCAAAGGCTCTGCACATGTCATGTCTAGATTTTTTTATTACATAGTTGCTCAATTCTCTAAATCTCTTAAAATACTAAGACATTTAAATAAACTAATTCTTTCCTTGTGTTCATGTTTGGATTTTATCTTATTTTTATATCATAGGATCATTTTCAGACCTCCTTTTGGGGATGTCCCAAAAGATTATTAATCCCAAATCTGAGTACTTTAGATAACACAGGTAGTCAACATACAAGTACTAAAAACACCTACCTTTATGTATTAAATTTCTAGTGAATAAATGCCAGTTAATGAACTGGCTTTAATATATCCATGTCATCTATAAATATAAATAGTAGTGCCAACAAGGTATTTTATACTAGGGGATTTTTAATTGTGATTTTAAACCCCTGCTTGGCATCACATCAAATTAAGAACTTGGTAGGACTAGGTTGGATGTACATGGCAAAACTGAATTTTATCTTAGATAAAAAAAGTCCAGTGGAATTGATACACAGAGACATAAATGTTGAATAGGTAGAATAAAGCTAAAGACATGTCAGAGCTTCATGATGAGACTACTCCATAAACAGATAAGTCTACAATGAATTATTTGCAATCAAGTGATGTCAAAATCAAAGTTCACCTGAATTAGGTACTGAGAGTGCAAATCACCAGTGACTATTCCAAAACATCTTTGGGCTGCTATTTTCTTTCAAAATAAATGTAGCCAAATACATAACAGTGTATGAAAGGATATCTTTCTTCATGTGTATACAGTTTTACTGTCTTTTTCTTTCCAGAAAACCTTATCAGATAGAGCAGCCCAATTTGTGAGTCTCCTTGAGAAGAAAGAAGGGATTAACTATTTCTTATTTTGCAATATCTTGTCCTTATCAAGACTGACCTGGTTCTTGGTCTTGGTTACTCACTGACTCTAATGAATTTGTCCTGCAAAGGCCAAACCTTTTGCCTTCAACCCCAAACCTGCAAAGGTTTCATTACAAATTGTATTCAGTGCTTTCATAGTAGTGTCTTATATATGTCTGTGTCTCATTCCTTTTCTTTTCAGATCACTAATAAAATCACTGATAAAATTTGACTACTCTAGAATGATAAGGAAACAATTCATACTAATTTTCCTGCAGCTTCAAACACAGTTTGTGATATTTTCTTTTGTCTGATATGAAATGTTTGTATTAATATTTTCTGAGAGATTTTCTAAATAGTTTGTTGTATTTATTCAGCATTTTATTTTTCACATGACTGTTAAACATGACCAGTTCCCAGTAGACCTAATTTGAGGTTATAGTTTTAATGCTGTTATTGTTTTTGCAACTGTGTAATGGTTTTGCTGAGTGAAATTGTGTGGGCAAAAATACTGCTCATCCGAACTTGAGGCAAAGGCCAATTAGTTTTGGAACATTTTAGTTGCAGTTCCTAAGAGCTAGGAAAAAAACATCAGGAATACTTGCAGCAAAACCAAAATAGGCCATGTGTCTGTCCCATCAGACAAAGAAATATGATTATTGTATTTTCCCCAGTACTCATAAGGGTGGAAAAAAGGGTAGTTTCGATATGAATGTTTTATATCTGCTCTCATATTGATTATATTGCCTTACTGATTAATAAGTGCTAAGGCTGAAAGAATTGGTAAACAAATAAGTAATATGAAGTCTCTTTTCCCTTATTTTCTTCAGATTCATATCTTTCCCTTATTTTCTTTGGATCCAAGCTTGGATGATGACAATGATATTTGTTGATTTTTAGATGGTGAATGCAGAACGCACTTCCTGCACTGCTTATTGCAAGTTTTCACACTTTCCAAATATATAGTTCTTTCTGCATAGACTTGCAAGTTGATGCCAGAGAAGCCTACAAAATTGAGATATATGATATATTCAAATGAGGCTTGCTTTCTAAACCAGTTAAACCAGATAATTAAAGCAAATAAAACTCTATTTGCATTTGAATATCGATTTGTGGTGTCAAATGGAATTGGTAGAACATGAGTGATTTAAGAATTCATGAGGTTTTAGAAAGATAACCCAGAATGTGCAATCATACACCCAATCAGGCAGAGCTCTCAGGGTCAAGAGGTTACCTTGGGCAGCAATCCCATCCAAGGGGAGAGGCCCCAGCTGCAGATCCTCTGCTCTGAGCAGGACAGACTCAACAGACCCCCTCTGGTGAGTCTCCATTCATACCCTCACTGAGTCTGATCTGTGGTCAGATATGGTTACTTTAGCCAGGGCTGGTCTGTTCTAAAAGGTTGAAGCCAAATATCACATGGCTGAGGTCGGACACAAGTCACTGACTGGAGGGCCTTGATCCTTGCTGGAGCAGGTGCACCTGCCATGGATGAAATTGTCCACTCAGGACACATAAGATTAGGGAATATTGACTTGTAAATCAGGTAATAAAGGTTTCTCAGAAACAGACGTCACTTGGTTTTTACAGCTGGTCATAAGACTATCTAATCAAGTAAGTGCCACCAAGATAGTCTTGCCTAACAGAAGGGGTAAGGCCATAATGATAAAGATTATTTGCTGAAGATAAGTTCCTATTTTCAAATTCCTATAATTTGCAACTATTTATTTTCTACTTCCTATGCTTCAAATGCAAAGGCCTCAACCCCTACAGAGACCTACTTGCCACTGCATCGCTTCCTTCTCTTTGTTTTCCATAACACTATCGGACTGGGTCCTTTTATGTTACCAAACCTTTCTCCTAATCTTACCTTTATGTTCTCTGCCAAGCCGTTTTCTAGTAAGTCCTTGAAATAATGTCTGTTCTCATGCCACATCTCATACCAAGAGTCTCCTCCCACATTCCTACATAACTTCCACTCAGCATCAGTAACCTTGACAGCCATTCTTATCCAATGTGTGAAATCAAGTCTTGCATTGCCCATTTTCTGACAGCAAATAAATCCCAAAATTAGGGTCCCAGCCCTTCCCAGCACTTCCAAGCTATGGACCTGCAGAGTATAGCAGGTTCCTCTGTCAGAGAGCACATTTCAATGCACAGTAAATTTCTGTGCCACCTGTACATTCTTGGACACCAGCTTCATCTCTTCCAAACTTTCCTTCATCCAGGGCTGAATAAAGTATGGCTGGTTGTGCTCAACAACATAGCCCCGTGTGATCCCTTTTTTTTCCCCCAAAGAAGAATGGACTTCTTTGTAGGAGAAATATAACTTTAATCTTCTGACTCTGTAAAAACACTATTACTGTCAGTGACAACCTTTCCTTTACCTTTACAATTATTAATACTCCAGTCTTTAAGAGTAAATGCCATAAATCTTCCCCAAAGCATTTTTAATGTGACAGAACTTTGTTATTTGCTCTTAAACTCTGACGCTAGATTAATCAATCCAGCTTCCTTTTTTATCCCCTTCCTCCTTTTTCTTGACTTGTATGATTATGTTTTAAGAGTTTTATCCACGGATGGATAGATCGGTAAGAAGGTGTGACCGTGCGATCACATAAATACAAATATATTTACAAATACATATTGAACCATATGAATTAAATAAAACACAGATTATATTCCAGTCCCAGGGGAGTTATGATAAAACAGGTATCATAGCAGTAATGACAGCATTAGTTTAAAAACACTCAGTCACATCTAGTGGTGTCCACAGCCAAAATCCCACCTTGCATCAGTATATCAGCAACAATGGTCCTTTGTCCTTGAAAGATTTTCTCTATGTTTACTACCCTAGTAGTTTGTCTTCTAAATATAATTTTGACAGCATAAGCATTTTAAATAGTTAAGAGAAACAGAAAAAAATTTTGCAGCACTATTACAAATGTATTCGGTCATGTATTGACTCTGCTGGTGTACCACTCCTCAGAGCAGATAGTGTTTCCTAATTTTTTTATTTCCTAATTATGCTAAAACATTCACAGCATATCAGAGGTAATAAGCCTTTGAATTCTTACCTTGGACCTAAATAATGTGTAACAAGGAAGATATTATAAAATTGTAGAGAGTTTGGGAATTGACTGTAATTACAGTTTATGATGTCACCACTGTGTGAAGTGTGTGAATGTGGTTTTATGCCCCAGGAAATAGCACACAGTCCTAAAAAAGCCCCACCACAGCAAAACCTTCCAAAACTAAACAGTGAAGTTCTGGGACTTCAGATATTGTTAATGTCTTGAATTTTATCCAGAAGCAAATGGAAATCTAGAGAATCACAGTATCAATTACATTGGAAAAAACCTCTGAGATCATTGCATTCCAACTCCTGGCCAAACACCACCATGTCAACTAGACCATGACACTGAGTGCCATGGCCAATAGGTTCTTTAACACCTCCGGGGATGGTGACTGCACCAGCTTCCTAGGCAGCCCATTCCAATGTTTAACAACCCTTTCTGTGAAGCAATTCTGATGTCAAGCCTGAACCTCCCCAGATGCAGCTTGAGGCTGTGTTCTCTTATCCTGTCATACCTTATCTGGGAGAAGAGGCCGACCCCCAGATGGCTACAACCTCCTTTCAGGTAAATTGTAGAGAGCAGTAAGGTCATCCTTGAGCATCCTTTTCTCCAGGCTAAACACCCTCAGCTTCCTCAGCTGCTTCTCATAAGACTTGTGCTCCAGACCCTTCAACAGTTCCATTGCCCTTCTCTGGACTCACTCCAGCAGCTCAATGTCCTTCTTGTAGTGAGGGACCCAGAAGTGGACACAGCATTCAAGGTATGGCCTCACCAGTGCTGAGTTAAGGGGCACAATCACTACCCTAGTCCTGTTGGTCACACTATTCTTGATACAAGCCTGGATTACACTGGTTTTCTTGGTCACCCGGGCACATGCTGTCACACATTCAGCTGCTGAACAGCATCCCTCAGTCCCTTTTCCACCAGGCAGAGTTCCAGGAACTTTTCCCCCCTACTTATTGCCACAGTAGTGCTGCATGGACCTGCTGTAGTCAAAGTGTGGGACCCAGCACTTGGGCTTGCTGAACCTCATGCCACTGGTCTCAGTCCATCTCTCCAACCAGTGCAGATCCCTCAGCAGAGCCTTCATACCCTCCAGGAAATTGGCTGTCTCATGCAAATTGGTGTCATCCATTAATTTACTGAGGGTATAATTGATCTCCTCATCCAGGCTGAGAATAATAAATAAAAGTAAATAGAGATAATTCAGATCTGCTTGTGTTGGTTAAAAACCAATATGCCAGCATGTTGAAAAAGCTGGAGTTTATGAGTGTACTATATATCTTTTTGCATTCAAGATGATATATAATATGCTACTTTTAGATGATCTAATACTGCAGTCTTTTCTACAGGACATATGTTGCTTGTCATTGATGACAAGATGGTGGAAAGTATTCCCTACTGCTCCTGTCTAGTTATCAAGCAGAATCAAAACTTACTTCTTATGGCTTCCCAATATTTTGACAGAGCCAAGAACACAAAATGTTTTTTCTTTTAACAACTTACAGCAATACAGAAGGAATTTCTAGAATGACTTTCACAGTAACTGTGATGTTTCGTCCCAGTTCTCTGTGTTCCCAGTAGCATTCATGTACTTTATGGTGTGAGTGTAAGAGCAATTAAGTTAAAAGGCAAACATTTTTCTTCAATGAGAAATTATTTTCCACTTTCAGTGAAGTAACTGGATGAATGACTTTGAACAAGCACCCCTGTCTGTCTCTTGACTCACATCCCTGACTTTACAACACTCGCTACAGCCCATCCCATTAATTTCTGGGGACAAGCAGCAACCAGCCCATCAAGGAGAGAAGAGAACAAAGGAAACAAAAGAATATTTCCATGAGGAAGTGACTTTCCAGTAGAGATTATAGTGTCCCAGAGCTTTTGGAAAGCCATTGGTGGGATGTCAAAAAAAACCAAAAACAATGTTGAAAGGTTAAATTTAATTATTGGATGAGCTACTGGAATGAGTGTAATTTAAGAACTTTTCTTCTAAAACCATCTGTCCCCTTTATGGCTGTAGGAGAGACTAACTATTATAAGCAGAAAGGAAAAAAAAAAAAAGGTGATCTGGCTCAGATTTAAGATTCTTGAACTTGATTAGTCTGGCTGTTTAAAAAAAATACCTTGAACAAAAACTTTATGTGAAACCTTGATTGAAGTGTTTAGTTTCAGGAAAATAAGTTATTAATTTGACATTTGTTTATTTCTAAAGTAGTGAGATGAGCTGTGATTCAAAACAAGCAAGATTCATCAGTCCTTAAATTAAAATACTCCCTCACCTATAAACAATCATCATCATTGACAGTGCTTTTAAAATCCCATTCAAAGAAGAATTTTCAAGAATTTCTTTCCAAGAAACTCTGCCTAGAGAAATTTGAAAAAATTAGTTCAAAAAGACTGTTAAGTGCTCTCTCCTTTTCCTCGTATTTCCTTTCTTTAATATTTAAATACTGTGATTTGCTCTCGTAGAGTATGAATACTCACTTTTTCATCTAAGATTACTTTATGCTTAACCCGCTCAATTAAGTAACTTAACAACTGGATAGCTTATTTACAGCCCTGATGTAGCCTTCCATTTCCCATAACTCCTGCTTTTCTACAAATGGGGTAAAGATATAAATTATGTATCTCAGGCAACAACAGGGAGAGTGGAAATGTCTTCTTTGCAAGAGCTAGCTGAACTATAACTTGCATGAAATTTTAGATTTAAACAGAGACATCCAGCTTCCTACCTTTGCAAAGTATTAGACACTGATGAGTCTGTATTCCCTGTTTTTATGACTTTGATAAATTACATTAAAACAGTGAGGTTGTAGCACACATCTTTATACTTACTTGTAAGGCAGAGTTTTAAATTATTTCTATGTCCAAGAAAAAAAAAAAAAAAAAAAAAAAGGAAGTCAAGTAATCAAAATTTAATTGGTTTTCTCTCCTGTGACTTGTTTGTAAAGGTCATGTTAGGTAAAGCTGGTTGTGTTTTGATGTTTGCAAGGTCTCAAGCTCATGCTCCATGACATTACTCTTAGACATTATAATCCAAGCAACTTCACTAGAGTTGCAATAGCTGTCACTGGACTACAGTAAACCCACTGTATCAGATGGAAAATTCTGTCTGTATACTGTGCTTATATGTACAAAAAGTATGGGAATGAAAAGATTAATTCAGTGAGTAGGAGGATCTTCACGTATAATACTGAACCTGCTTCCCAAGTAAACAGAGTCAATAGCTGTTTCAAATTAAAACCACAAATTCTGAATCAGGCAACCTAAGTGGCAATGATATTAAAGTAAAAATTACTGTAATTTCAAAATTATTCAAAATTCAGAATCTTTAAATAAGAATCCTTGCACATATTTAATTCTGAATTAATTTTTATTCTGAGAGATGAAGAAAGAATCACCACACAAAGAAGCTTTAGTGCCAGTCCCCTGTATGTACAGACAGTGCTGTCATGCCATGGAAACTGTGTTTTTAAATATAGAAACAGTACATCTGTATGACTTACTTTAAAGTAGAGCTGTGTTTTCAGTCAGTGGCATCTGCCAGATTGTGGGTGATGCTAGATCATGGCAATATGGTTAAGTTTGTGAGTTTGTGTATAATTACATTACAGGGGAAAAGAATGTGCTTCACTGCCAGAAAAGGAGGAGAGAATGAAAGAGTGAAAAGAGCTACTCAGTGAAGAGAAATTCTGTAACACAAAGCTGGAACAGCTTCCATATTCAGAATTTGGATGGTGAGAAGTAGTGAGGAAAATATTTACCGTAGCTTTTCATCTTGACTTCATTATTCTGGTTTTATGGGATTTAACCAGTTGTCTTAAAAGTTGCACATCTTCTAGTATGCCATAAGAATATCTTTAATCTTTGTCATTATCAGACCAAATATTAATTTCAGCTTCACAAATTTTAAATGCATTTAAATCCTCCTGTGTTGTAACTGATGATCTTTTCCATCTGGACTTAAACCACAACAATGGTATAGATGTTATCGGGTTATAGTGTTATTCCATTACAAAAAGAGAACTGGCAATTTAACCTAAAAAGAAAAGTTAGTAGTTTAGTCTGTCTTTTTTCCTAGGTGAGTTTTTCTGCATGCTCCCTTTCCCCTTTCCCCCATCCTTGCTACATCCTCTCAGTGATCCACACAATCCAGTTCACCTCATACAAAGAAGCAGGAACCCTCCTTACAATACTGAAGACTTCACATAAAGCGTCTGCTTTGAAAAATGCTGGTTACTGTACTGCACAGGGCTATGTCCAACATCATACTGTTCATTGAATGGTTGCAGGAGGTTTCTTTCAAAAACACAGAAAACTTTTCACTTTCTCTGCTGAAATGGGGGCCAAAATAAGCTCTTCCCTTCTGAATAAATGAGAGGTGCATTAAAAAAAGCTGTCATGCAAGTCATACCACACAGGACTTGCCTGATAGGTAGGAGCAGCCACAACAGAACAGCTATTTCCTTACCCTATGTTCATTCCCAATATAGAAATGCAAGTTTTGGTACGTTTGCATAATTTTCCAGAAGCGTAGGCATCATAGAGGGTAGGATTGTTTAACCCTGGTTAAAGGTCCCTGTGAAGCTAAAGTTTCATATAACCTCACTTCTTTTAATGTTTTCAAGTTACAGTGTAAGCCTGAGACATTTCTCACTGACGGAATGAAAATAGTGCTGGTAACTTTAGCACTCTGACTCATCCACCAGTGATGAGGGGGAGAATGTTGCCTTCTAACTCATTCACTTTCTGTGGTCTAGTGTTCAGCCACGATGTCTTGGCTTGTGTCTACTTTATCTGGGACTTCCAGATGGTCTCTTATCCAAGTACAGGACAAGCCCAGGAATGCTAAGCTTCCGTGATCATTTGCATAAGACGCAATGCAATTGGAATTGCCTTTACTCTAGCTCCATCTTCAGTGGAGTTCAGACCAATTGAGTGTGTCTGTCCCTTGATGTACAATAAGTTTAGTTCAAATACTAGAATAAGTTTGCTGATAGTGCTTTACATTTACTGGGAAGACTGGAGCAGGTAAAACAGATTCAACGTTTCGAAAAAATACTTCGAAACAAGCTGAGGAATTTTTCAAAGATTTTCAAAGATAAAATCTTGTGCTTTTTCTCTCTTTCTCAAGAGACACTTCATTTTGATCTTCAACATCAGAAAGCTCCTAGCTTAATTCATCAAAATGTACTCTAGTTATGTAGTTGATGAGAGGTAATTTCTCATTTAGAAGTACATCAGCCATTGCATCAACCTCCCACACAGATATAAAAATATGAAAACTGGCAATATAAAGTCAGAAAAAGAAAGCAATATCATGGGTCATTAATTCCTATGGCAGGTTGCCACATTGTTAGGGTAAGGTGACAGACTTCAGTATACCCAAAAATGTAACAATAAAATTTCATAAGAATAAAAATTAGGAATTAATCAACCTAGAAATATTCAAGACCTTTTTGTCAGTCTACAAGCATAATATCACAACATTAGGAAAAGAGCATGACAGATTTTTTGTCTGGAAATTAAAATACTGGGGAAAAGGGCTCACATACTCCAGCACAAAAACTCTTTGCTGCAGGCAACATTCACTCCTGCCTAGAAAAAGGCAATACTGTTGTCATCATAAACAAATGTCACAATCTGTCCAGTGATAAGCCTGGACAACATTGTGTTAAAAAAAGGATCAGCTGTTCACATATGAGAAATGGTGGGATAAGAAGCATTGATTTTATTGTTTTGTGAAAAGACACATGTAAAATATAGTCTGCTTTCCTCCATTCCCATCCCTAGTAAGTTGAGAAAAGGTCCTAAAACTAAAAGATGTGTATGAAAAAAGATGTGTATGAAAAAGTTACTATGGTGGTCTGGGACCGGCAAGAGACTGAAGCAAGGCAGAAAATGGTTAGTTTAAAAGGGATCAATTGATGAATGTGTTAGGCTGCTGGCAGCCAAAGAGTATAGGAATGGATTTGTTTAGTCTTGTCATTTGATTATACCCACTGAAGCTCATTAAGAAACAGTATAATTTATAATAATTTTCCATTTGTTGAAACAAACAGAAAATGTGCCATGAAAATCTCACAGAATATCTGTTTCTTATTTAAAAGAGAAAAAAGAAAAATTAACAGTCTCAAATGTGAGCACTTGTGTGTTAACAGATCTTGTCATCAGGGAAAAATAGATTTGCCCCAAAACAATAATTTGGTGCTTCTGAAGGATGTGGAAGCAGCCTTGTGTTGAGAGAAAGATGTGTAATATGTAAGTGCAATGTAGCCATTATAGATTCAAAACTATATCTAGCATCACTTGTCGGGTATGTTACTTCTGCGAGATACCAGAAGGATTTTATATATATTAAAAAAACCAATATGCTAATGTGCTAAGATTTGTATAAAAGAAAATTTTTTTATTTAATTATTGTTAAGTGGAAAAATAGCTTACTGGAATAAGTAGCCCTAGACCCTGGAGAAACTTCTGAATCCGCCCAAGTAGTCAGAAGAAATATGTGTTCTAGATGGGAAAAATGATATTTTAAAATTATTCCCTTATACTGGATTTGGTTGCATTAAAAACTGCCTTTTCACTGACAAAAATAAATTCTAACCAAATTTTAACCAGATACCCAAGCTCAGTGAAGCTTAGAATGGCCAGGCATATTCTACTTAGTAATTGTAAATTAAAAGATGATTCAGATCTTACAGAACCACAGATTAATGATTGTAACAACATAGCTTAGGAAATAAAAACATTTATGCCAAAGGCCATGGAACCACACACTGGGTCTGACACCACACAAATCAGTTTTGTCACTGTGAGACTGGTCACAAGCAGCACTCCTCAGGATTCAATACTGCTTCAAATTTACATGAATAACCTAGATGATGATAAAGCCAAATCCTCCCTGTCACAGAATCCAGATGGGTTCTGCCCCTTTAGGCCTTGATGGCACCACATCGGTGTCTGCTAGAGCCTGTGGCTCTAATGTTCCAGGCCAACAGGATCCACACAATCCAATAAACTATATTGTCCCACCTAGCTGAAGGCAGGGCCCCTGTAGTCCTTGACACAGTATTTGTTATTCCCGTCTTGTAAATACAAATAAAAAGTATCTTTATTAATATCAGAACTAAGATCAGCCTTTCTACCCTGTTTGGGACCTGCCCACTGGAAACTGAAGCAGCGATTTTCCTGAAAATTTTGCACAAAAGGGTTTCTCTTTTATAATTTTTTTTTCCTTTCAGTTCAAACACCCATACCTCTAGGGCTGAGGTAGATTTTCCATCCTATTTCCTAGCCTCCCCTCTATGGAACCCCAGGCAAACTGCATTTGTCCCATGGTTTGTATCCTCCCTCTTGAAGAGAGGAACTCTTATTTCTAATAGCTGAGGTACTTTATACAGGTGAGGAGTAGAACATATCCTTTTTGAATTGCTGAATTTCCCATGACAGTTTTTCTGCAGCCAAGATGCAGGCCAATAGGAACGAAGAGAGACTTCCTCTCTATTGACAGAGTTGGCTAGCCAATTCAGCCACCATTTTTCCCTCGTCATCTTTCCAGGTCATTACCACAAATGAAGGAGTTGGCATTGCTGATGATGTGCTCTGTACAAACTTTCACTACATGGGTCATGTTCACTTGACTTCATTTGGATCTTTGGGTAATTTCTCATAGTCCAGGTCATTATAAATATCATTAGCACTGCTAATTCCTTCAAGTACTGAAAACCTCCCTCCATATTCGTCCAGTTGTCTGGGTAACATATAGCAGCTTCCTTGAAGGGATTAGTTTCCTTCATGCCTGAAAAGAATCTTCTCCAGAGGCTGAGGACTTGTGTCCCTTTTCCAATTTTCTTGTCAATGCTCCCTTCCCTAGGAAGTGATCCCAGCTGCTCCAATTCTGGCATCACAGCAGCCAGGTGACAATGTGTTCACCGGGATGACAGCTAGAATCTTTTTGCGTATCCTGTAGCTCCTTCAGGAATAGGTATTGAGTTGTTACTGCCTCATTTATGAATTCTGCCTCTTCCGCCTCCTCTTCTTGTAATGGTTGTGCTTTGGAGTAGTCTGCTTTGTCCAGTTCTTCCTCCTTTCTCCTCCTAGCAGTAATTTATTCCCTTTCTAAATGAGCTGACTTCCAGTATTTCTTTTTGCTTATAGGAGTGACTGATACCAGCATGGGTTTATTTTTGTTTTTGGCTGCAGTGCAGGGGTTGGATTAGCTGCGGTGTCTGTTGTTTTGTTCTCAGATCCACAGACCTTCTCTTCCCTTTGAGGGCAATGCACATGGCTCAAAAGACATGGACCAGGCTCCAGCACATTGTATTCTAGTTATTTGTGTCTCTCTGGAATTCACAGGATAACAGCATGCTTTTTACAAATATTTTAGTAGTTTTTCAGGATTCTGGACTTCTTCAGGGGTAAAGTTCCAAAACACCAGAGTTGCCCGCTGTCCTTGGTACTTTTCCATTCTGCCCCACACATCCTGCCACTCACAGCTATCCAGCCTCAGGGCAGATCTTTGGGTGGGGTTTAAACTTAAACTCTTTAAGGTGTTTAAACTTAAGCAAGATATGCAAGATAGGCATAGTAATAGGAACATTCTGGTTGAACATCCCATGGATATTCAACATTCTCAAGAGCTAGCCTGGAGGTTCCTTCTTTGAGGAGAAATGGTGAAAATGTGTAATTATTAATAATTCCTATAGATGATTCTTGAAATATGGAGATGACATCAATACTGAGTAGAAATACATTAGTCTCCCATCTAGACATTTTATCTTATCATAAGCCAGTATTACACAAAATGAGCTGCAAAATTATAACCTTAACCCAATGCCCAGCACAACAGGAAACACATGCAGCAAGCAAGGTGTTGCATACAAAATCCTGAGAACAAGTGCACCAACTCTGAGAGTAAATAAATAATCATTGTGACCAATGACTATTAAATTAATACAATGAATGCTTGTAACAAATTTGTTTTAACATGTTCTGGTCACATCTGTCATTATCTCAACCCTTCAAACCCCAAACTGGGCCTCATAAAGGATTTTTGTGATTTAACCTAGCAAGATAAACACCTCACTGCAGTGGGATAGGAAAGAAAATTGGAAAAAAATGGTAAAACACGTGGGTTGAGATAAAGACAGTTTAATAGGACAGAAAAGGAAGGAAAATAGTAATAATGAAGAAAGAATATGCAAATTAAGTGGTGCACAATGCAGTTGCTCATCACTCACTGACCTATCAGTTGTCAAGCAGCAATCCACCATCCCCTAGTCAACTCCCTCCAGTATTTTTGTATGGCATGACAATTTATGACATGAAATATCCCTTTGACTAGTTCGGGTCTGTTGTCTTGCCTGTGTTCCCTCCCAGGTTCTTGTGGCACACCAGGCTCCTTGCTGGCAGGGCATCATGAAAAGATGAAAAGGCCTTGGTTTAGTGTAAGTACTGCTCAACCACAACTAAAACATCAGTGTGTTGACAACATTATTCTCATTCTAAATCCAAAACACAGAAAATTACCTTTATCCCAGCCAAAGACAGGATAAAGTGTAGGATATACAAAGACAGTGTAATGAAAGTCTGCTGCAGTTTCTTGCAGATTTTAAATTCAGCAGCAAGCAGTTACAAACTGAAGATTTGGTGAATACAGAAATCCTATCAGACCAGGATATTTTTAAAGGTCTAAAAGTCTAAAGAACAAACACAACTATTTGAGACATACACACACACACTTTTCTTGTTGTTCCTATTTTCACTTTAACACCAAAGAGATGTAGGTGATTCTAAGTCTCCTTAAAGGTTTCCTTGGGTCAGCAAGGATAGTTTCTTTCTGTTTCCTGGTCATTCACCTGACTGTAGAAACAGCAACCAATCATTTGAGATATTTGAAAACAAAGGTTTTGTTTATTTAAGTACTAGGAAGGCCCAAACAGTACAAATCAGTAGAGCAAGGAATGTATTACTACTGGAAAGATTTTGGGTGAAAGATGGTTTTCTATCTCTGTAAAAGATAGCAAATAAGCAGTTGGAATAAGGCAGACTAAAGTACCACACTGCACCAAGATATGAGAGAGAGGCCTTAAATCTGTAGGCAAGCATTGGGAAGCAATAGTGAATTGTCTCACCTACAACTACGGAAATTTTAGAGGATGTAAACTGTTGCTATAATATTGGAAGTAATGCTCTGACAATGTTTGTTATTTAACTCTTCATTGCCTGGCACACGACCACAGCAACTACATATTGTTTTCAAAAACGAAACAGTAAATTCAAAGGGTTATTTATAAAACTAATCCTGATGAAGATCAGTGTTCTAGAAAACTGCATCTTACATGATGTCGCTTCATATGGTTGGTGATTGCCCATTTCTCTAATTTGTTGAGGCCTCTCAGCAGGACATCTCTGCCCTCGAGGCAGTGGAAAGCTCCTCCCAATTTAGTGTCCTACAGCCAGAGCTGAAGGATAAAAGGGTGTCAGAGACGAGTTTCATAAGTGAAAGTACAGTGGGCTTTGACAGTGTCAGAAGAGGAGTATTTCAATAACTATTTTATGAGGCAGAGGAGGGTAAAGAGAGACACAGAAGTCATTTCAGAAAGACACAGAGGCGTAATTTTACTTCAATATATTTGTCATCTGAAAGTCTCCTGGATTACTTGAGCCATTTCATTGAATTTAATCTTACCCAATATAGGTCTACTTGGGAGAAAAAGGAAATCACCTCAGCCACTTTGAGCCTCATACTGCCATAATAACAGTAGGATGCAGTAGGATGGCCTTGGGAGTGTCTTAAGAAGTAAACATGTAGATATTTAAGTTTTCTTCATTCATTTAAAAACATTAAATTTTTCAAGGAGACGTAGAATGATAGAATCATTAAGGCTGAAAGAGACTTCTAAGATCATCAAGTCCAACCTTTAACTGAACACCACCATGTCAACTAAACCACAGCACTCAGTGCCACATCCAGTCGCTTCTTGAACACCTTTAGGGATGGTGACTACACCATCTCCCTGGGCAGCCCATTCCAATGCTTAACTATCCTTTCAGCGAACAAATGCTTCCTTTGTCCAAACAGAACCTCCTCTGGTGCAGCTCGAGGCCATTTCCTCTTGTCCTGCCATGGGTTGCCTGGGAGAAGAGGTTGACCTCCACCTCCTTACCAGTAGTTCTAGAGAGTAATAAATTCTCCCCAGAGCTACCTTTTCTCCAGGCTAAACCCTGGTTCCCTCAGCCTCTCATAGGATTTAATCTCTAGGCCCTTCACTAGATTTGTTCCCTTTTTCTGGACATGCCTCAGTATCTCAATGTCGTTCTTGAAGTGGAGGGCCCATATTGTGACCATCAAGCAATTCTTGAAGGAAGAATTTTGGCCAGACCACAAATTAAAAATGTGTTTTAGTCAAATCTAGAGAAATCATGAAAGCTTCAAAGGATGAATTCTTATCCAAAGGTCGGAGTGAGTACAAAGCCCTCTGTGTTTGTGGTAAACAGCAAACCAGCTCTGAAAATCCAACAGACTATACTGAGCAGGGAAAACAATGTAGCCTTTTATTTGAGCACATGCACTCAACCAGCAAGTTTATAGCACTCACCCATAAGAAAACAGCTTTTTTACTTTAGGCAAATAGATAAAGCTCTCTCAGTATTCCTTTGTTTCCCCTGCAGTGTATATGGTGCAAACACTGGGCTAGTAGGCTGGGAGTGCACCTGTTGGTAATGAGAACCATTCCATTGAAGTCAAAGACTCTAAGCTCCAGCAGCACCAAGTGAAAATCTAGCCTAGAATACATTTTGACATTTGCTATATGTTAAATTTTTAATTTAAAAATTAATTCTTCTGTCCTTTTTTTCAAGCAAAAGTCTGTCGTAGTTGCTACCCAGCTCATGCCTGCCCTGTGAAATAGTCTGAAATCCAGGGCTGTACTTAAAAAAAAAAAAAAAAAAAAAACAAAAAAAAGGAAAAGGAAAAAAAGAAAGATACAAAAAAAGAAAAATAAATAGTCTTTTTCCCCAACAAAGCAAAGCAAAAACAAAGCAAAATAAAAAAGATCAATATTTGACTTTGCCTTTTGATGCCTTTAATCAACTTGTTCTCTTTAATTTTAGACACTTTTGTAATTAACTTCTGCTAATTGTTCAGACTTAGGCTGACAATAAACTGGTCAGTGATTTATGATATACTTTTTAAATGAGCTTCTCAGTTTAATAAAGCTTCTCAGAAAGTAAAAAATAGCACTAAGATAACAAGAATCTCATTCCTATTTTGCAGTGCCTTTTTCAAGGTTAGGACTTGGACCCTAACTTTCCAAGATCCTCAGAAATCACAACCACTGCTGAAACAGACACCTGCTCTGTTGACTTGGTGCACATGCACCCTTGTGTGGATCTGTCCTGGTGGAAGGGGACTCTGCACAGCCTTGGAATCAAGAGTGAAGTATCTGTGGCACACACGTAGGCCATAGGGTTGCCAAGATGGTGGAAAGGGCTTTAAATTAAACTTGCCAGGGGAGGGAAACCACCTCAGCCCATCCCACACCTACCAGTTTGATGCCTGTGTCAGCAATAGATGCCCAGAGCCTGAAGAGGGATCACAGGTCAGCAGAAGAACCTGCAGAGCAGCCCAAAGGAATTCCAGCCATTCCAGCCAAGAAGTCAGCTTCACTGGCACCCCAATTTAAATGTGTCTATCCAATCAGACAGAGAATGGGAAATAAGCAGGAGGAGTCAAAGGTATGACTGTGCCAGCAGGGCTATGATCTTAGTGCCATCATGGAGACATAGTGGGATGAATCCATGACTGGAGTGTTGGGATAGAAGGACACAGGCTCTTTAGGAAGGACAAGCAGAGGAGATGAGGACATTGGCACTCTCTCTGCAGCGACCAGCCAGAGCACATGATGTTTGGTGTGGGATGGATGAGGAGATGACTGAGAGCTTATGGGTAAGGATTAAAGGGAGGGGAGGGATAGGTGACAGGGGTCTGACACAAACTACCTGACCAGGAAGACAAAGAAGAAGGCATAAGCAATCCAGGAGGTTCCTGGAATATGCTGAGGATAATTTCTTCTCCAAGTGATGGAGGAGCCAAAGAGGAGAGGTGCTATGCTAGACCTTGTTCTTGTCCACGAGAAGGGACTGGTGGCAAATATGAGGCTTTGGACAGCAACCATGAAAAGTTGGAACTCAAGATCAAGGGAAGTGAGTAGTAGTGAGCACTGCAAGCTCACTACCCTGAACTTCAGTAGAGCAGACTTTGGCCTCTTCAGGGATCTGCTTGGTTGAGTACCATGGGATAAAGCCCTGGAGGGAAGACAGGCCTGAGAAAGCTGGTTAATATTCAAGGATCACCTACTCCAAGACATTCAACTCTCTCTTCTCTCAACTCCAGTCTCTCCAATATGTTGTCTAGGATGTGGATACTGACCTGCCATTAGACATCTTCAGGATTCAAGTGTTCATGATAGAGGTCTTTACTTAGACTCTCTTTAAAATCAAGCGAGAGAAACAGTCATTCCTTGGCTGGGATGTCTTCTTGGGGAACCTACCTTTGAAGAGGATCATCTTAAATGCATATTTTTATGCAGTGATCTGCATGTCTGGAATAATTATTTCAGACAAAATATTAACATGCAAACTGAGGTGCAAAAATAAATATAAAATCAATTAGACAATAAAAAAAAAAAAAAAAACTGTACTGAAAGAAATTACTTTGCAGCTACATTGTCACAAAGATGTGAGCATGGGTCTGCCAGTCCAGAGGACCATGTGGCAGGAAGCATTGCTGGTAGCCAGTGCTAAGAGAGACCATGAAGGCTGGTGTGCAGAGGGGAGTCTGCTCGTCTGCTCCCTGACATCTTCCTTATCTACTCTCTGTCTCCCCTGTGTTGGACGCTCCATAGAGTAGGGATTTCCTCAGGCACATGTTGACCAAAGAGTCCATCACCAATATTATGTCAACTTTTTTTTATTTTGTTGCACTTATTTTATATACATTTGACCTCTGGCACAATATTTAACCATGATTTCTACATACTCATTATTCATTTCATTCTTTGAAAGCTCAAAGTTTGTTCTCCTGGACAGTAAGTTGGAGTTCTTGCAACAGTAAAAGCTGGAGTTTTATGGAGGTGTGTAGCTGTTTAGTGTTGGATTTCAACTCACTTCCTCACTGCCTCAGGGAGCACGTGTGCCCCCTTGAGTTACACATAATAAACTCAAACCTGCACAGGTTGACGACTGTTTCAGCTCAATGAAATTATTTTGCTAGTGACTTGAGGTTTAGGAATGAGCTTATCTGCAGCCATAAATCTGTATTGCTCTGTTAGGGAAAATACCATAAATCTGTATTGCTCTGTTCATGTTAGGGAAGGCTTTGATATAAACACATATACGTTTTTATTGTCAGAGTGTTTTTTTCAAAGTATTCCTTTATCTTGGTTTATTGTAGTTTGAAGACAAGCTAAACATTTTTTCTTTGGACTTGTTTAGGATGAGAAGTGACTTTTTAGAGGTTTTGGGCAGATTCCTTTGTGAGTTACAATGATATACAATATAATGTAAACAGTTTTATTTATTGGATATAAAAATTCATCTATAATTGAATGCACACTGGATTATCTTCCTGTTGTAGAGGCAGTAGGGCATAGCACTGTGGAGCTGTACCTGTATATTGCAGGTGACTTGAAAGTAATAGTGCTATCAAATCTGCACACCTGAGCCACCACGATATGATTTCACCCTTAGCAGACTGATCTCACATGCTGGCAATGTGAAAAAGAGCCCTTTGTCTCCAAGGCTCCTTTCTGAATGCAACATAAACTGGTAGCAAATAAAGTAGGCATCTAGCAGCCATCTATCACTAGCTTATATAAAACTAATTGCATGCTGTCACATATTTTTAGTGATGTGGTGTGAAAACTTCATGCTACTTGATCCCATTCTTTCAGCACTTGTGCCCTGGTGATCATGAAACCATTTCAAAATACTTTTTCATGGAGTTTAACGCCAGAAGAAACAAATAAAGGACATACACTGACCTCCTCTCTGTCACAGGTGATTGCATTGCAGTTAGTTATCCTTGTATTGAGTTCAGTGATCCAGGAGAGGCTGTGTCTGCCCCATGCTGGGCACAGCCTGTTCCAGTCAGCTCCAGCAGATCCATCGCAGGTGCAGCCAAGCCCAGCAACCACAGTGGTTGTGACCTGAGGAAAGTCTTCTTAGAAAAGGGCAAAATATTGCTTGGCAGAGAAGGGTGAGGAAAGATGTGAGAGAAACAGCCCTGAAGACAGCAAGGTCCGTGGAAAAGGAGAGAGAAAGGGTGCTACAGGTGCTGGACCACAAGGGCTCTCCAACTCTTGGAGAAGACCACAAATGATGCAGATTGTTCCACTGAAACCCACGAAAGTCCACAGCAGACCAGATATCCATGGCAGATGCCGTGCAGGAGCAGGTGGTTGCACACTTGAAAGAAGTTGCAACCTGTGGAGACCCACCACAGGATCAGGCTCCTGGTGGGAACTGTGGCCTGTGGGGAAGAGCCCACACAGGGAGAAGTTTTCTGGTAAGAATGGTGAACCTGTGAGAGTCCCACACTTCAGCAAGGGAAAAGTGTGTGGAGCAAGGAGCAGCAGAGGGGAGCTGTTATGGACTGACAACAAATCTTATTCCCCAGCCCTCTGCACTGCTGAGGGAGGAGGGATTACGAGAATCAGGAGTGGTAAGTGAAGCTGAGCCTGAGAAAAGGAAAGGAAAATGGCTACAAGTTGTCTGTCAAAAAACAAGACAAAACCAGAAAATTCACCAAAGTTATTCAGATACTATTTAATACAGTGTATTAAATCAATGTTTAGAGAGATCACATTTAGTTTTAAATAATCCAAACAATGTCCTTCCACCATCGCCCCTGAAAGTTGTTTTGAGGTTTTCCTGCCTTTATGAATAGGAAATTCTTAGGGTAAACTGGTCA
This sequence comes from Anomalospiza imberbis, assembly GCF_031753505.1. Lineage (NCBI taxonomy): Eukaryota > Metazoa > Chordata > Aves > Passeriformes > Viduidae > Anomalospiza > Anomalospiza imberbis. The sequence continues at coordinate 33,600,387 of NC_089683.1, read as the reverse complement.
AAGGTCAGCTTTCAGCCGCAAGATTCTGGAAGGTTTTGTAAACTAGACTGAACAGATGTAAGGCTTGTCTTCTACCTGTCAGTGACTAGGTGCAGTGTCTGCTTTTGCCTTTCATTTTTGATTATACCAAAAAGAACCACTTTAAACCACTTAAGCTTCACAGCAGAAGGGTTTTTCTTCCAGATTCTTGATTACTTTTTAGCCTTTTCCCCAACTCTGATATACCCCATGTCCTTCAACAGATCTGATTATTAGGATGAGTCTAGCAGCATCTTACTAATGCTGTGTTTACAGGCAAGAACATGGTGCATCAACATGTATTTCTATATTCTTTTTCATATGTCCAGAAAATTGTAGCAGTTGAGCAGTTTCATCTGTCCCAGCATTGGACGGAGTCATTTATCTAAAGTATAAATCTTTGGTTCGCAGAAGTCTCTAAACTCTTGACTCTGCCTGCATACTTGATTCTCATGCAATCTTGTATTTCTCTGCACTTATTCATATTGTATGGAATGACTCATTCAAAGTGTTACAGAGAAGTGACTTGCATCTCTATAATGATGTGGAGAGAAAATTAAGAGTGTATGGGGAAACTTTTTCCTTTTTTTTTTTTTTTTTTTTTTTTTTTTTTGTGCTGAGCTTCATGAACATCTGCTACTATCCTGGAATGAGTCATAACTTTAAAGCATAATTCTACAGTACATAGTGTAACTTTATTCACTAGATTTAAGTGGGTGTGTGATTCCTGCATAAAATATTTACGCTACTTTCTTTGTACAGAAATGCCTATTTGCCTCAAATTGCACAACTTTTCATTACTAAGCTGATTCTAGAAGTGTTGAGAAGCAAGGGAATGCACCTTTTAAAGAGAAATGAGGAAAGGAGGGGTCCTGCCTTGCTTTTGGGGTGCACCAAGTGCAGGGAGCTGCGGCGGGGGCTGAGGGGCTCTCAGCTCCACGTGCTGCTGCTGTATCTGCAGGCGATGCATGACTCACTCTCACAGGACCAGTGAGTGACTGCCAGAATTAGCATCCAGCCTGCAGTTTTGAAAAGAGCTGGGTCCTCTTTGCTGTGATAGTTTATATTGCATGCTGGGATCCCTTACAAAGTAGTATTTTTATTTGCCTCAGTAAATTATTCATCAACAATGTTTGTTTTTTTCAAGTGCAAAAAAAGCAGAGTTTGTACTTCCTCCCACACTTCTGATAAGAGTATAAAACTTCCTGCACACAAATTAACTGAATCTTGTACAAATGAGGGATGTGTCAGGCTGAGGTTCAAGAAGTACAGCTACTGAAAGAGCTGCATTTGCCTTATTTTGCATTTTACTCCCATTGGCTTACAGAATTTAAAACTCGTTTTACAAGGAATAGCCAAAAGCTAATTCTATTTGTGAAAAAAAAAAAAAAAAAAAAAAAAAATAAAAAAAGGAAGCCAGGCTTATATAAACAGGATACAGCAACCTTCATCTCAGGTGATTTTGATTTTTAGAATATTATTCACTATACTACAGCAGAGTGCCCTTGGGTTTACAACAAGGTACTTTATGGATTTGTTCAAGTGACAAATACCATGGTATGATTTTATCAAGATGATAAAAGAAATATATTTACCTTACTCTGATGTAAATTCAGGTTTGCTTTCTCTGAAAGCTAATTAAACCAACACAAGTATTTGTGCATAATTTTTGTTTCACTCAGATATGATTTTAATATAAATTATATGAAAGTTCTTTCCAGACAATTTCACAATGTGCACTGCAGAGACCTGTCTTGAGTGGCTATGATCTCCTAACCTGCATTTCTGTATGGAACCACTGGTATAACTGTTGCCTTACAATACTGAGCACCAAGATTTCCTAAAAATAGCCAAAACTACATTCAGTCAGAAATTAATGTTGCTATAGGTATTTAGGAACATTGCAGTTCTGTGCCACAATGCACTCTGTGCTAACTCAAAATCCTAATGGATTTTCATATAGAAAGTGTCTATTCTGGCCAATTTTTACAGAGCTAGAGTATTTTTGCAGGCTTTAGAGCCTTGCAACAAAAACAAGCAGAGTCTAAAGAAACAAAAATTGTTCCTTACATTTAAACTCTCTTTCGGGTTTCCAGTCAGTAGAGCTCATGGTCCAGCTATCCTGAAAATATATCATAAATGGGGGAGAGTGGGGAGAGTGGGGAGGGAGGGAAGAAGAAAAAGATGAAAAATAAAAGTTGTGTCGTAATTTTTTTCTTTGTATCACTGGTAATTAAAAAGCAAAATAGATAATTTCTACCTTCTGAAGCCAAGTGTTTGCTATCTAGTTCTTGACTATCTTGCATGTTTTTAATTAATTTTGTGTTTGGATTGGAAGGCTTTTATCCCAAATGTCAACTTTTCCCTTTTGCATTAGCGGATTTTTAATGCTCTGGTGATATTGCCAAGAAAGTTTGACAGAAAAGATTATAAGGTATCCTGAAATGGCCCAGTTCATTAGCCTTTCTGGATGTGAAGTATTCTTTTCCACAGGCAACCTCTAATAAAATAGGCACAGTGTATATGGAAAGATCTGGAAATATCAATTAGAAATACACTAAACAGATTTCAGTTTTTCTAATAAAATACTTTATTTGTTCCACTGGCAGAGACTATAGTTTCCTGCCCAAATTACCTTTATGGCATTCAATCAAAAGAATTTCCCAAAGTCTGTTGTAAAACAGAATAAGTCACCTAGAACTATGTAGAAATTATATGATTTATTCTCCTCCCTTAAATTACTTGCAAATACTTGGTGATCTCTAAAAGGGAAAGAAAGCTGGCAACACTTCAGAGTGTTTCAGGCCACCTTTGTCTTATGCTTTTTTTTTTGTAAATCAAAAATGTAACTATTTACTTGAGCATGCATAAACTTAACCAAGCTTTTATCTATTCTCTGCAATTCAGCAAAGAAAAATTATTTTTTATAAAGATATTTGTAACTATGACAAGATAATTCAAGACCAGGGCTCATAAGCAAAACTGTGTTCAATGAGGCCATTCTCTGCTATGTGCATCTCATAAAATCAAAGAAATTAAAAATATGCTGAACCTTTCCCAAGAAATAATCAGAAAGGAGGGAGCAAGTTTGTGCAATCATCTTCATCAAAGGAAATTTTTCTTTCTACTGTTAAAAAAAAATAAGAAGAAGAAGAATGAAAAATGTGGAATATATTTAACCAAACTCTTCCACAACAAATGAGGAATTGGGAAATTATTTTGTCCCTAAGTGTATACACATTTTAGGCTTGTGTCAAGCATAGACTTGTTAGAGATACACTATATTGCAAATAAATCTACTATTAATCACCCCACATGGGTACTGAGAAACACAGTTTTACTTAGTCCAGTTTGTTTAAAGAAGTTAATTAAAACACACATAACCTTAAATTGCCAGTGTTAGCTTTCTCCAGGGGGGAATCCTTTTCCTGTGTCAGATTTCTCAGCAAGTGGTCAGCAGGGTGCTGGACATCGATCGTCTCCTGCACAAAGGAAGTTGTGTCTGGCAGAGCCTTCTCTGTGAGCACTCCAGGACTTAGAGCTTACTCCTTCTCTCATTCCAAAATAGCCTGAATTTGGGGACCTTCCAGAGCTGCTAAAAAAACATCTGTTTGGGAAGTGGGAAAGCTTGGAAAAGGCTGAAGATGTACTTGCTACAACAGAGAAGGGCAGAAATGAGCTTTTGTAAATAGCTGACTAATGGATTTTTTATTTTTTTGACTGATCCCCTTGTTTTCAAGTCTGCATCATATTGTTTGTCCTCATTTCAAGTTTTTAAATCTTGGAAAGAGGACATTTCACTTATTGCTGATATGAAAAGTGTGGTAATTAACTGTAGAAACTCATGGATATGAAACATCAATGCATACTGCACACAGTTTCTGTGATTTCTATGCATGGAAAAATGCTTGAAGACTAAAAATTATTTTTATGGAAACAATGTCGACACACAAAAAACTGAAAAACTTGTTGGAAGCTGCATTGAATGGTACTGATTCATTTTCACACTTGACTTTATTGTCACTGAATATGTCTGGACATTTATGTTACCCTAATGCTGCACTGAGATGTGTGAAGGCCAATTCTCATTGTATTACTATAAAATGAAATAGTGGCCATAATGATTGCAAATGGATTTTTCAATACATCATTTCTAAATCTATATATGGAAGACATGGATTGTATTCCTGCCACAAGAGCTAAAAAACCCCAAAAAAACCCATGATGATCCAAATTCTTTATTTCGGAAAAAATAAAGAATCATCCTAATCTTGTCATCAATATAAAAATGTTTTTTAGTACCTCTATACAGCATCTCTGCAGACCTTCATAAAACAAACATACTCAACAAAAAAAAATCTTCATCCAGATTCTGAGCTCTTCTGTTCTTAATGGGACAAATTAATTGGATATGTTTTGTAAATACAACAGGGAAAGAAACCTCCCTGATATGTTTGTCAGCTCTGTTGCATAAATATGTTGTGCCTTATGAAAATAATATCATAAGAAATCACACTGAACTTCTAGATGCAGCTCCAGAAAAGGATATCCTTTTAGTTGCATTTCTAAGTTTCTTGCAGATGCCTTAAATACTGTCAGACACCTAAAACAGCACTAGATGTGAGTGCTGAGGTACCTGAATTCCTGCCTCGGGCAGTTGGTCAGCTGCAAGTCTCTTGAGAGCCCACAAATACAACAGAGTTATTGACTTCTGTGGAAGCTTAGGTACTCTAGGTGAAAACAACTATGCTTAGGCGTCTTAACCTGAACTGAATCTTCCATTTGAGAAGGAATTATGTGGATATTTTGCCAAAGAAATCCCAGACTGAATAGATGCTGGTGGGATTTTTTTCATTTTTCTCTACACTTTTCTTGAGTTTGTGTGGTTGGAAAAATTACACCATTCAACAGCAAGCACATTGCAAAACTTTTCAAAAAGACATTTTCAGCAGCTTTCCAGAAAAAAATCAAATCATTAACCAATGAGAGAAGCAACATAGCATGGTCATTGTAAGAACATGTTATTTCATTTTTCTGTTTGCAATTTTGAATGATATTTGCATTTTTGAATCTCTCAAGAGCTGTGTCATCCTTTCTAAAAGCTAGCAGATGCACATGCCTTCTAGGTCAAGATTCTCATGTTTTCCAGGAGCTATGGCATGGCATATGTTGTCATGCCCTGTGACACTGTTTGACAAATTTCTGCTCTATTTATTAGGGAGCCGTTGAATAAATCATGGTACAAGAGAAGCAATGTGAAACTAAGAAAAACTCATTAGCATGGAGGAACCCTAGAACTCCAGTGCTATGAAACAATCAACAGAGCTTATGTAAAGTATTTAGGAAGCTGTCTCTATGGGAGATTCAGGGAATGAGCTTTCATCAAAGAGCAGATGTATGGCTCATCACAGACTTTAAGTGGGAGCCATAAGAAGGTCATTCAAACTGCTAGGGGTAAAGATGGGTTTGCTGTCTCTCAGACCCATCTTCCTCACCCCTAAATTCAGCACCCATGGTGTAATTACAGGCTTTCCCAAACTGCATTATTCAGTTGCCCTGGATCAGCCAGTTAATTCTTTCCTAGGGTCAATGGACAGAAACCTAGAGTTATAGGACACAAACAGTATACATGACATTCTCTGGACACCCCTAGACAAGAAGACAGGTTGGGTTTGCCATGGCTGCACCTAGAGGGTGTATACTTACTGCATGGTACCCAGTGCTCCTTTTCCATGAGTCTGTTTCCACACAGACACCCTTCACTGGCACTGTCATGCCCCTCTGCCAAAAAAAGGCTTTGTAGCCACAGACGTTTTAGTGCAACTGCAGCTCCTGCACGTAACGCCAGGCCAAGGAAGTCTGACAGACAGACCTCCTCCTGGACACAGAAAGCACATTCATTTCCCCTTTTCAAGCTGGTTTTCTTTCTCTCCCTTACTCCTTCCCAAACAAATTGCAATCTCTATATCCTCACAGTTGTCTCTGGCCCCTCACCATCTCTTTAACAGATTGTTGCAGCCATCGTCTGCCTGTATTTTGAAATATATGGGTCTCTCACTTCTTCCACATCACTGGCTCCAGCACATGGCTTCTGCTAAACCTAATATTTGGAATATCATAGGTTCTTGAGTGAATTAATCAGTGCAAAAGAATAAAACAGGCTAGTCTCCATTCAAGAATACAATGGAGGAAACATAACTTCCCAAAACTGGACTACGGTCTCTAGCCCACAGTCAGAAAACAGGAGGGTGCCAGGAAGCACTCTCTCAATCACCCAAGGACTCATCACAAAATGCAGGACTATTTGTGCTTTTCACAGATAAAGAGTTAGAAGAAACACACTAAACTGAGAAGGAAGAGGTGAAATGATAATTTAGAGGGGGAAGATCTGCAGAGGGGCAGAACTGCTTCTGTGTGAACTTTACACAGAACTGCTTCTGTGTGAACTTTACCTTCAAAACAATGTGTCACTAAGTACAAAAAGTCACTCTCGTCAGGTGATAAAAACTTCAAAATTTCTAGAAGCATGAATCTAGTTTTGCTCACTTCTGCATGAAGTGAGCAATGTACAAATACAATTTTTTAATGAAAGTATAGCACAGTTCTACATGCAACACAGTTTTGGGCTGCTGTTAATCTTTAGGGATATAAAAGTGAAATTTATGTGTTTTCCCATAAAGAAATTGCCACAGAAATACTGAACACTTCAGCAGCTGGATTAGGACACAATGAGCAGTGTATCCACATTGCAAAAAGAGAGGATATCACCTTCCAATAATATTTACATAAAATCCCTTAACATCTTTAACTAAAAGCTGAGAAAATACTACCTGAGATTTTCTAGTGCCATTTTTAAGAGCAATTTTATTTAGCTTTATTTATGTTCATGTTAATTTTGGATTTTTTTTTTTTTGACAATATGGAAGTGATTGCATTTCATGTTCATGGAAAATGGATTTCAAAGTAATTTCAAAAGCCACATTTAAATGTAAGGTTAGAAGGCATTGAGACTGGAAGTCTGTGCATATTTGTGTAATCAGGGAACAGGACAAATACCTTATGTCTTATCAGCACTGCCATGTAATTTAAGCAGCATCATTTCAGTTTGTAACGTTATGGTCCATCAGTAGAGCAACATAGCAGGGATCATAACAGAATAGACTTGAATTACAGATAATTTAGAGAGAAATCTGTTCACATAAAACAAAGCTAGATTTTTTAGACACTGTTAATCTTAAAAATTATTCATTTGCTTCTTCTGAGAATGGAATATGATCAAATCCAGCTATACTTCCATGTGCAATATAAATATCTATAAACATTGAGTTAAATGTCAGCTAGAAGGAATCCCTCTTGCATTAAACTGAAATAGAAGCTTGATATAAACACTTGTTTAAACCAGTTTATTTTTAATAAGACAAAACCTTAAATCTGGACTGACATCTCAGATTTAGGCAGGGGATTTCTGCAAATCCAAATGTTAGTTCAATGCCATAGTCATTTCTATTTGGCACCAGACCAGCTCTTGTGTCTACTATTTTTGAAATCACAGGCAAAACCACAGGCAACTGGATCTCTCCTAGGAAAGAACTGGATAAACAGCAAAAAGAGTATAATATTCTTCCATCTTTTAGTCACAAAAAGAATGTTATTTTAATTTCTGCTCTCCTCATTTTCACTGTTCAATAGTTACAGTACTTGAAAGAAAAATAAATGAAATATATGTTTTTAATACTTAGATATAGTGCTGTTCTAAATACTCAACATATTTTAACAATATCAGAATTGTTGATAAAAAGCCAAATAAAGCAGCCTCCCTCTTCTCTCTTTTCAAGATGAAGAAAATACTCTTTCAAAGAGGGTAATATTGGGAAGAATCCCTCATTAAACCAGTGTCAGAGGCAAATTCTGAGACAATTGGAGTTGAAAATGTAGCTAACAGGGACACACTTGTCATTGTATCCTAAACTGTTTTTCACTGAATTATCTCTTTTCCCAATCACTGTTTTTAATCCAAAGTGTGTTAGCACTCTTTTTAAAACTAATTATGGTCCTCATATCTTTCAGCTCTGCTCAATGAATAAAATATCTTCTAGGAGTATGAATGACTGAGTAAACTGTATTTAGTCTGGTAAAGAGAGAGCTGGGGTGGTGGGGGATGGATAGAACTCTCCAAAATTATGATAACATAAGCAGAGTGGATAGGGCTTGACTATTCCTTCCGTTTTGCAATAGAAAAAAAATACAGGATAGGAAAGAAAATAAGAAGTGAGATTCAAGGGGAAAAAAATGTCTGACACCAGACACTTGGCAATAAGAACTCTTTGCCAAAGGATGCTGTGGGTGCAAAGTTTATGGACAGCTAAGGACAGTCTGAAGAAACAGATGGAAAAGATATTCACTGATGGTCACTGAAGCCCTGAAAACCACATATAGCTCAGGAAATTCACAGAACCAAAAATAACTGAAATTTAGGAGAGAACTATTCGGTACTTTTCTTTACCCTCCACTTGCACGGCTGGAGTCTGCTGCTGGAGATATGTACTGAGCTACCTGTACAGTTACTGATGTGGCATGGGCCTGTTAATTTTCTCTATGAATAATGGTATGTTTATTAATAATGAGTGGCTTTATTTATTTTCTCAACAACATTTTTTAAACTTATTTTTTGCAGATTAAAAAAAAAAAAACAAAAACCCTAGATTTCAAAGTATTCATTTGGATGTGAAATTATATTTAAAACATGTAATAAAAAAAATCTGAAGAACTAGGGTCCAGAAATTTTTTAATGAATATATGAAATAATGAATATATGAAATTATATTTAAAACATGTAATTAAAAAAATCTGAAGAACTAGGGTCCAGAAATTTTTTTTAATGAATATATGAATGAATAAATTTGTTTACATTAACTGCTTCTTCAAATCTAACCAGTGAACAAAGTAAATTTTACAAGGTGAAGCAGAATAATCCTGTGTTTTGAATAGATTCTGAAGTCAGATTCTTAAGGGACTATGCTGGTTTTAAGACCATCACAGAAATTAAACTCCAACAAGCCACTCCCCTTCCCATCCCTTCCAGTAAGGGAGGGACAATAACTGAGAGATTATGAGTTGAAATAACAATGTCCTAAAAGCACAGAGCAGTGGAACAAAATGCACACAATAACAACAGGAATATTAATAGTAAAGCATACAAAAGAGAAGGTATTTTACCAACAGAATGGTATTCACCAGTGGGAGCAAAAACAAACACTTCCTGAAGGTTGCATCCACGTGGTCTCCAGACAAAGGCAATATGGTGGCTGTTCCTCTACCTACACCACCTGGTATTGAGAAAATTGAGAACTTCCAGTTCTGGCACTCCTTGTTTCCTGACGAATCCCCGTCCCCAACAATGATGTACATGGTATGGAACAAACAACTTCATCACACTCACCAAGCACTAAAACTTCCACCCCCTTTCCCAGCAACCAGGACAGAGACTTATTTCCATTGATCCACTGAAACGAGAAAGCCTATGCAAACATTAATGCCTATCACATAGTGAAAATCAGAAATAAACTGCTTGGGTTTTGAAAGTGAAAAACTGACCTCCAAAGAATCTCCAGTATTAATAACGCCTGAAAAGTACCTTCAATGAGTATCACCAAATGCAGATGGATAAAAATAATACTTGACGCTTTCTAAACGTCAAATATGAGAGAGGTCATGCCCAAATATCTGTATCTAACTTTTCATCAATCTTCTGTATTGGATCACATGGCTTGATCACATATGAAGACCCATAGGGTGTCCAAATGAGGAATGGTCTTTTTGACCTCTCTCAAGCTGCTGCTGTTCACAATGATTCATTAACTTGAAAAGCTATTGACGTCTCTCTGCCTGGTGTTTCCATTGCTGGTGCTAAAGCACATTAAAATAAAGTTGCTTTGTTTTGATGTCTGACTATTAAAGTCTCACTGAGACTTAGACCTGATTAATCTGTCAATGAATGTCAAGCTGGCATGATTATAAATAGCCTCAGACCAATGATTTAAACGCTAAATTATATTTAGATACATCACAGAAAAAAGCAAATTTCCCCTGGTAAATCAGAGCTAAACTTGTCAAGAGGTCAGATTCCTTCTTATCAAATCATGTCCTCCTTTTTTTTGCTTTTCAAATGCATAGACTGCTCCTACATATACATCTGCCACCATGCCATCACCTTTGTGCCTTACACACTCAGGATTGTCCTTCACTTTCTGTAGTCTAGACTGGGTAACATAGACTCTTGGAAAGAGCAGACATTTCTCTGTTGTTCAGGTGTTCATGTCTTCAAATGGATGCAATAATGATCCTACTTTATATGAAAATGATCCCACCTTTCCAATGATAAATGATGTGCTTATTCGCAGATCTACATGTAACTGTTTCTATATGTATTAGAAACTGTGCTGTAGTCCCTGATCTTTTATCATTGCTACAGTCTGCTCACATCTCCTCTATATTATCCACTAGGTATGCACCTTTCTCAATATATATTTTTGGAACTTATTGGATTTGACATTTACAACAAAGTGTTAGTGTTCCATGAAGGAAATGCCCAAAAGCAGGACTTGGGCAGTATTTAGTGATCTGAATCTCAAACCACTATTACAAAAACTTCTACTCAGGCAGTGATTCTACTAACTATGCCAGCCCTTTAGATGCATACACTTTAGATGCTCTCCTTCCCTTTGAGACTGAGTTCTTATCTCATACCCATGCTCAGATCTACCAAAATGTGAGCTGCCTAGAACTTACCTCCTTAGCCAGTCACTATTCAAAGACCAGGCCTCCTTTTGCATGAGTGGGACCTCATCTCATAGGGGCAGACCCTAAAATTCCATGAGGAGCTCTTCTTTGTTTTGCAATAGGACTTCTGGAGGAGGAGATTGGTGGGTGTGAAACAACTTAATATTTTAGCTTAGGAATTAGAGTACCCATACAGTAAAAATCTTTTCTTTGCCTGGTAGGATTCAGATCCCCATGCCTTAAGTCATTATTTTGTAGATAGAGCACTATCAGGGTTGTTCCTGTAAAAGCTGGTGCACTCTGAAGATCAGATGTCTGATAAATAGAGAGGACTGTTGAAATCAGTGGTTGCAGCCATTTCTTTGAGAAGGTATGTGGATTTCTGATCTTTGTTCTCATTGCTCTTTTAGTCCTACATTTCAAAACTGCCTAATATAAAATACATTAAAAGCCTTAAATTCTAAAACCAGGATCTGACTTGCCTTTGCAGCCTTGATGCCCCATGCTGCATTGTATCTTTTTAGCCCAATCAGTCTTGAAGGTAGTCAGAACTACCTTCTTATTAATTCAGCTTGAGGAAAAGGCATCATTTCTGGAGATAAAAGGAGTGAATTCTTCTACACCCTGTTAGCAGTGATGTAGTTGTCTCAATGTTTGAGGTGTCTGAAATCTCTCTGCTTTCCAAGGGTGTTAAGTTCAAAGCAGATGTGGGAGAATGTCACAGATGCACATATCTGAAAAAGGTCAGTGTCCCTCTTCTTGATGAATCTCCCAAAGCTTTCCCCATGTCTTTATTTCTGTTTCCATCTACTCCTACCTCAGGAATCAAGATCCTAAATGGAAAAAGGATGCCTGCTCTTTTGGGGCAGGCAGGTGGTGGCCGTCCACTCCTGCAGCCTACAGCCCTGTGTCCCCAGGAGGTGCCAGCACCTCCCCACAGCCCTCAGTGAGATACTTGATCCATATTTGACCACAGCACCAGTACCTGGGTTCCTCATTGGACGATTTCAGAAAGCTTTCTGCTCAAGATGATGATGTCTTAAATGTCTCCAGCGCTCTCTCTGGAGCTGAATCTTCCCAAGTGAGCATTATTTTGCTTTTAAACTTTTTCTGTATGTTCACTGGAATTGTGCACAGAACCAAAATAATGCTAACTATATGGGACAGATTTTTAGATTTATATCATATTTTGTTTCTACTCCTAAGAGGCTTGAAGCATGCTTGTAACCACAATGAGTGGTTTACCTCATTGACTAAAGAAAGAGAGCCAGAAAAAACTTCAAGTCTGATGTTAAGATTGAAGATGCATTTTAGTCTGTCTTATTCCAACTGAGTAAGAACTCAGAGGAGAGAAACCACAAACATGTAACCAGAAGCATCACAAAAAGTCTCATCTGAGGTACTGGTTACAGTCGTAAATCCTATTGTCCACAAATGGCCTTTCCTGTTGCATTGTGGCTGATGAGCAGCTTATCCATTTGATATATTATGATCAGGTGCAAGATGGCTTTAACTTACATTGCAAACATTTGGTTGTTGTTAGCACTGAATAAAAATAAAAACACAAGGCACACTATACCATCCCTGCAACCATGGGTTTATTCCATTAGGGTCAGGGATAAGTTCCATTACACCAACAGATCATTCAGTTTAAGCTGATTGCACTGTAATACATAGCTGTAAATACATATTAAAAAAAAAAATTAAAAAAAAAAAAAAAAACAAAAATAGCATTCCAAAAGGTACAGTCTCTTAAACACATCCCAAAGGCAGAAATTCATCTTTCCTTTGGCAATATCATCTGATGGCTAGCTGATCTCCACTGTCAAGCTGAAATGACAAAGTAAATTTGTTCGTTTGTGCACAGTTTTTATTAATGACAGCAGAGTCCAGCAGAAACTACTGCAGGATACATTCAAAGAATTATGAAGAGATACAAAATTCAAGGCCCACATTCCACTTCTGATCTTCACCATTAAAACTTACTACAGGAATTACCTTGATAAAATTAGAAATGACATGTAAAAATTAAAAAAGAAGAACCAAAACCCAGCTCTGAGCTGAATGTCACATGTGGTGTTTACTATCTTATTAATGATATTTCCTCAATTTTTTTGGAAGACTAATTGGGAGAGAACTTAGAGCCTTCAGAGCCACTTGTAAAACAAGTCAAATATATTTAGGATTATATACATTCTAAAGAGCATATAATCTATTAGTTATGCATTTCAGTTTCTTATGCTTAATCTTTGATATTCCTACACAATTATAAATATTGAAACATTCATTTATGTAAATAGATAAATATCATTCCTACGATTGTCCTCTCTTGAGGTGCCTACTATAAGGGCTACATTAAAATACTTTCAAGGCTACATCTTTGAAAGAGCAACACATTATATGAACTGACATCTAGGTCAAAGCCAACAGAACATTTTTACAAAGAAAACAAACCAATCACTTCAATCACTGAAAAGGGAAGGAGCAGACCTAAGTATCTGGCCTGCATAGGGAACTGACTGGAACTGCATTGTATTACATCACATATTGCAGTGTTAGGAAGGGAAAAGATGCCTACAAAGTCTTCTCCCATTATGGGCCTCCTCACTTGTGCAAGAAGGGGAGCTGCATGTAGATGGAAGTAAGGAAACAAAGAAGTTTTTTCCTTCCAAAAATACATTCTGCAAGAAAATACCAGCTTAGGTCCTGTGAATTTAAGTCTCATTGAGGAAAATCACACTATTATTTCTGTTTACCCTAACTCATCACCATATTCGACACACTGAGTCAGATCCCCAATCTGCATAAATCAGAGAAAGTCAATGTTCTATTGATTCACACAAGCTTACTTTCTAATCCAGTGGTATTTCAGACCATATAACTATGATTTAAAATGGAGCATAATCTGTTACATATTCCTAAAAGAAAAAAAAGTCAAGGCAATACAATGAATCAGAGTAAACTGAAATATGTGTAACCACATAACCACACTAGCCAAAAGTAGCACTTCATTATTGCAGTTGGCATTACATTTATTGAGTTTGTTCTTTTTCCTGTTTCTTTTAAAACTTTGCAATGATATGACAATAAGGTTCTTTTGGAGAATAAGGCATGCAGAGAACACAGGCCTTCCCACATGTTCCAGTCTGGAACACAACACATTTTGATACAAAAACCCTAGCTGCAAAATTTGAGGGAAGTAGAGCAAAGACTTCTGAATTTTTTCCCCTTGTGTCTCTTTCTGTCAAAACAAATCCAAAACTATAAAAATTTTTAATGCTTTGAAATACTTACAGCTGTGTATAATTAGTCCATTTGGGTTTAATACAGTCTCTTTCCTTAGTTCCAAGCTTTTTGATATTCAAGTTAAAGAAACATTCTGTTTAAAAATATTAGTTTTACTGAGAAAGCTGGTTAAAATGTACATGTGAAATTAAGTACCAAAATATGGATCAGTTCAGGAGAATGTGTCCAAATAATAGCAGGGAAATTATTTACTAAATGGAAAGCAAAAGTTGTCAATTTTCCCCAAGCTATATTATCCCTTGTTACTTTGTAATGTGTTTGACCCAAAAATGCAATCATAAGCTGTTAAAAATATAGAAACCTGTAGATATTCCATGAAATAGTCCATTATCATGGGGTAACTTTTATCTGTCACACTGAGCCTGTGTTAAAAACTCACACCGCAAATAATGGAATAATTTCATATTGTGAGGGTCCAATTTTCTGAAGGCTAAATGGAATACGGCACACTATATAAAGCAAGAAATTGTATTAGGCCAAGGCTCTGCAGGTAGCACTATGAAAGATAAAGGAAAAGAACTAATGATCTAATAAAAGAAACTTTGGAGCAGAGTAATGAAGTGAATGGTATCAAACCGAGATACCAGGTGGAATTTATCCAAAAAATCAGGAAAAGACCTTGTATGTGGCACTGGTGAACTAGTAACCACAGCATGTAACCTATAGCTTAAATCACTAGAAGAATCAAAGCAGCAACAGTGGCAACAATTCTTTAAAAAACTTCAGGTATGATCCTGGAAATTATGAGCCAGGCCAGCCTGATATATAAGTTAGGTAAACTGCTAAAAATAATTACAAACCAATAAATAATAGCAATAGTAGCTCATTAGATCTATTCAGTCTTTAATCTCTAGAAGAAAATAATAGCTAATAGGACATCTTTAAAGAAGCCAAAAGAAAAACTCTGTTGATAAAACCCGTTGGATAACATGAAATTTTCTGTAAGGACTTTCATTAAACTATTAAAAATATGCAGCTTCCATTGGATAAGAACTAAAGTGAGTCCAAAATTAAAAAATAGATTGGGAACAAGTAATTTCATAGTGCAGGCAAATTTGCAGAGGTATCTGTGGTGATACTACTTGTGGGTATAGTGAGGTGCAAATACTGCTGGTGAATCACAGTTAGTTGGGGGAATCAAACCTGAAGCATTTTGCAAAACACTGAAAAATGTACAGTATTACAGATCTATATGACAAATGGCAGATGAAATTCACTGTTGGTGTACGTGGAGTCATGGATAAAGGAGAAAAGTCACCTCAGACTACATACACATTAATGGGCTCTCATTCAACAGCTCTAGTCAGCAAAAGTATCTTTGAGACACCATCAACTGCTCTCTGAACATCCTGGCTCAGCAGTGATCAGAAAGGTAAAAAGAAAAGTGGCATTAGTGGGGAGGAATTAAGAATAAAGCAGAGGATGCTAGCTTCACTCTGCATATCCGTGTCTGGCCAGCCTCTGAGCAATGCATGCAGTTATAATGGTCCAGTTTCAAAAGGGGTCTAACACAATAGAAAAAAATTTAAATGGTGACAATAAAGCAATGGAGAAATAAAGCAATTCCTGTACAAAGAGATAAAACTGAGATTAGTACTCAGACTGGAAAAGCAACAATTTGGAGCAGAGGACTGTAATGCAGTCACAAAGGGAAGGAAGGCAGGTGACAGGGGAATCATGATTAATTATTTCTGATGGTCACATCTGGCCACTGAGATTGTTGTGTAGTAAGAGAAAGGGGGAACAAAAGAAATGGAAAGAATGGATGGTGGATGTTACTTAGTCCTGTCCCAGATTTTATTCTCCTTCCCTGATGGAGTCTATGTTGCAGGCTAGATTGATCTTTGGTGTGATCTGAGCAGGCAGTACTTACGGCCTTATGTTCCATGTGCTTCAGCACTTCCAGAAAGTAGCTGGATATAGTGATAAAGAAGAATATGTAAATCTGCTTTCAGAAAAGACTGGAAACAAACAGGTTAAATTCTGTTGCAGCTTTCATTTTTAAACAGAACCTTTCCTTGTCACAGAATTATTTATTCAACAGTACAGTTTGTCACATTGCTTTTTTCCTATATTGTACATGTGAATGTAATTTTCACCCTCAGTGCATTTATAATATAATTTTTCTAATGAATATTTTTGTGTATTTGACTAATAGTGTTCCATCTTCTGTCTTAAAAATTATGTCAAGATAATTAAAATACCAAAATGGAAAACTACAATTGGATTGTTTGTCTTCTGTCCTAAAAATGAAATATCCATTCCACTACATGATAATTTCCACAAAATAAATTTACTGTGTTTTATATTCCCACAGTATTACTATTGCAATCTTAAATTCTATTAGTTCAGTTAATGTCATGCATTCTTCGAACTGTAAATTATTGTCACATTTTGCAGTTATATCACACCACTCTCTGCGAAAGCACTTTTCTAACATGGGCCAAAACTATTCCTACCCCTAAAAAGGATCACCAGTGGACTATATAATCTTAAGGAGAGCCAATGTTAAGAGCCACCATTTTCAATGACATGCCAAAAAGACCTATTTGGACATCACTGTGCCTCCAACTGAAAACATTCCTCTAAACCTGTGTGACCAAGATGTTCCAAAGGATTTATCCTGAACTTTGAATATATAAGAACAACAGTAATTGAGTGGCTCCAGTAGATGCAAACATGCACCCCATGCTAGGCTGCAGAATCCTACCAACAGCATTGAAATTTGGAAAATTTCTCTATTTGCATTGGAATATGCTTTCAGGTACAACCATAAACAAATAGAGCAACTTAGAAATGTCCCTGGAATTGGCTGTCATCTTGCAACATATTTAAGCATGAGCTAAATTTTATAACGCAAATAATCCCCTTTATAAAAAAGACAATGCATGTATACAATACGAGATTCATGCTTGCATGCTTTGATGTTCTGGAACATCACCAAGATAGCAGTTAGTGGAACTACGTATGATTTTAGGTAAAAGGGTTGTATTTAAGTCAGTAATTAAATTAATTGCTGGACAAAAATATTAACTGTGGTGTTTTGCCTCCATATTATATCATGCATTCTAACTAAACATTGGAAAAGTGTGGAAAACCATGATAGTGGGTGGTAGATGTGCATTACTCTCTTAAACATGCGAGTGGAACTGCTATTCTGTTGACCCTTTCAAGGAGACACAGACTGGCTTGTGCCTTTGCCTTGAGTAGGGTAACAAAAATCTTAATGCAACTAACACTGCAAGTGGAAAATATTTTCCACATGTTTGAAATGAGGTAGAATAATAAAATCAACATTTCTCTAAATGCCTCAGCAGAACTCCTGCTGTGGGACACTATAATCTGGTGACATAGTTCATTTTGACCATCGTCTCTTAATTAAATGCTCATAATAATGGTCAAAGCAAGTGACAGTAAAATTTATTCATCACTAGACAAAAGCATAACTAGAGGTGTTGTGCCCGACGGTATATAATACATGGGCTTAGCTTTTGTCAGTTTTGTTTCCCTTTGTCATTTTCAGTATTAAAGAACAATAAAATCCAATAATGTGTTCTTCCTTCTTAGCACTTTCACTGCAGGAAAAGCACAATTCCTGAATAACATTTTCAAGCAAGTGAGCTTGCCTCAGAAAAGAAAGAAATAAAAGTCTTAAATCAATAAGGTTATAAAAGTAAATTTAATCCATTCTTAATGGCCCATGGACATGGTTCACTGAGGGTTCTGCCAGCAATTTTCTGCTGTTCCTTTGGAAAAAGAAAGGTAATTAATGAAACAAGTTGAAACTTGTTGTGTAATCCTCTCTTGAAAGTTGTATTTGTACATTTTTCAATAAGAATCAGCAGCTGATTAAAAATGTACATGTCTGAATGCTTAACACTGTTGGAACAGAAACTGCTGCTGGATATTAGGTTTATTAATACTGCATTAGACTTTTTCTTTCTTTTTCTTTTTTCTCTCCCGTTCATGATAGAACATGATCTGCTTTCAGTGACGACACCCCTGGATAAACTAAAGTTCATTAGAAAACAAATGTATATCAGTGAAATCTATTGAATGTAATTAGAGACCGAGAGTTTACATCTAGTTTGGATCCAAGTTTTCAGAGAATAGAAATCTCTCTCCTGGGAGACATGGGCATGAACCCTTTGATCCAAGGAAACAACAGATGCCAGAGATACCACTTCAGTTGCAGGTGTGTTGGTTGAGAAATCACAGTAGCTCAATATATGCCCACTGTCCCCTCCCAGGTTGCCCACAGACTTGTAGGAAATAGCAGCCCCTCTGCCTCCTCCACTCCTCCACTCATGGGGAGGAGGAGACACACCTGGAAGTGCAGGCAAGCACTGAGTGCAAAGGTGAGACCTGTGCTTCTGGCATCTCTGCTTCTCATCCTACTGCCTGGCTAAGCCAGGCCTTGGCATTCCCCTCTCTCCTGTCACACTTAAAACAAAAGAGCAACACCTGCTTGGATTTTCTGAAAGAAATATGGCATTATATATCCACAGCAGACAAGCACAGCTTCTTGATTCAAAAGGACCAGACCTGTCACCAATATCTCTTGAATAATATTTTTAAGCCTTGGAGTAGAGAAAGAGTTGAATATATGCAGGATCTGAGTCCCTTTCATGTCTCTAATCTAATGTTGTAATTAAGCCCCTTGGGAGCCAGAGAGCTGTGCTAGTAGCTCTATTGGGAGCTACTGGGAGCTATGTACATTTTGTTTGCTTGTTAAATTAAATAAATGCAATGCCAGCAAAAAGAGGCATTATTTCAGTAATGTTTTCCTTTGCAGCTCACTGTCTTAAACATTCTTAAAATGAGAAAATTGATGTTGACAGAGCTATGGCAGGAACATTTTAAAAGGACAGAAATGCAAACCCAGGTTTAGAATTAACATATATTACTCAAGCTGACTTTTTTCCACCTATTCTAGTGCTAGGAGGTACTTGTTTCTAGCACCAGCTGCCTTGTCAAAGGCTTCTGCAAGATTCTTCTCTCTGATCCATTCAGCTTCCTTCTTAGAAAAATTCAGTTCTTGATTTCCACAATGCACTGTTTTATTTTACATAATTCAGAAATCCCTTCCAAAGTACTTGTAACTGTTGATCATCTGTGAAGATTCATATATTCCAGGTCATCATTAAATCTTGTACTGACAGTTTCTGGAAACTTGAAAAAGCCAAAAACTCAGCAGGGATTTTTTCCCTCTGCCCTCCTGCTCCCAGAACCTACTCACTCTGCACTAGAATAATTTCCTTCCTTCTTTTCATGACTTAAACATAAGTGCCATGGATACATAAACCTCTCTGTCAATGCTGTTATAAGCAGTAGCACAATATTGACAAGGAGAGACTTAGAATTGATTTAGGGATTGGTTTTGCAGCTGCACAAGTCTGAAACTACCACAGCCTTCAAGAGTAATTCTCAAGAGGGAGTGGCTTCAAATTCAGGCCCAAAGAAAGCAGTAGCACATTGACAGCTCAGCCATGCAGCCAGATTCTCCCTCCTCCCCATGACCTGACCTGACCCTGCTCCGGGATCCAGGCAGAAGAAACAAATGGTGGCTGGATGGAGAATTACTGGAGATGGAGTTTGTCAGCCACCTCCCTATGACACCAGCACCACCACAGACTGTAAGGACCGAACCAAAGACTGAAGAGACAGCTGGACAAAACTGCAATGGAATAAACTTTTACTCCAACTTTGGTAATTATGAGGCATTAGAAATTTAGGTCATGTCCTTTTTCTTTTTCTCACCTCCAATCATTCCTTGTTCGCCTCTTTCTGCAGTTATTTTATAGTTCAGTTTGAAGCAAACCTTAAGATTATGGAATGTACAAATTTCAAAGGGCATCAAATATAAGACTAATTAACGAAAACACAACAAATGTACTGAGAATTCATAGAGTGTGACCCCTTTAAGTTTTTTTATTCATGTATTGCAAACACGATGTATTAATTTCAGGGCTTGGACAGACAGGGACTCATGTTAGAAAAAGCTCTGTATTTTTGCTGAGTTTAGATTCTGTTATGACTCCAGAGCTGATACTGGTAATGTATAGGACTGTCACAATTCAGATAAAGCATTGGAAAATTCATCATGCACCATTTTTGGCTCACAAAATTGACCTTGGGGTTTTTTTTGAAACATTAATAGAGCTCTGCAATGAAACACAGAGCTGTGCTTCAGACATGCCAGGACATGGTGTGTTAAGGACAGTGGTGCTTGTTTAAGATCTGGTGTGAAACTTCAACCCAGAGATTTACTCATTGTCTTCCACAAGATTGATAAGTTTCAACATTCTGTCAGCTCTCTATGTTCATCCCTGTGCTGAAAGCTGCAACTTAACTCCCAGCAAGCACATCCTCCCTAAAGTATATCAAGACATCCTCAAATATTTCAATCTGGATTTTCTCCTCTTAGCTGTACTCCTTAATAGGAATAAAGAATGTTAAAAAGCACTGATCAAAAGCAGAAAGTCCTCTGTAAACCCAGTATTACTGTCTTCTCTAGACCCCTTCATGAAGAGAATATGATTTCTGCCAGTATGACCTCTTAAGAGAACTCCATAGCACTACCCTGTAATAGGGTAGTTTATTTTTAGGAAGACTGTACATGTAATAGGACTACTTTGCTGTGTGTCATAGATCTTCAGGAAGCAAAACAAAAAAAAAGTCTTCCAGGGAAAATACCCTGGGTTATTGCAGCAAGATAGATATAATAATGATAAATTAAATACATGGTTGAAAAATGTAGCTGATAATCAACTGGTTTCGAGTATTTTTTAAAAAATATTTCTGTGATCAAATTTCAGCTTATCAGTTGCGAATAAACTGTCTGTAATTTTTTCACATTCACCTGAACTGTTCTGTTGGTCACTCAAAATCCACAGAGCTTCACAGATTTACATCTGCTGAGAATTGAGCAGATTGTTTTATTTGAGTTTCCTGACAGATGGCCTAAAATCTCTCTTTTAATAAATAAACTACTTCCACTTTTGGCTAGAACTAATTTATTTTTCTCATGAAGTAAATTTGATTTTCAGATTAAGCAATGCTTGCTCACAAGCTTAACTTCACAAGCATTCACACAAATATTTTTATGAAAGTTCTTCAAAAGAAAAGATGTTTATATCAAAGAATGGTCAAAGTGGCGATTTCCAAAGTAACTTTTCAACCAACCATAAGTAATGTTCTTACTGTACACAAATTTCAATCCCCTCTGTGCTCAGCTGGTGGCTTTCCATGGACTTCAGGGGGAACTGAAGTGGATTATATGAGTCTAGTCACAACAAACACTGTAAAAATCTCAGGAGATCATGTACTTTTTTTCTTGAGGGCTTTTGTCTAAGTCTTTACCTCCTAATCTCTCAGTTTTTTATATATCATGTACCTGAATTGCCAGTGGGTTGCAGCTCACCTCTGGGGCAGCTGTTTTTCCTTTGCATCAGATAATTCCATACCCAGATATTGGAATTTGAATTTGCCTAGCTGTAGCCACCCTAGCACAGTTGGGTCTTTCAACCTATCTGTGGAGGAGGAAAAGCAAGGGGCTCCCAGAAAGGATTTCACCACCAGCTCCCTGGCACCCATCTGCAGCCTCCAGGTGCTGGCTTTCCACGCTGCCTCCAGGCCTCCCATACCTCCCCTCCTGCCCACCCACTCACCCCAGCCTCGTGAAATGACTCCAAGCTGGTTTTTCCTGCTTTAAGCAATGGCACTTTCCTACCATCCCAGACAGAAGTTCTGCACTAAGCAGGTCTCTGGAGCCTGGTGTGGCTCCTACAGGCCATACAGTGCCCGTCCCCAGGCACGGAGCTGTGGTCACAATGCCCTGACACGGCCAGTGGCCAGCACCTCACTGCAAACGCACATGTTCCTTCCCTTGCCTCGGTGGCAGCAGAGGAGCTGAGATGAACACCAGCCATTTTTTAGGCCGTTTTTTGAGGATTGACTTGTCACCTGAAATTGTGATCAGTACCAGCTGTCATCCTGTGCAATGCAGAAAGAATTTCCTCCCATTCAGCCGAGTGATGCATGTCAATATGTTTTTAACAGTAGTCTGTTTCACATTAAATATTCAAAGAGGTGTAAAGCTGAAAGGAATGAATAAAGACAGGAAAGCACTGTACTTATAGGACTTAATATGTCTTTAATTGAACAAAGTATGTAAGACAACACTTTTTTACTGTCGCAAATTAATTATTTACTGTTATTTACACAGGTTAACTATAATTAAATTACGTCTGTTTTGAAATATTATTTTTTTCTGTAGCAGGTCTTAATTTAATGCTGTTTTAATTTAAAACTGCTTTAATGCAATAGAAAACAAGCTGGCATGACAAATAAAGAGCTAATGTGCAGATATGATTCATTTGCTCATAAATCAGTTAATCTCTTTTAATGGAACTCCTTTAAATAATGCCTTTTTTCAATCAGCTGTATTTCTGCTCTTTATACGCCTGTTGTTAAGGAACCAGCATTTTCCCAGTGACGCACCAATACTGGCAGGAAGCACATCCTAAGTGTATTTTGTGACTCATTTCAATTTGCTCTTTGGTGCATTCACAGTTTGCTCATTAAGATCAGCATTGGTGGCTAATGGATACTCAGTAGGAAGTTGGGTTTTTTCATGAATGTTTAATGGTGCAACAGAAGTGAAGGTGAGGAAGGATTTCACGGGTGACAAAGTGAGCTTGTGGCTGGACAGCGGGCCATGACCCAGTGGATGAGCATCACTGCTTCCCATGCCAGGAGCCCCACCACGGCTGGGTCCTGCCACGCTCCCCACCTCTCACCTGTACACAGCTCATGTGCCTCACCAGCAAAGAAAGGAGAATGATCTCTAGACTGAGGGAAAGTTATACCTTTATACACTGATTCTTTTCATTGCTTCGCAACTGAGCTCTCTGAATATCATGGTTGTTATAAACCTGAGTACAGAACACACTTGGCTCAGTAATTTTGCTATACTGTGCTTGGTTCATTTCTTTCTTAGCTTTTTTTTAAAAGACACTGGAAGAGACACTATTTTTGTATCGCCTGTTCACATTTTTTGCCCAGGTCTTCTCTTTCTGTTTGAGACAAAAAGCAGAAAAAAAAAATCATTCTCTTCCTCCCATACACACAAAAAAAAAATCATCTGAAGGTGTAGCTCATTCTTTGTCAAGAATTCCCCTTAGGTGAACTGGTCATAGTGTTCAGCGATGAATGGGTTCAGGTTTCTGACAGATTCTAGCTCTTGAAAAGCCTCTTAAAGGCAAACATTTTTTCAGTCTTTCTTCAGCTGGAGTCCTGAACAGCATCCACAGTCTGTTTGCATGAACTGGACTGATGCAACAAGGATGATAATTTCCCCTATTCAGAACAGTCCATTAGGGCATTCCAGTGACCAAAATACATGTCCATAGGCTCAGGTTCCTGCAGAGCATGCAGCACATGAAAACACACATAAAATATGTAGTGAGGTGCATGGAAGGAAGTCGGAAGCTCAGAGGGGGAGATGTCAAAGGCAAGCTCAGGAAACCTCTGAAGTGTCCCCTTTGTGCACACCAGGAGCCATACACAACCAAGCCAGCAAGTTTACAAGCATTCTCAAAAAAAAGCACAGGTTTACATTACAGTTAGCATTATTGATTTTGTCATACCAGGAGCAATAACAAAGTCAGTATGTAGTTCAAGGTGCACAGTGATCTCTATTATGCTCTCATATGGTTTTCCTAGCCTCAAGTTGTTTCCTCAGCTTTAAAAACAGTGATGTCACTGCAGGGAGCAAAAAGGAGTGCATTATACTAGGTAGCAGGAGAAAAAAACCACTGTAGTCCAAAGGCAGAGGATGAGCCAAGTGCACAAAAGGTATATATACAAGAACTCACATCATGAATACTCCACTGTTTGGCATATTTAATATTCCTTCCAAAACAGTCATGGTCATTTAAAAACAAAAAGCAGATGCTGAAACAAATGTGAAGAAACAGTCAGATGCCACTGATAAAATCAAAATGCTCTATATCCTGTTTGATTCTTTCTTAACAAATGGACATAAAGAAGAGGAAACTTCTGACTGTATGTGTAGGATAACTGACCTGGTACAGAAGTGAAAACACAGGAAGGATAGGGACATGAGACCTCAAAGAATATTTGGATGAATTAGTATCATGACCTGATACAATTTGTCCTGAAGTAATTAAAACTTAATGAACGACATTAAGTGACTATGAAACTGCTGGTCATAGAGAACAAATGGCATCCCAAAGACTGAAGGTGATTGAGTACAATATGTACTCTTACAAGGAAAAGACAAATGCAGGGTAATAAGTGCAGTCAGTCCAGCTTGGGTAAGGCAATGTGTGTTAGAAACTCTTTGAAAACCCCAAGAGGAGACTTCAGTCAAGCTCAAAGAACATGTGTCAGTAAAATGCTATGAAACTGGCTGTGCAGATGAAGTAGTGTCCTAGAGGAGTCCACTACAATAAATACACTGCTAAGCAATCTTGTCAGTTAGATGCTGAAACTGAAGCTGTTTGTACAATTAACATATAAAATCAGCACATCAAAGCAACTTGCGAGGGCCTGAATGTATTTTTGTTAAGAATGGAATTCAAAGTGCCCCAACCCTTTGGATAAAATCTGCCCTCTGCAAGGTGGACAATGAAAGTGAATGAAAGAAACATAAGGACCAAAGGTGAATATTTGTGTAAAAAGCCGGCAATAATGGCTCCAAAGGATGTTTATGTTTTCATTGTGTTTGCATGGTAAGGTTTTGGTGGCAGAGGTGATAAAAATGCCTTACTTTTGTGTAGTTTTAAGAAAATAAAGTCAAATATCTGGTGAGAGACAGTCTATGTGAACCTGGTTCTGTCTCAGACTGACAAGGTAAGCTCTACCTCCATCACTGCATGATTTTGCCAGCCCTCAGGCTTCACAGATGTGGCAATCTTTGAACCTTGTTCACTTTCTCCCCTTGTCTTTTACAGACTTGCCTCCACTGAGGGACAATTTCCCCTAGGATTAGCCAGTTGCTAGAAACCAAGTGGGAGATTCACACATTGTTATTTTTACCAGTTCAAATATGGAGAAACTCAGTGAATAAACTGGCTTTTGCAGACCCTCAGCTATGTTTTCCTCCCTTCTAGTTTCAGTATCACAGGATATGTTACAACACATTTTCCACAGGTCTTGCTTCCCCCCAGCTTGCTTTATGATGTTTTCTCCGTGCACATGTCCTGGCAGTACAAATTCCTGGTATAATGCAGTGATGTACTTGTACCCCAGTGAAACTGTCAGACCATAGTTTTCTTCTGGGTGACAGAAACTTGTAAGCTCATCTCCCCCAGGCTGCATTTGCAGAACAGGAAACATCTCCAAACAGATTTCAGTTTCAAGCAAATACCACTGGTCTGGAAAGCAAAACTCTTCTCTTACTAGAGAGCAGAGTCAACAGAAACAGCAGCATTCTCTAGTTACTGAAAAATGGAAAAATATTTGCTTAAAAAGGGAACCAATTATTCATCTGAAAGTTCATTCTGCTTCTTTACCCTGTGTAGGAATTGCTACACACTCACCTTAACAGCTACAAGAGATCCATAGATAATCATTGAAGGTAACATGGTGGCCTTCCTTGTGCAACTTAACCAATCTTCAACATACTGGATGTGCCTTATTTAAAAGCCATAACCATCCCTGTCTTATTCCAGCAGATTACTCTTACCACATAAGCATGAGACAGGAGAAATTCTGGACTAATTTATAGCCCTAAAATTTTTGCTGTGTTGCACCCTATCCACACTACTGGAGCCCCATTATCTCATTCTACACTTCTACACACTCTACTTCTTACACAGCTGAAGAATCATGTGCCAAATCAGTAGAAAATACTGAATTTTGATAGTGGGTTGGCAGTACTAATTTCTAAAATCCTAAAATTCTAGGTTTTCTCTCCAGGACGTTCACTTTTAACCCCCTTTTAAGTGGCTATTTTAAATATAAATTTTAAAAGCGACATGAAGGAATTTAACATTCACTCATCATTTTTTTTCACCAGAAATAATAACAAAAATGAAGTGTTCTTTACCCACCTGTCTTAATATGGAAATACTTCCCTCTGAATCTGCAGCGGTATTTAATTTCTGGAAGCATGTTGCTTTCAAAGTGAAATTGTCCATACAGGTGCAGATGAAAAAAAAATTAAAGGAAAAAAAGAGGAATTTTTCTGGTTTTTTCCTCTGGACTGACATATCTCTTTCATTATTCATTTCATTAGTAATATTTAGCACAATATCATGTTCTTGTGGCATTGATTTGAATCAGGTTTAGCATGGACAGGTGCTGTTTAAACATTCCCTGCCCACACAAAACTCTGCCAAAAAGCACTGATCCTTACCTGGAGTATCCCTCTGCTTTGCAGCTCAGGGCAAACCCTGAAGTAGAAATCATCAATGCAACTAAAATTTATTACAAAATTTGATGATTAGATTTTTAAAAGTAGTGATTAATGGAGATTGTCCTACAAAAATCATCCATTTTCTAAGGTGTGAGTCAAGGACTTCCATTAAGCTTCTTTCTCTGCTAAATGCTTTTGTCAAGACATTGTATATGTCACATTGGCAAAACTATCAGAGTCACTTTGATAGTCAGCACCCACACAGATAAGCCTTTTCCATGGTTTTTTTTTTTTACTAATGGATGAATAGACATTTCTAGGAAGCAGATAATCTTGTCATACAGATGTCTGAAACAGACTGAAAGGTCCTGCCTCAGAATGCCTGCTCTATTGCCTACCAAGAGATTCCCCTAGAATTTTTTTTCAAACTGTGATCAGAAGTTCTACTTTTTTGAATGTGAATTTTAAGTTCCAAGATCAGTTCTAGCTTTCTGGGATGCACAGAATTAGAGCTATGATTCTCCCACTTTGTATCTTGTGAGGTCATTGAAAGCTTGCCTACAGGTAAAACTTAATGTGACACCAAAAATCTGAAGAGATTTCTTGAATCTAGTATTTAGAATGTGCATTATACTAGGTAGCAGGAGAAAAAAAAACAGTTCACCTGCTGTGAACTGTATTAATCAGCTGCCTATGAGTTTGATAACGTCAGCTGAGATGTCCCATTGGGCTAAGCAGAGGCAGCCTCCGAAATTCAGTGACTGAAATCTATGTCTACAGCACAGACTCTTTTTTCCAGCACCTGCAGTGAACTACAGCCCTGACTGAGACTGGGACAGCCCTTTAAAAGCATGGGAATCCACTGCCAATCTTCTGTGTAATTGCGTAAAGCTACAGACATGTACCATTTGCTCTTGATATTTATGATATTGACTGAAGAGGTGGACAAGCTTACGGAAATGATAAATAAAACAGTGAGGTAGACTTGTCTTCCGCGGAATATTTTCCAGTTTAGTCAAATGGGGCACCCTGCCTCTTCTTGGCATCTATCAGAAATTTATAAGCCAGGGTAAATTGCAACTCTGGTTTAGCACTTCATTGTGCATCATTTAAAAGGTATGACAGCATTGCAGTTTTCCAGTAATACCAGGAAAATGGAGAAAGGTTATACTTAGGCTTAGCAAAGAGGATTTTGGTTTACCATTTGTTCCCCAAACCAAAACAGAAAAAAAAAGAGAAGGAATTTTGAGTGGCACTCCAATGTAGGAAGCTGTTTAGCTTCTACTGATGAGTTTCAGGTGGCAGGTCCCACAGCAATGTGGGGAGCAGAGGGGAAGAAGTGAAGAAAAATAATTTACCATTGTGTGAGACCCAAATCACTGAAAAAACCCATAACACATAAGAAAAATTCTAGTGCTTCTACACAGAGACACAAGAGACCTCAGCAGAGCTTCTTGCAGCAATCTCCAAGAGCCTCTTGGAGTTCATTTTCACTCTGGAGATCCTCAGCATCCATGTGAGAGGCAGGTAATAGTAACAGCTGAGTTATCAAAGCACTCTTAATGAAGAAACAGAGAAGCAAAGCAGAAATCCTCCCCTTCACCCATAAGACAACTTAGAGTGCTATTTGGAAGGTGTTGGAGTCAACGTGCTCAGCCAGCAGTACACCCCTATGATCCAGCAAACACCCATCCTACAGGCAGGAGCGTCCTCAGAGAGCATCCCAGCAGGAGGCTCATCTCACAGGGAGAAACAAAAGCCCACAGACACTGGGTAAGGAGCACTTCAAGGCTCATTAGGGCAAAGGAGGGAGATCTGAAACACGTCTGAGACTTGCACAAAATGTCCCAGTGGAATCTATTTGGCACCTGGGCCAAGGTTTGCCACTGTTTCCAGTGATCATCACTTCCCCATGCATATTCTCATGATAGGTCCAAGGCATATAAAGAACTCTGAGTTCCCTTGTTTCAAAAAAAATATTAATCCCACAGTTAAACAAACAAAATGTTACATCACGTATAGAGACACAGATTTAATAATAACATAGAAATCCAGATTTAATAGATATATAAACTTCAATTAAATGTTTAATCCTTTTCATTAGACTAATAAATAATTCAAGACAGAGTTCATAGTTTTACTTACTTAATGAACAAAGTATACTTTCATTGTGACACATAGCCTAGTTCATCATACCAGGCAAGTGGGACAAAGCATTCTAACTTTCCTTCAAAGAGTGACTTTTTAAGTAGAAGAACATAGATAATAAGTAAAGGTTCTTTGACTCTCATTTCACTTATGCATTTAATTTGAATTTCTCCTCTTATTTCAGGTCCCAAAGAAGTCCTTCCCTCTCTGTTTACCCAGCTTTGCTTGCTGCCTGCCATGATGGGGATGTCTCTACTAAACAAATGGTAGGCTTGATGCCTGACTTTCTGCAGCCATGCTGTTCTCCATTAATACACATTAACTTCTGGCTTAGACGGTTTGCCAAATCAAAGCTCCCTCCTTATTCATCTCCTGGTTCCACCATAAAGACTATGAGAAACTACTCTATTTTCACTTATGAGAAAGTCACTTATGGTCAGAACTTATCACTATAACTTTTTTATGTTTAAAAAACCCAGAAAATAGGATGAATGGCCTAGGGAGATTAATATATTCATTTAAAAACTATAAAATTTGCAGCTGCTCATTGAGCAAATACACTTCTAATGTATGTGAATATTTAATTCAAATTTGAAAACCTCTCTATACCCATACAACCACCAGGATGCCAGGAGATGCTACCTATCCTTCTGCAATACCATTTTCATTCACCTTCTCTTTGACCCAAGGAAAATAGTTGCCATTAATTCATTTGACAGCTGACAAACAAAGTCTGAATTGGTTTAGTTAATTGAAGCATGAATAATCCATTAACAAAGTCTACCTGTTTCTCAGGTATTATTCTCATTCTGTTCCCTAGGTGTCTTCCAGCTGATTTCAGTAAATAATGGATTCTGGCTGCAGACTGGAACTGCAATCCTTTTGATTCTTAAACAACAAAGCCCATGGTATATCCATAATATTTTTATGTGATAAAACTGCAAGGTAGAACATAAGACCAGTAGTGAACTAACATCCTGCAACTGAGGTTGTGTAAGTCAATAAACCTGAATGTGAAATTTTTGAATTGAATAATGTAAGTGATGATATGTGTCTTGTTTTCAAAAAATTGACCCTCTATAGTGCCAATTAACCTTAGCAGTATTTTCAGGGCAGAAGATTTCTCAGATTAAACTCAGTTAACAACCAGTGACATATTGTTTCCTCTTTTCTTGGGAATAAGGGCTGACATAAGGCACATTGTGAGAATAACAGGTGCCTGTGCAATTTCTCAGTGACCAACTTGCAATTTTTTTAAATTATTGAGTCGGTCAAACTTTCATGCTAAACTGGTTGTGACAGTTATCTCACAAAAGTGAAGTCTCAATGAGACTTGCTGTTCTCCATTCAGAAAATCATCACACTTGTAATTTCCTAGTGGCCCACTGTGCCCAATTTACCATGGTTAACAGAGAGATCTTTTCAGATTCCAGACTCCACTTTACAACTTATTCATTGTATTTGGGTCGCTCATTTTTATCCCGGAGAATTGTGCATTCACTTTCTATTCTTAATTCATGCTCTCTCTCTCTTCTTTTTTTTTTTTTTTTTAATATCTTGCAACTTACTAAATAGAAGGTATTAAAATAAGAGAATTAAGACAAAATTAATATTATCTTTGTGGATGGTGAAAAGAGAAATGTGATTTTCTATGTGACTTCCTGGATATGCACAATTTCTATAGAAATGTGCATATTTCTATATGCAGATGGAAGAGATAAAGAAAAATGGTATTTATTTGCAGTGACATGGGAAAGATTCTGGGATATGTTTGTATAATTTCTGTGGTTAGATTTAGCCCATAGGCAGTGGGAAATTAGATTCAAAGTTGTCATAGTTGATGAAAGAGTCACAGTATGTTTAAGTGCTTTTTTTAAGGAGGAAGAAAGCATTACTACCGATAACAATAGTATATCTATGGTGTTCCTGTTTGAGTGACATGCATGTCTCCTGCTTTAGCTACCAGCAATGAATCTGAGTAAGGCTAGACTTCTGCCCTAATTTCTAGAAGCACTCCAAACAGCAATTCATGCCATCCAAATATACAGGGGAACAAGTACCAATTGGCTGCGCTAATTTTTTTTTCTGTACTTTTGAGGGAACTTGGACAATTAGGTTTGTCTAGGATCCAGGTTCATCTCACCTAACATCAACTATGTTACATTTGTGCATCTGTCCTACTGTAATCATCCACCTCCATTTATAGTCACAGCAGAAAGATAAAATGCATTCAGCAGATTATTCACCTCATCCTAAATTAAGCGCCTGAAACAGATGGGACAAATCCACCTCTGGATTTGCCTATTTCTCTCAATTGTGAACAGAGGAAACACAGAAGACCCCTCTCAGCTCAGAGACCTAACTTTTAAATGGCAGAAGTTACATAAGTGTAACTGCTCTCAGGAACAAACAGTACATTTATATAACAAGGTAATGACCCTAGACAATGAAACAGAAGAACTTGAACATCAGGTACAGAATATGAAAGGGGATGGGATAGGAATGACAGAAGCTGGGAAATAACAGCCACAATTGCAGCACAGCACTAAAGGGCATAAAGGGCTTGCATGAAAGAGAAACAGGTCATAAAACAGCAATAGATGTTGGTGATTCAATAAGACCAGGATTATAAGAGATAGCATGAGCAAAACAGGAATTGCTTTGTTCAAAATCCCATATCAATCTTAAAGAAATTATGCAAGGTCTTGCTACTAGACAACCTCATGGATGGAAGTAACCATCCACTTGCCTGCACAGAAAACTTCAATACTACTACAGAATTGTCTAATGAGGTCTTTAAAAACCATGACCTTCTGGGAAAAATTATCTTTTCGGGCTCAGATATGAGCCAGGAAACAAAAGTTCATCCTGATAGAGGTGCAGTTAGTGTGACAGCCAGTAGGTTTCTAGGCCAAATCACAGAGAGCAATATTCAAACAATTTATTCTGGCACTTCAACAAGCTCCCCTTCTATTGCAGCATCTCCATTCAGAGTGAAATGAGCAATTAAGCACACTTCTATCCAAAGCTTCCAAAAACCTGCTGCCTATCCAAGTCAGTGAAAGAAACCAGTTGTGAAGTCCGACAGCTTGTTGTCAAAGCCAAAAACACAGCGTAGTCTTACCCAGATTTTGCCTTTTCACTGCTTCCAGGTCCTAGTCTAGCTGATTTGTTATTAACAAATTAGGGTCTACCACTTACTTTCCCTTTGCCCAAAAAAAAAAAAAAAAAAAATAAAATTTGTGGGTTTTACAACAAAGATGAAAATGAGATAAATTATAAAGATTCTGGATATAGGTCTTTTGTTCCTAATTTCTACATTCAAACCTGGCCTAGGGCCACCAGTTACTGGAACTCACTACTACCTGGCACCTCTTTGACAGTCCCTAAGGAAAGAAAAGGTGGTCTCAATCAGGTTCTTCATGGACAATTGGCCCTAACAGAGAAACCATAACCACAGCAAAAATTGCCTGAAGTAATTTTGGATAGTTCTTGGTGGCAAACAGGAGGCTGAATGGGTGCTGAAATGGAAATCTACCTGTCTTTGTTAAGATAGTCCTTCCACACCTCCTCTGTGCACTTGGACAAGGTAGATCAAACTACTAGTTCTCATTAGGGACATCATCATCATCACCATCAAATTTTAGACATGTGATGGTGGGGTAATAAAAGGTTCATTGCTGATACTGTTTCCTAAGTAGGCTGAAGTCGGCTTCTAACTAACTGTAACCTGTGACAGGCAATAAACCAAACAAAAATTCAAACAAACAAACAACAACAACAAAAAACCAACACAAACCCTAGAAGTCATTTTTATTGTATATGCATATATACATTAAACACTGTTGTAGGCAGTCAGACCACTGCCTAGAGGTGCCATATTAAATATGGTTGTTGTTTTTTGCCAGTGTGTCTGAGAGACCCTTCTACTTTTAGTTTGCCCAGTGTGATAGATCTTCTATTACAGCTACTCCAAAAATTTCTTTGGTATAATTCCTGGGTATATTTCTGGTATTGGTATAATTTCTAGGTATATTTGGTATATTTCTTTTGCATAATTCCTGGGTTTGTAGCTTTGAAATGAAAGAAATCTGCCATTCCTTTAATGGGAAATCTCCAGCAGAAGAAAAAGAAACAAAACAGTGGGATTGTTCCTCTGTATCTTCAGCTGAATTAGGCATTCCAAGAGCATCTGGAAATTCATCTTTATCTAAAAATGTAGAACAGAACCTATAAAAAAATACGGTGCAGTCAAAATTCCATTTCTTCACAGGAACACTAAATGTAAGGTCTATGAAATAAAATAGTTCTGTCTGAAACTGTCTGAATCTAGACCTGATGTGCTCGTAGAAGAGTTGTTGACTAATTACTTCTAGCATGGAAAAATGGATTAAGATATAGGTTAGAAACTACAGTAGTCAAAAGTAAAAAATAAATTTTTTGCATTTCCCAATCTCTTTGTAAAAGTAGATAAATTTTGCACAATCATCTAAACTCTCTCTGGCTTACATTTTGGCCTGTGATTGTGATAATTGTTCTGAGAAATTACACTTAGATTATAGGACCAACTTCCAAAATGGGGAACGGCACACTTAATTTACCAATTTAGACATCACTACCTGAACCTGAAGCCCAAGGCTTCCTTTACAGCTGATTCTGTCTCTGCTTCCGGATTACCTGTATCACCCTCTATATTATTGACTTTATTCACTATTTTGAAAGGCTGCAGAGGCTTCAGCATACTAAGAGAAGAGTTTGGCAACTGAAAAAAACAAATTCTATTAATTTACAGGGAAAATAATTGGAGTCATTAAAAAGGTAAATGAAAAATTTTATATGACTAATCACCATTCATGTCTCTGTCCCCATTTTTTCCCTCACAGGTTATTCACAAATTTATTTTATTCATTTATTTAGTGCTTTCTCTTTGAACATTAATTCGTGCATTCCTTAATACCAAACATGACAAATTTAGGCAGGATTAAAGAGAATAATGATGTTCTTTATTATACCACGTGGCCCTGACTCTTTCCAAGCAAAGCCAAATAAAAGTTAGCTATTCTAGAGGAGGTGGCCAAGCACTGACTAACTCACATAATCAAGAGATTATATTTTTCCTCTTGCTGTTATCATGTTTCCTCCAAATAGAATTAAAAATGGATATAAGCATGTAATCCAATATGACTTAGTAGACTACTTTCTCAAACAGAGCAGCTGATAGTTTGAGGAAAAAGCATTCATATTAATTAATAAAACAAATTCTTTTAGCTTTACGGAAGATGTTTTTATTTCATTAAAAATAGCCTGCCTGATGAGTAGTCAAGAAATACTGTATTTTCCCTCCACCAGAAAAGATTCAGTACTAATTGCTCAAAAGTGCATTGCTGGGAGTAAAATCCATCACATTTGAATAAGGAGTATACACTATTTAGCACGTAAAGAGCATAAGACTGTATTGGTTCGTAATATGAAATGTATATATAAGTATATACTATGCTTATTCTTACTGATATTATGAAAACAATTTCTCCATTGCGACAGAAATTGAAATTTATAGGCTGGTAACTTGTAAAACACAGTGGTAATGTTTTCATTGAAGAGATTATTTAATTTAATTTAATGGGTATAGGTAGAAATTATATATAGAAAAAAAAACCAGATTTTTTTTCCAATGAGTCTGTGCTACTATCATGTTTAAATAGACCAGTTTCATCTTAGTACTGGGAAGTTTGAGCAACATGGGGAGAACTGGGACAAAAGCAGATAGAATAGACAGATCCATAAATTGATCTTCATAGGTAAGTTATTTATATATCTTCTGAGGAGAATCACATAGTTCCCACATAAATACTAGTCTTTTCCTACTTTGCAAATAGCTTAGAAACACTCATAGTCATAGGCCACAGGCCACAAGCAGGCCATGACTAGACAACCTAATGAAAGAAGAGAAAAACACATTTGGTAAATTCAGATGTTTGTTGGTATTAAAAGCAATAGTGGTTATCACTTTGTCTGCTGGCAAAGAACACTGATTTTCAGGTATTGTGATAAAAGGGGTATGTAAGGAAATATTTAAATGAGAAAAATTAATAAAGGCACACACTTTTTATTGAGAGCTCCTCCCAAACATAGCAAACAGGTGGTTTGAACATGACTGGTCTCCAGGTGCCCACCAAAGCTGCTCTATCACTCCCTTCTCACCTGCACAGGGAAGAGAGAAATATGATGAACAGCTTGTGGGTCAAGATAAGGACAGGGAGCGATCACTCAGCGGTTACAGCACATCAAAAACAGACTCAACTTGGGGAATTAGTTTAATTTTTTACTTTGAGTTGATTGGTAATGAGAAAAATTAAAATTAAATCTTAAAACACTTTCCCTGTGCTCCTTCCTTTTTGACAGATTCAACTTCACTCCTGATTTTCAATACCTCCTGCCTTCCAGTGGCTCCTGACCAGTTAGTAAAATAAGGCAATCCTAAATCCGCAACTTAATCAAATCCTCACAAAGCAAAAAAGCATTCTTTAGCCTTAAAACATGATAACGTGTTACCTGAGAGCCTGGGGTGTTCCAAGGAGTTTCTTACCTCATGGGTTTTTTTGTTTTTTCTTTTATGGAAATGACTCGAAATGAATTCCATCTAACCTTCTTATTTATTAATTATTCTGCCTAGTGCAATATTTCTTTGCTTCCTTTAATCTGTTATTATTATAGTAGTTCTAAGAGATTCTCAGACAATGGGCTAAACTCAGATTTTTTATTAGTCTTTGAACATAAATGTTTTACTTCACACAGCAGGTTTAAAAAGAGGGGTCCTCTCCTCCGTAATCCTTGCCCTTAAAATGCTTAGTGAAATGAACTTGCAAGTTTATTAACACCCATAAATTGTGTTCTTTCTAAGCTAACATCAAAGCCAAAGTGGAAGATCTGGAAGTGATGCTTCTTAGGTTCCCAGCTGTATAGAAGCCCAGTTTCTAAAGTTCTTCTGAGTCACACAGTTCAGAGTGTCTCTCGAGGTACATCTAAATCATGCAGTTGTAAAATACCCATGACTCTACATCACGTACTAGATACCAACATCAGTACAAGAGCTGAGTGGACCCTCTGTCTTCAATGCATTCTGGTTCCTACCAGAAATAAAACTAGACACAAGCAATGAGGAGGGTAGAAGTATACTCAAATGGAATCCTGTCTACATATCCCGAAGACTGAAAGTGCTGGGTTCTTTTTTTTTTTTTTTTTTTTTTTTTTTTTTAATAAAAACTTTCAGAAATATTGGAGACTTAGTTTTACCTGGTCACATTCTGAAGTACTGTGTAGCAAGTATTTTTCCTTTACTCATCTGCTGTTAGGATAAGCATTTAGGATTATTCTCCGATAGAAAAAGCTAAATGAGAGCTTTAAAAGAAAAGCCAAACAGGTTACCAGAATGCTTGAGGGACAATTAAATATTTTATGAAATATCCTGCCTTATTTTCCATCCTGAAAAGCTTTCAAGAACAGCACATCCTTATCCGTGATATCCTGGCAACTGTGGCTACAATCTCTCACGTTACCTCATTAACAATCAGTAGTCGTCTACAAAGCTGTTATTTACAAGGAATATTTCCAGTGGCACTTGAAGGAAGCCATAAGAACTGACAGTCCTCTGTGCCTTCATGTTATTTAATAGAGCTGGCTGAGCAAACCCAACAGTGTTATAGTGTCCAGTGTAAATAGTTCTCCAGGTGCTGTGGAGATTCAGGAATTAAAAACTATAGAACAAACTCACTTGGAAGAAAACAAATAAAATAATTAAGATTTTGCCATCTAAAACTCTGAAGCATGAGTTATTTTTGGGAAATTGTGACCAGTTCTATTTCTCAGTCAGCCTTTGATTTGAGCACCATTGTCTCAAAGACCAAGGAAGGAGTTCCAGTGACTGACACAAGTACATTCTGCTGCTATTAAAGGGACCTGTATTGCCACAAGTTAAGCACCCATAAAATTCAGGTGCTTACATACATTTTAAAAATACACAGTCTGTTTTTTATATCATACTCCCAACACCACCAGCTGAAGAAATTTTGTTTAAGATGTCTCTTTCTTATTTTTTTTTCTTTCCTTAAGCAAATCTGCAGTTCACATGCTTGTTTTGGGAAATATACCATGTCAGTGTAGGGCAGAGAAGTACAGCAGCAGCAGGTATTAGCATCCCATTGCAACAGCAATATCTATGCAATGAAACTTCTGCTAGAGCTTTTCACAAAGGGAAGAGCAGCCCATGTGAACAAGACATCACACAAGAACACCAGCTATATCCAAAGTTTGGAAGGAGAGGGAGTTAGGTTTGCTTTCAGTCAGCTCTCAAGAAACAAAACACATTGGGCAAATTTTAATCCTGTTACAAACTGATACCTTCTGCTGCCAAGTTTCCTTATGCCTCATTTAGATTTCTCCCCACAAAACAGGAAAGTATAGCTCTGGAACTTGTCCCAGGCAGTTAGACCACTATATGGTATAGAAAGAGCACCACTTTTGCTTACAGCATGATTTTCAGTAATACAAACCGCAAAAGGAGAAATCTGAGTCTGTTATTATGTCTCTCTTTAAAGAGGAAGCTAAGGTTTACCAGGATAATAGGCAGAGAAAAGACAAATGGAAGAAGGAAGGTAATTCCATTGTAAAAATCACAGTAAAGGAGTATTTCATGAAGGGTGGGTGTATCTGGGATGGGATCCCTAACTTAACAGTGATTACCTGCAAAACTCTCTCTTGCTGATAAAGGAGGAAATTTCTGTGGGAATTTGAAATAAGTATTTCATTATCAACCAAGTCCATACTAAATTAAAAGTGAACTGTTTCAAGTAGTGAAAATAAAGTAAATCAGACTTTGTGCAGATCATAATTTAGTAACAGAAGTTAAAAATGCGTTGAAAGATAGATAATGACAGCCCCCACAAAAATATGGGCAAAAACTAAGATCGTTTTTAACCATATCTGAACAGAAAAGTCCCAGTTTTAGGGTCCACTAAAGCCTAGCTTATTGAAAGACAAAAATCAGCCTTTATGCTAATTTCCTTTGGGTTATTCATTGCCCCAGGGAGGTTTGCAGGCCCAGGAAAAGTTAAAGCCCATGCAGACAACCCCAGCTGCTGTTTACCATTGTTTACTGGTGGGCAGTCAGGCAGAGGCCCAGCTTTACCCCTGCCCAGAGGAGCTGCAGCTTCTCTGCTAACCCCAGGCAGGCACAGGTATTCC
Organism: Anomalospiza imberbis; assembly: GCF_031753505.1. Classification (NCBI taxonomy): domain Eukaryota; kingdom Metazoa; phylum Chordata; class Aves; order Passeriformes; family Viduidae; genus Anomalospiza; species Anomalospiza imberbis. Next base: position 33,562,511 of record NC_089683.1, on the reverse strand, counting down.
TGTATTCCCCCTTCCTAATTGCCAGTGGCTAAATCCTGCTGAGGATTGGAGTAGCTGGGAAAAGAGGCCTTTGGGGACCTAAAGTGTGCTCCTGGCTTCTGTCCTCACCCTCTCTATCAGAGGCATGGGCTGGCCAATAGATTTGGGCTTGAACTGCTCCTCTCACTTCACTTTCTAAATGTCTTCCTTTTCCTAAATGTCACCATTTATCACTAGAGTAAATAGCAAAGTCTAAATTAATGCCTCATTGAGAAAGGCAGTGTTGTTTTTTAATGAGGGAAACATTCTGGCCACATCATTACATCACTAGTCGTTTTACCATCTAGGTTTATTCTTCTAAAAGTGTTCAGTGGAGTACCAGCTTGTCCATTTCTTTTCAAGTTTTCAACAAGAAACAAAGCTTGTATTGAAAGGCAGTATCGCCTGACAAAAAAAAAAAAAAAAAATTAAAAAAAAAAAAACACCAAAAAAAAAACACCACCCAACTGGTTTTCTAGAGGTTATTCTTCCTTAACTCATTCATGCCTGTGAATTACCTAATTTTAAATCCCAATAGCACTACAACTTTTTCTCTCAGGCAGTTCTGAGATTCTTAAATTTTTAAAAACAGCCATTTCCAATGGAGGGAGGAGCATTCTTCAAAGATTTTTTCCCCACAAGACTACTTTGGGGTTTTGAAGCAGCCTCCTCTACAGCCAGCCTAACATATCTTCCTCTGTCCTCTAATCTTCACAAAAGAAGACTAAAGGAGAGTTTGAGGAAATAAAGGAAAGGGTTATGGACATAGTTGGCTTCATTTGCACATTATGACATTGGAAATTAATAAATATGGAGGAGAGAGGGTTTTTTAGTCCATTTCAGCTTCCTAAAACATGTATACCCTATTTGATTCTATTCTGATAGAGCTCTTTTCAGACCAGTTGGGATTCACAAGGAGAAAACGTGATACCCTTGAAGAAGGGTTTTATGGATTTTGTATCAATTTAGATGAGTGTTGTTGACTGGGCTGCGGAAAGAGATGAGTTGTTTCCTATCTGGAGAAGTTCAGCTCTCCAAATGCAGGGGGTCTGGGATAGCTCTCTTGATTTACAACACACAGGGAAAAAAATGAAATGAAATGTCAGAAGTGAGCAAAATAAAAGCATGGCAAAGAGGATCATAGTAATGCCAGAATTCTTCCCCTGCTGCCCCAGTTTCTTAACTTGTAAACTAAATTTAGTCCTGGCATGAGCAAAGGTAACACTCACTGCAGTCAGTAGGACATCTGCCATTTATACTAGGATGCTGCTGACAGTTTATTCTTCTTGTCATTTGCATTTGTCACCTACAGTAGATTAAAAGAGAAGGAAAAGAAATGAAAGGAAAAGTGTAAGGGGAAGAGGGTAAAATGACAAGTTTAATACACAGCTATAAAATTTGAGTAGACAAAAACATACAATTTTGTAGAGAAGAGGAGAACTTGGGAAAACACTGGAATGGGCTAATTATATTAATGATTTAAAAATGCATATTCTCAAAGCAACTTCTGGTAGGACTCCATGAACTCTGCTTACCTGTGTGACTTTTTAATTACTACTACTAAATCATCTTTCCATTCACTAAATCCCACTCAGTTTATATTGGAGTCCTACAGTGCTCAAGAATTTCCTGAGTAGCGTGATCAGATCTTATTTCCTCATTACACAAGCCTACACTCCATTTGGCTGTAGTTCTTCATCACACATTGGTCAAATTAAAAGAGAGGAAAGTAAGCTGAAAAAAATAATTAGAATTTTAATTGTAAATTTATCCCTTACCAGAGGAACAGAGGAGTTATGTTATTTTAATTTTATTTCCACTACCAACAAATACGTAATTTGTTTATTATTTTGAGGAAAAATTATGCATATTAAATTTGGGTTTTAGATGTGATTTTCTATTTTTGTCAGAAAACTGAAGTAGGGAATTCCTTAACCTTCAGCACTTTTTGCCACAGGAATTCTCATCTGCTTACAGTTTTGAAGTCCAATATAAAATCCCATTTAAAAAATACACCATCAATAGTAAAATTTGAGGAAATCTAAGACTTCTATAATGTTAGTGGTATAGTGCATATATATAGCCAGGTCACAACTTCACTTCTCAGGAAGTAATTTTGATAAGCAAAATGTGTTATCATCTTGGGGAAAAAATCTCAAACAACAGAAAACCAGTTGGGACTGGAAAAGGAAGATTTCCTTCTTTGCTGTCTCATGGAAAAAATCTGTACCACAAACTACTATTTGACTCTGAATTCCTCTGAAAGCAATGAGTAGAACTTGACCCTCCAATGCCCAATGCAGCTTTGCAGTTGTTGATTGCATAATGAATTGCAAGAAAAAAACAATGTAAGATGAAAGCAAGGATAGCTTTCTTGCCACTATGAACACATAGAGCGCACAGGGGCCACCCAAATATCTTTAGTCCACTCCCATAGTTCCAGCCAGGGTCTGTCATGAGGCCAGGGCTGTCTGTGACCACGTATAGTTCCCTTGCACAGTTCATCTGTAATACTTCTCCAGTTAGCATATTCCTGCCATACAAGGAAAAAGACCCAAACAAACCAACAAAAAACACCCCACCAAAACCAAAACCAAACAAAAAACAAGTTTATAAAGACTAAGTTTGCTGAATTTTTTAGTATGCCAAGACCTGCTTGTAATTTTCATAAGGGAAAAACAAATACAAAAGGCAGAAAAATTAGGGGCTTTTTTTTATACTTGAAAATAAGTCCAAGGAAGCTTCTTTCCTTTGTTTAATAGGCACATGCTATTTACGTCTGTGATGGCATACTGACACTGTGGCAAATTTAGATCAGTGTTGGCTTTATATGAGCTGGAGATTTTGATGCTCCACCTCTGCTAGTTTAGATTGCTTCACTTCACAGCTGCCTTGAAAATATGGCATGAAAATTTCAAAAGTAAAGCAACTCTGCTAATGGGTGATCCCAAAGGCAAAAACCAAAACTTCTTTGTTTTTGCTCACTTATGGATTTATCTTTTAAGCTCTGTTGTTTTACCAGTTAGAAGATACTGTGTTGCTTTGACTTTCAGTAAAAGTATGTACAAGTGCATAACACATGGTTCATCCTGTGATGCATTATTTTTGGACTGCTCCCAGAGAGGAGGGAGAAGAGTTAGTACAGTAGCAAAGTTATTTTTTTCTTTCTGGATAAAAATATCTTTCCACTGCCACCAGGCTTATAAAAAAATATTTTGCAAAAAAAAGCTTAGCCAAAATAACACACAAGAGAAAGCTTTACAATGATGGCATTGAATAAACTCCTAAACATAAACAGAGCAAAAGAATCTCCCACAGTCAATCATATTTCAGTAGAAATACATTTTGGTCCCCTCAGGACCAAATGCACTCAGGATAACTTCATTCCAGAGGTTAAGAGGCTTTTGGTTTTGTGACTTTAGGTTACTGATAAACTTAAGATCCCAAGCATGTGTTACTTTATTTTTTTTAAAAAACCACCATGCTCAGCCAAGCTCCATGCTCTCCACCCAGGGTGGATCTCCCTGGGTGCAGTTGAGAGCATGCCATATAATACAGGATAATGCTATATTATTACAGTGCTTACTATATACAGCCAGACAAATCAAATTACAAATGTATTTATCCATACCACATTTTCTAGTAAGCCATGCAACCAATTCCTTATATGTCTGAAATGTGAAGGAAAACAGTGTGAGAAGTTGGTACACAACAGACAGACACTTTGTACTGCATATTGAGCCAAATTTTTAAGGAGCTCAGATCTTTTTTAAGCCCGTTTTTTTTTCCCCACCTTTCCAAACCATTTCAGGTATGTCTGGTTGCCAGATGGGTAGTAGAGATGAAACATAGGCATGCATCTGGGGGAGGTTTTCTCATAGTTTTGTCAAAAAAATGAAATAATAAAACATCCAGATTTGAGAGTGTGTGCAATTGACTGTTCCTTCCAGACTTTTTCTGGAGTCTCTCAGAGACTGCTAGGGCTGAAAAGAGAAAAACTAGTCTTGAGCTTCATTGCATAAGATATTAGACATATACAAGAAAGAAATTTGACTGGAGCACGCCTGGGAAGTAAAATGACAGAGAAGGGTGAGCCAGCACAGCACTCTGCCTGTTTTATGTTCCCAAAATATATGCAATCTTAGGGAATGCATATTTCAAGCGCATTTTCCATTCCTGGCCAAATATCTTTCCCAGTAATGAACACCAGCTAGACTTCTGGACAGGTAATAGTCAAGGCTTATATTCATAACAGCTTTAAACTTCCACAATCAGAATCTCACAGTCCCAGTCTGGGGCTTTTCACAGCACTTCACCAGCCTCAGCTGCTTCCATATAGATCTTGATTCCCTCTTAGTAGGTACTTATTGTAGGGCTCCAATATGTAACCAGTGTCCCATATTCCCAGTGAAACACTGCAAAGACCAGGAACATTCCTTCATTGGATCTTCTTAGATTTATCACAAAAAATGGTGTTTGTCTCATTATTATTGGGTTCTAATTGTGCTTACTCTAGTCATTTTTAAACTGGATGGGATATTGTTGGCTCTTTTCTAATTTTTTATTTTTTTATTTATTACTTGAAGTCAGTCTATGTGAAGCCATTGTCTAGTTTTGACAAATTTACAACTGGTTTACTGTCTTTTCTCCAACTTTATATATTATAAGGTAACCTCAAATGGGTTAAAGGCTGGCCTTTCTAATGGAAACTGTTACCCTTTTTGTGCCTTAGTACCTTGGGCTTCAAAGTGTTCTGTCAAGTTAATGAAGCAGTTTTCTCTTTTTGAAAATAGATAGTCCATCTTCAAACACTGCTTTTACAAATGTTTCTCCATTTGAGGTTCTTAAAATGCGTCCTACACTTTTTGTACATATCAGCTAGTCTCTATCACATGTCATATACTCCTACAATTTTGAAGGTTATCTAGTTCTTGTGACCAGTCCTCAGGAATGTTGCCTAAACTGAGTGAACTTTTGAAAATATCTGTGAAAACATCTGCTCTTTCTGTTTCCACTTCCCTAAGATCTCAGCAATATTTCCTTTGACAGAACACCATGTCAAATTTACAGCCTTAAAAAAAAAAAAAAAAAACAAAAAAACACAGAATGATGCAAAATATCTTCATTCTTGCCTGCAAAATCAGAGGATTCTTGCTATTAATTTCTTCTCTCATGCCAATCTCTGTTTCTCATTGTCAGCCTTGAAAGTGGTGGTGCTTCTTTACCAACTGTATATTTTATTTAAATTTTTTTTTAGTTATTTAAAAGTAAAGAATAAAATATCCAAGTACAGCTTGCATGCTTGCATGTCTCTTTTCATACCTTTTCTGTTTTGTTTTAGGTTTCTTAATAATCTCCCCATTCACACACACAAAGACCTTTCTACTTTTAATTCACCCCATTATTTGTCTTTGATCCATATAATAACAGAATATTGTTTTTCTGTTTTCATTTTCTATTAAAAGCATTCAACAGAAAATAGTATTTGCTGATGCCTGTGAAAGCAAAAGTGTCCTGATTATTCCATCAAGTCCACATGTGTTTTCACTGTTAAGGACCAGAAGAAACAATGCAATTATCATCTAATCTCACCTCCCATCTAACAAAGAACTAACTTGCCTATTTCTGAAAAGGCCCTACTGTTTCCTCCTTCCACTATCTCATACCTTATTAAAAAAAAGAGAGATATTTCTCCATCTAGAAAGAGACAGATAACTTGATTTAAAAGCAGAGAATACACCATATTTCAAGGCACAATTTTTTTCAGAATTTGTTCATCTTGACTTCCAAATTTACTTTCAGTCTGTGGATCATGTTAAGCTGCATTCAGTGGAAATCAATATTCTCTTATTATCAGAAAATACTGCCCTGTGTAGCTGTTAGTAAATTATGATCATATTATTCCATAAGGCATGTTAGAAGAAACAAGCAACTTCTTAGGAGAATTAATATATAAATGTATCCACTGAATCTTGTCTACTGCCTCTGTATCTCTTGAGAAGAGTGGACACCAGAAGAGAGTAGGGCATTTATGCCAAAGCTCCATTTTGGCTCTGTTCCTGTTTCACAGTGGAGCTCTGGTCCCTCAGAGTTTGGAACTCAGCAGAGGTTTGTTCATTCCTGTGCAATGAGCTGCAGAGAACCCCAAACTGCTGTTCTAAGGGGAGATAGAATAATGGAAAGGGCTTGGTTTTTTCCAGACTGAGTAGCCTACTAGCAGCACAGCTACAGAATGCTAAATTTCGCTTCTTGTAGTCAGGACAGTCCTCCAAAACTTCTTGAGCAAACTCTCACACATTAAACCATCACACTGTTCTACGGTTTGAAAACAGAGCCTCTGAAACAGAGTTTCAAAGAAAAATTAATCTGGGCTATGAAGGCTGAGCATCTGGGTTTTTCCTTATTTTGCAACAAATTCAAATGCTGAGACAAAACATACCATAAAACTCTGTAGAACTGAAAGTAACAGCATGAGATACACCAGAGATTATCATTGTAGTCAATATCTGTAAGGAAAACATCCCACACTCAGCATCCTGCTCCCCAAAAGACACCATGAACACAACACCAGGAAAATAAGGTCCTGAGACGCACCTTTATACAGCTGCATTTGTATCTTTAGCCTATCACATAACTCTTGAATGGATTAATAAGGCATCAGCACAGCCAAACTGGAACCAGATGCCCAAGGAACATACATTCACTGCACATTCACAGAAGCAATGGCTCATTTGGCCTGATTTTACCTCCTGCCTTCCCTCTACCCCTTGTGTACACTTTCCCTTCACTCCTGCATTGGAGTACCACTTTCACCACCCAGTCTCAGCATATGATAACAACAAGCTGCAAAGATACTGCACTGAAACACAGCTTTTATGGTAAACACAAGCTATTTTCTCCCCTCCCTTCAGCTGTTATGCAAACTGACAGGATTTCTTTCTTGCCATAATATGCCACAGAGATTCCCAGAATAGTAAGGATGCCACTGGGATGCCATCTCCTCTAATGTTTGGAACATTTACTGCTAGCAGGTGTATTCTGAGCTACCTTCTGGGAATATAGTCTGCCACAGAATGAGGTTAGTCCAAGTGCCTTATATCAAACCCATGTAGCCTTGGGATACAGTCAAGCAACACTGAAGAATATTATGTTTTCTAAATATCACTGTGTGCTGTAGCATTTGCTAAATCAGTCTCCAGACATACCCGTGAGGAGTAAGAGATTTTTTAGCACCTGCCAAGACTAACACCGCTGGTCAGCCCGGTGGCTGCAGCAGATTGTTTGGCAGAAAACATTAGAGGCACTTCTGGACAAGCTGCCCTGCAGTCTTTTACCCAAGAAAAGAACAGGGATGGTATGAAAAGGGCAGCAGAGCAGGGACCTCTTTGCTGTTACTATTAGAGTAGTTCCACTGCTTCCCTCTGTCTGCCATTCCCAAGTGCTGCTCTGACCTTTTCTCCAAGCCATCTGCCTTTGCAAGCTTTGGCACTGGTAAAATGCATAGTGTGTATAGGAGCTCATGAGACAAAAACCTGTAAGGAAGCAAATGTGCCCTTTGCCAATCCTTTTTGAACAGCTTTCAATTAATTTTATGTGTTGCTAACCTCTGGTAGGAATATAATTGTGGTTAAATGAAACCTCTTACAGGAGTCTCCAGTTAGGTGCATGTGCTTGACTGTGACTGAATATGGAAGTTTAAGTTATCATGCTTTAAGTCCTTCACATTTTCCATCTCCAGGAACTGATATATCTTAAATTTTAAGCCAAACTTTAGCTCATATCTGGAATGGGCTAAAAGAATACAAATTATTTCAAGCAAGATGATTGCCTAAGTTAATTGAATCAAAAATTTGAGCTTTTATTTTAAAATCTGTTTATACACTATTATTTCAGTCTAACTTGTAATAGCCCCATAAAAAAACTTTATCTCAAAAAAATTGCAGAGATTAATTATCCATGCTGTGACCCTTTAATTTCTTTTTTTCTTTGATTTTATAACTACTTTTCTGTAATGGCATTAAAGACAAACATCAAGTTATCTATTTTATATGGACTATATCCTTTTCCTGTCATACATAAAGACACACCATGAGCCTCCTTTTCTCCAGACTAAACACTCCCAGCTCCCTCAGCCACCCTCCACAGGATTCATGCTCCAGAACCTTCATCAGCTCCACTGATCTTCTTTGGGAGTGGCACTGGACTTTACCTTGAAATGTTGATCTCATGGCTCTAATTTCAATTTGATTTATACCAGAGTCACACTACTGTAAGTGCATTGGTTCTTCTAATTTTGGCCCTATCTGAACAGGATTTAAAAGAAAAATAGCTTTGAATTCCTGTTTGCTTTCACTTAGCCCATCTTACCTCTGCAGATAACAATTTTATCACTGTTAATAATGCAAATCCAATACACACAGGAATAAATAATTGGTATGTTATTCTGCTTCATCTATTATTGAAAAAAAATTTCAGTCAAATTTCTCGTTAGAGGTTATTTATAGTAAGCAGTAGAGGTAGTAAGAAGCTTATATTTTTATTCCATTTCCTCAAGTGGACTTTGTAGTTCTGGTAGTAGGAAGAGTACTAAATTTTAAATTGGAAATACAACACAAGTAACAAACTCAATCCTTCACTGTTTTTCAAGCTCAAAATGGATCTAAATTTGTCATCATTATGATTTATTGGTGTTTTATATGCTCCTTGCATGCACATCTGTAGTTATATAAAGACAGCATACTTAATTACTAGAACGTATTTGTATATTTAAGTATTTGCATTTATTTGTAAGTATCTGCATTCACGTGATTTGAGATGCATATCAGAACAAAGCCAGCTGAAATTCTTAGCTGTTTCTCTAGATTTTCTTCTCATCTGGGAATTAATGTAGCTCTTCTCCAGTAATACATAAACTTGTGATAACGTATAAAAAACCCTTAGATTGCATTCATGTTCCACATTTTCAGCAAATATAAAGCTGTCAAATATTTGATTTTTTTGATGCTGTCAAAAAGCATCTTATGAGGCTTCAGGGCAGGTGTATTTCTTGTCATTGCTTCTATAAAAGAAATGATGTTTTTTAGGATAGGTTAAGGGGTTGATTCTTCAGCAAATGACTTCACATTTATACCTGTGTTAAGCAAGTATGAAGTGAGTGTAAAATGTCACAAGTAATCAACAACTACTGTGGGAGACTGCTGGGCTTAAAATCAGAAGATATAAAACAACACTGACGGCTGGTTCTGTCACTCCATCAACCAGAAGTATCAGGCAAATGCATCATCCTGCCTCTAAGAGGTAACAGATAGTTTTTCCCTGTTAAAATAAAATAAAGCAGCAGTCACTCCATAACCTGGCTGCACAAACCCAAACCATCCTCTAATACAGGATGACTTTCGTCTGCTTTTGCCCAAGAACGTTTTGATGCCGTGTACTATTTGAATGTATGCATTTTTGTAAACTAGGAGAAAAAGATTTTCATATAAACAAAAGCTTCTTCCTTGTTTATGTACTTTTCTTTAAATTGTAATGCAGACACTTGAAGCAAATAAGACATTTGTTAATTTAAAGTCTTTAGCCTCACCCTCTACTTGTGCTATCTGATCTATGGCCAAGTCCTGCTCAAGTTGTTGCAAAGATGCTTTCAGTTAAATCCTCAGAATAAAGATTTCATGCTGTTTTTTCAAGTGGCTGATATATTATAACTGTTAAATGACTTCCAGTAAGTGCAGTAAAGCATATATAAAGTAAAGCATATATATTATAGAGTCAGGGTTTTTTTCACTTTTTGTTTTGTTGTTTTGTTTTGGTTTTTTGTGTTGGTTTTTTTTTTTTTTTTTTCACAAAACCTGTTGTCACTCACCTAAAATGAAAGAATTTTTTAAAAACCTACCATAAGGTTAAAAAATTGCATATTCAAGGGGACAGGACTACCCTGTTTGCCTGGTATCCTTCTTCTTTAAAATATCTAATGATATGGGACGTTACTACTAAGCACAACAAGGGAAAAAATTAACTTTAGTTAGTTCTTTAAAGAAATTTCATAATTGAGTAATAGGGACTAGAAGAATCACTATATACTTTTTTTTCTATATTTCACTGTTTCACACATGCTGGGAACTGTCAGAAAAAGGACACTGGACCCTTCACTCTTAATTTTTGGAGGTACTCATGTTTTTTGTTTCTTTCTAAATTTTTAATTAAACTTTCAATTTCATTCTTACTGAATCCTCTTACAGAATCTGGCAAACAACCATTTCCAACACGCAGTGCCCTTGTATTTGACCCCGCTTAATTTAAAGTTGAATAAACCTGAGCATTTGAACCCAGTTCACAGGAATAGACATAAGAGAAATGGGTTTTGCTAGTGCTTTTGATCAAACTTTCTGACTGAAACCCATTTCAGTATAAAATGTGATTTTTTTCAGCATGTTCAAACAGCACTCTGGTGACTGAAGAGCCATGAAGAGAAGCCACACGTTGGTTAGAGGAAGGTCATAGGTACAGGGCAGGAGGGCAAACGATTATAATGCTTAATTTTAATGCTTATAATTAACATATACTGACGCTGCATTGGACAAGGAGGAACACGCTCTTGTCTCCAAACAAAACTGCAAGCAATACCATGCATTAAATTGCCAGAGAATGTGCTTAGAAAACAAAGGTTAAATGCTACCAAAGACATGACTGGAAAAATCAATATTTCAGCTTAAACCTCTTTTGGGGGATCAGATGGATGTTTCTGCCTTCAGTGGGCCCAGGTGGAGATGCCTCGCAGCAAGCCCCAGAGGCAGCCTACCACAGCCCAAGGTGGCCAGGGCTCCCTCCCAAACTGCTCAGGATGGTGCAGGCAGAACACGCAGAGTTTATGGACCACATTCACAGGGTGCTGGGCTTCCTGCTCCTCTTGCACAGACTGGTCTGGTGCTGCTTCAAAGTCTCATAGCTCTGGGTTAGAGCAGGCAGGTGACAGGCAGGAGACAGGCAGGCTAATCACCATCTCATTTTTACATAGAGTTCCCCACTTTTTTTTTGAGCTTACCAGAATATGGCTGCACACAGAGTTATAGGAATGGCAAAGAAAAGACTATGCCCTAAGGTTTTACTGATCATCAGAGGAGAAATACATCTCCACAGGATCATCCAGTTAATCTTAAAATAGGGAGAGTTAGTCACCCTGGAAAAGCTGTTTTCATTCAGAGAGCTGTTAGACACTATGCCAAAGTTCTGCCATCTGCAGGAGGCCATGACCCATTTCCAGCTACAGCTGTAATAAAATCAATCCTAAAAACAAGATTTTACCTTAAAGCAGAATGCAAATAACCTATATATCTTTTTTTCCAGATTTTTTACACTGCTCATCTTTCTAAAAAGCAGCTTATTCAGTTATTTTTGTGTCCCTCTAGCAGCAAAAATGCAATGGGTCCTCTAGAAAATTCTATTTCAATTTAAAACTGCAGCGTACTTTTATCATATGTTCTGAGATATTAAGTCAATAACGTTTTCTTTACTACCTTCACTTAATTTCATATAAATCAAAATGTTGTAGTCAGAGCCTTATGTATATGATTAGTTGTTAATTACCTCACTATGTAGTGTGCAAAAAACATTGTTTAACATGTCTGCATCAAGTTATTTAAATGGAAGTTTACTAGGCATAATCTAATTTACTACAGTTTTCACATGTAAAATTGTTCTTACTCTTGTGGGAACAAAAACTTTAGAAGACAGTATCTTTAAATGTGTGTAGCATCAATTCAGGGGTTGGTTGCACATATTTTATAGCTGATAATCAAAAGGTTGCTTAGCTTGAGGACTCATGAAAATCTGTAAGTGAAGCAAATATGCTAGACATATAAAAATTCAATAGTTATTTTACTATAGCAAATTTCATTCTATAATTAAAGTAGGGTGAGATGATGGAGCAGTAAGGTGAACATGCATCAGTGTTCAGAACAGAAGAGGTTGTTTTATGTCTTTTGCAAATATTAAACATCCTTGCATTAAATAAGTATTTATTACATTTAATAAATCTTGGCTTTAGGAACTTTTCATGTCTACTTAGATTTTCTCTGCTCCTTTTGTTCTGTTATTATCAGGTGAACTGCACTGTATGGAGCTGCCTGAATCAAAACAGCTAAAACAAACAAAAGTTGATAAGAGCCCATAAAGGTTATTTCAATGGAAAATTTTTATCTATTTAAAAATACTGAGATCCCTTTCATAGCTAAATAACACTTGGAAATATTACCAGTTGCTAATCACCCCTTTGAATGGGGGGCTGTAACTGAAGGAAAAGGTAGAGAAAAGGAAAACATTTCTTTTGCTGTGTTTGGCATTTCTTGGGCAAGTTTTCATTTAGGGATGGATAATTTTTCTTCATGAAGGTAAGATCACAGAAGCTCCAAAACATGAATCTCAAAGTCAAGAATGAGAAAGTCTTTATTATGGTAACTTATTTATTTTGTTGTTGTTAAATACCACTATGCTGGGTAGAAGACAGTGCAGAAGAATGACTTTGCTGTTATCTGCCAAAGCAGCTTGCTTTCAGATCCAAAATTGCAGAGAATTGAACCAATCTCTACTACAGAAATTGTTTATCATGAAAACACTTTTTTTTTTGCAATAGCATGTGACAAAGTAATATAACATGGTGGTAACTGTTCATGAATAAGAGGCAAGTCTCTTTTGATTACAGAGCAATAAGCCAAAGGAAGAAATCTTACAAGACTCAGGCAAAGCTGAAGGCAATAAATGACTAAAAACAGCTTGTTCCAAAGCACTGCAATGGATGCAGATGCTTTTTCACCAGTGTAATTCTAAAAATCTTATTTTGTTACTCATCATTTAGCCTTAGTATTGGTTTTATTTCACCAAACACCATCTAGGACCTTCTGTCTTAGGTTTAGTAAGTTAGGGACACTATCCAAAACCTGATGGAGCTCAGCTAGATCTGAAAGGTGAGTTTATAAACAGAGGGCATAAAGATGTGGGTGACTGAAACTGAAATCAGACAGCCTACAAGACAGAGATGAGCTGAGCTCACTGCCTGCTTCCCTCCTTTGGCCCCATAAGGGAGCGGGGTCTAGCACAACTGGCAGGTTCATGGCCTGAGGCACTCATGGCTCAAACCTAGTTCTGGGTGCTAAATCAGACACCTCCAGATACTTTGCATCTGGCCTACTTTTTGGCAGCTCTACCAAACCAGTTCTTTCCCTCATTTGTCACATGGCAAGTTTCTTTATGTGAGTTCAGTTCCAATTCAAACAGGAACAAGTTTCAATGTTCAGACTCTTACATTGTCAAACTTTCAGGGACAGATGAATGAGCCAAAAAATGATCAAAAAAAGTGTAGGATATTGAAAACAGCATGAGATCCAGACTGTTTTGTAAGTGATCCCATGTGGTTAAGTATATCACATACATGTTCCTATGCTGAAAGGAAATTTCTACTTTAAAGAAAATTTTGCAGAAATGCTTTGTTCAGGACATGGATGTGATAAAACTACTTTATTTTAACAGTCTCATCCAGCTCAGTAGACTTGCTTTTCATTGCAAACTATTTCTTTAACATTGAAATTTATTTTTCTCTTTTATTTGCAGTACAGAAGAGCAGTTCTGTGGTTTTCCTGAACTATATGAATGCATTGAGTCATTTCTGACTGATGAAGTATGAAGGTAATATGTGAAGAAGCAGCATACTGAATAGAAATTCATCCTTGCTATGAATGATTCATGAAGATTCTCTTCTAGACTAAAAATATGAAGCTACTTTAAAGCCTCTACTTAATACTAGAGTAAGTTTAAACATTTTTAAAGGGCATCTTTCATATTTTCTTTCTTTATTAGTAGTCAAGCTATTCATTCTCCCCCTCATAAAAGTTATTACATGTCATTATGGATAAAGCATAATGTTTTTATTTCTCTCCAGTGTTCTCAGAGAAAGTATAATCCAAACCTAAAGAAAATGAGTTATTTTGTTTCCAGCAGAAAATGGATAGCAACACAAAATCACACTTATATGTGGGTCATCAGTGAAGTAATTTTCAATAAATTTTTTTCCTGACAGATAATATAAAACTCACACCCAGAAAAAAGCTAATAAAAGATCCAAAGACTCTCTGTTCCTGTATTTTTTGACAAAATATCCAAAAACATTTTAAGACAATCTCAGATGTCAGTACAAATAAACACTGGTCTGTTACTTTTAGCCTTTTCCACTCCCTGTCTATGCTGATTAATTAAAAAAATCCAATAAAAATATCTGCAGTTAGCAGTTGCAGAGTAACGAACACAATTAAAAAATGTGATCAGACTTTGTGTTTCCAGACACAGAGAAGTCACCAGCATGTTTCCTTACACAGACAACATGAAGATTAATATTAGGACAAAAGAAATAGGCCAGAACAAGTAGTTTTCCAGCTCCCTGCAATGACTGAAAGTGGGGATTAGAACAACCTCTTGAGATGTTCTGGCCATTAAGAGATGTTGTCCCTGATTTTAGGCACACTTAGCAAGCTCTTTCCCTGAAAAAATCTACCCATTCTGCTGGTCCTCAATATTTATGTTAACCATTTGATATTTCAATTCATGATCCAGGTGAAGCCCTCTGGAAATTGCCTTTTTTAGGGTTAACAGTTGCAACAAGCCCCTGCTCTAAATATTCACAATATGAAATTATCAGTAGGATTCTCCTATCAAATAAATCCTTCCTCATACAGGTATTTCCGAATAAGTCATTCATCCTGTATCAGTAGCAAACATCTGGCTAAATCCATTCCAAATCCAAAACAAAAGAAGGCTCAAGCAAGAAAAGTGAGGGAAGCCCTGCTGTGAGCCAGTACAGCACATAAGGCATTGCTGCTTGACTGAACAAGTCCCACTGGCCCATTAAGACTCCCCTGCAGCACGGAGAGCTGGAAAACCCCATGAGTTATGTCACATTAGGCTCAACCTTCTGCCAGATCTCAAAAATTTCACCCCTTTTGTGACAAGGGGGGCTAGCACAACTGGGGCAAGCCTGTAACGACCCAGAACACAGTGGGTGACATCAGATCAGAAATATTCTTCGTCTTAGTACCCCGACCAAAAATAATTAAGCATTCAGTTTCTGGCAGAAATAAGTCTCTATAGCCTCGAGGGTTCAGTGTCTGTCTAGGTCAGCTTCTGCCAGGGCAGCCCGCACTGTGCTGCGAGGCAGAGCCGACAACACGCGGTGATGACAGTGGGAGGGAATGAGGGCTTTCGTCTGGGAGACAACCCTGGTAAGCCTGACATTAACATTCACATCAAATGGCAGTGGGCAAGGCAGTCTTCATCTGAGATAATAGGCTTTTTCCAGTGATTGCACCTTGTCACTTAGGAGCACATCAATCCCAGAGTGTGCTACCACAGGCTGTCATGTCATATATTCCCTTCCCTGGGCTCTATTTTGTAAGAAATAGTTAATGTCTACTTCTCCTACCAGCAGGCTGCTCAAGAACTTCACCATGATGGTGAGAAAATTGCTTCTGTCTTCCACTTTCAATTTATTCATGATTAGTTTATAATCATTTCCTCCTGAGCCAATATTGTCCTTTAGCTTAACCAGCTCTTTTCCCTTCCTGATGTTTATCCTCCTAATGTGTTTACACAGGACAGACATATCTCCTGTTAGCCTTTGATGAGCAAGGCAAGCTTTGACACTCATGGGATTAACCAAATCACTTCTCCTCCCACCCAGCACTCAGCTTTCTCAAAGACTTGTCTATTTGCTGTTCTGTATCTCCTGGTCTTCAGGCAGATAGTGCTATCCCTGTCTTGATAGAATTGTTGCAGCCTGGATACTAGATGACCTTCATCTGATTCAATCTTCTCTTAGTACTCCCAAAATACAGGTATTCTACTATGGGGATGAATTAATTTGGGAAATCAGTGCATCATACAGAGCCCTAGAGCTCAGAAACTCATGTCTGTATGTGTGGCACCCCAGGAAAAGCAGAAACCTGGAATCTTTGGATAATAATTTAGGTGTCTTGAAGTTTCCTTGTTTCTCCTAATACTCTTCAGGTTTATGTGTAGCCTGTAGTATCTGAATATCTCACCAGTGTAACAAAAAGAATAAATAATCATTGGTCTTTTTACCTGGTGAAGAAATGTGGTGACATTTTGAATGCATTTTTACACTTCTTCATGCCTATTTCCCTTTGTTTTCACCCCACAAACACCAAGGCTTCAATTTCAGCCTCCTGCTTTCAAAGCTGAAACCACCTCTACTTACTGGGATTCTGGATTCTGTCTGAACTGAGCCAACAGAGTTCAACAAATGGAGTAATTTTTTAGTTGAATTAAAACCCATGTCCTGCTATGGTTATAAATTATTATTGTCTCTGGACTTTTGATGATCAGCATACCCATTAGAAAATCCAGAGCTGCTTGGAATGACATATGACTTGGGGAGAGAATAATCACACACCTGGGGTCAGAGTGAGCCAAGCTGTTTAAAGTTTCCACAGAGGGGGCAGAGGCCCCTTTCCCCTTGCATTTCCCTGCTGATAGCAGGCACAGGTAGGCACAGTCATGTGTAGGGGCTGTGCTGTACCCAAAGCAGCCCAGAAGGGACTCTGCGAATCTGCTTCTCCCACTCCCAGTCACAGGACATGGGACCTACCAGGATTTCAGCACCAAACTGGCTTATTCTGTCTGATTTGGCAAAACAGTGAGGACATACTGGGTGAGACTAATCCTGCTCTTGCTATCTGACTTCTTTCTGTGATTCCCTTGGAAAGTTCAGTTGTCAGGCAGGAAAGCAGCTGTGCTTTGCCTGCATTGTTTGGCATTCACCTTTGCCACAGTTTTGCTGCCACTGTTTGTCCAAAGGAAAGGTAAAGCAATGTTAACATCCTGTCTGGAAGAATAAAAATAGGGAGTGAAATGCCTGGGCTTGTTGAGAGATGCTTCGGAAAGCACTTGCCTGTTACCTGTGATGCTTCACCAGAATTCCTTTATAATCTCCACAACTGAAGCATTTCAGTGTCAGAAGACCTAGAGAAGTGCCAAAGTGAGGCACATCTTCCTTCTTTCCTTCTCACTGTGGTTACAGGAACTTCAGCCCTTTCATTAGCTGTTTAATTGTCCTGCAAAGGCCTTGAGTCAATATTTTTATTTCCTGATTTTACCTGCCAGTGGTGAACAATCTGCTCCTCATTTCAGAACTTATAACTAAATTTAACAGGCAGGACAAGGAGGAGCACTACCATGCCTGCTGAACTGGAAAACTGTAAGTATATTTAACAATTTTAGGTATGCATGAAGACCTTGAAAACAACCACTTTATTCTGAATAGGACTAATGTCCTGGAAAGAAATTTTATGTTACAAAGTAAAAAGGTTTGGATTATATTGAAAATCTGCAAAGACAAGAATGCTGCAGCTCCATGGATAGACTAAAAGACTACAATAAATTTGCTGAGGTATTAAAATGAATACTGGGAGGGTATCTTATATTTTGTAGATTCTGTAGTATGAAATAAAATTGGTTCTTAGCTGCTGGCCAATGACAGATGGAGTTAAGTGAGGAGGTTTTTAATTCTATCTTTCATTCTCTTTCATATAACCCACAAAAAGAAGATCTGAACTTGTGACTTACCCAAAAAATCCTGTTTCATTTCAGAAGTCTCATCAACTCCCATGAGGGTGAAGAGATCTCCATTTAGAATGATCATCCCTCAAAATTTCATAATACAAAAAATACAGTGTAGCGGAACCATATCATAACTGCCATGCACTCCATGTGATGTCCAGGAAATATCCACCCGTTTGCATTTAGACTCTGTGACAGGATCTATGAAAAGGGAAGCTAATACAAAGTTGACATCCTGTCTGGAACAATATATTTTAGGTAGTGTTAGTTTCATTTGATGCAAAACCAAACAAACCACAAAACTTTTCCTTAAACCTCATAGTCCAAAAATTAAGCGGGGAACAAATTTTTGGGGGAGGCATGTTGACATTGTTATTAGTGCAGAATGGGAAAGAAAAAATGCTAGAATGTCCTGATTCAACACTTCTATCAAAAAAATTTGTACTTTTTTTTTTTTTTTTGGATACTGAGCCTTTTAAAAAAACTGCAGAAAACAGCTGGATTTATACTCAAAGAAAAAAAGAAAAGGTGATTTACTGTATCTTTGTTTTGGAGGGTTTAGAGGAATTCAATGGGCAAGCTCTGTGATTCCATAAGGAGAAGCCAGTCTGACCAATTCTGAATTAAACCCAACAAAAATGGGGCTGTACATCATAGTAAGACAGCCATTGTATAAAAATACATGTGAGATGGGTTTCCTTTGATGTACCTCCAATTTCAGCAATCCAAATTTTTTATTATTGTTATTTCAAAAATCCCAGCTGCACAGTGATTTCAGGAAAAGGGGAACAAACACAGCAGAAACAGGTAAGTCTGAATCCTCTGCCTTTTTAAATCTTGTCCGTGGTGTGTCAGCACCTCCTCCCTGTACTGCTACACAGATTTCTATTTTCTGGAACTGCTGGAAGCTCCTTTGCATAATCCAAGCAAGACAGAAGGGATTTTGTTGACCCTCAAATATGCCAGTAGTGGACAAAATCTGAAGCTTGGATGTTCAGATATGCAAATGTATTCTAAGGAACTGAATCTTGCACTGGATTGGAGTACAAATACTGTATGAGGAGTGCTTGTCTGACTGCTGTTTGCCACTGAGCCAGAAAAAACACTATCAGAAAATTACAAAACTGATGAACAAGCTCCAATTTTTTTAACATATAAAAGGAAAGCTGCCTTACCCAGCCACATCTGTTTCTTTGATTTAACTCCATGCTCATTCCTGTTAGCAATGGATGAGTGGCTTGGCAAGCGTGTTGCAGCCCACTTCACTGAAGAGAAGGGTTTCCTAGTGAAATAAACCCCCAGACTTTGATACAAACATATTTAGTAAATTAGTTTAAAAATCTCTCCTCCTCTTCAGTGGCTGTACTCTGGGATGGAGCACAAATCTTACATTAAGGAACCTGTTTTTTCACAAATTCATTGAAGAGGAGGCATCTGTCTCCAGTCATCCTAGATGCACTCACAGCAGGACTGTGACTATTCATAAGGTGCTTGCAGAGGAGTAGCAGATACATCCCGCTGATTTGTTATGTAATTCCAGTGCAAGAGGTAAGGCTGCAATGTAACTCAATTCATCAATCTCCAAACTGTGAAACCTCACAAGCTGCAAGAGAGTTAAAGACTCTGGAGAGGTAGAGAGAAAATTAGTTTCAAAACAAGACACTATTAACTTGGAGCAGAAAACTATCGCTAAAAGCCGAATAACTGTACACGGGGTGCAGTTATGTGTTTTAAGTCAAGATTAAACAGATCACAAGAGCAGTTTAAAAACTTTGCTTTTATCCAGTTCTCATGACCTGGGTATATTAGTCCATCAGCTAATGGCTAAAAGAATGCAGCATCTTTCACAACATTTTGATGCTATATTGACTGTCACCAGTAAACATCTAACATCCAAATTGCCGTCTACATGTGAAATTTTAACAACACACACTTCGGAGAGTTACTATTTGAACACAGGCTTAATTTTCAAGAATACATTTACAGCATCAAGCACAGGGCAGCAGGAGGACTAAAACAAAAGTAACTGTGATCAGTCTCTCAGCAAATGCTCAGCTCAACTCTCTCCTCACGAGCCAGCAGCCAGGCCCCACTGCACTGTGCTCAGCCACCAAAACTGCACTGGACTGTGAGAAAATAAAGTATGCAAAGATAGGGCAGGCAATTATCATACATTCACACTGATACAGGCTAACAAGAGTACCACTCTGTCTGAACACCAGGGGGGAATTCAGTTTTGGAAGCAGAAACAGGGAATCCCACAAATATACATATAAATATGAAGTGGGTCAGGGAACTGGTTTAAACACACTTTATGGCTTGAGGTGTCACCCAGTCAGATATAAAAAACAAATGGCAAATAGAAGGCCCCTGAGCTTGAGAAATTTAAGACTTGTGAAGCATTGAAATCTTCAAAATAGGATTTAAGGATAATTTGAATGACATGCAGGCCTTGAGCAAGAGTTCTGCATAAGTTAAACTTCTTATGTTCCTCAAAAGCTAACACTAATACCCAAAAGCCAACTCCTGTAGAACAATCTGTGGCAAATGCACATTCCAATAGATGAATAGATAGACAGATAGACAGATAGATAGATAGATAGACAGACAGAAAGGAACAGCCAACTAAACACTGGAGCTGATAACATCAAGACTTGAGCTTGAAACATCCTTTCCTGGCATTCATATCCACTCCTTAGTCATCCTTTCCTTTTATTCCCTGATTACATTCTTCCTTCCCCTTCTTATCTACCAGCACTCACTGATGTGGAAGATCAGAGAAAATACAGGGCACTGGACCTTCAGCATTACAAAGCCCTTTAAATTTCCTTTTTTTCCTTCAATTCATGGAGTTCTGTCTTCCCCTCTGTTCTGCCACTGAGGATCTAACCCTGGCATCCTTCTGCTCTTTTATCTTGAGCCCAGCATTTTTTCAGTCCTTTCTTTAGAAAGTGCTTTCTCCCACTGGCAACTTATCCTCTTTGCCTGCCTTGCAGTTCATTTAAAACACCCTTCCTTTTATTCAAATGCTTTATTCACCTTTGAATTTCTTTTTGAATCCAGGAATGCTGCCTGTCTCCAGCTCCTCACTGGTGATTATCTGAAGTACACATACAGTATGAGTTTTCTGACAGTAGGCAGCATGTAGATATGCACAGCAGGACAAATAAATTATGTAGAAAATAGGTCCAATGCAAAGTCTTACCTTTCTCCTGGTTTTGTAAACCAAGGGGTACTTTGTGTCTTCATTGTGCTGCTACTCTCTACTTTCTTTCTGGTTTAAATTATTCAAGTGCACTACTGAAAATGAAGAAAGTTAAGCCTTAAAAAAGGAAAAATTTTACCTTTATATATAATTTCATCAGGTCATTGTTGGAACTAGCATCCTGTTCCAAGCAATCTCATCTTCACAGTCTAACAACTTACTCCACAAATTCGCTGATTTTTCAAGCTCATATTAGAATCATATTTTTCCAAGTACCCACCCACTGATACTCTCCTCCTTGGCACTTTTCTTCCCTAATATAAAAAAATATTGAAAGCCAGATTCTAGGTCTCTGTGGTTGTCAAGGGATTTGGAAAGCTTACAGTGAGGATGTTCTGAAAATTGTATTTTTATTAATGAATTGATGCTAGCAACTTCTAGGATGCTGTGCCATTAAAAATTGCATAGATTCTAGTTTTCGTGAACATAGCAGGAATCAAGAAAGAGAGGTAGTCACTATTTACAGTTACTGGTCTCCCTCCGACTTGCATGTTGCTCTGATAGTTTTCTTTCTCTCTCACACAGATACCAGGTTTTCTGGTTGCTTCCACCTCTCTGTTTCCTGCCTGCCTCTGTTGTTAACACATGCACACACTATTTTTCATTTCCAGACAAAGGAGATATTTAGGTTAAATATTAGGCAGAAATTCTTTGTTGTGAGGGTGGTGAGGCACTGGAACAGGTTGCCCAGAGAAGCTGTGGATGCCCCATTCTGGTGAATGTTCAAGTTCAGGCTGGACAGGGCTTTGAGCAACCTGGTCTAGTAAAAGTGTCCCTGCCCGTGGTGGGGGTGTTGGAACCAGATGATCTTTAAAGTCCCTTCCAACCCAATCCATTTTAAAATTCCATGATTCTGTGACTCCCCAGCTGTGCTCCTTGTTGTCCTGCGCTCATTTTTACCTTTGCCCAGGGCCATGGCTGACGCCTGAGTGAGCAGAGCAGCTCAGCAGGCAGCAGTCTGTATTTCCAGAGCTGGCAAGGACTCATGCGTGAAGCTGGCTGACACCCATGCCGTCTGCACGCGTGCTACCATGGGTCGTTACACAGCAATAAACTACAATATCTTGTTCAAAACCTGTCTCATTTTATCTGGATCCCCCTGATTTTGCTGGCACTGATCCATACCTGGTGTTTACTGACCTTTTAGAGGAGCACTCTTGGCTGTAGGAATAAAAATAGTTTCTTGTGGAGGTTGTGCACAGACAGTGAAGTTGTAGGGTGGGTGCTCGGCCCCATGCACAGCAGCCTCAGGCCCAGAGGACCTCAGAACCTCAGCCTGAGGACCAGAAAGACTGTCCAGCACTTTTCTTGCCTTTTTTTTTTGAGTGAACAGCCCACCCCAAACATCTAGGTGCTGATAATACACTTTCTGGTTCCACATGGCAATGTGCAATGTCTGCTCAGCTTTCAAGGGATAGTGTTTCCAAGCTGAGCCTGTGCTATGAGGCAGAGGCAATCCTACAGCATTCCCTGCAGTCCTGTCCCAAAAACTCCTGCTGGGGGTGTCCATAGGGCCACAGTGGGCCTTCCACCCCGCTCTCCATCTCAGGGGATGTGGTGGGGCACACTAGAGGAAGCTGCTCATGGTGCTTACAGAGCTAGAGGTTGCCTGAGTAGGTACAGAAAGTGGCCCTGTGCACACACAGCCTCTGAGAATCTCCCTGGAGCCTTTGAAGACACATTGGCTGCTGCAATAAAGGCAAGCTAAAACACATTTTCTGAGCCACCAGGCTGTTACAGTGTTTGCTGGGCAGAATAATTTAGAAGCCAAGTAGCCAAAATCCCAAAGGAAGGGAAAATGTGATCTTCCAAACCCCAAAGTTTGGGGGTTTTCATCCCTCAGCTTGGGAAGGTTTTGTTGTGCTGACAGAGGGAGGAGGCTTTGGCTTCACTGGGCATCTTGCTCAAGCTGTCTCAGATGAAAAGCTGAGGGATCTCAACTCAGTCAACATATTTGCACCATTGTTATATTTATTTTAATGCGATTGTGGCATGCTGTTCATGTACTCCAGCTTTCAAAAAGCATTTTTTGAGTATTAGCAAGATTTCTACCTGGATATGGCAGGTCTGAATATCACAGTACTTGCCAATAGTCTCTGCAGAGGCACAGGGACACTACTGAGGCACTGGCCAGGACACACACAGAGTTAGATTTAACTAAAACAAACAAAGCAAGCCCTATGCTTCTATGTAAGAACACAGCTGTTACCTTGGTAGTTTATGATGGTCAGTCTATCTCAGAGAGAGAGTTGCAGTGTCCGGGCCACATTTTCTAGTTTGTGCTGAAAAGCCAGGCTAACAGAGGATTAACAGGAAGGTAGTTCCAGGATGGATTATCCCCGTGTGTGATGGTAAAGAAATTTCAGTGCTAGGGACACGTACTGACACCGCGTTTGGAAGTCAGCCTCTGGCAGTGCACTCCCAGCGTTAGCACAGTTGCATCCTTCCAGGCCTGAAAAAACTTGCATGGGATTTTATCCCAGATGTCAAATGCCTTTTCTGACCTGCTTGCGTCCTTGCAGCCTCAGCAAAACTTCACAAACTGTCTTAGTTTCAGAAGGTGGTTTTGCCTCTTGAAAATCCATAACAGCTTCAAGAGACACTTCAACTCTATTTCTGTAGGATTTGGCTGGTTCATAGTACCCCCACTCCATGCCATTTGTCAGGAGCATTGACCTGATAGTGTCTGACAGATGAGCAGACAGATAGCAAGAATAAACATAGATAAATTTAATTGTTTGAGACATTTAAGACGTGTGGTATTTAATTTGTTCATACCATGGAACATGACAAAATAAATTAGAAGTAGAAGAAAATACTATCTAGTGTCACTATAGGGTGAATGTTTTTGTGTTTTATCAAAGCCCTTCCAGATAGATATATGAGTAGAAGGGAATATCCATTCTAGCTGTGCACTTAACTCTCTGTATCCAGTATACCAGTAAATTGGATGCCTTTCTTTAAATTCTTCTAATATTATTATCAAAGCAACAGTTTTTGTAGATTTCTATCCTCTTTGGGAACATCATTTCTATCTTGCTTTAGGCACATCGCTGATGCTTAATTTTTTATTTTCTCTTCAGGGATACAAAATGTGTTCATGCTTCTGCAATGATCAAGATAAAGTCAAAGACAAGAACCCAGCACTTGTGTTCCTTTGTTAAATACTGCACTACAAAAAGGAGACAGCAAATTATAGAAAGTAAACAACACTATGACCACAGAATTCTGGTGTTTATTCCTACATCAGGAGACCTATATACAATAACTGAAATTCCTCTTTCTGAATCAAAAGGGAGTTTTGCATTTTGGTGATCAAATATTGTAAAGGAAGTTGCATGCTTGTCAGCTGGTTATAAGCAAGCCACAGGATGAATGAGATGCACTAGAAAGAGGAACTGACTGATGAGTAACCTGTTTTCACTGTAACTGTGTCATACAGGGTGCAATGTTTCTCCATCTCTCCTTCTGTGAATGAATTAAAATGTTTCTTAAAATATTTGTGCACTGGGTTCAGTAGAGACATATTCACTTGTGTCCCACCAGACAGTATTCTTTCAGAGGCAGTCCACTTTTGGCTGCTACAATGCCTGAAGTCTGGAGGAACTATATTTCTTTCTCCACTCTCTTTAGTGGAGGAACTTTATTTTTGCTCCCTGAACAGCAGCACAGAAAGTGTTATCCATGACTGAGTTCCTTCCCCCAAATAGCAGGTAATTATGCCCTATTCATCTGCTGGACTTGGCTGGGAAATTTAATTTACAAGATCTCTATATACTCAGAGCAAAGTTAACCATGCTCTAACAGACATAAAGAGGATGCTAAATAACACTCTTCTTCAACAGTGACACAGTTGCTGGAAGAGTTAAGCACCTTTGCTGTACTAATTCCTCTTACAGTAACCAATATAGGTAGATAGAAATATTATATGGACACTTGTCAATAGACAGTGACACCCGGATAATGAGTGTCAAGATTCAGATTTGTATGCTTGCCACAGAATCACCACTCAAAGGTAAGTAAAACACCGTGTTCTTCTACTTCAGTGTCAAATATAACATGGTGGTGCAGGAAGATAGACTAGCTTGATGATATTCTTCAGTGTGTTTCAAAGGAACTATAAAGTCATAGACTTTTCTCACTGACTCTAGTAGTAGCTGTCCCATCCTTTCATTTTCAACATCATCTGCTATATTTACACAAACTGTACTGGCTGACAGTTCTCTCCCTCTAACCTTGATACACACCATGAGGGGGAGAAAACAGCATCACAGACGCATTTGAACCTGGACTCAGACATATTTTAACCTGGACTCAAAATTGCCTTTTGAACTAAACAAGAACATTTTCAAGTGCATCTCAACAGTCTGTGCAGAGAACATTGCCAGTGCCAAGCAGTTTCAGGCAAGGCTGCTGTCTGCAGCACACGTATTCCCCCACATTCAAGCCCAAAAACTCTGCCCTGGTATTTCATTGGGTAAAATGAAAATGTGCACAGACATTCCAGCAGGTGGTCTGAATGCTGGGGGGGAAACATTCCTGTCCCTTAGGAGGGATATAAATATATCCCAGGATCTTTCTGTGTTAATCTTTCTTCAAAGAAACTGTTCAAAGGGCACACAGTGAGCTCTGTGGGGACTATATTTTACTGGGGGATGGTTGCACTAAAAGTGGCCAGTGTCTAGTCTCCTGCACAGTGACTTTCTAATTCTACCTAAGATAGACCTCCACACAAATTGCAAATCAGTCTGAACTCATTGCCTGTCACAGAGTTACTGTGTCTTGGCTAAGAAATTTTACTCATCATCACAACATAAGTTTCCAAAAATCATGTAAAAATATTTCTACAGATCAAAGAGGGGTAAGTTTTCAAGGAGCTGTGTATGGAAAAGGTCCAGCCATTAACCATACTGGGAGACATTTAAAAAGATTGGCCATGATAACTGCTGTGCTTGCTCCCCCAAAAGTACCTGCACCCAGCAAATAAATGGCAGAATTTCCTAGGTCTTATGCCAGTATAAGCGTGAGGAGATAGCAGGACCTCTCTCCGGAACGCAGTGCTTTCTCTCAGAATTCTAGCATGGCATAGGCAAGGTGCTAATGATAATATCAGAAGACAAAAAAAAAAAAAAAAAAAAAAAAAAAAAGTTTAGAAATCCAGGAGAAAGCAAAGGAAAATACCAAACAGGACAAAGAAAACTCCAGTGGCAGAGCAGCTCCATCAAGGTCCTGGGCTTCAGACCATACCCAGCACAACTGCAACAAGTAACCAAGATACCACAGAAACAGGAAAGGATTTGCCTCCCTAGAAACAAGGAGAAGAGAAACAAGTTCCTGGGAAGCTGGGGAACCACCAAGGAAAATGATGGTTTGATCCTGATGATAAATCAGCCTTGCCAAAATGGATGAGCCATTTGGACCCATTCCCTGCCATTTAAGAATTTGTCCTTGAAGCGATGAGTGCGTGTGGAAACCCACATATGCACTGAGAAAGGGAAGGCAGATGACATCAGGATTGAATTCAGATAAGAAAAATGTGCATGAAAGAGCAGAAAAAACCCCCAAACAACCTCATATTGCAACATAGGAAAGTCTGGTGTTCCTTTTCTATCCTACTCCGGATGGGATTTTCTGCTCTGAATGGCAAACACCATGTTTTGTTACAGATCATCTGGCTCTCTGGGGATCATCATCTTGCAGGAAGGTTGAAACCAATTTGTAGGATTGGTGCTTCACAGAGCTTCATGTGGCAGCAGCAGCTGCCCTTGTGCTCAGCTGCTACTCTGACTCCCCCATACAGACCATGGCAATCATTTCCTGGGCATTCACAGGAGATGCAGAAAATCAAGATTGCTGGTGCTGCATCATACAGGAAGGAAAGTAGGACCTCCAAAGCATGTAAATGACCTTGAGACTCTTCAAAACATTTGCTTTCAGACATAATTGCTTACACTTTAGTTTCTCTACTAAGAACTGTGAGTGGCAAAGTCTGCACTCTCCAGGGCCATTTTTACCCAAAAAGGAATTTGCAAAATTAACATCAAAACAGGTACAAACCATGTAATTTACTGTGTTAGCCCCTGCCATTTTCCAGCATCTGATGTATGCTATTTTTATTGTCACAGAAATAACTAAAATTGTATTTAAAGGTTCACATAGCCTTTTAAAAACTTATTTCAGTATTTTTAAACACTTTAATAAAATAACTTTCAATACAAGACCATCTTTTTTTTTTTTTTTTTTGGTCTAATATCATTGCCATATATGATACACATAACAGGGAATTTTTGTTTCGTAGCTTGCAGTTTTCTTCTGATGGAATTAAAAAAATAATCCAGTTATTATTTTGCAGCTTATTTTGAATAGTTTGACACTTCCAGTTATTAACTGCATGAGTTGTAATGACAACACTGCATGCTTTCTAACTAGGAAGAAAGTAGAAGACAAAATGCTGAGATTATAGCCTGTATGCATCCAAATCTCCCCCCTCCCAGGGAACTAAAATGTACCCATGTGCAAATACAGTCACCTCCTTGTCATAATTTTAATTTCCAAAAGTCAATGGAATAATGGCATCAGAGTACATACAATGTAATATTCCAAATGTTGCAGTACTATTAAATAAGCAGTGCTCTTTTGTGATATACTGAATGTGTTCAGTTTCTCAAACAATTCATCTAAAACTTGAACACACATGACTACCAAAAACAATGGTCGGCAAGGATACACAGGGAGAGGAGAAGGTTTGAGGAGGTCTGAGCATGTCCTCCATGCCTCCACAGATGCTGCACCACAGCCAGCTCCAGGTCTGCCAGGGCAAGGATGGCTGACAGCTGCTTTAGGCCCATAGGTTTTCTGCAAAACCTGGATGTACAAAAGAATCATTGGTTGTTTATTAAACAGTGTTTTTTTGGTTTTTTTTTAAATGATGGGTCTCTCAATGGCTTTACATTTCAATGTTCACATATCACAGATTCCTACAGGAAATCTGCCATAAAAATGAGAACCTGTAGCAGGCCAGATTGCTCACTGTTGAAGGCTACAGAAATGTGGGTTGAAACACATGTAACTAAAAAAAAGAAACTCATAAGTTGGGGGTTTTTTTAAATTTTATTTCATTCTAAATTTTGTGTCCCTATAATTTAAAACTATGCAGAATTGTAAAAAGATATGTTTATCTAATCCTAAAATAATTAATATCCAGTAAAACGTACCTGTCCTTGCAGATCCTGACCTATGAAGTTATGCTTTCATTATCTTAGACACCATGAAGACTGGCTGTCAAGCAAGTGAACAGTGGGCATGAACAAAGATCATAATGAAATCTTGAAGATCTGGAAATTAAGGTAAATTAGTGAAGTTCTGTGGATTATTTCACTTTGCACAGCCAAGAAATCTAGACTTTTTTGCATATACTGTGTTAAAAACACGTTTTTCAGTTACCCCAGAACACTGTGCAAGTAGATAATCAGGCTTTTAAAACGAACATGTATAAAGCTAAACCTCAAACTTAGCCCCTGCGGACTCCACTGTGGTGGCCTACTGCATAGATTTACATTGGCAATGCCACAGAAGACAGACACGCTGGAATAATTCATTTCTGAGTCGAATGTTTCTCTGTGGATTTTGTAATTTGATTAACATTTTTATGTTATCTTTTTACAGGCACTTTGAAGGTGGTGTAAATTACATCCAGCTTTGATTAATGGTGAGATTCATGCTAGAGAATAAAATCTTCACTCTAGCTGGAATGTAAATGCAGCCTTTCAAGCTAGCACAGAGTTTTTAATAGAAACAGAATTAATTAGTTCAACCTGGAATCTTATATATGCGTGCAAAAAATCAGATACCTATATAATCTCAGTTTGTCTTTTCTACAGTTTTTGATAAAACACAAAGGTTAAATTATTTTAGTGTAGTGCCAAGATAATGCTCTTTTCTAAAAGTTACTTATAAAGTAGACAGAGCTAGCACTGTGTCAGTACTTAGCTCTGTACTAGTGCAATCCAAAGGACAGGCAGTCAGGCAAAGGCAGTTTTCAAATCTGTAAATGGAAATCAGGTGCCCAGCCATTGCTGGCTGAGTGCAAACAGCTCCTTGTACCTTTACTATTGTAAAGGAAAACTTATTCACTCCCTTCTTTGAGGCAGATGACTCCCCTTGGAGTCACAGCAGTTACAGTGGAGCTTGCAAGCCTGAAAACTCAATTATTAATGTGATTATTTGGGGTGGCACAGTGGGAGAAGAGGGTGTTGCACCTGGAAGTCGAGTCACAATCTGACAGTGCTATTATGCTGAGGAGTAGAAATGTTCTTTGACTACTCTAAAGCTGCACCCAGTATTGGGTGTGCATGTATTTGCACTGAGCAAGAGCAGGGTATAAGGCCAAGCACAGGATGGATTATTCTCTTGTCTCACACCTCTCTGCCTCCATGCACTGCAAAAGCCTTTCTCCCCAGTGCACACAGGAGGGTAGTGTGGAGCCAGGCACACCTGAAGGGAACTTGGATGACAGACCAGGGATGCTGTACCCTCCCATCCATGGAGCTGATGTAGTAATGGTCAGGGGAATGTTTCCCACAACACGAGCATCTTGTTACACACCAAAGCTCAAGTTTATTTTGTTGTATAGAAAACAGAAAATAAATTTAGTATTGAGTGTCAAAAAAAATTGTTGTTGTAATGGGCCAGATTAATTTCTGGCACTAACACACAAAATTGTCACTGATTTTGATGATTTATGACAGCAATTTATCATCAGTGTAGGTCCATTGATTTTGCTGCAGTTACATCAGGTCTTGATTTAGCCTGCTATTTCTATCAAAGGGAGGATCACAATTAAAAGAGCACATGCCTTGATTTAGGCATTTGTTTTCTACCTTCCCATTTTACACAAACTGCATTTCTTTAAGCTACATATGCTCCAGCCCTCTGTTTTCTCATATTGCAATAGCCTCAGGGTGTCTTTTTCCTTTACCTGATATTTGCCTTTGGGCTTATTGACAAATTGTCACCTGTGATGTGTTTGTTGTCTTACAAGATTACAGATGACTGCTGTCTTGAAATGCTTCTCTTCTCCCTGCATCTCTTGCATACCGAGTGGGTTGTTTTCTGGCCAGTGAATACCACCAAAGAATTTACATTAAGCATTCTTTTAGACATTCCTCAGTCTAGAACCTTTCTTCTGTTAATGACCTCACAGGTAATGTCATGAATAAGTGCAGGACAAAAATCTTCATGTAAACTGTAAATTTCAAAATACCTGTTGTCCATACATGCAATTATCATTGATGGTAAAATCTCTCTTCTTCTTAAAAAAAAATTCTTTCTTTGGTCGTCTGCAAAATTAGTCATTAGTGTGAAGAGCAATACTCAAAATGGCTGCCACGTGCAAGGACACATATCTGTTCTCTCTGCTAGGCAGATTCTTGAACCCATGTTGTTCCAAATCCAAAAGCTTGATGTGTTTTATCACATCTTCTTAATTCTTGTTCTGGGTATCCACAGGCACAAGTGTTTGAAAAACACTGATATTTTATTTCACAGCAATGACACTGCTAGAGGTATCCCTGGGAAGCTCTCATTTCTGCCAGGTTGAGCACAGAGTCATTCAAGAAGCACCCAAAGCTACCAAAAATGTTGGCATGCTGTGTAGCTGAGCTGATAAAGACAAACAAGAGAAGTCCCCTGAAAGCACTTTAAAGATGTTTTGAAACTCCCTCTTCAACCTGGTCAGAGCAATACCAGAACCTCTTAGAACATGACTACATACCAAGGCATCTCCAGAGAAATCTGCAATAAATTTTCTGCAGACCATAGAGCAAAGTACACAGACCCACGTGAGAATGTGAGAGCAACAAGCAAGCTCTGAGGCACTCAGAAGTCGTCAGAAATTTGTGAATTCAACCTGCAGTCATACCTGCTCCTGGGATTTGTCTGTCCCCAAACACTTGGGCGTGTGGGCACTGAGGGCAGTATGCTACAGCACACACAAGAAATTAGAGCAAGACAGAAAACTACAGGCAGTGCTGAGGGGTAAGTGTGCATGCACACGTACCTGTGTTTGGCTGTTTGTTTTCTCTGTGTATTCATACTTAATGTCTGCCACAAAGGCCCCATTGCAGTAATTACCTGGGGTGTGACTACATTTTGATGTCTACATACACAAACAATCCCATTCAGTAAACACAATGAATCATCTGAAATCTTCCTCAAAACCACGTGATGAGACCTTGGGTAAAGCATGGTGAGGATTTGTATCACTCTCTCTGACAGAAGACCAGGGTGCACCATCTGGATCTGCTGACTCAGTGGAGGATTTTCAGACCTTTCTAATTATGCTTGCATTTAGCAACCTTCTGCTGAGCTTCTGTTCAAGAACCATCCACAACAAATAAATAAAAAACTCAGGGCAGTCAGTTCACGCAGCCAGTGGGCTCATTCTGAGAACATCTGTCCTTTCCCTAGCACCAAGAGCACAGATTGCCTGCAGTAGTCTTTCAACACAAAATTGTTGTGCCTGCACTAGGCTTGTATGTCATTGGCCCCACAGAAAAAACCTTAAGAGACTTCTTTGGGATTCCTCTTTCTTTTTTTTTTTTTTTCCTTCTTTATTGGGCTTTGCATAGGCTTGGAAAAATATCTGCAATATCTTTCATAAACATCATCCTTTATTAATGTACTACAAGTCTGAAACAGCCCAGTTGTTTGGGTGCTTGGTAACGTCTGAGTTTAGCTCATTTATAAAGAGGAGCAATACTGGAAAGTGTTTGTCTTCAGAGAACCATGCTGATGAAAAGCTGCTTAGAGCTCATCCAAAATTCTGTCTCACACCGGATCTTTAATATAGTTTCTTTTGGATGAGCTTACACTGTGTGCAGGTTTTTTTTTTTTTCCCCTTATAACCACCAGTATATTTATATGCATTATTTGAATGCAGAGAATTTATTTTTATGTTGTGTGAGAGATGTGGAAAGCACACCTGGGAAATTTGGCTGGCATTTCAGTAGATATTGTACAACAGTGTGACAGCTTAACCAAGTGGGTGCTGGTATTTAACTTGCTTTTCTTTTCATCCAGTAATTTAAAATGTAATTTGAAATATGCATGACAGTAAGACAGTGACTCATCAAAAGACGCATCATGTTCTATAGAGTGAAATGCCGTGGAAATGTGAAGTATGTTTACAGGTTGTGCAGATAAAATACAGCAGAGGCCAGAAGGGAAGGCCACCCCACAAAACCGTCACCTTTCTCTTTTCTCAGTGTGTGCATATGGCGAGGATTAGGATCATCATGTAATATTCAGAAGAGTTGCATGAGAAATACATTTCCCATAGCAACAGCTAGTTTAGACATTAGGGAAATATTAAAGAGAACCTATTTCATCCAGCTATTATTTTAAATTGTTATCTGCCAAACCAGCAGGTCAAAACAGGTGCTTTTGTGAAGACAAATGTCTCTGCAAAAATTATACTTTTTCTGTGGATTTGGTTTTCTTATCTGATAATGGGCAATCATTTGCCATACTCCAGGTCTTTGTGTAATTTCTAGTTCAACATTTCAGTCCTACATGGCTAGCCAAAAAGGCTCTTAGGTAAGTAAAAAGGAATGCAAAAATGGTAATACATTCAAGATGTTAAACTTTGATTTGTACCTAATTCCATTAATACATGCAGTTCAAATTAAAATGTAACATCAGACTTTCCAGTTTTGTTGGCTTTTAAAAATCCAGTAAAAGAAAAGATTGCAATATAAAGATATTATAATCTAATTATGCTCTTATCTCTAGCTCTGTTAAAAGAAAACTTAGAAGCAAGTAATAATTTCTATAAACAAGCCATTAACAGAGATTACTATTTTTAAGTAGCATTCAAATTTTGTCAGACATTAAAAATCAAATAGGCAAGATTTGACTTTGATCCTTGTATGAAGAGATTAGGCTCAAATCCTCAAAGAGTTTCATACTCAAGTCCTGTCAAGGCCCCATGTTTATTTCATCTAACCAAAGGATCTAAAATTAGGAATTAGTCAATACAGACTCCCCCTAAAAATGGTCAAAGAAAAATGAGGGATGTCAGGCAATGACTCAGGTTCCCTAAAAGCCAAGCAGCTCTCTGGAGAAGGCTGCCTCTTGTTTTTGGGGTCCTTGCAGGAGACGATGCTCCTACTGAAAGCTGATGAAGGCGAAATGCAATCACCTCTGGAAGTGCAGGGGGTCATTAGTGGTTCAGTAGTTCAGCGCTTCTGCACAGGTGACAAGATGGACCTCTGTTGTATGGGATGTGCCAGATGCCACCAATAAACAAGAGGAGGAACAGAGGGAAACTGAATAAATCCATTTATGGCAATGGACCGCGTACTCATGATTTTTTTACATAGGCATGTCCTGATGGTATTTGCAAATTTATTAACTGATTTAAATTACTTACATTAGTCATATCATGTACTGCAGGCACCATGGAAGAAAGAGCTGTTTTTGAAGTAACTTAAATAAAGAGCAGATGGTGGCTTGGTGAGCAGGGCCCGGATTTGTGCTCAGTTACAAGTTCACAGGCACAACCTATTTGTGATATTCTAAATAAGAATGTATCATATATGAGCCCATATTCACAAAATTCTTTATGGAAAAGATTACATTTGATAGTTGATAGTCAGTGTGTTGATTATTTTTTGATAGAAGGAACCTAAATGTCCTGGCTGCTTTGGCCATTGCATATCTGATTTATATCCCTTGGAAAAAAGCAGTTATGGGGCCACACCAAGACAGCTTGAAGTTCTTGATCGAAGGTCTCCTACCTGGCAATGTTGGTGCCAGTTGTAGTCACTGATCTCCTTGGAGCACCAAGGAAATGGCATAAGTTCAGTCAGGTTCACATTGTCCAAGGAAAAGCGTCTGGCACGCCACCACTTGGGTTTAACATGTGACATGCTCCCAAAAGCTGATCTCAGGACCAGAGGTAGTGCCAACCTGAAACACACAGGAAACAAAGAGAATTGAAGTCCCTTTGAAAGTTCCTCTGCTACAGCACATCTTCATGAACAGGTCAGAACTTCATGTCTGATTGGGTTTTAGTGGCACAGTGTTAAGTCACACACTTGCACCAGTCCAGGGAGGGTACCTATATATTCCCCACAAAAGCAGCTGAATTCCTCAGTCAGAGGAAGAAGCTGTTCAGTTTGTCCCTCAAGTTTGCAAAATCTCTCCCATTTCAAGGGAGAGACTCGTTACAGAAGGTTTTCCCTTTTCTCACTGACCACTTTCAGTCATTTCAGTGTAAAGTCTCCCTTTGGATCTCTTTTGTTGGTTGGAAGGCATACCTTACTTGTAGATGAAATGAAATTGTTAAGAACAAAAACATCTACGTGTGTGGGAAAGGAATTAACACAAATAGCCACAACTGCAAATGGACACTGCTTTGCTTTTCAAATGACTATGACCCCAGATGGTAAGACACGACTGTGTTCTGGCAGTCTTTAAAGTGCTAAAATAAAGCCCCTTTTAAGTACATTTGCCTCTAGAAATAGAAAAGTATCCTCTATATTTATGTTATAATAGTGTTTGAGTTTGGAAGTTTTGCCAAAAGTTGTCCATAAATAAAAAAAAATGGTTTTGCATGAATCATCTATGTTATGGTCTTCCTACATTTACATCATTACCAAAGTATGACCCAAATTGGTGTATGAATACCAGCCTCAAAATACGGGTGGGAAAAGGATGGTATGAAATTATGTCAGAGTACAACTGGTACTAAGATGATGGCAACACAATATCATCCTGTTAGTTTACGAAATTTCTGTGGTGATACTGTAAGACATATGCCTTTGATACCACGGCAGATGTGGTAATGCTCTATTTTACATACTACGCTATGCCTCCATCAGTCTGTGGCAATGTAACCTCAAACCATAAAAGCAAAATAAAGCTGAACCCATAACTTTTTTAATACTTATTATACTGTGCAGCATTGCAATGGTAATACTCACTACAGATCAGATTGGGGGAGCCTCTGAAGAGAAGAAGCTGCTGACACACTAAGATTCTTACGATGATTTAAAATGAAGACTGATTTATTGAAGACAGTTGTATTTCTCTTTCAACAGCTATCTCATGGAATAGTTTATATTATTTTCATGATATCTATGTTATAAAGAGAAGATTTATGAACATTTGCTAGTGGACACATAAATTGTCATCCACAAAATGATGATGAACCTATCCATTCCATTAACTCTTTTGTCTCTCCTTATTCACTGTTAAACATAAGAAGGTCAGGACAGTCAACCATGGGAACAGAGAGACTGTGTGATCTCCAACCTTGGAGGTTTCCAGAACTGGTACGAATTATGGCCTGAACAATCTGGTCTGATCTCATAGATACCTTAGATTTGAGACAAAAGTGGTCTTCCTGAAGTCCCTTTGCACCTGAATTATGCTATGATCATATGACCCTAATATTTGTTACTTACAGTTTCATAGCTGAAATAATCTGCACTAGATTCTCATCATTCAGCGTTGCATTTACACTATAGTAGTAACTAAATTGGACAGAAAGCTCTGATTTACAAACCCTGGACCTCAAGGCAGACTTTGACCTTCTTGGCAGCTGCTGGAAGGAAGATGCAGTGGGACACAGTCAAGAGGATTTGTGTAAAAGGACAACTTCTTGGCTCAGGTATATGATAGGCAACTAAGGCTGATGCGTGGTTGGATCTACTATTCACTAGTAAGGACAAGCTGACTGGAAATGTGACAATCAGTTTCAATGTTGGCTGCAATGACTGTGAAACAATGAACTTTGAGATCCAGAGAAGAGCAAGGAAAGAGATAGTAGAGCATAAGAGAGCAGACATCAGAGTATTCAAGGAATGGGTGACATCACTGCATCTCTGAAGGTTCTACCAGGGAAGGTATTTGGGTGTTCCCTGCTAAGCTTGTGTGTATATTAACCCATTGAACTTTACATTTTGAAGGCTTCCCCCAACCCTAACGGATCAAAACTGCCAACATCACTTCGACCAGTGTATACAAACACAGGTCATTCAGTGTCATTTCACTCTAATCCACCCCAAAGGATGTATTGACACGAACTCCAGTTATCTTCACCTTCAGGGGTGGGTCATCACAACACCAAACTGGGGGACCAGTCAATATGCTCGAGGGCAGGGCTACCAGCCAGGGGGAGCTAGATGGGCTGGGAGGATGGGCCAAACTTGTAAAATTCAAAGAATTCCTAGACTCCCCAGAAAAGAGTGACTGCAATCCAGTGCGGTTGAAGAGACACAGAGGCTCAGGGCTGAATCTTTCCTTCTTAGACAGGTGAAAGACCTCTGCTTTGTGCCCTTCCACATGCACATAGTGAGAACCAAGATCAAACTTTCCCCACCATAGAGTAATGTTGCTGAAAACCTGCCAGTGCATTCTCACTGCCTTATTATATTTCAAGTCACTCCTTAATCTTTCCACAAATTATCAGTCTGAGAGCCTGATTCCCTAACTCATTGATGTTGCTGCAAATTTTTAAGTGGACTGTAACAGACCTTGAATCAAGATGTTTGCAAGCCATGACTGTCCTTTGTGTCAGTGCATTAATAACTTTCATATACCTTGCCATTTTTACACACTTGCATTTTTTTCTTTTTTTTCCCTGAGATTCCCTGAGATATCTGAATGTCTAAGCACAGGTCAATTACTTTGTCTTCGACCCTATTTTCATCACCCTTCAGAACTTTGTAGCTAACCCTAGAGATGATCAGGAAGTGGAGACTTACTGAGGTCCCCTCACAACCTCATCATCCTATGAAGGTATGAATTGCACTTCTCTGTTTGCTGAAGAGATGAGGAGTTTTGTTTTCAGGCTGTTTTAAGAAAGAAACTGAATGCACCTGCAGCACTAACTTTCTCTCACCTTCATCTTTTCCCCCACTCTTCTAATAGTTCATTAAGCATGTTTATGCTGCTTTCAGTTGATGAATTGTTTATGCAATCCTTCTTGACATAACTGTGGCAAATGCTTTTCAAACAAACAGGCAGACAAAGAATTTGGCTGAACTAGTGAGGACTAGACTGTGGCTTTGTTCCAAGACCCATGCCCAGAGGGATAATCAGTTGTACTATGCTCAGCAGTAGAAAAAAAAAGGATCATATGCAGCTTTGCATTCTTTTCCCCAGTCCCAGGCAGCTCCGAAGAGCCCGGCTAAAGGCACTGTTTCTCGGCGGGACAGGGGCACCGTGTGGCCCAGGCGCTGTGGCATTCAGCGCACCAGCGGGGGCTGGCCACACTTCGTGGCCATTGCTGGGGTGAGGCAAAGAGGCAAAGGAGGCACACCTTGTCCTTGCAGTTGGCTGGAGAAGGTTTATTGTCGCATGGAGCTGTGATGGAGAACCGCGGCCGCTCCCTAGAGCCGCATGGACAAAATGGCCCCGAATAAAGGGGCACGTGAGGCTTTATAGGGGGCGGGCCGATGGGAGTGGAAGCTCCCTCGCCCAATGGAGACAGACAACGGGGGAGTGACGTGGACTACGGTAACACAACAGGGGCGTGTTCTGGGTTCCGGGATGACTGGGAATGCAGGAATGGGGTAACAGACACAGAACTCTCAGGAGTAGACAGGGGGGTGGTTACAGGACTGGCATGGTGATGCTCCAATGGTAAGTGACCTGGAGTGGACCACCGCGGAGGGAACATGGAGCTATGGAGGGGTACACAGAACCGGCTAACTAACATATATTAGAACTCCTAATCTGAACCCAAACCCGGGATGCAACAACCATCTTTCTAAAAGATTCACATTCAGCATACTGTTGTTGTGGGAGAAAGAGGAAGAAGGGGGAATGGAAGCAGGAGCACATGACAATTGTTACTGTCCTATGTCAGCATAAACTTATGCACATGTACACACCCTCTTGGATTCCCAGACGTGACTTTTTTCAGTTTTTGTAAACCTGATGGGGAAGAACAGGGGACAAGGAGGGGGCCACACACAGATAAATTAAATTCATCTTGCTCCTCAGACAAGATATTGCAATTGTAAATTCAGTCTTTAGTGCTCAAGTCAAATAGAGTCTGGGAGCTTTCTTAAGCATCCTCAGTCATTCACATTCTTCATACCAGGAGCTAAAAATGTTAAAGTCGTTGGCACAGCAAACTGACATAACAGCTAAAACCTTTGGTCTGTTAAACATATTAAAATGGATAAAAGCTATCCTACAGGCACTCTCAGTACGTTTGAACAGCTCTAGTGGAGTCTAGAGAAGGAATTTTAACATAAGAAAGATGCAAAATGTATTTTGAGTTCCTCAGGCATAAAAGTTGCTTTACCTACCAAAATAAGAGGCAGGATGGAAGAGAAGCATGGAGGAATTCAACAGGATTCATAAACCATCTCCAAAATTTAAATATACCTGTAGTAGGAATCTTACAGTTAGGAACCCATAGGAAGTAACCATGGACAGATTTCCAAGGGTAGTAAGAAATCTGTGAGCCAGGCTTGAGGTCCTACAGAAAAAAAAAAACATAGAGCCAGAAGAAATTCATGAGCAGACCTATGATCTGAATTAGGTAGAGGAGCTCAGAGAGCTGGAAGAAGGTATGACCATTTCTTTCAGTAGAAGATGTTTAATCTTTCATTAAATTATTTTACTTTCCTGCCCCCTCCAGCTAATGACACAATTTGTGGGATACAGACCTGCCAGCTACCTGTTCTGACTCAGGCCCAGTTCCATAAAGAGGATTGCTCTACAATGGGAGATGTGAGAGCATTGTCACCGCTTCAGGTGTGCCAGACAAGGGTTGGGAACTGGCTTTTGGACTGGGGTGTTGTCTTGAGTGTCACCACACTTTGAATCCTCTGGGTCTCCTACTTACCAAGCAAGTTTTTCACCTGCAAGTCTAGACAGCCTCTTCTGTCAGCCAAATCCCAAAAATAACTCACTCATTTATGAAGTACCCTGCACACAGGAGAGTAATTTTCCAACATCTTGGTTAAGGTGG
Organism: Anomalospiza imberbis; assembly: GCF_031753505.1. Classification (NCBI taxonomy): domain Eukaryota; kingdom Metazoa; phylum Chordata; class Aves; order Passeriformes; family Viduidae; genus Anomalospiza; species Anomalospiza imberbis. The sequence goes on along the minus strand of NC_089683.1, from coordinate 33,523,617 downwards.
CACAGACAAGGACAGAGTACAAACATAACTTCTTTTCTTCCATGTTCCCATTGTATTGCTACTCAGCCATAACTCCACATGGGCACAGCTCACAGTTTGGATGCCAAAATCTCCCTGAAACCACCCAGACAGAGCTGGCATACCCATTTTACACAATATGAATCCCTGCAAATGAATTGGTGCCTGAACACCCACCTTGCAAATCTAGCATGAAGAGTGATTGGACCTTGGAAACTTTTTATAACACTCTCATTTTCATGTATCACAATAAAATAGAAAATAGACAGAATAATTTCCTGGCACTAAAGGCTTTAGATCGCTGAAGAAAATATGTGGGTAAAACGTATTTTCATGGCAAATAGGGACAAAATTCCAATCTCAGTATTATTTAAAGAAAAAAGCTGAATTGAGTTACAGGGCAGGTCAGACAGATGTTCCACCCAAGGAGCCAAAGCATTACTAACTATTATATTTGTGTTTTATTACAGAGCCTCAGAACCAGTCATGGCCAGGACCCCACTGTCATGGATGATATATCAAAACAGAACTAATACCTTTCTTGACTTAAGCCTGAGAAACCCAGGGCTTTGGTGTGGTTACTCCCACTGCAAATAGTAGCTTATTTGCTCTAACATACAAACCATTTATACATTTTAAGCACAAATAAAAACCCCAAACCCAAAACCAAACACAAACAGGAAAGTATACAATATCTGGCTGTAAAACTTAGATTCACCATGAAAATGAAGAGATGTGTTTCTAACAAACAGCAATGTGCCTTTCCTTCTTGTAAGCAAAGAACACCAAGACAGTCCTCTTTCTCTCTTGTTTTGGCATTGTTTTGTGTTGGTGATTTCCAAAGACTCGGGCTGGCCCCATACCTAGAATAGCAAATGTAGTCAATGTAAAAGTTGATTTCAAAACTACGTGAATGAAAATTTGCATCTCCTGTTTGCAAGTATAATTAAATAGTACATAAAAATCTGCTAGCATGTAACTCAAATATGATTATGATTAAACTGAAATATTTGAATCTGTAGTCAAGTTCTATTAGCCACACACACTAATTTATTTTACCGATGACCATGACTGGGCTTTACCTAGACACTGGCCAAAACATGCCACAAAATTGGAGATGTCTTAGAAGTTGAATGAGAAAACTACTTTCTTGCCTTCTTTCAATCTCAAATAAATAGCAGGGTACTGTGTGTGCTGAAAGGGAATCGTTTATGTTGGACTAAAACAGAGAAGGAAAAAAAGATGCAAAGGCCAGAATAAAAGTAGGCTGGATGCCTGGAAATAAATATGAATATATTCAAAAAATATTTCAAACTAAGGATGGGAAAAATGGAAAGCCCAAACCAAAACAGGGAAGGAACCTAATATAATTAAGTTTTAAGACTAGGTGGGATAGTACCAATCTCAAGCAGGGCAAAGTTTCTTCTGAGACCTGGGAAAAGGGGAAATTTATTTTCCTTACTTGCTCTGATGTGACTCTTGAACCATTCTTTTGTTTTCTACAGGTTTGCTCTGCAAATAGTCCCTAATCTTTTGCCTACAACTCCTGCAAAGGCAACGTGATCATAATGCAACCTTTTTGTGAAAGAATAGCAATTACCTGTCAATTGACCTGCAAGATTGCAGGTTTTGACTGCCTGAAATGAAGCAGAATTTAGGCCAGCAAAAGTATGCTTTCACCTTCACCAAGGGCTTTCACTGCCAACAGCACAAGGTTTTTACACTTTCACCAGAGGAATACTCTTGTCTGTCTGGGTTTGCTAGACAAACACCACTACTGTCCTTTGCAAAGGCACAGGGAGAAAGATGACAGCATGTGCCAGATGGCGCTTAATGAAAACACTCTTCATTCACTTCCTACCACAAAATCTGGGAAGGCCTTTTCTTCTAAGGTTTCCAAACCTTTACCATCGAGAAAATGAAGAAATATCAAACTAAACCTATTAGTTGGTACATAGGCAGAAGACCATAAGATGCTAAATGCTGCCACGAAACCACGACCAAAATGAGAATTGTTATTCTCTGTTATTCCACCTTTGTATTGCAATATATACTATCAGATAATGTTTTGCTGGTTTTGTTGTTTCATGATGAGCAGTATCTCTCTTGAGGCTGCAAAATAAAGAACTTGATCATCATGTTTATTATAATGCACCAGAAGAATAACGGTCTCTTAAATACTATGTAGTCAGAAAAGGTTAGTGACAGAAGGACCATGAATCTTTGTTAAAAATTATCAGTAAGGGTAAAAATAGAATGACTGCATAAAAAGATCAAAATCAAAAGCATGGACAAGAGGAACACAGAAAAGCCTAGGCAATATAAAATGTACTAAACTGTAGATACTGAACCAAGGAAAAGAAAGTTATCTATACATTTAAAAAGTAAAAGTGAAGGAGAGCCAACACAAAAATATTATAGCGTATATTCAAAATATTATCATTTAAAGCATTGCATAATAAAGAAGGTTTTAAGAAACCATGCATTAACAAGACCAAACACTGAATGAGCAAGAAAAATCCATCAAACCAGAGTCCAGACAGAGACAGAGAAACAGGCAAGTCAGAAGCAATGAATGGTGAGAAAACACATCAGATAGGTTAATAGAGAGAAGGAAAACAGGATTCTAGTCAAATACTGGATGACTTGTACTCTATATAGGACAAATTACACGACAGGCAAAGGAGCAGTTAGTAGAAAATAAGCCTGTCATTTAATCCTAGGAGCTGGTTTGAACCCGAGCGGATGAGAAATGTGGTTTAAGTGGTTTCTCTAAGATCAGCATCCCAGAAGCCCAGCTAAAGAACATAAACAGAAAGATGGTGTCAATCACGCTTGTTGGAAGCAAAATGGCAGAGGAATGGTTTAACTTAATCCCTGAGGGTTGAACATTGACTCCAACTTTATCTTCGGGTTTCAGCCTATATTTAAGAAAACCCCTCTGATCCAATTGCTGCCCAGAGATTTTGACATTCCTGTTCTTAACTTTCTTCCTTTCTTCCTAGCTAACAGGATCACTGATCAAACCAAATCCAACAAATGTCAAAGGCATTCTTTCAAGGCCAGTATGTGGTCTCAAAACATCTCACTTCTTGGCAATGACTAAAAGCAAGAAGATTGGGCCTAAGACCAGATGATGGTTATTATTTTTAGGGAAAGGTATTTGTGTATTCATATCTAGTCATATGTTCCATCTAAGACATCTTATTCCAAGGTTGGTTCTCATTCCAGTCGGCTACGCATCACTGACTCCCATGGGAACCTCGGAGTTTCAGTCTTGTGCTTACTCACTGGAAAACTCTCTTCCATGGAGACATCTGGTGTCCCATACAACTAAACAGCAACATGGTGTTTTAATTTGGGGGGAGATGCAGCCCCAGCACTTCAGGCTCCAGAGTGTGGGTGCACAATGGTGGGAACACTGTAGACAGAGGATAGAAATGTATTTCACCAGCTACTTCTCTGCATTTCACTGCTTTGTGAACTCCAGCTGCATTTTATAAAAACAATCAAAAGCATTTAGCTATAAATTAAAAATAAACAGGAAGACCTTATCTGAAAAGGTAGTCGCAAGTAAGTGTGCAAGTATGTAAGGGTACATAAGCAGCTGATGATGGAGGATCTGTCAGCACAGTGGTGTTACTACGTAGAATTTGCCATTTTACATATCTTAGAGCCATTTATAAGCACTGTTAGTGTTCAGGATCAAGAAAAGCAGGAGAAAAAATCCTTTGCATTTGGAAATATATCCTTTTCAGTGGTGGGATTGACTTAATGTAGCTGCATACTGAACTTTATGCTTATTTAGGAGCATGTGCAAGACTAGACCAAAAAACAATTTAATGGGATGCAGATAAACTATTAATGTAATCTTTCCCAAAACCAAAAGAAGGAGGAGGCCTGGTCCTGCAGGCAGACTGATATCTACATCTCAACTAATACAAAGGAGTAATTTTGAAATGTTGGTATCTTGTAAACAAGTCAGTACAATTAAAACTGAGCCACATTTTTTGACATTTTCTTATTTCCAGATTTCCATCTCCCATTGCCAATGTTTCAGTTGTACACAGTGACTGCTTTCCTGTACATGGGCAGGATCACAAAATCCCTTTGTCTGTGCATTTGTTTCTGTAGGCTCACAGGGCTTTTTACACATCAGTGACAAATATAATTTACAAAATATTTCCCTTTTTTTGTCATTATTTATTTTCTAACCCATTAGTGAATCTTATCCTCATCATCTTAGTAACAAACATCTGAAGTTGACATAGAAAGGCAGGAGAAACTGCCCTTAACACACAACTTTATTGATGTTTCTGCATCAACTGTGATTCTTGGCAATCCAGTTCATCCTTTCCCAGCCTTGGTCGATGAAGTCATACCCACAACCTCAACAAAGAGAGATTCAATTTCTCTTCACTTATGTTAGGTGGACTTTTCAATGTTCTCCTAAGAGAGGTTGAGGCTTCCAGATGCCCTGTGAGAAACAGCTCAAATTTATTTCCCCTGCCATTGATGACATCCGTGTGCCTCGTACTCCCTGAAGAAAAGACATAGTACTGCTTGGAACTTGGGATCCCAATGGTAGATGTGTTTTACATTTCTCTAGTTCACTGAATACCTCAGGACTAGGGCTGCTGGTTAGATTTCCTATGGGAAGGAGGGCTCAATGCCTTTGTCAGCTCCACCTGCTTTCCCAGTAAAGCTAGAAGGAAGATGGCTGGCATTTCATTTGTTTAACATTCAACTTGCTTATGCTGTGTGCATTTCTCTCTGTCTGTCTGCTCAGGGACCCACCAGACAATTCCCCCCCAGTCCAGTAAATTTGAAGCCATTGGCTAAATTAAATTAAATTCAGTTAAAATCAATTAAAATCAGTTAAATTTGATGCAAGACTGGAGCTCTCTCTCAAGTATTTCTGCAGCCTGGTCTTTGACCATGTTGTACAGAATAACTCACATCTACTTTCACTACCGAGCATAGTGTTTGAGGGCACTTCTGCCCTTTTCCATCTTGATTTCTCCTACCCTCTTTGTGCAAGATGGAAGGCTGGTAATGGATACAGGATTTGTCCAGTTTCCCAAGAGATGAATGTAGAGATGCAGTTGGTGTCCCAAGGAAGAGAAAGGCTGGAAACCATCACAGTTCTTTCTGTGCCAGGCATTCAGCTTCCTTAGCTCCAGGCCACCTCCTTTGTAGTCTATTCTTGTTATCAGCTTCCCCTTTATCGTCACCTATGGCCTCTGTTACTTTAAAATGTTAATATGTATTTATTTCCCCTTCCATTCTAAGAAGCCTAGAACAAAAGGGAATCCTGCCTTAATATCTTTTTAAATGCTGCTAGGATTGTCACAGGTCAACATCATGCTCTTGCAGGTAAAATCTTTCAGTGGTATACAAAAAAATGTTCACTCTTCCAGAAAAACCTGTATTTTTATCAAGTATGAATCATTTGGGAACTGTGTTAATTTTGACAGCTAAAAATGGAAGACAATAAAAATTAATAGCCCTGCCTTTTCTTCTGAGGTGTCAACAAAATTTATTTTATTATGGCAAAATTTTGCCTTTCAACCATTTTCCCATTACTTCATTTTAACTTTTAGATGATAATTTTAGCGTTATATTTATATATATATATTCCATTTTTTTATATTGAAGTTTTGACCTTATCTAAGTGAAACAATCCAATGGCTCTAAACACAGCATTTTCTGGAACAACAAATCTATAACTCACTTATAAACTCTCCTTATAAACTACATTCTGTAGAGCTCAGCAAATAATAGAGCTTGTAGTCTGGGACTGAACCAAAAAGGTTAAAAAAGAAATTTCATTCAAGCCAAATCAAAACAGAAACTGACATTACAAAAATAAGTTAAAATTGGCTAGGCTATTAGAACAAAAAAGTTCTTCTTATTATTTAAAGGATGGTAACAACTCTGCCCTTAGATATCTTATTAGCCATTGATTTGCCATATTCAGCCCAGCATCTTAAGTGGTTTCTTTCCGTGGGAAGGCTTGTTTTTGGTGGACATAATGGGAAAAGACCTTCCTGGCTCAGACTGTGTCCTACAGGAGCACTTGTCCAGCGTCTCTCTTGCCAGACAAGACCTCTGGGAGTCTTGGAGACTCCCATCCAAGCATGGGCTAGAATGGCCCTACTTGCTTTTTTTTCCCCCTCTTCTCTTATTTTAAACCTATATGGGAGCACTGAGCAGTACTGGTTTCATATAAGCTCTGGCCTGACACTACCTTCACCACCATCACCATTCTTGGTCAGAGAACCACATCTACTTAATTTGAAATGACAGATTTTGTGAGCGGGGACACAAGGAGCAGTTATCAAGCACCAGGTCCTGTGAATAAGGAGGTTTAGAGGATTTGCAGGGGCTAAAGTGACTTGCCCTTCACCTCTATATATAGCAACATGGCAGCTTCGTCTAGTTGCTGGTGTTGCTCGGACCAGCAGAAGAGTAGGACTTGCTTTAAAATTAAGCTTTTGTGTGAAAAATAAAAAAACAGAGGCAGAAATTAAAATCAAAAAGGTTTGTTTTCACAGGAAAATGTTGCCAATACAACAAATCCGAGTAATTCCCTGAGTACTGATGCTAGCAAGCCCCAGTTGCCCATGTTTACTTGTCTCAGGAACAAATTCCCTGGTGTCCCCCAAATTCTAAATGTCTCATAGGATTACTTTGCTGTTTGAGACAGCTGTAATGCCATTTTCTTGTGTGGGTTTTGGGTTTCTAATAAATACATGTTGACAGGAATGTTAAGAGGTCTTGCTCTCTCCAGCAGGCTGCTTACCTTCAGGAAGATCATAGGAACCTTTTGGAGTTTCCATCACATTTTGCACAACTAGCTAGGGAAGTGGGCTGAAAACAGCAGCAGATGCCAGAAGTCCTAATACTTTCCTTTCCTCTGCTCCTGTTGCTGCTTAGCCTGCAATATGATACTAAGCACTAAGAATAAGCTTGAACATCTGTGTGATTCAGGCAGTCCTCTTGGTGGATATGAAATCTAATCCTCTTTATTTTGATGTCCTCCTTTTCTGGCTTTCCTGGTTCAGATTATCAGCCTTATACAAGATAGATCACCTTTCTTCTCTTGCCTTGCTGGCTGAGCCCCACATAACTAAAAAGACAGGTTTTTGCATTTGCCACTACTTATTAAATTGTTTTACTAAAACTAGGAAAAACTTGGTATTTTCTGGGATGCTGAAACCAAGGGTTAGAGTTTGTTCTCTGCAAGACATTCAAATCCAATTCAAATTTTCTAGAATTCTCTTCTTTCTCCTGAGACCCACCTGAATATTGCTACGAAAAACATCTCTGTAAATGGTCCTTGAAGTAGAGAAACTTCACCATTATGTTCCCATAGCTACCAGGTTCTCTTCCCACCAAAATATTTGTAGATATTTTTTGCTTATTTGACAGTGCTCAGGAGGGAATAAAATGCTTCACAATACAGGTGAGAAAAGCCAAATTACTGCCTGCAGCAGTTTGGAAGCATGGCATGGTGACAGGGATGACAATAGAATAGGGGAGCACTGTCAGAAGGAAAAATCAAGTATGAGCAGTGAGACCATGCTGCTGTTCCCTGAGACTTGCTGTGCAGCATGAAGAGGCAGAAAATCAAGGATTTCTAAACTATGAAACACAGAATTCCATTTTCTTGGAAGCAGATTTTCTTTAATGAAATCCTGATTTTTAAAGAAGTCTAAATAAAAAATTTAAAAAATCAGAGTTGTTGTCATCAGCTCAGAAAAGTATATTGACTTCAATAGCACCATGGTCACATGAACTCTTATTTTTTTCCACAATGATAATAAGTATTGAATAAAATCTGAGCCAATGACTAGTGTGGAAATGCTGGTATCAGAAATGTTTTATTTCTCAAATATTTTGCCATTTTGAACTCTAATTACTGAAGTTTTCCCACTCAATTTTTCTAAAATAGTTTTCAAATGGGCCTGGTTTTGCTGTTTAGCAACCTGTAGACAGAACAATATAAGAAGAAAAATGTCATGATTTCAATAAATTTTAATGCTATTTTTCTAACAAAAGAAGTGTTTGATTTCAGAAACTACTTTAGGCTCGTCACATCCCTAGTCTGACTTGGGAAAACAAATCTAGGAAGCTCTTTATTTTCATCTATTTTTCTAAGTGAAAACTGCACCATTGACTTCATAAGATTTAAAACTTGCTGTGGTGTGAGCCACAAGACTTTCTGCAGCTAGTTATAGAGTTATTTCAGTCTGAAACACCACCAAAAATAACTAGCACAAACTCATTATTTTTAAAGAAAACAAACTTATTTTTGTAGAAATTCAGAATACATACATTTTTGCATAGACTTGTAATATCAGCTGAGGGCAGTGCTAAAAATCAAACATCCTTTAAAAAGATATGCATTATTCCAGTAAAAGATTTCATTAATCTATGCAGCAAGGTAGCTTGGATTTCTTCAAAGAATAGAATTCTAATTGTTATTATTCCTATAGCAATAGCATCTAAATACTTCTGCAATTCTCAAGCCTCAGGGATGTTGAGTAATGTGCATTACTGTTTGAGATGAACAAGCAGCACAAAGGATAGGTGATGAGGGGAAAAAAAAAGACACAGAGCAAGCAGTGATCTACACAAGACATGCAAATGAAACAAGATGAAATTAAAATCTTAACTCCTCACTGCGATGTCTTGTCCAAGCAGATGAATTGTCGGTATGGTGATGGCACAGTGGCAAGACTGAAATTCTAGCCCAGCAAAATCAATGGCAATTTTCCAATACACAAAAGGAACTCTTCTAAATATGCTTAGTCAGTCTTTCTTAAATACTGAGTTCCTATAAATTCAGCTACTTAATATATGGCACAAGTTAACATATGTAAAAATATATTTAATTATCCTAAACTGCTGTGTTCTGAAGTCTGTGAGATATATCTAAACATACTGACACAAATTTTTCAGTTCTGTTTTTGATGCAATCTTTGTGAATAAAACACAAAAAAAAAATATAACATGGGTTTAGAATCTCTTGGTAGAAGCTGGCTTCAGATTCCAGATTCAGAGAGATATAGATTCCAGCAGAGCAAAAGCCTCGTTATAATCAGAAGTATGTTAAATTTGAGCAGATTCAATTATACGCTTAAAAAAATTTGATTGCATAAGTAATTATTTCTTTACACTATGAACAGCTTATGGACTAATGGACTAGTTCATTATTAACATTTTTTACTCATAAATATTCACAGAATAATCAGGATGATCTTCAGATTCAGAATGTTCACCAGATGTTCTCTCCGACCACTTTTTGTTGTTATTTATGCTGTGTGATTAGCCACTCAAACCATATGGCATTGTTTCTAGTCCCTGAATCAGTGACAAATGCTTAGATCTGGATAGTGATGAAAAAAGTTAATTTCAATTATGAATCTTCAAATGAAAAAATCATGTCCCAAAAACCTTTTCTTTTTCATGAATTGTGAATATTTTCACCCATTCCATGTGGACATCCAAGCAATGATGAATAACATAACACATAGATTATCCTAGGACATTTCTTTTTCTTAAAGTTTGCACAGACCATTCTTTTCTCATTTGACAAGCTCCAGCTTTTCCATAGGCTCTACATTTTAATGACAGCTACATTCTTTGGACTTTGGTCCATCATCATCATCATCATCATCATCATCATCATCATCATCATTATTAGCCTTTGAACTTGTTATTTCTTAAATTAATTCAGTGTATTGATTCAATCAGCATATTTACTTTTCAAAACATGCTTTCAAATAAATATTTCTGGGCAAGGCAGACATATTGGCTCATTCCTTTAAGAAAACAAATACCATTTTAGGAATATTAGGGGAAAAAACATATAAATTGGCACTTTTCTTAAAGATTTCTGCACATAGCAGCACATTTTTTCACAGTTATATAAAAGTCAACTTTACTTGAACATTTCTAAGAAAACTAACACTTTTTTTCAATATCTGGAAATGATTCCTACATAAAACCAATGTGTCTCAAACTTCCAAATTTTAAGACTATTAAAAAATAGTCCACATGGCATATTTCATAATATTAGTCTATTCTATTCATACCTGTTACATCAGTCATCATCTTGATATCTAAATACACAAAGCTAAAAAATTGGGTTTTGTATTTAAAAATTCAAATCTGACTTCTCAGAGATCACAGAAATTTACTTCACATAATGAGCAAGAATTTGCTCTAGTCTCAGCATCTTTATTCTCAGTATCTTTAAAATGAACTGAGAGAAAACATAAAAACATAACTACTGCTAAAATTCATAATTTTGCTATCTGCAAAATAACAAGGAATTTGCGGGACACAAAGTTCAATCAGTTTAGATTAAAATACTCTTTAACTCATGCAAATATAAGATGCTATGTGTAGGAAGAGTGACACAATTCACAGTCATTGAATAAGAGCATCTCCTGTGAGAGACAGTGATAGGCAGGGTCTTAGGGCATTAGGACGTGAAAGAGCTGATCTGACTGTCATGGTTGTCCCTTCTCCATGTAAAATTCTGTGAAGCTGCAAAACAGAGGCGATCCAGTCTGGGCACCAAACAGGAACAGAATCTGAAATTTGACCAGCCCTTCCACAGGCAGCTGGTTTCTGACATTATTAATTCATCCAAAACTCAGCCTTTTTCTTCCATCATTCCAATGTTTCATAACAAAAATATAATTTCATAATGAGCAACATTTTTAAATAGAAACAGTAGAAGGGAGTCCTGCTCATTGTTAGTGTTTTGCCTTCTTGAATCAGAATCTTGTTGCCATGCTGTAGTCACATATTTAGAAGGGTTGCATTAGCTACTGTAACTGAGGAGTGCTTCAAGAATTATCCAGTGTTACTGACAAATTTCAAACCATGTTTTTCACGTATGGCCTCTAGAAAACAATCAAAAATTTTCATAACCTTCTGGCATGTGTTTTTCAGAATTATGGAAAACATCATGCCACTTTATGAGATTTCTGTTGTATCAACAAGTGGTGCATTTGTGTAATAGCTATGCACAGCCTGCTATATCCCACCAGAATTGGATCTACCATGCATAAACAATCCATACATTGATTATGAACTCAATTATGGCTTCCACAGATAAAGTAGCAAGACTGGAGCTACTTTACCTGCATAGTAGCATCCAACCTGCTAGAGGCCACCAAACATTCAGAGGGTCATAGGAAAAAGTAAATTATGCCCAAAATTCACTTAGATAAAACTACTGAGTGGAAAAAAGGATTCAAGATAAAGCAGACATATAACTCTTCTAATGCAGACTGCACATTTTACTGTAAAATAGGGTTTTTACTGGGTTTATTCACTGACAGTCCTGAATATGGGTTTTTCACTGGGTTATTCACTGACAGTCCTGAATATGACTCCAAGGATCAGCCTCCCATGAGTTAGGCAAATCTGACAGAATCTTTGCATTTATTTCTATGCATATATACGCACCCACACCCACCCCTCCAAAAAAAAATTACAAATGTGTACTATATGCCACTTTAATGTGCAGGAGGTACTGATTATTCTGGAGGTTCAGAGAACTTTCTGGTCTGCCAATGATAACAGGAGTGAGGAAAAGAGTGGAGGGGCAAAGGAAAGAGAAACGGAAAGGAGAAAGGTGAAGCAGAGAAAAGAAGAGAAAATAAAAGCAGAGAGAAAAGGAGAAGAGAAAAAACTTAGACCTTCATATAAACAGATCTTTTCAGGATGCATGAAAAAGCCTGATGACATTGCTTGTTTAGAAGAACTGTTTCTTGTTATATCCCAGAACACTTCTTCTACTACTTCCAGTGCTGGTTCAACTCAGTCACTTCACTCTGGAGAAAATCATATGTTTTGGATAAAAAATCCACAGTGATCTCTCTGTGCTTTTCACCACTTTGGCAGTACTCCAACCATTTGTTTGTGTTCTCACTTAACTGGCTTCATTCCTCTAAGCCCACTGAGTGCTGTCATATACCTTTGTTGCATTTAAAATGAATTTTGAATACTTCAAAAAGATGAAGAACCTGAGATGATGCTGTCTGAACTATCTGTCAATAGCATTAAATAAACTTCTTGGTTGCACTTCTCGCTCTCTCCTTGTCTTCCATCTCTTCCAGCATTTGAGCAGCATATTAATCACACACACCAGGACTGATCACCATCCAACTTCAGCCCTTCTGGAGGCTCAAGTTTTTATGAAATTGCACCAAAAGATGAAGTTGGCTAGCTGAGCACAGAACGTAAAACAAATTAAGTCAAGAAAAAAACTGGTAAAGAAATGTGATGTAAGAAAAGAAATTCCTTAGTGTATACAGTAAAATCTATAACTTCCTTTCCTATTGGAGTTGAGGACAGAAGGATGGTTATTCATCACTTCTATCAACTGCAATTTGCATGCTGCTACATTTGCAGTAGCACAAGTCATACTTAGACTGCAGAATATTCAGGCCTTGCAGTATCAGTCAGGAGGAAGAAGCAGGGAATGTCCTTACATATGAAGTTGCAAAAGTAAACTAAAGGAGGAGATGGAGAAGGAGGTAATTCTTCTGATGAAAATGGAGGGCTTTCACATAGGGTCTGAATTTCACCCACAAGGTCTACTTTGAACTAAGGGACTAGAAGGATTATATTTTTCTTAAAATATGTACGTTTCTAAACTCAGCTTTTTCTGGAAACAGCAGATACTCATAAATAAATACCTGCACTTTATTTGCACTTGCATTGCATCGTAAAATCTTTTTAGGAATTACTATCACATCACTATCTAGATTCCTAAGACAGGAAACTTCCGTGACCAAGGCAACTTACATTCCATGTTTGGGAGGAAGTGGAGAACTGTCATGCATTAGAATATCATTTCATTTGTATGACGATCTCTACATCTTTTATTAAATATGGGGGAGGGGAGTAATTTTTATTATTATTTTGACAGAAATCAATTTATTTTATTTTCTTCAGGGCAGCATGTCAGCGATGTGACACCACAAAACACACATCTACCAACATAGCCACACAAATTTCAAACAGGAAGACAGAAATTACTTATAATAATTTCAGAGGTTTGACTTCAGTGCATCCTTTGGGATTCTTAGATACCATTGCACATTTTGAAAAACGAAATTAGCAATTGGAACACAGCCCTTCCATCTCTGTTGACACAATTTAAAAAACATGAAAAAAACAAATCTGTGAAGCGTGGAAAAGGAAAATTACATAAATGAAGCTGAAGAGAATGACAAAACAAAAGTAAACACTTCAGATAAAAGAAGACCAGAAGGCCAAGTTTATGTTTTCAGCTTTGCAAAGTATTATTTCCTGATGTACATTTTCTCACAGAAGTGATTCTGAAAAATAAGAATATCCAAGGCAGTCATTCAGTTCTACAAAGTAATACTGATAATCTATCAATTTGTTTTTATCCATGCAAGATAAAGAATTTTCTATTTGTTGAAGCTGCAAACCACAAAATTGAAACTTCTGTATGTTTTAAATAAAAATAATTGGGTTTTGTATCCTGATTTAAAACATTTGCCAAACTAAAACAAGGTTCAGTTTATTTATCTCTTCTTCAGAAAATCTCACTGTTCTTCAAGGGTCTCACAGCTTTGCTGCCAGAAAACATCTTCTCATTTCTATTCTGAGGCTGGTGTTCAAGCCTAACATGCTTGGACTGCACATAGTAGAAAATGTGTTTGTTACATGTTCCCTCCCAACAGCAGCACAACCACACCAGAACTCTCTCCTGTCTGGAAGCAACAAGGAACATGAAGATGAAATTCTGTCTCCCTCCAGCCAGATGGAGTCTCAGCCAGGCAGGCTCAGGTGAACTCACAGAACAGCAATGAGACCTCCAAATTCCATCAGTCAGGACGCAAACCAACCCTGAACATAAAGAGGCAGGACTTTTAATACAGATTAAAAAATTTCTTGCAATTAAAGACAGAAGATATGTTCCTCCCATATACTTATGCCATTCAGGACAAAGCTGTATTAACTGTCCTGGAGTGGCTTCAGTTCAGAATAAAAGCTCACGGTACATCTAGACCAAGGCAATCCCCACAGTCTCACAATACATAATTTTGTAAAAATGTGCTCTTAATATTTGCAACAATTAAAAATAAGTTTCTCTTCTTAAAAAATGAACTCATGGAGTAGCTGTGTTCAAGAAATCTACAAATGCACCAGACATGGACCAGGCAGTCTCAAAGCTGCAACACTGTGCCTGGCACACCATAAGGTTTCCTGCAGAACACTGTTGTTGCTTTCACGAAATTACCAAGACACAATTAATTTTGTGACAGCTTGGTAAACTTGGTGATGTGGGATATTTAAGCAAGATTAGGAGTTTTCTTTTGGGCATTTCATTCGGTTACTGCTATTATTGGCATATTTGGTGTTTAAACACTTTTTACTGTCTTCTGTAAACCAGTGAGTCTAAATAATTTAATTTTTTTTCTTGAATTTTATTTCCAATGAAACCAACCCATGTGCATGCCATCTGATTAAAAAAAAAAAAAAAAGAAAAAAAGAAACAAAGAAAACTAAGAAAACCCAAGCTTCTAGCAAAAATAAAGAGCCAGGCTTAAAAGAGGGAAAAAATGCTGACAGTTTTTCTGCTTTGAGGTTCTGTCTTTCCCATGCAAACTTGTTTTCTTCCCCACGACTTTTGCCTTCCCCACCAAAGAAAGATGTGGACTTTTTTCCCTTTGAATTCTTATGAACTCAGTGCTTATCCATTGGAAAAATATCCTGAAAAATGGACTGCTTTACCTTACTTCCTTCTTATCTTTCACATTTTTTGTGTGCTATTCCTGAGAACAGACTCGGGGTCTAACCCCAATCTGCTGCAGTCAGTGGGCTCTGAGCCAGATTGAAACCCCAGAGTGCTACAGAATATGTCATCAACCACTGCATAAGCAAAAGATGGAGCAGTTTTTATCACAAAGCAGCCCTCTCACATCAGCAATCCCTCTGTTGAAACACCGATTGCTAACCAGGATGTCTGGAACACAGTCTCTGATTTTAGGAAAGCTCTGGACAAAACAAAGTCATGTTTTTCCCAGAGACTGGACAACTCAGACCACAAGAATGAAGCAGTACTGCAGTTTCATGATGCATGCTTGTAATTAGAGTGAGATTGGTAGTTTCTTCATTATCATCCTTCAAATCCATCCTAAAGCTGTCTTTTGTCAACAAAAAGGAAAAAAAGTGGCAATGTCATTATGATTGCTTACAAAGCTAAGCCATACCTTCTCACTCATGCTCAATCTGCATCCATCTCTTGCCTCATACTAAGCTCTTTATTCTGTATTTGTAAAGCACTTATTAAAATGAGATCCAGACCCACAACTGGCTGCCCTGAGCATCACAACAAGATGAAGGCATGTCAGCCTCAGGCTTCCTGGGTTCAAAAGGCTGATAATCTGAATGCATCTTTTAAGTTTACCTTGAGAGGTAACACAGCTGATCTCATAAAATGAGTGGGTTTACATTTCCATGGAACAAAAAGAGTGCATGACCTACTGTATTGTTTTTGATGCATTTAGCCAACAAATGCATTATCTCAAATGCATAATGCAATGCCATCACCCATGTCATGGCTTTCTGTGTTGGCAGACTCTGACATACACAGGTTCCCCTTTTTGCTAACACCACCGTACCCATGATGAAAGGAGGCAGCCAGCACACGTCAGGTGGCTGTCAGCTGGGACAAGATAATGGCAGAGTCCGTGTAATAAGAGCTCTGTCCTCAGGTCTGCAACACAAATAGCCCCCAAAACGTCCAGGTTTTGGTTGCTCCAGGCAGAGCACCACCATTTTTCCTGTCAGCAGCATTTTACCCACATTGGAATAAGGAAGGAGAGACTAAGCTCTGGTTTTTCACATATAATTAGGAAAAAATTGAGAACTTGCTGAAGCAAAGGATTTAGCACTCAAGCAATGTTAATGAAGTTCAAGGAATGAGCTTCCATTATTTTTGCTAAGAGCATATCAGAAAAATTATTACAGGTTGAAAAGTCTACCCTATACTGCTTTTAGTCATCCTGAGTTTGTCCTTCACAGTCACTGGAGGTAGAAGACAGTGCTCTGGGTCCTGGTGCTGCTGATACCTCTTTATCAGGTCTTTCCAGAGGAAAACAATGTCAGCAACGGCTACTGATGATGTGAATGCTTTGCTTTACTAAACTGTGCTTTCCTAACAAACATACTTCTCTCAGGAATTAATCTTCCTCTGCCTCCATAGCGTTTATTAACCTGGGAGGTGTGGATTTGTGATTAGCCACAGGAAGAGCTCTTACAGTCGATGGAACACCATGTTCCTGAGGTCAGGACCAGCATAACCCAGTAAAAAACAATCCAGCATCTGGAAGGGGTCTCTTTTCCAACACTGGCATCTCATTCCATTTGATTCTTTTCTGGAAACCACAGTCACTTGCATATTTTTAAGTCCCAGGCAAAACCAGTCCAGCTGGTTCCTGAAATAACCCTAACTCTGTTATGGCAAGGCAAGAAGGCAGGGATTTGTTTTTCTTTCTCTCCTGGTTTGTTATTTAGTGCTTTTTAAGAGACATGCATGTGGCAAACATCAAATTAAAATACAATCAGCCTCAACACTGTATTGACAGTGAAGACAATACTTTCCTTCATACTCATTTGAAGATGGCTTATGTCTGTAACAATATATATCTGTCACCTCACTTCATGCAGAACTACGTGCACTGCCTTTAAAAATGTAGAGGGAACAGAATAAAACACTTGTAATCAAGTTTAGTTTCCTCCAAAACTGAAAAATTACATTGGAACAGATATAAGTATGTGCATTCAGATGCAGATGTATACAATTAAGCACTAAAAGGATAATAAAATGTTGTGGTTGAATCCAATTTTTTAAAAAAATGAAAAATACTGAAGGTTACTCATAATAAGTCTTGAAAACAGTACCTAAACCTGAATTAATCTGTGAAAATTTGCTCCTTCATTAAAAAGCTGTAGCTTTGCCTCCCATCCTTCTATCAAAGGCTTGAAATTTGGCAGAAAGACTGCACTAACACCAGATAGGAATGATATGTCCAAGAAAAGCTGCCCAAATCTGGCTATGGTTCTGAAGAAGAAAAAAGGCAAATGTAAACTTGTTATTGTTTGGCAGCAAAACTATCCCAAAATGTATTTCACTGAGCATGATTCACTGTGGATTGATGGGGCTTGGTCAGGACTTTACATGCAATTGCTCTTATTGCCTCTTTCTGGAGCCCACCATGGGGACAGACACAGGGAATAACCAGAGGGAACGGTTCCTTCCTGTTTTCTCTCTGGACACTTATTTTAACCTCTATCATGACATTCAGATTTGTCAAAAAAATTTTAACCAGCCAACTAAATCTGGGGCCTGTTTCATTCTGCAAAAGCCTCATCTTTCCAGAAAGTCAAAGAACCTCTTATTTGAGTATATTTTGGTGAGAACAAGGTTTCAAGTAACCTGATCCTAAATTACAATATCCTGAATATTACCTCTATAACTCATTCTTCGAACATTTTTCTAAATTTAATTTCGCTAATGACTCACATTAAAGCCCTCCTTACTCACAAAATACATTCCTGAAGTAGAATAACATTTTGTACTCACTGAAACACAAAACATGTTCCCTAAGGAGGTTATGTCCATGGCAGAAAATGTTGAAAAATGTTATATTTTTTGAAACCTTTAAATTTGACTTAAGCACAGAAAATCTGGGAAGATAACTTGCACAAATGATACAATTTTTCTAAAGGGAATGTGGTGCTGTCTGAGTTTTTTTTCTTCTTTTTTTTTTTCTTTTTTTTTTAATGCTACTAAATTAAAGTTTGCAAACAGTAAAGATACATATTTGCTTTAGTTCTTGAAATAGCAGGTGATTTTTTTTTTTATTTCTTGAAGACATGAGCCAAGCTGACAAATGGCATCTCCCAAGAGCTGAGCTGCTGCACACTGAACACTAGAATTCCACTCTGTTCCAGTCCAAGGAAGTCTCTTATTGGAATCAGAGCAAGTGTGTTGGAAAGAGCTTTTTCAGAATTTCTTAGTGAGAGCAACTTCCTGACAAGATCATTAATTTCCTTGCATTTTTTATTAGATATATTCTTTGATTTTTCAAGATTCTTTGGTGATTTCAACTTATCCAGGACAGTTGGAATATTATCAGTATTAGGGCAAGAAGAGGAATGTACGCCAAGATACTTCACAGAAGCTGGTCCCCATTTTTTTGTCCTCAGTAAAACTGAGTCAGTTATTTTATGCTAAAAGCAGAGCAAAATATGCATGTGTCAGAGAGCAGCTGACATGCTCTGAGATTGATATTGTCCATAGCCCAGTGTAATGCACACATGTTCCCAAAACTCATGTACAAATGGATCTTTTGAGCTGTGTGGATTGATGCAGTTCATGGAAAGCCCCTGGAAGATCAGTAACTGACCAGAGACAAATTTCTTTCTCTCCCTCTTTCTTCACTGTTACAGCATGCAAGAACCTTGCCCCACACTCCTAAATTTCCTGAAACCAGCTCCCCTGGATGACAGACCTTACTGGAAATGGCAACATAGAAGAAC
Organism: Anomalospiza imberbis; assembly: GCF_031753505.1. NCBI lineage: Eukaryota > Metazoa > Chordata > Aves > Passeriformes > Viduidae > Anomalospiza > Anomalospiza imberbis. The sequence goes on along the minus strand of NC_089683.1, from coordinate 33,504,990 downwards.
AAGCATTCTCCTTACCAACAGATGAAAACATCTGCATAGGAATTTAATAATTAAACCAGAATAATAGAAATGCACTGCATTAGATCTGAAGTGCCCCTATCCTTGCATTACTTAAGACACTGACAAACACAGCTGGCTAGTATTTATTAGCTGATGAGAGACTAGCCAGGGCAGTTTTAGATCTTTTTCAAAGGGAAATTAGTTGTCATCATTATTTATTTAGCCAAATAGTACCCATCAATATTTAAAATGACAGGAAAGTAATGTAGACTTACTTTTGAATAAATTAGAAAAGGACTAATCTATAGTAGTAAGATAATGTAGAAATGACCTGCTTAACCTTTAGTTACATTTCCCAAATCACTTTCCCAGAGCGAGCAGCCTGTACAGTGAAAGGAAAATAGGCAGACCAGTAGAACAGTGTAATGCTCCACTAAATGTAAGGAATATACTGTAAAATACCAGTTTAAACTGAACAAAACAATGCAGTCAGTATGAGCTCATGGTCATTTTATATAATAAGTAGCAAATTGCTGTGTCTAATATCCCCTTTGCACACAGTGCATTTCAGCAGGAGCTGTGATGCAGCAAAAGGAAAGGATCAAACAACAGGCGAGGGGATTTCCTGCCTACAGGCCCCCAGTCCACAGGGACACTGAGGTTCAACAGGCACTGACCCTAGGCAAAATAACCAAGATCTGTGTGGTAGAAGTCATCTCAATAACGACTTGCAATCAGAGCATTCTTAAGATGTGTTCATGCTTCTGGGAACATTTTGCTGAAACTGATAATTAGTATTAAAAATTTAGTAAAAACAGAATACTAACTCTTTTATGTTTAAACATTCACAGTATTTGCTGATTATTTTTTCCCATACTTTTTCACAATCTCTTCCAGAACATGAACTGAGGGGCATCAGCTGAGAGGAGAAAGGGGCAGGCTGAAGCTAAATACGTGAAAATGTTTCTTTGCACATTAGGTTGTTCAGCTGCAGGAGTCTGTTCTGCGACATGCTCAGCTAAAGCACATGTGAGCTTGGTCCTACAGGGCCAAGCCAAAGGGCTGTGTGGGGCAGCATCCTGCCTCCAGCAGGGGCTCCAGCCTGAAAAAGGAGTAACACCCAATATGGCTGTTCTTACCTGCTTAGGTAACCCTTCCCTGCTGGACTGTGTCCTTTTTATTTGGACACTTTCATTGAAAGTATATCCAAATGAAGCTTCAGTGTGATCTGTATACCCAAGTCATCAAATATTCTAAAGATTGTTTCAACCCAACATATTTATTAAATCTTGGAAACTTTAATGTATTTCCTTCTTCAAGAAATTACAAGTAAAATGAATGGAGGAAGTGGGAAAGAGCTTGAAGTCTATGAGAGACAAGACATCTACAAAGGGAAAAAAACTGACCTCAAAAAAAGATCAGGTCACAACAGAAACAATGTTATACCTATGGTAGTGTGCTATGTTATATTAAACAGATAGAAAATCATACCAAGATCCCTGACAACATGCTGAAGAGATGGTCAGGAATTGAGGTGGCCAGGAGATAAGATGGCCTGACAGCTCTGTGCAGCGAAAAGACAAGAAATGCCTCATCAGGCAGCAAATCCAATGGGATTTTCTGCAAAGTCTCAGTGAATTAATGAATCCAGCCCAGCAGCCAGACCTTGGTATTCTGGAGAAACATAAAACAGAAAAAAGGCCTAAAAAGTCAGCAAAGAGAGAACATATCAACATAACCAGGGCTTCTTGGTGAACAGCTTTTCCTTAACCTGTTCAAGACCTGAAACTGCTATTTTGCTGCTCAGCTAAATGAAAGATTGCCCCGTGAAACAGCCATTGCTTGATCACCTGTGACACATTTGCAAATATGACTACAAGCACATAAGGTTTCTGAAGACAAGGACAAACCCTCTCTTACTGTGACTTACATACCCAAAACTTGTTATCATTCTACAGCAACAGCCAACGCAATAGGATTTTAATATTTGTCTGATTTAAACTTTACACAACATATGCTGAATCCTTCAGTACTGAGGGAGAGGAATATTCCCAATGTTATGGTTTAGCCCCTGTTGAACTGAGACAAAATCATCACTTGTTTAATTTTTGGGACTGGCTTGAAACCTTGGCTATGTTAAATCAACGAAAACACTTCTGTTGGCCTGAGAAAGCTTAGCATCTATGAATATACTATTCAAAGATGGAATAGGGAGAAAAGGCTGTAAAATGCAGACAGCAAGGAGTTCTGCAGTACAACTGGACCTAGTCCTTCTAGAAAAACATAAGTGTGTGTTCCCCAGCCTCATAGGGTCCCTGAGACCAGGGTTTGCCAAGGTGCTTAGACCTTGATCCATATGGCAGTCCAGAGCTGGAGCTCAGCCCTCTTCCTCCTTCCAGCCTCTGTCTCTCTCGGCCCTTCTCTTCCGTCTCTCACTCAGCCTGTACCACTGCCACCATCCCAAAAGCATGGCATTCACTCAGGGGAAAGGGAGCAAGATTTCACCCCAATAAATCAGTCTATTTTTCTCTATCCTCCTGCCTGGAAACAATTGCCTAGGAATCATATAAAAATGTTGAAATGTTGAGTTTTTCTGTCGCTTTCCTATAAAAAACAAAAGAATGTGATCAAAAATCTTGAGGCCAATGCCCAGCATGGAAAATGTCAGAAAAAAAAACTGTTAAAATTTAACAGTTTTCTTTATGTCTAAGAAAGGGACTTGGTAAGAGAGCCTCACACACCACTGAAGTGTGTCCAGGTTTGAGCAGCACTGGAAAGTCATTTTGTATTGCCAGAACTATGCAGTGGTTTGTAAAGCAAAGGAAGAATGACCATTATTTCTGCTCATGAAACTGCTCAGTCAGGATAAACTCCATTTGGGAAGGGGCAGCCATGAAGTGTCTGACCTGGCCAGAAATTTGGTGACATAACAGAAGCCAGGTTCAAAGGATCCTCTGACAGGATACAAGTGGAAGGCCAGCTGCATCAGGGACCTTGGCTTGGATCAAGCTTTTATTGACCACACATTGAAATCTCCTGCTGAGGCTGGCAGATGCTGCTGAGTTCATTCATTGCTGGTTAACACACTTCAGGCCCACAGTCTCCTTCTGCACTCCTGACTTGTGTTCTTGGTGATATTTTGACCTGATTTGGCATGTAACTGAGATCTAGGCAAAGATCTGAGCTGTTTTCACACCTGCTAAGTGTGGTGATTGATGGCTTTTCTCCATTTCTCTTCTGCCTTCACATACAGGTGAGAAAGAGGGCTGTCTTTATTTTATCTGAATACCTTTTATACTGGTATTTGTACTTTAAAACACATTCAGGTGCAACAACAAATGCAGTTTTCTGCATCAAACCTTTTCAGCATTCTTGGAAATTTTAATGAGGCATCTGTGCAAGAAGAATAACAAATACAGGCCATTTTATTACACAGCAGAAAATAACAAACTTCTAGACACACTAAAGTCCATAGCAAAGAGGGTATTTTTAAAAGAAGAACCATTTCACTTTAAAAATTCAAGAAAATAACATTCTTTAGAACGTCAACATAATACCATTTTGTGGTCTCAGAGTAAACAAAACACTATCTTCTCATCACAATTATTGATAAATATCTATTTTTGCACCCACTTCTGCATCCAGTCAGCCTGCCCAGGTAGCTTTACCCTTTCTGATAGTGTAAAGGGCTGGTTTCCACATTAAAATTTCTCTTACTTACTCCAGACCCGAGCCAGAGGTTGAACTCTGAGCCAGATTGACCATCCTGACTCCTGGCAATTCAGAATGAAGTGAGGATATCAAGGACTTAGAAACACACCATCATCCTCTCTTGGTCATGGCTTGCACAGATCAGTCAGATGTGAAAGCAATTCAGTGCACGAATGACTCCTCCAGCACAACCAGTCATGCCTTCTGCAGCCTAAGATGCCCAGAGGCCCAGCTTTGCTTGCAGCACTTTGCTGTCCTGAGCTGTCCTCCTCCTCTCCCCTGACCCTGCAATGCCATACCTTACCTCCTCAGAAGAGGGGAGAAAAGATAGAGAGGGAGAGGAGTGGTGGGGTGCCACACCAAAACCTGTGCTGGAAGGACAGGCTTGGGGAGCATCACGCCCAAAGGGAAAAGCCTGGGATGCGAGGTGCAGGGAAGTTCTGTTTGCTTCTGCTGCACCCCCCTGCCCCTGCCAGAGCCAGAGCTGGGGTGGGGGAGAGGCAGAGGGCACTGCCTGAAAGCATCCTAACTTGCTGTCAGAGAGCAAGAGGCTGGCTGCTGCTGAGGACAGAACATCATCCACTGCTTGGAAAGAATGAATGTGCAGTGAGAGGCGAGCTTTGGATGCAAAGCTGCGGTGCCTGACCCCGCGCCAAGGCAGAGCCTGGGCTCCATGGGTTACAGGCATGTCTGTGTGGACACAGCGATGATAGGTGAGCCGCTGGCTGCAGTCGGGGCAGCAGTCCCTATGGCCCTGTGTTTTCCTAGCTAATATTTAGTTGAGAGGCCTCCAAGGAAAACCCATGGGATGCTGGTGCTGGTGATTCAATAAGTGTCATTCTTCCCTCTGAGTCAGTTCACAACCATTTCCCATAAATGGGGTTAATAAGTCCTCGATGGCTGGAGAGAGCAGTCTTTTAGGGCAGACATAAAAAGCAGAAGTCCTGAACAGTAGTGTGAAAAACATTTGTAACTATAGCAAAGAGAAGGGATTTTCCTAGCTCCATATAAACAAATGGGTTCACTTCTGCACATTTTGTTAAAGCACGATCGGGCTCATTTTCCATTGAGAGCAAGCCAGCTTCATAGCAAGACTAGTCCTGGTTTGGGGTGAAAATGACTTTTTTATTATGTACGAACAAGGTGATATTTTTGTCTGGGTTTTGTCCTGCAGTGAGGGATGTGAGGTCAGGCAGTGAAGAGGAGCCATTGGGCTTGGCACACTAAAGAAGCGATGGTGGGGGGAAGGACCACCACAGTGGGGCTCTGTGCAGAGGGGTGGCTTGGGCTGGGGTTTTCCGGGCAGGTATTTGAAATGATGCCACAATAAATGCCACTGTTGCTTCCAGCCATGCTGCACTGAGCAGTAGTGCTGAGCCAGCATGCTGAGGTCCCCAGCAGCCAGGGACATGTACAGTCACACCCAACTGTCCTGGGAGAGCCGTGTGGCACTGGCTGTAAGCAGAACTAACATGCAGCCCTGGAGTTTCACTATTCTTAGGGATGCAGATTCTTCCTGCTGGGAAAAAAAGTTAGTTATAGGGCAAGGTTTAGCAAAGAAAAAGTAATTTGACATGTACCTAAATCAGAATTTTATAGTGAAAGCGTCTCATAAATACCAAGTTAAAGGCAGGCGCAAGACATGTTGCTCAGTGCTGCCCAGGATTGCAGGATTAGTCATTTACATCACCTCCACTACTCAGGTGATTCAGGTGAAATAGGTACTCTCAGGGCACAGAACTAAGATCCACAGAGGTGTGAGAGCTTCTGAAGGTGGTACAAGGCACCATGGGGAGGTGAGCTGTAGGCCAAAGCAGAGGAGGAAGTCTCCATTGAGGGGATCACAGCAGCAGTCACTGCTGTCAGGAGGGAAGGGAGAAGGACCCTCCCTACACCTGCCCAAACCAGGTAACTACAGAAACTTATTGCCATAAACTCAATCCTCACCCTTCTTCTCATGTTTCTGCTCTTGCTGTGTCCTATGTGCAATTCCAATATAAGCATGCAATGATAAAAGAAATGGACACCTAATGTGCAACTAGCAGAAGCTAGAAATTGTCACAATTTCATATGATGGACATGGTTCTCCAACAGAAGGGATGCTGTGGAGTTACTTAACCCTCTCTGCACCACAGCATTGGTAATTCTCACTTGTAGTAATCTGCCCGAAGCCTACACAAAAGCATGACTCTCCACCAGAATTCACATGCCATAGAAAAAACAGCCCTAGGGAGATGCAAATTCTCTCATGCTGTTCCAGTCAAAATCAGTGCTGGTGCCCAGTGCTTGTCGAAATCCACTACTTTTTGTCCTCCTTGTAGCCTGAAAACTACCATTCACTTCTTCTAACCTCACGTTTTACCGCAGCTTAGAAACCCTCACTGGCTTTTTTTTTAATGTTTAAAGGCTCCTTTAGTTCCATTCTCTCTTCTTGCAAAATGAGCCTTGGACATCCACACTGGGAAGTTTTAAAGGAACTGCTCTGCTCTGACAGACTAAATTACTTGGTTACAGGCAGTCATTAGAAGTCATTGTTCATGACGATTTTTCTCCCTGTTGGGCATTATTTAATTGCTATTTGATTTCACCCCTGCATGAACTCAAAAGCATTTTAAAGAGACTGGGAATAAAATCTCACTTGCAAGAAGCCGGGGTTTCTCCTACAGGGAATACTTAGGCCAGGAAGCAATTCAAGGCCAAGGCACCGACATTTAAAGTGCCTTCTTGTGAAGTAGGTGACTGAAATCCCATTAGAGATGGAGCTTGAAGGGTGACTCAGCTTACTGTGAACACCCTGCAGCTGTGCAGGAAATCACCCTGTAGCCTGCATAGACACCTAGGACAGGGCAGAGCAGATATTTTGGGTGCTTTGGGGTTTCTTCTTTGCCCACTTGCTGCTTTTGCTGTGCCTGGAAATGATAGCCTGTGCTGCCTGTGCTGCACACTGAGCATAGGCAAGGAGGGGGTACCTGCCCCCAGGCACCCACATCTCCACCCAGGTACCCTGGCTCCTGGGCCCTGCTGGCATAAAACTTCCTTCACTATTCAGAGGTTTGGCACCAGCTTTGGGAAAGTTCAGAATTTTCCTCTGACACTGTACGAGCACTTTGCAGACAGTGCTGGTTTATTAATTTTATTATTTATATACAGATAGCCATGATTTATTATTTTTAGATATGATCATTTAACTATGTTGCCAAGAAAATGTGTCCTCTGACATTGGTTTCTTCATCTTTCCTTTTTTGAGCACTGACACAGCTAGCCCTTTGCTCTGCCATCCATTTACATTGCATTGGAGCTGTGATGGGACTGTGTGTGGTACAGCACTCTCTCGATTTTCTTGCCACTTCCAAAGGGGAGCTCATTTCCTAGTTTAATAGTTGCTGTACAGACCAGGGTTGTTGATGGCAGTGCAAGGGAAGTTAAATTTTATCAGATCGCTACAGCCCTTTGCACGTATTTCACAGATACCTCAACGCCTCTCTGTTCTCTCCCACTGCTGCCTGTGCTGACAGCCACTGCCCCTCAGCTACAGCCACACGATACACACACAGGAACAGTGCTGAAATCCCCCACGGTGTTAGGAAAGGCAGCTTCTGCTGGAGGCATGAAGGCTTCACCAGGTAAGGCAGATTGCTTCTGGACAGAGATGTACTAATGAGGAGCTGCTGAGACCCTTCTGTCCCCAGCTCTTTTCTTCCAACAAAACTGTGAGAATGCAAATGGCTCATTTTTCTGTGAAAGATTAAATAACTACCCACATCCAAATATTTATACTAATGAGCACGTTCTCAGGATTTCCTGACTAAAACCTTTTTTTCCCTAACTACATGCTCACAAAGCTCCAGGCTGCAATTGGAAGTATAGCAGGGATTCAAATGAGAGAGATGGGGTGTTATGTAGACACTTCACAAACAAATGTCTTGAGAGAGAGCTGTGTTGGGAGCCATTCCCTAATGTTTTGCTGAACTCTCCCTTTCCCATTACAGCATGGCACAGCTCTGCTCTGAAGAGCAGTAGCAACTCTGGGCTGAGCTCCGTGAAACTGGCTCCACTTGGGAGCCACAAGCAGGGATGCTGGACAGATGTCCCTGCACCCTTTGGCACTGGGCAAATGTTACACAAGCCCTTTGTCTCAGCTTGGCTTCAAACTCATCCCTCTTCACCACCCCAAAGTGCAGCCCATGGCAGCCCTAGGGACACGGATGCAGTCAACATTTCCTCAGATGAAGATTTTTAATATCAGTTGACTGTCTGGACTGTGTTCATAAAATGCACTTTTAAGGGTCATCAGACCTAGAATTAAAGCTTAGTTTTATAGGAATGTTTGGTTATTATACATTTAACTAAGCAGTAGTGGTATCTTTTAGAATATTTTCAAGCAAACTTGAACCACTTCTACAGTTGAAGAAAAAATGGAAATTAAAGGTGCCAGTAAGAAGCATAAGCACAATGAAATAATCAGGGCAAAAAAAGGGCATTACTGGTGTATCACTCTGACAGCAGTAAAATGCTCATAAATGTAATCAAAGATTAGATGCCTGCTGTTTCCCAGATTGCACATGAAAATACCACCAAGAGGAACATACAACAAGTACTACAGCAGCTGAGTGTGTGTGCAGCTAAAAGAGTGACAACAGGGTAAATAGCCATGACCTCTGGCATTTGGCTCCATAAAGACCATCCTAAATAGCCAAAAGCTCTGCTTTAACTAAAAGCAGCAAACAAGGTGTGTAGTGATGGTATCTGCCAATAAGGGCATCATGCCACAGAGAAATTGCACACTGTATTCTAGTAAATACACCAACATGGTTATGACATTTCCATTTTGCAACAATATAGTCATTAGTGTTAAATAGGAATTATTTGGGATATTTTTCCTTTCAACACAATGCTGACAGTGCTGATTTTATAACACATTTACTTCAGGAGTTCTTGTGCTGTTTAGACAAAGGGAAAAATTGGACTGAATTTGGCTTGCAGTCTGCATTGGCTCCCTGATTTGGAAAGATGGCTTTGAGACACTCAGCAGAGATTACCAGTCTGATTCTATTTGTGACACTAAAGCAACATATACCTCAATCCTGACCTGACACCCTCACAGTTATCACTAAAGCACTGACTGTCTCCCCTGGGGCCAGGCCTTCAGCCCTGGGTGACACTGCCCTTGGTAATCACAGTGATGCATATGTACAATACATTGCCATGCCCTGTATCACTTCTTTTCATGCTGAAAAACACTCAGTCATGCAGCAGCCAGATGTTTTGATTTATTCCTCTGTGCCCAAAAACAATGGCAACTTCACAAAACATCTACTGATGCCTACAAGTTTCTTTTATTTAGAAACAGAAATGAAACCAAAATTAATTAGTTAAATACCCACACAACACATTAGCAAAATTAAATGCAATAAATAGTCCACCCCTTTCAGAAAGTTCAGTAGGGTAGTAAGTCTTTGTTCTAACTTATGAAGACCAGGCTTGTAAATGTGCAATGAGTTTGAGTGGGATAAACACCTCCCCAAAAGGCAATTCTGGAGGGGACACTTGCAACATCCCTTCCACTGACAGGCAGGGCCCAAATCCTGGCTCATCCTTTGAAACCCAAAACAGGAGACAGAGGATAAAGGAATGGGGATGGGGGCCAAACATGCTCCATTTCCATCATACTGACAGCAGAAAAATCTCCCACAGCAAATCTATCTTTTACTGACATTAGAGGCAGGATTAGAAAAATCAGGGAGAAAATTACTAAGATGTCATATTTCCCTGATGGCAATGAGGGCACTAAGACATCACAGGAGCTGCTCTGACTCTGTGCAGCACATACTGAAACCCCAGCAAATTTCCCTAAACCACCAAGCACACAGGTTCCACTGCTGTTGAGTTTCCTATTGATCCAGAAGTTATAGATTTCTCTTGCTGCATGTAGTAACTGTAACTTTATCTTTTAAACACACAGAAAGGAGTCACAACTCCTTTTGTGAAAACATCTAAGTCACAATGCTTACAATGCCACTACAGCCTTTAACATAATTTATATAACATCATCAAGAAATCTGATGGAGAGATAGTGGACAGCTTAGGAAAAGGAAAACAGGGTACAAATCATGTTCAAAACATATACATGATATTTCTTCAACAACTTGAACCTGGACCTAAAAATCATAAATGTGTCAGTATTATTTTCTGGTTGTATTTTTGAATGGAAGATAAAGTGTCTTTTATTACCCTGTAAGTACCAACTTCTAAATTGCCACAACTCAATAATAAATTACATGAACATATATAAATGTCAGGATAAGTTGTTTCCAGAATAAATAATGTTTTGCAACTCTTCATTTAGCTATACAATATTTTCTAATGTTTTTAACAAAAATAATTTCTAAACTATATTTTTAGACAATACCAGTTATACACTGAATTTCTGTGGAGTTAATTATAAAATGTAGATTTTAGTGATTTGAAAAAATACATGCCTTTCTTTTAGACAGATGTGTCAGAAACTAAGCTTATGTCCTGCTGCTGCATGGACTTCAACCATGTCCAGCATCTGCTGGACGTGTAGCACAGTGAGCTGTAGGCAAACCAGAAGAAACCTGGACTGTATGGAGGATAACTCCTTCAGCCAGGTAATAGAGTGGATGAGGAAGGTCAAGGCAAAGCTGGAGCTGAACCTGGCAAGGAACACAACAAATAACAGGAAAGGTTTCTACAGTTAACCAGAAAAGGCAGGTCAAAGAAAGTGTACTGCCCCGATAAACACGCCTGGCAAACTGGCAGCCATGGATGAGGAGAAGGCTGACGTACTCAATTACTTTTTTGCCTCAATGTTCACTGTCAGCCTCTCTTCCCACTCCTCTCAAGTGCGTGGAATGCAAGGTGGGCTCTGAGGTAGCTAAGTCCTTCCCAATGTAGGAGAAGGTCGTGTTCATGACCACATGAGGAACCTGAAGATACATAAGTCTATGGGGCCTAATGACTATTCCCAGAGTCCCGAGGGAATAGGCTGATGTACCTGCCCCGCCACTCTTCATGATATTCGAAAACTCATGGCAGTCAGATGAACCCCCTGGTGATCAGAGAAAGGGAAACATTGCACCCATGTTTCAAAAGGGTAGAGAGGAGGACCTTGGGAACTACCAACCTGTCAGCCTCACGCCTGTGCCTGGGAAGGTCATGGAACAGATAGGTCCTCCTAGAAGTTGTGATAAGGCTCACAAAAGACAAGGATATGATCTGTGACAACCAGCACAGCTTCACCAAGGGCAAGTCCTGCCTGGCCAACTCAGCCTTCTACAATGGAGATGACTGCATCAGTGGACAAAAGAGCTATGGATGTCATCTATCTGGACTTCTGTCAGGCCTTTGACTCAGTTCCCCACATCCTCTTGCTAAATAGGAGAAAGATGGATTGGATGGGTAGATGGTTTGGTAAATAAATTGACAGGATAGTCACATCTAGAGGGTTGTGATAAGTGGCTCAATGTCCAGATGGACATCAGTGGCAGGAGTGTCCCTGAGGGGTCTGTACTGAGAGTAGTGTTATTTAATATCTTCATTAACAACGTAGACAAAGGTATCAAGTGCACCCTTGGCACATGTGTAGATGTCACCAAGCTGAGTGGCACAGTTAAAACACCTGAAGGATGGGATGCCATCCAGAGGGACCTAAACAAACTTGAGCAGCGAGCCCATGTGAATCTCATGAGGTTCAACAAGGCCAAGTGCAAGGTGCTTCACCTGGGCCAGGGTAACCCCCCAGTATCAAAACAGGCAGGGGAATGAAAGGATTGAGAGCACCTCTGCCAAGAAGGACTTTGGGGTGCTGGTGGGACTCAACAATCTGCACTTGTGACCCCAGTTCATTAGAGAACAAAAGTGGATTGAAAAGTCCTTCCACACACAAAAGAATTTAGTAATGTGAAATATCTTAGATTGTAAGGGTCACATGAAGCACAATGAGGCCATGCTTATGACCTCAGCACACCTTACAGAACAGGATTTTTCAGCAGCTCCATTTCCAGTGTGGGGTAAGTAAGAACTGCAAGTGCACAAGAAATGTGGGTGGCCATGGAGAGTGTAAGGCCTGGGAAATGCTCTTGGTTTTCCAGCAGAGCTATTTGGACCTCATGGCTCACTTAAGGACTATTTTACAACTTGATGCTCTTCCACATTTCTTAAGTATATTCTATATTAAACATGAACTAAAACAGACAGAAGCAATTTACCATAGAAATGTTGAGGGCTGCAAGCTGAAAGTAGAAGAAAAGTATTATGTTCAACCACGCCAAATCCTGCCTACAGCTCTGGAGTTTACCTAAGGTCAAGCTAAAATGAGGCTTGCAAACCATCACTAAGAAATAAAAAACTCTGCAGAAAAAAAGCCTTCCATATTGGCTTTTTTACTTGTCCACACAGACCAGCTTCTCAGGTGTTATTTCAGGACCTGGGAAGGAGCCAGAGCTAAAGCCTCTCACAAGTGGAACTGTGACAAGGGTTTAGCTAAGCACCAGAAGCTCTGGGGAGAGAGAGATGAGAAGGCAGAGATAGGAACCTTAGGTAAGAAGGATATGTCAATGGATACAGGAATGTTTTGGGCAACCAAGAGCTGGAGAAGGTGGAGGTGTACTCAGAACTCTTCAGCTGGGCTGGATGCATGGTGAGGGCACTCTGGACTGCCACATCAGGCTGAGATTAATTGAGACTTAATTAACAGTTCCTTGCTGTTGAACAGAACACAGCTGCCCTCCAAAGCCATAGTTTCATTCAACTGTGCATTAAAAGGTGGGGTTAATGCTTCTAATAGGTAAAATCAGTGCTCTTGCTTTCCTATTAGTTTTTCTTGTTTGTTTTCACACATCTTAGGAGAGGCAATATGGCAACCAGAATGAGATTTATGACAGACTGTGAAGAACTAGCTCTTTAAACTTGTTTTACGTCTTGTTGCATTTTTACAAATTCATTTAGCATTTCTTCACCACACTGATCAATGTTTTACAGTAATGTCCTTATTGGTTATAAAAAATCATTCCCACCAATATGACAATGACACAATAACCAAGACAACAAGATACATGCATAATACAGTTAGTCATGAGATTCACAACTAATTAAAAATAATTAGTGAGGCACTACAGATATTCTGACTTGAAGAAAATTCTTTGTTATTCTTGCCATCCAGTTCAGAGAAGCTGATGAAGGGAATGAAATACAACTGATTAGCTCTCTCCTCCAGACCTAAGTCCAAGGTGTCATGAAATGGAAGAGAAAAGGTCTTGTGCTGTCAAATGCCCTGTGAGGGAAAAAAGCCCGAGCTGCCTGAGAGCAGCTTGCATTTTCTTCATCCCATTTGTTGCAGCTCCATGTGACTTGCTCTCTGGGTATTCGTAAACTGCTCATTTTATGGAGTTTTATTGGAATATTAACCTGCAGCTTCTTTAGGAAACCCATTGTTTTGCTGTTTCTGAAGTTCTGTCAGGAATAAAATCTGTCCACAAGTCTCTGTCACTCCAGACTGCATGTCTGTGTTATATCTGACACAATGGCAATGAAATAGTGCAGCAGAGTTAAGGCTTTAGAACTTGGGGTGTGTGTCTTGAACTTGGGGTCCAAGTTAAGGCTTTCAAAGGGGTGTGTGTCATTCCAGGGGGAGTGAGAGGGGCTCCTGTATTTCCCAGCAGATAACTGAGGTTCGTGGAGAAAGAGAGCCACTTGCTCTTGCATTTAAAAGCCCTCAGGAGGGATTAATGACATCTGGTTGATGTCTGTACAAATAAAGACACACTTCATGCTGCTGCTGCAATCCCAGGAAATGGTGGAAAAGTGAGTTTTTTGCTCATGCCCAATAAAAACTAAATGGGAATTTAATCTATAGGTACTTCTCTCAGAGGTGAAAGAAGTAATTGAATTAAGCAGACAAACTGCAGTGGCAAACCCCAAGCCCAAACAAGTCTTGATCAAAAAGCAAGTGCTGATAATGCATGAGCTGCAATAAACTGCTTAGGCTGCTGACTGGGAGGAAATTGGTGGTTTTGTTGTTGTTGTTGTTATATTGACCGGATCCTCTAAGTCTATTAATTCCTTAGACCTGTGCTTGGGTAACAGAGCACTGCAGAAGCTATTATTTGAGAAATAACCTCAGTAAAGCCACAGATGCAACACACAGAGATAAATGAGACAGGAATCAAAGCCACACAAGTTGGCTATCTTTCTTCTATCAGAAGTGAGGTGAAAGTCATTAACTAGCTCCCAGAGGGAAACTTCAGCAGAAAGCCCAAGGGGGTAGGTAGAAGAGGTGCTGCATTATAGTGCTACCTATTTCAAGTAACTGAAAACACATTTCCGCTAGTTCGCTGGGGTTTTCATTCAGAAATTATTTAGCTTTGATCCTTTGCTTTCCTTTCCTGATATATCCTAACCACCACCAAAAATGAGTTGTGATTAGTGCAATCTCCTCATAGATGTTTAACAGAACATGTGACATCCTGAAGACTGTCACCAGGTTGAAGTAATTGTCATCCCACTCCTGCCCATCTGTGATTCTTTAGTAGTCCTCAGGAGTCCTGTAAACAATATCCAAACTACACAAACACCATGTCACTTTTCCTTCCTGTTTATACAAAAATATACATTTGTACAGATAAACTTAGACCAGCTGATTACTGTGGAACTGACCACCAGCCAGACAGAGGGAACATTTGAAGGATAATAATTTTATCTTCAGCTGCTTTTGCTGGGAATGGGAAGAGGCTTTAACTCACTCTCCCAAAAGTCAGAGGACAGAAACTAGTGTTTGGGGTTTTTTTAACAGGCATCAGATTTCTGTGCAGCATGAGCCACAAGTAACTCTGCAAAACCATGGGGGAACGAGATCTGAGCAGAAGTGGCTGGATGCTGAAGAGCAGAGTGAGGCTCTGTAGTATACAACAGGAGACTACAGAAATGGGGGAGAACTCCTCAGTGCATGCCAATCACAGGCTGGCTACTACATCCCCTACTCCCTTCTTTCCACTAAAATTTCAGAGGAGCAGTTGCAAAAAAAAGTGTTTTCTTTACCATCAGAGTGAAGTATTTTCAAAAGTTCCACAGTGATACAGGAATAAAGGTGTCACTGTCTTTCAGCAGAGTTTCCTCCATGCTTTTGAAATCCCAGCCTGCTTGCCTCACATACTCACATGACCTTTATATGACCTTTATGACTGCAGCATCCAAGCACCTCACCATCTTTCAGACATTAATCTTCCCAGCATTCTGCCAAGCAGCCTGGCTGTACCAGCTCTGCTTTACAGCAAGTGATAAATGGCAGTACAGAAATCAAGAGCTAGAGACAGAAAAAGACTCAGGCATTCTGCTGCCCAGCATGATGAAATGTGTGCTGGGGGAGGTTTAGGTTGGACATTAGGAACAATTTCTTTACATAAACAGTGATAAGATACAGAAATAAGCTGCCTGGAGAGGTGGTTGAGTGACCATCCCTAAGGGCATTTAAGGAGAGACATGGAACAAACTGCCATGGTCTAGTTGACATGGTGGTGTTTGGTCATAGGTTGGACTTGATGACCTCAGAGGTTTTTTCCTACCTAGATGATTCTGTGATTCTGTGAAATGTAACATGGATGCAGCAGCATGTATAGCCTGCTGCTTTTACAACACACAGGGAGGCTCAGGGATGTACAGCTTTCCTTCCAGTGCCTCACATGGGCTGCAATACATGGGCAGCAGGAGGCATGTCACTGCACCAGGAGGGCTCAAGTGCATCTGAGGGATGTGAAGGTTCATCCTCAGTGTCACACAAACATTTCCATACACATAGTAAGGTCCTCCTGAAGCCATCCCAACTACTTGATGCTTTCTTTTTTTAGAAAGCTCCTGCCTGATGCCATTTCTTAGGTAACCAGACAATTTCTCATTTTTGACCTAATTTTCTTCATCACCATTTCTATTTTTCTACTATTAACACTGTCATTTAACCTAAATAGTTATTTTCTCTTGCTGTCTTTCAACACATGATTTTTTTCATGAAGGTCCTGTTTTCTTTATATTATTAAGCCAAAGAACCCACTCTCAGTCTCCACGTGGAAGATAGGCATCCCATTGCTTTGATCACCCTTAAAGCCTTTCACCACATCTGCTTCAGTTTATCTTTTATTAAAATGCAGCTGATCAGAGCTGGAACCAGTTTTCTAAACAAAATCATGCACAAAGCCTTACACAGCAGTGCTAATGCTTCCCATCCCTACGGGGAAGATGTTGTCTCTCTCATCCTAAAACTTGAGTAGATGTTTTTAGGTCACATTTTGTCTGCAGCTGTAGCACTCCTGCAGCTGGGCTCACTTGCTGTGACTGCTCAAGAGGCACAAGATCTGGCCTGTCTCACGCCTCCCTGCTTGTGGCATGTTTAGCAGCTCTGGGATCAACACACAACTTCATCCCTACTTCACACTTAACTCCAGGCTTTACCCACTGCAGTCTATTGTGAAAAATGCCCATGGTGACCATGGGAAAGAAAGGGAAAGCAACCCCTCTCTTTTGGCTATGTTGCCTATCAACAGGAGCCCAAAATAGTGAAAAGGCTCAAACCTGACTCCCACGACTCTGAGGCTTTCACTTGCAGGTGCTGGTGTCTCTGTATATTTTGGGCAGGTTTCACTGAAGAGGACAAGATAGACAAGAGAGTCAGCCCCACTTGCTTTTGTTTTTTTCCCTAGCCAGTGTTATCAGAGACTTCTGACTAATTAGTAAAGGACAGTCTTGTGCTTCTGAAGTGCATATGGCCTGACAACCAGAGTAATTTCTAGAGCATGGAGGCAAATACTCCAAGGAGTACAAATGCAATAAGAAACAGTTCCCTGGAGCTTCCCATCCCTGCCACATCCACCTGGCTGGGCAATTAGTCTCTTTTTTCATTACATAATTTTCTACGGTAGCCCATAGTCCAATTTTAAATACCTGCCATAACCTTCTGGAATATGTACACAAGCCCTTTACGAACCTTTAAAAACAAAATTAAGAAAAGATCTGTATAGCAACAGGAATACCAAAGCTTGTGGGGTGCCCAGTGGCAGCCTTCCTGTTCTTCTGGGATTAAAAGTAAACAAACAAACCTAGCAGAGCATAAAGCAAAAAGTAATGAGCATGCTGAGGTATCCTTTGATAGAGGTATCAAGCAGGAGTGCTGTAATTGTTCAGCTTAGTTCTTCATGTAAGAAACTTCTAACACTGAGAAGTGTCTTTGATCTGAACAATGGAACAAGTGTCTTTGATATGGAAAAAAATAAGGGTGCTTAGAGAGGTACATATCCTGTGCCTCCTGTATAATTATAGAAACGTAACCAAAATTGAGTTCTTTGCTGAGGTACAGGCATCTTTGATGGGATTTGCACAAGGAAGTGACAGGAGAGACTCTGAGAAGGTGTGGGCCGGAAGCTTACTGCACTTATGAAGAGATGTATTGTGGTCTCCAAACTACCATCAGCATTTTGGAAAAAAGATGTCTACCTCTAAACAGAGGTGATTATGCAGGAAACAAATTTAGAACTTATTTTGAAGTCAGTCCAGGTTTTATGTCACGGCATTTTTTTGCCTGCATTCTTAGCATTGCTCTGGAATGACAATAGAAAAGGAAACTACCTCATTTAGTGAACAGCCACACTTCAGATGAACTATTTCAAATGCTGTGTGAAGGAACCATGTGCCTTATATTTCTGAGACTACAGTAAATAAGAACATCTCATGACTGACTGCATCAAAGTTTAATTTAGAATAAAAAACAGATCCAATCTCTTTCCATAGGTAAAAGTCTTGGCAAGGCTTTCTGCTGGGTGAAATCTTGAATTCATCAGCTAGAGCTGTAGAACTCAGATCAGCAGTACTGCTTTTTCCACTGGACTTCCAAACTGGACTGCAGGTTTGCCATGGTTGTTGCTGTTATTACAAATTTCAATCACAAGATGTGATATGCCACTATCTACAAAAAGAGGAGAAAAAACTAGCACATCAGGGACTTTCCCCTGCAAGTCAACGAGCATCAAGAGCAAATGGAAAACCCCATATCTATCAGTCATGCTGGCATCCCAATCCACAAGCACCACAAGGCTATTAGTGACAGAGAAATATTTGGTGTCACATATTTGGATTACTGTGTCATGGTGGCCTTCAGTAACACCCTGTAAAAGGTCCTCAGAAATGTTTCCCCAAACTCTCAGGAATGTGACAAAAACAGTTTGCCCTCAGCCAGGCTCCAAGCAAACAGAGCACATTGAAAAAAAAACCACAGTCCATAACTTGCTGCATCCCATTTGGTTAGAGATGCAGATGCAGCCATGTGCACATATCTGGCCATGGGTGCGTGACAGCTGTCACCTCTCCAGCTATTGCTCTGGGACATCAAGTTCTGCATGCAGTAGTCAGTAGCTTCATGGGAAAGGAAAGTAGCTGGAGCTGAAAGCAGTGGAATCCTGCAAAAACAATTTAGTTTTGCAATGCTCATCACCGCTTCCAGTGTCCCACCATAAGTGTAGTAAATAGATGAAATGAAAGCAAGAGAACAGCCCAAGGTTCCCACATACACTAAAATGGATGGCCACCAGATTCACAGAAGCAGTGATGCAAGTGGTATGAATTAAACTCACAAGTGTTACTCATTTTTCTGGGTGTAAACTCCCCTATTTTTTAATTCAAATATGGAGGGAATCAGCAATACAGTACATGCAAAATAAATTAGTGGTTCATTCCCAGACCCAGCAGGCCATAACTTTGCCTGCCTTGTTTCTTGTTCTTCTTTCTATCTGGTTTTGGTTTCTGTGACTCATAAACCCAGCAGATGATTTCTCCAAAACCGCAGACACTGGTCCTTTCATCTACTTCTTCCCAGCTGATCTTCAGCTCGTTTAGGTCTTTGCTAATGTTTTGTTGACACAATGCTCTTGGTCATCCCTGACTTGTCTTCCCAAACATTTTCTGGACCCCTGTTGGCCACAGGGTCCTGCCAGCTTTCCACTTCAGCATCTTCCTGATCTAACGAGTTTCCCTATGATAGCTTACTGGCTGTGGTCCATCTCTCTCAGACATTTCCAGACCCATAACCCAGTATGTTTTCTTAACTCTTATACCCTGTCAACATCATGAGAACATGTGAATGACTTTAACTCTCACCACCCATACTTGTTTTTCCCCGGGAATAACAATATGCCACTACTTTATTGTTTTACCTGTTGAGGGGTTTTTGCCAGCTTCTCTCCTTGATCTTTCCTCTGGTGTTTCTCAGCACTGCTGGCCTTTACTCTCTCTTGTTGAGTTGTACCCCCTTTTTTTCTCCATTGAAAAGTAAATGAGAATTATCCAGGCTTTCCTGCCATGTCAGGTGCTGCACTTCTGTCTGTGTGCCAGGAGTAGGTGCTGGAAGCTGTCTACTCACCCACACACCCAGAGCTCCTGCCAAAAGCTGGCACCACCCCAGTGCTGCTATTTGAGGCATCCCTTTCACCCAAACAAAAAATAAGAGGTGATTACTATCACCTTTGTCCAATTCCTGATGTTACCTTATAACAGCTGGCTGGTTTGGGGATGGTGTTTTATGCCATGTTCACTGTTGACATAGAGCTACAGTTTCATTTTTTCTATTTCTTCTAACATCTCCCAGGTGCTATGATCTTCCCTGGGGTCTCTGCAAACCACTGCTGCTGTGAGGAGATCATTGCCAGGACTTTATGGGTAATGGTTGGCCCAGGCTCCCCAGTGCAATTTCTTGAGTGCCTGTCACCATCTGTGTTTAGGCCATACACAACCTCCCATCTCTGAAGCCTTCCCATCTACCCCCATCGGCAACCACTGTCCCTTCCCTTAAAGCCAAGATTTTCTTGCTGGTTGAAGACCAAACTCAAATTAATAATAGAATGGTTTAGTTTGGAAGGGACCTTGAAGACCACCTAGTTCTAATTTCGCTGCCACAGCCTTCAACTAGACCAGGTTGCTCAAGGCCCAAGTCAACCTGACCTTGAACACTTCCAGGGATGGGGCACCTACCACCTCCCTGGGCAACCTCTTCTAGTACTTCACCACCCCAACAGTAAAGAATTACTTCCCAAGATCTAATCTAAACTCATCCTTTTTAAGTTTAAAGGCATTACCCTTGTCCTATCACTACATGCCCTTGAAAAAGGTCCCTCTCCAGCTCTTTTGTAGGCCCCCTTCAGGTATGGGAAGGCTGCTATAAGGCCTCCCCAGTCTTCTCTTCTCCAGGCTTAATAATCTCAGATCTCTCAGACTGTTTTCATAGGAGAGGTGCTCTAGTCCTGTGAGCATCTTCATGGCCCTTTGGACTCTTTCCAACAACTCCATATCCTTCTTATGCTGAGATACCAGAGCTGGATGCAGCACTCCAGGTGGGACCTCACCGGAGAGGAGCAGAGAGGCAGAGTCACCTCCCTCATCCCAATGGCCACATTGCTTTTGATGCTCCCCAGGATACAGTTGGCATTTAGAGTTGCAAGTGCATGTTGTTGGCCCATTCTGAGCTTCAGTGTGCCCAGGTGGCCAAGAAGGCCAATGGCATCCTGGCCTGTATCAGCAATAGCCAGCAGGACCAGGACACTGATTGTACTCAGCACTGGTGAGGCCACACATCAAATCTTGTGTTTAGTTTTCGGCCCCTCACTGCAAAAAAAGACATTAAGGTGCTGGAGCATGTCCAGAGGAGGGCAGTGGAGTTGGGGAAGGATCTGGTACACATGTCTTGAAAGGGATGCCTGAGGGAGCTGGGGGTGTTTAGTCTGGAAAAAAGAGGCTCAGGGGAGACCTTCTCACTCTCTTCAACTCCCTGAAAAGAGGTGGTAGCCAGGTGGGGGCCAGTCTCCTCTACCAAATAACAAGCAATAGGACAAGAAGAAATGGCCTCAACCTGTGGGGGATTTAAGTTGGATATTAGGAAAAATCTATTTACCAAAAGGGTAGCCATACATTGAAAAACGTTTCCCAGGGAAGTGGTGGAATCACTATCACGACAAGTGTTCAAAAACTGTGTGGATGTGGCACCTGGAGACATGGTTTTGTGCTAACATGTTGGTGTTGGGTTAATGGTTGGACTCAATGATCTTAGAGGTCTTTTCCAACACTAGCAGTTCTATGCTTCTTGTCAAACCACACTCCCAAGTCCTTTTTCTAAGAGCTCTTTTCAATCCATTCTCCTCCCAGCCTGTATTTGTGGCCTTACACCTGTGCAGGACCCTGCCCCTGGCCTTGTTGAACTTCACAAGGTTGACATGGGCCCACCTTTCAGGCCTGCCAAGGTCCCTTTTGATGACATCCTCTCCCTCCAGCAAGTTGGCATCACCACATAACTTGGTCTTGTTAGGAAAATTGCTGAGGCTGTACACAATCCTAACGTCCATGCTGCCAACAGAAATGTTAAACAGCACTGATCCCAATACTGATTCCTCAGGAACACCATTCATCGTCGGTCTCCACACGTTAAGCAGGTAACCAAGGCATTCCCAGTTGTTATTACTGCAGTTAGCACATGTGCCCCTGGCCTGGCCAAGCCACAGCCTCTCCACTGCAGAAGATGCCCCTCTGGGACCGACCGTGGTGTTGTTAACTCGCACCACACTTCCACACTCATAATTTTGCCCAAAGGAGGTCTGAAGAACAAAACTGGCATGTTTTGTACAGAACAGCTCACCCCAGCAAACACCTGAAGTGAAGATCATGCCTGGAAAACCAGTTTTACCTTTCATTTATTGGTTTTCTCAGTTTGTATCAAAATGCAAAGTGGGATTGTGAAAGAACACAGTGAAAAATAATACTTCAAAAGATTTAAGCATGAAAATGCTGCTACATGTTTCTGGCACAGGGGTCTGAGTTAGAAAACTTCAAATATGCAAACACACCCAAAATGCTACAAAAGATCAGGTCAATCATATCTGCCACTTGACTGACTTTATTATAACTGGAAGCCATACAGGTACTGAACATGGATTTTTTAAATACTTTCAGGTATTTTGTGAGCTTCAGAAGGGAATTCTTGGCATAAATACTGCTTGAAAAAGGGCTTTTCAGCAAACGTATTAACCTTACAGGATATGCCAAAATGAAAAAGCCATCTATCCATGGATTTCCTGTATCTTTGGCATGTCCATACAACAGAAAAAAATTTGTGAGGTTTATTTATGATTATTATTTTGGAAGCTCAGTAGTGCACTCAAGACTTTAATCCTGGTAGTTGAATTTTGCAGACAAACCAGTGACCTCTGTACTACTTGCAAAACAGAAAACTTAGAAAGAGCTTGACAAAGGTTATTTCTCTCTGCAAAGCCACAAAGGTGCCAGCAGGTTTTGGTCCAGGTGCCAGCCTACAGCTTGAGGACATGGAAAACAAGGAATCAGCTCTGATTTTCATCCTGGAACCCTTCCTGTTCCAGGAATGGCAGCCAGGGCAGAGGGAGGCTGAGGCTCCCACGGGGTTGAGTAATGAGCAAGATCCCCTGGGTTGAGCATCCTCATCCCATCCCATCCCATCCCATCCCATCCCATCCCATCCCATCCCCACCATTGCTTCCAGAGCTGACATGCTGCAAACCCCCCTGGATGGGCTGGTGGCACTGCCGTCCTCTGGTGTGTGAGAGGCAATGCCCACAGTTTCATTTCTCAGCAGGGCCTGCTCAGTTCAGTGGTAATAACATGTTTGCTGCAGGATGTAAAAATAGAAATGTATGGATGTGGTAATCCCTCCCTGAAAGCCTGGCCAGTATTGCTTAGGGAATGGCTAAACAGGCAAGCTAACCCCCACACTTTCTTGCATGTTTTTCATCATCTCTGGCTGTACCTGTGCTGCAGACTGAAGGTGGCCAAGTCTGAGAGGTGGGGTTGAGAAAAAAAATAAATCAAGGACTTAGTTTAAGCAGGTTTTTCCGTTAAAGAAGTTGTGTCAATTCAGAAATCTTACATCTTCATGAAAGTACTTTTAACTACCATTGCTACAAGCCCTGCCTTAAGTCTCTGGAGCTAAAACCAGATCTTAGCAAACAAACTAAAGCATAATCCCTCTTTTTCAATATACTTACCTGTGTGAATTTCTGGCATACAGCACACTGACAGAAAATCAGTACTTTTCATTCAGCTGGTTTTTTGTTGTTTTTTTTTTTTTTTCACACAAGTAAAATGTTGGAATCCTGGATGCTGGAGAATTTTAAACTTTCTGTGCTTAAAGGCACAGACCCACAAGAGAGCACTTCATTTGACCTGAGGTTGTGGAACAGGCTTTTAAAATTGATTAATAGCACTGGGATTACAGGTGTTTAGTTGGTTACAAGTCTGTAATATCACAGGGTGGAAAACTTAGAGTTTGGGATTTTAGAATATAGAAATAAATATGAAGGAAGATGGAGGCTTTAGGGTGGAGGCAGGTTGTTCTTCTTTACCTTCTTCTTCCTTCTTCTTCATGGGTTTGGGTGATGTTTTGTGATTGGACAGAAAAGTCCGCATTGCGGACTTCGGGGGATCAGTTATTGGGTTGAAAGGGAAAATAATCTAGGTGTCCTTTCTTAATTGGATAGTTTAGTTGTAAAAAACCTTGTAACAAGAGTCAGTTAGCCATTTTGTGCCTTGCTAATGAAAAAGCCGCCGAACTCATGGTAGTGAGACTGTAACATAGATAAGAAATTGCCACTGTGCTCCCTCTGAAGCCCCCTGGCTTCTTCTGCCTGGCAGAGGCATGGTCATCAGCGGGGGACACTCCCTGTCTCTCGTGGCAGATTCGGGGAGCGGCTAAAACAGGGCGCTTCGCTGTCTGCCTTGTATGGAGGAGAGGCGGCATCCGAGGAGGTAATGAGGGAGTCGACTCACAGCTGGGGAAAAGTCTCAGGTTTATTGTAAGCTCCAGGGAGCTCTGAGTTCCCTGTTCCTGCAGCCCAAAGTGAGTCCCATGGCTTTCGTAATCACCTTAAGTAGACAAGGGGGGAGGATGCCCACTGCCCAATGGGGGAGTTCGGGGGAGTGGAAGGCAGAAGGACAGACAGAAACACAAACCAATGGGGGAAGGTTAAGGGAGGGACCCGTGGCCTTTGTCCACTCACTCAATGCCCAAGGTGGAAGATTTCGGGAGGGTGGGATTAGGAGCTGCGTGATGGACAAGGCACCAGGGAGGGGTGGCATTGGAGGAGGGGCAGGAGAGCTCAGGGTGGGACCATTGGGAGAAAATGGGAGGTGAAGGGGCAAACCATTACAGAACTGTTACAAAGATGTAAAAACACAATACAACAAAAAATAATAAACACCTGAGTCTGAACATGAACTACTGTCTCAAGTGCCTTAAATCCTGACCTCGAGAAACCGACAGTAAAAGGAAGAGGGGGAAAAAGAAAATCATTTAGAAAAGAAAAAAAATATGCTGAAAAAAATAGGGGTGGTGGGAGGTGATGTGTTCAGGCATATCCAGCAGAAATTAAGAAATTCTCCTCAATTTTCCTTCTTTTAATCAGAGATCTGTTCATCAAATCCACTTTAGAGAACTGATTTAGTACGTTGCTGGCCAGTTTTAAATGTTCTCCACATGAAACACCAGAGATGTCTCTTGGTAATTTTTCCCTTTCAACAATGAAGGCAAGGAAAACAACAATAGACAAGGATAGGGGAAGCAAAGGAATAAAGCTGAACTTTGGTAATACATGCAGATTCCATCACAGCAAAAAATATAGTCAGTCTAATAGCATATACTAGGCTGAGTATATATAATATAGGCATATAGCAGTATACAGTGTTTACTGACAATACTGGGGTAAAGTTCAACTAGAAATGCAAGTGATGAGGTAGTTTTTAAGGTGATGATGCTGACAGTGCTAAAGGAGAAGCTCCTCAGCTGTTCCTTGGTGTTCCTGTGCTTTCCCCTGAGAGGACTGCTGGCTGAGGGAGTAGGTGAGGATCTTATCCTGCTCACTGCATGTGTCACGATATTCCAGTGGAATTTCACCCATAACAGCATGTAATCCAGGGGCTGCAGTTTGGACTGGACAATAGCCTTTTGTTCCCAGCTCTGTGGAACAGCAGAGCTGCTCCTGCTCCTGGCACTGTGGCATGGGGCTGCCTGCGTGCTCAGTGCAAGGCCCTACCTGCTAGCCACACAAACAAGAGATGCTGCAGGCACAGGCACATCTGTGTCACTGATCCTGAAAGACTTTCCTGGTGTGACAAGAATGTTTTGGGCAAACTGACAGCACTCCGGTCACAGCCTTTCAAATCCCTGAGCACACCACCACCACCTTTGTGGAGGTTTGCTTTCTTTCATGGCCGGAAAGCTCTACCCAGGTGTGGGACAGAGCTGGAGCCCCTGTACTCCTATGTAATTTTCATTGGCCTGTTCATTTCTATGTGGGCTTGCAACTCAAGAAGCCAGCTGTATCCTGGGCTGGTGTGACCAGCAGGTTGAAGGAGGTGATTCTGCCCCTCTGCTCTGCTCTTGTGACACTCCACCTGGAGCGCTGCATCCAGCTCTGGGGTCCCCAACAAAGGAAACACAAGTACCTTTTGGAATGAGTCCAGAGAAGGGCCACAAAGATGATGAAAGGGCTGGAGCACATCTGTGAACACAGGCTGAGAGAGTTGGAGTTGCTCAGCCTGAAGATAAGATTCCAGGAAGACCTCATGGCAGCCTTCTATGACCTAAAGCAGGCAACAAGAAAGCTGGAGAGGAACTTTTTACAAGGGTGTGTAGGACAACAGGGAATGGCTTTAAACTGAAAGAGGGCAAATTTAGATTAGATAATAGGAAGAAATTCTCTGCTCTGAGGTGAGGCAATGGAACAGGTTACCAGAGAGGTGGTAGATGCCCCAGTCCTGGAAGTGCTCAAGGCCAGGTTGGATGACAACCAGACCTAGTTAAAGGTGTGCCTGCCCATGGCAGGGGGGTTGGACTAATGACACTTAAAGGTCCCTTCCAACCCAAACTATTCTCTGATTCTATGATTCATGCTTAACATCCCAGCCCTGTGAGGTCCTGCATAAAACCCCAACACTTTTAGGTCTAAGAGAAACCAGACCTGATCCCATGGTCCATAAATCCACCTCACAGCCATCATCACTGGGCTCTCAGTAGTTTGAAGATAACAGGACAAAAGGTTTGCAGGACTTTCTCCTAGTGTTTATATTGTCTGAAACAATGTTTTTCTCCAGACATCCCCAGATCTCAGCAGCCAAAAGGCAGAGCTGCATTTACTCTGGGACTAAGAGGAGAAAAACAAGAAGGAAAACCGAGGAGTCTTGCAGACGGGAGTCCAGAAGGAAGACATGGGGATGGGGTGAGCCACAGCTTGCTCAGGGATCCGCCTGCAGCCGCTGCGCCGTGAATGCCTCTCTGCCGGGTGCTGGCTCCGGCGGCTCTCAGATGGCAACAGAGGAACCGTGACTGGCACTTGGCAGAAGGATAATTATAATCTGGGCTCTGCAAGTGTGGGTTAGCTCTCACTGAAATAAACTGCTCAAATCTATGATGAATATCAACATTGTAGGCACAAGGGGCAAGGCAGTAAATTGTAGTAGGATGAAATACCTACATTTAATTATGTGAAATTATATAGAATTTGAGAGTTTTCCTGATGCATGCTATTTAAAGCTAAGTGCACTTCCTTGTCTGAATAAAGCAGGTTTTTTTTGCAAGATGTGGGCTTACTTTGTAGTTTACAATTTATAGTCTTCACCACATTTTGTCAGTTTCTTATTTCTTAACTGAGATGTTTCTGAACATCTTATTTCAAATAATAGAACACAGCTCAAGTGCTGCACTATATACAGCCTCTTAAAAACTCATGAACAGGTGTTCTGTTGATTTTTTTTCCTCCAAGATACTCATACTTGAGTATGCTCTTCACCAAAGTGTGTAACACATGCATACACAGACAGCAGTCATTGCTCTACCAGCCTAAAATTCAAGCACGAGTACACCAGGTGGATGGTGCCAACCCCGTTGATTTTCATTGCAAATAATTTTTGAACAAACCAACCAGGAGCATTTAAATAGCCCCAGACTGGCCCAACTGAGCTCACTCTTAGTCTCTGAGGTTGAGCCCTGCTTTGGGACACTGCCTTGAGAGCTCTGTGCTGCACTCTCATCATGGTGGGGCTTGCAAATTACAAAGTAAGGAGCATCCATCTAGAGGCAGAGGGACACCTAAATCATTTCCAGTGTGGGCAGAGGAAATGACCGTCTGGGGAAGCTGAAAGGGTTGCCACCCACACAGTTCAGCGGCCCTGGAAATAAAAGAGGGTTTATGTGCAAATAAGAGCCTGGAATATTCCTGCCTGACTGGCTTGGCATGCAGGATTGTGCAGAGTGAGCTGACAGCTGCAGGCCAGTAAGGATGCACAGGATGTCAACAGAGAGACTGAAATTTTGATCATCCTCAGTGAGCACAACATTTAGCTGGTGATGGTGACCCAGACCTGAACCATTTATTCACATGCAAAGACACATGGGAATATTTCTGATCTGATATCCCCACCACTACACAGCCCTCAGCACCCTCCCTGAGCTGCAGGATTGTCCTGAGGGGTGGTCTATTCTGCATAAGCCTTGCCACTGCACTGGCTGGTAGGGCTAGAGCCTGGTGAGGAGGCAGCAAGATCTGATTTTCTCCAGGTGTTCACGACACAGGACAGTGTAGTCATGGCTTAATTTCTCAGTGTTGTGGTTTAAATCCAGCCAGCAACTAAGAACCGCACAGCCACTCACTCCTCCCCTCCACCTACCCCGTCAGGAGGAGAATAGGGAAGAAAAAAGTAAAGCTTGTAGGTTGAGGTTAGAAGAGCTTAATAATTGAAACATAGTAAAATAAAATAGAATAATAATAATAGTATTGGAAAGGAGAGAAAGAGATGAAACCCAAGAGAAACAAGAGGCACAACACACTTGGTCACCAGCTGCTGACTGATGACCAGGGTGTCCCCAAGCACCAATTCTCCTGGCCAACTGCCCCCAGTTTGTACACTGGGCATGGCATTCTATGGTATGGAATAACCCTTTGGCTACTTTGGGTCAGCTGTCCTGGCCCTGCTCGCCACCAGCTTCTCACTTGTTTCCTCACTGGCAGAGCATGACAAACTGGAAAATCCTTGAATTAAGGTCAGCATTACTGAGCAAAACCCAAAGTATCAGGGTGTTACCAACATTATTTTTGTACTCAATTCAAAACATAGCATTGTACCAGCTACTTTGTGAAGAAAATTAACTCCATCCCAGATAAAACCAGGACACTCAGATACAGTATGAGGTGTTCAGATTCCCTGGCAGTGAAGGGGGAGTAATCACAGACATAACTCACCTCATTGCATGGGACTGCAGCAACACTTACCTAGCAGATGTTTTCAGCATTGTATCAGAATTAACGAAAGAATTAAAGAGCTTCATAAATAATAAAAGAACAAATCTCACTTGAATTTAACTATTTCTCCTGGTTGAAAAACAAGCAAATAAATCCAAAGAACCTGCTTAGTAGATAGTCCCATATTTAATACTTAGTTGAAGAATCTTAAAATTTCATCTATGGATATATGTTTCATGTATGGATATTTATAGATATTTATGTTACCAGGACAGTAGAAGGAAATGACTGTAACCTAAGGATTGCTTGTCCTTAAAAACAAAATTAATCAAATTCATTGGGAAAGACACTTTAAATTTCAATCTCATGGAGCCAGATTCATTCAAGAGCAGCCTCACTAATTTCAGTATGTCTATAGACAACACAAACATCAGTTTGCTTTTGCGGCTATGCTCAACCGAGATAATTTTAACTGTATTAATAACTTGAACATCCTCCTTCCCAAAACATCAGGATGAATGCAGGCAGTTGTTGTGCTGCCACCAAAGAGCTTTGCAAGAGCAGAGGCAGATGCAGCTGAGGGGAGTGAGCTGGTGCAGCAATGACAGAAACCCAGACAAATTTGCACAGGGCCTCCCTTAAACCACAGTACTATGGAAGTCGAAGGCTCGGTTAGCAATGCTGACAGCAAAATGCTCAGCCATTTCACTGCTTGTAACACAAGATGAATCACACGTGTTCTTTGTGGAAAGCTAATTAGATAAAGTGTCATCTCCCAAAGGCTCAAGCTGTGCATATGACAACACCCAGATCACTGCCTGAGTGGGTGTTTCACAGCCTGAGCAGTGAATTGCTGTAAGTCACCAAAACTGCCTCCACCTGGGTGAGAAGGAACAAGAAGGAATGCTGAGGGATGGGACAGGGTGGCTGCACATACCACAGGTAGGGAGAGATGCACAGTGTGATGTCCAGGCTGGCTCTCTCTCCCAAGGGATGGAGGCTGGGGCTGACAGTGGAGTGGGAAGTCCGGGGAGGCTGGAATCACTGGTTGAGGACAGGCAGGGCTATGACCCTGCAACAAAACACTAATGCCTGCCTCACACCTCTTCTCCCTCTCACTCTTCATCACCCAGCAGCATCAGCCACTGTTTTGGTACTCACTCCATCACCTCCCTGGGCCCAGCAAAACACCCAGGAAAGTTGTGGGTTGGTTGTGGCATGGGGCCAAGCCAGTAAGGGAAGGACCAAGGAGGAGGCCAGGACTTCAGACCAGCTCTGCTTTGTAAGGCTGTTCAACATCCACTTGCTTCAGTGGCCTCAAATTCAACTGCAACACAGCAAATGAGGAACAATAGTTTGGCTTTATTAAAAAAAAAAAAAAAAAAGTGTGATAAAAATTACTTCAAACATTTAAAAGTGTTGTAGTTGATGGAGTAATTAGGTTGTTGGCAAAAAGGGAGGGGGGAAGCTTTACTGAAGAGATGGGTGGAGGGACTGACAAAAAATCATTTGAGAGGACTAAGTTACGATTACACTAAGCTTGTCCTTAGTCCTTTTTGTTCTCCATGTATTAACATTTGAAAGCCAACCTGCTCACAATTTCCTTTCCAAGCTAAAGTCTGTTTTGTGAACAAACCACAGGATCAGTAGGTTACAACAAGAGATGCCATGAAACCATCAGAGCTGCACTTGAACAAGGCTGCACTTTGCTCCCCCACTGCCTCACCACTGTCTTGAGAGGCATCTTTAAAAATTCCTGAGCCCAAAACACTTTATTATGTGACACACACATCTCAATCATCTTCTGCTTAGACTTGAGATACTACCCTGCAGCAGGCTGGATGGTAGAGAAAAGCATACAGCACTATGTTACAGTCATGGGTCCTGCTGGGGGCAACTTCCCTGCATCTCCTGCACAAACCATCCAAAACTGTTGGGTTTGCCCGTTCCTGCAAACCCCTAGACTAGCAAACAACGAGTGTGAGACAGCCGAGCTGCACGTGGAACACTGTGCACTGTAAATGCAGGCAGGCTAGGAATCACACGGCGCCTGTCAAGTCGCAGGTCAGGACTGAAACACAATCTCTAATATCTCCCCTGTGCAGCTGCCACCGAGACCCGCGTGGACGTGCTGCTCCGGCCGTGGCAGAGCCCGTCCCCGGCTCACAGAGCCGAGCGGTGCCGCCGTCCCGGCTCTCACAGGGGCACGGCTCTGCGACCTCTCCTGCCCCCGCCCGCAGCCAAACCAAAGGCACCTGGCATCCCGGCACGGCTCCGCACAGCCGCAGCGTCCTTTGCCGGCCGGACCCTCGGCAGGGGCTGCCTCCAGCCCTCAGCACAGCCGAAACTGGCCGGGCAGCAGAGGGGAAGGGGCTGCATCAGCTTTACGACCCGTAGAGCCCCGCCTGCAGCCCGGGTCACTTTCCTCAGAACTGCCAGAGACTACTCGAGCCTGGAACAAGCAGTGGCTCAGGCAGGGCAGAGCTCACCAACGCTGCAAGAGAGCAACCACAGGCAATTCAGACAATTTCTCTTTTCAGCAAGTACTCAGCTGCAAGCAGAGTGCAAGTAAACAGGAATGATTTAATTACCATACAAAAGTAATTAATTACACACGGGAATCAACAGGAACGCCTTATGAGACACTGGTGGCACATTACTGCCAGTTGTAGAACAGTTAGCCACAGACCTACATGAGCAAGACCAGACACTAGTTTCTGCTCTTAGAGTAGCAGAATTATTTTGGCAGGCAAAAATAGGGTTTAAAAACATCACCAAAGGCCATGAAGCAATTTCAAAGCAAGTAACACAAAACCAAGCCTAGGGTTGCTTCAGTGTTGCCCTTGAAATATGAAAATAGGCAGCTGATCAAATTAATTTGTATTGCTCATCAGGAGGTTTAGTTCTTTCTGTTAGGGGGCTGGGGACCCCTTACATGACCTTAAGGATGGATTAGGCCAATGTTGCTTGTAGCAGCTGGACTGAAGGACAGACCATCCTCTCCCAGCTTCTTCCACCACTTAGTACATGGCCCCAGCATTCACAAAACACTTCATGTGCTTCCTCTCCACTCTATCCATTTTGCCAAAAGCATAAAATGAGTAATTTCATCTGAAGTTAAGAATCTAATGTCTATCGTTGGGCTGTGATCCCATGGCAGCCACAGACACTGGGGAATTAGATCCTGCTGCCGCACATTTAACAATGATGCCCCGGATGACTTCGAGCAAAGTGAAAGATGTACCTTGAGTAGCAGGTGTGACCAAGGACTGATGAGAGACCTGAACCTTTCCAGACAAGCAGCTGAGGCCCAGGCAGGACACCTTACAGCACCTAATGGGGCACCATGCAGAGACAACCAGTCAGTGGAGTCAGTTCAGCCTGCAGAATGAGTCAGAATTACCTTAAAGGAACTTAGTACCAGCTCAACTGCTCTGCTCAGCCATACACACCTAGCTCTAGACACATTTATGTGGCTTAATCTCGAGCTGAATCCCACAGAGAGCCTATAGAAAGTAAGGGAACTCATCTCCCATTAACTCACTCCTGTTCCTCATGGTTTTGCTGAAATAGAACCAGATCCTCCCCACGTTATCTTCAGATAATCATCAGAAACCTTGTGACTTGTGGCAACCAACTCCAGCCAGGTAACAGTTCCAATGCTGGGGTTTTGCTCTAAATTATTCTCCTTGAGGAACTAACAGTCCAGTGCAGTGTCAGCCCATCACCTCGGAGATATTTTCTTTCACACACAACCTCATGTATCCCACCTTATGTACATACTGAGGATTTGAGCAATTTATTTGGAAAATCAAGGAATGCACTGACCTCAGTGCTGGCATTTTATGCAAGCTCACAGAAAAATAGCCAGACATCAGCTATCCAAAGTTCCAGAAAACAAAGGGCTCCATTTAGATGCCTGAATGCCAGCATCTATGCTATTTGAGATGCCCTGAGGCACCCAAGATACACATGGGGTTGGCAGATACCACATAGAACCTATGGAAGCAGCAGCTGGAGACATGGAGACCATGCAGGATACCCCAGGGTGTCTCAAATGGTATTTGATGCCAAAGCGTAAGCAACTGAACCAAGTTCTAAAAATCATGTTTTATACTGAAGTCAGCTGTAGCTCTCCCATATCTAATCAATGTCTATCTTGCAGAGCAGCTAAGCTGAAAAAGAGCTACAAAAGAATTGCATCCTTATTTCAGGTCTGCTGAAATCTGGCAGAGCTTACAGACTGTGTCAGCTTATTTTGTTATGAACATATAATGCTCACTGAACCCCATGAGCCACTGTGATAACAATCTCTGCCAGCTTGCTGAATGGATTCCTTTCAGTTGCTGCCTCTGAAGTTATGTGGCTAGAACAGAGCTTCTGCAGTATACCAGTGCACCAGGAACAGCTGGTTTTAGCTATGGGAGCAAGAAAGCTGTCTGGAAAGATTAATGGGCTCAGAATTGATTATCAGACCGTAGGAGCAGAAGGTCATTGTGTCAAGGCTCCTGGCTACTGCAGTGAGAATGTACTACTGGCTAATCCTCTTATAAACACATGCACTTCCATGAGGAAGAATACCTCTAATGATTTAAATCAAATTTTTACATAATCAGCACACTGTTTATTACGGTGAGGTTGTTATGGCACTACAGTCTTAATTGAGTTAGATGACAGAAGAGGATACAAATCTTTCATCTGCAGTTAATAAATCTGGGGTCCCATGAAGGCTGTGTAGGTCTTTCATAGAATCATAAAATAATTTTGGCTGAAAAAGACCTCTAAGATCATCCCAGTTCAACCATTAACCTGGCACAACCAAGTCCACCACTAAACCATACTCCTAATGCCAAAGCTACACATCTTTTAAAAACTTCCAGGGATGGTGACTCCCCTATTTCCCTGGAGCAGTTCCAATACTTGAAAACCCTTTCAGTGAAGATCTCAGGACCCAGCAATAACCTTTGTACCGTAAGTATTTCCAGCAATTGGTGTTAAATGAGCATGACTAGATAGATTATTAATTTTCTGGACTATCAGCAAGGAGTAGTGACACAATTTTTCCTTTAGGACTTACTTGGAGTGAAACAATCATTGCCCAGGTTAAATCTGAGAATAAAATTAGGAGACCTAAGTGGTTAAAACCCAGAAAATATGACTTGTCTTTGGATTTTATTATTAGGAAAATTAATAAGAAACAGTTATTTGTATGTACCAGAATACACCTTCCCATCCAGTTTAGCACGGTAAGTCATTTTTCTGTAACATGCACTTAAACAGCCTCCATCCTTGAGCAGAGGTTACGTGAGTGAATACTGCCATCTAGGCAGGCTTTTGGAGGCAGCATCTATTTTAGAACATTAATCCATGATTGCCAGGGAAAAATATTCTATTACCCAAAAGAGAAGAGAAAGGAACAATTTTTTATACTATTAAAACCAACACAACACCAGTCACCAAAAACACAAAACCTGCCCCTCAACCAGATTGCAGCAGTCCACATTAAGAGCAAATATTTTCTACATGTTTATTAAAAAATATATTATTCCATATTTCAATACAGGCAACTTGACCTTAAGCTTTGCACTAAATTAGAAATCATTTTTTTCTGTGAAAACTGTAAATACAAAGTATATTTTATTAAGGCTATTAATTACCAAAGTACATTTTACTAAGGCAGTACTATAATTGCATCTATATGCTTTGAAATACAGTAACAGTACATTTTTAGGAGACAGTTACTAAAATATCTATTAATGTTTTACAAAGACAGAAATAATTTTTAAAACCATTTTCCTTTATATGATCAAAATAGCTTTCATCCAATGCAAAAAAATATAAAGTATGTAACGCACCTATCTTATTTCAGACAATAAACAAGTTCTATACATGGCATTTACAGTAGACTTACAAGATTTCACAACAATCTCATTTTGATTGGATACATTAAGAACTAGCTTCATTATCAGGTGTGGAATTCTTTAGGCAATGCACAAACTATGAAGACAGAATCTTACACTACATGGTAGGACCTGTAAAGATAACAGTTTAGCGCTTTCCATAGATCCACTGATACTGAATGTGAAGTTATCCTCCTCAGGTTCCTCCCTGGTGTGTTTCAGTTGTCACCCTGAGGAATGTGCTGAGCAGGTTTGTGTACAAAGGTATTCTTTTTTCTCTCAGAAAGGCCCTCCTGAATAATCACAGAAATGTGATTATCTGGCTACTGACATCCATCTCCTCAACCCCCCCACTCCTCCCCCCATTTGGTAAGAAGCAATGCAGCATGAGACTGATTTGTATGGAGAGCAAAGCAGGCAAAAAGAAGAGGAATTGTTTTTTGCACAACTGCTTAGTAGCAAACACATTCCAATTCTAGAAGGAAGGATATTGCAGCAAAGATGTACCAATTAAGCCTCTCACTCACAGCAACAAAACAAAAAAAGCTCTCCTCCCCTCTCAAGAAAAATGAACTTCCCTTTGCAGAAAGGGAAATCAGTATTAGAGACTATTTTGCAGGATGCCCCTCAAGTAAAACACTGCTGCCACCAGTTAAAGCAGGTCTCCATCACACAAGTTGGTCTGGCTGTGTAAGGTTTATTGTGCTTTTCTGGAAACAGTGTCACATTCAAATAACTTCTTTGGGTTCTTCTAAAACAATAGTAAAACTAAGAGACAACATGAGCATAATATGTTTTATTGAATAAAATTCTGTTTCTAATATTTACACAGTGAAGTCTAGATGTAACCTAGTGAAGCATGGCAATGTGCAATTTTCATTCAACATCTGGAATATCTTTAAGTACATCTGAAACTACTTACTGTAACAATCACCTGCCCATCACTGATTTCATAATTAAGGAAAATTTGAACTTGCTGAAGAATAGCCAAGATAAACATTCAGGATAGCTGAGTTAAAAGAAAAGTCTGCTATGTAAATTCCAAACCCAAAAGATCTGATTAAAATGTCAAGAGTTTTGAAGGCAGCTTCTGTATTTCCCTGTTGTTCTTCTCCTCTCTGCAGAAAAAAAGATGACAAAATAAATTATAAATCTGAAGACTGAAACTAATACCTGCACATTAAACAGACAGTACACTCCAGGGTAATCTTAGTTTTTCAATTCATATTGTCTTAACTTCAAGGTGTTTGAACTAAAACAAATTACTATTAATTATTTACTGATTTTTTTATTAAATACTATATTACCTCTTTAAAGCTGGCAGGGTAGACCCACTGAAATTAGAAATGCTGCAAAAGATACCTAAAGTCAACACACCACTAATTATTGCCATTTATGCAAAGAAATTTATGATGAACTACCTTCCCTCCTACTCTAGAGTGTTAAGCAAATGTTTTGTATTTTTTCTACTAGATATACTATCATTCTACTGTTACAGAGAAGAGGGGTCTGCTAAAGAAACTATAGTCAACACCTTTCCTATTTACAGGGATTTTTTTAAAGATAATTTCATTACTGTTCTTGCATGAGTTCTCAGCAATGTCTGAATGCAGGTATAGACTTGCAGCAGCCATACTAACAGTCTAACTCATAGCTCTAGTAGAGTGGTATCTTATATGTGGACTACTCACTTGTTGTAAGTAAGACATTCACTGACCATCTGTATGATTTTTGTCATCCAGAAGGAAAATATTATAAACCAGGAATGTTGTGTCCTACTCAAGCTTCTGGAGGTTGTTTATTCTAGTGGGTTACAGATAGCACTTATTAAGCAGGCAGTCAAGCCTGCCACATTTGTGACTTATGTATTGAAAAAAACTGGCTGTTAGTCTCAGGTTAAAAAGATCTTGCACACCCTCTCATATCTTATTTATCTAACTGAAAGAGGAAGTACATTTGTCCTGTTCTCAAGCTAACCTGTATGAAGCCCTGCCAAACAGCCAGGAGTGCAAGGAAGACACAACTGCTAACTAATGTACTTCCAGGTCCCTTCCTGTTTCCCAGCACAACCAATTTCAAATGCATGCTTGGAAAGAAAAATAAATTTAAGCCCCCTAAGGTCCCCTAACATCACCTAACCTTTAAGCACCAAGATTAAATTTCTCATAAAATAGTTCTGCAATGAAGTTCAGTGTGATAACTCTGCATTTTTAGAGACTAAGTTTGTAACAGTAACAATGGCTCCCCATGAACACACACACTCTCATGGAGGTAAACTGTAACCTAGCAAGGAATACCTTTAAAATTCAGAATCTGACCAAAAAAAAAAAAAAAACCCAATATATGCAAATGTGATAGCAAAAGCTGCAAAATATAACAGAAAAGCACTTAAATACCTGCAATTTCTATGCTACAGTCAGCCCTCAACATATTTGTGAACAAGAGCATATATTATAAAATTTTTAACTATTTTCTTCAGTTTCATGGCTATCTTCTGCTTCTTCTTTTAGGGTTTTTTCCCCTCTCCAAACAAACAGCCAGACACTGTTCCATTTACCCAGGGAATGTAGATCCATCCTTATCTCACTGCTTTTTTAATCTGTTTTCCAGCTACAGAGAGATATCTGGAACACAGCTGCCTACCTGGAAGTTATTTCTCATATACCTAACATAGCTACAAATTTTAATAACTGAGAAACTGCTGAAAGATAGAGACTTTGCTCTTGCCTGTCTCATTGGTGAGGTACACAGGACACATTAACAAACACTGTCTTTATGCAGGAAATCCATCTGTACTGACAAACTCAAGATAAGCAACTACCTGTGTGTGAGATGCTGTCAACATAGGCTGAACAAAACTAAATGTAAATTAAGATACTAATGCTAACTTTAGAAATTATTAACCACAGCACCCAGATTTTTTTACTCTTCTAGTTCTCTCTCTCATATCCCACTGGGTGGAAATGAGAGAGGCTGTGTGGGGCTGAGTTGCCAGCTGGGGTTAAACCGCAACATCAGCTTGACCATTTCTGTAACTTAAAAGCCAACCCTACAACCCTCTTCACCACAGGGAACTCCTAGCTCCCCTGTCTCTCCAACAGTAGAACATGAAGGGGCCCAACCTCCCTAACATCCAGAAGGACTGACTGTGCTCAAATTCACACAAACTGTATAACCATCTCTTAGAACAACATATGAGATGGTTTGGAACACATAACTTCATCACTCCAAACCAATGGCAAGTAACAAAAGTTACCATGAATACAAAAATAAGCAAATGTAAAGCAATCCTTCCATTTCTCAGAAACATAAGTGGGCTACCTTACAGGCAAACTCTGTGGAGTTGACAGCAGAATGGAGGTCTGTTGCAACTGCTGTGTCAAGGA
Source organism: Anomalospiza imberbis (assembly GCF_031753505.1). Classification (NCBI taxonomy): domain Eukaryota; kingdom Metazoa; phylum Chordata; class Aves; order Passeriformes; family Viduidae; genus Anomalospiza; species Anomalospiza imberbis. The sequence continues at coordinate 33,467,685 of NC_089683.1, read as the reverse complement.
TGTAAGAGCAATGCGTAGCAGACAGAAAGATTAGGGAATACTCCCCTGAAATGTGCCTTACAACAAGGCACATTAATGTTCTCTCATAGAAAAACACAGAAAAACTTTGAGCAGCTTATTCTGTGACACTAGTCACACCAACCAAAGATATGGTGCTATGGGCCCTAATCTCTGGATGTTTTGTTAGACAAAGCAGAAAGCAGAGTTTTCTGTCTTGACACTGTCTTTCAGACAACCCCACATAAACCTGCCCCTTGATATACTAAATCCAGGCAAATTTTTTAGACCAGGTTTAGTGTGGACTTCCAGTGTCGAAACTGGATTGTGCTTAAATTTGATGCGATCTCAGAATCCATTTTTTCAACTCATACCTCCCTCATTTTACCATCCTTTAGAGGAACAGGGGGTTAACTAAGTCTCTGAACCACCAAATGTCATCAGTTTGTCTCCCTTTTCTTAAAGAGCTAACAGTATTTGATCCTTTGGTTTCCTTTGAAAAGTAGCAAATCAGAGGCTATCTAGCATGACCCAGTAACTCGCCTCAAGGAACAGATACAACCAAACCAATTCTCCTTAGGTAAGATACCCTAACTTTGTTACAGAGGTGCCAAACAAAAGAAGAAAATAAATATTACTTCAACCCAGATCAAAAGCAAGGGGAACTGTTATAAAAAAGAGAGCACTGATTACATATTCTACAAAAAAGATGACAGGCCAGAAAATAGCTTTACTTTTAATTCCAAGGAAATGAGGTGCATTAAGAACAGCATCGCCAGCTGGGCAAGAGAGAGGATTGTACTGCTGTGCTCTGCACTGGGGTGGCCTTGCCTCGAGTTCCATGTGCAGATTTTGGCACCATGATGTAAGAAAGACATGAAACTATTAGAGAGTGTCCAAAGGAGGGTAACAAAGATGGTGAAGGGCCTTGAGGGAAAGCTGTGTGAGGAGCAGCTGAGGGCACTGGGTCTGTTCAGCCTGGAGGAGACTGAGGGGAGTTCTCACTGCAGTTACAACTTCCTCATGAGGGGAAGAGGAGAGGCAGGCACTGATCTCTTCACTCTCATGATAAGGCATGACTAAAGGAAACAGCATGAAGCTGAGTCAGGGGTGGTTTAGGTTGGATATCAGGAAAAGATTCTTCACCCAGAGGGTGGCTGGGCACTGGGACAGGCTCCTTAGAGGAGTGATCACAGCACCAAGCCTGACAGAGTTCAAGAAGCATTTGGACTACAATCTCAGGCACATGATGGGACTCTTGGGGTGTCTTCCACGGGGCCAGGAGCTAGACCCAATGATCCTAATGGCTCCCTTCCAATTCAGCATATTCTGTGATTCTATGAAATGCTCTGGTATGTCAGTAACAAGGGATTTTTGAGAAACGTAGAACTACATTATTTTTTGGAGACATTGTATCACTGGTAGCAATCCCATTTCTCATAAAGAAACTCCACTATTTGCTATTGAGGGAAACAGAGTGGAATGTCAGAGTCTCCTGAAAGTAACTATGCATATAAAGGAAATTAACATTATGGTATTGGTAACCTTCTATCTGTGGCTCTAAATTTAATTTAAATTTAATTCATAGTTTAATTTAGAGGTAAAACAGAGAGAAGATGGTGCTCCTAATATAAGGCCCATCTTGGCCCTCCTGTCTTTGGTGCCAACAGCTAAAAATCCCTTGCCTGTCCATTACAGGTTCTACTGTTTTCTTCTTTCCATTTCCCATGTACAAGATCCAGCAAGACTGTATCTCAAAAACTAGGTTACTTTGTTCAGTTAAAGGAAACACAGAATATGTTGTGTTAACACATTTTCTGAACTGTTAAACTTTGGTCATTATACACCAGAAGTTCTCCCAAAGCACAATTCTAAATCCTCATCAGCCCACCCCACAGTAAAGTGTTACTTAGTATAATATTATAATGAGACAGAAGATGTTACAGACTGTGAGTAAAAGATGCAGAAATATATATTACTTCAGTCTTTGTGCTCTGCAAATAGAAATCTTCAAGCATGATCAAATTAAATTGAAGACCATAAAGAAAAATTATTTTTATAATAAATATTAAATAGTAGTAATTCAACAGAACTGTAAGACACTACAGATGCTTCACGTATTTCCAACGGTTTGGAAAAATATGGTTTGTATGTTCACAATACAGAGCCAATATTCAGAGTAAATTGGGTGTTATTTGTACTTTGCAGGATTACAGGCCACCCTGAGGAATGAAAAATTTTAAAATTTAACACTGTGGTTTGCCTATGAAGTAACTCTTGAGTATTCTAATAGAGATGAAAATATAATATCTGCATAAGTATTCCTTTCACCCCTCACTTTATACTCTTTGCACTTCTCAGGATTCAAGACACTTAATTTTCAAACTGATTAAGCAAGGTAATTAATTTTAAACACTGATTTCAATGGCAGTACTCAAAAATATTCAGATACCTTTAAGACTGAAGGCCCAAAGCCGTAAGAGGCAATTCTTATTATAAATAACTAAATAAAGTAGTAAATCAAATAAATAATTTAATAATAAATAAATCAATTAAATAAACAAGTAGTACTATAGGCCCAAACCTTGCAGTAGTCCTGTCAGAATCCTTGCAGGTAACCTGTCAGTACAAGATGTTATTTCTCACCTGTACTACTGCTCAGTAGTTAATCATTCTTCTAAGAGCATCATAGCATTTCCACTTGTCTGGGATGTAGAAAGGCTCAAAGATGTGAGGGAAGGGAGTGTCATAGCCACATACTCTTGCAATAGGAGCTTCTAAATTCAAAAAGCATTCTTCCTGTTAACAAAAATACAGAATAAATGTTAGTGAGGATATCCTTTTCAGGAGTCTTGCATCACAAATTGGGGTCATATGAACTTTGCCAGACTGACAGTCCTGGAAACTCAAAAGTTCTATTTATATCACTGAATAAGCAGTCATAACCAGAATAGTGCTTCCTCTTGCACAAAGTTCCTTATTAAAAATACAAATTGTATTAATGTTATTTTCATTCTCTGCATGTCTGCTGCATTAAATCATAGGCAGATTATACTTAGTACATCTGCTATACATTCAGACAACCGCTGCCAAGAAACAAATATTTTAGGAGCAAAGGAGTAAGTCTCTTTCCTGTGCCACTTTTAAACATACCGAAAAAATATATAATCTAAGAGTGCACAGTATTTGCTGGATAAAGGAACATAATATTCAAACTTCTTTGAATTCTTAGATTATTAAGGCTTTGTCTAAGCATTAAGCAGTTAGGAAAAGTAAGTGGATTTGCATATCTCCAACCTTTGAGTCAAATCCATGCTCTACTCAACCCCCCACAATTTGTGTTTTACTTGGAGATCAGATTTGTTAATGACTCTGAGAGTTTCATTACTTGACCTAGAATGGCAAAAAATAGTACAAATGCCTCATTAATTTAAAAGTAACCTGTTACTATCTAACATTATCAGCCTTAATAACTAAATAAATAGTGGGGTTTCCATCTTATTATTCTCAACTACCAGAATAATGGCATGGACCACAAAAATCTGCGGGAAGTGGATGTAGAAATAACTTAGCCAGACCAAACTGATGTTGAAGCTAATTATCAGCTCCCTTTTCTCCCCATATCTTTAATATAGGTATTTGCTTTCCAAAGCAGACAAATGAAGTGATAAAACATGTCTCCTCCTGGTCTCTCCTCTATGGAGTGCAACAACTGAGAAATCCTGGCCAACTTCCCCTGTACTTGGCTCAGCAAAATGGAAGATGAAGTATTATCTACCAGTCCTTTTCCGCCAGGCCGACAGGGAAAATAGTTAAAAAGCTTTTCTACAAACGCTTTAACAAAAAGTTAAAAATGCTTTTCTACAAAGGAGTGCCAAGTATTTTTTCAGACTGATGAACTGTTTTGAATGCATGTTGCCTTGCAGTCCATGGCAGCCTAACTCTACTTATTGTGCTTTCTATACATCACAATATTTGGCAGTATAGAAGGTACTGGTAACACACTGAGAACACTGAGATCACAACATTCACAGTATTGTGAAGTGTTGTTTTTTTTTTTTTTTTCTGGACAATGAACCAAAGTAAAAAGTCCAAGAAGTTGCATGATTGCACACAGTATCAATTGCACTTAATAGTGCATTAATTCACCTAGAAAACTTCACAGTCTGAGTAGGGCTGAGGTAAAAGATATAGGCAAACAATATAAATATTTTTGAGCTCCATTTCCAGGCATTCTTTACTTTGCAAAGCAAAAGATTCACACTAGTACAAAATCCTGGAAAGTAGAGTGTAATAAATCCTTTATCTGTCCATGAGGTAGATCATGATGTCCTACTCTGACCTGCTGGCAAGGGTAATTTTGATACTAAACAGACCTTGATTCCCATGTTGTAACTGACCAATAAGACAAGGCAATAGATTTTGGACAATCCCAAAACTGACTGCCCAATGCTCCTGTCAGTTGCATTACAACAAAGCATGGAAGACTGCAGCCTCCCAGTCCCATGGTGCTGTTTTCAAGTATCTAACACAGACCACTGTCTAGAAGACAGACTGTTTAAACAAACTGATATCTCTCCAGGAAAGACGTTAGGAAAAAACTTTGAAGTTAAATAGTTTTGGAAGTAAAGTAGTCGACATGGGATTTTTGATTCAGTGTAAAATGTTTAGTTTTGAAAACCTGTATGAAAAAGTCATACACTATTAGCAGGATATTCCATAACTCCCAAAATTCAAAAAAGTAAAAAATTATTATTTTGTTAGAAAAGTGTTTACGAAACCAACAGCTATAGTTATTAGTTCATCCTATCTAAATTTTTCTTAATGTAAAAAAAAAGTCCAACAAAACATTAAATTGCTATTCTTCTTGCCCTGCTTCCTAACTGCAGAGGCCAAATTCTGGCCTCAGTTATTCAGTATGACCTTTGCCAATTTTCCTTCATTTGCCTGATTTTCACTCAAAGCTTTCTGGAAAATATATTATTATATCAGGATATAAAGGCCTGTAATTGGTCACATAATTCTGTTTCAACATTTGATGCTTAATATACTCTTATTAAGACTTTTCAAAACAACTTAAGAGCACAGGTCCCAGTAAAAATCTGTTCTTGAAATTCACAGCAATCAGTCAAATGCAACACTTTAAAACAATCACATGCCTTGATTTTTAGAATAGGAGCTAAAACAAAGGACTTATTAGATGTTGCATAATTGTATGTGCAATGGATCCTCCAGTATGTGGTACACTCAATCTATTTCCCCAGATCACAATATTCTAGTATGCTAATATAGAAAAACTTATCCAAGTTTATTTTAGCTTTATTTAAAAGTACACTTTTATCAGATTCAGGTACTCATTGCTAAATCAGGGTTCTGAGTTAAAAACTCTTAAAAATCTTTGAGTGAGAACTGCAGACATTTACAGAGATTTACACTTGTACAAAAAGGATAAAATATAAAATCAAGTTCATTATTGGGCATTACTGAAAGAAAATATTACTCATCCATCTGCAATGTATGGAAAAATAAAGCAATCTCATCTGCCGTTTGGAGGAAGTGCTTTCAGGCATCTGGTCAAGAAGAAGATAGTTAAAAGAATTTTTTTTGCTCCAGACTGTCCTTCATCTGAAGGGAATCTCTACAATTCCACAGTCACAGTAAACAGACCTTCAAATGCAAACACTTTGGTAAGTAAGTACTGGTAAATGAGACTATTTAACGAATACCTAGCAAATCAGAGAAATTCAAACTCAATCTTTCCCCCCTTATAGTCTTAATTTCTTTATTTCTATATTTTTTTGATCTATTTCATTTTCCCCCATAGCTGGCATGGATTAAAATCCATAAAAATTTTTATTTTTCATTTCTATTGTGTGTAGAATACTTCATAAGTGAGAAAGCTTTCCTGTAAAAATAAATTATTTCTGCAACATTTTATGTCCTCAGAGTCTCTCCCACATTATTTTTATTTTACAACACTATAAGTACCCCAAAAAATAACAGCTACTAGAATGCCAGATGGCTACTACATGGGACCAGTGATTTTACAACTCCTTTTTAAGTACAGGAATTTGCTTTCTGAAGGATGATAAACAAAAAGTTTATATTAAAGGCTAATATGAATACAAAGAGATAGAACTCTTGATGCTTATTTTGGTATTATAGCTATTATAATAAAAAGAAGACTAAACATAAAGTCCATTACACAAGGCAAATGGTATGAACATTCTTCATGCAGGAGTACTCATTTTCTGGCTGACAATAACAACAAAATTTAGACTCAGGAATTGATTTGCAAATGAATTGAAGGTTGCAAAGATTTAATTAAATTGTGTTCTATTCTGTCAATTAGAACTCTGAATTTTGCCATCTCATCTACAGATTTTAAAATTTTAAAAAACATATATTTAATTAAAGAACTTTTCAGAGGGAAAACTTACTGCATCAGTTTCACTTTCTATTCTGGATTTTTATTCAGATGTAGTTATGCTGTTGTCATAAACTAAAGTGTGGGGCTTAAACAGTTAAGAAAATTTATTTCAGATCACTTTTTTTTGTGATTGTTACATCTGTATTATCTATTACTTCCACATACAGATTTTCAACTGCAAATTACCTATGATTGTAAAAATAAGATGAAACCTACTATAGGTTAATAATGAACATGGAAATCTCATTTACAATAAAATCTGTTTAACTTATAGCTTAGATTTTCAAAAGAAGCTTTCCAAAGATGTTGTCAATCAAACCTCATTTTATAAAATGTGGATTTCATGCACTAAACCTGACACTAAATAAAGACTAAACATCTTTTTCCTTGGTTTCTGCTTAAAAATAATGTCTTATTTTAAAAATCTACTTTCTATAACAGAAAAGTCAAGCGTCTTCAGTTGTCACATGTTTCTCGATCGTAGTACAGTACTTTACAGCTGCAAGCACCAAATGCTCCACATTTTAAACACAATTTGCTTTGACAACAAATATAAGTCACATTCCTATGAACAGTCACTTCTATGAGCTACGTAAGCACTATACAATGCACCCACAAGATATTTTCAAGTTGAGATATGAGTAGAAAGAGTGATCTATATATTCTTTCTTTAGAGGAACTTTTTTTTTCCAACAGCCTAGCCATTTTTGTCTTAAAGTACTTTTATAAATCTTTTCCTGATAGTTACAACCGTGACACAATTTTTCCCCAGAGAACTCTGCAGATGTATGTTGTAAACTTTTAACTTCTATCAAATATTTTTCTCCTTTTCAAATAAATTTAAGATTATATATTTATAACTTAGCACAGATTAATAATGATCCATTTTATTTGTTACCGATTCTTTGAATTTATGTAAATAGTATCTTGTCAAATACAGAAAAATAGCTGCTAAAATTATTTATTTTTCAATTGCCAAAAGAGATTATACTTTTGCTTAAAAAATACTTCAGTATTTATAAAACAAAGAAAAATTTAGGGGGGAAAAAAGTCTGTTCTGTGTAATTCATTGCCTTGTTATCATTAAAAACAATTAACTGCAAATATTGTCTTTGCAGTAATAAATCACATAAAACAGTACTTGGAGAAAAAGTAAAATTTATTCTAAAAAAGATAAAGTATTATAACATAAAATGAACAATTAGTACACCGGCTTGAAGAGCGCTTTCGAATTTCATTTCAGCCAGCTTCAAAAAGGAACGGAACAATCTTTAATAACCCAATACACAACTGGTATGGTCTATTAAATTTTCCTTATCAAGTTAACAACAGAACCACTCCAACAAACACTGACAGCATCAGCATTTACTTGAAGCTGTTGGAAATAGAGCCTTGGCAAGTGGCTGAGTTTTCTTGGTGGCAGAACTGCACAAAGAAATCAGCACTGCATTCCCAAGGTATTTACAATACCAAACAAACAAAAAAAACCCACAAACCAAACAAACCCAAAACTTTATTTGTCAAATAAATATCTTTTCAACAAGGAGGAAAATTAATAAAAAGTAAATTTTATTTCTTCACAACCTATCTTGTTTTATGCAAAAAAGGCAAAGACTTTCTACGAAAATATTACATCGCTTAAATTGATTCTGATAGAATCTAGGACTGGAATTGAAATATATTCAATTCAGAAGAACACACAGACAGGATTTAAGGTCTTCCTAGTAAATGTATAATTTGCACTGTTTGGGGTAAGAGGTACAGCAGCCAGCAAAATTCTTCTCCAGAAAATAAAGGGCACAAGACAGATATCCTCAAGAGGATGTGGCATGACTTCAAAGTTATGGAATATGCTACTTTAAGTGAACCATAAAAATGTCTTTTGGCAAGTCAGGTTTTTGATAATTAATGGCAATCCGCTAGACAATCACTTCCCACCTTTTTGCTACATATACTAGAAATACTATTTTTTCCTAGGTGATTATGTTAGATATGCAGAATATGACAAAATTATTTGAACAGAAGTTGTTCCTCTATATAGCAGCAAACCACCTTACAGCAAAGTCATTACAAATTATTTTATTCTATAGGATATTCCAAGTTTCCTGTGAACTTTCGTAAGTGGCAATTACAAATATTTGCAGCAGGACCCACATATTTTCTAAAAGCATGCACAAAACCCCAGAGCTAGAATGATTTCCCAGGCCCTTAAGTATCTGAACATAGTTGCTTTATTTAGCTACTTGGCATTACTAACTGATCTCTTCAGTAAATGATCCTGCAAACTGCTACACGTACAATAACATGGCTGAATAATCCAAGGGAAATCAACAGAGCTGAAGTGCCTGCATAAAATTATTCTTACGTGAAAATGTTTGTAGAGCACAGGTCATTTTTCTGCATGAATGAGCAGTTGTTCTGCACAACAAACATTTGTTAAGCTTTTCAGTAAAGATTAACCTACTTCTAATTACTTCCTAGCTTTTAATAACAAAGCTAGTAATATGCTACCAGTGTAGTCAAAACTTAAACTTTTTGATCATCATTTATCACCTACCATTCTAATTACTTATATAAGTATTTTGTAAAAACATCTTCTGGTTAAGCTCAGCATGCCAGAAGTGACTGGAAGGATTTGCTCCTAAGAGTTTTAAAAGTCAGTGAGTGGTATTTTTATTTTTACAGCTGTTGAGGCAGCTGAGAGATTCTTCCAAAGACAGCCTTGTCAGTCTATGTATCTGGCACAGTAAAATACTCGTAGAAGTATTTCACTCAACATGCACTAATGAACTTCAAAGGAAATGCAATTTCAGCTGCTGTTACTAAACAATTTAAACCAGCACATTTCCCTTTTTATATCGAAGCATTTGCATTTTGGGACAGTGCAGTGAGAATGATATTGTCACTGTGACTGTCACCCAATCCTTCCCCAGGGCAAACCTACAGCTTGGCCAGGCAGCCAGGGAGACACAAGTACAAAGGAACTATCCTGTCCTCCCATTAAAAGGTTAGGGCTTACCTAATATCTCTCCAGATTTTTTATATGATCACCTTTGCAAAACAGGCTCAGAGTGGAGGGGATTATTAGATTACTTGACACAAAGATATAAGGAATTTCATGGTGTATTATTTAAACCAAGCCATCATTTTACTTATAAATTTAGCTTATCAGAAGCCAATTGATGGTTCAAGCCCTCAGGTAGAAGAATTCTAGTGAAAAGCTTCAAGTGAATAATAAAAATCTCTCATATAAAAGCAAAATTAACAGCTAAGATATCTGACTGGTGAGAACAGAGACGTAATTTTTATTCTACAGAAACAGTTTAAAAAGTTGGATAAAAATGTAATGAGGTTTTAATATAAAAGTTTATGCAAAAAAGTACTCAGAAACACTAAAATAATTATATTGGAGACTGAGCTTTTGGGTACAGGCTAACCTAAAAAGCATGAAATAATTATTTCATCAAATTTCGTAGACTAATTAACTTTTCTTCTTTCCTAGAGAGATGCAATTTTTTATAGTTTTGATCATTCTACACTTCATTTCCTAAATTACTATTCAAACAGGCTACATTCATATTCCAGTGTAATGAAAAACTGCCAACAAAACAAACAAAAACAAGACCTATAAGAAAATAAGAAATGAATACTTCATTAAATTTTGCAGTTATATATAGTCAATGCAACTCTGTTACAAAAGACCAAGAAATGGGCTGCAAACCAAATGCTTTTAAAATAAAATGTTTAATAAGACCATAAACAGTTCGCATTACATCTCTTAATTTAAAAACTGATCCAAAAATGAAGATGAAGAATAACATATTTCAGAGGCTATGAAATTTTGAGTTTCTTTTATGCCAAAACAAACAGTTCAAAATTATTGCCCTGATTTCGAAGAGTTGATGAAATGTATGTATAAAAACAAATGTGTGGGCCCTGTGACATATTCAGCAATATTACACACAGAAACACAGAAAACAGAATTTAGTATTTTTACACAAGAGAGAAACATAACACTCGATGTCAAATGTATATTTTAGGAGTCTCACTGAAGTTTTCACTGGATTAGATCCAAATATTTAACTTGTTCTATGTTTTAGATCATTTAAATAAATTTAATACTTAGAATGGTCATGTGAATTTTACTTTTATACTAAATCATTCACACAAATTTAATTTTCACTCCACTAATGAACTTACTTTTAAGTCGAAACTATAAATCTTTTATATAACCGAACCTATGTCTTCCACCAATGTTATCAATTGTACAGTGACATTTCTTAATGAAGAAACAAAGTAAAATACCTACAGAGCTGCCTTTAGTTACTGTAAAGCACCTCTCATAATTTTCTTCTTTTCCGTTTCAGTTAGTGCTCAACATAAAATTGACATGAATGAAATGCAAAAATAAGCTATTGGTAATACTGCAAAAGAAAAATTGCAGTAGAGTTCAAATTGAGATTTTCTTTTCCACCTTTGTGCCTGCTAAACAGTAAAAAAAGCAGTGTTTCCCTCATGTAAGTACTTGAGAGAAATTCTCAGTTTATTCACTAACTAAAATTTTTGCAGAACTCAATCTGTCAGGACGCTACTGGACTAGATCTCTCTAATAAATGGCATTCAATAGCATAATAAAATCAGAATATAATAAATATAAAACAGAACTATAGTACAAATTGACATTAATTTACTATTTGCAAGGCCTGATTTTATTGAGCTAATTATTAAATAGCAATCCTAATTTACATCTGCCCTGAAAAAAAAACCCACCAGTATTGACCTAATGCAGGATTGTTTGAGAATTAGTGTTCCCTATGTCAGATTTTTTTTTTCAGTTTTTAACATAGCTCTTGAAGTACATTGGGCTTCTGGTTTCTTTCATCCAGTATCCAATACTGTGATTGTACAGCAGCATCAACTCTAGCCTCCTGAAGTCACAGAGAGTGGGATACATGACACGCAACAGGAAGCATAAAGGGAGAACCCAAAATGTAGAATTCTGTGAAAGTCTGAGATTTTATTTCCTTTCCTAGTGACCAAACTCACCACTGCTTGAGTCAGGTTTCCTGTCACCTAAAGCCACTTCTGATGTCAGAAGTAAGGGATTAGGTGCATTTACACTGATGTGCTCTCCCAGCTGAGCAACCACGAAATCAAAGCACATTTTTAAACAACAGTTATCCAGTCATGGAAATTTCTTTGCCCACCAGACCATACACCTGATTTCCTCTCAACATATGAGACCACCAGGCCTTGCACAGCTGAAACTAGGGCTTTTTCCCCAAACTTCTAATGAAGAGTAAGGATACAAAACTTGGCAAGGTCTCGGAACTGAAGTCCTGTCTCTGCCATCACAGGAGGCCCACAGTTTCTATCATAAATTGGTAATAATTTATTGTACTGTACTCCAGTGTGGTGATAATGTTGTAATGTGGTTATTGGCTGTTTTATTCACACTCCTTCTGTATGACATCTTGAAACTTTTTCTAATTTCAAGCTATTCATTTCAGATTCATTCATATATAGTTTTCCCCCAGTATTACTTTAGCAAACACTTTTCTGCTAGTTACCTTGGTTTACTTTCCCAGTAAATTTATAAACAGGACTTACATGCCTTTAGTCTGCCTTTTGAGAGTGGGAAGAAGGCAGGCACCATTAAGCTGTTTTCATAGAGCAAGCTCTCCACAGCTTAAAAAAAAAAAAAAAACCTACTTCCCCACACCACTGTCTTCTACAACAAAGTAAGTCCTTACTATTTCTACAATAAGGGCCTCTCCAAACACACTTTTCTTTTTATCCAACTGAGCTGAAGCCAACTGATACACCAGCTCTTCCTCTTTTGCCAAACAAATAATTTATAAGCTTATGTTTAAAAAAGTTAGTAGTTCCTAGCCATGTAGAAATTCTGCTTCTGAGACCCTCAATATCAGCCAGGTTCATTATAGGATTCTAATTTTTACTATATCAATAATAGACTGACATTGTGACTTCAGAATTCTGGGTTCTGTCATCAAGAAACTACAAGAATGTTAAGATCTAACCAAGCCTTAAAAAATGCTACTCTTTACAACTTGGTAAGATTTTTGAGAGCCCACCATACCACAGTCCCCACATCATACACCTTGGTAGTTCTCGTCCTGACAAGATTTTATAAGGTCAGGATCTAATCTGTCAGGTTAATCTGCCAAAATCTACACTCACTCTTTAATGCCCAGCAAATTCACTAACAAATTAAGTTTTGAAAACATGAGGCTGACAATATTTTTGTCAGAGCACAATAACACAAGAAAATTAGTACTTCATGCTTTTAGATGGGAATTATTAGCTGTCAAGACTGAAAAACAGTATTCAAAATAATCCAGCCAGTACAGAAGTTATTATGGGGCTTTTCTCACTGTATTTGGTGAGATTTTTCATTTGTCAGATGGTAGAAATACAGTCAACCAATTCTGCTAACAACTCTAAGAATGAAACATGCAGACACTGCTGATATGGGTTTAGATCGCTAAAGATCCAGTTTAAATGTCTGATATTGTACTTTTTCTTGATCAAGACAAGAAATATGTCAAATGTCTTCTTTTGTGGTTGACTTTTGTGGTTGACTTTAAAAGAAGTCATGAAGTAAAGTTCACATATAACATTATTTTCCTGGTTTGTTTCTGCTATGAATTCAGGGATACTCCAGAAATTATGGGGTTTGTTGGCTTCATAGTTTCCTATCCATTGTAAAATCAATATTACTTTGAATACTCTACAAAAATAGAGGTTTAAGCATCTTTCTCTGAACAGTATATAATTTTTCAAGGCATTTCTACTTATTTTAGTGATCACCACAAATTATATAGAGAAAGAAAATCTTAGCTTGTAGTGGTTAATAAACAACTTCAGCCTAGAAGACCCAATGACTGGACAGATCAGGAGCTGAAATTTGCTACAGCACAGTGACCACAGCACACTGAAATTCAAGTGGCTGCTTTGCAGTTTTCTTATTGAATACAATGGTTTCCTTTATTCAAACATCTTTTGAAAAATTTCTTAATTATTTTATATAAGTTTTTTAAATTATTACAGCTGTTTTCAAGACTTCTTTCCTTCCGATTTCCCCAACCAAAGAACCACTTAGGGGTAAAATAGGCAGTTCTGTGTAATTCATTAGGTTGCTACTATTATAAATCAAGTAAAGCTATTTATGTTCTAAAAAGGGAGACAATTTTTAGGAGACAATCAACAGGATCTCTAGTTCTGAGGCACTGCTAAAAAGTTTCAAATCTCTCCATAGGGATATTTACTCTAAGATGAAATGTACCATCCTTTGAAGATACTAATCCTTACTGACTATAAAGGAGGCCTGTAGTGCACAGATGAGAGATGCAACTTTTTAGATCAATCCCAACTGAGTGATTATTAAAAAAATTCAAATCCATGCCACCTCATTTCAGTGACGGTCTTTACAAAGGCAGTCACAGAGATGAAACAAATGTTCACAATTAAATTTAAAATAAATAAATAAATAAATAAATTAAATAAAAGAAATGCTCACAATTAAACAATTGCAGAGGTAGACCGCTACAAAATCTGTGGTACCCAGTAAGAGTGTTCATCAGCAACAGTGAAAGAGACAATGATACTTGAAAAATCGATCCATATTTCCCTCTCTTTTCAGTCCTGATCCATTGCCAAAGGTGGTAATATCTTTATGGACATAAAATACAGGATGACATATATTATCGGTACACAGACAGTGAAAGGTCTTCAGATCTTTCAAGTTTCTCAACTACCTGGAATTCAAAGCTGGTATAATATCCAGCTTTACAGGTGAATGAAGACTGCAGGTAATCAAACATATAAAAGGAAAATCAATGCCATTCATTAGGTGACTTCTGAAGTTGCTCCTATAATTTTGGTAAACCCATTGGCTTCTTGAACCTTCTAAAACCATATATAATGTTACATATAGTATTTAGAGCTAAATGTTTTTATCAACTAGCTCAAAACTCCATATGAAAATGGGGTAAATTCAGATCTTCCTACTCAAAGTTAAATCAGAATTTCAATCCTTAAACAACAGTAAAAGTTTCTTTATAACTTGTGCAAAGATGGTAACATGCACATTAATTCACATAATCCCATCATGCTTACTTATATAAGAAATCCTTTTCTTAGTATTCTGAATATAGACAGTGATTAAATACACAGTAATTAGAGGATTTTGCCTTAGAGGAAAGTAGATTTTTCAATTTTGGTTCAGCCAAGTAGGATTCCTCTCAGAGAAAAGCTGCTAAAATTGTCTTGGTAAGGCAACATTGATGACGTAATTTGTACATCCTCTGTATTACTTACCAGGTTCCTTGCACATCTGAAACATTTCCAATACATTCTGGAGACAATTTGCTTACCTGAGGCATTCCGAATAAATGGGAACAATTTTCTGACTCAACACATAGCAAGATATGGTGCTACAACTCATACTTCAGAGACATTTTGTCTCCTTTCATTTCTGCCCTTTGGGACTGAATAGAGTTAAGTCCATCAATATATTTATTAGCATATAATCACATGAATTCCATCAATATAAATACATTTTGTGGTTGACTCAGACATATGTATATGAGACTTGAACTTGACACCTACAATACACAGAATGTGTGTTGTGACACCTACAATACATTATATTCAATGCTAGCTTTTTATAATCAGTCTTTCTTATTCTCTGCCAAACAGCATTCTTAATGTAAGGTGGTGGCCAGGCCATCAAGAATCAGATGTTTGGAACCTAATCCCCGAGTAAGGTATCTGAAGCTATTCTACAACAAGCAAATAAAAAACAAACAAACAAACACCAAAGTTTAATTTTTTAAGTACTCCTGTGAAAAATAAATAACCACAGAGATGGGTAAAATTTGAAAGAGGGACATACTCTTTGTGGCACCCCAAAAGTCACAGTGCCACCGAGCAGCAAAGAAGGGAGCTCAATCAGGGCACTTCTGCCCGTGGCCAGGGTGCTCATCTCAGGGATGGCAGCTCCCGACCCCCCATGCTCCTCACATAAGCATTTTATCCAAGGGACATGAGCACAAAACAGAAAACAGTCCAGGGAAGAAGCTCAAACTTTCAACCAAGAACACCAAGTTTGTCAGAAATTCCACCTGGAAAGACAGAACTAGTATTCCCTGAAAAACTTCCTGCTGAAATTGGCAAAAAGATTTGACATTGGCATTTTCTGACAGAACAGTATTTTGCCAAAAAGACCATGGTCAGTCTTAAAATAGAGGCACATTGTCTTTTTTTAATGCTAAAGAATGGAAATGTTGCATGTAATTAGCTCACAGCTTGATTGAAATAATAGATTGTCAGGGACTAAATATTAGCAGCCCCAGTGGAATTGCTTATTCCTCCTCCAGGTCCTCAGCAACTTTCATCTGTCTTCTTCTCCTACCATTAGTGTCTTGGATCTAACTATTACTTACAAAGGTATTCAAATGTAAGAGTCTGAACATCTTTTACAGTTCATCTTGAAGAAAAATATTGAAAATATGTTAGGCAAAGGGACAGATACATCATATTTCTACTTGAATATTTCATAAATGAATTGCAATGCTTGGTTCTCTGGAATAACACCAGTCAATGCTAACCACCCAAGGGGCCTTCCAGGATTTAATTACCGAAACTTGGGCCTGCAGATAACTTTTTTCTGTGGCAATACTGAACAGTATAAATTTGACTGTATTTAGAGCAGCAGCCAATCCTAAAACACAATTCATCCATCTCGGCTGTCCAACAAAAGCATGGAGCTTTCACGTTATAATGCAGGATTTAAGGAGTGGGGTTTTCTGCCTTTTTTTTTTTTCCCCTTCAGGTTTTTGCAGGAACACCACATGAGTTGTCTTTGGCCTCATCAACTACTTCTTGTATGCTTTTTGGATATGACTATTACCAGTATTTCTGCCTCCCTGATGGAACTTCTTAGGTCTGAGGTTTCATGATTCAGAGCAATTATATCATAAAAATTGAATGTTAAAACAATTAATTTACACATGTATTTATACTGCCCCAAAGATTTTGTATATTGAGATCAGATTATAAAGAACATGGAACTAAACTTGTGTTTCAACTTCAGCTAACAAATTATTTAAATACAGTAAATTGTTTTAAATTGAGACAACTGCACTTAATTTTAAAGTTTGTGAACTTTTATAATTATATTATACTCTAATGTATTTTGCAATTAATTAATTGCATTATTTGGCAAAAATACAAATATAGTCTCTTTAAATTTCTATTGTATTATTTAAACCTGGCTTTGATTATAAAACCTATGGACAGCTGTGGAATAATTTGTCCTTTAGTCATAAGTTATATATAAGAGATAAAATGTAAAAAAATAAATATACAGAGTTCCACATACCATAAAATAATTATCATATTTTTAAGGTATGGAAAACTAATTTTTAAGATTTACAGTGTACCAATCAGTGGGTTTTTTAAATCAAAAGTCATGGGGTTTTTCTGAAGGACGATTACTAATAAGGTCAACATTTTTCTGATCTTTATAAATAAATTTAATAATTTTTAAATAGTAATAAATGATAAACATGTCAATTTAGTACAAAAAGAAATTATTTAAAATAACAGTTCCATATTTATGTTCTGAATGTATGTTCCATAATTAACTGTTAAATTTCATGCTATGAAATAGGCATAAGAATGACTTTCAGATTTTAAGGCTGTAGTGCTACTACAAACCAGAGTACATGGAAGCAATTAACTCAGATTACAATCATCTTCTGCTGTGTTTATAGAAAATTAAGCTTTAAAAAAATTTACTTAAAATTGTGATTAATTCAAAAATAGGCTTGGGATATGCATAAAGAGAATTAGAGGCAATCTGTTATTTTTTAGTATCGAAGTATGCAAAGAAATATACTGTATTACTGAAGTAAAACCAAAGCCATACATTTTCTCTGGAATATATTTCATAATTGTTACTAATATTTATATAAATAAGCTCACAAAATTCTTTCATTATTACTTCCACTAATCACCATTCTGAATTCTTTCTACAATGTAAACAAAATGAGTGGCTCAGAAATGCAAAAAAAAAATGAAGTTATACAGACATTAATGATTCCAGCCCTGTGAGTAGTGAAATGGTTTCCCATGTTTACTTAAAACACAGATTTCAGTCAGAGGTGACAGCAATAAATAACATGAAGAGTTAGGTCTGAATTTTTTGTGAAAGAAACAGTACAAAGCATGCTAAGGCACTAAACTC
The DNA here is from genome assembly GCF_031753505.1 of Anomalospiza imberbis. NCBI lineage: Eukaryota > Metazoa > Chordata > Aves > Passeriformes > Viduidae > Anomalospiza > Anomalospiza imberbis. The sequence goes on along the minus strand of NC_089683.1, from coordinate 33,449,986 downwards.
TCTTATTTTTACTTATTTTACTGCTCAAATATGTTACAGCCCACTAAACTGCGGACTAAAAGCAAGAAACATTTCATTTTTAAAACGACTCCTCGGTTTGGTTTTTGTGCCCTCAGGCAAGGACTCCAGTTCAGCTCCCTGGGTATTTTGGCTAAATAGGAAGATAGGCTTCATGCCATCAAACATTCACATTTCTGCAGTATCTGCTCAAAAACCGTAAGAGCTGAAACAACTGATTTTACTTCTTACTTATTGTAATTCATTTCATTCAAAGACAGTGACCAGTCTGCTTCAAGCGCTGCTCTGGAAGTGGGCCCTGAGAAAAGCAATCTGTTCCACTCAGCAAAATCAATTTGGTGGGCCCTCTTCCACTTCTATTTCTGAATTCAAGTGCCAAACACCTGCAAATTCTCCAGACAACTTCCAGATCCAAAATTCCCACTTCCCTCAGGACACATTTCAAGACAAAAGTGCACCACTGCAGTGACTGGCAAAGCTCCTCAGAGTGGAGCCCCCACAGTTAAGGGGCATTTCCAGGGGGGACAGAGCCCTCCCCTCCACTGAGCAGTCAGGGATGGCATAATGATCACCCTCCAACCTTGGGCAGTACAATTCAGTCCCTCAAGTCACAAAGCAAACACTGAATGGCAGGTTTGGCCGGTTTAAGACACCTAAAAGCAGGTTTTGTTACTCAGAAGACACCAAATAAATTTGTGTTACTGTACTACCCAGAGGAAAAAGGCAACAACCACAGCTGAGTATTACCTGAAAGGACTTCAAGATGCATTTGGACAGTAAAAAATTCAATTTAGAACTGTTTTGTCAACAAAATGTCTGAAATCGGTCCAAGAGAGTGGGCAGTTTCTAACCTCAACTGGCTATTTTGGAGCAAGCATCTGGTTTAAGCCAGTTGTCCAAAACTTCCTCAGTTAGAGAAGAAGAGAGGGACCCTTTGGGGCATGGCAGACCCCGGGCATTCTGTGTGACTGAGACTTCTGCTTTGTGACTGCAGAGAGAGCTCATGGCATCAAAACTTCCCAGTCCCTTCACGTACCCCAGCCCAGACAATTGACCAGTCAAACAACAATTAAATCAAAAATTAAGTTCCCTTTATATCAAGACTTATCACAACTAAATTTAATGTATCTGAGCCATAAAGAGCATACAAAGAGTACAGAATTACTGTGAGCCCTGGTCATCCTGACAGTTACCTACATAGTGAGGTGAACCTTTATTTATCATACAGTGCAATAAATCATGCTGGTAGATGACACAATAGAGCATGTCTAAATCAAGAGAGACACTGAGGAATACCTAAAAACTATCCAGCCAAAGAACTGCAAAGAACCGGCACTAAAATCTTCCACGTGCCAAAAAGCACTACAGGGTTAAAAGGAAAGTATAAAAATACTCCGTGGTGGGGAAATGCTCAACAGCTTTTAACACTGTAACGCACTTGTCTATTAGCATGGTTATCTGCTTATCTATTTGACATATCTGATATATTTGCCTCATATCAAAGATCAAATCTTTTCTCTGGCTCCAGGACTTCACCATTTTACAGCATCATTCAGTGCCTAGATGAAATAAGTGCATCTGTCTGGGATTAATGACTCTGGTCTCCCTCAGTTTAAAACATAGATACCCATGTTCTGCAGCTGAAAATCCTAATTTCCAACTCTCTTGCAATAAATGCTAAGCATTTCTGAGCTGAGAAAGAACTTTCTCTCCTTAATACTCAAGGGTGAAGATTAGCAGGAGAAAAATGAGTAACGGGTCGCTCACCATTTCCCAGCTACAGAAACAAAACCATCAGCGGTTCCAATAGGATCAAACACTTTGCTCTGCTAAGTCTGAATCAGCTTTTCCAACCAACTGAGTAGTTAGAGGTTACAGCACATGATAAAATCAAAACACCAAAGGCATTTCAGAGCAAATTATTGCAAACATCAGGATTTTCAAATATTCAAATACAGGAGATAATTCTTAAGTATTCTGAATAGTAAAATGTGCTCACTTTAAAATCTGGCACCCACATAGCAATGTAGATCTTATGAACCTGAGCAAAAACCTAAGGACAGCCTTTGAATTTTCACTTAAGTATGTTTTATTTGTAATCTTATTTTTATTCTCTAGAACTTGTGTTCACAATGAAGAACAAAATAAAAGTGGAAGTCCAATAAAGCGTGAACATAATTACAACCATATGCAACATATCTCCGTAACAAAGTATTTGTGGAAAAGACTGAGTGATATGGAAGAATATCTCTCAACAACATAATATATTTTCCTGATACAGTCCTCTTGCATTTTAAAATAACAATTTTTGAATATTTTTATGTATGCAATCCTCTCAGTCTGTACAATTACTAAAGAGAGTAAGTCATGGGTAATGCCAGTTTTATATCAGAGGTTCAAGCACATTTACTTATTTTGTTGTGCTTCAGAGGTTTATCCTCTAGAATTAATGTCATCTGTCATTTTGGAGACTACCATCTTGATTGCGTATCCCCTCCTTTTTATGAATTTTGAACTTTGCAAACACTCCTGAAATCCCCTGAACTCAGTCCTCCTTTTGGACTCTATTCTGAACTCCAGTAATATTTCTTTCCAGTACTGTTAGTGAGAGAATTAGAATTAGAACACTTCTAAAATCCAAATTTCTGTCACTGTTTCAGGATATTTGACAACTCAGGCATTGAGCAAACACACCACACTGATAAAGCTCATGTTGTTAAGCGCATTTCTTACTAATACTTAAAATTTTGAAGGAATTTCTGCTTCTTTTCAGTTGATAAAGTGCCATTTTATCTATAGCACTACACTAAAACAAGCCAGATTTTTGACAGACCTATTTCACTTTCTTGTATTTTAATATCTGAGATAATTATTATTTAAGTTATTTTAAAAACCTTTTAATACTCATATTTCTCAGCAGTATTGTGGGTAACACTACTGCTTACTCTTTATGTATGTAGTAATGTTTAAAAGGATACACTACCCCTTTTTTAGGAATTTAAGGTGGGGATTTGAAAATGTCATTTTATATCTCTTAAAAATCTCCCACTGAATCTTTGCTATTATAGGGTAAAAGGCTGTTTTTGTAGTTATCTTCAGAAAAAGAAGTATATCTTTAGCCTTTAATTCTTCCTTTTCATAGACACCATTACAAGGCGCTCCTACAATCTGGTCAACTTTAGGGATATAAAATCTAAGGCTTCTGTATACTTTGGAAACTATATCTTGCTAGATCATACAGGATCTTTATTAAAGATGCTATGGCAGCTTAAATAGTCATTTTGATTCGGTTATGATACCATAAGTACTTATTCACAGATTTTCCCTTACTGAGATTTTTAAGTGTGAATCTTTATTTTATAGCAATCTAGAGGTATGTAGATATATTCTAAGGTATTTCAAGGGTAGCTGGTCCTTCTGCTTCACTTACATTTTATTAATAGGCTCACAGAATCACAGAATTTATAGGGTTGGAAACAACCTCTAAGATAATTGAGTCCAACCATTAACGTAGCATTGCCAGGTCTCCCTCTAAACCATTTCCCAATTTGCCACATCTACACATCTTTTAAATACCTCCAGGGATGGTGATTTCACCACTTTCCTGGGCAGCCTGTTCCAGTGCTTGACAATCCTTCAGTGAAAAAATGTTTCCTAATATCCAACCTAAACCTTCCCTGGTGCAGCTTGAGGCCATTTCCTCTTGTCCTACCCTCTTGTCACATGGGAGAAGAGACCAACCCTCAGGCTACAACCTCCCTACTGGCAGTTGCAGAGAGCAACAAGGTCTCAGAGAGCTCAGTGATCACTTCCATCAGTTCACTCAATACCCTTGGGTGGATCCCACCCAGCTCCATAAACCTGTATGTGTCTATGTGGTGTAGGAGGTCACTGACCATTTCCCTTGGATTATGGGATCTTCATTCAGATCCCCCTTCCTGCCTTCCAGCTCAGAGGGCTGGGTATGCAGCTATTAGATATTGTCCTCAATGTGAAATTCTTAATCACCTCTGCATTTTAAAGCTAATCTCCACATCACATCTTCAGATCTCATTTTCAGATCACATTTAAAATCTCATTTTAAATACATTCTTTATCTTATTAGAAATACTGAATTATCCTAAATAAACAACTGTACTTTGAAAAAGCACCATAGTCCTCCTTTACTCGGTAAAGAATCATTTATCTGGAGATAAATTGCTTGATTCTGAATAGATAAATCTGAGTGTCCTCAAGTGCTAATCACACATAATTTATTAACATGTCTCCTTTAAACAGTAAAACTGAACAAATACTCCTGAAAACAATGTACTGTCTTATGAATGTTTATGATTTGTCTGAAGAGACAACATTATCACTCTTTACTCAAAATGAGGGATTTTCAGCATGTAATTCTTACCAGACATGGAATTCATAAATCACCTATTGTAAATGATGCAGTCTATTGTAAATTATGCAGACAGTTCAGCTGTCTGTTATTACTCCCTCTAAGAGTGGAACTTGTCCCTAACTTCAGTTTAAGTGAGGCATCCTAACCTAGCATCAAATATTAGATACAGCAGAGATTAAACACTCTCTGCATACGTCAATCAGTTTTAGAGAAGGGTCAGCTCCTCTGTGTAAAATTCTATTTCATCTGCTGTTAAAAAAATAGATAAAAATCTGACCTTAATCAATTGAAACTATGTCTGACAAATTAGTTCGCATTAAGAAATTATCTATCCACAACACAACATAAACTATTGGATTATTTTCAATTACAGATGCAGCACATTTGCCCTGGGAGAACATGCCCAGTCAAGCATAGATATATACAGCATAAGAATATAAAACAGTCACAAATGTAATAAATTCTACATTTTCTTTGACCGTTACTAAACAATTTTTAAGTAATGCAAAATAAACAGATACCAATCAACACATCTCAGAAATATGAAGGTCATATGTTGCTATCACTTGTAAGTGAAGCTAGCAAGCTTTATATAAAAACTCAAAGTTTAAAGAACTTATTTTCAGTTGCGGACACTTTTATTGATTGCACTGATGCCATGTAGAGGTAAATGACATGACAGTGGAGCTCAGTTAAGCAGTAATTCAATGCAACTACACAATATTTGTGGATGAGCATATCCACCTGGAGCAGAAGTCTCAACAAGATCAATTAGCTACTTGCCAATATTGCCACAGTTTAGGGGATGTCCTCTGCATTCTAAGTCACTGCACCTCTGCAACTTCTGGAAAGACTTTGTGCTGCATTCTGCAAAATCCCTTACAGAGTGCCCTTGCTCACTCTGCAATGCATCTTAAGACAATAACAGGTTTACTTGCAACTTCAAAATGCTTCTCTAATTATTTTTATGGCCTGAGTTTAAAACAAATCATTTTACCATTACAGGTTTTCCTTAGATAATTTTAAAATATTTTCTTGTAAATTAGACCATACGATTGTTTTCCTTCCAGGAATATTTGAAAGAGCTGCTAAAATAACTGAACAATGCTGAATATGAGAAAAGGCAAAAATGAAAATAAGAAAGATACACTAAAAACTGAAAGTAAGAAAAAACAATTTTTTTTTTTAATTATGCAACAGGGTCATGTAACTTGATAGTGTGGAGATCTGAAGTGTTCTCCAGAACACCCAGTCCACTGCCCCACAGAGAACTATTCTGTTTCACACAGATAGCTTCCAGTAATCCCAAAGATAAAGTGGATTCATACACTAAGACTTTATGGAAACTATGTGACACCAAGAAGTAAGAGATAAAGTAAAAGCTTTTTGTCAACAGCAGTCAAGGCTTATCTAGAATCAGGGATCAGGAGAAATATGGTCAAGCAATCCTAGATAAGAGACGGACACCCATGCTCCAGTGCTCTGCTGATTTTCTTGCTAGTTTTTCCCAAACACATCACAGGTTCCCAACCTTTCCAAACTGAAGTCCTTTTACCTAAATCAGCCAGCAATATACAAACCAGGAATCTAGGAGAGAAAATCTTCCAGATTTCCTTCTGAGCACTGTTCCATTTGTCTACTTTTTAAACCCAATTCCAGCCATTGCAAAGGAATGCAGTGCAAAAAAAAAAAAAAAAAAAAACCTTCAGAGAAATCTGATGCTGAAAACCGTGCAACTCTGCAGGATACAAAGCCTACCAGACTTCCAAAATAAATACTCTCCTTCCTTCAAAAATAATAAAATATTAATTCAGCCTATCTTTTCCAAGTATCTCCAAGTGTCACTGTTTGAACCTTAAAGTATGTCACAAGCATGTTCAAAGAAAACCCAAGTTGACCTGTTTGATGATGACTGGTCTTGACAGACCAGATGAGAGGTAATTTAGGTAGTGAAAGATGTTAACACAATACATAGCAAAAGCATTCCGGTCTCATATGGTCACTGCAGCTTTTCATATTGACACAGTAACTGCCAGGCATTGAGTTGCTATGGTTTTTTTTTTCAAGAAATGCTATCATTAGTTTTCTTTTATTTCCACCATAATATTCTAAATTAATTAGGAAAATTAGTTATGTAAGAATAGAGTAGCCCATGCACTTCTGCCAATCCATTCTGTTCAGGCCACTGGGTACTGTATAAACAAAACCCAGCATAACCTTTCAACTAAATCAGGTGGTTGAACTGGGTTAAGGTTTTTGCTTAGAGGAACTCCCTGGTACCACAGAAAGATTTATAAAAGTGATTTTTTCCTCAAATCCTGTATGATTGTAGGAATCAGACAGAGTAGGGACATGATCTACAGAACAATATAATTAATTCACATTTTTAGGCAGGGCAAGGAGGATCTACAGAAAAGTGAATCTACAGCTGTGAGCCAGTCAGCCTAATATCAAGTTTGTAGAAAGACTGAGCAAATCATTCTTGATTCCATGTCCAAGTCCACCACGGGGCCTCAATGCCATGTCCAAGAGCATAAGTTGTTTGGGAATGGTCAACATGAATTAAACATGGGCAAATCTTGCCTGATCAACCTGACTGCCTTCTAACACGAGATGTCAAAGATAATGGACAAAAGGAGAAGAGTAGATACTGTTCTACCAGCATTTCAGCAAGGCTGTCAACAGCCTTCCTTTCGTCAAGCTGGTGAGACACGAGTTGCAAAAATGAGCATTGGTGGAAAACTGTCTGGATCAGTCAGGTTCAAAGGGTGGTGATCAGCAGAACAAAATCTAATAGGCAGGTGATTAGTAGACATTCCTTGGGGATCAGTGTTCATCAGTCTTAGGGATCAGTGGTCATCAATCTTCAGGGATGGAGCACACAGCAAAAATAAAAGGGGGACAAACATGGGGGAAAAAGGATTGATAAGCTGGGACATGGAGCAGCTATTCAGAGGCACCTCATCACACAGAAAAATGGAATGACAAGCACCTCATGGAGCACAACAAGCCCTACACCCAGTACCCAAGCACCCTGAGCACCACAGCCAGCTGGGGACAGCTGGCTAGAAAGCAGCTCTGTGGAAAAGATGTTGGAAATCCTGTCAGGCAATGAGCTGCATGACAGGTAGTATCAGGCACCTCCAGCAAGGGCAGGTAATGGCATTCTGGGCTGTATTAACAAGTCCAAGATCAGACTGGTTTAAAAGACTTTGCTTTCAATGTCTTTGTTTTGTGGTTTTGAAAATTATATCCTTTACATGACAAAAATGTAATCCTCAGGGGTTAATACTACAACTGGAAGTAGTTCTCAGCTAATGACTTCTTCCTCAGCTCTCATTATCCTTTCTTTCATGTATTTGGACTTTTCATGGATTTTCATTTAAAAAATAAATTAAAAGCCAGGAAATGAAAACAGATAGGCTAAAGTCTGATAGTTACATTTTTGTCTTCTTTTTTTTTTTGCTTTAAATGAACACTCTTGTGCTAATGAATCATAACACATAACCCCTGTTCATACTATATTAGTTCAAAAGAATAAAAGCCAAAAATAATTGGCATCGGCAAAGATTTCAGATTTAAAGAGAGTGAGCACAATACATGCCTTGTATTATTCCTCTGTACTGTACCAGAAACTCTGTAATATCCCATCATTACAAAATGTGCTTGTGAAAGAATATAAAAATAGGCAAACAAAATACAGACCAAAACACTCAAGCTCAGAACACACAGTGCACAAAGTACATTCCCATTGTATTTACCCAGTCATTAGCTATCTGTTTGCATTGTATATGGGGAAGTGCAAAGTAAACCAGAAAGCCTGCTTGCGTAGGCACTGACATCAGGACTGTAAGTTATTAGACACTGGCCAACCTTTTGCAAAAAGCTTTTACGATTTGAAAACTTTCTAAAATAACAGATACAGATTTACTGTGAGAACTGAGAAAATTCTAAGTCCTCATTGCTCTACTTTCTCTAATTAATACTCTTTGCTATGGTAGACAGAGTCCCCAGCACTGTGTGACAGCGGTATCATGCCTTCTGTTGATGTAACACTCTTGAGTTTCAACATATGAGTATTTAAAATCCATAAACACAGAGTGCCAGATTATGCATTTCTCTGTTAATCAAAAGCCGTTACTTCTCTCCCATGCCATTGCCAAGGCACACAAAAATGGAAAGAAGAGTGACCACGGCTGTGAAAATATCTCCACGATCTGTTAATGATCTTAATAATCTTCTCGAGAGCTGCAGCTCACATTGCCAAGTACACATGAGAAAGCAAGGAAAACAGTCCAGAAGAACAGTAGCACAAACACATCCTTTTCAGCCCCAAAGAAACTATGGAGCAATAATTCAATTCACATTCATCTTTAGGGCAACACACAGACATGACTCTTTAGCAGCATGGCTACTGTAAACCTGTGGGTTTTGCAAGCACCATAGTAAGAGAAGAGCATAAAAGCTGGCACATATCTCCCCAAAAATTGTTTTTTACTATTGTTATCTAAAAATAATGTTTTGTCAAAATGGACAGGAAAACAAAATCACATATATAGGAAACTTAATGTGATGACTGGTTTGATTTTTCATGATTGATGTATACCAGCAGTTCAGCATCATTCACGTAACTTAGTCCAGTCAGGAACTTGGGAACAAAACCTTCCACTCCAAAAAAAAGAGAAAAAAATTACCATTTAAAAAACCTAAGAGCTATTCTTCCATTTTGGAAGCATCAAAACAATATTGTTTTCACTATTTTGAAACTTGAAAATTGCCAGTAAAATCTGCAGCCATACTTCTCCATTCCTTTTCCTTCTGATTTGTGTACCCTAAGGTTTCAGGAAGCACAAGCACTGCCACTTCCTTCAGGGGAGATACAAAGGCATGTTAAAATATGATTCCTTTTAATTACATCAGCTGCCAAGCCAAACTTAATAGTAATTTAAAACCCTTATCTCAGCCATCTTCCTCAAGTGCTTCATGTTTTAATATATCTACTGCTAGTAAACTAGAACAAAATTAAAAGCAAACACAGATTAGAGCATTTTGCAACTGACTGGAGAAAGGTATGATGAACATCTAGGACTCCTAAACAGTGAAGCTGCCTGGAATACGGTCAGAAATTTGTCTCTACACCTTTGCAGAAACTGTCAATTACAAGGAATAAAGCTGTTGCACAATGCAGCTATTTCCAAACAAATTGTTAAGGCTCTAGCAATTGAAGTGTGTGTAAATGACAATTCTCTAAGAGAAACAGGGGGTTTCCTTCCAGCCCTCAAGAGATATTATGGGGGAGAGGGAGAAGATACCAGCTACAAGTTTTGTTGAAAATGATGCTGTTTCCTCTATTCAAGTTAACACATCTGTGATATCCAGTGAGACTCCATTCTAGCCAGTATCAGAGAGGACTTTAGTTATCATAGAAAGCAGATTTGGGGTGTTTTGATACTACTCAGGCTGTATTTTTCCTCTAAGGGAGAACATGCTTCATATCACTCCCTATGGCTGAATTCAAGAGACTTTCCTCCCTCTGCTTGTGAAAAAGAGGAAAGTAAAGAAAATGTACATGTGTTAACTCAGTCACAATTGAATGGCTTGTCAGATCTGTATATCCAGCAAATCATGAAGCCCAGCCTTTCCTAATGTTATCCCACACTTTTATAGCTCTTTCTTCCTGATGGTTTCAATCAGCATTTTAAGTGTTTACTTCCACTGCAATCCTGGTTGTGACATTAATGTTGCCACAGTCAGTCAAGAATAGAAGTAACCTATATATTGGCCCTTACATATCTCATCATTTATTTCAGCTTTTTTTTGATACGTGGCAATCACTGGCTCTATTTTTATGCCTCTCATGTTACTAACCTTAACTATTGCAAAGCAGGACTGTATTAAGATCGATGTTACACAAGGGCTGATAATTGGCCCTCATGCCTCTCACACTCAAAGTGCCAGGTAACTCGCAAGGCAGTGAGCAGGGTGCTGCTGCCTGCAGCTGGCACGATACCTGCTAGCACACAAATAAAGGACCAAGAGCTCACACTTGCAATGAATTTTAAATATTGCACAGGGCTTTTCAAGTAAAATAAATCTGATTTTCTTCCACAGGTGTAAGTGATCTTCATCATATTTTTAGCAGCACTCCCAGTTCATGACTCAGAGTAGGACTAACTTGTGCAGAACTACATCCCACAGTAAAGCACTAAAGCACTGGAACATACACAACCAGTTGTTTTTTTGTTTTTTTTTTCCCAGAAAATATTTTAAAATGTCAGTGAGGAGGACCTGGTTTTAATAATGTAAAATACACCTACCATAATAAATATTTTAGGGGCTGATTAAAGAAAAACTGCCCACATAATTATAAAAATGTGTAACCTATAGAACTTCAATAACAAACCAAAATTATATTTTATTTAACACTGTAAAACCATTTTATTTTAGATATTCAGCAATTTTATTTAACTACTGGCTGCAGTCACATTAGGGAAGATATTTTCTTTGGCAATTCACGTTTGTATGCTTAAAAATACATTTTATTCTGGTCATAGTTTAAGTTACTAACACTGGAATGCAAGTTTCAGTAGCAGATTTTTCTTTCATCTTTAATTTGAGTAGTATCATGTACTACCACAACTCAGACCTGAAATTCACTTCTGCAATATTAAGTCACTTGGCTGCAAGCGTTTCAACAGTTCTCATAGTACAACTCTAGTATGTGTATCACTTTAATTCTGTATTTGAAACTGGTATGTGGGATTTTCTTTGAAATTCATAGCAGTTAATTTTATTATGTTATCTAGAGTGTATTTAGCTGTGATGTTCATGAGAAGTGATAATAAGTAATAGCCTCATCATGGCATTAAACTATTATTCAATTACTCCTGCTTACTTTCTATTAGACTGTTTGCACACATAAAATACAAAATATATGATCAGTATAACAGAAAAAAAAAAACTCCTATTATTTTATCACAGTGGATATTCCTCTGTCTAACAAATGTTATATGTGTGGTAGAAATTATTTTATCTACATCTTTCAAATAAATCAATTCCTGGGAAAGCCATGTTTTGAACCACAGGAGACTCAAATTATATATTCACATCATCACAGAAGTCACACAACTTTCTAAAAGTTAAGTGATTGAAAGGTTCACATCCTTGACATGAAAACTCTGAATTCAGTATGGAAAGATTTCTGAAACATAGTTTGCAATAATTCTCAGCCATCCTTTTTTGCAAGACACCCCACCTATAAATTATGCTTGCTTAGGGGCAAGTTAAGCTCACAGGTAAGGAAATAAATCAGAGGAAAGGACAGGAAAAATAATTTTTATTCTAAGTATTAATTTTATCTCTATTTTTAAAAATTCTCATTATATTAGCATAATAAATTTCTGTATCTATTGGCATAATACATGTGCAAACCAAGTGTCAATCTCTGTCCATGGGGAGGCAAATTTCATCATTTAAATCTGCAAACCATGAAAGACGTCACTGTTAAACACAAAAATGCTGCTGCCTCAGGAAATAAGATACTCGCAAATCTACAAACCATTTTAAGAGAATCTTTTAAACCACACAACTTCATATCTTCTTATTTCTAAAGCACTCTAAATTTAAAGAAGTTCCGAAATTAAATAAATGTGCAGATAGGGACAAAAGACCCAACACCTTTTCAGTCACACAATTATGAGAGCAAAATTGCTGTATAAAAATCAGATCCCTTCAAAAGGTAGAAAAGCTTCTTTAAAGAAGTTTTGAAATGCTAGCTATGCCAAAGTTAACTAATGACTTTGTTGATCTCAGTGAACAGAAAACTTAGATACAGACCTTTCCTTTTACTTTCAGTACTTTCATTTGAAAAAGTGATTATGTATTACGATAAGTATTATGAAAACGTGATTATCACTGTGATTATGACATTTTTCTCTCATTTCTTCCACAGATGATCTATGGACTATCAACTTTAAAAGGAAGAACTAGGGGATTAGATTACTTTAGAGTAGATTAGATTAACCTTTTTTTACTCAGTTTTTCTTGAATGAAAACCACTAAGAAAAAGAAGCAAGCAGGACTGTTTCAGTAAGCTTCAAGACAGATGTGGATTTTTTTTTTTAAGTCAGGCTATATATTTAGTAACCAAATACAGAATTCTTAGTCTAACTACAGGTTATCTCCTAAAGGAAAAAACCAGGCACCTTTAAAAAGAAAACTTATATGAGAAGGACTGGAAAACAGAAGACTGAGGAATCTCACAAATGGCTTTAAAAACAAAGGCTAAAGTAATAGAATTTCCTTTTCTGATTGTCTGTGACAGACCCACCATAACTGTGGCATATTTTTCAGATGGTCGTGTGATGCCCATTGCCTTTTAAAACTTCCAGCAAGGCAAGACACACTGGATAATGAAGATTCCTTCTTTACTGCTGCTTTTACCATTTCATGTGAAAGTTCATTTTGAACTGAATCACTGTGTTGAGAAACACTGAGTTCTCTCAAAAAATGTATATCATTTTGACTAATAGAGCTTAAAATAAGTGTGTCTAAGCTACAAGTTACAAGTACAAGTTTACTCTTACAGTTGGCTACTATACAGACTCATTTAGGTCTCCCAGTATACAGTAAATACTGGATATTCATCTAATATAAAGTACAAAGCCATATAGGATTCTAATGTTGATGAAATCAACAAAATCAGACCAAAACCATGAAATGTTTCCTCTCTAGAATGTACAGTGACATACTTTTTTGATACATCTATCAATATTATTCCTAATACTGTAATATTAGAACACAGTCTTGGCATATTATTTCTTGGCTCTTTTCAGCTATTTACTTATTGCAACATTATTCATCAATGGCCAGCAGAACTAACCTTATTGGCTGAACAGAAGAAGGTACAAAAAAGCAAAGCACTAGAGTCTTTGCTTTAAAGAACAAGAGCTTTCCAACTGTACACATATGCTATCAGTTAAAGAAGAAAACAGGTGATTCTCAGGGCAAACCATCCTCTCCATGCACTGACATGTAAAAGAAGTGGAATACTAAAAAAGAGGTATTCAGAATGAAATCTTAATTCCACAGACTTCATCACCAGGGCCTACATTTTCACTGTGGGCAACTCAGAGCCAAGTTGATAATGCCAGAGACACTTGAGGATTGAGAGGATATGGTATGCACATTATGACTGAAATCTGTGCAGCTTGTGTTGCCTACCACTCCCTGGGAGAAGAGTCAGGTCTTTTTTTAATGTTGCTTTGAGTAGAAAGTCGCATTTTATCTAAATTCCTTCCTAATCTGCATGTAGGACAGCAGTTTCTTTAAAATGTACAGGAGAAATGGCATGTTTTCACTAGATACAGGGGAAAAGTGAAACACTTCTGTGCCCACTTCAAACATCTATTCAGGAAGACATTTGCACTCCTTAGACATCCAAGTTACTGTTAGTCATTTCTGCATGCTTAGTGCTTCAGCAAAACACAGCTGGGTGATGAGCCTGCCGCTTGCTGGAACATGGACAAAAGGCACTTCTTCAGTGGTGACAGGGAACAAAATATTATTTCCAAACAAATGTATCTGAGGAACAATTCCAGCTACAGCTACAGAGATCATCTTTTCTAGAAACTTCAGAAACTTTTGTATGTAGATTAATAAAAGATGGATTTGGCTCTTCATAGAGAAACTTTTTCAGTTTTGAATGTTATTTTATAAAACTATTACTTCAGTATTTGGTAAAGAGAAAGCAGCCCTTCCTTCCTTCCTCAGTCACAATGAGCATTAAATCTTCACCAGCCTTTTCTGCTTGTGAGATAAGTGTCATTAGAAGGATTTGTGCTGTGTGTGCCTAGAACTTTGTCTCCTGCTCATCATGATCACTGCTAAGTGTGGAAAGAGTAACAAACATTTCCAACAGGATGCAGACAGATGCCAGGACTGCTGTAACTCTTTCAATAAAGCTGCCTTTCAAAATCCCACTGTGGTAGCAAACAGCACAACTACAAAAAGCACCACAGGCACTGCTGATATGCAGCATATGAATTATATGCACAACTAGGAGTACCTTAGCTCATTCTCTTTTGCTCATGTTACACTACAGTATAGAGCTTTCTCTAGCACAGATCTTGTCACAAGTAAGACCCTAGGAAGGGAGGGACACACAAGGTTCTCTCCCAGTGTGGTAATTTTTCTCATGTAACTGACTGTAACTTTTTCTTCCTTGGACACTAGCTCCAGGCTTACATCTGCTATTCAGGCATTTAACTGGCTTTAATCACTTCTGGAGCTTTTTAATTGCATCACTGTAACTGCTAGATCCCTCCATGAGTGAATGAACATGTACCCATTTGCAATCAAAAGGACTACTGGACAAATAAGACAATTCATCCTCTGTGCCTACCTATAACACGGAAACTTGGCACTGTCATAACTTATCCTACTATTGTAGATCCAGATTTGAGCCTTTAAGCCAGGTTTGACTTCTGGGCACTGAGAAGTGTATCTACCCCAGGGATATCAGGCAGTTCCCTTCTCAAGGAAGCAGCAGAAGCTCCTAGACTAGTTTTTTGAGGCAAAAAAACCATCCATTTTGTCTTCTATATTAAAAATATTAATGTAGCCAACAGCAACAGTATAAAATTCACAGTACTCTGAAAGAGCACAGAAGCTCAGAAGAGCTCAAGAGGCTCTTTTTACATTCCCTCCTACAAATACATTCACCACTGAAATAATTTGACCTTGTGAGCGCACATAAAATATCACTAAATACAAACACACTGTTTTACAGGTCTTTTATGTAATTATTAAATTAAACCTGCAAGAAAATTTAAAAAGGCAAAGTTCCTTACATTTTTATTTTTAAAACTTCACTGAGCCATTAACATAGAAGGATAGTTTTTTTCTGTGTTGCTCTATAATTTTCCCCTATTCTGCATAGATTTTTAGATGCCACAGGCCACTCTTCTCTAATCATGCTACTCTCAACTATGTCTGTTGCTCTAAACTAATAGTCTAGCCAGACCATTTCTAACAGCCATATCAAAATATGAAAGGCCAGGAAAAAAAACAGAATATACTTGCATGAATCAGCACTTTACAACCCCAAACCAACACACTAAAATAATTTTTTCAGTAAATAAGAAAAGATAGTGATTGTATGGTCAAAGAAAAGAAACCTGACATACAGTGCAATTTAAAAACTCCACATTTTTCTTTATCCTGGCGTGTCAGGATGCCTTAGTACATTTTAAGTTGCTATACCTAGTAAAGGATTCTAGCATCCCACTGATGCATTTAGAGAAATTATGCCAAAGGTTGAGTAACTTTCACCACCCAATAAGTTTTTTACAGCTCCAGGGCACTGGAAATTGAAAGAAAGGTCATTATTACACTTTTACATGTGAGTCCTGGGCTCCCTATCATAAACTGCTGTTCAAAGCACTTACTAGTAGCTCTAAAGCAACTCATAAATTAGTGGGAATTAAAGATAATGCCAAACAAAATAAAGCAAGTTACACACGGTATTGTTCAGTTTTCAGGCAGGAGAGAAGTTGAATATCCTTGAATTAGTAGCTGCTTTGCAGAGTTGCCTTATTCTAGAGCCCTGTCACAGATCATCTGTTATCAGAGTAGAGTCAGAATTTCAAAAAACTTTATTTACATTAAATTTCATTAAGCAACGAGTCAGTGATTTGACAGGGTGTAATATAAAGGTCTGCTGAGTAATAGGCTTATCAGGGACCCAAACTTGCTAGAGGGAAGTTCATAGTTTTGATATTCTCCTAGATCATCATTAGCTGTATTTACATATCAGTTGGAATGCTGATATTACTGAACTACAATATGGTATTAGAGGGAAAAAAAAAGGGAAAATATCACTGGATCACAGAGCAGAAAACATAGGATGTGCAGTTCAGAGAAAGGTTTTTGCCCTCCTCACAATGTGCATTAAAACCATTTCATTTCTATCAGTTCCATGAGCTACCAGAAACATAAATGTTAGAATCACAACATGATTAGAATCAAAACAGTTTGCATTAAAACTAAATGTAAACCTCTACCATAAAAGAAAATGTAAACTCTACCTTAGAGTAAATAAAAACACAATAAAGTTCCTTTCATTAGAAAAATTCCTGATAGCTAGAGAGATGAAAATGCAAATGGAGGGCAGTGCACAGAAAAGAGAAAATTTTAATTCTGCCTCAGTGCCCATGCTTTTGGTCTTTTTCAGAATTAGCATATGGAAGACTAAACACATTGTCTAAAGTTATAAATCACGAATGAACATGGGTGTATTAGCAGGACAATGATGCTGGAGCTCAGCCTCAGGCATATGAACATTTGCATGCCAAATTAAATATCAGAACATGAAAAAAATGTCCTCATTGGATACACTAAGAGAACAGTTTACACTCTACACTTGAGTGAATAAGGTGAATAATCAATTCAAACAATAACAATTCAAACACTGAATTGTTCAGTAGTTTAAACTTTTGATTTCACTGAACCACAATGACTTTCAGCATATTCTGCCACTTTACCACTTCGTATTCCCCAGGGATAAACTTGTGCCTCTTTGGGAATTTGCAATTAAAAATAAAAGTACTTGGCTGCACACTTCTGTACCCCACCAATGCAAGGAAAACCACTTCTGACAGGAGAATACAAACAGAGTTTGATGCAGCTGGAAGAAATGCTGCCCTCTGCCTAACACACAATGTAGTTGAAAGTGGGACATGAAAGGATTATTTTGTTTCAGTCCCAAAAGTCTTTGCTCAATACATTACTTGAAAATAAGTAACTCCATAGAAAGCATTCAATTTAACCCTAAGTTTTAAAAATGCTCTTTTTTCAGTTGAATGCTTTTGTTAGAAGTGCCTATCTTGCAGGGCTTTGCCTACCATAAATGTCAGCCTGGAGAAGCAGGCAGTCACAAGCTGATCACTGGCTTGAGTTTTCCCTGTTCTATCCATGGTAAGGTGTTCATGGACACACACCTCTCCTCCAACCTATCCTTTCCACCTGTGAACTCTGGTCCTGTAGCAGCGAAGCTGGCATGTGCTGCACACTCCAAAAGAGTGGGCATTTATCCACATACACTGGGAACAGTCCCTCAAAACCTTACTGCTGGACTTGCTCTCTCACTTACAGAAGACTTCTAGTGAGGCAGCACTTACTGTTCTCCTCTCCTTTCGGTGCCTATGAAAACTGCCAAGCTCCTCACTCATTTTTCACGTAAAGAAACAGCTTTAGCCCCATAGCACATGGGAAAAGCTTACCCCAACCCATATTTTTTAGACAGAACAGACCCAAAGCCAAATAGATGGGGTACAATCACATAGTATAGAAATCCATGTCCAGATCAGTGCCAGTGGGATTCAAACAAGGTTTAATCATTTATTATCAGAAGGACGTGCCACAGGTGGCTGACTGAAACACTACCTGAAGGCAAGGCATTGGTTCATGTCCTCTCTCACACATGGAATGACACCATGCCCAAAGCCAAGGGGAGCAAGTGTGCACAAGCAACCTCGTGGCTGGGACCACTCTTAGCCCATATGCCCACTCTTGTGTGGACTTCTTCAGGAAGTGCTTCACAGAAGCTGAAGACCTTTCAAGCTAAGCTGCAGATGAATAAGACATTTTGATATTTGTTATGTATAAAGACTGGACTAATTGGACATGTAAACACTCAATGTTTACACCTTTAGAGAGTGTATCCTGGGGCTGATTTTATGAAAATCCACCACCATTTTTGCGCACTTCATTTCCCATTGCTGAATGTTGTTTTAGGATATGGGGGTGTGTGTGCTTGTTTTAAGAAAAGTTTGCACTGTACAGAATACTGTGTCCTATTCAATATTTGGCTATATCAATTCATTAAATCACTTTTCTCTGCTCAGTATTGAATTTATTCCAGCCTAGAGAGAACACAACAGTCCTTTGCAGCTGAACTGATAACATATGCCACTACTACAATAATTTGCTGTTTTAATTGTAGAATTTGTTCTTCCTTATGTTCTCTAAAATTAAATATGTAAATACGTATGCATAAAAGTCTTACGGGTAAATTGGACTTTATGACATGGTAACATCAAAAAAAACATCCTCTGAATTTCTCACATTCTCTACTGTATTTCTTAGTTATTAACCAAGACATCTGTATGGGTATAGGTATGAGAACATAAGACAAATAAAAATTAAGACACTTCCATGAAGTGATCTAAACTATAATAAGAGACTTTTGTGGAACATCCAAAACAATTTTGGCCTCAAAGACTTAGTGTGAAGAAAGTCCCAGGCATCACTCTGTGAAGAGGCATTGCTTGTTAAATTTTGGTTCTCTTTTAAATGTGACAGAGGTTCAGGAAAATGCCATCTCTGCCTGACAAACACAACCACCAAATCCCAATAGTTAGGCTCACAAGCCCAGGACTGTGCAGGCTCTATAGCACTGAGGGGCAATGCTCCTCCACAGGGCACACAGGGATTACAAGGCACACATTTCTTCTTTCTTATTTACAAAAGAAAACAAACAAAAAAAAAATCCTAAATATTTACTGGTATATCCAAGCTCTTTGGAAAGCTCATTTAACATAAAGAATAATTCTTAGCTTGATCATTAATATAAACAATTCACATGAAATTCATACATCAAATTCCTAATCTGAAAGAGAATTTTTTTAATATCGATTTTACTGAACTTTTCAGAATCACTGTTGAACCTTACTTTTCAAATATTTTTCATAGTGCATAAACCCTTTTTAAAAATAAATGAATAAATAATAAATATTTTATTAATTAATAATGTTTAATTATATTTAAATATAATAATAATTAATAAATAAATAATAAATTAATAATAATAAATAATTAAATAAATTTAATAATATTTAATTATATTTAAATATAATAATTAATAAATAAATAATAAATTAATAATAATAAATAATTAAATAAATGAAGCTTCATTTCCTTTGAGAAACCGTGGATTTGTAACATTTTGTCTATTCACCCTTATTTTCTACATTGTGTAACAAAATATGCTGACATTCAATGCTATGCAAGACTTCAGGCTTGCTTAGCAAAAATTTCTTCTAGTTCATCCTACCTCATAAACTGGGAGTTTGCTGAACTGTTTAGAGTCACAGCTAATAAACACAGGCAACATTTTCATGTACCTTTGTCTCCAGTCACTGAATGGCAACTTTACGCTGGTACTTCCCTTACTCTCTCAATCCCTCACTTAAGAAATAATCTTATTGGTTTTCTTCATTATGGCTTATATCTGTATACTTTGATTTTCTTTTTCTTCAAATCCCTGTTCATTTTTGTATTGCTGAACAATTTACTGCCACCTTGAATTTATTTGCCTGTATTTATTTTAGCTTTTCTTTATATTCTATACCAATATTTTCTAGATCACACTCCTACTGTCAGAAACTGATGGTGTGATCCAAAAAACCAGACTTTTATATTGTAGTCCGTGACTGCTGCTAGATGTGCCAAAAGAGTGATAGTGAAAGTTAAACAGGATAACAAATGAAGGACCACACTGTGTCAATATTTTATCTCTTCCAATTTTACTGCCTCTTGTAATTGTGATTTACTGTATTGTGTCAAAGGAAGTTAAAAAAAACATCAATTCAGATGTAATAATTTTCTTACATCAGATGAACAACCATACTGCTGTACCTGCATGTTTTAGTGACCCTTTTCCCTTGGATATTTATGTAACATCTAGTCCAGAGCCTCTTTCTTTAGTCATTCCATGAAATGGTACTCAGTGAAAAGGGTTTGTGTCCTATGAAAAGCTGTCCAGGCTGGCCTCAATCATTTTTCTAATCAACTTGGGGAAATATATTTGAGTCTTTTTTTTATTTCTCCAGCTGAATAGAGAACAATTAAAATTTCCTTCATTTCCATAATTATGTAGTTCTAACAATTTGTACCTCAAGCTCCTCTAGCTTCTTAACACACACACATTCTATTATGTCTCAAAGGCCAGCTCAAAAGGCAATTTGCTTCAATACACCTTGTGAGAATGAAAACATTCACCTATAAATGAATAACAATTACACCAGAAACACTGCTTTCAATAAAGTCAGACTTTAATACCAGTTTACAGACTGTTCATTAAAATAAGATTTCAAGTGGCACCAGCACAAATTCTGATGCTATTTACCATAACCTCAAAATCAATCACAGAGACAAAGTTATTCATTAGTTCCTTTGGCATTAAGTACAAACACAGGTGCATAATCTGAAACTCAAACCTGGTCCCATGGGTATTTTTAAGTACTGCACTGCATTCACTTCCTCACAGCACCACAGAGGACTGTTCCAGCTTCCTTGGGAAATCCCATCTTAACTTCTACTCATGGAAAACTGAAATAATGGAACTGTTTGGAATATCTCAACATTCCGAATTCTAAAGACAGATAAAGTGATGGTATGAAGAAGTATTTGGGACAAACATTCTGAAAGCATTTTGTTGGAAAGGTGATTTTTTTTCATTAGGATTCTGTAAAATAATAGTTACTCAAGACAGTTCCTGTTTAATATCAGTCAGTACCAGATTATTTTATTCTAAATGTTCATACTGATGAAATCATTACTTTTTTTTTCTTGTTCTTTAACATTTTTGGGCACATTTTTTCCTAAGGTAACCTGCTTTAGGATAAAACGGCTGTGGAAGTCTTATGTCTTTGAAAAGTATTTCACAATATACCCACTTTTCCTGAAATGCTTCTCACAAAACCAGCTCATCTAATAATTTTCCCTAATGCCACACTCTAGCAGGAAATTACACCACTTACTGGAGATTGGGCCTTATTTTGCTGCAGGAGGAAGAAATCTAAAGCACCACTGATCAGTCAAATACTGTTATATCCAATTTGTAGATACAGAATGCAAGATTTGAAAAAATAAGATCATGTAACTCAGCTCTCGGAAACAGGTTATTTCACTGAGTTTCCTGAGTCCCATCCTCTGATTGATACCAATCTTCTGGAAGACTGATACTTCTGTGTAATTCTGAGAAACATGCTGAGTCCTCTGGAAGGGCTCCTGAGGACTGAGCTGCACTCACCTGAACGTTTCTTTGGCAGCTGATCCAACATCCCCTGTGCAGGCAGATCCCCAAGGACAAAGTACTTAGCAGGCAGTAAGAAAAGAAACTGTGCTTAAGACAGGAACCACAATTAAATCAGAATTGCTCTGTTCCTGCAAGAATGATGCGTCTGAGCAACTGTCTACAAAAAACAATAGCTGACTTGTTACTTTATAGAGAGCAATGACTTTTACCAGGTCAGCTAACAAATTTCTTTACTCATACACATTTCTTTTCTGTTAATAAGAGCATATATTTTCATGGTGTATCCAGCTAGAATGGCCTCAATGTACACAAAAATCGAAATTCCTAAATATTTAAATTCCTTAAATGAAAACATTAAAAATTATTAGAGTAATTTTCTATTTTTAAAAATTTTAGCCATTACTTGCAGAGAATTGGTAGAAAACCACTAAGATCTTCCTGAGATGTACATTTCCTGTATTTGCAGGATCAATGCCAGAGGGTATATGCTACTTCCCTGAATTTATTTCAGCCCTATCAGAAAATAGCAACCATCATATTATTGAAGCCACAATACAAGCTTCCTTTTTATCCCGTTCTCTCTCTGTTTTCCCATGTCTGTGTTTCCCCAAACCACCTTGGCCCCCACATCTCTCCAGGTTTGATTCCTTCTCTAAACATCTCACAAGGCTTGTATGATTCCGAAATGCTTCCTCCTGCATCCCGTAACAAGTTCCCAGTGCTGGCAGGCAGCAACCCTGTGAAGTAATCCAAAGAGTCTCTTACTCTTTGCGCTAGCTGTCTCCATCCTGCCTGGTTCTCTCTTTTTTTTTCCCTTTTTTTTTTAATTTTTGTTTTTAAACAGGACACAGTTACTGGATTTATGTTTCTGTGTACTACAAATGATTAATGTACTGATGATTTCCACACACAATTCTTCATTATTTTGGAAGTGACATGTCAGTGGGCTTCTCTCCCAATGCTTCTCAAACCGTGCTTCATGCAAGTTTAACACTTCCTCTGCTGAACATGACAGTTTTGCAAGCGTTTATACAGAATATAAACTATTTGGACTTTTAACTGTACCTGTATTGAATTTGTGCTGGTATCTGTTGCTCACTTCAGAATACACATTGAGAGCACATATGAAATATTGTAGCAAAGGGCAAAGTTGTATCATGTAGAGTTTTGAGTACACCATCTTTTCTTGGTTTTAGTTTTATGTCTGAGCAGAGTAAATGACCACATAGTGCAGTAACATGCCCCTTTAAAATATTCTGTATGCGACACATAACAAATCTGATTTAACATGCTCTCCAAATGCTGCTTTCAATCTCTCATATGCAAAAAGGAAAGTATTCAATGTATTTTTCCCTATAGTTTGCAAGTGAAAGCCATCATTACCATTTGATCTCTTTTCCTTGAATTGTATATCACATGAAGTGTATGTGACCACTAACTTTTAAAATAGCCTATGTACTTCTATTCACCTTATTTCTATGATGAGACCTCACAGCAAGGATGGAATAACAATATGGAAACTAACCATCTAATCCAACTGGACACATTTTATTGAAGTCTTATTACTTCCATGTGTAAGAAGAAACTAAAGCCAACTGCAATCCCCAATTTTTGGCATTCTCAGTATGCATTGTATCCAGCAAAAGAGAATTTCACTTTTTGTTTTCATTTTTACAGCACAGTGATATTGGACATACAGATTTAACCAGATCATTAAGAGATCAAGATTTTTAACTGAATAACAAAAGCAAGATCTTTATTATGCCTAAAGCAATAGTGTTCTTTTAAAAGTTGTAACTTTTTTTTTCATCTCTTTGGCAGTATAATCTTTAGAGTACTCACATCAAAATACTTTAAAGTACTCATACAATCCAATTTTAGTATGGATGATAGAATCTTCAAGAATGGATATACAAAGTAATGACCATATGGTTATAACACAAAGTCAGGCAATTTATATGAAAGAAACGTGTCATGGATAAATGCAATGCCAAAGAGTTATATTCAAATTTATTCTGAGGAGCATATGTAATACACCAATATTTCTTAAGACAGAGAGCCTAGTTTACTAAGAAAGAAAACATAAAATTATGAGCAACTATAATAAAACAAGTATTTTCTTTCACTATTGACAGAGCTAAATAGCCCTTTACTAAAGCACTTTCAACCTTGTTTTTTAAACAAGTGATATTTGTCAGATATATCTCAGATATGAAAAACAACACCTCAAGAAGGATCAATCAGGTAAGTGTCTTTCTCAGTGGAGGTCAGAGAACTAAAACCTCATATTGCAATTTTAGCAATATATCGAGCATCCCATATTTTTCCAATATTTCCTGATAAGATTTTTTTTTCAGCTCACTTTTTTATGCACTACATATGCTTTCCTTTGTTATATGGTAGATTTTGACTTTGCTGCTCACCTTAGAATAGTTTCCTCCTCAAGTGTTGATAATAATACAAGATGCTAGAAGACAGGCTTTTTTTGTTGAGTCTATTTCACATTTTTGTGAGAATTTTTAAAGAAAATTAATTTCCTACACCCACAGCAGGCAGTACCTTATGGCTTTATTAGTCCTTGTTTATTCAGAGGCTATCTACTAAAGAAAGGAGGTCATCAGCATTCTACATAATGCTGATTATGTAGAAGGATGAAAAATCATGGAATCATAGAATGGTTTGGGTTGGAAGGGACCTTCATCTCATTCCAACTCCCTGCCATGGGCAGGGACATCTTCAACTAGACCAGGTTGCTCAGAGCTCCTCCATTCAACCTGGCCTTGAACCCTTGCAGGGATGGGGCATCCACAGCTTCTCTGGGAAACCTGTTCCATTCCAGTGCCTTACCACCTTGACAGTAAATAATTTCTTCCATATATTAAACATGAATTTCCCTTTGTTCAGTTTGAATGCATGACTCTTTCTTATCACTAAAGTTCCTGATGAAGTGCCCTTCTCCAGCTTCCTTGTAAGCTCCCTTCAGATAATGGAGGGCTGCTATGAGGTCTCCATGAAACCAAATATTTGGTTCTTAATGGAGAAAACATTTTGGTTGGAAAAAATGAATTTACCTTAATATAATTACATTAAAAGTAATGTAGTAGTACATTAGTACAGTAGTACATTATTACATTAGTAAACTACTCTTTAAAAGAAACTATACCACAAAGATAAAGAAACATAGTGATCTGATTCCTTCTGCATATTTAATTCAGAATTACACTCCCAGAAACAATAACTCTATTCCTTCCCATAAAAAGACTAATTACCAAGCTTTAATTACTGCCTACATAGTTTATATTTTGTGAATTTTACAATCCAATTTCACTCTAGTCCTATCATTTAACTATCCTAAAATAATCAAAAAAGGGTCATCAGATAGTGATGGACACACTTAATTTACATGTTTATACAAACCAGTACTGTGCACTGATGTGCACAGAAAAGAAATCAAGTTAAGGGGAAAATTTCCAAGGAGGTACAGGTATAAAACACATCAGAAAGCTCAAAAGGACTTCCAAAACCTAATGCTCCAGCTGTAACTGATACTGATGCACATCTCAGCCTTTACAAGCTGTTCTGTGCGAGCTCAACACATGCATGAGCATCACCACAAACACGTGAACAACTTCTGCAGACTTTTCTCAAGAGGCCTCTGAACACTGAGTGTCACATGATGTTATACTGTACTGGACCTGAATGCTTTTTCTGTGTCTGATTTCAACATTCCTAGAATGTATTTTTAAGAAGCTCAAGGGATAAGCATATGAGAAAAATAAAAAAAGAACATTAAAACCAGACTACACATGAAGATTTTTTCCCCTGCATCTCACAGTGCACATTGTCCCTGCTTTGCAGTGGAAGTTAAATTTCTAGCTTAGCAGACACTATGCACAGTGCCTAGTAGGTGATTTCTCAGCTGTTCAGATAAAATAAAGGCAAGCATCCACAAAATTGCAAAAGAGAATAATTTAAAAAAAAAACATAAAACCTCAACTTTTAATGTAGTGCTAAGTACTTCTTCTACAGGGAAACATATTCATCCACACAGAACACTTAAAAACAAATAACCTGTGTACCTGAACTGTGGAACTGATTTCAGATGCAAATCCTCCTGTCAAGGGAGCTTCATGGCTAATCAGCAATCGCCCAGTCTTTGCCACCGACTGAAAAGAAAAAACAAACGCCCAAAATGTCATCAAATTACAGCTCTTGTGATTTCTTACTTGTACTACTTGTGGAATATATGAAATATGTGACTTTGTTCACAGTGTTAGAACACAGCTACTTTTCCCCTCTTGCATTTCCAGTGAACAATAAATTATCCTAAAATACTCAACTGAGTCATTAATAGGATGGTTTTATACTCACTATAAAAGTATTCACATTTTCCACTCAATTTTAAGCAAGTATCAAGAATAAATTTAAACCCATTTCATATTAATTTACCTTATCAATGCAAACTGTAACATTTCTGAAATAGAATAAGGATTTTAACAAGTAGCCAGTAAAAAAATGAGTCCTCAAAATACTAAAATACACATACACAAAGAAATTCTTCAGTGATATCGCTGTACAAATAGATTCTATATAAAGTCATGAACCATTGCTATACAGAAAATAAAATTGATAAATAAAAATTTTAGCAAGAAATCTGTGGATTAGTGCTGCATATTTAAATTTTACATGGCAATTAGAAGTACCATTTTCTAATTTTAGATTTCAATGTTTGTGCAGTTCTTATGTAATCTATTTCATAGCTAAATAAATAGCCTAATATATACAGATGACCTAACCATCTTTGATCAAAAAACCAAAATTGTGTTCACTGTGAAAGGTAACAATGAAAGCAAAATATTTTTAATCTGATGGGAAATATAAAGCTTCGCCACACACAAATATATTGATGTTTATTGGAACTATGCTAAATTGCCTGAATCAAATACTATCAAATGCCTTTAATAAGAAATATGGTAGCAAAGTCTCTGCTTCCATGATATGCATTTTAAAATTGTTATAACAAAATGCCTCATAAAAAACTTTCATAACCTTCTAGATATGTACATCAGAAAAAAATCAGATTACTGTCTATGTTAATCTTTCAAGAACAGTTACAGTCTGATATTTAAGATAAGTACATAGTGTACTACTGGTCTAATATTATCCATCAAGTGGAAAAGCCTAAGACAGTGCTTGCTATCAGATCAGACCTTCTGAATACTGTGATCTTTAATGTCGACACCAGCACACTCTCCAGTCAGACAGCTCCATGTTATCTACATAATAGGATTCATAAAAGCAATGCCCTAATTATGCAGCTTTCTCTCTGATTCAAGTATTTTACTAATTCTATTGCTTTTCTAGCAATGACTCAATCAGTGGCTCTAAGCAGCTCATGCACAGATGTACTGGCAACTCGTAGGCTATGAACATGTTCCATATACTGTACTACAAAGTGGTTTGAAAACATTCAAAGCTAAACAAGACAGAAAAAGTCATTTCAGCAGTTGGAAAGTAATCCAGTTACATAGGCTGGTTTCTGGGGTATTTTTCCAGCACTGGAAACTCATATCTAAAGGAACAGCAGTATTAACTGCACTATAAATCTGTCCAGTACATCAGAACAACAGTTCTATGAACAAAATGTACGCTCCAGTTTTAAGTTGATATGATTAAAACTGATACAATCCATTGCTATCATACAAGTTGCTGTAGTAAAACTGATACAACTAATCAATGCTAAAGTTCAGTTCCTTTGTTCGGGTCTTTTTTAATCCTTTTTATTTTAAAGAAAGATTCTTCTGCATATACTTGTTCTGAGAGGTTCATTATTTGAACTGAATGTATCATTCATTTTCATACATTACAAGCTGTGATTAAAGTGACAGATTTTGTTTCTCAGAGGATAATAGAGTATAATCAAACACTATTAGCATATGGGAAAATTCACATGGGGTCAGACCAATAATCCCTCAGTCCAGTAAATTATCTCCCCAAAGAGATAATTTAATGTTTAGGGCAGAAGAAGAAGAAAAATATCTTTAATGTGTTCCTTCACTATGTCTCAGTCTCCAATTATTTTCGCATCTCCAGTTTCTTTAATCCAATATGGTATTTTATGTATTTTATACTAAATAATTAATAACTTTTATTTCATCTGTTCTCAAATTGAATACATGTAAATAAAGAAAAGGCAGGGGGGAAGGGAAAAATAATCTCTTCTTTGTAACCTGCTTCTACTGTGTGAGAAATCCTTGTTTTTACATATGATTCCCACGGGCTTCAAGGAAGTCCATGTCTGTGGGAGCTTGTTAAGAGTGAACAAGAAACTGTGATCACCAAGCATTGCATACAAACATCTCAGCCCTACCATAACACACTATAAGTATCACTTCTGCTACAAAATCATGCAGAGGTTTGGTGCTTTTAGAACCCAACCAATCCTACAATGCATTTTTCAGGAACATATGCAACCTTAAGTATTTCTAGTGTTTGTAAATGAGTCATACCTATTGGTACGTTGTTCCACTTTTTACATCCCTTCCTGGTTACAGTTTTGCACCCTATTTCCAAATTAATTTGGCTGACTTAACTTCAAAGCTGCTGCTTCATGTTTTATTTGTTTGCTAGAAGAAGGCACTATCTATTATCACATTTCTGTTCCCAAATGAATACATTAAGACTGTGATCAAATGGTCTCTTAACCATGATTTTGCTAAATTAGGCAGACTGAACTCTTAATCTTTCAGCAAACAGCACATTTCCAATTCCTGCATCATTCTTAAAACCCTACCCTGAATAATTTCCAGTTTTTTATGTCTTTCTTGAAGCACATCCATCTGGAACCAGCATTCCAGATTTTTTCAGAACACCATCAAATGCAGAGATAATGCAGCTGCAGTACTGCAGCTCTTGGATGTATGAGGCCAAAGCATAACAGGACAAGTCCAGCTTTCAGTGATAACTGCAACTCCCTGCTTGTGGGAAAGAAGGTTAAAAGAATGGCTTCCTGAAATAAAGATGAAAATATAGTGTGCCTTTATTATTTCAAGACACAAAATCATATTTGGATATACTGAATGTGCCTGAGCTTAGCTCAGTTAATG
Organism: Anomalospiza imberbis; assembly: GCF_031753505.1. Lineage (NCBI taxonomy): Eukaryota > Metazoa > Chordata > Aves > Passeriformes > Viduidae > Anomalospiza > Anomalospiza imberbis. The sequence continues at coordinate 33,421,374 of NC_089683.1, read as the reverse complement.
AGCTTATCTTCTCTTTATCAGTAACTGTCTGTTTTATCGGTTTCTTACCTCTTTTTACCAGTAACGATTATAATGTTTTCCTTATATTTGATAGAAATATTTAAAAAACAGGTTCAAAATCCAACTTTGCAGGACCTTGAGACTATTTGCATTCACTATCACTGCCTTTCTGTGCCACACAGTTATGAGTCAGCTCACTACTAATGTCTTACTTTTCAAACTATGAAAATTTACTTTTGAGCACCTATTAAATGTTCTCAACACTGAACTGTTGAGCATGTATTTCTAATTATTTTTGAATAGCTGCTTCTGTCTTGATAGTGTCTTCTGAGGTAACAGATCATTCTCCCCAGTTAATTTAGTACAGGCTTTTTTGTGGAAAAACTGATCCATAAGGTATCAGACTAAGAAATTCCTGGCCAATAAATACTTTCAGTTAGCAAACATATTGCAAACATATTAGCCTTTGTATGCCCTCTTAATTTTAATTATTATATTGTTTTCTCTATCTTACATATGACAGCACAATACAGTAATAACAGCAGACAATAACAACAGATGGAATACATCTAGACACAATTTTTAAATATCTATTGTCATGAAAAAATATTTCAGTCAGCATAGCTTAGAGCAAAGCCCAGCAAATACATTCATAGTGCTCTAGAATAGCTAACATTTAATTTCTATACCTTCAAATGAAAATTTAACCTTACTTCCTGAAAGCAAAATAATTACTCAGTTAAAAGTGCAAATTTCAAAACTAGCTGCTCTATTATCTACAGGGCACAGCAGACATAGTTAGTGATTATTTGCAGGTATCATTGCTCTTCTATAAGACATTAATTTCACCTTTTAGATCTATGGCAAAACATTAGTTGCTCTTAATTTAGATGAGGTGATCATCTGCAGGATAACCAAAGCCCAATATTCAGAAGAGCATTTAGAGTTCAAATAAATGCAGTTCAATAATATCAGGTAATGGGGTCCTCAACCTTCAGACTTCCTAGGAAACACCACTGCATAAAACTGGAGAAAACAGTGGCTAAATCTGCACAGTGTAGCAAACTGGCCAGCATAGACTCCCATCATTTTACCACCTTTTCTGAAGGTGGACAGATGGAGTGGTTTCATTAGTCTGGATTAGGTAGAGAAAAGGATGACGTTTCAAAGAACAATGTAATTTGTCCCCTCGCAACCAATCACCTGTATTTCTGTAAGGGACTGATTCTCCCCCATTTTCTCAACATTAGTATTCTGTCTTCCAAAACCACAGTCTTTACAGTTTCTTACCTAAGTAAAAAAAATTAAGATTTTGAAATGTACGCACATTCTGCAGCTCATGAAGAGTACTTTTGAAAATGTATCTTCAAAAGTGTGGTATGGCTTAAAAGGTAATCACTAATAAAAATGTTTCTTCTTTACAACTAGAAGTTGTTGCTTGCTGATCTTTAAAGTCCACATACACTTCAGAGGGCACCAAGAGATTCTGTATGTATATCACATCTCAAATTAAATGCAAATAGAATTTTTTTCTTGCCATCTTCAGTAACAGACCATAAAGGGAAGTCAGAGGCAACATCCAGGCACTAAGAGAGCACGGCTTCTCTTTGTATCATAGTCACTCTGTGCTGACACAGCCAAGTTCAGATGATAAAACCCTGAGCTTCCAAAAGGGAAAGGTCCTACCCTGACCAAAACCTCTTTTTCCCAGCCCACCCCTGACATCTCCTCAACACCAAGAGGGCTACTGGGAAAGTCACTTGAAGGGGATAATCTGATTTGTTCTGTACAGTTAGCACAGGGCAGCAAACACCACTTCAGAGACAGATTTCGGGATGGAAGGCACATCAAGATTTGCACAGAAAAAGCTTCAGCAGTGCTCTCTCCTTCTGGAAGGCAGCAGAGACCCAAGTTATGGCACAGCAATGTCACCTCTGCTGTATCCAGTCATTAGAGAAGAGACTCTAGGGCTTTAAACTATTAAATTAGCCCCCCCCAAAAAAAAAACCCAAAACACAGAAACCAATACTGACTATACTTTTCCACCTCAATTTAATTGTCATTTCTGTTTTACATTGGTGTCATTCACAAGAATGAGAATTGACAGTGCATCAGAGCAAAAGGCTAACAGCACAATCTGATAAGGAAATGTAAAAAAAACCTAATGCCTCTGCAAAACAAATGTTTTCAGGGTGCACTCCTAAGGTTTTCTGAGATTCAGCCCAGTGTTTTTATAGTGAAGCAGTTGAACAAATTGTTTTCAACCTCCCTGACCACACTCTCTATCCAAGAATTTCTATAATCACTTTTCTGTTCAACTTTCAATTCATTGTGATGGAAGTTTTCTCCTCTTCTACAGGCACCGATGACAGAAGAAAACAACACAAGCCTGGCACTTCCAACCACTTTGAAATCCAAGTGCTGACACTACCAGTAACATGTTCTGCCCTTTTTTAGGAGAAAGCAGCCAACCAAAATGAGTTTGATGCTAAGCCACAAGTAACACTACTGCTCTCCACATATCGCAACACCACAACTACCAGTGTAACCAGCTGCTTCACTAACACAGACACTGCCTTTAGAGAAATTATCAAAGTCAAACTTTTCTTACAAATAGCTGTTATTTTGTCACAATGGTAAGCTAGCTATTTTCTTTAAGAAGAAAATTCTGTTCTCAGGAAAAAAAAGATTTTCCATCTCTTATAGAAAGGATTTTTTAAATTATGTTCCCTTTACCCTTTAAATTTTTGTATACTTTTGATTGTGTTCTTTAGAGACTATAAAAATTTCCTGCATAATCAAAAAACTAGCTCTCCACAATAATTTTTAAAAAGCTGGCAAAAGTACCGAAATTATATTTTTATTGCATTCCATTTTGTACTAAGCATGTATGAAGCAATTATAAAACTGCATAAAAATGAACATTAATTGGTGTGTGCTTTTGCTGAAAACAAATCAGAATATGGAAGCTTTAAAAAACTTTTTATAAAGTAAAAAAAAAATTACTTGGTAAAGTTTCAATAAATGTCTTGAAAAACATTTTCCTTTTTCATTTTTAGACCAGCTTTAATGAATTTGTGCTTGGAAAATGTAAAACCTGAGGGAGGCTACTCTCCCCAACTCATTAGTTCTACCTTCCCTTTAACGTTTCAATAACAAATTGCATAACAGCATTCTTGGTACTGAACACCACAAGCATAGGAATAGAAATAAGATCCCAGATTTCTATTCAGCACTTCCCACAGAGCAATATGTAACATAATCTGCCAGATAAATCACTGAGGATTACATTCACTTAGCACACGCAGATCCACAGGATGACACATCCCAGCTACAATGAATTGTTTGTGCATGTGATACTGACAGTCTTAGAAAATGCAGTTATTCCATCCCCAATTTCCAGACATCCCAGAGGATGAATCCCACTAGTTTTTTGGGATCTCTGGAAAACCAAACAGATCCTCAAGCATTATTTTTTTTCACCTAGGGTCCTAAGAGAAGGAACAGAAAGGAAGGGGAACAGTTTGTGTCCTAGTAGCCAGGACACAAGAAAATCCTGCAGCTTCCTAACAAACATGTTCTAGTTTGCAAACTATAGCCCAAGAGTGCCTTCTCATAGATGCAGGAAAACTAGGAAAAGTATGCTCTCTTTAAAGTTCCAACCAACAAAAAATAATTCTTAACATTGAAGAAAAAATGAAACAGGAAAACAAAGTAACATAATTTGCTGTGGGTTTCAACAGAACTAGATTTCCAGAGAAGGAAAATGAGAGATGTACACTATTACAGTGTCTATGCTACACTTCCAAAAATTGACTGAAACTCATTGAGTCATTTTTCAGTACAACCAAGACAATTCCCAGATAAACAAATGACATGAAAAACCATTATTTCATCAGTTCAAAAGCCCGAAGCATGAATGAGATTTCTCAACTACTGGTAACAAGGCAGTCAGTCTTACCCTCCTTCTGTTAAGATTCTCTTAAGTATAACAAACATTATCACAGTATTGCAATTGTATAGCAGAGAATCTTAGCCTAACACTGGCAACCATCTGTGAGGATCAAAGATATATCTACTTGGAAAGAAAAATAAGTCATTTTTATTACATCACTTAGGAAGGCCATTGGACAAAAAAAAATCTTTAACCAAAACTGCTCAAACAATAAAATGAAAAAATCATAGGCAATTCTGTAATAAACTCACGCTGATTAACAGCAGGGAATGGAAAACAAGTCCCTCGCCTTTCTAGATTGAGACAAACAGGTAAACTGTTGCCAATTTGAACTGCTCCACATTAGCAGAGCACAAATCTTAATCTTCCTGTTACTACTTAACCAAAATTGAGGCTTCTAATCCATTCATGTCTGCTTTTTCAGCTGATACAACCAAGGTCTGTGCTTTCTGACCTACAAGTCTGGAATTCATTGACTGCAGATGGCACAGCCAAAGTTGCTGGGACAGACTCAGACCTACTGCCAGCTTTGGAAGCAAAGAATGAGTTTCCCCAAAGCAAAAGGATCTGTGATAACTAATTTTTATGTCAAGAATGATGACAAGCAGATCCTTTATGGTTTCCAGACTGCAAAGAGCCAAAGATGTAGACACTTTGATTCGGGTTTTTATCAAGGAGAAGCAAAACAAAGAAGAAGACAACACTAACAGGTAACTGTGACAAAGTTCCCTTGTCACAGAGTGGTAAGAGAGGCTGTCCTGCTACACAACCCTCCTCTGACACTGTCCCTATACCTTTACCTGCTTTCTCTGGAGTAAAAGACTAAAACAAACAAAACCCACAACACTCCAAAACAACCAAATAAACAAAAACACTACACAAAACCCCAAAATTTTTTAGTCTAATCTCCTTTCCAATTGATTTCAAATCACAATAAAAGACCAGATATTAGAGAAAATCAACAAAGACCTAAAGTATGATGCATTACAACTGTAAGTATTATTGCAATGGTCAAAAATGTAGGAAAATTAAGAGAAGTATTAGAAATGTATTTGCTGCCCAATAAGATGTTTACCTGAAACCAAATGATTAATGCTTCATCAAATAAATTATCAAACCATGTACTCAAGTGTAGTATGCTGTAGACAGCTGCCATACTGTCTACTCAGCTCTTTGAAAATGCATACTATGTATTTGAATATAGACTTCTAATGAGGAGCAAAGCTCAAAAAAAGAACCTTAAGTTCATTTTACATAACTCCTTTAAATCTGTTCTCTCCTAAACAATCAGTCCAACTGTGCTTCTACCTGGCTGCTTCTTTTACCATCTCCTTAGTATTAGCAATATATAGCTGGAAGAAAATCCCAATGAAACCTCAAAGGAAGGGGAAGCAACAAGCAAACGATTTGGAGCACAGAGAGAAGCTGGGCTATAATTTCAACAGTGCAAATGCAGAAGCAGGAGACGATGCAAACAGTAGCACTGATAAAGGAAGGGAGGGAGGACAGGCCCTGGTACAGATCCCTGCAGTCCTTGCTTGTCACTGGCTTCCAGGTAGAATACTGTGCTCTACCCACTAACCATGACTATGCAAGCACACAAACAGTATTTTACCTACCCAGCTCTCCACTGGACCAGAGCTGTTCATTGGATACAGGAGTATTCTGAGAGTATCAAAAGCCTTCTTGCAGTAAAGGTGTCATTTACTGCTCATCCCTTATCCACACATCCAGATATTAATCACAGATTTAGCCTTAGCAAGGCCATGCTTACTTTTCCTCATCTCATTAACACATTCAGAAATCATGCAAAACTTTCAGTATGGGTGAAAAACACAAATTTTATCACAAAACAGCTTAAAAGCATTTACTGATAACTCTTTCATGAAATACATAACATTTCTTAAATGTGATCACAAAAAGGCAACCAAGCGCCCACTGAAGCAGAAGACATGTACCTGTGAGCAGTCTGAGTGCTCTCAGTAAGATGACCCACAGCTTTGAGCACTCCAGCAATCTCAAGACATATTTTCAGATCTGCATTCTACATCATTATTTAGAAAATATTACTGTTTTCTTCTTGGGCAAATCTGCAGTTGCATCTGAATAATAGGGTAGACTGTATACCCTTAGTAGAGTTGCAGATGACACCAAACTGTGAGGAGCAGCTGATGGGCCAAAGGAGCTGTGCTACCATCTGGAGAGACCTGGAGAGGCTGACAGGAACCTCATGTAGTTCAAAAAAGGGAAGCATCAAATCCTGCCCTTGTGGAGGAACAACTCGAGGCACCCGTGCACACTGGGAGCTACACAGCTGGAAAGCAGCCTGGCAAGAAAGGGAGATGGATGTCCTGATGGACACTGCATTGACCACGAGCTGGAAATGTGCCCCTGCAGCAAAGAAGGCAAATGTTATCCTGGGCTGCATTCAGAGGAGTGCTGGCAGCCATACAAGGGATGTGATGCTGCCCCTCTCCTCAGCATTGGTGAGGCCACACCTGGAATGTTGCATCCAGTTCTGCACTCCTCAGTAAGAGAGACATGGACATACTGGAGAGTCCAACAGAGGGCCACAAAGGGGACTGGGATGAGGGGACCTCATCAGTGTATCTACATACCCAAAGGGAGAGTGCAAGCAAGACTGAGCCAGGCTCTTTACAGTGGTGCCTAGAGGCAGAGTTTCCATTGTTATGCTGATGCTGCACACTGAAATCCACAACAGGACAGATCTTTTCCCCAGTTGTACATATGGCAGAAACAGCTCATAAAGAACTAATGTGACCACAGCAGGGAAGCACATATGAAAGATCTTACAGAGAAATGTTAACACAAACATAAAATTTACTGACTCGACATACCAGGATTTTAATATTACAGTAGGTATCATTTTACACTATAAACGCCAAAAATCATTCTGAAATACTAATGTGGATTCTTCCTGCATAGCACCAAGAACAATGCTGTAGTGTAAAGATGGTGGTGCAGAGATAACGAAAAATGAAAACAAGCACAGGAATAATGCAAAGTAACATGGAAATTTTTTTAAATTGCAGTCAAAACCAAATGGTGTTGCTACAGGGCTAGGTAGAACATCCTAAGAAACAATGAAGGGACGATAATAAAACAGTTATGGCTTTTATATCCTACACAACATTGTTAGCATGTGACTGAGATGATCAACATAGAAATTTATAAGCTTCCTGCAAAGCCAAGAACAAAAGACAGATCCCCCATGTATAGAGTAGCATATGAAGAGTAGCAGAAAATTCCTCTCCAAAGAACTTGCAATTTAAATAGCTGCGAACGTGAAAAGAGAAATGAGGTATGACACACAGCAGGTTGCATCTCAATACCATTTGGGCTGCTTGATATAATTTTTAATAGAAGAGGGTTAAAGTAGACTAAAAGGACTAATATTCTATCAAGTAGTGACTAACTCTCCAATGCCTTTCAGTAAACTTACTCTTGTTATACAACACTGCTACAAACCCTCTTGTAATAATTTTATAACATCATTCTACATACCCTAAAACAGATAATTGCTGAGAAAACAACAGGTGATAATAATGGTCATGGATTGTGGGGTCAGTGAAGAAAATTGGTGCTTTATGTAGATGGATACTCCTGCTTAACTTAAAAGTATTTAAGAACACATTAATCAACTTCATTAAGAGATGGGCAAAGAAAAAGTCCTTCTGGAATTCCATAGCATAGATTTTTGATATCCTTAAGACAAATTGCTACATACAAACTAGACTGAATTAGTTAGGGATGTAAACAGATTCAGAATTCAAAAGTAAATTTAAAAATAAAACCCATCTGGCTCATTCTTATAACTTCAGATACACTACACTGATTTTATTGCATTCTTTTCCTCCACCTCTTCACATCTCATTTACTTTCTGGCACTTGAAGCTCTCCTTAGTAGTGACAATTAATAATTTTAATATACATTTGGTTCAAGAGTATGTTTACTTCTGAGGACTCCACATACAATCTGCTAACACTACTGAAACAAGTAGCATGAATGCTAAAAATACTTCTTTTAACCAAATGCCTCTAGATTTTCCAGTCATTGTGTTCTAGCAATAACTATGAGCAGATTCCTTAAATAGACATTTAAAGTATAATGGCAACTAAACTCAAGGAAAATATTAATTAATCCACTGGACTGGTAACTCATGACTCCTCAATACTTTGAACTGTATTTGCCTACTTGACCACAATTAAATGCATCTATTCAAATAATCCTTCTTTGTGTATAGTCTAAAACATAACACTTAATAGCAAAGGTTTCAGAAAACAGGAACTTTTGCAACAGCTTCCAACCTTCACCAGTGTGAATAAAACACCATGGATAGATCTATCCTTCCTTCAACCTCTATACCTTTTAGTTCCCTGTTTATGGGAGCAAAATTAGGTAGTCTCAGGAAATACAGATGAACAATACTGCACCAAAGAGATAATTTACACTAAAGAGATCCTTTTCAACCCAAAAATCTTCATGGACACATTTTAAGATACCCTTAAGTCCATGTGGCATCACCACATTCAGCTGACATTCCATGGAGAAAAGTCCTTTTCTGAGTTTTAATTAATTCTTATACATACTAATTAGTGCCTTCACAAATTAACTTGCTTCTTCATTTTTTCTATATTCATGTTCAAATCCAGCACTTATTTTAGGCCTTCAATATTTTAAGTCTATTAATAAATTAAAATTTGAGATTAGCTAGCCCTCCTCTTGACTTTCAGAAACTACATGCATATTGCTTATCAATATTCTCAGGTTTTGAAAATTTCATCTGTTCCTCAAATTCCTGGAATAATCAGGCTGTAATAGTACATATTCTTTTCACTATAACACTTTTTTGAAAAAAACAAAATCCAAGCTTTTAAGTCTGAGTGTTTTTTGAAGTTCCTCCAAGATAACCTTTAAGGAAAGACTGCAGTCTTCTACAACCAACGAGGCAGGGAATACACCCACATTCCCTAAGATGAAAGTCCTAAAATCTTAGAGGGATCTACCCTAGGACTATGAAGGTACCTAAACCCCTGAAATACTAAGAGCATCTAGCTAGCCTTATTTATCTCCCTTCACAACCAGCACCATTCTCTCTGGTCAGTACCCTTGCTCTTCCAGATGTTCTGATTCTCAAGTAGAGTCACATCAAAAAGGCAGACAGTGAAGTCAAGTTATAAAACAAGAGGATGAATTGTGCCTCAGCTGTTCTTTTATTCTAGAAAAACAGATGGGATCCTGGGCAATTCTTAACGGCATGGACAATCCAGTGATTTGTAAGATCCATCAATCCTCTATTAATCCAAGTATTGTACTATACTTTTTGTGAAGAACACCAGATAGAGAACTTCCCCAGCTATTCTGGAGGATCTAAGAACAGGCCAGCTAATTCACTGCCATACTTACACCCCAACACACACACAAAAACACTGCCTTGGAACAAATCTTGGCAGTATTCATCCAGAAGCAAAACACTATCCTGCCAGATATAGCCCACAAAACAAGTCTCCTCAGAATAATTTTACTGCAGCTAACTATAGGTTTGGAGAACTTGTCAGAAGCCAACAAGTGTTCGTAAAAGAAAAGAGAAAAAATAGCATCAGGTCACCAATAAAATAAGTAAAACAGACTGAAGACAACGATACTTTCATTTCCCCCCACTGAATTGATCAGTAGCTTTTAATTCAAATAACCATGTAGCTTTTAATTCAAATAACCATGTAGGACAAACAATAGTTAGAGTGTCCCAGCAAAAAAGCTGTTTGGATCCAAAGAGAAAGATTAAAATAAAAGTGATGTTTCTTAACTTTGTAGATGAAGAGTAAGACTGTAAGAATATAAGAACGTGATGGCAGAACAGAGAGAAGAAAAACATGAATTCTGGAAAATGAAAAGTGCAGGAATGTCGATGAAGAACAGCAAGAAAAAAGAAAAGGCCATAGCAAGAGAGATGCCAAGTTCTGGAAAGAAAATAGCTGGATAGAGAAAGGAACTGAGAAAGTACTGGCAATACCACTTGTGGCATACCCCTTGTTTTTCAGTCTGGCTCATACTGGGAATTGTAGCATGACCAGGACAGCAGCGAGACATTGTTTCACCAAACTTCCCAAAGAAGCAGGAGCTTCAACATCTCTGCATCCAGCCTCTGCTTCATTCTTATTTCCTAAATTACTTTCAATTCTGATAGCATAAATTCATGAAGTTCATCACAGACATTTGAATTCATTTCACTGCAGATGATGAGCCCACTTAGGCTTTATTGGACTTAGTATCTGAATAACTAACATGGACCACATGGGAAAGCACGAGACAATATAAGGGAAAGAGCTGAGCAAAATAATCATTAAAGAATTTAATAAAAATATGAAGCAGACCAGGATGATCAAGTAGAGGTCTGAAAATGAGAGCTGAGCCACCTCTGCCCCTTTCAAAAACAAGGTGAAGTGATAGACATAACTATTTCAAAAACAGATTGATACTGTGCCAAGTATCTTTCAAACCTATGCTTTAAAAATTACTGTATCTCTTGTTTATGTTCTTCTCAATATATTTTTTCTGTATTACTTCCCATTTATTTTTCTAAAGCAACAACCAATTCACCCCCTCCTTTCATTCTTTCAGCATCATATTTTGTCCTATTCTCTCTTCTATCTTTTGTGCTCTCTTCATTCAAACTTTCTCAGCACTCCTCAGGTCATTTCTTCTACTGTCTCCTTTTTTTTTCTATCAGTTACACTCTCTCTCTATCTGACCTACTTCAACTTACAGAAGAAGGAATAGTCATTTTCAAGATATATACTAATTTTCAGCCTGTCAGCCAAGAAAAATGAGGTTCCTGCAACCTGATCTCATTTTTTCTGTCCATTTGTCAGTGTCCTGATAGAAATTTTGCAGCCAAATGCAAGTCTTAAAAATATTAAGTTCCTGAAATCTTAGTAAAAATCAGTCTGTATGAGGAAGATTAGTACCCCTACTAACTTCATAAACTCATGAAAGCCAAGCTGCATTTAATACTGTCTCTCTCACAGCTCTTTATTGGTAAGTACCAATGAATTGTTCCTATCTCTTTTTGTCTAGCCATCCATTTTAGAAAGGAGCTGAGCATCTTAATGTAGGTAAATGGTAGAATGGTGGAAGGCAGGAAATATGGGACATAAATTCATAGAAAAACAGGTTTCAGTCCTCATGTAGTAATTATTTTTCATTCTTTATCATAATGTTTTTATCAAAAGTAAAGAAATAAATTAATTTCTGTGTCTTCACAGAAATGTTTTGCATAGGAAGGGAAAAGATGGTAAAGCCAAATGCAAAACACATGGAACACAAATCTGAGAGCTCTCTAGGGTTTTTTTCAGGCTTCTGTTTCATGAAACAGTCCTACTATGGCACTAGAATTTCTAAATCACCAACACAGAGTTGATGATTTAGAAACTCAGTAATTTACCTATAATTTCTTCATTTAAATTTTCATGAAAATACCATGAAACAAGAGCTGTTTTCTATTTAAGTAAGAACTCTGCTGCTTTTATGACAAATAATTTGACCTTTTTGATGTCTTTCACTTAAGCCACTAACTTGGATATAACTTCTTTTTCCCCAGAAGAGGGACTACAGCTGCAGTGCTTGGGATAAAGGTAAAACAGTATTTCTCAGTATCAACTGAATAATATCATATGATGACTCAAGTCTATGTAATTTTGCAGGTTTTATTATTCCCATTTTCTGGACCAATTGTATGTAACAAAAAGTCTGACATTGTATCATATTAAAAAAATTAATATTCAGCAATCTTTTCTTTAATAGATAGGCTTGAATTTTAGAAACTATGATTCTATTTTCTGGCAAATGCCACTATTATAATCTTCCAGCATGTTCCACATGTCTTCCATACCCAAGATAAAACTAATAAAAAGATTAGACTACACTAAAATAAGAACCTCTTCTAATGCTCAAAAACATTACTGAGGTGAATCATATGCTGCTTACTGCTACTTGTATTCAACCAAAGTCATCCTCCAATTATTCATTTCCATAATGTTTAATGGTCTTTTGGCTGCTGAGAGCAACAGTAAGTCAATGGCATTTGATTGGCACAGGACAAAGAAACATTAGCACACAAAAACTGTCACAAAATATATGCATTTACCACTGATCTCCGTGGAAGTCTCTTTAGCAACACACACCGACTCAAGCTTCATATTTGAGGCAGGTATTTCTTGACACACAACTGAGCTTCATTTAATTGCTATATCGAACCTTTTAACATGCCAGCCCAAGAATCACTAATTATAGTAATTTTAAAATGGAGACAAAAGAAATTCTATCTATAGACCAAGAAATACATTTTATTTTTAGATAGTCTCTCCTGGTGAGCTGAAAAAAATGTGAAAGTAATCTGGGAAAAACAGCTAGGTATAAATTTTTTTCATTGATCACTGATCACCATAGCATTACAATGAGTCAGCAGCAGGAGAAAATTATCAGAAATAAGAGTTTGCAAATATTCCTTATCAATTTGGTGTATACTCCTAAAAGAATTAGCTATTTGGCTTCTTCTGTTCAACAAGGTGCACAGGCATTTGCATTTTTCACTTAGATCAGCAGCTTAAAAGACATCAAACCCTTTAAATGTCTATCAACTAAAAGACAGCAGTCATCTTTGTACGTGACAGAAAAAATAATCAAGCCTGTAATTCATTCACTGCAGACTTCTGACTATTGCTGAATAAGAGCCTTTGTTCCCTCCTATCTGCTTATTTCATACTCCTTGCATATCTGAGGCAGTCTTTCCTCTAAGCAGTTTGAAATGTCATAGTCTTAAACTACGTGTCACACAAATATTTTTCTCCCAAATCACTAAGGCAGTTTTTATGTTCAGTGGCAGAAGGGATACAGACAGAAAAACCATGAAGTTGCTGTAAGAACCATACAAGGCACAAATGAGACCTTCTTGTCTCAAAGCTTTAATTTCCAAATGCAATACTATTGAATAACACTCATTCCCAGTCCAGAATTTACGCTGCATCGCTGTAATCACCAAAATGACTGCAGAGATCTCCTCATTTACATCCTCTACATATGCAGGGCCAGAGAGAGAAGGCATTAAACACAGATCTATGGAAATACCAAGGAGCTTTGTACATCTCAGAGCATGACAATGAAAGAAGCATAACCAAGCTTGTCAACAGAGCAAAACTATATTCGACCAGAATGTCAATTCATTTTTGGAAAGCAGTAATTAGCAGAGCTGTAGTTCTGTTAAAGATCTCTAAAAACCTTGGTTTGCTAGGGGAAGGGCCAGAGGGAAGACCAATTACCCAGCACTGTAGGTAGAAAACAACATGTGGTTGTTTCCTAGTTTTCTCCATTTTTCTTAATCTGAGCAACATTTGCTTACAGAAAAGCACTTGCTGCACACCACTTCTCACAGAAGCTCAGCAGCTTACTGACCCATAAAAACTTCTGTGTTCTCTGATATTCTTTAGAGGTCTGTTTGCAAAAAGCTTTTCAGAAGCAAATTTATCACAGTTTCTAGAGTTTTCAGGTAAAATTTTCCTGAGTGGAATGTAGTCATTTTAAAGAAAGACTTGCTTAGTCTTTGTAGTCACTTCTTTTCCTTAAAGGCGAATTGGTTAAGCAAAAGTTTAACAGTTAGCATGCTAAATTCAGAAAATTGGAAAAGGGGGCTAAGGGTCTGTATTGTAGCGCCTTGAAGAAAATGAGACAAAAGACCTAAAACTTTAAAAGTTACTGAAGGACCTAAATAATTAATGAATTTTTCTCAGGGAACACTGGAAAAATGAAAGATTAATACAAAATTTATAAAAGTCAAGACCACTGCATTAAAAAAATTGAGTAATTTCACAAATATCTTAAAGGATCTGTAAGGTATTTGACTAATGCAAATCACAATTTCTCCCTTTATACTTCCACATTTCTAATGATGTTTACTTATGAAACCACTGAGCCTCTAAATTATGTAATTTTAGATTGTTCAGAGTTTCTTATTTATTTAAAGATCAGCATTTCTATAGCGCCAAAAAATATTTTACTTCTTTAGAACACAGATGGTGAAAGCTCAAAACTTCATCACATCAGCAATTTCCTCTGTACTTTGCTGAATCATCAGCTGCTCAATTGTGTCAGTTCTGATATTACTTTAAGTGATAATGAAATAAATACTAAGTTAATACAGGAGAGAGGGGGAATGTGAGTCTTCTACACACCTTTGACTTTTTCCCAATATTGAGAAAAAAAAAAGGTATTTTGTTATAGTGTGGTACAGGTCAGAAAATTAACACTGATGACTTGAGCAAAAGACGTTACAATTATACTAAATATTTCAGAACTACTGAAGACAGAGAAAAAAATACATAGCTAAACTTATCTTTTCTATTAAGCACATCTCAGTGTGTTACTAAGTCATTTCTGAAACAAGAAAGGGTTCATATATTAGCTCTTCAATTACCCCAAGTAATTGCCTTAGAAAATCTCTAGATTTTGAAACACTTCAGTATTGCATCTACGCAATTAGATATAACAGCCAAGATCTTTCAGGTTTAATTTCAACATAGATACATCAATCCTGATGATACTTAGATATCAATCAAGATGATACTTTAAATCTAGACACATACGTACCCAGTAACATATACATTAACTACTTCAAAAATATTTTGATTGTCCAGTAGAAAGGACAATTTACAAGCAACTATGTAGACAGATTACTCTGAAAGATTTATTTTCTTTCACTGGAAAATAAAATTCTATTACCACAAACTGCTGACAGTGTTTTAAGATCTAAATATCACATCTTCCCCTAGCCAATCTATTATTTAAAACATCAATGAGCTCTTAGCCAAAAAAATGACAGTATCAAGACAGTTCTTTAATGTCAGCAAAACATCAGAGCTGGTAATCAGAAATTAATTGTTTCCATGGGCTTGTAAAAGTGCAACAATTGTTCCCATCATATTGCAAATAGTTCCATATTAACACATGAAAAACTAGGTCCCACTGCTGAGTTTAATAACACAAATTTATTTTTTTCTCCTCAACACCATTTTCCCTGTAAGAAAAAGCAGATAGGAAACACACATCTTCTAAATTTAATTTAAAATTTGAAATTTTTAAGAGAAATGTTTTAGAACTTTGAACAAGTTTTAATAAATCAACTTTTCCCATTAATACTAAAGTAACGTACCAGTTTAATGGCAAATGAAAAATAGATGCCACTTGCTCTTTAAACTCAAAACTGATTCCCCTTTTGCAGCAAAGCCATGTATGTCCTTCTTCCTTAAGAAATCTGTAACTTTCCAAACACAGCACTGTTGTAAATTTCAAAGTCTAGGTAGCATGTCAGTAAATGCACAAGTGCCAGATGTGAAAATATAGTATAGATTAGTACTTATTGGTAATGTGTTGACCACATGCCAAAAGAGTGATTTTACAGTTTTGTCATTTGCAGATCAAGGAACTTATTAAGACTGGCAATATGGGGGTATTCACCTGGACAGAGAAATCAGAATGCTCATTTATAGCACAAGCATTATACAGTAACCAAGTGGTATTAAATTACCACATCCTCTTTTCTCATCTGGAAAGTTTGATTAGAATTCTCTGTAAACTTTTGCAAGTCTTAAGCTACAAGACACAAACCAAAGCACAGTTCCAACTTACAGCACACTTCACTGCTGATCCAAGTAATGCAACTACAGTTTAAACAGAATACTGCTTAAGCAAGTTAATAAATACCTCACATTTGAATCGAATGGAAAAAACAAATTAATTGCATAATCTCAAACTTATATCATAGTAATCATTCATTATGCTGACAGCTTCCTCAGTAGGCTGAATGAGCAATTCCCCTCACACCACACTATTTGAAAAAATACTGACAATTATTCTTATGTTAAATGTGGTTATTTTAAATTGCTTCAGATTAAGAACTTCCAGTACTTCATTAATTTAACTTCTGACTGCTTTTCTTATATGTTCTTCTTCATATTCTCTCATTAATGAGATGAAAAATCAGTCTGAATTAGCTCCCCCTAAAGACTTTTTATAATTTTATTAATAAAATCTTTCTCATTTTAAATTAAATAAATTGGCAAAATAACTATATAAAACCAGCTCACAAGCTACTAGGTTGATTAATGGCAAAAGCATTTGCAAAATAATCACACGAGTAGAAAAGTAGGTAAGAAGGTAAGAGCAGTGTCAAGACAGTACAGGAAATTTATTTTGTACTAATATTCACAAAAAGCAGAGAATACCCAATTTCCCAGCAATCTGGCGCTGTAGTGAGACTCATTATGCAGTAAGTAAAATCACACCACTTCCAGAACTACAGAGATGGTGGTACTTCTTAGTCAAGTCACAGGCAGAAGAATAGGACATGAATCAAGCATATGACAACATTCTAGCACTGCCAATGGAATCTCCTGCTTTTTCCCAGATGTCACTGGTCCATCCTGCATTTCCAACCAATTTTTAAGGCCTGATTTTTTCCATTCTTCTCAAAGTAACAATGAGGTACGCATGCCACAGTTCAAAGCACTTCCTTTCATTTGGCTCCTCATTTTAGCTAGTTTGAACTTCAAGTAGAAAGGCTAGAAATTATTGTAACACATCTCTGTGTACCAAAAGGGTACCCAAAGAAGAGAGCAACAAGAGCAGTAGTAAATGTTGCAACAGTCATTCCTCCTCCTCTTTGTGTCTGGAAAAGACAACCTCTCTAATCAGATACTTCTTTTCCCTTTTTTTCCCTTTTTGCCTAGAAGAATCAAGTTAAATAATAGCAAAGCTTTTTGTCTTTTTAAGCACAGAAAACAGAATATGCTCAGATGCCAGGAAAAAACAGGCACAAAGATCTCCAGAGATCTTAAAGGGCTGATATTAAAGGTAAAATAGATAAGCATCTTCCAAGAGATGAAGCCACATGGTGTCACAGCACCACTAATCACTTGCTATATCCAGCATACAAACACAAAAAATCTAAATGTAATTTAGCTGGGAGCAAAATTTCAAGCACAAGAGACTAAGAGTAAAAGTTAAGATCTGTCCCTTGAAGTTCTGTCATGTGTTATCTGAATACTCTGCACAACAGGTAGCTCCTCAGTTCTGTAGGGTTAGTTCTATATAATAATTGAACAGAAATCACAGATAAGGGGGAAAAGTTGCTAAAGTACACTGCTAAAATGTAGTACCACAGAAAAATATAATTAATTATTTTGTTTTATAATTTCCTTTTATGTTAAAGTCCTCAAGAACTTTGAAACATACAAAGTTTAGGATTCTCAAAACTGCACATCAAATGAAACTATTTCTGCAGTAACAGCTTTACATATCAAAAGCATATTTTGCAAACAAAAAAGCTAAGAAAACAAAATTAGTCTAATTTGTTTCTGGAGAGAAAAAAATGCCAACCTGTTTTTTTTCCATGTTAAACCACTATATAACCATATAATGCAGTAATTAAATACATGCATTGCATTCTAGGACATTTTTTGTGACATTAGAAAACAGCAATTTTTTGGTTTTCTATATCCACGTGCAAAAGTAAAATGTCCACGAAGCCCAAGCAAATTCTGTCCTATTCTATCATATTATTAAGTGAAATATCATAAATTTCAGTATAGTGCAAATTACATACATAGAAAAAGTAAGCAAATTGAAAGGTTTTCAGATTAGTTCAACCTCCATATGATAAAAATAGCAGTAAAGGACTCATTAACATATAACCAGAATTTCAAATATTTCAATATGGTAAAGTTCTTAATGTATCTCAGAGCTATCAAAAATTTTATAACAAGAAGATATAATACATACAACATGAAAGTAACTGTTCTATCATAAGGAGTCAATAAGGTAATCAGATATTCAGGATTTCATGCACTAGTTCAGCCCACCAGACTGCAAGGAGCAGAGTCAAACAGTCTAAAAGAATTTCAAGTGACTTGGGAGATTTTAGGAGTACTCCATAATAGCTTGACAGAAAAAGTTATTCTAGAATAGACTGAGCTTATTTCGAAGAAACCCAATCACAAATTGATTGTGCTGAACACTGTTGTGTGGCAGACAAAAAATGAAAGCAATCTTCAAGTACAGACTCTTCAACACAAAACAAAGATGAGAGGGATAGGAAATTATTTGTCCAGTTCCACATTAGTAGTTTCAGAGGAGGTTGCAGTGTAACAAAAACTAAGTGCAATAGTAGGTATAGCTCTAAGACTTTTGGAAAATACCCGAGTATATATATCTTAAAGAAAAACAAAGCCTTCCTATAAAAAAAATTCCAACAATATTTACCTTTGGAAATGTCTGTAGTCTATGCTTTTATTACAAGCATTTCAGATTGCCTTCACTGTGGACATAAATATACTTACAAGAGGCTAAATACGATGCACCGTGCTATAAATAAATGCATATTGTTAGACAATAATTCAGTAAAAAGTAGATTAAATCTTGGCATGATGAATTTCAACATTATCTTTAGAAGTACAAAATTATTGTAGAAATACTTACAACTACATTCTCATGGGGTAAAGGTTAATAAAGCACAAATAGAAAGAATCTACAACATGTCAATCTTAAAAAACGTAGTTTAAAAGAGCAGCTGGCTCA
This sequence comes from Anomalospiza imberbis, assembly GCF_031753505.1. NCBI lineage: Eukaryota > Metazoa > Chordata > Aves > Passeriformes > Viduidae > Anomalospiza > Anomalospiza imberbis. The sequence continues at coordinate 33,402,772 of NC_089683.1, read as the reverse complement.
GCTAAGTGATAATGGCAGGATAAATAGCTACAGACATTTAAAGAGAGGCAATGCTGTAGGGGAGCAATAATTATATCTATGGAAGAATGATTCATATATGATTACCATCATGGAACGTCATCCCAACTTCCATTAGAATTCAATCAGCACCACTTGCAAGGAAAAAAAATAAATGCACATACTGGAGCCATAAAATAGTTTCTAACCATAGACTATGTACCACTACCCATTTATTTGCATAAGTGCCTTTAAATCTGAAGGGTTTAATACATAATGTGAGCAAAAGGGAAAAGGTTTGATGAAGAACTGATGGACAGTATCATCAGCACCATACTTTATGTTAACAGAAACTACACACAAATACCTTTTCTCTACCTATGGTTTTTTCTAATCAGATTCTTTCTCAAGTATCACTTGTCAATACATAGGCAAAAAGACTGAGAACTATTATTATATTGGGAGGGAGAAAGGAGAAAACAGAATTATATATAGACAAACACCTTGGCACTGAGGTACTTCCCTGAAAAAACAACATGCATAGGAACAAAAAAAAGGTTTCAAAGTTTTCTTAAAATACAAAAGAACAAAGATATCAATAACTAGTTTCTAAAATGATTATGTATATATTCTCATAACTTTAAAATGTCTGCCTCCATCAATAACTAGTTTCTAAAATGGTTATGTATATATTCTCATAACTTTAAAATGTCTGCCTCCAATAATGGCTCCACTGTTCTGCTTCTGGAAGCCAAGCAACAATCCACAGCACGCTCTAGCAACTTGAAACTACAAGACCAAAAGACACAAGTTTCTTATGGAAACAGTGACAAAATTAACTGTCATCATGCAAGCAGTACAACTTTAATCATATTTTATAGGTACAAGATCCATTTAATAAGAAATCCAAGGAGCAACATGTAAAATGGCAAAAGATCAAGAACAGATAGCCAAGAAACATAAATCTGATCCCAGGATACCTGTGCTACAATTGTACAGTTCAATGCCTGGTGAGTGTAGTTAATGCATAAAAAACCCACATCAGTGTTGCTGATCTTGATTTTCCTTTTATTCACAGTCCAAATAGATGAAGTAAACTTAAAGGAATGGAACAAGCTAGTAGACCTATAGGTCTGCTAGGACATGCTGCCTATTAAGCATAGGACATGAAAGATGTACTACTGAAAATTATTCACTGATGACATCTGACAATAATGGCACTTATGCATAAAGATAATGCTTCAATACATGCTGGAAACAAAGGCTCCTGTCAAGAGCCTCGATGGAAAACAGGCACTGAGTTTGCCCAATCTGTATTACCCACTGGTTCCCTCTGTGGAACTCCGTATTTCTTTTGCTCAGATTTGCTCTTTCCAATGAGTAGCAGATGTGTTTGCAGCCTGACAAGTATTTTTGCTGACCTCCATGAGGGGTCTGCAGAATCCTTCCTGAAGAGGAGCAAAGTAACACAGAGTGCCCAGAACTACATACATGCCTTCTTCACTTGACTGTAGCATAGTGCCCTAAAGCAAATTCTGAATTACTATTCTCAACATTTCTTTGCATGAAGGTAATAACCATACAGAGACAGTTAAGATGACTAATTAGGTATCACTCTGCATGGCAAATATTTGCCTTCTAAATAATTCAAAAGTATAAAAATGTGCATTTGCAAATTTTCACTTGCAGTTAAAATGGCAGATTGATACTAATTGGTTCAACATTTAAATTAACATTCTTGCCTCAATTCAGGGTGAAAAAATACACTAACTTGCTCAATCCTTTAAGAGTACTTAATCCTAAGCTAGATTTCCTACTTCCAGCAACACATATTTTTCAGTATAAAAGCCACTACAACTACAGAATATTACCCTGAATGTGACCAATGAAGCACTGGGAAGTGTGCCATGGGCTTTTTAATCAATACCACATCACCCAGCAGTTCATACATAGGAAAGTCCACACAGCCTAATCTATTCAAAGTATCCAAGCAAATCTGTTAAGTATAGTAAAGGAAATAAAACTTCTGTTTTAAAACTTCATTTCTGAAAGGGAGAAAAAGTAGTTTTAAACAGTTCTGTGGCTTATAAATAACCAGTTTTAGAGATATTTCATATATCACTCATGTTTCAGTTTTCTGAGCAGTGTCCTTCATGGCAGCTTAGTCTTTCAATAGTAACACAGCAAATCAATCAAGTAGTGGAAAAGTGGTATCTGACTGGATTAGGTACTGACATCTTTGCTGTGGCTGCACTAAATGCAGATGTCTGCATGCACTTGCAACAACTGGGGAGTCAGCAGGGCATTCAAGGCAGAGGCTTCTTTATCAGCAGGGTATGTTGAGAAACACAATAATTTCGTTCATTCATGTTTACAGGTGAAGGTATAAAGGAAAAAAAATCAGTCCTGATGCCAGCCCACTCACACATGAATAAAACACACAGATATAGGATGCTGATGTTAGAATAAGCACAGGGAAAGCATTCTCTCCCTCAAAAAAAAAAAAAAAAAAAACAATGCTATGGACAGCTTGCTCATCTCTGAGTTATAACTGCTGTACCACTTATACTCCAGTCCTAGTGAATAAAACAAAAGCTTTAGTCAGAAATCAGTGAAGATTGTCAAAGTAAACAAGAGGCCTAACAAATTTCTCACTGACCACAATGACATTGTGCTTTGAAAATGTATACATGGACAAGATGCTCAGTAATCTAAAGACAGCCTTTGCTGTTACACTTCCTAAGGAAGCAGCTAAGGCAGCATATACTCTTTAAACAAGCTTGTGTCACTTTTCTGAAACATAACAACAAAACTTTTTAAGCTGATTTATACAGCTACATACTGGGAGTTGATGTTGGGTTTACTTTCAATCCTGCAAGGAAAAAGCACATGTTTGCTTTTGCTTCATGTCTCGTTCAGAAGCAGTATACTGGGAGTCTGTGCATGTACAATCTGTACTATCTACCCCATTTTTCTTGTGAAAGACCTTAGAAAGATTACAGATCAGCATGCATTTTAATGTATGGAAACGTATATAAAACACAGATTCTTTGCTTTTATCCTAGTAAAAATGTCAGATATGTTTTTTTAAACTACTTATGTCCTTTATGTCAGCAGCAGGTGTCATTTCTCAGCTACAAAATTAGAGTTCAATTTTTCTCACCTAACTTTACTCTAGGAAAATTACAGTTTCCCTTTTTTTTTTTTTTTAAAGACCAAACTTTTAAACCATGACATTTCTAGAGGCCCATTTATCTCAAGAAAAAATGAGACTGCTTATGCAGTTGTGGAAATATCCTTTCTCTAGAATAGTTCTATGAGCTCCTGTAACTAAGTCAACCTTAATTTCTCCTTCTTAGACATCTGAAGCTCAACAAAAGAAAAATCTAGCCCCTGTGTGCATGTTGACCCATTCCAGGAATTGTAACAATAAAAGTTTCAATTACTGGTGGGATCCATTCAAAGACCATGGTAGTCTGCTCCAAGCAGGTGCAACCTCATCTCCCCATGCAGATGACAAATGCTAACCTATTTCAAAACTGAGAAGAATCTCAAAATCTTAAAAATGCAAAGAAAATATCAGTAAAATTAAGCAGCAATTTTTATTTATGCTCACTGTATTCACTCTTTAGGTTTCATTATTTATTTATGTTTCTCTCAGAGGTATTTATTCACAAACATGCTCATAGGAGCAATGCAAAGTCAAAGCAGACACTTCACTTGACTAGAAGAGGCCTCTGCTGGTAGTTGTGAAGCACAGCTCCTCATAGTTCTAGAAAATATGAATTTTCATGACATAATTTTCTGTATAAAAAAAGGTACAGAAAGCAGACCAAGGAGTTAGATTTCCAGTGAAAATTTACATATTAGTGCTCATCTCCAAAGCACTAACAATTTCAGCCCATCTCTCCTCATGGCTACACCACAGCTGTCAAATTAAAGTTGCATGTATTTCCAGCTAAGACTAAAATGACAGCCTTTACTGATCACAAAGGACACCACTCCCAGCAGTGAAACTGAGGGATGTGTTTTTACAGCAAAACCCAAAGTCCTGGTCTCTACCACCATGCAGACTCCCATCAGCCATGGACCATGCATTCCAGCACCAGCAGAAGAGTAATAAGGTTACAGCATATTATGTGCAACATCATCTGCATCCAACAGGACACAGAGACAATGGATGCATTTCAAACACACACGTGACAAGGAAAAACAAAAAGCTGGCATGATGTTTATGAGTGCTGACACAAGTAAAAGTCACAGGCAAATAGTCAGACCTGTAGCAGCTGATAATTTGCTTATGAGTTGGACTGGAGTAAAAGTAATTCCATTATCATTTAAGAGCCCACAGAGAGAACATAAGCAGACCAATGGACAGCTGAGGACTTTCTCTGGAATGGCCAACTTTTGTACTGATCTTTTGGACCTTGACACTGGCATCTCAGGAAGGGAATAACAAGTCACATTACCCAAACTGACGCTGTAAGCCACTGTCAACTGCAACAGCGGCCACAAGCAGTTCCTCTTCGGATGAGACTAGAGCAAGCAGCTAGAGCTGTAGTTCCATCCATCTGTTTACACTAGCAATTACCTTAAAAGCTGTCCAAGATGCAAATTAAATTTAAAAAGTTTCAGTGTTACATAATACAACCAACTAATGCACAAATGCAAACCACTAATTATTTTCAGCTGAGCAAAACAGACAATATCTAAAGAAGACGAGAATTTAACATTTCTCCCATCAGACCAGCCAGCATACAGCCAAACTAACATAACAGCAGTGCTAACTAAAAACATTTACTGTTTTGTATTTATTATAATAAACAGCTGAACTGCCTAGCCAACAGGCACTATACTTTTTTTGAAATTATTCTCTTAATTCTTAATAATAAACTTACTAAAAGATTTAAAGCAACAGGTTCATGTATTCCATCTTTTAGAGAGATGGAGAACCTCTCCTACAAGGAAATACTACTAAGAATTGGGATTGTTCAGCCTGGAAAAGAGAAGGTTTTGGGGTGACCTAATTGCAGCCTTCCTGTACCTGAAAGGAGCCTTCAATAAAGATAGAGAGACTTTCTACAAGAGCATGTAGTGACAGAACAAGGGGGAAGCGCTTCAAACTGAGAGAAGGGTTATTAGATATAAGATATTAGAAAAAATATATTAGATATTAGGAAAAATAATAAAAAAAACAACATTCATTGCAAGGGCAGTGAGGCACTGAACAAACTGCCCAGAGAAGTTGTGGATCCCCCAGCCCTGAAAGTGTTCAAGGACAGCCTGGATGGGATTCTGAGCAACCTGATCTAATAGAAGATGTCCCTGTCTATGGCAGGAGAATTGAAACTACATGATCTTTAAAGTCCTTTTGGACCCAAACCACTCTATAATAATTTTATTAATCAAAATATGTTCAGGACAGAACATGAGCTAAAAATCTTCATGGAATATCCAAATTTAAAGAAGATATTTGCAAAATATTGTACAACTAAAGCTCTGCACTTCCAGGGCACAGCTACATTTTTTCCTCATGGCATTTCAGTGCAGGTCCAACACAACAAAACACACTTAACTGCTCTTTCAAAGAGATACTTTATTTTCAAAGAATGACAGCTCAATCTTCAAAGAAGGAAAAAGATTTACCTAAAAAAAAATATTTTAGTTGTCCAGAAGAGATTGTATAGGATTTATTATGTCCAAAATTTCACTTCATACTGATGACAGTAACTCAACACATTTCATTGTTTACGGCTAGAAAGTACATCCAAGTGACAAGAAATACACTTCAAACAAAAAGATCAAATTTATATGAGGCAACTCATAGCCACACATATAAGTACACAATTTGTAACACATCCACAACCAGACAGCAGATCGCTGCCAATAGCAAATGCACAACATGGATCTTTCCTCCCATAATCTATTCCATCCCATCCCACTGGCAGTCCCTCAGATAAATAAAACTGAGGAGAAATACAAGCTTTGCCATAGAGTAGCAGACCAATGGCCCATCTTTCCCTTTATTGTACTTAATGTTTTTATATGTTACCTGAGCAGAAGCAAGGCCCTTACTAGGCAAACACAGAATGACAAAAGACTTGTCTACACAATTAAGATATTCCAAGTATATAGAGTCCAGTATGTGCCTGATCTGCCCTATTTAAACATCTGTACAATCTGAGTTAGCTGTACACGACACCATATTGCCTTAAATTAGAAACTGCAGGCAGATGAAGTATTTGATGAAATCACACACCTTTTTTCAAGCCCATGGCTGTTCTCATCCCTGTGGTTAACTCAGTACACTACAGTTACTAGGCCTGAGTTAAGAAAGCTGCAGACATCTCTCAATCTTCTGAGTAATTTGTTCAGGAGCATAAAATGAGGGAGTAAACCCAGGCTGAATTAGGACCCAAGGAGTTGTTAGCCATGGTCCTGCAGGACTGTAGATTTGCCAGATTAAGGAAACTCTCAGCTCTAGGTGAAGCAGTAAGTGTTCTGTTAGTGACATCAAAGATTTCCACAAAGAAGAAAAGCACTTCTTTGTGCTTTTGTGAATACCCAGGAATTTCAAACTAGGTAGTCTGAGAAGAGTAAATGCTGCTTTTTCTCCCCAACTCAAGAATTCACAGACCTTAAATCAAAACATTTATTTCTAAAAATACAGATAAACAACAATAAGGCACATTATTGCAGACCCACAACTAGATGAAGATCTTAATGTAAAACAGCAAGAAAAAAAAATTAAGATTTTGCCAAAGACAGCAAGGATGTCAGAAAGACAAAGACTCAGAAATTGTGGAAAGGCAATTTTCAGGCAGAAGTCTGATTAAATCATACCCTCTGCTTGAAAGTAAAGAACATGTATTCTGACATTATTTTGAGCCCTGAAACATAATTCTCTTTCAATGCTAAAGCAAATGTCTGGTCCATGTAATGTGCATGTACTCTGCATTTATGATACAGAACAAAAAATACCAAACAATATATACAATACAAAGCAAAAAATGTAGGTCTTTTTAAAACAACCTGGGTTGTTTTTAAATTAATATGCATAATTTCCTTACCTTGCAAACAGTCTCTGTATCCCATGGTAAGATGGTTCTCAGATCAATAACTTCACAGGACACACCAAGCTTTTCTTGAGCCATTGCTGCCACCTCTTTGATCACATGTACCTGAAAAAGCAATGTATGATCACCAAATAATCTAAATTATGCAAATTGCTCTAAATTACACATATGGAATACAAGCAGTAATTTAATATATGACCTTTATGTTGAGCAGAGACATTTCTATTCACTAATAACCATTTAGTATTTAGTACCTAATTATTCCCAGTATTTTAGCACCATTTCAAAAACTAAATTCACTGAAGAATCACTGAGAACAAAATTTGCTTTCTAGAGAAGTGTCTTTCAATGAATAGTATCAGTCCTCACTTTTCTTTTTTTTTTTTTTTTTTTTTTTTTTTTTTTTGTAATCAGTTTGAATGAGTTTTAGAAATTTTTTGTTAGGACTGTAACTAAGCTAATACCCAAATACATCAGAGTAATGTATTTTAATGTAGCAGTCCCATGCAATCCTGCAAGAAGCCTTAAGTACATTCAGAAATACGACAGTGCACTACATCTGATCTTAACCAAAACGCCAAGAAACAGTTCTAGGCCAGTAACTACTCTTACTCTAACTTACTGAAACATAGCCACATGATCATCTCCAAAGCATAATCTTACAAACAGCTAGGAGAAAAAGTAATTACTACTACCTGTAAATATCCAGTCCTGATCCCCACAATCAAAGCATATAGCAGTAGCACGACACTACAACCATTCATTATTACTGCTCTTCCAACACACAATTTAACACCAACATTACAAATGCTGCATTATCTGATTACTACAATTAACATTCTACTAAAACAAAAAAGAATTCCCCTCTAGCAGGAGGCTATCACTGAACTGGAATACGGATTGTTCCCTATCCACCAGTCAAGAAATCTATTTAGTAGTACTGAGTCACAATAGATACAAAACAATCCACATCTATACCCATTCTTTACATAAGGTGTATTTGCTAAGAACAGAAAAGAAAGTAATACTATATACATTCAAAACAGTATCCTGACATTAAATTTTAATACAGTTTTCAGCAAAATGTGTTTCGAGCATTGCCTTCCCTAAAACAAGTATTTGCAAGCAAATGCTCCAACATGGAAAATAAGAACTGCTACAACTCCACAAATATCTCAGCAAGAAGCATTTGTTCATGAGATACATGGGTAAAAGAATTTCTCAGTATGATAAACTCTGGTGCTCTCTTTATTGTTAGAATTTCACAATACAGGTTTGGACTGTGGCAGATGACCTCCATCAAGCAGCTTCTAGGCAAAGTTAAGACGCTGAAGCCAAGGACCATCCCCAGTAATCAATCTGGACAAGGACATCTTGAAGGCAACAGATTTTAGCAACCTGGACATGGTCAGGCAGTGTCAGTTGCCTGAAGGTCAGAGGGCATTAATAAATCCTACACAGGCCCCAATAACAACAAAAAGCACAAATCCAGAGATCAGTTCAATACTCGTTGTTACAAAAGTTGTAAGACCCTCTCCTCTAAAAGCTTCTCAGATACAATTAGGCCAAGAAAATAGTAATTTCTGATTAGTCCAAACTAGACTCAAATGTCTTTTCTGTAATACTGGACTACAAAGATGCATTTTCTTAACAGCTTTTTCAATATTTGCAGATCTTAATTTGGTGGGTGAGGTTGCCAATTATGTTCCTGAAGAGCTTTGAAATTTAACTGTTAGAATCAAAACTATACCAATCCCTACTTGTATTAAAGATTCCATGGATTTTTAACTTTCTGTACAAAGGGACCCCAAGGTTACACTTCTTTAAGTCATGCAGTGAAGATCTATACTTTTATTTCAGCATACCATTTTGAACTTTTCTTTCCCATTGTCTTCCTCAGAGTTACATCTCACTGCCCCATTCTTAAATCTATCATTTTCATAATCATAGAAAAATCATTAGCCTGATGCACAGGTACCTCTTCTATACTTCCAGAGTTATCTTCAACCAAAAATTAGTAAAAACTTACACAACAAAAAGTAGGTTTCATAGAAATATCAACACTGGCAAACATTCATCCCAGCATACAGTGATGGAAGACACACACATTTTAATGTCTGGCACTTGAGCTTGAATGCAAACATCAGCTAACCCCTAAGCCAGGCTTTGCTGGGTGACAAATAGCTTGTAAGAGAGTTACTGACCTGAGTGCCCCAAGCAACCATTGTCACATCATTGCCCGTCTGCAGCACCTCAGCTTGAGACAGTGGAATGTTGTAGGGTTCTACAGGAACTTGTTCCACTGAAAAAATAGAAAGAGGGGACAATAAGTATTAGATTCCGTTATTAGTCAATAATATCCCATAAAAACATACATTAAAATTTTTCTTCACTCTTAAAGCCATCTAAAATAATCGACTAAAATTACACTGAGTATGTTACTGGTGCCCAGACACAGGATGAGGAGCAATGACCCTCAACAAAACCAGAAAAAGCTTCACCTCAATATGAGGAAGAACTTTATGTTGAGGGTGGCAGAGCACTGAACAGGCTGCCCAGGGAGGCTGTGGGGTCTCCCTCTCTGGAGAAATTAAAAACCCACCTGAATGTGTTCCTGTGTCACCTGCTCTAGGTAACTGTGCCTTGGCAGAGGGGTTGGACTGGATGATCTGCAGAGGTCCCTTCCATCCCTAACAATTGTGTGATTTTATTAGCAGTAGACCAAAATAACTGAGTATTAGCATTCATTTCAAAGGTTCAATTCAAATTCTTTTTAATTAGACTGTTACAAATATGTTCAGTGTAGAGTTTAATTTATGTTACATATCACAACAAGATTATGCATATATACACATGCAAAGGACAGTAATAAGTTCTGGTGTACCTCAAGTCAAAATATCAGCATCAGATTTGGAAATGGACACTGCTACAGCTGATAAAAAATCTCAAGTAACCACTAATTGATCAGACTCCTTAATTATTCTAGTAATCATCAGAAGAGTCTTGAAATTATACTTTAATACTCAGACAAGAAGGAGCATCTGTGCTAGCATCCTCCTGATGCTCCAAATCAGGTGCTGTGCAGTTTTATGTTTAAATTAAGGTAAAAAGTTTTCAGAACCTACATAGGGAATGCCTATGTAGGCAAGAAATTTCTAATTATAGAAGAAAGAACTTCTGATTATAGAAGAAAGCCAGAACTTCTGATTATAGCAGTTTTAAATAAGTCTAAATATTTTTTCCTTTAAAAAATGTTACCTAGTAACCAAAGATACACCACAATTCGAGAGAGAAGGCAAGAATTGGGCATTTTGTCTTCTCCTAAGACATTTAACGTAGGTCCAGTCAAGACTCATTTACTAGTGCTAGTTTTGAATCAGTGCTCCAATGCACTGTATATTGCATATACTGGTTTAATGACTAAAACTATGATTAAAGACATCCATATGTCATATTTTAGAAGAAATACTGGTTTTGATCTAAAGATGAACTTGTCTATGCACCAGCAAGTGAAATAATATTTGAAACATATTCTAGTGATAAATAGAAAAAAAGAAATATTCTAAATACACAGAAACAATTTATAAAGAAAATACTCTGCCTTTTTAACTTATTTCATGGCTCATAAAATACTTATTGAGTTCCTGCTGAACAAAATTGCTTCTTGAAGTAACAATAAAGAATCTCCCTGAGTGATACCAATAGTGAAGTGGTTAGTATTTTTCCTTCACTGTTATGGTAGATACAACAAAAGTAGAATTACCTAGGTTTTTTCCTGGCTTACAAGCGCCAAATGTGACTTCAAAAAATGAAGTAGCAAATAATTTTCAATCCTGGCAGACAATTTTCTTTTTTCTTGCTGATAATGATCTATAAATATCACAGAATCACAGAATGGCTGAGGTAGGAAGTGACCTCTGGAGATCACCTAGCCCAAGCATCCTGCTCTGTAATAATTTCTTCAAATAGCAAGTGGCAAGGAAAATATAGGGCTGGGAAAGAAAGGGAAAGAAATGCACATCCAGCAGCTGCTCACTGCACATTAATGGCAGACCAGGTTTCTATGGATTTCACACATTGTACAACCCTCAGGCAACAGAAAGAGATCCTGAAAGATAATGAAACCCACAACTACACTAATTGGCATTGCATGACTGCTTTTGTCATGAAATGATCACCTACATGAAACCTGGAGAACAAGAAACTTAAAAAGGTACCACAGGACATTCGAGTGGAAACCCAGGATACTGACATGAATGAGAAGGTTTTGAAGGGAGTGGGATGAACCAGAGGAAGAACTGGAAGGTGTACATGATACAGAAATAAAATCTTTTTCTCTGGTTTTATCCACTTAGGGAAATGAAATATTACACACAATTACACAAATTAACTAATTTCTTACTATAGCTGAACCGTTCTGCAACAAAATGTCCATTAAATGAGCTCATCTATCATACCTGACAATTCAAAATGGAAAATTCAGCTTGTCAAAAATTTATAGGAAAGTCCAATTTGGAAGGATTTTTCTTGATTGCTTTTGCAAAAACTCCTTTCCCAACTAATATAGATGAAAAACAGCATATGGAATTATTCTATTAATATTCTTTCATAATAATTATCTAATCCAGGATAACAATGTTTACATACAAAGCAGTCTGTTCATCTATTACTAAAGAAATAAAGTATTTGAAATCAAATGTTTCAAACACAGATTTCAAATACAGCAATTAACAAAAAGTAGTAATTATCAGTGGAAAAGGGCCATAAGAATTTTAAGAGGTTACAACATCTGTTGCATTTTCTAAAGGAGCAGTCTGAACAGCAGAAAGAAAATACGTTTTCTCATCCTACCTGCCTTGTCTCTATAACAACCACTGATGCAAGTTGTATTTATTTCTACACCACCAATGTCATATATAGTACAATTAAATGAAACTGAAAAGGTCAAAAAACATCAGAGTAGGTTCTCCACAAGATGTCGAAACCTGATAATGTCAAGGTGACTCATCTTCTCCTTTTATTCATAACCATTATGTTCTCTTGACACTGCACAGGCTGTTAACACTTTTTATAAATCAAAGCCTCCTTTTTCTTTTTTAATTCAGATATTTTCTTCGTATCTCTGACATTTAGGGGGATGTCACTACAGCACCTTCAATAACATTAAGATCTCCTAAGTTAAATAGCAACAGAATTCTCTCTTTGCACTGTACTTCATAGTGAACTCTAGATTTTTACTCAGAAAGGTTTACATTTCTTTGCTCCCTACTAATATAATTGAAGGAAAATTAGCATACACAATATTTCTGATAAACACTTGTATGGTTACATGAAAGAACATCTGCTCCTCGAAGGGTGTCTAGACAAGGATCTTTACAACCTAAAAGGGGATAACAGGAAGAGAGAAAAGCCATGGGGAAGAACACACAGGGACACAAACCTTACCACAAAGGCTGAGGGCTGCAGTTACAAGAACCAAACCTGCCCAGTCCCATTTATTGATAAGGGTATGGGGAATATGGGAGTGTTTCTTTCAGTAAAACTATCTGATGGGATGATAAAGAAAAAGGAGAAGCTATAAACAAAATATGCAGACATATACCTGAAGACAAATGTAACTAAGACAAGAAATAAACCTTGTCAAGAACACTCAGAGAAGGTAATAAATTTTTGGTAGTTGGAATGGAGTGGGAGTGGGACTTTTGTCATTATTTTAGTTTGATTTTTTTTTTTTTTTTGTTTGCTTGTTTAAACAAAGCATTATTAGCTTCAGGCCACCTGAATAAGGACAGATACCCTGTCTTTTAAAGACTATCCCACCTACAGTTTCTTTTCAGCTGTAATTTCAAATATATCAACAACTCTGAACAAAATATCACAGACAAATATTTAGAGGACTCATAGGAAGAAAGAGAAGTCCATTAGAGGAAAATGACAAGACTCAAAAGCCTACATTAATTTTACAGACAGAAAATCTTCTTTCTCATTAACATCCTCCATACCTTAATTTTTCAACTAAGTCCCTACACACCCACTGTAACATCAGTCACAAAGCTCTCTGAACAAACATGTCCAGTCCCAAGAAGCTAAAGCAAAAAAAATAGCTATGGTAGGGGTAATATAATTTCATTATTCAGTGACTGAGCCATCAACATAGAAATAAGGAAAATTATTTTTGTCTGGAACAACGAGATCCCAAATCTTAAGTGAAGTATTGTGCCATACTAAAAAGGAAAAAAAAAAAAGATAAGTAATAGAGGAGAACTGATACCATTTTGTGTTTTTGTTTTGGAAAGCCTGCATGTTCCCAGCCTTCAGAAGATCCTGTACTGTTTTGAGACACTAATGGAAAGACAAAATAAATACAGACATAGTTCAAGCTTACTGTCTAAGTCAATTTCTGAACCTGTGCGATTTTCTTTCTCCTGCAAGAATCAACACACTCACACGGGGTACTGTAAAAATTTTCTCTAGGAAACACAAGAAAGTCACATTTTTAAAGCCCTTCTTTCCACCATTTATCTTATTCTTGTTTACCAACCAGGTTTGTGTCTCATTGCTGCTACATCTTGATCTTATCAATCATGTTGGCCCTGGTCCATTTCTGAATTCACCAGGCCTCCTGGTTTCTATGGTGGAATTACCAGAAACCCTGACTGTGGCCAGGAGAATAAGAATGAACTCTAAGAGAGATCAATTTTATAGAAAAAACTCCCAGACAGCAGTCATCTTCCAGTCCAGGCTCACCCAACCCACAAAGGATAGTAAAGATGACAAACTAATGATAACACAGAGAAAGTTTATAGCAAAAATAAATGGAACATAAAAATCAATCCATTAGTAAAATATTCCTGCTTTGCATTGTAGAAATAATAAAATATCTATGCAGATGAAAGAAGTTACCTGTTACAATAATCCCTGTCATATGTACATATAGTATATTTGTTGATGCAAATGTACTATAAATTTCAATTTACACCACTAAACTGATATTCTTAGAAATTATAAGAAAAAAAAATATTGGTAAAGTCTCTGAAAATTAGCCATCAGAATACAGGAGGAAATCACTGTCTTTCAGAAATTACCTACAACAGCAACGCTGTAGCTGGTTATTGACCAGCACATACATCACATTAAACACTATTTCAGCACATCTTTACTCAAGATATCCATCACAAGTCTGATTTATGTCCAATAAATGATCCAGCAGTTGCTCCACAAGTCATTTCCTCAAACACAAAAACCTCCCTATATTCTCAAAAGCTGTGTGATACTGATGTGCAGCCTTTTATGCCAATATGAAAGTATTTTATTAACTCTAAAGTCTATACTTGTGACTTGTAAATACTGGGGGGAAGAGGGAGAAATAAAGGCCTACTCAGACTCAAGTTAATTTTTCAAACTACTTCTTCTAAATGAATGGACAGAGGCCTTTTAGTTGAATTTTAGTAAGCCCTCAAAACACACTGAATTTGAGGAATGCAACACCCTATGGATACATCACACCCACCACACTAAAAATAGCTGCACTTTTAAATTTACATTGCTAATGGGATTTCTGGGCCTTTTTAGAAAATATAAAGCAAATAAGCAGTTTTACCAGTAAATATCCTATTTGATCCTGAATAATACCACTATTTTTTATAGTTTTGATGTCTGTTTTCTAAATTTTCCCCTTATTACTGTCTCTCTAGGAAGAGGATAAATTTACTGACAAAATGGATGCACTGATGGAAAAGGTCCAAAGCAAAATAGAAACATTTTGTCTGTAACTCAAATTCAGCCAACACAGAGTCAATTTATAAACTGGATTGATGAATCAAGCACACTTTGCATATAAAGCCACAGGACAGGGAAATGCTATGGCTAGGTCAGGGCTTCAGTTCTATTTTATCAATTGCTCATCCTATTTCTCTGCCTGTCTCCACATGCAAAATTT
This sequence comes from Anomalospiza imberbis, assembly GCF_031753505.1. Lineage (NCBI taxonomy): Eukaryota > Metazoa > Chordata > Aves > Passeriformes > Viduidae > Anomalospiza > Anomalospiza imberbis. Next base: position 33,387,760 of record NC_089683.1, on the reverse strand, counting down.
TCCATCTGTTTCCATGTGTTCTGTGACAGAACACATCTGTTCTGTCAAGTTTCTCTAGTCCAAATAAGTAATAAGCTAATTTTTAGAACCAATTCAAACACCATCATTGTCAATTTCCACTGTTCCAATACACTACACATAACTGAGAGTTGTTAAAACTACTCTGAACCAGAAAGTTCACTATGACTAAAAACAAAGTAATGGCAATCACATTTCCTTTCAAATAAGGTTGAAAGCTAAATGAGGAGATTTTGAAGATTCTTTGAAATTAAGCATTTCAAAGAAATTTTAACTGTGAGAAAATGGTGATGGTGGGGCTCAGTTCTTTAGGAAAAATAAAAACTGATCTGGAAACTTATTTTAGTATTTAGAGTTACCACAAGAAAGCAGTTCAAATTCTGCCAAATTTATATCGAAATTTGATAAAGAATAATACCCCTTAGTTCTACTTCTTTTGTTAATTTTAGGTTGTAAAGCATTCCACTTCCAAAGCTAAATGAGCATAAATCAGATGGTAAATATTCTTATATATTATTCTATAAATTATCTTTGCAGTCAAACTTCGAGAATTTATTCAGTTTTCACAATTCCTCTAAAAACCCAACCCACAACATAGCTAGAGCCCAAACAATAGTCAAGACTTCCACTGAAGCATTGTTTTAGCTGTGACTATTAACATATATGTGCAAAAAACCCCAAACATTTTTGCTTTATTGGAAAATACAACATACAAATATTTACCTGCAGCTCTGTAAAGTATTTTAGGTTCAAAGAATATGCATGGATTTTTGTCCTCTATGCATGAGAGCAGCAATCCTTTGGCCTGCAGAGGACTTCTTGGAATAACAATCTGTAAAAATATTTTTAAGTAGTTTAGTTAAAATAGCAATTCTGCTAGAAACTTCCTCAATAATACTTAAAACTAAGCAATTATTTGCTTTAAATAAATCTACATACAGATTGAGCTGTTCTTACAAAGTGAATTGACATTAGTGCGACATTATTAAAGCACACTCCAAATTTTGAATTTTATTTTGTTCATTGATGAAGTTTTAGTAGTTCCCCTCTATACAGTGATTTAAATATTAAGGTACTGTGCTCAGATAAGGTAGAACTAACATCTTAACAGTAACATTTGAGGTAAAAAGGAATAGAAAAATGATTAATATACATATATACATAAACTTAGTAAAATTACCATAGATGTACAACAAAAAAAATGCAGCTGACTGATCCTCAGTTACTTGGGTAAAGATTCATCAGAACAGACCTTAAAGGTATTCAGACTTAGTCCACTAAATTTTGAAGGCTACAAAACAAAATAGTTACTTAAAGCTGACTTTCTTTGCTTATGGTGGAAGCTTGAAATTTGTTCATTTTGGAAATAAGTAACCAATAAACACCTTAAATCATTATCAAGAAAAAAAAAAAACTAAGTAAGGCCTCCAGATGTAATCCAAAAATTTGGAAGGAAACAGTATAACTCATTTGCCAACAGAAGAGTTAAGTTTGGATGATCTAAAAGAATTTCAGTTATGAAAATTACCAGATTATCGCAGTAAAAATGAAAATAGAACCCAAGAGTCAAATTTCCTCAGATCAGAAGAACCAATTAATTTCCATCCCAGAGACCTCAAAGAGCTGGAACATGCAGCATGAAGTCTATCAGCAAACACTTTTACAGCTGTTAAGTTAGAAGTCACTGAAAACATTAGTTCTAACACTTAAAAAAAAAATTAACTACAGACATGGCTTCAAAATATAATTTGAGAGTAATATAATTTATTTACATAAAAATAATATAAAAGAGTGAAAACACAACCTAAATCTCCTATTACATGAAATTACCTTGATAAGTGATTTTTCTAAACAAGGAAGAAGCAGTTTATTAATATTTCACCAAAGCATTTGGTAACAGACACATGGGAAATTACCCATGGATGTCACTAGTACAGTTCCTTAGGTATGAATCCTTTTTAGGACAGACTATTTGCCTTATTCATTCACAATGTTAAGTCAGAACATGGTGATGAAGATTATTCCTAAGCTGGAAGTCACTACACTAGAGAGGATGATACTAAAAAGACCCAGTTCACAAAAACAAACTGAAAAATACACACCGAAAGTCACATGTTTAAGGACTACATTTTTGTTACACATTTAGAACTCAGGAGTAGAAATTCAGATGTGAATTTATTATCTGCTCAAAAGATGACTAGCATACTATGCAGTTAAGTCCTAAAAAAAAGTAACAACATAGCCAAGGAACTGTTAGTGCTATTGTAGAAATCACTGCTAGAAACTCAACTGGAATACTTAATGACTCTTTCAACCCCTTTGAAAATAAAATGAATGAAACAGATGTCAAAAGAGCTCCAGATACTGTTAACATTTCCTTGATACTTTGATTTCTTTATTCTACAAAACAGACTAAAGAGAACACAAGTGTTTTAGGATATAAACGGGATGGTGAAGGACAGATAAGCTAAATATACAAGTTAGTCAAGAACAAATTTAGGCTGGAAATGACAAAGAAAGCTTCTAACCATGAGAGAAAATATTCATACAATGGAATACAGAGAATCAATATTAATGTCTTCCGTGTACACCCTCACAACAGTGGACAGAAGATAGAACCATCCAGTAGTGTTCTCAAACCCTAATAAGCCCTAAGTACCAATGACTACAGTCCTTCCCCTGAATAACCGAAGTCGTACAAACCCCTCTTGGTTTGAGCAATCCAAACTCTACCTGCCACTTAAGAAAAACATAAAATAAAAAGCTAGAAGCCTTTCACAAAGTTTAATAAGAGGGTTGTTTTGAAAGCCACTCTTTCCAAAGATCAAACCCTACCCTCCTCAGCATGTAAGACATTGACTTTCCTCCTGTAATATGGAGAAAGTATGCTTAGTTATGGGACATTTGAAAATGCATCTGAAATACCAATTCATTTTAACTTCTTGATTTCTATTTTAAGGGACAGGATTATTCATAAATACCTGCAATCTTGAAACATTATGAACTGTACCAACAAACAGCTTTGCAAAAAATATTAAAGGAATAACATTGTTTTCAAAAGAAATAATATTCAAAAGATAGAGTCTAAAACACTTCTCTGTCCACAAAATACTAGAAGATTGCTCCATCAGTTCCACAGAATTCAATGCCTTTACCTTTAACGCACATGACAGATCGTAGCGGTAGCAACCTATTTAAGCATTTTACCCAAGGAAAAGTGAAAGAAAGTGAAAAAACAACACAAAGATCAAAGGTGGGAACAAAGAAATTATATTATATTATATAGAGTGACTAAATAAAATTCTGACTTACTAACTTGTTGCTAAGACTAGCCATCAGTCTAGGTAGTTGGTATGAATCAGAAAGAATATTAATCACCAGAGTGGACCACTAAACCTCATCCCTTGGTTTAGTATATAAAAATTTGAGATTGACCTACAAGATCAGCAGAAATTAGCTGGACCTGGAGTCAGTATTTTAATTATCTAAGCTATGTTTTGCTTCCATACAATAATAAACTACTTTAATTTTAAACAAGCTCTAGAAAACATTTGATTCAATAACCTGGCAAAAGATGCGTAGATTGCTTTTGTCTATAATCAGAAAATACTTTCAAGTTCAGAAGAGGACCTCAATTACCATAAAGAACACCCAAAGACAAGAATGGATCTCATTAGTCAAATATAATGAAATAAACTGTGAATAATACAGGGTTTTTTATTTAAGAGAAGAACAAGTAGGAGAAATGGCTATGGCCTCCCTGTAGATGAGTAATATCTGAAGCTTTAGGACACGAAAAACATACAAAGACAACAGTATAAACAGCAGATAAACAATGAACATGTGTCTTTAGAATACAAATACTGGTTCTGCCTGAATCTTCCACATTAATCTGCCATGAGTCACTGCTCTTTGGACTGGATGCCAGCTAACCCAGAAGTACAAGTTCACAGACAAAAATTTGGTCAGGAAAAAATGGAGAGCCTGACAAACTGTGCTCTCTTGATCTGAGATGACTAGATCCTGCACTTCGCCTTCTCTAAGAAAGTTATCTACCTAAGCACTAAGCGTCTTCACTTTAAGGGAAGCCACCATCTCAGGCAGAAAGCTTGCCTGAAGTTCTCACTCAGAGAATCACCAAGCAGTTGAGTTTGGCAAAGACCTCCAGAGGGTCATCTGGTCCAATGCCCTTGACCAAGCAGAGCTGTGCAGATCTAGCTGCCTGGCACCACATGCAGACAAAATCTGAGTACCTCCAAGAATGGAGGCTCTGCAAACTCTCTGGGTAATCTGTGCTTCCTCATGTTCAGAAAGAACCTCTGGTCTTTCAGTTTGTGCCTGCTGCCCACCACTGTCTTTAATATAAATTAATTCAATAATGCACTTAAGAGAGATGCAGAAATTTAAAAGTAAATAAATAAAAAGGAAAGTACTACTTATTAAGTGTTAGTTTTAGTTTCTCTACTATACTGTACATAAAACTATGTAAAATATATGTTTGTAGCTCAAAAAACAGACAAATACGAAGTGTTATGTGTACTAAAGATTGCTTCAATAATGGCTATAAATTTTCAAACATTTAACAGAGTTTAGGTTTTCTGATAGTTTTTAATTAAAGTATTCAGGTATTTTGTTGTGGATTGACATCTACTCTTCTTCCCCTGTCTGCACCCAGACTCATTGCTAGTCAGGTCCATTATAAAATGAACAAACAAAATAAATAATCTTCATAAAATAAGAGTTACTATACCTTTATTCCTGGACAGTGAGCAAAGAAGGCTTCTGGACTTTGAGAGTGATATAGTGCACCATGACCCACACAGCCCCATGGTGCTCTAATGGTGAGGTTTCCACAATTGAATAGATCTCCAGAGCGGTAACGATATTTTGCTGCTTCATTAACAATCTGGAAAGATTTACATACAAAAGTAACATTCAGTCCAATACCTCTACTTATGCATCAAGACACTTCAATACATGCAATGTAACTACATCATCTCTTCCATGCATGGGATTCAGAGGAGGAAATTAGAAGCAAAGGAATACTGTAAGTCAGCACAAAGACAAACTTTTCCCAAGGCAAATAAACCAATAATTTATTGTGTTCAAGTTAGATATCTAATCCTCAGGGGTAGCCTTATAACCTAGTTGTTTCATCATTCTATACTGTCGATCAGCCCTGTACAGATCTATACTTTGTCCTGTAGACACATGGCCAGCTGCAGCTGTATGCAGAAATGAGACTGTGATCAGAAGACATAGGCTGTTGAATTTATGGCTGCTGAAGCTAACACAGCCACAAAACCAAAAATTAAAACAAACAGACATTTGCCTCAAACCAGGTCTTTAATTTCCATTATTTAATAAGCCTTCAAATTGGCCATGGTACAGTTCACTGTTTACAGTACAGCACTCGCACTGTTTGCAGTTTATGCCTGTTTATCTAAAGCATGCATAAATATTAGTAATACAGCTGTGGTTACATTTGCAAAAATTACATATTCAAACCAAGTACTAATGCTAACAGAAGAGTAATTTAAACAGTTGTAAGATTTATTTTAACCGCTCTCAAATTTATTAGTACTAACCTGATCAAATGCTGGAAAAATGTAATCTGCAAACTGAATTTCTGCAATGGCTGTAGCACCTGTAACAGCAATTCCAATACCAAAGCCAACAATTCCTTGTTCACATAAAGGGGTGTTGAAAACTCTGTCTTTACCTATATTTAAAAAAAAAAAAAAAAAAAAAAAAACACACCACAATTCCTTTAATACAACCAGCTCTAAGTGGAAAATATAATCTCAGAAATATTTTACTTATAAACAAGTCACATACAATTAAGCACATGGCTGTTTAGATGGGTTTTTTATGTGTAGCAACAATAACTATACATTACAGGTACGGATACTTTAACTTGTAACAACTCAGAGAAAGAAAAGGAGAAACTAAATGAAAGCTAAGAACAGTTTCTGTAACTTACAACGTTCTGAACACTTGAAGGAAAATTTGTTCTGACATATTCACACTTAAACATGCATAACCCCCATGCTTATATGGGAGTGAATAATACTTACAAGCATTTTTAAAGTTTACAATAAAGGTAGATGTTGTTTCTTCCCTTTTTTTGCAGGCACTGACAAGTAACTGTCCCTACTCAAAGGCAGCCCGATGTCCAGGAGCAGCTGCACAAAAGCACACTGCCTCTTGTCCACACTCCCCAGCAGCAGTGCCCATTCTTACCACTCTTCTCTCCCAAGGTAAGGCTGCATTTACCTAAGTTGCTTTGTCTCCAAGGAACTGCAGTTCCTGCTACAAACCCAAAACATTTGATTTCATTTCTTCCCTATGGGAGTGCAAAAGGTTACTTTAGTCCTGACATATTTCTGTGCCACAGTAATTTCAGATCCCAAATATGCATCAATCTAATAGATGGTTGCACACAAAATTGTTCAGTTCATGAAATTAAAAACAAGAAGGAGTAGTAAGATTAAACACCCCTACTAATATCCTGTATAAGACATATTTACAATATTTGCCAGCAGTACATTTCTGCCAAGGGAGTACAGCAGAAAAATCTCAGTCTGCTCTTAAATCTTCCCTTTAGAACACTGGGTAGACAGTTGGTTTCTATAAGAATCCATCATGCATGAAAATGCCAAGACTTCAAATTGGATGGAAAAAATGTGCATGGTGCACACCAGTGGCTATGAAATAAATTAAACAATAACAAAATAACCATGAAACAGCTAGCCAAAAAAACAGACTAAACTAGTAAGTGGGAAAGCTGTTACTAGGAGTACTTCTAATTTCAATATCTGTAAGTTCAACTACAAAAAGGAAAGCTAACAAAAGTTTTCAGAAAGGGATGATTAGGGAAAAACCATTGTCCAAGGCTATATTTGCAATATACTAAAGGGAGGTATGTTTTACAAATCTATAAAGGACACATCTTTTATTTTAACATGTCACCCAGTACACCACTCTCACCTCTTGTATCCTGTCCATACGCATGTATGTGTATGTAGATATAGATATAGCAGTGAATATGTTTCTGGCTCTCTCTCTGCTTTCTTTTTTTTTCCCCCTCCACCAGGAACATTCATTCAAAGCAAGTAAAAAAATAAATGCCATCAAATGATACCACAATATTGGTAGCATCAGTGAGGCTACACAAGCCAACATCAAGTCCAAAGAGCTGCCACAACTGCAGGACACACCATGATTTCTCATACAAGACAGTGGAAACAAAGAGAATCCAAGATTAATTCTTCCCCTAGAGAGACTCTTTACTGCGTGAATTGTTCTCATTCCTGAAGGAGCTGTAATCTCAGTTCCTATATTGCATTCTCTGGTGTACTCTCTAAGCTGACAGACATCATGGCCAAAAAAAAAGGAAAATAAACTTCCTGTGTAAACATGTAGCTGTCCCAGGCCTTACCACCACAACTGTGAAGGTGCAGAAGCCCTGTACACACATCCATCTGTAACACCATAAACACTTGGTATACACTTCCTTCCCTCCCTTTTATTTATCTAGCATACCATGAATTAGCCATCTTGATTCCCTTCTCTTGCACTGACACAATTAATTTTAACTTAAAACAAATCTTATTTTAATAAATTAAAAATGTATTAACATTATGAAGACGTATAGTAATGTTCTTAATTTTCTTTCTACTTTCCTGCTTCTTATAAGTCCATTGGCAGATCACTATTTTTCACTTCACTTCCTTACAGGATATTTTGATCTAAGGCTTATAGCTTACTTAACCTTATTCTTTATTAACAGATTTTTCAGAGTACACTGAAAAAGCCGAATACACAGGTTCCATAAATAAATAACCCTCACACAAAAATTGGAATGTATTTGAACAATCCTGTAAAATTACCTTTTAACTAATAATTGATACAAACTTGAAAATTAATTCTTTAATATCAGTTTAGGGTGGTGAATTAATTTAAAAGCATGTTAACCCCACCACACTACCATGTAACACTAGACTTCAAAATATAAAATACATCCTAATAAAACTGCTGAAACACTAATGAAATATTAAATGAGAGGTATCACATTGCTATCAATGGAGTATGATGAAATAAACAAAGTGAAAATCATTAAAGCAAAAGTGAAATGTAACAAGACAGCTGTAATGTGAGGAGTGTGAAGCACCTAATTTGGAGTTTCAGGACTAAAGGTAAAATTCTGAAGCACCGTGACTTAAAACAGAAAAGAGGGAGCTAGGGGAATTCAATTAACGAAATGTATTACTCAGGAATGGTTTTGATTGTAGTATTAAAGCAATAATTCTGGCCTCTTAAAAGCAAATCCTAAAGTACTTTACTATATATTAGATCAGAAAACAACTTCAGGCAGAGTTTCGAGGGGTAGGGCTTTCTTTATAAAATCTAGCCCCTTATGACAAAAAGACACACACATTGTTAGGATAAAACAAATATATTAATTTCCCCAAACATTAAAAAGTGTATGGTGCTGCTTTAACCTTCTATTTTTATTGATACAATATAAAAACCATTACTAAAACTAACACAAAATATTTAAATATTTAGCATTTAAATGCATTAAGCTTATGTATATTTATCTAGTTTATTTCACATATTCTTATTTTTCACTTTCTTTCAAAACATGAAAAGGAAGTCCATTTCGATAAACCGCCATTCACACCATCCTCTGCAAACCAGCTGAGTCAGATTTCAGCTGAAATCTGACTGAAGCAGACAAACAACCCAGACATACTTTGTGTTTCCATATATCATTTCTTTACCAACAAAGAAACACTTCCTAAAATGTGTTCTATGATTTGCGTCAGCCACACAGCTCAAAACAAACACCAACCCAACGAGCTGACTTGTCAGCCCAGGTGAAAGTAGCACCTCTGCATTTTCTGGAACCAGGTGCGTCAGCCTCTGCAGGAAGACATTACGCTGGTGTGCATTTCAATTAACCTGCCTGGCTTTATAAACATCCCTGGTTTCAGCCATCTGAACAGGTCGGTGCCCTTTGCCAGCTACTGAGGGAAGCAATACGGCAAACAGGGAGGGTTACGTGAAAAAAAAAAAAAGGATGATTCTTCTCATCTCTCTGTCCCAGCAACTCAGAAGTAAGACTAGATGTATAATAAGGAAGTAAAAAAACACTCTAGAAGTCTTCCCTAACAAGGAAAATCTGAAATTATGAAGAACAAACATTAATGAAAAAAGCAATATTCAGTTCAATTTTACTTAAATAAAAAATGAGTGATCTTTGTGATTTTCAGAACAAAGAGTACCCTGTGATTGTTCAAATCACCACTGACCCTTTGTGTAAGAGACAAAAGCTTTAAGGCAGTCTCATAGTCATCTCCTTGTTCGCCAAGAATAAAGAGTTTCATAGCAACCTAACAGAACATGTTTACAGACATTTGTAGTCGATTATTGTGCATTAATGTTTTGGCTGCTTCATCTTTATTTGTTCCAAGCCATCAGGAAGAAAATACTTCAGGATTCAGTAATTGCAACAAGTCATGTTCCTGTCTTAATTTAACTTCAAAAATGAGATATTCAAACAATATTAAATCTCCTATAATGTTAACACACCACCCAGTGCTCCAAGTCTAAGTAATTTCATATCAATCTGCATGAGTCCACCCTGGACCATTTGGGTGGTTTGAGGAGTACTGCTGGTGATTTAGCCAAAGGAGAACTGTGTTTTGTTTTCAAAATACTTCTACATCACTGGTGTTAAAAAAAATTCATAACGCATCCTAAAAGATGTCAGTACTGAGCAGTATTAACAATATATGTGGACAACATTTTATTTGTCCCAATGATCTCACTAACTTCCATTTAAAACATCCATAAGAAGTCAAATAGAAAAGTCTAAGAAGCTAAATATATTAGGAGTTCAACCGAAGCAGTCAGGCTGCACACACAGAAAGGACTGCAAAGAAAAGATGAGCTTTTTTGGTATTCACCAGGGACTTCGTGTAGAAAATTCAAACAGGAATTACTGATTTCCAATCAGTCCTGCCTTTAAAGACCTTTTTTAACCTTAAAATATGTAGGATTTTTCATAGATGTACTTCTACATCGGTTTACTAATTTTATTTCTTAACATAATTAACATCATCTATCCAACATTTAAGCTTCTTGGTCCCACCATGCCTTTAAAGCCCTATTTTACAACTGGTGACACTTGTAGTCTTCTATTTCTCTGATACTCTAAAAGAGGGCAAGCCAAACAGCAAGTAAATTTACTCAGCTCTTTTGGAGCTCCTGGGTTAACAAAAAGTAGTTATACTAACATATTTGTTTTAATCATTTTATTCTACCATTTTTTCTACTGATAACCCAGTCACAGTTCTCCGGCTTTAAAAAAATAGGCCCTAAAGAGAATACCAGTAAATATACATTAACTTTTCACCTGAATATAGAAATTTCAAAGCTACTTGTCCAAAGCAGGGCTTCAGGCTCACTTACACAGAGATGGTTTAACTCTCAGTCTTGAAACCTTGCACAATAACATGCTGTGTTGTTTAAAAAGCTGCTTTTCCCAGAGCTATCTATGTTACAATACATTATTTCACCTAACTGATGAAAAGTGATATTAAATGAAAATGATTTCACATGCAAGTAGCTTTTAATTTCTGAAGATGACATTTTACCTACTGTGCACAGAATAACAACTTACAGAATTTAGCTATACCCCTCTCCTGTTCTTCCCCAACCCTGTTTCCTGCAAAAGCCAAGAAAATTTGTGTGTGCCCAAACATTCATAACAGGCTTCAAGGACCCAGCCGTGCCTCTGGCATAACTCAGCCAATCCCAGGGCTGAGTGACCAGGTCTCAGCCCTTAGTCAAAACAGTGTAAAGTCTCAAGTGAAGTACAGTGAGTTGGTCTGTTGATAGGAGAAATACGTGTATCCACACACACTGTGTATACGCTGCCTATGCCTTCAAAACAATTTCAACATTTAGTTACTTTGAATTAAAAAGTCACTCAAATTTTGATTATTTAGCAACTGAGTACATCACATTCCCATTATATTTTCCATAAATATTCCAAAATGTCACATTATGGCAATAAGATACAAATGTTAGTAAAAAAAACCATACTGCCAAAATCTGTGAGCAACTGACAACAGGGTCAGAAATGAGATTTGCGTGCACTAATCTAAATTAGCTTCTTCCTATTTTGCTGCTGCAAAATCCACTATCATGCTCTATTTTGCAACAAAGTAGCTGACTTCCTATTCTAGTTTTAGACAGAAGTCTTTAGACAGAAGTTTTAAAGATCAAATGACAGATAAGTCTTTCTTACTTGGTTTCACTTGTTCACAGAAGTCCTAATCATGCTTCATTTGGGGCAAAAAAAGAAAATCCCACAAAAAAATGCATTCTTCTGAACCACTTGTCACCACCGTGTTGCCTAAAGTAAAGGACACGTGTTCTGCCTGGCAACTGGTAAGAACAGGAATTCTTCACTGGTTTATCATATATATCGCTGACATATCCAACACTTTAGAAAAGCACTTCAAGTAATTTGGAAATTAGGAACAGCTGAAAGATATATTTTCCTTTTAAGTCTCCCCCAGTTACTAAATCATACATTTGAAGAAACATGAATGTTTGAACTAGTAGTTCCAGCTCAAAGTGTTCTCAACAAGTCATTCTTTGACCTAAGATGATGCATTTTTCTTCTAAGAGCTTATTAGATCACAACTACACTTTCACCTCCTCTCCCCCAAGATTCCCTCAGGAGAAAAGCCTGTTTACTGCATTTCCATTTAACCCCCACTCTCAGAGACTATAAATAGTTTCAGTCAGGAGAACTGCTGAAGTACAAAGAAAAGATTACCATGGACAGAAATTCTTATAATCTGCACAGTTACCAAATTTCAGGTTTGGAAGGAAAACTTTCTACTAAAACTTAGTAAATTCTGAAAGTTCACAGCATGAATATAACAGTAATAATGCCCTTGTCAGGCTCACAGAATTTTGGATTAAAGAGGACTCAGAGAAACTCCATAGATACCTCTGCCTTCCTAAAGCAAAGAGTGACTTAATTTTTAGCCCTCTACCCCAATTCAGATTTCCTGTCATTTGTGACAAACTAGCAGCCACCAAAAGCTAAAGAATAAAATGAAAATATTAAAATATGTTATGTAATTCTCTCCCTTTCTCAGGGAAGAAGTGGGAGGAGTTGGGGGAGGTTAATGCAAAGCTTTGGCTTTAGCTTTGAATGCTGGTAATCTTGCAAGTCATTTAATCCTCCCACAATGGAAGAGCAGCCAAGCAGTAATATGAACAGGGGGAAGAGCAGATTCTTTTCAGGTACAGAGTGTCAAGTGAATGAATGATGCAAAAACGTAAACTAATAATAATAAAGAAAAAATCCTCACTGTGACAGTAGTCACATGGTGGAATAAGCTGTCCCAAGAGGTTGCAGAAGCTCCTGCCTTGGACATGTTTTAAACTCACCTGGACAAGACCACAGGCAAACTAAACTCAACTGTGTTGAGTAATGACTGGTTGGAAACAGATGACTTTCAAGGTCTTCTCCTTACAACCCTCTATGGTTTATTAACAGGCCCAAGCAGGGCTACATGCCAGAACTTTTTATGCCTGTCCTTTTTACCTGTCCTGTTCATGGAAGCAATTAATGACATTGATAAAATAGTACTAATTCAGACCCACACTCTTAGGAAAACATTTAAAAAGAAGTTCACATCTCAGTGGCAGATTTTCTCACCAGAATTTCTTTTTACTTTTCTAAGGGACTCTTGGAGAAAGAGTAGCTGTGATCTAATGAGATCTTGGAAGGAAAACACATCATTTGAGTAAGAGAATGACTTGTTGAGAACACTTTGAGCTGGAACTGCTAGTTTAAACATTCATGCAGGCTGCCCACTCCACACTGATATCTTCCTCATAATCTGGCTCATACATCCAGTTGCAGCCTAAATAAAAAAAGAGCAATGCCTAACTGGACAAAGCATTCAAATATTCCTCCAGCTATGATTAACAACATTCCTTTGTCAACTACAAAAAACTTTTGCTGCGTGAGAAACACACGTGCAGAAAAGCATAACTGACATACAGTTTGACATGAGAAGCTACGCCAGATGACTGAGTGCTTACTTGCAAAAATATGCCCCAAAATTGACATCTACCAAATACTTATATGTGGGTATAAGCAGAGGACAACACACCAGCTTAAATTACAAGGCTTAGATCAGTTCTACACATTTTCACATTGTCTGCAACATGACATGACATGACATGACAGACATCCAACAGGAAACACAGAACAGTTGTAAAAGCTAAGTATTGCAACCTGTTAATGAAAATTCTGCTGTAATAAGCTGCGCACACCATCTGGATGAGAAATCACAGAGTAGGCAAAAATGTCAAATGCACGTTACCCTCTCTCACATTCCTCAGTATCAGTAGTGTATATGTATTTTATAGTAAATATGAAAGCATGCTGGCTCTACCTGGAATTGGGAAGCAAGTATTCTCAACACAACAGCAAGGAATTCATGCTGCTGTAGAAGTACTAAGGAGCAAAGAGCTCAATGACCAGTAACCTGCAGTAATGAAAACCATCTCACAAATCTCACTGGTAACCATGCCTGTCCCTTTATAATGCAAAGCATGTGCAAGAGAAAATTCAATAAATTAGTCTATACTTGGTGCTTCCATCTAAGTGTGAAAACCCTGTGCCAGGTTTTGAGGATTTAACACTTCTGCAAATTAAAAAGAGATCTTTTATAATAAATGACTAGCACTGGACCAGCAAAATAAATGACTGGTCACTGGAAGATGGCTCTGAATCAAGTCAAAATAAGATTAACCTGCACCTCAAAGTGCTTCTGCAGCAAATCTGGTTAAACAATTCCCAAACTTGGATATTAGTCTTGTTGTTTTTCACCCTTTTAGGCTTCAAGCAAATTACTTCCAAGAAAACTCTGAGAGTTTTATTATCTGTAATGAAGCCTGCAGAACCTTCTTAAATTGAAATTACCATCCTCTTACCACAAAACTCAGAGTAGAAAAAACAGCAGACATATGGAATTAACCCCAGTTGATGAGTGGGATAAATAAACATAAAAATGAAACAGAGGGAATCACAGGACTAACCAAAGAAATTGAGAATCACTTAATTCCACCTAAGAAATTGCAAAGGTATAGAGATGTCTAAAAGAAGGTACATAAAATGTGCTAGCAGACCTGGTATTAATACAGACTGCAAAGACTAGTTATGCTCATCAATTCCATCTTGGGTCTTTAATACATAAAGTTTCATCTTTCTTGACATGATATTATCAAAATATTGTTTTTACATGATTCGCTGCATGTATTTTCTGAAGTGGAAAATTCCGTTTTTATGAAGTTCAGCAGCACATACTTTTTTGCCCAGCAATATATCTAGAAATATCTTAAAAATGTGAGAACAGCTTTCTCTTTTTACTCTGCACTGAGTATCAAGTTATACATTAAAAAATATATTCCTTATCTTTCCCTGAAACAGGTTTACAATATAGGAAAAGAAACATAATAAATATCAGCAAGCCCCAAATAAATAAAATACAGTTTTCACACCAGGCACACTATCAGAACAATTAAAAAGAAAATTAAAAAAAAAAACTAAAATAAAAGCTATGTAGCTCTGACAGTGACTGATTTGTATCATTATCCCACAGATACAAAAGGTGTAGAATTGATATAGTACATTTTACCAAGTTTTCAAATAACTTTTCTTCTTTTGCTAACTGTAAATCTTTAAAAAAGAATTGGCTATTTAAGATGAAAATGAACAAAATGTACTATTGTGTAATGAGTCCGGAACACGTTCTCCAGATGTTACTGTTCAAAGACATTTATATAAATCAGAACAAATCCAGGTCTTGCCAAACTGTTCTGGAAGAACCAGGCAAGCATGCTGCAGAACTCTCCACTTAAATCTATGCACAAAAAAATGACGATAACCAAACCCCAGGCTATTTAGGTTTTACTCAATCTACACACAAGTAGTCATTTTGAACTCTGAATAAAATATTCCACTCTTAGCTTATGTCCATGATGTCAAAAATTCTGAACTCCTTCCTTCTACCACATGCAATGTTTTAGGAAGGACCAAGACTTATGCCAAAGCAAGCTTGCAGTCTCCTTTTGAAGCACCAAGATAACATTTTTCTATCTGCTTATACAGTAAAGCCCTAACACTTATGCAACTTTAAGCAGAGTTTTTCCTCCTCCTCATAATAGCCTATGGTTATGTTCTAAAAGAATGTGAAAGACACCATGATTATTGATTCTAAATTCCACATAAAAACCTCAGAGTGTCTTCCCATCTGTTGAATTAAGACCTAGCTATCAGTAGCTTTTGGGAGGCAGAACACACTGCCTTAATATATTGCATTACAGCCCATCCAAATTGTGTTCTTGTACTTCTTACCTTTTCACTGTAACACGGGACCACAAGAACAACCAGAACAACCCAGGATCTCCATTGACAGATATCTGCTCCCTTACCACTAACATTAAGTGTAGTCTACACAATAAAAAATGCCCTGAAATCACCAACAAAAATATTTACAATGTAAACATTTTAAATTATTTTATCTATTTTGGAGGCAAACTATCATTTTTTTAAACAACCCTATACTATATCTACTTCTATTAGCTCAGCTTCAAAAGTTTCTCCCATCATTTCATGCTACTAAAAGCCATCAGGACATTAAGCAGTTTTTGCAAGCACATCCAAACTTCAGCCAACAATCTTCACCAAATACCATAACAACATGGGGACAACTCTATCTTCCCACCCATGTTTTCCTCTATAGGCTTTCACTTAAAACACAGAACTTGCTTTCAGGTGTTTTCTACAGCTAAAGCTCATATAATAATATTGTGCTCAAGTAAATACTTATCTTCAAATGATGACTACTATTTTTTTAGAAAAGCTGGTGTCCCTTGGGCATAGCTAGGTACAGCCATATCCTGGTCAAATAAACAAAGATTCATGAATTAGTTTACTGGACTATAAATAAATGATACATTTACTGAGAATGAAGTGTTCCCTGAAAACTCACACAAGTGTTTACACCTTAGACATAAGATCTACAGAATAACAACCAGGGATTACAGTGGATCAAGTGTTGTAAATAAACATTATTGCTGCAATACAAGCTAGCATTATCATGGGATGTAACAACAGAGAGCTGTAAGCAACCACATTTTACTCAGTAAAACACAAGAGTAAAGTATCCGGTTTTGGATGCCCTATATCCTCCAGCTGCAGCAACCAGAGTTCAGAGAAACTGATCAATAAAGAAAAGCTTCAAATCATAACAATAGTCCTGCACTGGGACCATGTGTGTAGGAAAACCAGAGAAACTTCACCACTGAAGGCTAAAAACAGCCTTTGCCAGCTGATCTGTCCCAAAACATACCCTGTGCTTCAGAGAGAAAATTTTGTAAGGCAGACAACAGAAAGGAAAGAAAAACAAATATGGAAGTGATAAATAAAATCATTTTTAAAGCATCCAGCTGATTGCTAATGTGGTTAGGTCATCCTGACATAAGGAACATAAGGATACCATTTTCTTTCACAGCTACAACTGTTGTTTCTTATGTAGTTCAGTCATTCAATTTTGCTGAGTTTAAAATTGGCCACAGGGGAAATTTCTGATTCAGTTCTCCCTATTCTCACAGGATTCAATACAAGTGTTACCTCTTCTCTTGATGTTCCTTTTTTTGCCTGTGATTTATCAATTTGCAAGAAAATATCCTGAATTGACTGAATAGATATAAATTACTCTTTACAATCTGCTTCCCATGTATTTCACACTTTTTTTAAAATATGGTTTGGAAGAAAATAATCCTAGCAACTATATTTACACTCCTAGCTGCATAATAATAATAATAATAATAATAATAATAATGAAGGATTATATACAAAACAATCCTATAAGCTTGAAAATATTAGGGAAAAAATAGAATTAAATTCCAAGTTATTTGTGCATTCCCCTTCCACTCCACATGACAAAATGGTAAAATTAGTAAGGAGAAAGAAAAATGAAGCTACTTATTACACATTTACTATTATCTGCATGTATTAATCTCTGGCCACTTGTGTACTTCAGTATTACCTAAAAGGAAATTATCTGAGATTGATTTTGTTTTATCCTACGTACATATACGAGTGACACAACCTGTTCTTATTGAGTTTCATTTTATCAAGCATCCACCCAGCAAAAAATCAATTAGTGGCTGCACAGCAGTAGATTAGAAAAAAACTTGGGGACTAAGTCAGGCCACAAACTGATAGTCAACACTGCACTGCTAATAAAGGCAGCAAGCATCCCTCTAGAACATTTCAGCAATGTTACACAGAAACCTTGGGAAAAGCACTTTGTTCTAATTGACTGTGTTTGAGGGTATCATTAAGTTGCTGTGGGCAGTACATCTCTCTGTGCACTGACACACAAAAAGAGGGGAACAGCAATTACAGAGACCAAACAGAACAGATAAAAAATTAAAAGCCATGAGTCAAAAACTCTCCAATCAGTGATGGGGCATTAATCCGGAAAGGAAGAAACCTCTCTTCCTCTTGTTCACTCTGTGATCACACAGAGGATCCCAAACAGTGACATATTAATCACATGAGCAAAAGACAAATTCGTTCCAAAACATTTCAAAAGAACAACTGCTGAAAAAAGCATTTCTGCTGTAAACAGATCACAAAGATCAGCTTTGTGATCAGCTTTGGTATCTCAGTCAACTCTTTGTGGAGTAAGTTCAGAACTCCCGAGGACAACATTAGGCCAATTCTCTTATACCCTGGGCGAGCATTTGCTTCTGGTAGGAGATAGTACAGTGACATCCTCCTGGAACTAAGAGAATCTTTAAAATAAAAACTCCCATTCAAAGTATTCACATTCTACCTGCATTTGAAAATAGTTGCAAGGGAATTAAAATGGCATTATTCAGGGATTCCCTATTGAAAAGTAAAAGACTCATTTACACTATTCTTTCAGTCAAAAATAATTTTCAATAGCTCAAAAACTTACAAAACAATCTATTCAGGCCTGCAAATACTGGGAATCTAACTTACACAGTCACCTAGACTCCCTTGATGGCAAACAGAAGGACATTCCACGGCAAGGAATTGCAGGTTGCTGTGCACTAGGGAATTGAGTAGAACCTCAAAAGGTTTGCAAACTTCACCTGTAAAAGTGAACATATACACCCAAAAAAAGTCAGCCCCTACTCAAGCACTGCTATGGGAAAAGACCTGCCAAGCTCACTTTTCTTCTGTTGCACTCTCAGAGTTCCGAGCAAGGACTGATCCTATTCCACATTCTCAAAATATCAAGCTCTGAAATAGTCAGAAAGCTCCTGATCCTCACCCTTGCTAAGGACAATCTTTTGACACGGCAGCAAGTGCACACTAGATTCTCCCTTCAAGTGCAGGTCAGAATAGTATGAAAGAAAAATCACCACAAAGGCCAAATCACCACAGAGACACCTACAGATAAGGAAGCCCTCAAGCTGTAGGTGTTTGGAGGACAGCAGAAAGAACATTCAAGGAAAGTATAATATATTTATATATACTTCACTTCCCTGTTCATGTAATTTTCATTTCTTGGACACAGTAGGATAGAGAGGTCTTTTTTTATTTTTTTTTGAGTTACACAAAAAACACCTGCCCTAGCATTCTTCTGAGTTACATCCCTTGTCATCACTATTTCTGCTATTCTTGTTTCTCAGTCTTCACTTCTGTCCACTTTCTCCATTTTTACCTTGTTTTTACCACTGTTTTTTCCTTCCATTTCTTTACCTCTTATCATCTAATTCCTACCTCTGATCTCCTCTATATTTCTGTCATGTGGATGATACTGATTTTTACATGTTGCAACTTTATTTCACACTTCAGGCAGAGCAACAGAGTATATACTCCCATTCCAAGATCATTGTTTCAAATCTATTTGCAGACTCAAAGACAAATGGACGGCATTTTCTCTGAATGATTGGAATAATAATGAACTTCCCTTAAAAAAAATTAAAAAATGTTTGCACACATTACCTAGGCTATAGAAATATAGTAGGCAGTTTACATCACACTGTTCTAAGAACAGGAGACACCTCCAGAGTGCAGGACTATGGAACAGCAGGCATTCGTTATTTCAATAAAGATACTCTGTAGGTTATAGGATGTAACTTCTGCAAAACAGTGACAATCAGAAACCTGACAAAGGGTGATGGGGAAGAAGATAAAAAATAAAACATGAATATGCCTTCCAGTGTACCAGACCAGAGAGAGGGGACAAAGGAAAAAAACTGCACAACACTTATCTCCCTTATCTGAAAGGAGCACTCTGCATAAATATTTCAGAAAGTCTACTCATTTTCAGAATTATACTGCAACAGATTTTTAAACATTCAACTCAATGCCAGAAAACTGGAATAATGTATTTCAGACCTTGACATAAGATGTATAGGAACAAACATACTACCTTTAGTCATACTATCATAAAAATTAAACTTCTACAAACTGACTTATTTACATACAATTCCTTAATTAAATATTTTTAAACATAATTCCTGGTAGTACATTAAAAATTCATCTGATCAAAAGGTTGCATTTATTTCCTGAAAAAGTCAAACTTCACTTACTAGTACAGGCCTCTGGCTATGTTTATACAATGTGACACTCCACTGGAAAAAAAAAATAAGCAGCTTTTATATTTAATGACCAATTTATTCTAAAAGCAAATTTCTTTTCTGTCTCTCCAGAGAGACTTCAGTAACATTCTGGACAACAACCAACATCTCTATAATACTACTACTGAGTATTACTATATTAAGTTCTTCCTACTATAATATTAGATTATATTTAGACCTTGACCTCTATGAAAGTGCTTAAAAATGAACTATCAGTTTGTATCAAAATAACAATTCACAGGCACAGACTGCCACCTAGTGATATATCTACAAGGAAAAAGAAACTAAACAAATGAAATAAAAATCAGCCTCTCTCTTCCAGGAAAGGAGAAAAAAAACCCATTCATTCTTTCATATTTTATATCAACATATAGAAATTATTTCATATTATATTACTTGCATCACCTATTATAATTTGATGGCAAACTCAGGAGGGGGATGGGGAATGAATCACTAAGTGTATGTAATCTTCCTCATAAGATTCATCAGGTTGGTTGGTTGTCACTTCTATCTGGAATTCCTCCTTATTTTACAGGGAGTCTAGCATTTTCATAGAACAAGCATTCCATCTAGAATTTATTTAATCTCTGAAACTGCACTGATAGGCAGACACATCCCTCAAAACATTGTATTCTTTCAGTTTTTTGCACTTTCAGTCTTTTCTGTTACTCCTCAGCATTGTAACTATATTTTCAGTACATCCTTCAGTTCATCTTTGCCATTCCCTCTTCAGCCACTGCCTGTTTTCTACTGAACTTCACTATCAATGCAGAAAGAAGCCATGTCATCTTATCTGCCTTACAAAACTGAATTCCCATTCTGTAAATGAGTCCTAAATTCAGGACCTTATCTTCAGACTCTCTTCCTGTTCAAACTTGTATTTCAGGTATTGTCTTTCATTTACTTATGGGCACCTCAGCAGCATCATAAAGAACTTCTATTTTCCTGTGTATTGGGCTTTTATGGCCAGGTTTTGATAGAAAGGGAAGGAGCTACAGGGGTGGCTTCTGTGAGAAACTGCCAGAAATCTCCCCTATGTCCAACACAGCCAATGTCAGTTGGCTTCAGGACAGACCCACCTGTGGCCAAGGATGAGCCCACCAGCAAGGTCAGTAATGCCTCTGTGATAATATATTAAAGAAGGAAACAAAGTTATGGCATGGACTGGTGCAGCCTATGGTGAGGTGACTGTGCCAGTGCAGCCCATGGAGGTCCATGGAGGAGGAGAGATCCACCTGCTGCCCCTCAAGGAACCACATCAGAGCAGGTGGATGTCCAAAAAAAAAAAGTTGTAATCCCATGGGAAACCCGCACTGGAGCAGGCTCATGGCAGTACCCGTGGTCCTGTGGAGAAAGGAGTTCACACTGGAGTAGCTTTGCTGGTAGAGTTTGTGACCCCATGTGGGACCCATGCTGGAGCAGCATGTTCCTGAAGGACTGCACCTTGTGGAAAGGGCCCACACTGGAGCAGTTCATGAAGAACTGCAGCCCAGGGGAAGGAGTCATGCTAGAAACGTTTATGGAGAACTGTCTCCCATGAGAGGAAGTCCACGTTGCAGAGGGAAAGCACTCCTCTCCATGAGAAAGAAGCAATGGCAGAGAAAAGTGATGAACTGGCCATAATTCCAATTCTCTGTCTCCCTGTGCCACTGGGTGGGAGGAGGAGGCAGAGAATCAAGAGTGAAGTTAAGCCCAGAAAGGAGGGAGGGATAGAGAGAATGTGTTTTTAAGATGAGTTTTACTTCTCATTATCCTGCTCTGATTTCGACTGGTAATAAATCCAACCGATTTCTGTAAGTCAAGTCCATTTTGCCCATGGCAGTAATCAGCTTGTGACCTCTCCATATCCTTGTATCAACTCAAGAGCCTCTCATTACATTTTCTCCCCTGCATCCACTTGAGAGGAGTGCTGGAGCAGCTTTGGTGGGTACTGGACTCAGCCAGGGTCAAACCACCACATCAAGTCGTGCCTTCTCCACCTACTTCTCTCTCAATCACTATTAACACCTTCAGTTCACTTTTCACTTAGACCTAAACACCAGAATCTGTAAAACAAACTCTTTATTAATGTAAGAAAACAGCAAAAAGCTTTTCAAAATTTTCCTTCTCTTCTAGCTGACACACTTTTCCTCTAGCAAGTATGATCTTTGCAACAGTCTGAATGAATGCAGAGAGACAGCTTCCTACCTTGTCAATCTCATCTCATCAGCACTTTATACACTTACCCATTTTACTTTATGATCATCTGAAACAAGAGCACTTCTTAGTTTTTCCTCATAAAACCTATCCTCTTATTCACCCTGAAGAGGTCAGTACCCTTTTTGAGCAAATAGCAATTCTAGTTTCATTAGTCCTTGTTCAGTGTTCATATAAGTACAATTGTACTTCACATAAGTACAATTCTCATGTTCCCTCTCATATTTTAAAGGAGTTCTTTGCAAATATTCCTGAAGTCACATCATAGATTCCTCAAAAATCTCTGTTACTTACTTCCCAAGTAACATGTGTTGCCTGTTTCCAGCAACAGGTTGCTGTCTCAGAGGCCTGGTTTTCACATGGAGTCTAGTACAGTCAACACATCACACCAGTTACAGAAATGTAACTCAGTCTCAACAAGCAGCACTAAAGACCATGGCTAACAGAAGTTATATGCAAATTATTTGAACATTAACATGTAAACTAGAGAGCAAGAGAACATCTACAAAATAATTGAAGCAGAGAAGCAAGACAATAAAATATGGTTGTGTTTCTGATTTTATGGTTTTTTAGCATTCCAGT
Source organism: Anomalospiza imberbis (assembly GCF_031753505.1). Classification (NCBI taxonomy): domain Eukaryota; kingdom Metazoa; phylum Chordata; class Aves; order Passeriformes; family Viduidae; genus Anomalospiza; species Anomalospiza imberbis. The sequence goes on along the minus strand of NC_089683.1, from coordinate 33,365,233 downwards.
AACAACACTTCTCACAGCAAAATGGGTAAAAAAAAGAGCAGAGATGTTAATATGAAACTGATGTCAGATTTATAAATTACATAAACTTACCATACTTGTCTCGCAAGCCAACTGTACATCTGAAGACTCCACCAAAGGCCACGTCTTCACCAAATACAACTGAAAATAAGAACAGTAGGGAAGGCTAACATTACTCCAAAGCATCTTACTTTTAAACAAATGTGTTTCAAAGGCTTTTATATGAGACACTAACAAATGTAACTTCTAACATTTCATTTCACTACAAGATTTATCTAGATCTAAGCATTTCTCATGCACAGCCTGACTATAACAAATGAAGAATCAAGGTTAATGAGGAATCAGAACACTTAACACAGCTGTCTCAAAACAGAATGCATGAAAATTATCGTGTTAGGCTTTCATTAGTTATTTACTTTTTTGAAATATCCTACAGTAACAGTGTCTAAAACTAAATTAGTAAAATTCCAATAGCAATTACACTCAGTCACAAATGAGTCATTGAAATTAAGCCTTCTGCTTCAACTGGTAACTATTTCATTCTCCATCCACAGATTTCAATAAATATAATGTTTTGAAAACCATCAAATTGAAGATTTTTCAAAATGTCAATCCAATATGAAATGTCAAGTCTTCTCCAAACATACTTGCCAGACCCCTGAAGAGTAACTTCAAAGGAACTCCTCTAAAGAAAAGATGACTATTTAACAACTAGGACAGTTCTCAGTATTTAACACTACTATTCTTGCAGTCAATAAAGTTTTATCACTAAAAGTATTTGCCTTTAAAACTTAGCTTCATATCAACTAATCTATTTGAGGGTTTTTTTCTTTGAATTTAAAGGACGGTAATGTCTAATTTTCTTAAAACAATTTTGTTATCTGTTTCACAGAAACAGCTATTGCCCATTTCAATTTTTTAAGCATATAAGATGTGCAGCAATATCAGCAATAGCTGTTTGCGTGACCCAGGGTCAGTTCTGATTACTCCACAATTCTTCAATATTCTCTATATTCTAAAGGACACAATAAGTTAACTTTCTTGACTTTCAAATACTATTCTTAATTAAATAAAATTAATTTCTGATTGGAATCACTAAAAGGGATTAGCATACTTGTGCTAATCACATCAGTGACACCACCTAAAGAAAAATAAATTCTATAAAGATGTAAAATGAATGCATTTGTGGAATGTATGATTGAACTATGTCCCTAAATCACTTCTCTAATTTTTAACAATAATTTGGGTGGGATTTTATGTACTTAAAATCTTTGCAAGTTCTTTTTGTTACCATATGGCTCCTTACTTTTGAGCCAGCTGGCATCTACAAAAAATCTTCCCATTTAATGCTGGTATCCACAAACTTGAATGGATTTACTCATTCAATTCAGCCACTGAAATGTATTTTCCTGGAGACATTCTAATTCTCATCAACACAAGTATGAGGATTTCCACACTTAAACAATTGCTCAATTCCCATACAACTAAAAACATATGAAGGACATGTTTTCCATTGTGAAAAGTCCTAATTAATTCAGTAAGTGCAGTGATTCTGAGAACTCACATCTGGACTGTAGAACTCCAACACAGTCTCGCGAAGGGTTTTACAAAGACTAAGCCCTCCAAAGCTGAGGAGCAAGACTGGAACCTTAGAGCAACTGGCTCTCTAAAGGCTCAAGATTATATATGAGTCTAGGCTCCTGATGGACTAACATTCTACTCGCTTTTATACGTCTGATTCTACAGAAATGGTGATGAAATCTGTTCTTGGCCTTAATTTACCCTCAGTTGTGTAAGTTTAATCTAATCGAGGTGCATATAAAACAGCAGAGATCGAGATGGAATGTACACAGGCATAGTACTGGACAGACAAGACAGAATTTGTCCCAACAGATTAGACAATTAGTCAAACTTTAGGTTGAGCAGTGATTCAAGCAGTGCCAAAAAGGGCTACTAACAAACTAAAAAGAAAACACAAAATTACACAAGATGATGCAGCCTTAGCAGCTGTGTTCATGGCATGAAGCATCTCTGAATGGCCACCATGATGCCTTTGTTAGGACAACGGAAGCAAAAGGCCTCCTGTTATATATAAGAATTAAAAGTGGAGTAAATAGTTTTGTGCAATAGTTTACGATAAGCTTTTTAAATCCTGCTATAATGAAGTAGCATCTTCCAAGTCATGGGTTATCCAGACCACAAAAGCCTAGCAAATCTTACACTGCTTATGCATAACAATGAACAGAAATAAGTAAAGCTATAAATTAATTTTGAAGGGCAGAGAAGAAAGCAGAATGTACAGAGCAAGGAATATATGGTCTCTAAAAAAAATACCGGTTTTAGGGAACGGAAAGTTTAAGAAATGTAAAAGTAATTTTGCATTTTTAAAACTCCTATTAGAGGAATTCAAGCTGCCCTCAAGGACAGTTCTCGTCAGTAATACTTTAAACATGTTAAAGAATGTATCTTCTATCCTCACTTTCAAGTGAAATACACAGAGCTAATACAGAAGATACAACTGCACTTCAGACCATATAATCCACTAGTAATCTGTTAATGCAACATATTTTTAAGATTTGAGATCAAAGTGTAGTAATAACTTATTAGAAAACTTTACAGGCCATGAGAAATACATTAAATATTGTACATAGATAGGCAAACCAAAACATAATTTATATAAAGCAAAATACACTAACAAGGTACCTGCAGTTGGATCTTTGGCTAAAGCATTGTCCAAGGCACTTGTTATGGATTGGAAGAGATTCATCTTCTGAGTTTGCCCTGTGTGAAAGTGACCATTCCGCAATTTAATTTGGTTCAAAGCACGAAGTACATTAGAAAACACTGGTGCAAATATGTCTAAAAACTTAACCATCAAAAACAAGATCCCTGTTAGGAATACTCAAGATTCATTTGTTGAATAAACTTAAATTATGGGATAGATGGGATTGAGCGTTGTATACTTGCATACTTGGCCTTCCCAAGGACTGTAATTCCACTTCCTTTTTTTTTTTTCAAAAAACTATGCTCTTGCCTGGAGCAAATGCAGTTTTGCAAAGCTCAGTCAAGCACTGGGAAGAATGCGTTCCTTTTCAAAGGAAGAAACCAACATATTATTGTTTTGAGGACTGGGATCTCCATCACCCCCCCCCCCCCCACTAAAATTCACTGAAGTTTACTTTATCATTCTTTAATCACATTTTTTAAGCTCCAGCCTTTCCCATTTACAGACAACTATTATTATCAGAAATTTTCTAGACCACTGGCCTGCTCTCTGCACTGCAGTTAATAAGTGTCAGAAGCTTCAAATCCATACTTCAAATAAAGAAACGTGGCACTGAAGTAAAGCAAGCTGTTTAATTCAGAACAAGGCTACCAGAATGCACTTCTTCATTCCAGCACTTCTGGGAAAAACAAGGAGACCTGAAAGCAAAGATGGACCAAAATGGTAGCCTAGCCCTCACTACTGTGACCAATTCAGATTCTTCAAGCAAATAAAATAATTCTTAGAAGAAACCAAGTAAGAAATTGCTTGGCAGACATTTGGTAGCTCTTTAACTGGCAAAACCTCTTAAGTCATGACTATAATCCACAGTCCAGGAGAATGCTACCTCCAGCACACACAGTGTGTAAAACTAAATAAATAAATAAGATGATTAGATGAAGATTCCACACAAACTAACAGGTGTTAGAATTCAGAAAGGTGAACTACATTCTTTTCCCAGTAGTTACAGTACCTCTCAACAAACATTCAGCTTCCCTTTCTTCTAAATCATTAATTAATGTTAGTATTTTTTGTTAAAGACTCGTGTCATGCCACACCTGAGTAGCTGCATTCCTACACATCCCTGTGCTTGGTAACTTCACTTTTTATACTTTACATGGCCCTTCAAGGAGAGGAAAATGTGGAAAAGAAAATGTTATGGGAACTGTTCCAGTAATACAAAAGCCCTAACAAACAAAATTTACAAATTCAAGAGAAGAAAAGCTTGGGAATGGTTTCTCTCTTTCCCCAGCCATCCACATTAGTACTTGGGTTCTTTTCTACAAGATAACATCCTTCCAGTATTGGATATAAATAAATGGGTATTACTTAAGCTACTGTCAGAAACTCATCACCATGATAGTTTTAACCTGCTTCTCTTGCTTATAACACAGGCCTTCATATAAGCCCCACAGAGGAAAGGGGGAACTAATTGTGCCTTTTAGATTTCAACTGTGAAGTTGGAAAAGCAATATCTCAGCAATATCAGGAGCAGTATTGCCATAATTTTATTTCACTTCCACTGCTTTTCCACAGAATTTTGAAGTATATTTTAACTCACAGGGAATTCATTTTCTACTAATTAATGGCAATAACTGGCATGCCACTCCAGAGCTTCTTTGCATGATCTCAAGCAGGGACCTACCATACACAAGCTTCACTATGTGGCACCTTGGTCCTTGGTCTCCTGTACATCTTTATTACTAACAGAAACTCTGTTTCTGTTGGTCCTGATCAAGATGCAACACCAAGGTATCCAACCAAGTAACAAGTTTTCTAGAGAATAGTGAGGTTCAGGTTCACGTGATGGAAACAGCTGTTCTGCAGCTGGCAGGCTTCTTTCAGGAGAACTCGGCACTAGCCATTTGCAGGGATGCATCTCAGAAATAAAAGTCAAACGCCATGGGCTGCTCATTTCCAAGTTATCTGTGTTTACTCTCAACCATGTGACCACGAGGATGACCTCGAACCTTTCAGCAGACAGCAGTCTTTATTCATCATAGGTTTATTATCACACTCATGACCTAAGCATGCAACACAGAAAACAGGATGGATGCCAAGTCAGTAAGTTACGGCTAGAAGCTTTTGCTACGGGACAAGGGCCGAGGATGGCCTTGCAGGTTTGAAAACACGATGGGCCCATCTACCGCAGCTCTGGCTCCGACAGCCCAAAACACTTTGCCACCCCACTGTGGAGGGGGCCTGCGGCACTCCTGGGCCCACAAGGGCAGTCCCACCCACGGCCCAGGATTCCTGCGGAAAACCCCCGGGTGGAAGCGCTGGGGACACAGCGGGGTCACGCGCCCGTGCGGATGCCTCCGCCGCCCGGGGCCCGACTCGCAGCGCCCCACCGGGCCCTCGGCGGGCTCTGCTGCCTGCCTGCCTCCCTCCTGTCCCGGACGCGGTTGTTGGCGGCCTCCCCCAAGAAGGCAGTGGCGACAGGGCGGACCCGGCGGCAGAGCGAGGTTGAGGCCGGCCCGCGGGGTGGATCCCGGCCAGCCGCGCTCTCACCGTACTCGCTGGGCGCCGGGTCCGGCTGGAAAGCGAAGTGCGCGGCGGTCCGGCGGGGCGCGCCCGGCAGCGGGGCCAGGCGGCCCCAGAGCCCGGCGGGGAGCGCCGTGCGCAGCGCCCGCCCCGCCGCCGCCGCCGCCATCGCCGCGATGCCGGGCCCTCCGCCGCCAGCGCGTTCTAAAGAGGCGGGGTCCCGGAACGGCCCCCCATTGGCCAGCGCCGCCGGGACACGGACCAATCAGCGGCGGCTCCGCGGTGGGTGGAGGAGTGGGAGGGAGGCTGGGTTGGGGCGTGCGCGCCGGGGGCACGGCCCGGGGGCGGGGTATGGGAATGGGTATGGATATGAGTATGGGTATGGATATGGATATGGATATGGGTATGGGTATGGATATGGGTATGGGAATGGGTATGGGAATGGGTATGGATTGGATATGAGTATGGGTATGGATATGGATATGGGTATGGATATGGGTATGGGTATGGGTATGGGTGCGGGTATGGATATGGATATGGGTATGGATATGGATATGGATATGAGTATGGGTATGGATATGGATATGGATATGGGTATGGATATGGGTATGGGTATGGATATGGGTATGGATATGGATATGGGTATGGATATGGATATGAGTATGGGTATGGATATGGATATGGATATGGGTATGGATATGGATATGGATATGGATATGGGTATGGATATGGGTATGGGAATGGGTATGGACTGGATATGAGTATGGGTATGGATATGGATATGGATATGGATATGGGTATGGATATGGGTATGGATATGGGTATGGATATGGGTATGGGTATGGGTGAGGGTACGGGTATGGATATGGGTATGGATATGGGTATGGATATGGGTATGGGTATGGGTGAGGGTACGGGTATGGATATGGGTATGGATATGGGTATGGGTATGGACATGGGTATGGGTATGGATATGGGTATGGGTATGGATATGGATATGGGTATGGGTATGGATATGGGTATGGGTATGGATATGGGTATGGGTATGGATATGGATATGGATATGGGTATGGATATGGATATGGGTGAGGGTATCGGTATGGGTATGGGTATGGTTATGGAAATGGGTGCAGGTATGTGTATGGGTGAGGGTGTGGGTATGGGTGTGGGTATGGGTGTGGGTGTGGGTATGGGTGTGGGTATGGGTATGGGTGAGGGTATGGATATGGGTATGGATATGGGTATGGATATGGATATGGATATGGATATGGGTATGGGTATGGGTATGGATATGGGTGAGGGTATCGGTATGGGTATGGCTATGGATATGGATATGGGTATGGCTATGGGTATGGATATGGGTGCGGGTATGGGTATGGGTGCGGGTACACGCTGCTCCTGTGCACCCTCACAGCTGCAGGGACAGGGACAGCCACAAGCCACAGCCGCGGCCATACACACAGCCACAGCCATGGCCGCAATCATAGGCACGACCACGGGAGGTCTCGCCTCGGTGCTGTCACAGTCGCAGCTGAAACCAAAGGCTTCATCTCTCCCCTTAAACTCTTTTCTTTTCTTCCACTGCAGGGGTTGTCGTGTCACCACCCCAGAATCAACAAATCGTAGACTGGTTTGGGTTGGAAGGGACCTTAGAGATTATCTGGTTCCAGCAGACTTGCCCGTGGCAGGGACGCCTTTCACTAGGCAAGGTTGCTCAGAGCCCATCCAGCCTGGCCTTGGACACTTTCCGGGATGGGGCATCCACAGCTTCTCTGGGCCACCTGTTCCAATGCCTCACCATTCTTGCAGTAAAGAATTATTTACCTAATATCCAATCTAACCTGTATTCTTCCAGTTTGAATCCATTCTCCCTTGTCCTGTCACTACATGTCCTTGTAAAACTCTCCATCTTTCTTCTAGGCTCCCTTCACAAATATCTGAAATCCTCAAATTCTATCCCAGCAGCTGCCCCAGAAGGGTAAAAAGAATTCATAGACCTGCAGATAATACCTGTTCTACTCTGTCTCTCAAAATCTCTCTCAACTGCCCATCCAATCTGGCTCTCAGTCTGTCTTATTTTAAATTAATTTTTTCCAAGGTCTTTTCTTCCAAACACTCTTGCTCAGACCTTTTTTACATTATTTTATTGAAATTATGATCTTTCATATGCACATATTTTCTTTGTCAGGTTTTATAAAAACGTTCTTTCTAATGTTCTCCTCATCAACGTATGATAACCTCACATTCCTTCCATCATCCAGGTGAATCTTCTTGGTGTACTTGGTCTACTTTTGCAGCCTCCATTTCTTCCTCTTTACAGCCATCCTTGCTGCCTTTCAATTGTCTCCAGATAATCCTTTCCCTTTTGTCAGTGCTTCACATCTTTTCCCTGTGCATGCCTCTTCATCAAGCCCTTTCATGCAGCCTCCAATGCATGTGACAAGCTTTAAGTTGTTCTTCCCTGTCTGTTTTGATATTACCTGTAAGGCCAAACATGTTGGCTAGCATTTTTACTTTGCTCCTAGAACTCTAACTCAATACTGTGCCTCAAAGAAAAAGGCCAGAAATTAGAATTATATATAAATGGCATCACCTCTTGCAAATGGGAGGGCTCATATGTAACCCTGTATGAACAGGGCCTAGTTTAAATACTGGAATGATAGATTTCATGTCTAACATAAAATATGTATAACTGTTATGATTAGATTTTTTCTGTCTGAGTTCCAAGCCATTACTGAATATCCCTCTAATGACCACAGTTCCATTTCATTGAAGAGTATTGCTTCATTATGTATTTTGTGAAAAAATATTTTTTCATGTTGATTTAGAATTTCTTAATCATTAAGACTTGTGCAAAATAAAAGGCTTAATCCTCCTGCTAACTGAGGAGACCATCTACTTCCTCTTCAACACACCCTTTATCCTTGGAGACTGCTGAAAAAGCACTCAAATTTTGAGTGATTGATCATGGGATCAAAGTTTGAACATATCCCAGTATATCCCGGGGAAACAAGGCACTATTTAAGTTTCTAAAGGTGGTGAGAATTTTAACAAACAGTAGAAAAAACATCTTTGCAATGAACAAGGAGTATAAATGTCAAATGTTGAGGTTGCTTCCAACTTCAACTGAAGGCAACACATAGATATTTGATAAAGTTTAGGACCTGGAAAACATCATAACCATCAAGTGATATATAATAATGTAATACATATTGCTAATAGTGGAAGATATTAAAAATATCCAAGTTTACTATTCAAATATTTGTGTTTCTTTCAGAAAGCAATGTATCTGAGTAGGAGGAATTCAGCTATATTTCACATCATTGTGGCAAGATCTGCAAAACATAAAAATGGAGAGCAATAGTATAGAAAGTAATTACTTTACATGTGAGTCTGTCATCTATTACTAATGTGTCAGTTACTGTGAATTGCTAAACTCATACTATAAATTGTAAGATATATTCTGCTTATGTACAGTTAGTAGATGCCATGCTGTGACTCTTGTCTGCTATACCTGGTGATACATGGAACTTGAAAAGGAAAAGTATGGTCATGTGTCCCAGTATCTTACAGAGGAAATTATAGCATTTATGATGGAAGGGTGGAAAGAAGAAATATCTTCAGTAAGATGTTCACCTGCTAGTCAGACCTCGGTGAAAGAGAAAAAAGTATCTGGAAATATACTAACACCTAAATTGTGGTTGCCTTTTGAGTATAAAAGATGGTTTGTCCACATGGCCTTGGATATTTGCACTGGTAATAAAAATAAATAAATAAATAAATAAATATTTTTAAAAGGGGCAGCCAAAAAGGTTTATCCAAATACACTGGCTGAACAATATTTTAATGGAGTTTAGTCCCAGCATTTATGTCTTTCCAGCTCTGATGGGGTAATAATTATATCCATGTTGTTGCTGATGTATGTTATGATATTCCAGCAACTTCAATTACATTTTGAACACATTTTTCTCTTTTGGAAGTTGTTCAGTCACTTGGGGCCACTTCTGTTAAATCTGTACAGCAGACATTAAGAGCTGAAATCAACTGCATTCCCCATCTGTGTGTATTAGTCATTTTGCACATCCTTAGTATTGTTGACAACCATTTAAAAACTCTGGCAGGGATTACTATTATTTGTGAATAATCATGCAGAGCAATTAATGAGGATCTGATGATGATTGCAGACCATACTGACCCAGACCAGATTATGCCCATATTTATGCCAGCATCAATTAGATGTAACTCCTTTGAAGTCCATGTTGTTGCCTCTGATTGACATGGATCTAACTGTGAGCAAACTGCAGTATTGGATCTGGACATAAACATATGGCTCCAAGTCTACTATTCTATTTCAAAATCTCTCAAATTTTTTACATAGCTTGCAGCTGAACCTTAAACTTCTCACATTTCCTAGTAGGTGTTACTTTAAATTATGTTTTTGTAGATGATGAAGCATCCAGGCAATTTCTGTTGCATTCTTTCAAGCATAGCTGTTTTCTTGTCACTTCTGTCTGACATATTATAGTGTTGCTGTAAGTTTTCCTCCCTACTCTTTGGTTCATGGAAGGAATTTTGTTGCATGTTTCCACCCCAACAGCTGATTAGCTGTTTTACCTCCTCTTCTAGGAGCTGCTAGTAAGCACTCTTGTCACGCTAATCCTAGGTCTTGGCACTACAGCTGTTTTCATGTTTTGTTTGGTGTCTTCTGTCTTCCTTCTATCCTAATTATTGTCTGCTTTGTCCTTCTTTTTCTGTGCTGATACTTTGGAGCTGTTTTCTCCCATCCCTCCTCCCTCAGACAAATGAGGTTGATTTGGGACAGTCATTTCTTTCTTGGATACGTGAAAAGGAGAAGTTGTACCATTTGGCCTGACTGGTTTTATTGTCAGTCCTGTACAGATTAAATGTGGGAATGGAAAGGGTTGTCTTATCCCTAAGAATGAGTAAGACAAACTGAACGAGACCAGAGCAGTAATGGTTTTGATCAACAGGACTTAGAAATAAATGGTTTCATCTTAGGTAGCATAAACCCTTTTGCAGTTTAGCAGAGAAATTATTATTTTACACTTTGATACAAAGCAGGTCAGGGCAATCTATTTGGAACCAGACAAGTTGTCATCTGGCAAAGAGCAGGGAATAAAAGGAAAAGAAGCCTTCATGGCGTAGTTTTGCACTCATTTTCATGTCAGGTCAGAAATCATTCAGTTACTTCTGCCGTGTGGCCCACCTCTGCGGTAAGAAAGAGCTTCCCACTCAGTCTAGAATAGTAACTGTGGGTTTCATCACCAATTGCTTTTTAGCTTTTTAAATACTGCACACTTAAGTTGAAGACAGTCCTATTTTAAATTACATGAGTAATTCATAACATTAAGTGAATCAAGGCTAGAAACTGCGGTATCGATCCATAGAGATGTTATTCAGCTTTCTTTATACGACATTTCAGTGTTTCATAATTACAGGATGAGAATCCCACTCTGTTTAATTCTATCAGTTTTAATTGTCTTGAAACCACATATTTAACTCTATTTTCTACTAACTTAATCTAGAAATACCTGTACAGGGAAATGATTTCTAATACTTGACAGCTCACAGTTCTAATGCCAAAAAAAGTCATAATTAAATCCAATTTGTGCAAGGAATGGGGATCACATTTTTATCCTGGGGAATAGTTAAATGTAGGAACAATTTACCTGAGAGCATGCTGGATTCCCATCACTTCCACTCTTCAAATCATAATTAGATTTCTTTGTAGAAGATATACTGTAGCTCAAACAAAAATTATTATCTTGATAGTAAAACTACTAGGTGAAGTAATACTGAAATAATCTTATTAATACCTTGCCACTCTAAAATACTGGTCATTGTTCAGTAATAAAGTGAGAATTGCTATTTGGCTGGTCAAGAAAGTATACCAAAATCTTAATCAGATTCAGAAATGTGGAGTGATGGATTCTTCAGGTATATTGAATGTATTTGTGTGTATGTAAATATGTTTATATGTATATATATATACATATAGCTAACATTATAAGCAGTGTTCAAAAAACAAATATACAGAGATGGCTTTAAGTAATGGTCATGGGATTTAAAGAAGTCACATTTGGATCCCATGACTTCCCAACAGGTTTCCACAGGTTCTGTCTGCTGCTGGCAGGTGATGCTCTAGAGATAGCCATGTACCAAGCAACACGTTCAAGAGGTTTAAATAAGTGTTTGAGGCAATGTTCGCCTTGCCACAGACTGGCCTTTAGCTGCTGATCAGAGTGGGAGCTGTGATCAGTTACAAAAGTAATAAATCGCTCCCCAGAATGCTAATAGTAATTTCTGAAATTAAATATACCAAATGTGTACTCTGCCAGCCAGTGAGCAAGTCCTATTGTGGCCATATAATTGTAAAACATGCCAAACTTTTACATGTGGAGACATCCATTTCTGTGCATCACCTGTCCATTTGTTGAACTAGTATCACTACTACTAGAGTATCTAGTATCTAGTATCTAGATACTCTAGTACTAGAATACTAGATATTAGTATCTAGTATTCTAGTATCAATACTACTAGAGAAGCAGTATTGCATAAGTCAGCACAGTACCCAGACCCATATTTCATTGCTGTCAAGCATGAGAAAATTGAAGAGAACTGTAGTCAGAGTGTGAATAATCAAAATGACCGAAAATTAGATCACACTTCAGGGATACCTGTGCTACTAATTTTATAAGAGCCGAACCCCATACTCAGCTGTCAGTTTGCCTAAATTTATTCCAAACTGCATGGGATTTTTTCCTTCTACATATCTCTTCCTTTTAGTTTGACCATCTGTGCATTTACAGAATGTCCTAGGTATTTTTTTCTTGACTAGGTTTCAGGTATTGGTTCACATTCAGATTCTAATGCTGCTTTCAGTGTGGCACTGCTGTCTGCACCACTGCATTCACCCACTTGCAGCTGTCTTTAAATAAAGTAGCTGGTTGTGGTATTTATTATTACTTCTCTTTTCCTTTACTCAATAAATTTTCTTCATCCCAGCAAAAAATACCTAGATGCATTTTTTAATTTTAATATAGAGTGTATCTTTCTATATTCTCTTTTGATTAAAGATTTTCATCACCAGAGTACCTGAAAATTCTGTGGGTCACCACCAAGAGAAGGAATGCTTAACACCCATGCAGTTTTTATGTGTCTGGGAAATCTAGAATGGGTTCAGCATTTCTATGCCCCATTCAAAAAAAAAAAAAAAACTAGTTTGTGGCAATGTTATACATTAAAGCTTTATTTTATATAAAAGACTTGACTTTTATATAAAAGATTGCTTCAAATACATATATGACAAGCTTCTAAGTTTAATTTAGATGAACAGGATATATTTAAACAGGTTTTCAGTGGCACCCTTAGGCAGCACAGGCATTTAATGCAGAAATACAGCTTCACTAAAACACAGGATTTTAGACTAATTTAGGCAGCCTAGATCTCACTGAAAGCCAGAAATAATAATTCACATTTTTATCCCTAACTTTCATTTTTCTCTATATTTAAATAAATATATCAACATCTATTAGAAATAGCATAAATTGAGAATTGTGTTACTGGTTTGTAACTTTAATGTATACCATTAGGTGGCAGGAAACAATAAAGATTTACTTGATGAAATAAATATGTTGAAATACAGATCTATCAGATTGTTCTCTCCACCCTTTTTGAATCAGATTTCCTATTGTGAGCTTTGTTTAGCTAATTATTAAATGACTTACCAACAGGGCTCACTGCTTTCATCAAAACTGCTTCAGATTTCATTTTTGTGCAATCCTTTTGTGAAATAAGGGGAAAAAAAAAAACCAAAAAAACAAGGCATACTCATTCCACTGGAGTTCCTTAAAAATTAAACAGCAGCACTGTTGTTTATCTACTTCTAATCTCTGCTTCTGGTCAGGCTAAATCTGACTGCTGGAAGAAGCCCCTAGGCCAGTCTAACTCAGTAAGCTTTGGTGGAAGGCAAGAAAGTTTATTATTCTTTTGAGAGCCTTGGTTGTAAGGGCTATGCTTTTGTCTGGGTCTGGCTATAAGTAGGGACCTTTTACATAGCATAGGCACAAAAGGATTGAACTGACTTACATACCCAGGCTGACAGACAGATGGCTGCAAGTAAAAAGATAGGGAATTTATACGACTTTTATGTCTCTAAATCTAGTTGGCTGCTGATTTTAGAATTGCAGTGGATGTCACTGGTGAGAGGGTAGATAGCAGGAATCACAGGGCAAGACTTGTCTGCTTGATAACTCAGTCTATGATTGATGTATGGGAAGTTAATTGCACTGCTAGTGACTCTGTAGGAGATAAGGAAATCTATGCTCAGCATTTCCCAGAGATGTGGAATTAAATCCCTTGCAAGAGTATCCCCTAAAAGATTTATTCTTGTTCCCTCAAACGCACCAATGCTGTTGGTAAGAACTGTGCCACAGATATTGTCACACATGCTTAACTGGAAAGACCCAAAGCAGATTTTTCTGTATGTTTATGTGATAATCTAGTGCCAAATAAATAACAACTCCAGAAAATACTACACAGCTGCAGTTTGCCATTCCTATTCGATAAGCTAACACCTGAAAGGAAGCACAAGAGAGATATTTTGTTGATTTGTTATTGATTAGTCTGATATGCAGAGAAATTCAGCTCAATGCAGTTTTAATGTGGCAGTGATAGTCAAGAGATGGAAATCCATTATTCACAGAAAAATGTGTGGTAGCAAATTAGAGAACTCTTAACAGTGTGTCTCTTTTGTGTCAAGCAATTGCCTCTGGAAACAAGGAGTCCTTTGTTCCTCCTGTTCAGCACCGGTATTGCCTGAGAATACTGATAGTAACTACACAAGCTATAACCTCACTATTTGTGAAGTCCACATGTCTGCTTCAGTTAGAATTCAATACTTTTAGTCTTAGTCTCTGAGTTTTAGTAGCTGTGTTTTATCCACACAGTTCAGACATAGGCAATCTTGTGGGAAACTCTCTATCTCAAACAGGAATCTTCAATAGTTAAAAACGCCAAAACAAATAATAATAATGATACCGCAAGATGACTTAAGCAACAGATTGTATTAACTTGAATTGCAAAAAATCAGATTCCTTCCAAATATAAATACTCAATGCCTGTGCACATCACAGTCCCATGGCTACCATGGCTGTCGATATAAAAGGTGGATCATCTTCAACAGCAATTTCTTTCCCTCACAAATAATAGCTACAGATTTCAGAAAACTGCCAAGCAGGATTGAATCTAATTCAGCATGCTATCAGCCTTAGCATCTGACAGCAGTATTGGTACTCCCAATGGATCAGTCTAGCAGTCAATCTATAGATCACTCTACCCTGTTTCTAGCTTCTAACTGTGTAGATCACAGACCTCCCAGAAAAGATGCAGCACAGCCTGGGAGAGGAGCTGCAGTGTGTTAGGAGATTGAGCTTGGACCCTGTGTGAAATCAAACAAGAAATATTTTTTCTGTTGCATTGTGAGTTGTTCAATAATCAAAAATTTTTGTCTTTGAGAGACTGATGTCTCTCTAGTCACTAAGTCACTAAGCAAGTGTGTTTCTCAGAGGGAATTTTGTTCAGTGGGGCTGCTCAAGCTCTCCAAAGGACAGGCTGCTGGGAACAGGTGGGTGCCAGGCAGTGCAATATGCAATGCAAGCTGTGGGCACTTCGCAATTTGCCCCTGGAGTCTGCAGCACCCTGTGAGCCCTGGGGTGGATAGAGCATGAACTGATCTGTGTTCACCCATCCTGATGCTGCTGCTGGGCTTTCACTAGCACAGAGCCTAACAGGACATGGGTTAATGCTGGGATTTGGGCTGGGGCAGAGGTGGTTTACTTATCTTTGTGGGAAAGGGAGGAACAATCATAACCATCAAGCTGATCACTTATTGTGCCTTATGCTTTTAAAACCACAGATAAGTAGTATGAAGTATTTGGATCTCCACAAAGGAAAGGTCTTTTCAGTCTGCATAATTCAAATGTGGGTTACCATATGCCTGAAGCTAGGAAACATTATTTATATGTTGTCAGCCTGTTTTCCTTATGTTGTTCTTTACAGTTTTATCAGAAATGTCAAGAGTTGCTTACTCAGTTGAGCCAAAATTCTGAATATTTATTTTTGGACCTTTGGTCCTTTCATTGTTGTATAATCAGATGTGAAAGTCTGCTTAAGAAGAGGATAAATACGTTCTGAGATACTGTTGTATTTTGAGAATGTAAGGACCTAAACAAGCAGTCTCCCTGGATTCTACTTAGAATTTACAGTTGTTTGCAAGAGTGGGCACAACCACCTTTTTTATTTCTTCTAATCTGTGTCCAAGAGGACAAAGTTCAGCCCCCTTTGCAGGACTTTGCAGCTTCCATCTACTTTCTGAGGTGGATATAATAAAAAAACAGAACCTGAAAAATCATCTGCCCCAACCGCCTTACCCACCTCAAAAAAACCCCAAACTATTGGTGTTCTGTATAATCTCCTTTTTATAGAAAGCACTGAACAGTTTGGTTTGTTTTTCTTAAACTGCCCATATACTAAACTGTAGATTTGTACTTTCCAGTGCTTTCTTTTGAAGAGACCTCAGTAAACTAAAACATACTTCAAAATGCAAAACCATTGGTCTGAACTAACTCAGATTAATGAATGAAAACAGTTTCCTTTGAAAGAGGGATCTCAGGCAGTACAGTAGAAGCAAGTTAGCTACAGAAATCAAAATATTCTGGAGGTCAGTAGAACAAAGTGTATCTCCTCGGCATATGATGACTGTGTGAACATTTAAGCTATCTAATGTTTTCCTCTGTCTTCATGATAGGCTCCTCACATCACCCAGAAATGAGATTAGTGGAATGAAAGAAGTATGCTTTCCTAGTGCACCTTCCTTAACATGCCGAAAAGGTGATAGCAAAAAGTAGGATGAGATAGAAAACAGGAGTGGTTTTGCTCAGGTCTGAAGGTACTGGAATGATTTACATTGCAGTAGAAGAATGCCTAGGGTTGTTTTCCTTCAAATGTGCCAGGAGGTGGTACAAGACCTACTGGTGGTTTCATATGTATTGTCAAAGCTACTGCCTACGACTGCACACATTCAGCTTCTTGTGAAAGACTGTTACAGGCAAGACCAAAGGAAAAATTACTCTTGCAAGCAATTCTCTACCTACCCAAAACAAACAACAGCAAGGGTGGTTTGTGTAGCAATTTGTAGGAGGAGATCTGAGAATTTTCATCCTTTCTTTAAGGCTAGGATCTAGGAAACTTACCTGAAGGGTAAGAGAGGAAGAAGGATGCAGTTGCAAAATTAAAACAAAAAAAGACATACTGATAGAGAAGAAAAAATTGAGAAATTAAATTACAGTAATGGAAAGGGATATGAAAAATCAGGCAGATGATGGAATGGCAAAAGAGAAAATTAGGGAAGACAGTTGCAACAGAGGAGAGGGAGATATAGTTGAGATAGCTAAGAGGTGGAGTCTCAGATGGAGCAATGAAGCCTTATGTGATACTGACACAGAACAGGAAACAAAATGACCTCCAGGTGAAGGAGAGAACAGATGGAAGCAAATCTGAGATTCATCTCTGTATCAAGGAGTTTCATCAGGGAGGTCAAGTGAACATAATGCTAGCTCGTCACTCAAAGCCAAAAGAGTGAGAAGTGGATCAGAAGTTGCAAACTATCAGAGTAGGGATGGCAGGTGGAGCTGCCAAGGCAGGTGGATCGGGGACACCACTGTTGTCTACAAACGTCTTGGATATCCAACACCTTGAGTGAGAAAAGCAATTTGAATTGATACTGGTAGTAGAAAGAAGATGCATATAATAAAATAGTCTAGAATTGGAATTAGAAAGTTCTGGAATTAGAAAGTTCCTAACCATCGGATCAGGAAGCTCTGTCCCATTATGTACTGTCCAATTAGGAGCAGCATATGCAAACACATCCTAGATTGTCTTCAGGTGGAACTTGATAAGTTTGGGGATGCAATCATACACACAGTTGATATTCATGATGAGTGAGAGCAGATTGGATGTTGTAGGTGGACCTTCCTAGTCCCTGCCCTAATCTTATTTTCCTAATAATGATGCTGTTGACTCATATGTATTGACCAGGACAGGTGCAGACAGACACACATTTGCCTCACTCATTTTCCAAGCCAACTGGATACCGCCCACTTCTGGAATCTGTGTAGCTGGAGTGGCCCAGGGCTGTACCCAAGTTTTTAAATCTGTGCAAATACATGACTTTCAGATCTGAGCTGGCTTGCTTTTGCCTAACTTGGAGTGTGGGCGAGGGAGTCCACACCTATCCATACACCCGCAGAAGGCTGTGGAGAGCTCAGATATTCAGTGCCTTAGAGTGTGAAAACTACACAGATTAGGGATGCAGGGACTGTACAGGGTGATGTAGCAGGACTGAGAGGACTGAAGATCCCAGAAGTATAGGAGCAACACCGGCCAGTCCGGGGTGCCACAGCAGCACAGTGAGGAGCCACGTGCAACATCTCTGAGGTCACTTCTATATGACAATGTCATGTTTTGTGGCAGACTAGTCTGGTACACCACCAATGTATACCATGTCACCAGGAATGACAACTTGCTCTTACATCTCTGGTTGCCCTCCCAGTTGTGTTGAGTTCCTAGACAACGCTGCACAGTGGAGCTGGTGCTCTGTTCCTCCTGCTTAAAGTATCCCTTCCTTGTCTGTCATCACACTTTGTGTCTTGCTCCCAGGAGCTGCATTGCTCCTCAACAGATGTACAACCCCCTGCTCTTGCTGCAGTGGCCACAGCCATCTACTGCATCAAGTTATGTTCCAAGGCACCAACAAATATTTGAATATTTGGAAGCAAACATTTGTCTGTTACAGGTGTATGACAGATTACTTTTCATTGCTAATAAGATCCTGGTAAGGAAAGAATTTTGGACCCTTCACTGTATGGTCACCTGCAAAAACAAGACCTTTATTTTTCCCACTAGATTTCCATTTTTCCCTCCTAGTAAAAATCTATGGTTATGAGTGGGCGTGGGTTGCACTGTTTCCGCTGTGACTGGAATGGGACCGTTCCCACGCTACTTGAAATTTTGCATTCTTGGCTCGTGAGATTACTTGCAGATAGCTGTGGCTATGTCTTCCTTTGATGAAGA
Source organism: Anomalospiza imberbis (assembly GCF_031753505.1). NCBI lineage: Eukaryota > Metazoa > Chordata > Aves > Passeriformes > Viduidae > Anomalospiza > Anomalospiza imberbis. The sequence goes on along the minus strand of NC_089683.1, from coordinate 33,346,815 downwards.
TGCTCTTATCTCACATGAGATGTGGAGTGCTTCATCTTGCAACATTTCTGCTACCCCCCCAGGCAGAGAAAGAGAGAGAGAACACAGGAAGAATGACAACTTGTACTTTCAAAATCACAATCTCATAAGGACAACAGTTGATAACAAGCCCAAGCAAAACCAAACTACTGACTCACACTCCTCTCTCCTAGCCTACTGGGAAAGATTGAGGATTTATGCACAAATAGTAACACTGGCTTCAGTTGGACCCTTTTTTGTCATTACAGGAATTGATGCTTTTTTAGACTAAGCATTTATTGAAGAAAGTTGTCTCCATTTTTTCCCCTGAGCCAGGCTGCTTTTATCAGCAGACCTGTGATAGAAAAGCAGCACATATTTCCTTGTGTGCCTGTATTAATATGAAGTGAAGAACTGCACATGTCGCATACCCGTACCCTACAATAGAGCCCTGTCTGCAAATAAAATTATGTCTGAGATTATGACTTGCTAGTGCTTTCTAGCAAAAGTGAAATTTTAGGTTTTGAATGAAATGCCTTTGTTTCTACAAAAGAGGTAATAAAGTCATTCCACAGTAAAAACAAAAAACCCAGCCAAACAAAAAAAAAAAAAACTCCATAGAAATATTAATGTAGATAGTATAGATAGGACATAGATTGCTAAATGTGATGTCTTATATGTGCCTTCTTAGTCATTTATGGGCAGGTGAATAAAATCACAGAATTATCTTTGTTTCCAAGCATATATCATGTTTTTGTAATTAGAAATACATGTTTAGCTGAAAGCATAAGTCCAAAACCTACTGTGTAATGGTCAGGACTGCAAATCCAAGCATGCTTCTGACATTAATTAGAAGGCATTAAAGTTAATATTGAAGGTGCAAACTGGATCCAGACCGCTTCTGTGTATGCCATAGAGGTAGGATTAATCTCATTTTTACTGTGTAAAAGTTAGGCAATGAATCTCAAATGGTTAAGTGGGCTCCTGCCCTTAGGTGAGCACCACTTCATGATGTGATTCATCCAAAACTAAGGCAGGTGTCTGAGAGAAGGGAGGCATATCTCCCTCAGAGCATATCCCTCCATGTTCGAGAGAGAGTGCAAGTGACTCTCCTGCAAGAAAGATCCCACCACTGGAAATGTCATGTTACTTTTGCTACAAGATCACTGCCTTACTTGGTGCTTACTAAAGCTTGATCTTCAATATCTTCTCTATTTATACTTTCCCTGTAGTGTGTAGGCTTCTCTATCACTTTAATGTGTGCTGCTCAATTTAGTGTAGAACACTGAATTTAATAATTTTCAATGGGATTCCCTCATGTTCTCAAGGACAGTATTTTTTGGCTCTTTACAAACACTGATTAAATCTTCGAAGATGTGTCAAAAAAGGAAGGCATTATTATCACCACTTCTTTTTACAAAGGAAGAATGAAAACAACTAGATTAGGATCGATGAAACTTCCAGCACTTCAGGTGTGCAGTGATTTTTCAGTGCTTACAGCACTATACATCATTCTGGAAGCGTGAGACACAGCCTGTTGTGACCTGGATTGCAACTGTGAGAGCCTTCTGACTTCTGCAAACTACCCTTTCCCAGGTATTGTGTTTGCCACTGTGAAAAACTATAACCTTTTACTCCATTTAACACTGTTAGTAGCAGCTTTTTCTGGGACAATGCCACTCTGGAATAATGCCAATTCAATTTACGTGGCTCGCCCACACTCCGTAAGGTGTCATTCAACCAATTTTACTGTAAAAGCATTGTTTCTGGCACTGCAGATCCATTTTAGTTCAGGTTCTGCAATGGTGGTGCTGCAACAAAAGCAGCTGAGCCTTAGCCGACAGCAGCCTCCTCCATTGCACACTCATAACAAATTCCCACAGCATACACAGGCTATTCTTTGCCACAAGTAAGGCAGGGAGTCCTGAGGGGAAACCACAGGAGTTTCTAATCAGGTCATTAAAAGAGTTTATGATCATATTCTGGAGGCTGGAGTATGGTTTCACAAGCAATTTGAATTTACTTTTTCATTCTTGATTTTGCAAATGTAGATTTCTTCTAACAATTTAAAAACATTGCCATACACTATTTTGAACAAGTCAGCAACGGGAGAGGAGAGGTGTCCCTGAGTGAAAGCCCTGCCTGGGTTAGCAGCAGCGCTCGGTGCTTTATCTGGTACGCTTCCAGCAGCTAAGCTGACACTCCAGGTGATGGCAACACTGTCGTCTCCTGCGCGCTAGAGGGGGATGGATACACACGCGGCATTGGTGGATTTCACAGCTGGACAAACGGTGCTTCTGTTTTCAATCCCAGAAGCTGAATAAAGTGGTGACAAAGCTTTCTTCGATGCTTCTCTCTTCCTGTATCTCCCTCTTTCTCTCTCTTTTTTCTTTTTTTTTTTCCTGGAGTAGAGATTTTTCTGTTGTCATCCTCTTGCCTTCTGTTCATTTCTGTCTCTCCTTCTTCATTCCAACGCATTATTTCCATTGATTTCTAAAGGCTGTCTGGTGCTGTGCCTTTCCACTTTCCAGGGAGAGCTCCTGTTTTTGCTCCTAACCTCTGCTCACAATCCCTCGCCTCTCCTCTTCTTGCCAGTTTCTTGTACCTGCACAGCCTCCAACTTCATGTGACACTTAAATACAGTAAATACAGGTTCTTACTCTGTCCTCAGCAAGACAAGTGGTATGTATCTCAGCTCCTTTGAACAGGATACCAAGATAAGATCAGTTGATCTTCTGAAGAATCTTGTATTCAAGCACAGTGAGGTGAGATCCATGAGTATCAGATCTTGTGGGAGTTCCATTTGAAGCCTAGTATTTGCCCTCACAGTAGAAGGTGAAGTCATCTTGAAAATCCAAGATCTTGACCACAATCTTCCCTGTGGAGCACTAGGCACTCTTTTCAGACATGGTTACATAGACTCACACCAGGCTAAAAGAATCATCAGCAAGTACAGCACTGTCTTCAAGGTGAGCTAAGCCATGGAACTTGTTGGCATCGTACCCTCCAATTCAAGGAGAGCTGAGTTGAAGCTGTTGTATATGTAGATAAAGTCAAAGACCTTGAACAGATTTTTTATAATAAAGCTGTGAGCAGAGACTGTCTGGTGTGCTCTCATTAGCCTGAAATTCAGGCTACAGAACCATGAACCATGTCCTGAGTTCAGGTTGTTGGTGAGTCATTAAGCAGGCCTTTGTTTTATGAAGGTAAGCTGGACTCTACATAGAAATGAGCTCTATTAATAAGCTGCTTCTGTCCCTCTCTTCCCCCCCCCCCCACTTTTTTTTTTTTTTTTTTGGCCTTTTTGCTCTTCTCTCTAAGCCCCCATGATTGTTTTTCATTATGCATATTTTCTGTACATTTTACCTCATTCTAAAATTCCTCACTCTTCCCACTGAGCTGAGGATATTCCTTCCCCTCTCTACACTCTTCAAACCAGCAGTGGGAGCACTGAGATGAGAGCATAGCCCTTCTGCCCTTTTCCATTGTAGAAGCTGCTGCATGTGCAAAGCCAGCTCAGCCCTGCTCCTTCCACCCCGGCCTGTGCTGCACTGTCTGCGTGCATGTGGAGCATCTGTAGTAGAGGTAGAAGCTTATAGGACTTGGGAGGTGTTTGAATTCATATGTCTGCTACCAAATGATATTGTAGATTCCAAATGTACAAATGCCAGTTTTGGATGCATTCTGCTTGCTTAAATCTTAAGAAGAACAGACAAAAAGCAAATGTCTGGAACTAATGTTTTCATTCAGCATCACAAACAACTCACCATGGAATATCCTGTTACTCTGCACTGCAGCAGGTCTGTGGCAGTACTATTGAACCATTTTAACAAAAGAAAAGCTACTGAAAAGTTCCACTCTGAGGGCTTTCCTTGGAAAATATCATTCCAAAAATCCACAGTTCTGCAAGGTTCAGTTAAGTTAGGGACATCGGAAAGTGAGCTGTGTTTACTGTAGAGGTTGTTACTTCTGTCATCACTACTACACAGGGGCCTAGCTGGTTTGCCTTGTTTGGGGTTTTCTTCTTCCCCTTCATTTTTGCAATTTACTCCTCGATTAACAAAGTGGGAAAAAATGTGTGTTCTTTTGTCAAAAATGATAGGTACTTTTAAACTCTTTTTGTTATTTAAACTTCTATTTTCCTTAGTTATTTGACTTCTAGAAGTCCTTTCAACATCCATCTCTGTTGATGTGCATTTTTACGTGTATATATATATTATACATATTTGCAAATTCTCTTTCCTTTGACTTTAGCTTGACATTGTAAGGAATTCTAAGCTATCATACTCTTTGTTGTGCTGTCTGTCTACCTGTCTGTCAGCCCCCATTTGGTGAATTTGAGCCCTCTTGCCAAGAAAAACTAGGCTGGATCCACTACTGAAAAAAAAACCGTCAGAAATTAATTCCCTTAAGTTTCATGGAAACCATTGCGAAAGGAGTGGGACAGAAAATGGATACAAATAGCTTCCCCTGCTGCAGCTAAAGTATAAGCTCAATGTTTTTTTCATCCTGACAGATGGGCAGTCAGCACACACATCATTTGGCACCCACCCCAACACGTGCTGCCTCTTCTCCAGCCAGACGGGTAGGAGACAGAGACATTTTTGGGGCATGCTATAGTGCATTTGGAGGTGGAAATGTGGAACTCTTGCAGTGAGAGATGTAGGAACAGATTGTACACATCTGTAGGAAACCGTATTTTAGCATTTCTGCTGTCCAAGGAATATCTGACATCTATTTGGTGTTGCACTACGACACGAAATAACTCACACATTCACTCAAGATGCAAAAGAAGGAAAAGAGGAAGTTTTATTTTTGACCTCGCAATATATAGAACTCCAAAAGTGACAGTGGATTGGAGGGTGAAATTGCCACCTCTCCAACCACACTGGTCAAACCAACAGTCCATCAATTCTCTCCTCCCACAGAGAAGAATGCAAAAAAAATCATTGTTTACATGACAGTGTGTGAGAAATTCCAGTAGAAATATGTAAACATCAGAGGGCATAGAAAACTTTTTAAAGAACATTAAAACTTTTAAAAGAACAGGGCGACAATTTAAAAGGAAATGAGGGTAATTATAGAAGGGTGCAGGCAGGGCTAAAGGGAAAAGGTCTTAAATGTGTAGGAAATTGGGCTACATTAGTTCTGCTGTTTATGGCATGACACAGTAACTTTCAACCTTTGTTATTCCCCTTCTGGAAACGATCCTGGAACACGGCTGTTGTCCAGTCAACAAATTTTTGGTTCATGTTGTTTAGTTCTTTAGTTTAGTTTAGTTAGGGAAGGACTTTGTCAATAATGGGAGAAGGATTTAATGCCCACAGTTTGCGGCAAGACTTAGAAAAGAACCTATAAGAAAGCAGTTAGTAAGGGGGAGCTCCATCGTGCAATTACAGCCAAGGACTAGAGGTCTCAGTGGATCAGAAAAACGATTGGGGTCAGGGACTGACAAGGAAAAGGAAGAATTTATACTGATTCTACCATTGACCAGCCTTTTATGTATCTATCTTAAACTGAATAAAATTTACCATTGCCCCTGTTCCTTAAAGCCAAAGCATAAACAGCTGGAAAAATGCTCACTAGAAATAACACAGTTGAACCTAGCACAACTGGAAAGTATGCTGATGCTCCTAGACAATCTTTAAATACTTAGACTAAGGGTTTTTAAAAACACACAGTATCATGAAATGCTTAATTTTCTCTGCTTTTAATTCTAAAATGTTACAAAATTACTTCATCATTGAAGCATATATGGCTTACAAATATGCATCAATGATTTGCTTGAAATTTGTTTATTTAGCTCATTATATTCTCTCATCTCTTCAAAATGAAATATTTTATTGCTCAGATGTCATTTGTTTTCAAAGCCAGTCTGGCTTGATATATAGGGTTTCTAGAAGTAGTACATTTAGGGTGGCCTCTCCTAGGATGGGCCTGAAGAAGAGCTCTTCAATAGCATCTGCATCAATGTCTCGAAGAGACATGATTAGCTGAAGAATCAAAGCAAACCTGCTGAGGCTTCCATGGAACATAGTTGAGATAAACTCCATCAGGGCTTTCTGAGCTTCCTGCTGTAGTGATTGTACATAAGGGAGACATTTCAGGACATGACATTCTGTCAAAACAAAAAGTAAAATAACAAAGCCTGAGTTAACATTTCTGTCCTGTGCCTTTTGTAATGATGGGTGTCTGGATTTCTGGCTTATAGCACTACTTTATCTATAGAAAAAAAAAATAAACACTTCCTAAACATACTTTTTAGAAAAAGAAGGTATGTGTAGCTCAATAATTTGAATGAGCATTGGGCAGCATTGTAATCACATTGGAATCTAGCCCATTACATTAAAATCCAGCTTTGAAATGGTAACAGCACGTAATTTTGACTCAGTGCAGATGGAAAAGAAGTCTTGTAGTGTTGTATACCCACCAAATGATGCTGAGATAGTGGTCTGGGCAGGTGGAAATATTCCAGCTCTAATCTACCCTACCTAGGTAACACCAGGAGATGGAAATGATGGTTTGGAGCAGTGAGCAGGCTCACAGCCTGAATATGTAGGTTTCCAGTATACCCAGCCCCATCTCCATCCTGTTGTTGCCTCTGCTTACTAGACTAAGCTGTGGCACTGTGGTTCACCATACTATCTAGGTATTTTCATTTACAGTCTAAAAAGAGCAAGAAGAGTGCCTCAGCAAGAGGAGTGTCTGAAGAAGGAGAGGCCTTTGCCCTGTGGAGTCATGGTCTTGAGCCTCAATCACATACCTCCCATAGCATGTGACCTGCTGGCTCACTGAGGGGTTTGTGGGTGCCAGAACTCAGTGCTAAGGACACCCTGTGTTCTTCCTTTGCCTCTGGAGGGATTGCCTTGTCATGTAGCTCTCAGCAACCTGTTGCCTCCTGTCCTCACTCTCTAAGGATACCTTTTATGTCCTAGAATTGTTGCAGTCTGGACAGAGGGTAGAACACACTATTTGGCAACTTTTACAGTGACTGACCCCATACCTCCCTGGAATAGAATCTGAATAGCTCACACCAGGTGTTTCACACAGGATCATTCACTTCCATGTGGGAAGTTCAGCATTCTTGACTAGTGCCCTGTACCAGGGCAAAACAAATCTGGTTGGGTTTCCTTCAGTCTGTCACTGGCTGACTGTTGTCAGCCTTCAGCAACTCTCTTCTTCCTAGACATCACTGCCAGAGGAGAAGAAGCCTCAGCCAAACCTGCAACCAGGCTAGCCAGAAATTAAGTGTTTGCAAAAGTCATCATCTCCCCCAGGATTACCAGCAGCTGCAAGCTGTGAGGATGATTCCAAATGTTAGATTTTTCATGGAAAGGAAATTGTCAGGATTTTGTGGATTCAGGATGAAGTTGCAATAGTTTATATATCTCCAAACATACTTCATTTCCCCATTTGGTCTTCTTTTCTATGTAATCAAACACTGGTTTTAATTTACATATTATGAGACACTTCTTGTTCTGAGATATGTTGTAATAATATTCAGTCAAACACATGTTTCCAGCTGAACTGTAAACCTCTTAAGAGTATCCTTTTTTTTTAACAGAAGCCCTGTCACAGCCTTGAGGGAATTTTTGAATATATATGTGTACATAAATATGTATATGTATGGCACTGATACAATAACAGCACTTTTAGCTATTCCCATCTCTTCACTGTGCAGTCCCAATTGCTCCTCAGACAACTGTCAAAAACACAAAAATGTTTTCACCTCACTCTGTGCTGTTCCTGTGTGGCAGAACAGTCCTACCTGTTCCTTCCTTTGACTTATTGCCTGTGTCCAAGTAGAGAAGGCCTTGCAGCTGGACCCTTCACCCACAGATACAAAGACAGCTCCAAAGCCATCCAGCCAAAGCTCCCCTGGGAAGAGTGGGGATGCCAATATGTTCTGGAGAGTCTGGATTCTGTTGATGCAAGGTGCTGGTTTCCCCTCAGGGGCTGGTGCACAATTTCTTCTTTGCAGGTTCTTGCTAGCCCAGATGTGGTCAATCAGTAACCCAGCCAGAGCCTCCCACACAGAGGTGCTGCACAGTTATTTCCAGCTCTGGGGCCCTCAGCATAGGAAGGACATGGACCTGCTGGAATTACTCCAGAGGAGGGCCCTGACGATGATCAGAGAGCTGGAGCACCTCTCCTATGAATGCAGGCTGACAGAGTTTGGGTTGCTCAGCCTGGAGAAGAAAAGGCTTTCGAAAGACCTTAGAGCAGCCTTCCAGTACCTAAAGGGGCTTTACAAGAAAGCTGGACAGGGACTTTCTACAAGGGCCTGTAACAATAGAAGGGGAAATGGCCTTGAACTGTAAGAAGGTAGGTAGGCATAGGTCATATGTGTAGGCAGAAATCCTTTACTGTGAGAGTGGTGAGGTTGGAAGAGCTTGCCCAGAGATTATGTGAATGCCACATGCACAGAAGTTGGCTAGAAGGCCAGGCTGGATGGGCTTAGAGGAGCCTGGTCTAGTGGAAGGTATCCTTTCCAATGGCAGGGGGGTTGGACTAGATGATCTTTAGGGTCCCTTCCAACCCAAAGCATTCTATGATTCTTGTAGGAGGACCTACACTCCATCATGCTGCCTGCCACCCTCTTGCCAAAGGGATTTTTCTAATGAGAGTAAGCACAATGTCTGTTGCCACAAGAGATCACTCAGGGTACAAGCAAAGCTTTGCTTAATTGTCATGCTTCTTATCCAAGTGATGGCTGCTACAGCTGCATGCCTGGATGTCCTGTTGAACTCCAGCTCATGACCCAGCTCTGGATCGCTCTGGTCCTGGCCCTTCCCCATTGCTTCAGTCAGTTTTGGTGGTCCCAACAGAAGAAAAATATTAAGGGTGGTAATGAGGCACTCTGTAATCCAAAAGAGAGTTAGTCACTGCTGGTGACTTCCTGAAATCCTTTTAGAACTGAGGCCTGCAAAAATAGTAGCATTTTGCCAAACATCAAGCCAAAACTTGAGAAGTTTGAACATGTGTTGCAAATATGTAGAAAACATTTTCTGAGTTTTGTGGAAAGTGTTGAAAAACTATTAAAAGTAGTAGTTGTGAAACAACAGCTGTACAGATTTGTTTGCAGCAAAGGATGGTTTGGGCTGTGTATAAGCCCTGAGTACCTGTTTCAGCCCAGACTTAGATGGTGACTCTGTTTCATACGGAGGCATAACTGAATCTAAGCTTAATTGATGTTCTCCAGGCTGCCTTCTGGAGCTCATGGAGAAATATTCCATTCCAGTGAATAGGATTATCCCAACTAAGAGCTGAGTGTCATTCCTGAAACGGTGGAATGTGTCTGCAGATAGCATCGAGGCTGCTGGCTCTCCCACACAGCACCGTGGGGAAGCAGCAGGCCTTTAGAAGGCACAAATCCAGAACATAACCCTGCTGCTGCTGTTTCTCCTTAAGTGAAAATTGCATTTTACCCACAGAGACAATAAAAATGCCAGCTAGTTAAACTGTGTAAGCTGCTGCAGACAAGGCCTTTCTCCTCTTATCATCCCCCTGGATATAAACAGTGGTTTCTTTTAGCCTGATTTTATTGTGACAAAAGCTTGCACTGAAACAAACTCTTCTGGTTTGATGCTGCAGCATAGACACTCAAGGCAATACCAAGCATCTGGATGACATTACACCTCAAGAATCAGAACTTGAATCCCATTGGAAACAAATATAAAGTCACACAGCCTTTGAGCAGCCTATAAACCATGCACCACGAGAAATATCATGGAACAACTGAAGCATTCAAGTATCCTTTTGGTGCATTCCCAAGTACAGCACACTGCTGACAGTGCAGCCAGCAGCAGTGATTGCTGTGGAAGGAGCTGGGCATCTGAGCCAGAGCAGGCTGAAGTCAATAAGTCTTTCCATTTACTTTAGTGGACTTAGAGCTCAGCTTTTAATGACTCATGCATTCCATGGTGCTGACTGAGGCAACCTTCCTTCCTAAGGAGCCTGAACTCGGCATCAGAAGTGAGAGGATGCAATCGGAAGTCTCATTTTGCTGTCCCAGGCTTTGAAAGTAGAGATACTAAATTATATAAATAAAGGATATAAATACATAAAATCTGTGTAACCTCAACATAGCATCCTTTGCCTCACTGATGAAAATCAGATGGTTATTTTCTCCAGTGTTCTTGTTACTGAGGAAGCCTTTGTTAAAATACTTCTAAAGCTCACATCATGTGCCCATGTATCATCTCTCCCTTGCTGTGATGTGAGGGTGAGGCTGTTGTATTACCTTTGAACTGGAAGTCAGTTTGAAGTTACAATTCTTTATGACTTAAAATGTGTCAGATAGAGGTTGTTTTGGCTTACAGTGGGTGACATACTGCACATATCCAAGGAACCAAAATAAACCACATCAGGCAGAAAAACTGTTAAATCATGGAATACAGGTTTTTGAGAACATTTAACTATATTCATAGAAATGAGTAAAACAAAACATTTTCTATACATAAATAAAAATATCAAATATCTTTCTAGGTACATAATCACTTGTGTAATTTCTGGGAGGACTTACCAGAATTAAAAAGAATAATTCCTTTAAGATAGGCGTATTCTTTTCCACTTATGTCCAGGTCCCAGAATTTCCACAATAAATTCTTCATCTTCTGAACTTCTGTGAAAGATGCTCCTGCTGATGAGCTGCCCAGTTCATTCATAGCTGTTGAAGACTGATTGAGGAGGATTTTTTTCAAGAAACTGGTGGCTGGAATCTCTCTCAGGTCAAAATCCACTCCTTCTTGTGCCATGCCCAGGACAAAAAGAGGGGCCCAGTTCTTTTGTATGAGGACAAACTGATCCTCCCAAGGCATGTGATAAAAAGAAGGTAGGTTTCTAATAAAAGTTGAAGTCTTCAACAGCACTTCAGAAGCTCTTCTGCATGTGGCTTCTGGTGTTCTCAGGACAACTCTTCTCTTGTCCAAACAAGGGCAGCCTTCGCTTCTTGCACAGCAGTGGGGACTGCAGTGCTGCTGGTGCCACTTGGTCTCACTTCCATGCTCTTTGTTAAGGATCTGGTACAGGATGCTTTTAGAATGGTGTGTCTCACACTGGCATTTCCCAGATTTCTCAGCTGGGATCTTGGTGGCCATGGAGGCAGAGTTCCCTGTGGCAGGAAACAGCATGTCTGGAGCTATGCGTCAGCAGCAGGGGAGGGCCTTTCTGCCACACAGGGAGGCATTGTGTGGTTATATAGACATGGGCAGGTGTTGAAAAGTAATATGACCCTGATCCATAAGGTTACCTTGAACTTTACTTGCACCAGTGTGTTTTGAATCGGGCGTGGCTGCAGGCTGCTGGTGTCCCTGGGCTGCTGTAGCCCCAGGGGAGTGGGTGGCATGGGCCAGTCCTGGAGACAGTCCTGGGGATGGAAATTCTGTGTTTCAGAATTACCTCATGTTTCAGTGAGATTTGAGAGAAACTTCAGAGAAGGTCAGCTGTTGGAGCTCATGACAGTGTTGTCTCTTGCATTTCACACATGATAATTTCAAACACAGAATGTGAGGGTTCAGAGTCATAGAATTGATTAGGTTGGAAAAGACCTTTCAGATCATAAAGTCCAGCCATTAACCCAACACTGCCAAGTCCACCGCTAATCCATGTTCCCAAGTGCCACATTTACATGCAAAGTGCATCCAGGAATGGTGACTCTACCACTTCCCTGAGCAGCCTGGGCACCTGGGCATTGATGTAGAAAAAAGATGACACAAGATATCCAGTGCAGTTTCCTCCTTCAGAATATTTCTCCCAGACAGGCTGTGTAATTAAATTTTCCTCATAGAAACTGATGAGGAAAAAATGGTATTTCATACTTGTGTAGATGTGAACTTTTGTAGCAGGTCAAGAGCTGAATGACTGAACTGTCAGGACTCTTCAGACAACACCAGGGAACACTAGGTAGCAGGAATGAAAGGAGCTCAGCCTTAATAAGAAGACATTGATGCTTCAAGTTTTTGTTTCTTCACACTCTACTCTCTTGCTTGCTCTTATACAGGGGAAAAGGTACTATGTTTTTTTCACCAAGCATGATGTTTATGCATTCCTACCATCTGGGCTTTTAGTATGTCTCAGCAAAAACTGGGCATTAAAAACAACAGCTTGAAGGTCTCTATCTGCCAGATCTCCAAGCCTTTGGTGTGTAAAAGCCTCCCCCTCACCATCAGATGTGTAACTACAAATTTGTGTTTTGCTACACTAGGTTTGGGTTTTTTCCATGCTGGGCTATTTTAAGAATTACATTCTTTACCTCTTCATGATATTTATGTTGCATTTTTTTTCCCTTCTGAGGAGACAAAAAGTGGAGGAGAGATGAGTGCTCCAAAGTTGAGAAATTTAGGAGTGTAGTGCTGCTGAGGTGCAGTGACTACTAACTGCTTTAGAGGTTCAAGGCACACACAGCAATGAATACCCAGGGGTATTTGCTTGTCCACCTGTCCATTCATTCAACAGCTCCCTGTATCCTGTCCATTGCTGGGGTACCAAAGAGCTTTGCAAGTTAAATGTCACAGCAACAGAGAAGTCCCCAGGAAGTCCCCTCCTTCTTATTTGTGATGTAAAATTCAAGCTGGGCTGAGGTTGAATGGAATGAACTCCAGTTACAGGTCCATTGCCATCTGAGGTTCAGCATGAATTACAGTGACTGGCTAATGGCTGTACTAGAAAGACAGACTGAGCTTGCTAAAGTCATTCTTGCAAAGTGTTTGCTTGTGAAAGGAGTTCTGTCTCCTAACTGCTGGTGAGTGTGGTGATGTTTCAGTAATCTAGGCAGCAGAGTTCTGAGCAACAAGCTCCTGTGCTCCAAGAGCATCTCGTGGTTAACCATTTCACCCTCTTGGTTCATGCCATTTCACAGCTCCTATTAACTGTGCTTATGAGAATTCTCCTTCAGGTTAAATTGGTTCGTTTCCTACTTTTTTCTTTCTGATGCCTGCATCAGTCATATGCAGAGTCCTGATGTCAGCAACATATGGTATTGGATACCATTTCTACTTGTCATCATTTATTTCCTTTGGTTGTGTATAGATCTAAGAGGCAGAAGCAAATTATTTTTCTTTCTATCAGAAATTCACAGTATATATATAAATATATATATATAATTATTTATGACTATTTACCAAAAATAAGAGTAAAGGTCACTGCACCAGTATGACTGCCCAGGATGCATTATGCATTATCAGCTTTCCTGAAAAAATTATTACTTACAATTATGAGTCAACACTGAATTGCAGGTGAAACTGATCCTGGTCATCCTGATTCAAAATTGACTGAAGTTAACTTCCTGTGTGACCCAATTTTCTCAAAGGTAGAAGAACAGAAGAACAGCAGCCAAATTTACCTTTATAGTCATAAATTAGGCAACAGTTAATTTTTCTTTCTAAATCTTACCTACAGAATGGTTGCAGCCACATGCACTGAGAGAGAAAGCATCTAAGTCTTGATGCTGCAGTACTAATGCTTTGTACATTCAAATGTTAAAGCACACAATACAAAACCCAATTTTGTGACATGATAAATCCCCATTTATGTATTTTAGCTATTTTATCTATTTCGCTATTTTAATCTATTTTTTATCTATTTTAGTTGTCTTTAGCATGCTGGCTTGAGAACAATAAGATACAGTCACATCAGTGTTATTTTTTCAGTTTTGCATTTATATACTTTTTCAGCCTAGAAGACACTCATGCCCACAAATACTCACTGCCACCACATTCTCTCTGAAACCATCAGAATTGCTCCTCGGGCACAAGTGTTGCCATTTGGACAACAATACAATGTGCCCTAAGTTCACACACAAAATTAAAAGAACTCAGAGAGAGTTCGGTTTAGATTAGATATACAAAAGGAGTTCTTTACACTGAGGCACTTGTGAGGCACTGGCACAGCCTGCTTAGAAAAGCCGTGGATACCCCATCACTGGAAGTGTTCAAGGCCAGGTTAGAAAGGGCTTTGAGCAACCTGGTCACTGGAAGGTGTCCCCTGCACATGGCAGAGGGGTTGGAGCTAGATATCTTTACGGTCTCTTCCAATCCAAGCCATTCTATGACTATGATTGCTGTAGACAGCTCTTTTATATTCTCACCATTGCTGGGAATTAAAATAATAAATATCTCATTGGGTCCAAACATATAAGACACGCACTATTTTTGGCTCATAGTCCATAGCATTAAATCACTTAATGGAATACCTGGAAGTCTGAAGAGACTTGTCAGATAGTAGAGGAGCTTGCATGGCAAACTTATCCCTACCTTGGCAGTAGCCAAACATGAATCTTTCAGGAAGAGTGTATGATATATACCACTCTTCTCATGACTGTTTTTCTTGCATTCAATAATTTACATCTTATTGAAATCCTGAACCAGAATGATTTTATGCATTTAAGAACTTTCAATTAATTTCTAACCTATGTTTTATGCAGTCTGCTCCTAAAGCCACAAGAACATCCACATCAGCCTATGTCAATGAGTTCTCTGTGGATGCTTGTAAGTGAGACAAAATTTGATCAAACATTACATTTACAGGATTTGGTGCCTTCTTGCTCTTTGACAGTGGAGGAAAAAAGGGAATCAATCCCTATCATCCTGTCTATTGCTTGGCCTACTTTGTAAATCTCAGTAAGACTCCAATGGTCACTTTTTGTCCAAACTAAAGAGATGTAGCTTCTTTTTTTAGAGTGACACAAGGCCTTTGATCATCTAGTTAACCTTATTTGAATCTTTCCTAGCCCTACAGCTTTTCTAAGATACTCTTCAGAGGGATGCGCATGAAGTATCAGGATAGGACACAGTATCCAGGACTTAGGAAAGCATGGATTTATACAGAGACAGAATGAAGTTCTCTGTTTTGCTTTTCTCAGAAGTCACTTCTGAACAATGAGCTGTTGTTGCCGTGGAACAGTCATAGCCCCCAGGTTTTATTCCTGAATGATGGTCATCAGTTCAGAGGCTCTTAACTTCATCAGGAGTCAGGAGTGGTTTATGTGCATCTTTTGCCATATATGCATATACATGTATACACATATACTTAATCATCACTTGACACCTAGTTGATGATTTTCATAAAGCCTTTCTGCAATTCTTCTGACAGTCCTGTCTTCCTCCAAATAATTTTGTGCCATTAGCAGACATTGATATTCTCAAACTTTGAAGGCACTGCTCTTCAGAATAGTTCACTCAATGCTGTGAGTTGTTTAAAAGACTATAATAATTTAACTATGAGGCAGAAAAGCTGACACTGTCCTTATAGTAGAGCGTCCATATATACATGCACATAAATGTTGGATTATACATATGTACACCA
This sequence comes from Anomalospiza imberbis, assembly GCF_031753505.1. Classification (NCBI taxonomy): domain Eukaryota; kingdom Metazoa; phylum Chordata; class Aves; order Passeriformes; family Viduidae; genus Anomalospiza; species Anomalospiza imberbis. The sequence goes on along the minus strand of NC_089683.1, from coordinate 33,331,515 downwards.
CGTATATAGTAACTGTGTCATTACCAAGCACTGATGTGAGCTCTCCTACTTTCCTAAAAGGTGAGATTGGAGGCAGATGCATTTCTGGAGGAGAAGACTCTTCTGCTGTTATTTCATATGGGCTTTAAGAAGGAAATGTCTTCCTGGGAAACTGACAGCAGCCTTTCTGGCGTCACACCAGTTTGATATATGCACATATTCCTTGATTCAGTGACCTCTTATCACTCTGGTCTCACCTGAAAACATTTAATTGGCCTATAAACATCCATATGACTTCAGAACAGGCATCTCTAGGAGTTTTATACAATGTGTTTTCTGGGAGAGGTTGGGTGAATTCCACGTCACTGGCACTTTTGAGGACAGCTGACCTCTCTAACAGCCTTAAGAAAAGGAAACAGTAATAAAATCACTATCTTTCTAGAAGGGTTCAATTTCCTCCATCTTTCTTGAGCAATAAAGGCATTCATTTCTCAGCTAGAGAAACTAAAAGCTACCATTCAGACTGTTAGCTTTGGCTAGGCAGATACTGGGAAATACCAGGTCCATGTTGAAGCCTGCTCAGCTTTTAAACAAGTTTCTGAAACACCGTCTCTAGCTTATGAGAATGCCATGGTAAAGTAGGATTTGACCCTTATATCTGAAGCAAGTCTACATGAATAACAAATCCAGTTAATTTAAACATGCTTAGCCTGCCTTGAAGCTCAAGTGATTGAGGGTAAGCATGTGCTTAAAATACTTTGGTTGGTTATGTCTGATAAAATCAGCATCTTTTTTATTACAGCCATTTGAATAAATTAGCAAATTAATAGAGAGGCAGCTGTCCTGCCATGAAGTGTTGTCTAACACTGAAATTAGGCTTGTTTTAATTTCCCTCTGGTGACTGAGTTAGATAGAAGGCAAGCATCTCTGAACTTCTGCCTCAAATCTTGATGCAAAACAGAAGTTCTGAGAAGCCCCTCCCTTAAAAACCTATCCAAGGGATCATATTTAACTTGTGTCCTCCTGTTCTTTGTTTCAAGAAACCTTGGAGTAAAGTGACTTTTAAAGTGACTTTTCAGCAGGTTCTGCTCACTAGATGAAGTAGGGGCAGAGCTTATCTTCATTTTAAACCAAGGACATTGTGTTACAGATATTATGCTGCCTGACTATATCTCAGCTGTTGTAAATGTGAATGCAAACATGTGCCATCTGGAGCTATAACCAAATATGAGACTAAAATATTAGCACAGAAAGTAAATAACAGCTCAGCGGTTCTTCTCAGGCAGAAGACAGGATGACACAGGAACATATTTCTTAACTCTTCAGTTTCTTATAAATCCAAAGTAATAGATTTCTTTGCATACATATGCATAAATGAACTCAAAAGGGCTCTTCATGTTGTTTAAGAAAGCAAAGAAACAAACAAACAAAGCAACAAACAAACAAGCAAAACCCAACAAACCCACTGGGATAAGTAAACTCTTTCCACGATTTTTTAATAGCTCTAACCTGCCGTGAAGTAACATGGGGTCAGAGCCTTCTTCACTGCTTTGCACACCATAGGAGATGTGCTGCTTCTGGGACATTTCTCCCTTGGTGACAGGTAAGGGATTGGTTTAAGTCATGTTTGGAAATGGACATGAATCTGGAGACATGAATAGCTGTTAAGCTGCCCAGCACCAATTGTTTGCTTTCTTCATACTGAATTTTTTACAAGGGTAAATTGGCAATTTTTATAAGGGCACACCTTGGGATGTAGAGATTCTAAAATAAACCAGAAGTGACCTTGTACAAGTTTATGCCATTTTTCTCCAGCTCCCCCACTGAGGAGATGGTGTTTGTACAGTCACCCCTATCAGTGCTGGGACAGGCACCGTCTGTCATTTTAAATACAGATAGATGTACCACTTATTATTGTTCAGCAAGTGAAAAATGCTGCAAAGCACAGTTAGAAAATGTTCCTGGCTAGCAATGCCATCTCCAGAGTGGCACTGAAAAGGAACTCCTCCTTCAGCCCCCCAGCCTGCTGAGAAGAGTGGTTTAGATGATAAACATTTTAATGTAGTATGGAGCCCACTGTCATACTAAAGTTTAGTCTGTCTTGTATCATTGAAGATAAATGCCTAATCTAGTGATTAGCACTCTGCAAATACCACACACTGGTGAGTGAAGGCTAGGTGGCAGATTAGATATGTGGTGTATATCTTCAGATTTGCCTTTATATACATAAAATTTATGATCAGATTAGCAAGGCCCAAGAAACTGAATCACAAATTCTTTCATTTTATTTTGAAATATATAGGGGACAAAAATCAGATGTCTTCTGTGAGAAACATAGGACTAATATATTGAATTTTCCCTGTGATAAAATTAACATGCCCAAACTTCCCTTGCTGTTTGCCATAGGATAACTTTTCTACAAAAAAATATTGATTTAAATATCTCTCTGTTCAGATTGGGGAAAAGGAAGAAAGCAGTTCTATCTCAAAATCTGGATTTTCTAAGAGCTAAGAGTACTTAAATACAGAAAGTTCTCTGGTATTACATACAATGGACACTCAATCTTTTAAACCTTTACCTCACTGGCAGCACTGAAGGGCATGAGTCTGCCTGCCTTTAGGCAATTATTTCTTTACAAATAGGTTGGTCTGACAAAACTGGGGAGAAAGAAAAGATGTTGAGTCATACTGTAAATTGTAAATTAATTTTTTCTATCTCCATGCTAGAGGCTCAGCTGTCAAGAGCCAGCTTTTTGAGAACTATGGAGTCTAGCAGGGGTGAAGGAGAAAGATTGAAAACCTTTCCAGAGAGCATGTATGGTTTTGCACAAATAGTCCTGTGAAATTAAGGCTAAGGAAATGGATTTCAAATGCTCAAACCCACAGGAGGATAGCCACAGTCTCTCTGTAGAAAGAACTAGGATTCCTAGTCTCTCAGGATCTTAGGATTCACTGTCTCTCTCAGAAAGAACTGAGAGAGTAGAAGATTCTGAAATCTGAAAATGTTAAAATAGAAGGGAGGGAAAGGAGGGAAAGATCAATCTGAGCACATTGAATTAGAACAGGTTATGACAGGATAAATGCAAATACTTGTATGAAGATGTGAGTTGCTGAGTCAAAGGTGGCCACAAGACACAGACACTTCCATGTTGTTCAGTGGCAGTTTGAAAGACATTCAGAGCTTCTTCTGGACCTGTTTCTGTATACAGTTAATGACTTAGTGTTGAAACTTCAGTGTTGCAAGATCAACTGCTGCCTACTCTGGCATTTATGTTATTTCTGTCATTCTGAAAAACAGCTCTGAGATTTTTAGAATCGTGCACATTTGCAAAAATCATATTTCTGAAAGAGAAGTCTGGCTCCATTTGTCTCATAAAAGTCTGCACTTAACCACTTTTTAAAAAAACACACTATTATTTTAAGGTCAGTGGAAACTCCATTTAAGTCTTTCAGGAAATCATCAGATCATTAGAACAATGGAAACTGAAATGTATGCAATGTGTGATTTCAAACACATCATAAAACTGGGCAAGAAATCAAGTGTGCAACATTCTCCGTTGGGACCCACACAGTTCCAGAGTGATTTTATCATGCTCCATGCCAGTGACTGCTCCTAGTTTACAGTGGCTACTGGAAGGTATTTTTTCTTCAGAGGTGCTTCCATTGTCACCTCTCAAACCAGCCTTTGAAACTGAGCAAAGACATACTGCTTTGTCCTGTAGCTACCCTGCAAAACATATGTAGGAGGAGTTTTGTCCTCAGAAGTGTGTCTGATACCTAAATCTCCCACCTTGAAGGGAACTGACACCTTAGAGTCCTGCCACTGTGCATTGAAATTGTGCTCAGAAAGGCAGGGTTTGAAAAACACGAATCAGATCCGTTTAAAAGCAAGGCTTGCGTGAATGCATTAAAAGAAACAAAAGACCAAGAGAAGCACAATGTCTGCAGTGTGCTCAACAGTCCTTTCACCCTCCCCAGTTCCTGTGACAGGATGGTGAGAGCTCTGTGATAACCTTGTGAGAGGTCACATCCAAATTCAAATGGACTGAAGCATTTATACCCCCAGGACCTGTTTCCCTTTATAGCTCAGATCCAACAGTGCAGGTCCTTCTGACCCAAACCTCTCCCCTTTTTCCTCCCTCCCCCTGCCTCATATGTGTCTGGTTCATTAGGTCAAGCAGGAAAGGCCCTAGAATTTCCTTCCATTCAGTCAGTACTTGATGCCATCTGTTGTAGAGATGAATTCTCTTTTGGACAGGGCAGAAGGATTTCTCCATGTACAGTTGACAGCTGTTCCCATAGTGGGCCAGGATTTACCAAGTTCTCAGCTCAGCATGAAGTAGAACTGATCTGGGAAATGCCCAAATCCCATTATATAAATGTTTCATGTTAGAACTCCTACTCTGAACCCACACCAAGTACCCTGCCCATCATGTGTTAAACAATTTCGTAAGTGTGAACAAATGACACAGCTCAATATTGATCTCATTTGACACTGGAGTTGGCAGCAACCACACATGTTGTGATGACAGGACTTTGGAGGGTACCTCAACCCAGTTCCCAGCCCAGTGTTTGGAGAGGCTTTTGGGACAAGCTGTACTAAGCTGGCCCAACAGGTCCCATCCTGTGGCAAGGTCACCCCTTCAGAGCTCTATGCTCCTGTCCAGTCTCCCACACTTCTGCAAGTAGAGTTTGGAAAGGGCAGCATTCACCTCTGCTCTGCTGTCATGCTAACACCACTTCACTAATAAACTACAAACTGTGACAAGGAATAGATTTGTTTTTCAGAACAAATGTTGGAATGGAACACCCAGTAAAAAAACAAACCTGTGAAAATTTTAATTTCACACATGTTTTCTCTTGAGTAACTATCCACATGGGATGTCTGGTGTTTGTGACTACAAGTGTCACCTTTAAATCCCAAAAACCTGGGGCAAAAATAAAGTCAAAACACACAGAGGGGAAAATAATTCTGGTTTTATTTGTAATGTCAAAACAAGACATAACTTGAAAAACTTCTAAAGTTAAAACAAATAATATAGAATATATTTTAAAACAGCATGCAGAACAGCTAAAATTTTATTTTTGGAAGAACCATTCTCAGCCCCAATTCATGTGTCCACAGCAAGCAATATGGTTTGAAAAAAAAAAAGCAAGCAGAGCTGCTTTATTAGCTGGCCTTCCTCACCTTCTGTTTACTTTGTGTTTCAGTGTGCCCAGAGGATTAGCATATTGTTAAAACAGCCACAGAAAACACACATCTTGACCCAAAATGTCATTTTAGGCAGCAAGAAAACAGAAAAAAAACCCAAAAAACAGTAGATGATAGCAAGTCCCATTAAATAGTTATAGCAGGAGAGGAAGTGGTCTCTGGAATATCAAACCTTCTGAAAAATGAACATTTTGATAAGGATAAGGGTGAGATTAAGTGTGAGGTCTTTGTGCATTCTTTTATATATTAAATCCTGACACAGAAATCTCAACAGATAGAGGCATTTAGAATCAGTGAACAACTAAGGAAGAAAACTGGCAAGCAAATAAAATTAAATTATTGGGAAAAAATTATTACTACTGGCTATTTGTTTTCACTGTTATTGTTTATTAAGAAATTAGCACTTCACTGCCTGAGCCAAGAGCTTACTATGGAAGTGTTAATCTCAAAGATAAAATAGAGGAAGGTGGGAAGATTTTTTTTTTCCCATTTAATTTTCTTTTCCAACACTAAAAGAATTTATTTCCTTCAAATAAGCATTGCTATCATTGATGTCCACGCGAAACCACACAAGTGCTTGGGTTTGGATGTGCCTTAGCTGCACATAGCTGATACTGTGGTTCAAAACTGATAAAAGGAACAATGACATATGAAGATACATCAAAATGGGCATTAATTTACTGCATAAACAAATATTTTCTTCTAACCTTTTCCTGCCTTCTGTTTTGTTGGCTTGCTTGTCACTGGATGTTTGAGCAGGTAAAACAACTGGACCTTGACCTTCTTTGGATTTATCACAAAACAAATTAATACAAGAAATAAACAAGCTCCAGCAAATTATGGCTGCATCTTTGCTTATTGCTCTCAAAGCCCAGAAGATTTCTAAATGTGAAAGTAAAGAAGGAAGGCAGATTAACCTTGACACACAAATATCATTATTTCTAAGATATGCTGGGATATGCCCTCGTGTATCTGTATCACATAGCAGGTGCTATTTAAGATAGTAGACATAACAAGAGCAGTGATGATAGGAAAATACTTCCCTGATTGTAGAGTATTGTGAAGCTTTGCTCTGCCACCCTATTTCCAATACCTAGTTCCTATTTTCTTTTCTCACTCCATCATTGGACAAATCCAGGTATACTTTTGAGTCCTTAAATGCACAGCTAGATTAGCTACAAACAGGATGACAACACCTGGTAATTCTCTGCAAGAACCCAGTGACTTTTGATCTGATAATCACTTCCATGAGTATGTTATTTATTTTCACTCTAACCATCTTAAAGGTATACCAAACTACCCAGATGTAATTGCAAAATCCAAGGACAGAGAATCATATTCAGGTTGACTTCACAGATAGAAAACAACTGATAAGCCACCAATAAAACAGCTGACTGCAGGTAACCTTTTATTCGGATCCAGCAGCAGCATGTGCTTGTTATTATGCTGCTTTAAAAGCAAAAAATAACACAGTCCTGTCTTGTTTATGGAACAAGTAAAATTAATGGAAAATGTTAATCTCTGGTCTAACATGATCATGTTTACCCTGTGAAGCCACAATGCAGTGAGTATTATTCAACACTAGCTCTCAAGTTGGACTACTTTGGCTTTGCTTTTACTTTACACTGTGAAACCAGTGCTTTGGTGTTAGCAGACATAAAAGTTGGGGTTTTTTAAAAAATTATTTACACATACACGTATTTAAACACAAGCAGGCACTTCTCTCCGGTGTTACATAACTCTAATACTAATTTCCCCATTTATCTTCACAGGAGATACAGGGTAAGAAAAAAGAAAAGGTAAACTGTGTAACCTCACTTAAATTTATTAACAGAGTCCTTTGCATCTTCATCCCTGTGTTCTACTGCATGTAGATATTCCAGGCAGTTTGAATCATTAGTACAGAATTAGAACTAGAAATACAGAACAGGTTTGCAATGACCACTCTTTGGACACAGAGATGAAATCTTTATCTCACTGCAGCAGAGATAGTGGCCAAGAGGGACCACCTGTGGTAAAATAAGAACTTGAATGAAAAACATGCACTGCAGAAGACGAGGTGTTTTGCTGGTTTTGGCTGGGGTGGAGCTAGCTTTTTTTGAGTGTCTTGTAGGGGGCTGTGTTTTGGATTTGTGCTGAACACAGGGTTGATGGTATAGAGATGTTTTTGTTATTGCTGAGCAGAGCTTGCACAGAGCAAGCTCTTTCTACTCTTTGTACTGCAATGCTGGGGAGGAGACGGGGGGTGCCCAGCAGGTTTGGAGGAGCTGGGACAGGTGGCTCCAGTGGATCAAAGGGATACCCAGGACCATATGACTTCATACTCAGTATATAAGATGGGGAGGAGAAAGCAGGGGGGACATTTGTGGTGATGGTGTTTGTCTTCCCAAGTCACCACCAGGTGTGATGGGGCCCTGCTCTCCTGGAGACTGCTGAACACCTGCTTGCCCATGGAAGCATTGAATTAATTCCTTGCTTTGCTTGAGTGAGTAGCTTTTACTTTCCCCATCAAACTGTCTTTACCTCAACCCACAAGTTTTCTACCTTTTGCCCTTCCAATTCTCTCCCTTATCCTGCAGGAGTGAGCAAGTGTCTGCATGGGGCTTGGCTGCAGGCTGGGGTTGAACTATGGCAGATGTAAAGGTACTAGAAGCTGCCAAGCCAATGGATTTATATGAAAGAAAACCAGGAGCGAGAGGGATTTGTATGCAGACACTCCTTGTGGCATGGATGGAGCAATTGGGCAGGAGGAGAATGGAACTGAATACCCAGCACCTCAAAGGGAGAGTAGAGTTCATAGAAAACTGGAGAAGAGCCCAGGGCCTCCAAAGGTAGTAGAAATACACTACCAAAGTATAATCAAGCCTAATTCTCAGTGCCCTTTTGAACTGTGCAGAGGCCTTTTAAATAGTGATGTCTTAGGTACCAGTGAACAGGAACCATTCTCTTCTGACACCTACACCAACCTGCTTAAAAATAGTGATGGAAACATTGCTGGAGTCAATGTTCACAGCACATAGCTCTGTTTTCTGTCCAGAAGATGGGTTGGTTAGCTGGTCTGACAGAGGAAAGAGATAAAACAACTTGTGGAGTTGATCCCTGGGGCTTTCAGACCACACTTCGATTCAAGAAGCAAGAGACAGTCCCAATACATGGGCTGGCTGGGAAAGTGGGAGATCCTCACACAGCTCACCCAGTGCAACAGCTCTGCCACAGGGAGACTTCTGCATTCTCACTGTGGAAACCCAGGGATTTATTTCTATAAATGTGTTTTCTTCAAAGAGTTCATTAAAATAAGCTGTTGTTTGATTTGCAGCCTCTATGGGGAGTGCAGGCTGCACCTCACTCCCAGCTGGCACAAGCTCAACTGATTGACTGGCGGTCCCAAATCTCACAGCCTGATCACCAACCTCATTCAACAAAGCTAAAAGAGAGATAATAATTGGCAAGGAAGCAGCTGACCCAGGGGCAAGAGGCATTCATTTTTCCTACCCTTTAGACCAACACCAGCCTGCTCAAAGTCTTTTTATTGGGTGAAATTTCATCTGTTGCAGAGGAGTTCTGAAAGAGATGACTCACTGAGAAAGATAAGGTTCTCAATGAGGCCATAAAAAACAAATCTAGACAGCAATGTCACCCCTACATGTTAGGCCATTGAATGTGAACATAATGAAATGCACTGTGCAGCTGCTGAAGCTCAGAGAAGACACAGTTTTTTGTAAAACTTGGTGGTTGATTTGAGACTCAAACCCATTTTTTCTGTTTATTTGCCTGGCATCCTACCAGCCAGGGCCCTTTGGGGTCCTAGGCTGAGCCCCAAATTATATCAATTCTTATTCTTTCTTGCATTGTAGGACAGATCTCTCCTACTGAAGCTTTATACATTTGAGAGCCCATTCGTGTGTTGGCAAGCCTGCAGTGGCCCAGCCTCTGAAATGCAAACAGAAACACTTTTGGGGCACAACTTCAAGGCCTGCAACACTTGCCAGAGCAGCACACACCTCCTCCTTTTTATTCCTCTGAGGTAATAAGCTTAAATTCAAAGTACCCTTCAGGAGGTTTCACCAGACAGATCTTTACAGTGCTTAGAAGGACTGCTGACCTGTTAACAATTGGGCCCAGCAGGAACGGACCACTTTCTGGTTTAGTCAGATCCTCAATCAACCCTCTCTGCCAAAAGGGCTCTACAAAGGGATCTGGACAGGTTGGATCAATGGGTCAAGGGCAACCGTAAGATGCAACAAGGCTAAGTGCCAGGTGCTGCACTTGGGTGACAACAACTCCCTGCAGCACCAGAGGCTGGAGGAAGAGTTCCTGGAAAGCCGCCCAGAGGAAAATGACCCAGGGGTGTTGGCTGACAGCAGCTGAACATGAGCCAGCATGTGCCCAGGTGGCCAAAAAGGCCAATGGCATTCTGGCTTGTATCAGAAATGGTGTGGCCAGCAGGACCAGGGCAGTGACTTTTCCTCTGTATTCAGCCCTGGTGAGGCCACACTTCAAGTGCTGTGTCCAGTTCTGGGCCCCTCACTACACAAAAGACATTGGGAGGCCAGCACATGTCCAGAGAACAGCAACAAACTGGTGAAGGGTCTGAAACACAAGTCTTATAATGAGCAGCTGAGGGAGCTGGGGGCATTTAGCCTGGAGACAAGGAGGCTTGGAGGACACATTTTATCAGCCTACAACTCTACAGGGTCCTGAAAGGAGGTTATAGCCAGGTGGGGACCAGTCTCTTGTCCCATGTAACAAGTGACAGGGTGAAAGGAAATGCATTTAAGTTGTTCTGAGGAGTGAGATTAGGGGAGAATTGCTTCAGTGAAAGGGTGGTCAGACACTAGAATCAGCTGCCTAGGGAAGTGATGGAATCGCCATCCCTGGAAGCGTTCAACAGGCCTGCAGAGGTGGCACTTAGAGACATGACTTAGTGATGGACCTTGCATTGCTGGATCACCAGTTGGATTTGAAGTCTTTTCCAACTTTAATAATTCTATGAAAATTCAGAAACCTCCCTCTAAAACCAGCAAGTAACCATCCCTCAGCCACTGCCAGCATTGCTCTCCTTCAAGCAGCCAAGCCAAGGGGCTGCACTCAGGGGATGCAGGGTGAACCACGGCGATTCCTGTTCTGGGGCTTGTTCAGCCTCTGCTTTTCTCAGGAGCTGTGCCATACTGGGGAGACCTCCTCAGCCACACGAAAGTGACCTTATTGTCTAAAGAACTCACTTGGCTGAGGGAATGCAGCAGCACCCAAACATGGACAGTGTCCTTCCTGCAGGGGATGCTGCAGAAGGCAGTAACAAACATGACTGCATTAGGCTGGTTCTGTGTGGAAAGGTCAAAGCCTGAGAGTAAAGCCATGCTTGAAGAGAGAGAAAGAATGGGATGCAGAGTCATGGAATGGAAAAAGTAAGGAAGAGGTTCAGCATATCAGTGGTAGCAGTGGCTTTGCCTTTTGCCTGCTGGAAGGAGGGTGCAGAGGGCTGCATGCCCAGCCCACTCCCCATGCTGAGCACAGTATCTGCCTTTGGCTCACAGGCCCTTGTCACTGCCCTGGCTCTCCCAGAAAAGCTGGTATCTCACCAGAGCTAAGACCTAAATTACTCCTTGTTTTTCCTCCATTTGAGTCAGTTCACCCACAAAGCACACATCCCTCTTGGCAGGGAAAGGGCTGGTATAACATGTGCACCACAAGAGGGTCTCGTGTGCTGGGTCAAAGTGCCCACAATCCAAGGGAAGGTCGAACAGAGCAGAAATACCCATTCTTGCAATGTGGTGGTGGTTTTAAATAAATTATGCAGGTGTTGGTTTTTTTTTTTTTCCCTCTGAAGGATTCCTTTAAAGTGCAGGGTACAGTCCCCCATACAGTTAACAAAATCCCTGCTACCAGCAATACTGTGGTGCCCTCAAGTGGATGCAGAACACTGAGAAATGTGCTACATCGCAGTCCCTGCTCCCTGCCTTGCAAACCCAGCCTGCAAACAAAGCTCCTGCTCACCACAAGAGCTCTTTGCAATGCCAGAGGAATAAATGTGCTTCAAAATTAAGACTGCCAGACCAAAATTCTCACTTAAGAAAAATTTATTTTTCAATACATTATTTGATTTATGAAAGAAAAGCTTCAAAAGGGGGATTAGTTACAGGACTACCCTCATGATATTTCCAAGGAATAAGCTGAAAATAAGAGATGTTTTTGGGTCCAACCACAGACCAAATGCCCTTGAGCTTGATTCCCCTCACCAGATGCAGTATTGCAGGCTTCCTCTGGAAATTGGCAGTAGATACCAAATTGCCTGACATCAGCCCCTACCAATGAGCCATCCAGCCACTTCTCTGTACCAGCAGATGTGAAATATCCCATTTCCCACCTGCTGCTTCACTGATGGCAAGTTATCCATGTAGGGCTTCCTCCTCCTGATTATTCTTCCCATATACTGTGTTCTTTGTCACATCACAAAGATGTAGGGGAAGCACAGACCCAGACAGCTAGCCTTAAAGAAGACAGGGAAGACCTTGAGAGGCTGGAAAGGTAATAAAAACATCCTGACACCCAGGTCACATAATTAAAAAAGAATCATTAACTTTTAAGACTACACAGTGAGCATGGCTGTGCTTACTGCTCAGAGGTCACAGGGCAAATCATGCTCCTGCTAGAGAGTTTGAATCATGGGGGAATGACGCAAAACTTAACAGCAGTGTTTAGCTAATTTACCTCAGCTAAACACTCCACGGGCAGAGGTTCTTTTGGAAAAGCACTGCAGGTACTGATCTGGGGCACACACATGCCCAGCTCACTGCCTACCATGGCCCTTTCCACAGAGCTATTCCCCAGCAGTCCCAGCTTATCCTGGTGCCCCAGGCAGGGCTTGGCATTTACCCCTGCTGAATTTTATGGGGTTCCTGTTTATCCATTCCTCCAGCCTACCTGGGAAAGGCATCCTTGACCTCAAGCATTAATCATCTGCAAGTTTGATGAGGGTGCATTGCATTACCTCCTCCAGGCTATTGATGATGTAGGACACAGCCAAGCAACAAGTAGAGAACTGCAGGGGTCTGAAAGTGCAACTCATTAACCACTGCCCTCTGATCCCAGTCATCCAGCCAGCATTTTACCCATATTCTAGCTGTTCATCCACCCTTCCACCCAACCTCCAATATCCTGCCTTGGTTACAAGAGTTTTATGGGAGGCAGTGCCAAAAGTGTTGCTAAAGTCAAGGGAAACCATTTCTTGCTCACCCCTCATTCCCAGATCTAGTCATTTCACCACAGAAGGCCATCAGATTAGTTAAGGGTGACTTAATCTTGCAAGCAGCTATGGAAAGAACTGGCAACACAAGAGTAAAGCTACCTCAAACCATATTGATTAGAAAGAACATTTCTAGGTGCATAGAGGAATCATGGCAAACCAAAATCAAACAGAAGCAACTGTCCAGCAGAGCAAGAATGAATACAAAACTTCTTAAAGCAGTGAACTAAGTTCTGAAATGGCCTACCTAATTTAGTTCTCTGAATCAGCTGCTTTAGAGTGTTCCTATGCAAAATTATCCAAGCCACTGTTAAAAACCCAGTAAAGATGCAACTCTCAAAGGAGTTAATTAAGAACCTGATTACAATAACTGCGAGTCGCTGAAGGAGAGCATGGGCAATGCACTCCTAAACCACCAGCAGGATATGGGGCTTCTAGCATGTGGGCCAGGCACAAAAAGACTCCAGCAAGCAGCATGTTTGAGCAGAAACACCAGCTTTGACCACAGCCTATAGGCACAGCAAATTTTAGACTCACTACTGGAAGACCAGTGTTTGACTCTGGACAAAAAACATTTGCCATCCCTGTCCTCAAGAAGCATGCCTTTCAGACATAGTCAAAAAGCTCTGTGTGCTTTAAGCCAACATAGATAACCCACAAATCAAATGCCAACCTGGGAAATATTTGGTGAGTGAAGACATTTTTCCCTGAGGATCCATCAGATGCGAGTTGAACAATAGTGCAGAGCCAGTGGCATGTCAGTATCGTACAGCTCAGCCAACCATTACAAGACCTGTAACTAAACACAAAACCTTACCAAAAGAAGGCAGAGCTATGAATACAGAAGATTATTCATAATCTCTTTGTGATAGATGAGGAAGCCATCAGTACAGGTAGAAACATGTTTAAAGGCACCTAGGCTCTGACTAATAAAATGATTTTTTATAGAGAGAGATCTAAAGCTAAATGATATTTCATATTGCTTGAAGGTGGTCTGAAGACACTGTCAACACCTGCCAGTTCTATGCGAAAAATACAGGCCCATGCAGGGAACAGGAGGGACAGCTGACATTGCCATAGCAGCTCTTACACCAATGCCACTATCAATTTGACATTGACCGGACAATGACATACTGCTCTGTAGCATCATCACTGATAAACCCCAGGGCAGCACAAAAAGAAACCCTGCCCACTCCTGGCACTTTGTTCCAACTGCGACACTGGGATGGCTGAAGGAAGCAAACCTGCACTCTGGCTGCCACTGGTACACTCCTGGTTTGCATAGTCACAGCTCACATTAAAAGATTGCAGTCATTAATACAAGGGCAACCAGTAAGCAGCAGTTACTTGCAACAGAAATACAACATTAAGTTACTTGCAGAAATTAAGCATTAAGCAATTAAAAGGCTATGTTTTGATCAAGGCAAATAGTTGAGTTCAGGATGTAGAAGATGCAGTAGAATATCCTTCTGCTGAGGAAATCTCTTCTTGACCCTTAATGCTCATCAAGCACCAGTCCTGGCCCAACCTGAAATGCACTTCCCAGGGCAGGCTTGTGGCCACACCAAACCAGAAGCATGAGCAGAGCACTCATTTATAGGTTTGCCTCAGACCAAGCTCCTCGGGCTTCTGACTCCTTCCTGACCATTCTGGCCAGCAGATGACATCCACATCTGCCACCCTGGCCAGCAGCACTGCCTACAGGAAAGAGATGCTCTCCAGAGACTCAGAGGCTAAAAAAGAGATTAATATCCCTGTATGCCATACCCTTTGGGAGGCTGGCAACCTCAAAAATAAAAAGTTCAAGACACAAACTAGAGAGAGACATTTCTCCTTTAGCTCCTAAATCTGTAAGTCCAAACGCCAGGTGGTTTCATTTTGTTAGGCAAACAGGATAGAAGGATTGCAAGATACTCTTTTAGAAACAACAAATGATCACAGAGTCAAAGTGGCAGGACAAACAAATGCAGACCAAGGAATACAGCTTCTGCTATCTAAAAAATTCAAAAAGCAGGAATTCCAGATACAACATTTCAGAACTTTATTTCAAAAAAAGCAGGCAGAGTTTTAGAACCTCTCAAAAAGATTGTTTTCATCTAAAAGGTAATCAAAATTAACAGGATGTTCTCCTACATAAAAAGAAACAGGGAAAATGAGGACAACAGACACATAACTAAATTTACATATAACCCCAAAAGAAATCTATTCTCTGCCTCAGTTTTCAGTGAGGACCATGATGTCTCCTTGGAGCAAAGACATGGTAGCCATTGAAACTGAGCATGGTGTTGCACAACTCCATTGCCCTGGAACTGGAAGAGCAGCTGTATTTGCACCCAAGGGAAGGTGCTGATCACCATCTCAGAAACATCACTGCACACCTGCCCCAGGCCACTCTTTCCTTAGCATCCAGTACTGGCCAGAGACAAGCTCTGAGACAGCATGGACCTTAATTCTAAACCCAACAAGCTGCTTTTCAGTAACTTTGAAAGGACTGGTATATGAAACTGCAGCTTAGGTACACTCATTTTGAAGTGACATGGTTGAAGATCACCAAGACTACAAAAGGCAATAAACATGCTGATCCATGCAAGACTAACTAGCCTGATCTCAAAAGTATGTCTTGATTAAAAAATATGTAACAATAATGTAGAAATTGACAAAAATACAGCTTGGGTATTAATGATAAATGAGACCTTACTGAAGTTTCTTTCCTTATGACAGTCAGAATATCAGGATGCATTGCATTCATCTTCCCATGCATCTTCTGGCACAACTTTTTACTGGTTGAAATGGGGGATAATTGAACCATTAAGACAGATGACAACATACAGTACTAACATTTATGTTCATCATGTAACTTTGGATGTTACCCTGCTGGTCAGAAAGAAATCAGAAGCCCGAGTTGCTTGGTGCAAAGCAAGACCAGTTCCAGTAGGCTGAAAATATGCTCAGGAGCACCTTCAAAGTTTAAGGATCACAGATAATTAATGACACCACCAATAGTCTAATAAAATTTATTCTTACCTCTTCTTTCATCACCCTCAATTCAGATCAGTCATTTGGGTCTAGGTGGTAAGGAAAAAAGTCACAGTAACCTCAATCATACATAGAGCAGGTTAAATACTTGGTGCCAAAGCCTTTCACTGTGTGCTGTAAGCTAACCATGGAAGTGAAAAAAGGGGAGCAGAAGAGTTCTGCATTACTAATTTTTTTATTAGTTATGAAGCACAACTACTTAAGCCAAGGAAAAAAATGCTGCCTAGGGATTGTACTTAGAAAAGTATTCCCTGAAAAGATAAATATTTCCCTCTAAAAAGGCACCTGGTGAGACTTCTGAAATTTTTTAATTTTCAATGCATCTTGTTCGAATATGACCAACCAGGATGTGCAGAAGAGCAAAGACAGGTGGATCAGGAAAATGCTCTACAGAAAATTCTGACTGACTCAGCCAAGAAGAAGGAAGTCTGGGAGAAAGGAGAGCAGACACCATCCCAGGAGAGGCTCATAACAGCTCACAAGGCAGAAGAGTGGGGATGTAGCACCTCCCTCCCTCTGGTTGAGCTTTTTTGCTTTCTTGTGTGTTTTGGTTTGTTTTTTTTTAACTGGATCCATTCAGACCAGGAACTACAGTAGAGTTTTCCTTTAGCTAGAAGTAGATGCTTCATCTAGTCCAGGATTCGTATCTTCATTTTTCCTTTGTGCTTGGCCTGTCTTCGGGAAGTTCTTCATTATTAGGCTATGATGCTCTAAGAGATGCTTAAGATGAAAATCAATTAACCTCTGTGATAGCATATGTCAATACAGACTTCAAATTATTATTATAATTGCAAAATTGAGAGAAAGGTACAATATTTCAGTAAAGAGAATGAGTAAGCCTCCACTTGTAGTGACTCCTGTTTACTGTAATCAGACACAATGAATAAGCTTTTGGGGAAAATGTGCTTGGATGTAGCTTCAGATGCACAACTCATGCATTAACAATGTTTATGGATTGACTCATTACACAGCCAGTCTTTCTGCATATCCCTTCTGAAAACATATAGGTTTTCAGACAAACAAAAACAGGATGTCCAATATGTAGGAAAGTTTATTTTTCGCTTATCTTCCATGAAGCAGAATCTCCCTGAACTCAAAAAGATTCTTGGCCAGAGTTTGAATAGACAAGACTTAATACTCCAATATAGTGACAGACCACAAAGTGATCAGCAAATGCTCTGAGCTCATTATTCAGCACTTATTCCAGATCCTGGAAGAACCTAAACTCCAGGACATGGAGGCCTTATGTTGAGAATTATGGCAGGAGTCTACCCAAACGATACCAGGCCCCTGTCTAAAGTGAAACCCAGAAGAATTTGAAAGGAACACTGAACTCCTTGAACTAGCATTTCCCCATGAAACCACCACCGGAAAGGTTCCAGCTATTGCCTTGAAATAGGGTGTAAGGACATGCATGTAGCAAAGTGTGAAGCAAGGTGCTGTGGGAAGACTGAATACACAAGGTACTCTGAAAATAAAGGGCTAGCTAAACAAGTTTTGCAGGACCCACCCATGTACAAAAACCCACCAGTATGCCAAAGTGGTTATTGAAACATCACGACCTGCACCGACCTAAGCTGCTGGCAGGAATTGCTGCTGGTGTTATCAGCAGGCAGTGTGTGAAGTGGGACCTAGTGCCAACTAGGTCAGGACATGGTTACAAGCAGAGTCAAGAAAGCCACAGCATGTATACAGAACCTAAAACTGAATCTGTGGGACCAAACCTCTGACAAGCAGATCTGAACCCTGCTTCTACCACTGCTGTAGTTGCCTATTCTAGCTACTTGCTTTCTTGTAGCCTTGCTCCAAAGCTGACACCTAGGCAACAGCCTGCCATGGTCCCAGCTTCCAGGTGCCCTTCTGAGGCACAGCTATGATCTCAGCAGGGAAGTTCCAGCAAAGCTACAAAACCTGCCTGACTCCTTGAGGCACCTGCTCAGGTGGCAGGTGGGAAGCAAGATAAGGCAGCACAGCTCTGGCCAAGCTGCTGCTGGTACACAGTGCCTGCTAAAACATGATGCCTTCCATTGACAGGGATGGAGCAAATACATTCAAACGCTGCTTGCGAAAGGTGCCACACTGACAGGCACGGAGATAGAAATCAACTGCCCAGGACCCTAAGAAACCCAACCAATTAAGGAATCTATTGTCACAGGGGTCAGAGCACAAGGCAGTGTGGTCTGCTAAACTTTATCATGAACCCTTTGAGCAAGGTAAGCAATTTCATTTCCGGCAAAACATCCCAGGCATTTGGAATCATATATATATATATATAGGGAATTCCCAAGCCAGAGATTACATCTTACCACTTACAGTGCCAAGGATCATCCTGACCTCCTTGAATATGTCCAATCTCTTTTTGAATACACTAGTATCTTTGGCTTCCACAATACTTCAGAGGTACTTACATGTAGCATACTAAACCCTAGCATCTTCCTTTCATCCTTTTCTAACAATCTGACTGATCATTTCATCAGCTCCTAGCCTTATGCAATGCTGATTCCTCCTATCCAGCAGCCAGCCAGAGTGAGAGTTTCCTAAGGGAGTCATACAGCTTTTAGTCTTGCATGGAAGTCATTCCCATCGCCTTGGACACCTGCATTGGTTCTCTCCATATTCTCTAGCTTTATGAAACCTTTTCAATGACTGCAGACAGCATTCAAACCAAATATGTTTACATAGCAGCATACCAATATTTTCTTGCATTCTTGTCCTTTCCCCATAATTAATATTCTAATTGGTTCCTTTGGTACAAGGTTTGGGCACACATTTTCAGAGAACTATTCATAATACAGAAGAATCATCACCAAATACCACTCCACAGCCCCTTGTGTTATATGTATGCTAGGATACTTTTTTCCAATGTGAATTCCTTTGTGTTCTGTCAACATAGGCTTTATTTACTATGGAACACATATTTGGTAGTCTAATTTACAAGCTTCAATATGCATGAAGACAAGTATCATATTTGCTACCTTCCCTTTCTGTGTTTTTAAGGCTAATTTAAAAATCACACAGGACAACATTTCACCCTTACAATCTCCTTTAGACTCCAGCAGTCAAAGCCACCTGGGTCTGGAGAGCTTTGTCAACGGCCCTAAAAAACTGCTACTGGCACATCAATTTCAAGCAGTTCCTTGGACTAATATCTAACAGAGCACAGCTTGACATGAAAATTTCCAACTTTTTCACTGATACATGTGACTTGGCTTTTCTTTCCAGATGAGAAGCTAGAGCAGCAACAGGAGCATTCCCTAACCCACGACAAACAGCAAGCCAAAGGCCACGGTTTGTTTGAAGCTTCATCTGCTGTCCCAAAAACCAATGCTTTGTCCACATTTGGATTGCTCAGCATCCATCACTGCATTAGGAAGTGTCTTTACCTTTGCAGTGCTGGACCAAAGTCTGATAAGTCCAAAGATCAGACTGAAAGCGATTTAGGCAGACACTCACCTTTCACTCAGGTACCCAAGACCTGCTGAAGACTCAGAACTTCTCATTACTGAAGTACCTTCCTGAAATGTTGGTGAGTGCTTCCTGCTGGATGGCTCGGGAGTCCCTCCACCACACAGCAGCTGCTGCAGAACCCAGCATTTCCCCACTACTGTGGAGGGGACTTCACTGCCTTCTGCTGCACAGAACTGTGTGTCCCCTTGCGTGAACATCCAAATACACGTTTTATGCCTGATAAGAGTATTTCAACGTACAATGCCACTCTGCAATAGCAGAGAAGAGCTTTATGTCCCAATGAGTCACTGAACACAAGCAGCACTGTACAGATCTGTGGTACTGAACAGCTTTCTGCCAAACTCTAAGCAAACAAGACAAGGAATGTAAAGAGCCAAGACTCACAGAAATATTTTATCTGTGACTTGGCAGTGCTAGGCTAACAGAATCATTTGGGACCTCTAAGATTTAGTCTATTCAAGACTACAAAGGAAGCAAGTGCAAATCCAATTCATATTTCCTTAAATATAGTTACTTAAAAACCAATTAAAAATACAATTAACAGTGACATAAAATTGCCAGAGACACAGAGCATGTAACAAAGAGGGATTCAAAGCTTGCCTGCACTTACCACATAACATACACATTAAGTGGGTACAGAGACAAGCCACAGAGCCTTACAACATATAAGGGTTAAAACCAATGGACAGATATTGTTTAAAATTGACCTATTCCTTCTGTTTATTCAGGGTGCAGAACTGCTCAAAACTGACCTATTCCTTGTGTTTATTCAGGGTTCAGAACAGTGGTACTACTATTCCACATCAAATCAGTCACATCTTTCATTGCAAAATCTGCCATGATTTTAGCAATTCATCTGATTAGAGCCAGAACCTTCAAATTGCATCATTGTTTAGCTGTGAATACTCTACCTGCCAAGAGAAGGAATTGAGGTAAGGAGTCAGATTTTTATCTCAGGTTTCATTTCAGCAACTCCCATGAAAGTGTATGGACAGACTGTATAAAGACTTCTTCTGTGTCCATACAGGTATACACCTCTATATATCCCACAAGTAAATCATGCTGCATGTCTGCTCCATTCTTTATAGCCTTTATCTTGCAAGATTTATCTCTTTATTACTTTATGTGAAGCAGAAAGCAAACAAGGGCATACTGTACCAGCTCCCTGACAGACTGACAAGCCTTGTGCTCCAGGCAGGTGGGACAGATAACCAAGCTGGGAAGAGATATATACCCCAAGAAGGAAGGGAATACTCCCATATTAGCAGTTTACCCTTAGCTGAAACAGAATGTGCCTTAGCAATAAGTGTTGAAAAGAGAAATATGATAAAAAGTGGTATTTGTTTTATTGTCGCTGCTGAGAACTCAGTTTTCTGTGAGCAGCAAGGCAAGAAGAGTGTAAACAACTGGAAGACAGAAGCAAGTTGTCATAACTGGCACCTGCAAGGATTAGCCAGGGATCCTTGCTGAGGAGTTCAGGAAGCAAGCTAGACTTCACACCTGGGCTAGAACTCAAGTTTCTTCAACTGTTGAATTTTTAGCTTGATACTTATCACCACTCCCAAAATTAGTTAAAATTAGTTAGCATGCAACCATTATCAGGTACTTAAAGGAAGAACAGAAATCCACAGGAAGGACAAAAATAGTGGCAATTTGACAACTTACCTTCAGACAAACTCACACACTCTGCTCTGCACTCTGCTGTTAGAGATTTTACTATTTCCCTCCCACAAAGCTACATGTACAGCAGTAGCACCTTAAGAGTGCCTTCCACAAGACTAGATGAGAAGCAGGAGTTTGACTCCTCCAGCATCATGGTG
Organism: Anomalospiza imberbis; assembly: GCF_031753505.1. Taxonomy (NCBI): domain Eukaryota; kingdom Metazoa; phylum Chordata; class Aves; order Passeriformes; family Viduidae; genus Anomalospiza; species Anomalospiza imberbis. The sequence continues at coordinate 33,310,758 of NC_089683.1, read as the reverse complement.
ATGGATTTCTGAATAGATTTTTCTTGTTCCTTGATCAAGTGTCCTTAGAGCAGAGGTCCATGCAAGCAAACAGCCTCCTTTTCTTGTACTTCAAGGACTCAATTCTAAGTGTTGTCTCAACAAGAACGACTACATGAGCAGAGCCTTCAAAACAAACTGTTTAGTGTTTGAATTCCAACTAACCTTACAGAGCAGAGTTCAGGCAGAGTCATGGAATCAAAGAATGTCCTGAAGTGGAAGGGACCTACAAGGAACATCAAGTCTAACTCCTGGCCCTACACAGAACACCCCAAGAGTCACACCAGGTGCCTGAGAGTACTGTCCAAACACTTCTTTACCTCTGTCAGGCTTGGTGCTATGACCACTTCCCTGGGGAGCCTGTTCCAGTGCCCAACCACCCTCTAGGCAAAGAACCTTTTCCTGACATTCAACCTAAACCTCCCCAACACAGCTTCCTGCCATTCCCTCAGCTCCCACCACCACAGAGGAGAGGTCAGTGCCTGCCCCTCCACTTCCCCTCATAAGGAATCTGGAGACTGAGCCATGCTATACCCATTCATAAATGAAAAGGGAACTCGCCCTTCTGCAGTTAGGTTTCTTTTATAGTGCCAGCTGCTGAGCAGAGCTTTTGGACCACAGTTTTAGATCTAAAGGCTGTAAGTTCTCAAACCCATTTTCCCAACAAGAATTACAACAGGGAACTTACTGAAGTGTTCTCCTTTACCTTTGTACACTTCACATAGTTGATATAGTATTATACTGTACATGTATCCAGTAACAACTTTTACAGAGACATTCTCTGCTTTACCAGCCATCTTCTCTCTCCATTATATATAATTGCCCCAAAATGCAGCCTTGAGGGTGACACTAATGCAGGATGGACACTTTGTCACCTTGAAAAAGCTTCTAGCAGTTACCTGTTACCCAACATTTGAGATTGTTATTTTTTGTCCTTTAAAGCTAATCACACAACATTTCTGTAATTCATTTATGCTTTTAAGACTTCAGCAGAACGTGAAAAGGGAAACAGTTGTCTATAAGGCAGAAAAAAAAAAAAACTGGAATAGATTGAAGACTGGTAAGTGGCAGCTACCAAGGTAGACAGACATCCTGCAGCATGTCATTGAGGTGGGGAAGGAGTATAAATCAACTGCCCATCTGCAATGGAAAAAAATTATTTAACAGGTATGACTGATAACAACCCAGTGCCTCTCATCAGCCCCAAGGCTTTCATAAGCTCCCTCTCATGCCAATTATATTTCCTGTGGGTTCTTCAACAGTTGTGGAATAAGAGAAAGGTTTGATAAACCATACACTACAAAAGAAAAATAGCTGTAGCTATTGTAGCACTACTGTGCAGTAATGTAGCACAGCTTCTCAATATTCAACACAAACTAGAGAAGCAAAACAGCAAAAGCTGACAACTGCAACATTAGAATAATGACAAAAAATTTCAAGAGCTGTAATCTAGACAAGTACTTGGGAAACTTTCTGAAAAGACATTTCTGCAGAGTAAAGATTTTCTTCACAAGTTGTTCTCTGAAGATGCTGATACTTCTTTACCCCACTTCTAGAGAAAGACAAAGTGCTTCAGTACCCATACCTTAGCAGTCTCTCAAACTGTTTAGATTATGAAATGTGCAGAATAAATTTTTTCTTCATTGGCTTCAACTTTGAAAATTTTAAAATCTATATAACAAACTATAAACAAACGGTGGAGTACAATTAGCATAGGTACTCCTTATGCCTGAAATACCACTGAACTACTGCAGTAACAACACTAAGTCTTTAATAAAACGGGCAAGAACAAGACCACTATGGGGAACAAACGTTTTTCACTAGAAATATGGGACAACTACCCCCATCCTGACAGATGACTAATTGAGATTCCACACCCTGTTTCACATAATGACAGTGAGACCAACACCTTAAGTTTATCATTCCAGCTTTGCTGTTAGGAAGGAGATGTGTTGTTCTTGTGTGCTCCAACACAACAGTGGAGCACACATTCTCTATCCCTGCTTCAGCCCTCCTCCTTATCAGGAATATTTCCCACTCTGGTCACTCTCCCTGTGCAATGTGGACAATCACAGCTAGCCCAAAACAAAGGAGGGCAGGTATGAACATACACTTGCAACAGAAATGTGATTCAGTTAATACCTGACCAATCCAATAACAACCATGTAAAATCCACTTCTCTTACATTCACTACATTTTAGAGAATGCTTAGTATTAATGCTTTTAAAAACCCAAATTAGTAATTTATTACCATTGTGAATCCTGAAGGATTTTCTATTATTTTGAAATTTGAAAAGTAGACTACACTTATAATAGCATTTTTAATACAACAAGAGCCATTTTATTCACATAAGTTCAACACAGTACTGATTATTCCCTTGTAACACTTAACCACAGGAACAGCTCAAAAACTGGGTGACATTTACATGCATCTACCAATATTGTATCTGGTGGTTTATACAGAGTGTTCATTTCCAAGGTGTGTGTTAGCAAAGGACAGAACAGCATAGCACTCTGTTCCTGCCTTAGGAGATGTTTCAAAAGGTATTCCATGTTTTTCATGTACATCAATTGGCATTTTTGGGGAATTTCTTAATATTAGCTTCTCATAAGATCTCATCTTAAAAGATTCTCATGTAAGTTTTTGTACTCCAGACACTGTAGTGCTTTTTAAGTAACATAGACCATAATCAACAAGTAGCCTTTGTCATTGCTCAACCCAAGCAGCATGAAAGGAGTGAAAGAGCCCACAGTAAAAAGCATTCAATTAAATTCTTTTTAATGACCTGCAATCATTTTCAGAAGAACACAAAGAACATATAAAAATGCAAACCTTATGCTAAGTGTCCTTTAAAAGCTAGCAGCACAAAATACTTTTTGAACAGACCAGACATCTGTTGCCTCCTGAACAGTAGTACATCATTTTGTTGTCCATGTTTTTTGACTTCCAGGTTTTGCAAATGCTGATACATCAAGAGTTTTACCACTGTTGCACTGTTCATATAAAGTCTGCAAGTTAACAAACACACAGGGTATTCAGGTGAACACAGTTGCACTCCATATGGATTCAAACTATATAACAAACATTACCACTTGAAATAAATCATCACATACTGAAATATTCCATACTAAAATTGCTCTGTCAAATAAAAAAATAGAAACACATTTAAGACAGCTTAGTTGTACCAGCTGTAATGCAGTGCAGTGCCCAGAAGAGAATACATATATTGACTTAGTAGTTTGGGCAGTTACAGAGCTTCACAAGTCAGGAGAAAAATGAGCTGCAAAGACCTAAAATCAAGTTTACTCTATTAAATGCCACCACTATGGAAACCCCAGCATGGAAGGGGAGAGTTGTGTACTGGGGCCATGCAAACTTTACATGAGATACTCAGATGCCCACAAACAGCCACATCACCATTTTGTTAGCAGACTAACTACTTGTTCACCTTCATATTTAAAACGGATCAAGTGCAACTAGAAGTGTATGTATGAACTCCTTTAGTTTTAATATACATTGAATTTGCTTTCCTGCCCATGAAAGCAGCTTTGCATTCTCAAGGTCTTATGTATACTTTACCACCATCACTTCTAAGACACAGGTAGAAAGAGCAGTTGAAGATTTATCAAGCATCTCTTTCAGGCAATAAACTGCAAGAGAGGCTGCAATACTTCAACCCACCAGAACTAATTTACACATAGCACTGCATTAACAGTTCGGCAACTTCCAGGAACAGTTGCAGTCCAAAAGTGTGTACACTTAACAGATCAATTTAGATAATTCCTCCATATTGAGGGTTCTTAAATTAGAAGACTGATGCATAGGGGCAGATTAAAAGCAAAGCAGATCTACTGGGAGATGGAAAGGAAAGAAAAAATTAAAAGTAAATATTACTGGCATCATTTTCAACCCTTCCAATTCAGAAGAATGTAAAGAGATTCTGCATCCTTGCAAACAAAAGCATTAAGATATGCAATGTTTTTCCAGCTATGGCTAAAGATTTCATATATATATATATAGTTTCAGCTTTCACTACTGAGCATTCTAACCTTTGTCTGCATGAGCATGTACTAGTACACAAAATAGAAAAGACAATTTACTTACCCTTGCAGCTCTAGAAATAGAATTGGGAGAATTCAAGCCAACAAGCTGGCCAAGGATACGTTTCATTTCCTCTGTTGTTCCTTTTGCATTTGGGACACCTGCAGTTAATTTATAGTTATGCTGAAATTGTATACATTATCAGTGTAAAAATTGCCAGAACAGTTTGGAAGAAGTTCAAAAATTAAAATATTGAAGTCTTTTGTGAAGCAGATGTAGGTGCCAAAGAAAATTGAATCACACTGCCAAGCTCATAGTACATTTAAGAGTAAAGTGTTTTTTAAAGCATAGTTACAAATATTATTTAATAAAAATGTATTTTAAAATAAATGTACCTGTTTGACAATGACTTTGAATTTGAACATAGGGATGTACCAGCAACTCCGAAACAGAAATTCTCTCTTTAGGATTTCTTACTAAACAGCGCTGCAAATAAAAAGAGAGAAAGAATGTTTTGCCTATGAGTTGTCATGAGAATTAACAGTATTTGGTTGTTGGACCAAAGGACTTAAGTCAGACTGCTTTCAGTACTTACTTAGCTGGTATTGAGCTGAAAAGAGCCTTTAATATGGAAACTACATGAAGTAGCTCTAGCTTCATTTTTCTTTTAAAATAAGGCCTGTTACTACAAGTAGCAGTGAGCATCTCTTTGTGGAAAAAGTCTCTCAAGCACAACTCATTCAGTTTTAGAAAATATACTCTAAAGAAATTACCATTATTTAAAACAAAAAGAACAGTTACCTTCAGCACATCTTGAAGATCCTTCTCAGCAATATCTGGGAACCCTATTTCATAATTTGGATCAACAATAGCATGCATTTTATTGATGTGACTTGTTATATGCTGAAATGGAGTCCTTCCATATGTCATACAGTACAAAATGCAGCCCAGTGACCACACATCGCTTTTGGGACTTATCTAGCATTTAAAAAAAAAATTAACATTACTCTCTACTTAAGGAACTGGCCCTTCAGTCAATTTATCATGTATTTGTACAGCTTTCATTGTATAAGAGATCTTTGTTACTATTATACAAAATCACCGAGGCAGCATGCCATTATCTGCTAAGACAGTGATGTGGCTTCCTTCACTGATATTCCATAAGAAAACTATTCTTAATTATTTTTGAAAAATCAACTTACTTGAAGAGCTAAGTTAAAACTGAAGCCTAAAGTTAGTCCTCAACAAGTCAAACTGCAGGATTCTAATTTCAGATTTAAAAATAAATACAAGTAAAAACATACTAAATTATTTAAATCCAGGAAATGGTGAGAGATCACCGCTATGTCTCCAAAGTGGAAAGCCACAACTCAATTCCCCTGGGTTTGAAGGATTCAGATCCATATTTCAACCCGACACTCAGGCTGTTCCTTACAGGACAACTTTGCAATTGTCCTGTTGAAGCTGAAGCACTTTAAGAGAAGCACAGAGAGGGGAGAGGAGGGAAGTGGAGAAAGATGCATACAGAGAACCTGACTCCCAGCACAATGGTTAGATTTTTTGCTTAGATGAGCTGAACAAATCTGCACTTTGCATGCAGTATTACAAGTACAAAAGGTAAGAAATTATAATCCTTAAAAAAGAAATCCACTTATAAAATATTTTATACACTATTTAGAAAGACAAGACTGCATTTAATTAGACAATAATACTTCCATTCAACTGTTAAAAAGTTAATCTTCATGTACATACAAATACTTTTTCACCAAACCACATAACCCTCAGTTGAAGTTTGACTGCCAAAGTCAAAAATGTTTTCCCTTCAGAACCTTTCTCATCATTCATGTTCCATTGCCCTGGTGATGTTAACAAATTTTCTACAATACACAATACTCTGTAGCAGAGAAAAATTAATAGGATACAGTGAACTCATACATGTGGCCCTAAAATGCCCAAGCCTGTGCCTCTGTTTTACTTTCAGTTTTACTCAGTAATTGAGCACTTACATTTTTCTAAACACCATCTGCCAAACGCTTTTAGGTAGTTAGGGAGATTAGGCTTAACCTTCCAACTCTGCACACCATCATCATGGCACAGTAAATTGGTTTATGTTCAAGTTTCAGTGGAAGATTTTGAAAAAAACACATTTGAAGATACATGACTGAATTACTTCCTTCTTAACATGAAGGGAATAGGAGGAAAAAGATCATACTACCTTAGAACGAGGCTTGCCATTTTCTCCATAGGAAGACCTATCTTCTATTGCTTCAGGTGGCATGTAATTCATTGTGCCAGCCTAGCCATAAAAATGAAAAAATATTCTTTTAAACAAAGCATGCATTAAATTTAATTAACTTAATAAAAGCTTAGATTTCTGTCCCAAAACACTGAAAAGCATCTTAAAACTTTGTTTCTATTAAGGCTGAATGCCATTATTATTCTGTTAATTAAAAACATGTAAAAACCAGTACACATGAATATTCATATACACATATAAAACTATTCAGCATAAAATTTCAATAGTAATTGAGGTTATTACAATCAAAATCGTACTTGACAGAAAAATGAACATGAATTTTCCAGAAGTATTTCACCTGAGAATCTTTAATGATACTTGTCACATCTGGCTGCATTTGGTTTGCAATACCAAAGTCAATTAGTTTTAACATTCCATCAACTATCAGAAAGTTTGCTGGTTTCAGATCACTGTGAATAATGCCTGTAAAAAAGAGTTTAAAGTAAATCCAAATTACCACCACAAGGGTTAGCATTACTCAACTCCCATAACCCTTGCACAGAGAGAAGGTGCAGATTGGCTTTATTTGAGTCTCTGCAGATTTCATAAAAGTGCTTCCATTTCTTCCTAAACAGTTCTTCACTTGCATAAGTTTACAGTTAGAATTGCTACTTATTCAAACCTGCAGGTACACCAGAACAACTCCAAGAAATTTGAGTTGCACAGTTTGTCTCAGTTTGGGACAGACACTCCAGCTTTGTGTGCGCATGGCCACACTGGATTGCTGCTCTGGAGCAATTCAGTGGCCTGTCCATGCCTTAATTCTCTCTTTAATTAGCTAAGCAGGTAGTGAAAATAGAAGAATTATATTGCTTAGTCTGAATAAAGGTACCATTCACTGAGGAGTATACACAACTAGCTTCTCACAAACTCTACTTGCACAATGTAACATGAATTTTGGTTACTATGTACATGATCAACCCAATCTATCGTGATATTTTTCAAAAATCACTGTCTTTTTTCAAAACATCGTATGTATGTATGCACCCTGAATTTCAGTAGGTCTTGCTGTTTGCTATATTGTTGAATGCTCTAGTCCTGAAAATAGATGATGCTTTCTGCTACTAGTCTTCACTTCATTATTATATAGGAAAAGATCCAAGTCTGCCCTCTCCTTTATACTACACAGACAAACAGTATATAGATACATACACTATTATATAGGTAAAGATGAGAGGAAGGCCTGAAGAACTCTAGGAAAAAGCTGAAACACTTTGTCAAAGTAAAGATGGAAGAGCTGTCATTAATGTCAAAGCTACATCTGGAGAGACTGAGTGGCTAAAATTTGAGTCTAAGAGAGAACAAGTGGAATTGGGAGTATACGAGGTAGTCTGAACCAGAAAAAAAATCCTGGCTGTTGAAAGAAAACAGATAGCATTACATAAACAGTGATATTTGTAAGATCCTTCTCAACTTAGCCAAGTCTATCTCTGGATCAAGATTTACCTTGGTTTTTTGCTTCACTGCTTTTTTAAAAATACAGTAAATACCCATCTTTGAAGATCACTAAGATTACACCAACACTAAAAACAATACCACCTCCAAAATTAAACCAGATCCATTATTATCTGCCCTAAATCCTATACAAATATCTAGAATTATTTAAGAATACCGTGTTCATGGATTGTGTGAACAGCTTCCAGCATATTTTTCCAATAGCTCTTTCGTTCCAATGGATCCATCTTTTTTTTCTTTTTAAGCCAGCTATTGAGATCAATATTTCCACACTCCATTACCATGTAGATATGTTGATCAGTAATTTCACTAAAAATAAAACACGTATGTTAAAAGTGAAGGAAATATCTTTTTATAGAGAAATACTGATTGCATAAAGTTAGCATTTACTCACTATCCATAAAGGCGGATGATCTTATCACTATGTTGCTGCAGTTTACTCAAATGAGCAATTTCATTCTTATAGCTCTCAACAGTCTGTTGATCAGCTTCCTCTAGATTCACATATTTGACAGCATACAGCTGCTTCTTGTCATTCAGTACTTGAAATACCTGCAAAACAGTATCAGTTAATACCTTCATTCATCCCTAATTCCGATGTACTATGGTACTTCATCTCAACTCAGCCAGAATACCAAGGAATACCTTTTCAAATGGAAGAAACAATACAAAAATTCATACAATCAGCATGATAAAATCACGAAAGACACAGTTACAACAGAAGCAACCCTCTATCAGAAGTTATCTTGGTGACACATATTTCACCAGGTGTAGTACATCATGAGTCTGCATGGTTCCTAAGATAAAGACTACAAAATAACACTCCCAGAGATAGAGGTTTGGTTTGCCCTCACACATTCACTTTGTTACACCAAAATCATTTGGAGGCTAGATCACATGGCACATTAGAAGAGGTTGAAAGCACAAAGTCTCATTCAGTCTTAACTTGAGAAGGCTGCAGGAAATCCTATTGCTGTCCTCGGCTATTTAAAGGGAAGGTACGACAGACTCCTTTTGAACCATCAAAGTATGAGATGCAACATACATAGCTAACAATAAAAAAATTACAATTGGATATTTTGATTTTTTTCACTGTCATATAGTCCAACAGGAAAACTGCTTGTCCAGACAGGCTATGAAATCTCCATCCTTGGCTATATTTAAACACAAAACTCCACGCATAATGTGATCTATTTTGGCCCCGTTTTAAGCAGATTATGATAAAGTGACACAAAAGCCCCTGCCATCCTACCTCATTCTACAACCACACAAAGGCAACACAGAGAGCTCTTCTTTCTGGAGTTCTCTGCTGACTGGAAGCTGGCTAATATTAGTCCAATTGACTAGAAGGATGTGAGGGAAGACCCAGGAAACTACAAACCTGTTAGCCTAACCTCAGTTGCTGGAAAAATTACAGAAAATATCCTACTGGGTACTACTGAAATGCAATGATCAGACACAGTCAACATGGATTCACAAAGGGAAAGACCTCTTAAGTAATTAGTTAATTAGCTATCCTCCTAGAAGCTATGCTAAAACACATGGAGAACAGGGTGGTGATTTGAGAGAGCCAGCACTGCTTCACCACATGCAAGTCTGACCAATCCAGGGGCCTTCTGTGAGAGAGGGACTACATCAGTGGACAAGGGAACAGATACAGATGTCATCCATCTGGACTTGTGTAAGGCCTTTCATGTATGTCCCCCACAACGTCCAGCTAAACTGCTTATGCTGTTAAGGAAGTAAGGACCTATAACAAACACAAGAGATTTTGCCAATATTGTTTCCCAAGCTCCCATAACCCAAAATTTCCATGTAAAAAGCAGCTCACTCACCACTTCTGACATAGCTACAACTACTCACACAAGTTACAGAAATAGTTAGGAGATGGTCTGTCTCCTTCAGGCTCTCAATCAGCTTTACAAGTCACCCATTTCCCAACTGTGTAGTCATATTGCTCTAAACAACAGCCTCTCACATTAGGATGTACACAGTGCAGTACATCTCTTATAACAGAAGAGCTGATTCTACCAGGAATTTTAATGTTTACCATAGAAATTATCTTCAAGAGCAAAAAGTCTAAGCATGGCACTAAATCCGCAAAGTTCTAAATTCCCTGGGTCAAACATTGTGTACGTGTTAACACTAGGCACTCATTACTTGATTTCAATGTGTATTTAAAATAGATTGTACTACTGTGTAAATGAGTGACTGCCTAAAAGAATAAAGGAGCACCTTACCTTACTCGAGCCTCCACTACCTATTTGCTTTAACACTGTATAAACTCTTCCATTGATGACAAGGCATTCATGCGAAGGTACAGAAGCTGGAACCTGTGTACACATAGAAAAGGTTAAGAAATAACCATTGGTACATGCAACAGAGCTCTACTTTTTATTAAGTTAAAATGCTTTAAATTGTCTTGCTCTTTCTGAAGGAGATAAAGTTGTTTAGAAGCAGTAAAAAAAGCTTCAAATGAAAGCTAGATCCCCATATACTGATCATCATTTGGCATGTGACATCACTGCACCCTTGTAAAAGGTGCCAATGCTCCTCACACTGGATATCAAGGAAAGGATGTTCTTTAATAAGGCTTCCCAGATCATTAGAGACACCTCCCTCCTTACATATAACATCAGAAACGACATTATCCATGAGACTTTCAGTCTCAGCATGAAACTTAAGAGCTGTACTGAAATCATCTACCATTATATTTGAAGCTCATTACTAGCTAGAAGACTGCAGTAATGTGAAGTTCAAACAGCCTGCGTTGCCCATATCTGCTACACCAAGCCACAGAAAGGCCTCAAGCTTGATTTATTAATTTATCAATATTTATCCTCTGGTAGGAAGCTTAAACCTATTCCCCAGTATCATCTGCAACTGGGAAGATTCCTACCTGAATATGCAACACATCGAAGGTAACCCATTTTTACATTATGTCAGGTCACAACAAATGTATCAAAATTTGTAAAATCTAACAAAAATGGAGGAGAAAATCTTTAACCTCCCTCAAACTCAAACACACTACTTCTCTTTATTGGTACTATATTGGCTACTACCACTGTAAAAGCACTGCAGAACAAAAATACAGGCTCTAGCTCTTTTCTCTGTCATTAAGTAGGATCTGAAAAGGCTTAGATTGCAGACATAAAGGCTCCAGCATTTTGACAAAATTAAACTGATTTTTCAGCACCTGACTTAGGTCATCTAAATTCAGACATACACACAAAGAAAGTTATTTTAGGAATACTAGACTACTTTCCATTATTCATCCAGGAAGATGAACAGCAACTTCAGATTAAAAAAAAGATATACACATTTATTTTACCTAAAGTAGTTCCCAATGAAAATACGTGCTAAAGAATGACAGAAAATTGTTACCTGCAAGCCAGCTTGATTCTGAAATGGAGTTGCTGGAGTATGTGGTAAATAATAAGGGAACTGACTGTAGGGAGTAGAAATTTGACATCCTGGTAGAAACCTGTCCTTTATGACTGGTGTGTTGAAACTAACAAAAAAAAATTAACAATATCTGCATTAGTTGTATTTTCTTAAGATTATTTTAACAAAGTTGAAATCTTCAGTGTTTCTTGTTAAGTTCTTGTTAACTTATTGAAAGTTAAACCCTATTGACTAGCAATAGCCCAAGCCTCCACTTCATTCAATAATTATCATTAAGACCACTTCAACTTCTTCATTTAGAAGTCCTTTTAGGAATACACTGAAACTTTAAAAATACACTGTTTTTAAAAACACAAACTCACTATCTTCAGACAATAGCTGGCACTACCCAGCAACTGAAAAGTGAAAGAACTATAAAGCTATAAGAGCTGACTATAAGAGAGTTTGAGCCAGTTACTCTTCTTCAGCTTATTGTTATTTATTCAAAAACTTTTTAGATTAGCTATTTCTTAAAGTAAGTATATTGAGACAGAATTTCAAAAACTCTCACTATTGCCTTGAGAGCTTTAGCTACACTGTGTATGAGAAGAAAGATCATGGATTTAAGAAAACTAAAGATTGAAAAAAATCCTATGGTTTTTTTTAATTTGTTCTCCTGATGTGTCTGCCATCTCTTTAGTTATATTTCTGAACATACTTTATTTTTCCCCCCACCATATTTAGAGAAACTAATGCCAAGATCAGAACTGGAAAAAGTGTATATAACTAGGATTTATTTGGTAGAGTAAAATCACAGAAGTAAAAAAGAAAAAAAAAAAAAGGACAAAAGCAGTGCAAAGTATGACTTTATTTGAATACAGAAACACTCAGCAATTCTGCATATTTAGCATGTATAAACTAAGTAAAGAGAATTTAATCAAGGACTATTATCATGATCCTTCATGAAATTATGTGGTTCATGCCCTACATATACTCTGAATTCTACAGCTATAGAGACAGAGGTCCTACCAACAGCAACAGTGCTTACTCAGCATACAGCCTTGACCTGTATGATTCATCCTAGAGACTTATGAAAACAGTAAGTAATCATATAATTGGAAAGATTTGCCAACACAGGCATAGGGGTTTATGCCTTATTTAAGGTAACATGGATAAACAAATGCTATGATTTCCTAACATTAAGTGCTTAATACTGCCAGCCTCTGGATTTCTCAAACTGCTTTTAAAAAACCTCAGACACTTGCATCATGGGAAATAAACTGATATATAGTTATCAATCTAAGAAGCCTGTCAGCCACATAGTTATCCAAAAGAAAGTGTCACGCATTAGAGATCAGTGAAAAAGGTAAATGCTCTACTAGGGACTTACTGATTTGATGGTAAACATTCAAATGTTGAAAAGCTGTCCAAAAAGGCAAAGGTCCCCTAAATGCAATCTGAATCTCAAAGTCAGACACTTTACAGAAGCATTTGGAATGCTTGCTATTGAACAGAAAAATTTTTAAAAACCCTGTAAAAATCTGCTTAAACATTTCCAGAGATCAACTACCATCTTATAGTAGGCTTACCAGGCCATATAATCATTAGATGTGGTGGTACTTGGTGTTCCATGAACATGTGATGGGTGACTTTTCTTAGAAACAGCATCTGATGGTGATAATCGTCTTGAAACAGGATGAGCAGACTGTTCAAGGTTTGTTTGTTTTCCCTACAAAGGGCAAAGCAAGGTATAATATCACACAAGGAGCCACAATTATGAACACAGAAATAATTTCTTCAAAGTGAGAAGGCTGCTGCTAGCACACATGTAGTACGTATCTTTGTTACCTCTCCATAGCACCTTTTCTGTGACACTTCTTGAGTTGGCATTTTTTTTCTGGCATTAATACAGTTTAGTTTAATATGTTCCAACTGCTTTCTATAGCTTTCACCAAAACTAGATGGTTGCTGTTGACTTTCCAGATTCCCAGGCTCTGGTGTCTTCAGCTCCAGATGCTGAACTTTATTTTCTGGGGAAAAAACCCCCAAAAACCAGATTATTAAAATGATTCAATACTCAACACTTGAAAAGTTTCTAGAATAGTTTTACCTCATTTTCTAGACCAGACTAAAACACAGATGATTTACTAGATTTAGGCCTTAAGAGACATTAATGAAGTCCTCAGGCTCCATATTCAATTCAGTGTAGTAAAATGGCAACTTTCTTCAAAGTCTTAGGATAATACTGTAACAGTAACAGAGATGCAACTGTTTCCTTCACCAACACACACAGTCAGAGTACCTTCACAAATTGCTCTACAACATCCCCGGATATTGAGCAGGTTTATAAAGCACTGAAGATAAGCTTATTATCATACTCCAAAATAGAAGTCTTTCGTCTGTGACAATAGGCAACCTATAATCCAAGCATACTGACTGAAGCCAGAGGCCTAAAGGGACTTGGCACTCTGTCTCCTAGTTCCTTTTGCACAGGTAGTACAAGAGTGAAATGGTGGGATGTGACAGTCCAGGCTGCAAACAGCACAGCTTAAGAGTGTTCCTTCACAAGCTTGAAAAGTTGTCTTTTCAAATTACTAGAAAGCAGCATCTCATGCTGAGCAGCGTAGTGCAGGTCAACTGCTGAAATACTGAACTACCTCAAACAACATCTCACCTGGAAACATGAATTAAGCACAAACAGGGAAGTATCACCTGAAACCCAAACTGTTCCCAATGCAAGTCAGTGGGAAAAGTTCACAGGGGAGCTGAGGGGACACAGTTGAAAAATTGCAATTTTTCAACTGAAATGTTTCTTTCCTACAATACAGATGTACGTATACAATCCTAAATCCAACTCTTGCAATATTAGACATTTTCACCTACTTTTTTCAGGATGAGAAAGCCACTTAGGGAACCAGCTTTCTGATGAAACACTGAAGTAGTTAGCAACTAACCATAGGAGGTTATAGTACATGTATTCCATATTCCATGAATCCTTGCTATAAATCCAAGCTGGTTACAACATTTTCCAGAAAGACAACATAATGTAATCTAATACCATCCCTATTTATCCATGCAATATCTAGTGAAGTATTTCTGAAATACACCAAAACTGTTTTTAAAAGAACTTTAAGAATCATTCTCCAAAAGTATGTTAATAATGCAGTAACTTCTTTTTGAAAAACATTTTATTTAGCAATGCATTTTTAAAAAATACAGAACAGCACATTTTCAGTGCTTATTCTGTTTCAACCTACTCAGAAATGACATTAATAGTTACCTGCTCTTTTCGTCACAAGACTTGCATCCACTTTGGTTTTAAGAGTTACAGTTGAATTGGTAGCTGTTTCTGAGCTGCCCTCATCCAACATCTGCAACTGTAAAGCTGTTTTTTCCTGTAAAGACTAAAGAACATAAAGAGCATCTTAAAGAATCAAAGGCGATCTCAGGAGTAACATACAAAAGACATTTCCATAAGGTAATTAAATGGCAGGTGCACTGCAAAGCAAACATGCTTCAGGGAACTGTGCAGGTTACACAGACAAGTATTACTGATGCTATTTTTAAATACATCAACATTCTGAATTTTCATAATCCAGTTTCTATAATAAAGACCTAAATGCTTTCTATTCTGGAATTTTCTTTTAGGGGATGAGGACATGGGACATGAAAATGTAAGACATAGTAATGTAAGACATTTGTTTTTTGATGAAAAAAAATCTCTATAAAAAGCTGTAATTTATGGCTGAATAGAGCACTAACTTAGTTAAATGGACTTCATTAAATAGGGTCCTTCCCATGGTAAAATTCATGACTACAGTTGAAAGAGGTCCTGTAGTCAAGCTGAAATCTTATTTATCTCCTCTTCATAAATCACATTCCAAACACCATTCCCATTGCTCCTATCAGATGTATTGTTCAGAGAAAGCTCTTTTAAAATGCCCTATTAGGCATAACAATTTTCAAGTTTAAAAGCCACAATGTTTCTATCCACAAATGATTAAAGGGAAATGCTACATTATTTCTTTCTTAAATTGAAAAAGGTGATATTATCTTTCTTATTAATATGATAGGATAGCTAGAGTTCCTTTATGTATTTAAAAAACATTTAAGTTACCTGCAAATCTCCCAGGCTGTACGAATCACGGCCACAAGGTTTTGGATCTGGTGGTGGAAAAGGTGCAACAAAGGCTGTTTGTTTGGAGCTGGAAGTTTGCCTGTTGAAGTAACAGTCTTAATTACATCACATACCAACACAGTGTAGCAACAGTCTTTTTGGTGAATGAGATGAAAAAAGTAGTTATGTGAAAGACTTTGGGCTACAAGCTTCAAATATACAGAAAAGCAGGTCCACTAGGACAGCAAAGTGAGAAACAATACAAATTAGTCCTATGAGGATTTAAACATATCTTGAAAATTACAAGAATGTCTTATCTCTTATTTTAAAACCTGGACTACATAAACTTAAAGATATTTGAACTACATTTATTTCCACTTTAATTTCCATTTCTTTTGAGCTTACTGATTAGCCAGAACATGATTTCTCTTCATCTTTACATGCTTTCATACAAAGAATTTGCATAGCAAGACTGGAAGTAGGTTACTGCAGTACTTGTTGCAACTATGACTATTTTTCTCTATCCTTCAGGTCAAATTTAACATTGACATCTGACATTTCCACTATGCAATAAAAGTACCATTGAAAAGGAGTATTAAAATCTGTTGTGCTGTAGGTAAACCCAACAACCATACCTCTTCGTAACACTAGCTGTGAGTGGGACATCTGAATCCTCCATGTCATCACCATCATCAGATACTAGGGTAACAGGAATCCTCCCAAATGGGCAAATCTTAGAACAAATTCAAAGTTATCACGTGTGTAAACCAGAATAAAGAGTTTAAGATTTTAAAGAAATTTTAACATGTTTTACCTGGTTAGATTTGTTTAGTGGTCTCAATGGATTGTGGTAATTAACTAGGGCACCCAGTTCCTGTGACTTCTCTTCCCTAAAAGAGAAAACAAACTCAGACAAAAAATCCACAAAATAAAACACACAGCACTGTAGTGTATGGATTTAGTTTTGGTTTAAATGATGTTATAAGACATTAAATAAGAAATTAAGACATTACCTAAATAAAGATCTGGTAATAGTAGAACAATTTTCACTAGAATCATTCTTTTTTAAGCTTCTGTGATTTCCACCTATATTCTGAAGTCCAGACTCCTGTGTACTAGGTACTGTAGGGAAAATAGGGAAAATAGAATCCTTCAGATCATATCAGACAAATTCAACTAAATTATTCTAAGCAATTAATTGTGTTAAATTAAACCAGCTGATTGCACTGATAGCAAATTTGAGCATGGTCATATAAGCTGTGCGAAGTCAGGGAGTATCACGGCAGGCAATAGCAAAAAGCTCATTCACGAGCCCCATCTTAATCCAGAAGAGAATCTTGCTTGATTTATTGAAGATTTAACAGAAGTTTTATGAAGTTGTACATTAATCTTAAAATAAGATGTCAAGTCAACTTAATAAACTTTGTGAAAGTATATATTTCAGATATACTTTATGCTAAACACAACCCAAAATCAAGTTGAGAAGTCATTCTAGAAACTCAAACCCACAAATAAACAGTTCAGAACAACACTGTCTTCCACATTATTTTTCCCTAAAGGTGAAGGGAAGGTCATTTGTCAGAGACAAAGAAACCACAAGCACTCAGAATATACTAATGACAGTGTATCAACACCTTAATGAACACACATTCACATTACACAGTTTAATTCTTCAGTTAGTGAACAATGTGGAGTATAAACTGTTTTAAGTACCTTCAGATTAACAATAATCACTTGAACTCAGCTACTTTCCTGATAAACCCTTTTTAAAAAAATAAAATTAGTATCTGGTTATTTTGATTAAGATCTCTTCAATGCTACAAGATTTTTTTTTTTTTTTAAGAGACACCAAGGAACATATTTGAAAAAAATATCAAAGGCAACAGGAAGTGTTCAAAGCCAGGTTGAATGGTGCTTTGAGCAACCTGGTCTAGTGGAAAATGTTTTTGCACCATAGCAGGGGGCCGGAATTAGATGATCTGCAATGTCCCTTCCAACAAGATTCTAACTAAGATACTATATTATATGACTATCTACATCACATAGGCCTTGTATTACATCAGTATAGGAAATTATCTACTTGACCAACAAGATTGACAGCTATCCATAGCCTTCCAAGAAACCACAATTTACGGACTCTTTTATATAGCACTTAACATTTTTAAATTTGTATCAGATCATTAAAATGGATTTTACTTTTCTTTTGAATTCTCCCATAGCCCTCTTCTACTTTTAGCCAGAAGTCAGACTTCTGGTAGAAGAACAGTGCAGTATTGGCTATTTCTAGTACTTAATGTTTTATAAACTACTTATGCCAATAGAACAAATTACTCATTTAAATAAAACAAGTGCCTCAATGTACAGTGTCGTTTTATTACCAATCCAGGACCATCACCACCTCACAAATGCATCCCACACTGTCTTTTTTCCCCAAAGATTTTTTTTTTCACCACCAAGCTGGCCACTGGACTCTCACACCCAGCTGGTGATCTACAATACTTTCATTCCTTCACACTCTAAGACAGCCCATCTGCTTCTCATGATACTCTTTACCACAGTTGGACCCCATGACCTAAGGCTCTCTTCCACTCAAAACGTTTCTAAAATGGTTCTGCAACCTACATTTCTTAAATACTAACTACCTTTTCCCAACTATATGTGTTTGATTGCACCTGGTATGTCAAATACTTTAGATTGCTGTGCATGAATGAAAGAGAAAAGAAGGAATTAAACCAAAGGTTTCTTGACACTATCCATGGTTTATATTTGCATCACAACACTAACTGCATATAACTGCCAAATGCATTCTGTGCAATCTTTTGAATCTGCAAACAAATGCATTTACATATACAGCATTCATATTTTCAAATAAACTTTCAAAAGCAGCTCTCCAAATGGTAATACAAAACAGAAAATACCTAAATGCCAATATACTAAAAAGCCTCTGTTGCTCCAGAGGACCATACAAATCCACTTAAAACCAAATTCAGTGATTTAGGCCATGTATGTTCCAGAGTTTGAGATACTTCAAGTCTGGTGTTATTTACCTTTTAAACTTTAATCTCCAAATAACTGAATTAGTAGTTTGCATTTTTCAAATACCTAATTACAAACTCATATGAAAAAATAACTGAGCCTACTCTTGCCCTAAAGTTCACTGCTAACTGGCAGGCAGGGTTTTGCCATGCATTCTCACAGGCATTGCCTGAGCTCTGCAGCAGCAAGTCAATAATGTCAGCAAAAAATTGTACAATCCATGAAGGATATCAGTATCCTTCAAGATATTCTCCTGTGGCACAGTACATCAGCAGTGGCATTTATGATTTCTATATCCAATTAATGGTAAACAGAATAAGACAGAAAATAGAGTTTATTAAAAATGAATGCCATAGCTGAATACTATTACAAGGGTTCACCCCTCGCTAGTGTTTCAGTCAAAGGTTGATCCAATAGGTGCCAAGTAAATCTCAAACACCACTCCTGAAGATATATCCCTAAGGAAATTAATTCAGACCTATTTTACATTAATTCTGTCCTTACACAATGCAAAAATATGGACGTGTTAGACATCACTCTTGAAAGAGTTAGCTACACGCACTTTAATGCTGAAGTCCATATTTTTTGAAAACCATATTTCTTGCTCAATTCCACTCCAAACAAATTTATCCCTTGAAAGCTTCAAGAAATAACTGTTCGTTTTTGAAGTTATATACCCAGCAATAACAATCACTTAGGATTTATGATACAGCCAAGCACTTGAGTTTTGTACTGATAAACATATGGGTTTTGTCCAAAATAAAGTTGAAATGGATTATTTTTCCTAGATTTGACTTCACTGAAATGACTGTCAGAGCTTTCCCAGTCTGTCACAAGACACACCTCCAAGCAACCTACATATGTGTAGTTTAGTCTATATATTTCAGTCCTAATTCTTCTCTACCAACAGTAGCTCTTACAAACTGCAAATCCCTGATGACAGCCAGAAGAAGACCCTCTGCAGAATTACAGAATTAACCATACCACAGCTCCTGCAAACTACAGTCACTGCACTGAAGAAGAAAACAAGCACTGAAGGAATAAGATTGATAATATAGACAAATGTATCAGTTTATTGGGCAATAGATTGAGTTTGCATCTAGAAGGGAAAAACACTAGTGATTTCTTTCCAATCTAGAATCACAACACACATAACCAACCAGTATTTTAAGAAACTGCAATCACCTGCAAAGTTCTCCTTCTCCTCATCTGAAAGTAATTGCTTTTTTTTCAAATGTAAGTTTTGCAGAGCAGTTTCCAACAATCCCAGAGGAACAGCAGAGCACTCCACAGCTTTCTGAAGGATCTGCTTACACTTCTTCTCATTTTCTAAGTGTAAGAAGAACAGAGTTAGAAATCACACAGGTAAAAAAAACAATTACAGTGGGGCAAGATATTTTTAACGAGATTGTTACATGCATGTTGTCTTATATTCACTTTGCATAGTTCTATGAAGCCATTATTCATTAGGGACACCTCCTCTTACACTGTCATTTTAAGGAAACTGCCTGGAAATAC
Source organism: Anomalospiza imberbis (assembly GCF_031753505.1). NCBI lineage: Eukaryota > Metazoa > Chordata > Aves > Passeriformes > Viduidae > Anomalospiza > Anomalospiza imberbis. The sequence continues at coordinate 33,290,892 of NC_089683.1, read as the reverse complement.
TTGCAAGTGAATCACACAAGTGGTCACATTAAATTGAACATCAAGTCACAAAATATGCAATCTCAGTATTTTTAATTGTTATAGGAACTGTAAGAAAATTGTACTCATTCTAAAATCCATTTTTTCTGTAGTATCAGCAAGGAAATATGATTTTATGGACTTCAATTTAGATCTGACCAGGTAAAAATTTTACTATGTATGTATTATAAAACATCTTTAATGCACTTAATAGAAATCACATTTTAAACCAGCTGTTGTTAAATAAAACAACTCTGGACAGCACAGTTAAGAAAAGAGGAGAGAAAAGCAAGGATATTTTTTCATTACAGTTTTAGTTAGACATTACTAAATGGCATAAACAGAACTTTGAAGAGAGCTGGGGTGGGAAAGGAAATGTGTTAACAAAACATATCGAAGCAGTCAATTTACACATGTAAACATGTATACAGGCATCTATTAAAACAAGTCAAATACGGAAAAAAGTGTACTGTAACCACAATACTTTACTTGGTTTGAAGAACACCTGGGCAAAATGATGCAATATTTTGCTACAGCTGTCAATGCCCCTGAAACCTCAAACGCTCCTCTTCCTTCATTCCAAAGCAGCAAAACAAACCACTTTGTTCTTACATTCATGCCACACATATTATAAGAAATATGCTATTATGCATATACTTGAGATTATTTTGAGCACCATGTCCCCCACACTCAAAACTCCACTTGTAAATGAAGTTAGACATCACTGTTGCCTGCAGTTCAGGCTGGTGGAAGCAAAGTGTAGGTATCCGGAACTTATACTTTAAGTAACTTATTTTAAGAATATTAAAAGGATGATGTCAAACACTGAAGCAAGGAAGCACCAAAATTAGATAAACTATAATTTCATTTAAATCAGTTTTGTGATAATTTGTTAGAATTTGGTTTTTAACCATATAGCCAAATACTGTTTTTTCTCCTAAATCATTAGCAAAGTGGATAGGCTCTAAGAATCCTTAACCAACATTCTGTGATTCTACCTTTGGCTATATTTAGTAACCACACATTGCTTCAACAAGACCTGCTACTCGAAATTCCTCTTCATATTATGTGCCTCATTGAGTAAGAAAACATGACACCAAAACATGTATGTGAAAACTAACTGCTTCTTCCCCTTAATAGATGAGGATCCAAGGCACCAAAAAGCCAGAAGTATTTCTGAATTCCAGTCAGTCCACTTCATCACATACCAAAAGTCTGAATCAACCACCTTGGCATAAAATCTGAAATAGTCATGAGTAGTTTTTTCTGTGGTCATGAGTTCTGACCAATTCACAGCAAATCATGTACAAAAATCATATACAAAAAAGTACACCACCCAAGACAAGACAACTCCACATCTGAGGTATTTAAATGAAATTGTAGTCAGTATTTAAGTAAAAAAAAACCACAAAAAACACCTTTATTATGTCACTCCATTTCCAGGTCACTAATATTCAATTATTAAGAAATCAACATCAATTTGCCAAGTCTAATTTCACAATTTCAGCTTGAGCTCTTATCTTGAGCAAAACTGTGAGCTAAGGAAGAGAATGTGCAATTAAGTTTTTCTTCTTAATGCAAAAGAAAATAATGACAGATGTGCCAACCACTGCTGACATCACTGGGATGAAGAAGCAAAGCACTACCCTCCTTCTTTCCCTCTGGCCTAAGTGGACACATCGAAAAAGGAACAGCACTCTTAAGGAACAATTTACAGCTCACATGTTCCACTAATCCTCTTTGAAGCACCCAGCAGGGACATTGTAGCTCCATACACATTACAAAAGGACACCTAGATCAGCTCAAGGGTAACAGATACAAATCAGAGAGCACACTGCAGATAAAACAAAGCCAATCATAACTGGCTTATTTCCTTTGGGATTAGGACTTCATTCTAGGTTGATTACTTAGTGTCAAAGTGAGATAAATTACTGCATGAACACATCCCATAACTACAGGATTAATTTAGTCACTGGTAACCTGTAGCAACATTTCTACACTTTATTAAATTACACAATAGGTTTTATTACACTTATTTAACAATATCTTTGTTATTGCAGTATTAGTGTTTAATTATCTGTTTAAATAAACATCCAGTGCTCACTGAATAAATTATTAGCTTCTTTTTACTACTGTTTAGAAGTTCAATACCACAAGTTTATATTAGAACAAGACTGGTCAGATAACTGACTTATGCATAACACAGAAACTGCGTAATTTCAAGTCACACATATGCAAGTTTTTATCTTCGTTTTCCCCATCCTGTACAGGAATCATTCCTACAACATAACACATACTTCTGGGGGGTGGGGGGGTCGGGGGGGTTCATAGCCTTTCCTGCTCTAATGCCAATCAACTTTACCAGCACAGAAAAACTGGAAAATCTGAGATGACAAATGAGTATCTACTTTGATTTTAACAAAATGGCTCTGGGTCATGTGCCACACTTTGAGCATCTAAACAATATCCTAAAATACAGTTAAAAAGTAGTACTGGAGCAAAAATGTATAGACAAAACCACTATCAGTGGAAAATAAACAGAAGTAAAGAAAGAGGAATAACTAGTAAAACGTATTCACAATCTAGAGTGTAGAATAGATTAATTTATTTAGTGTAGCTAAGTTCAGGGAGAATTTCTCATACTAGGCAGTATACAACAACTTGCATGATACTGAAAAAAAACATGAAGGAAAACAAATCACAAAAAAATATATTAATCAAGTCTTTTCCATTCAAATAAGAAAATGACTGTCACAGAATGTGCTTGTCTTTCTGTACAGAGCAAACTGTCAAAGGTAGAAATATACAGGGTGACACAGATTGCTGTTCAAATCACCCATGGAAATCAAAGAGACACCCAAGAATACAAGCCAACACCACCTTGCTAGTAAGTACCAGGGCAACCAAACTGCACATTGACAGTGTATATTGGTTTAATAATAAACAAAATCAACAGATGCTTTTTGGAAGAAGACAGAATTTCTTCCACAAGCAAGCAAAGTATTTGAGCCTCAATTTTCAATGCAGGAAGAGCCTTACTCAAAAGCCTTCCACTGCAAGATCAAAATTAGAAAAGTAAAAACTACTAACAATTTTCACCTGGTTTCAAAGTTATTTCTAAGACAGAAAACAACAATGAACTGTGTGCATATTTTAATTTTAAAAGTGAACATATGTTCTCAGTAAATTTCAATTTAAAAAATCACTACTTTTTTCTTTCTGATTCAATACCTATCAGTTTCCTTACAAATGATGTAAAGGAGCAGAAATTTAAAACAAAACTGAGAACAGCAACACCAGACAAGTTTTGGGTGCTTTTTTTTAACATACCTTGTGATAGCTCAAACTGTGCAAAAGCCACATGCACAAATGCAAATTTCTTGCAGTTCAGTCTGGCCAGATGAAATTGGTCCCGTGCCTCCTCTGGATCTTGAAGACTGTAAAGATAGCACATTCATAGTTATACAAGGTGAAGAGCCTGAGAAGGATGAAGTTCCTTGTACTGGATGAAGCCTTTAAATAACTTTGAAAAAGCAATCCACCAATAGGCTAAAGATTTTCCTCTTTCTTAGAGCAATCAGTGTACTACAAATAAGCAAAGAACTTAAAACTCTAATAATTGAAAGATATCAAGCTGAACCTTCCCAAAACTCAAAGAACTGAATCCTTATGCTCTTTCACACTTCATTTACTTTTGGCAAATTCTCATCCTAGTGTTACATTCAGCCATAGATTGCTGAGAAGGTTCAAGCTTATACACAGCACACCAACATTTAAATATTCAAGAGCAACTACAGCCTATTCAAATACCAGTCAAGATACAAAAGGCCTAAACCTATATTACTATGAAATACATTAACGCTGTGTTTCAACTGACATAAATAAAAGGGAACTTAACACTTTTACCAGCAACATCTACAACCAAGAGATAAAGGACTTCTTTCCTAGGTTCCTCTTGGTTCAACAGGCACTTAGAAGTGGGAAGAGCGAAAGAGTTATGACCATGGTTCAAAATAAAAGTGGAATTTTGAATGAAAGAAGTTTCTCATAGTTTAGGCGTGTTACTAGAGTCACATAGGTTTACTGAACTCAGCTCTGGTCATCCAGAGCAATAGGACAGGCACAGACTAACCCATCTGCAGGCAAAGTCTAAGCCAGAGAAATTAAGCTGTAATGTATTACATTAACTTTCAAAGAGTTAAAATTTAAGTTCTTGTAGAAAGCAGCAACAGCTTGGATAGCAATAGACAGAACAAGACCTAACACTAGCAATAGGCACCAACTGTCACACGCTTGGTGGCACTGTGCTACAGCCAGAAGCATTCCACAAGAGCAGTCTGGCATTGCAAATGTACAATACAGAAAATCATAGAAGCATTTGCTGTCTTCAGTTATTTCAGAGGACACTCAACGGTTCTTCAGATAAATTTGGTATATAATAGGTCAAAGGTAGTGGCACAGCCAGACTGCAGCTAAAGAAGATACCAGGACAAAAAAGGTCCAGTACCAAGAATGGAATAATCCAGTTTCTCACCTAAAGGCAGGGCAGAGATGTGATTGCAAGCAGGCTTGGGGAGAAAGACTTGGGGGTGATGGCTGATGAAAAAGTCAACATGAGTCAGCTAGATGCACTTGGAGCCCAGAAAACCAAACAGAATCCTGGGCTGCACCAAAAAGGAACATGGCCAGCAGGTCACAGGTGATTCTACCCCTCTGCTCTTGGGAAATCCCACCTGAGACACCACATTCAGCTCCCAATATAAAAAGGACAGGGATCTGTTTGCACAAGTCCAGACAAGGGCCACAAAGGTAATTAGGCAGCTGGAGCACCCCTCCTAGGAGGATGGGCTGGGAAAGCTGGGGCTCTTCACCTGAAGAAAAGAAGGTTGCATGGAGACCTCATAGCAAACTTCCAGTATCTGAAGGTGGCCTGCAGGGAAGCCATAAAGGGGCTTATTGTCAGGAACTCTAGTGGTAGAACTAGGAAAAATGGGTACAAAATGAAAGAAGAAATTTAGACTAGGTGTTAGGTAGAAATCCTTTACTGTGAGGGTGGTAAGACACTGGAACAGGTTACCCAGGGAGGCTGTGGATGCCCCAACCCTGGAAGCATTCAAGGCCAGGCTGGAGAAGGCCTTGAGCAATCTGGTCTAGTGAGAAGCGTTCCTGCCTACAGCAGGAGAGGTTGGGACTAGATGATCTTTAAGATCCATTCCAACCACTTCACATGCTTATCAGAACAAAACAGCATTGATGGCACTAGATACTAAAATCTCAAGCCACTGCTTCTGAAGTTGTCATGCTGATTGGATTTTCCACCTTGTTTAGGTGGAACACCTGGGAGAACAGCAAACAATTCCACTGAAAAGCAAATTTCTTTTCCCACCCAACATAGTATTATCAGAGCACCTATCACTGTCACTTAACTTGCGGTATCAGTATTCTTTACTTGCAATAACTAAAAAATTAACCAGAAGCACTCAAAGTCATGAGATGAGAGGATTTTCTTTAAGAGAAGTTAAACCAAGTAAAGACAAAATATATAGTACTGGACAAACTGACAGCCAGAAACAGAGAAGTGTAGAACAACAGGGAAATTTGAAACAAAAATTATGAGTAGTAAGTAAACATGCCGAACACAAAAGATCCAACTAAATAGCCACTCATTAAGTTAATCTCCAAAAATTACACAATCAACATTGTTGGTTTTTAGGTCTAACCAGCCAAAAGTAATTTCATTGCTGGTGAGATTACACATGTAGTTCATAAATCAAGTTTCATATAAATAATTGATATTATATGCTAGTCTGGACAATGAAGTATTAGCTTGTAAAAATTATTAAGAACAAGCTAGTATCTGAAAGTAATTTCCAAATGAGGAATTATCATTTAGGGAGATCCTTATAGTGATGTTCCAGTGGGATTGATGCTAGATCAGATTTTGGTGGGTACATTTTTTTAAAATGAGTTTGGAGTGGTTGTTCATCTTTTTAAAAGAAATTTTTATTAGGCATGTCAGGAAACATATGACTAAAAAATATGCAGCAGAAAACAAAAAGCAGATCTGAGCTACCTAGTGAGGTAGGTAGAGTCTGTAATGCTGGCTACTAAAGTATTTGTTATTTTAGTCCAGCTGTAGCATGCATTTTAATAGTGAAACAAGATAGACAATTTTCCCAAAAAGGTCCCTAGAGGCTTTAGCAGTAAAACAACTGAAGACATTTCAGTGAGACACCACAACTAGAACTATTCATACTATTCATGTATTAACAAGCTACTGACAGCATCTTTGGTTTTGCTTTCTGCAATACATCACACAGAATACTGAACATAGCTCTTGCACACATATTAACAGTATCCATTTTTCAAACCATGTTCTAAAGATCAAGTGAAAATAGGTCCAAGTGATTAGAGAGGTAGGAAATAATCTTTCTGAACTTAAAACCTCCTACAATCAAATAACAGATATGACTTGATCACTGATCTGGAAAAGAATTTCCACAAACTAGGATCCAGAAGCCTACATTACACAGTTTCTGCTCTGAGGAAAAGCAATTGATCTTTGAATAAGAATGCCATTTAAAGCTTTAAACCTTTCTGGAAGAGATTCTTTTCCTCCACTTACAGAAAAACACCTTCCCTCTTCAAGATACTATAGATTCACAAGGTCATTATTCACTCCTGTTTCTCAACAGGAGATTCAATAGATTACTTCCACTGTATGCTTTTAGTAACAATGATGCAGCAAGATCCATGCGAACAACAGTGCAGAGAAGTAGATATTTATCATACTGCAAGATGAAATTCACATGCCAAAAAGCCAAATAGGGGAAGAACATACAAGAAAAAGATTAGCTACGTTCACTGGAAAATTTCTTGCTCAGCTCTGATTGTTAGATTGCTGCATTGTTTAAATACAGCTCTTCATCAAAATATTTGCTATAATATTTCAAGTGACAGAAGAATCCCTCACAAAAAATGTTTTAATTATAACCCTGTCCCAAATTACATCTGAACGCATCTGAACAACCACAATGCTCAAATCTGAACTGAGTAAAACAATAAATTACCACAACCAAAACTAATTTTCAAAGTGTGGAACTAGAAAATGATGTTCCTATCATTGCTCCTATCCTAAGGCAGCTAATTTAATCTGTGATGATCTTGTCTAATAAGAGAGAAAGCATACTAAAATAAAGCTCAAAGAAGGATTTCATGCTATTCCCTCTTGTACCTTACAGAACCAAGAAAAGAAGTGGTGTGTTAACATCGTTAAATCAAATAGCTCTAAACAATCATGTTTATTAGCATATACAAAAATCCAAGTACTGTGGAGACAACAGATAAACTGCCTAACCAAAGCTACTTACCTTCAAGGAAACAGAATGAAACCATCCACACTCAAAATGATAATTTGTTGCAGAAAACACTAATGAAACAAGGTAATCTTAATTCAAAACCAGAATGAGTTCTCACATTGAAAATTTATACTTACGCTTTCAACTCAGCAAATCTCACAAGGATGCGAGCATAGCTCTCATCTTGACTATACTTTTCTGCAGGTAATGCAGTCACTGCTTGACTGTAACGACCAATGAGTCTATTGAGTAGGCTAACATCCATCTGAGGAACACCCTTTTTCTCTAGTTTAAGTAAAAAACATAGCCAATCTTCTGGATTATTTGTTGTCATCATTATTTGGTTGACAGTTCCAGAGTTATCTGACAGAAAATCAAAAAAGGAGATTGATTAAAACAGCAGCAAGCACGTACAGAAGAAAACACTTGTAGTAAGCTTTTGTGCAAGACAGCTACTGACTATTTTTTAAACAAGATTAAAGCAACAGAGCTAAGACATAAGGAGAGATGAAATTAACCTTGTGGTCATTAATACTGAAGAAACACTAAACTTGAAATCCTTTCAGTTAACGGTTCTTTCACTCAGTCTAGGTTAAGATCTTTTGCATAAGCGACAGTAGAATAACAAAACAAAATACCTGTTGTATCAGCTGAAATCTTAGTATAGTTAAATTCATCTGTGATATTCTCTTCATTTCTGTATTTGTTTTTCAAGTTTCTAACCCTATTCATGATTGATGTAATCTGTGGCAATCCTCTTTCACTTAGGTCTGTCTCCTCCATCTGCAGGCACAAGTTTAAAAAACAATGGAGTTACTGAAGAACCCTGTTGTAGCTCACTTTGATTGGAATTACCATGGGAAAGCCTCTCATGTACAATTTGGAGCTTGAGACTCAACCACATTATACTCTATTAACAAATAGAGTATAATGTAACAAATACTCTATTAAGCCTTTTCAATGTAGTCATACAAGTAAACTTCTTCGCAGAAGACAACTTGGACAAATAAAATGAATTAGCACTTAACTGATCCACCCAAATCCTAACCCATGCTTCACAGTAGCCCTTTCCAATAGGGTATATTCAGCATTTGAATAAAATGGGGAGCACAGTGTGTTGCCTGAAATAGCTTCCAGTCCATCACATTAAATCACATTCTGTACTCATAATTAGGCTGGCTTTAGTTTAGCCCAGTGTTAATCCAAGCTCTTTGCCACAGGTTACGGCAATTAGTCCTCACAGTGGGCTAAGCAGAAAAGAATTCACATTCTCCTCTGATCAAACGACAAAGACAAGTGACACCTATTTTTAAGTTTCTGAAAGGAAGTTTAGAGATTCAAAGATTTCTTACAAGAAACTTATGCCTAATCATCAACATTCTGACAGTTTATCATCAGCTGAGATAATACATGTATATAGCTGAGAGATAAGAATTTAGGCACTCTGAGCAGAGTAAGACTGCTAAAATAAACTAAAAAACCCTAATGATTTCTTCCTTTTCTGCTTACAGTGAACAGCTTTTCCCACATCAATGGTCCATGCATCTAATGAACATAAGAATTCTAGTAAAAACTGTGGTGAATTTAGTGCATATTCAGGGGGTTTGACATCCTAATTACTGTGAAGTTGGGCCCAGAAACAGGGAAAGTTAATGCACTTCAGACAGACTAAATAGGTTCAAAGACTAAGTTTAGTTTTACAGTGAAATGTTGGCTTTTGTTCTTCTTGTACTTGTGTATAACAAACCATCAAAAAGTTGCTAGAGGGCTAGAAACTTTATATCTACTTTTAGATGAATTATTGCTACAGCAGGAATTGAATGGAGTGAAGCTCATCTACCTCTAACCCCACTATCTAAAAAATACACCAGGCACCACTCTCAGGAAGTCCCACAAATAATTTTTAGAGCGTTATTCACCAGAAGCTGGCATGTCTTTAAAAGAACCAGGCTCCCAGCTTTCCCCAAAGACCATAAATCAGAAAGCTTACAAGAGCTTGCTTATAAAGCAGAAGTATTTCATGTTCATCCTGAACTAGATATGGCCCACCAAGAATACCAAGACTGCTCTTGTCTATATAGAAATGTTGTTTTGTAGGCTCAAAACACAGTTTCACTGTGTAAATTCCAAGACTTAGTACAGCAAAAGCACCAGCTACATTTCCACTATGAAGAGGCCTTAGCACCTTAAGGGGCTGGAGAGACACTCAAATAGCCTCAAGCAAGACCTATGATGAAAAAACCCCAAAATCCTATGAAAGCTAAAGACTGTATGCTAAATCAGTAGTATCTGAAATACTATTTTTGTTTCACTGAACAGAAAAAATAAAGGAACCCCCCCTCTTATTTCTATTCAAAAATGTACACTGAATAGATTTTAATTTCAATGCTTCTTTGGAAGTTGCTTTAATATCTATTTCTCCCCCCAGAGCCAATTTAGGCTGTTCTGAGAGTGGGTCTGTAAACTGTCCCATCTTTTGGGAATCACGCTGCTAAAAATTACATAGGTGATTACTACAGCAAATACTGTTCATATGCCATTGTACAGGCGATACTTATTTATTTCATATAGAAAATTTTAGTAGACGTTGTGGGTTTGCCCTTTAAAAATACTGTAGAAGGGGCTACAGGAAATCAGATACTCCAAATCACCTCTTTATTGGTGAGAATATCCATAGAAACGTGATTTTCAACTCTACCCACTCCCCCAAAGTACAGGTGAAGTCAGCTTCTCCAGAACCTGAAGCACCAAGACAATCAAACAAAATTTACCTCACGTTAAGAAATACCACACTATCTCATCACAACCATAGCTGCTAAAAATTCCCAGGTGGATTTTGGATTTCTTAAACGTAGTCTTTATATTTTCCTTCACCAATGTCAAAGGTTCATTATTCTTCCTGCAGTGATAGCTTCCGAAATGCAGTAGACAAAAAGAAAAACAAATTTCTGTATAAATTTGATCTTAAGTCATAACAATACACATCAAACTTACATTTCTGGTGTGCTGTTTAACTGCTCTAGGTTCAACGTGTTATGAAGAAAAACTCTCCTGAAGAATGGATATGCCTTGTCAAAAAGGTAAGATGGATGAGGGCCTCAGATGATCCCAAGAACCCAAAGGCAAGAAATGAAGTTCTCCATCCTGATGAAGTTCCTATGTATCAAAAATTAATGGGTTAAACATTGAAAGCTTATCGTGTAAGCTTGCCTAATCTTCATATCCCAGGAATACAGCTTTCATCAAAATCAATTAAACTATTCCTAGTTAGTAATAAAATCAGAACAAAAAAGGCTTAAAGACAACATTTTGAATGAGGAAAAGCCCTTTCAAAAGTGTCAGCTTGCGTTCAGATACTAAAAAGTACACTAAGGGCATATTCATCTACATATTGTCATTATTTGCCAGCAATCTTTCTATTCATGCCAATGTTCAACCATAAGCAAGTATTCAGAGGTTTATTTGTTCTTAATCTGCTGCATAATTACTCTTAAAGAAACCATTTGCCGTTAATTTTCCTGGTGTGTATATACATATATTTATTTAAAATCTGACAACAGCAAAGACCTAAACCAGCCACATGCTGTTACCAAGGCACCGAGGTAGCGACTGCAACAGCTCCACAGCAGCATGCCTGTGATGTAGAAATGCCTACAGGAGAGAAGATTCGGGAGAACGAGGGAAGAGGGAGAACACGTAATGCAAAGATCAGGAAGAACTACCTCCAAATAAAGCGTAGTAGTTAAAGTTACTTCAACCCCTCATACAGACCCACTACACAAGGAGCCAAAGGACAGAGACTTGAGAGTAGCAAATGGATAAAATAGCACTACAGGTTGGTGGCAAGATTCCACATCTAACACACTCAAAAATACTCATTGATAATAAAAAGAAGTAACAGCATCCAGTCTTGAAATGCTGTATTTACTGTATTACACTACTTGTTCTGTTTATGTTTTCTATAGAGGAGAGGTAAAAAACCACCTGTTTCTGAAGCATCTACCCAGCCTTTAAAAAAATACTATATATCAAAATTTTCTTTATGTTTTATTTACGAGTCCTAAAGCAGGATTATTTTTTAAGGAAAACAAAATTCCTAACACTAAGAAGAACCGTCATCGATTTTAAAAAATTAGCAACACTAGGAAAGAAATAAAATAGAAAAATATTAAAATCTAACGTAAGACACAAAAATGATAAAACACCAAGATGCAAAATTGGCCTAAGTAAGACAGACTTAACAGCGGCGTAGCAGATGAGGCAATGTGGCATAAACAAAGACCGTGAGGCGGAAGACGCACCCAGCTCTCCTCGCCCTCAGGGGCGGAAGCCCAGCGTAGCCGCAGCCCCGGGGTGCCGAGGAGCCCGGCCCAGCTCCTCCGCGGCCTCACCGCAGACCAGCACCTCTGCTGCCCCCCGACCCCTTCACCCACCTTCCCTCACTCGGCTGCTCCCCGGCCCGGTCCCTTCACCCTCGCTGTCTTTCCCGGCCGCCCTGGCCCCCGCCCGGCCGCCCTCACCGAGGCCGCCGCCGCCGCTGCGGGGCCGGGACGCGGCTCCGACCGAGCGCGTTCGCGCGCTGCCCCCGGTTTGAACGTGAGCGACGCCCCAAGAGCGCTCCTCCCATTGGCCGGAAGGCGGGAGGAAGCGGGCGCCGATTGGCCGCAGGAGGGAAACTCGGGCGGCCCGCCCGCCCATTGGCCGGTGGCTGCGCCGTGCGCGGCGGCCGCGAGTCCCGGCGCCTTGTGGGGCCCGAGCCGCCCGCCGAGGGGCGGGTGCGCAGGCGCGCTGGGGAGGAGCCGTGGTCGCTGCTTACGGCTGGGGAGCGCGGGGGTGCGGCGGCGCCCGCTTCGGTAAAATTGGTATCTGAAAATGATTTCCTCGTTTGGCCATAGGCGGTTGTGCTTTGAAGCTTCATTTAGCTGTAACGGAATAGCTGGGCTGTGTGTCCTTAGTGTTATAAACGCCAATCACTTGTTTCAAAAATTTAGAAAGTTTAATAAAAATAAAATAGTTATAAAAAAAATAATACAAATGTAGTAATAAAGGTTACACAATTAGAGTTAGGACAATTAATGAGACAATAACAGCAAAGAGTTACAGCCCGGGCTGGGTACCCCTCCCTGGACAAAAGTAAGCCAGGAAAAGGGGGGACCCTGTTAAAAGAAATTTTACTCCTTAAAAAGGGTAATCTGTTGCATATACAAAACACTTTATGAATATGCATATATTTTATTTAAAACAAGAAATCCATCTGGTACGTGTCAAAAATTTTCTATAATCCCCAGGTGCCTTCCAATCTAAGTCCAGCTTGAAAAAGTTCGTTTCCGTTGATAAGGAAAACCATAAACTCCTCTCCTTTGGAAAATTTATGTGTTTCTGTAATTGTTATCTCTGTGCAAAGAATTTTTTTATTATCTTCTCCTTTTCTTGAGCTAATTAAAAAAATACACACATAATTTCTATTTTAACTGCTAAAGCCTACAAAACTACATTTACTATATTATTAAAATGTTAATACAACATAACTTTCCAACCTAGCATAATACATATTGTAAATATCTGCGTAGAGCCATATAATATGCATTTTTCACATTAGCATTACGTCTCCCGTCTACCTTTTCCTCCGGGGGATCCTTCGTAAGCCGATCCCGTATCTGCAGTGTGCCTAAGGCTGCTAAAAGCAGCTCCTTCTCTGAGCTGTCCCTTCTTGGACTACAGTAATGCAAACGCACTGCGCAGAACAGTTCGGCCTCTCGGTTTGCATTTTGGGTGTACACAGTAAATTGTGTTCTTTGCAGCTGTATGGTTCTTCTGGTGCTTAGAATGTATTCAGTATTATGCTTATTAGTAGTCTATTTCAAGATTGATGGCACATTATATAAATCAGATGTGTATTTATTCCTTATTAATTTGGTAAATTGCTAATCATTTGCTTGCCATAGACATCACACATGATGTCTAATAATAAGATACCTACACTGGCCTTTCATTGAAATTTATCTCCTCCTTTATTCATCTACGTTTTAAACATCTCAGCTCATCTAGTGATACAGGCTCACTCTACACTCAACAAAAAGATTTCAACAAGGAAATTTTGTCCAAACACCTTCTTTAGAATGTAATGGAAGATCCCATGGAGGTCCCTGTGTTTCTCTACTAAATAAGAGCAATTCTAATTCTCAGCTAAGGCTAAGTGAGATGGTATTTTTCAGCATTGTCTTACTCCTCCTTCCATATTTTTGGTGGGTTTGTTGTGTTGGTGATCTTGAATTCCACCAGAATCCAAATCTAGTGAAAATTTAAAGAACCAGCACAAGTTGCATGCATCTACTCTGCATTTGGATTCACTTGAGATTATTTTATTAGCAGGAGTTTTGATAGGCGTTAAAGGAGAGGAAAGTGGTATTCTTCTATGTCATGGTTTGACACTGTCGCGATGCCAGCGCCCCCATGAAAATATACTTTTTTAAATAATTGCTGTGAGATGTGATCAGGAACAGAGCAGAGCAGGCCCATCTTAGTAACAAAGGAAAGAACTTTATTAAACTACTACTACTAGAAAAACTACAAACACTAAATCCTGGATGAAGACTTTCCAAAACACCCCTCCTCCTCCCACCTAATTTCCAAACGAACTTAACAGTGAGACACCACCCAGGATCCTGATCAAGTTGCTCCCCTTCAGATATTCAAATACTCAGTCTTTCAAGGGAGACAGGAGTCTCTCCTGTGCCACAGACCCCCCCCCCCCCCGCCCCAGGAAACACAATTGCCACCCTTGTGTTTCCATGTCACACATGGCAACCGCCTGGAGAAAATTTGCCATGGTGACACTCTCCTTTCCATGTCACAGTGCTCTCACCACCGTGCATGGACAGACTGCTCACAGGGCTCCTTTAAGGATGCTTTGCCGTGGACCAAAAGAGACAACAGTTCAGTTTCTCATTTTGGGACTACAGTCCCCCCCATTTTCCCCTGGGGCTGAGGGTCCAAGAACAGAGGTCTTCTTCTCCTCTTCTTCTTCCTTGAAGATAGAGGGCTTCTCCACACCTTCTCTCTACTCCTCTGCTGGTAATCACTGAAACAGGTCTCCTGGCACACCAACGCACCACCCTAAGTGCAGCTTCTGTTAGGAGAATTTGGTTCAGTCTATGGCTAACAAGAGAAGTCCAGCCACAAGCCACTCCATCATCTCCTTCCAACTTGAGAATTTCTTCTTCCATCATCTCGGATCCCAGACTGTCTCTCTTCTACTTCAAATCAAGGAGGAGCAATATTTTACAAAGCCTTCATTTCTCAGGAAAGGGTTAAAAGTTCAGACTCCCTGGACAGCTGATATCTCTGCCCAGCAGCCGATTCCCAAGGCCAAGGCTGGGCGCCTTCCCCCCCGCTCCTTCTCCTCCGCGCCGGCAAAGTTACAGGTGCCGTCCGGACTCTCTGTCTCTTCCCTCTGGGGGGGGATGACAAAGACATCTCTGCTTACTCTCCACCCTTCCGTCCACAGGAGCTGGCTCGGTTCCAGTCCTTCTACCCCTCGGCTCACCTCGACCAGGCCTCATGGCTCCCCCTCCCCCACCCAGCCCCATGGCTGGGCAGGGGAGATCTGCACAGCACCTTGACCGGAACCAAAGAGAACGATCTCTTGGGAGTTCTTGCTTTTAACCCCCTGTGTTCTCAGAGGCGTATCCCTATCTTCAGTGGTCACTTCAGGTGCCAATATCCAAACTTGACCACTGATTGGTTTGACCCAACTTCCTGAAAAAAAAATCACTTCCATGTCAAACCACGACATTCTAGTAAGTAAAAAAAAAATGCCATAAGGAGTTGTCATTTGATTTCTGTAGCTGTGACAAGAAATCTTGATACCATATAGATCCCTGGCAAAACTAAAATAAATAGGAGAAAGAAAATGGGGTAGATCTTGGGGTGGAAAAACCCAAACAAACAAGAGAAAAAGAGTCAGAGAAAGAAAGGCTGTGATACTCATAGAAAAAATATAAATGAACCTCCATTTAGTATTCTTCAACAAAACATAAAATATGCATGGGTTTTGGATGGTTGGTAGAACCATTCTTTATTTGCTTATAAATGTTTATGATTCTCATTTTATTTAATATAAAGTCATAGATACATAGGGAATTTAAGAAGTATATGAAGTCTCCACCTAAAGGTAATTCCACTTTGAATGACAGAAGTGAATTGTGAATTGCAAAAACAAGTACTAGACTGGGTAACAGTCTAGTTAGGAGAGAGAGGTCAGTCTTTTGTAATGAGTCACTATCAGGGGAATCTTGTTTGACTCTTTTAAATACCTCATCTTATGGTAGGATTTTGTATCATTTTGGATAATGGTATTGTAAATCTAAATGTAGCAAATGTACAGGTGAGTCACAAAGGATTTTTCAAATGTTGGTAAAATCTTTATACTACATTATGGTGTTTTCTGTGATAGATATAAGAGAGAGGCCTTCCTCCTCTTGAAAATTTGGCAGCCACTAGCCCATCCTCTCAATTTGGTGCTTGAGGTTTAATGTCTGAAGCCTATGAAGGGCTTATCTAAAAGGAAAAAAAAATGGTAGGTCTTTGGTTGCAACTGTTGACAGACATTCAGTGTAGCTGATTTGGTGGAAAGTGCATTTGGAGAAAGCTTTGCTGAGTATTTCATGGACAGCATTTACTGAGAGCATCTGGACTATTCCTGACTCCCAATGCATTGCTACACCCTATGGATGTCCATGAGAAGAAGCACATTAACATTCTAGAGTCACCCCAACAACTGAGTTGTTCTGAAAGCAGTGAGTAAGTAACAACTACTAAGATTTTGAGCAGCAAAAACAATCACCAGATGTCTAGTATTGTCAGTCCTCCTACATGTTATGTTTCCATGACATACTACTATTTGTCACTACTGACTACTTTGAGATTTATGTGTTGTTGTAATGTGTTTTTATATCTCTGTAACAGTTCTGTGATGGTTTGCCCCTTCACCCCCCATTTTCTCCCGGTGGTTCCACCCCGAGCTTTCCCGCCTTTCCCTCAATGCCAATCTCCCTGAAAATGCTCAGTCATTCCCCTGTCCCCTCCCTGGTACCCTGTCCATCACTCAGCTCCCCATCCCACTCTCCCAGAATCTTCCACCTTGGGCATCGAGTGACTGGACGAGGGCCAGGGACCCCTCCCTTGAACTTCCCCCATTGGTTTGTGTGTCTGTCTGTCCCTCTGCCTTCCACTCCCCTGAATCCCCCCACTGGTTAGTGGGCGTCCCTTCCCCCTGGTTACTGCCCCGGTATTTGAGCTGTTGCAAAAGCCTCAGGGGCACTTTCACCTGTTGGATACGATGGCATTCGGAGCTTCTCGGAGCTCGGATTAAACCTGAGACTTTTTCCCCGGCCATGAGTCAATTCCCTCATTACCTCCTCACACGCCACCTCTCCTCCATACAAGGCAGACAGAGCAGTGCTCTGTCTTAGCCGCTCCCCGAATCTTCTCGAGAAACAGGGGATTGTCCCCTGCAGCTGACCGTGCCTCCGCCGGGCAGGTGAAGCCAGGGAGCTTCAGGGTGGGCACAGCGGCAATGTGTAAATTTTTTTTGTTGTTTTTGCGTATCAGTGGATCTAACCTATGGTATTTCTTAATTTAGAGAATGGATGCATGCTTTGTGACTGGACTTGGAAAGTAAACCTTTTTTCTATATTAATGGTCATATCTAATCAATAAAATAATAAGAACCATTGAACTTTTGGGCTTCTTTGTGTTGTCTGATTCAATTTCTGCTGGAGGTCTATAAAATACACAGTTTATCATGCACACAGAATACTGATGTAGAAAACTGGCTAGTCAACATTTCAAAAAGGAAGTGTCAATAAGAAGTGTTCAAGCTGTTCATGGCAGGAAGGATACCACAGGGATTGGCTGTAACAGTGATGTGTGTATTATAGTGGTGATTTTAAATTTTTGCTGATTAACTTGATACAAAGATGATGTTAAGGCTGCAGGCAAATGATCAGGCTCTTGACTAGGGCCTGGATGGAGGTTAGGCTGACTGAGGGGAGGTGGAAATACAGAGAATGTAATGAGAAGTTGCTGAGCATAACATAAGCAGCTGATGAAAACTACAGATCAAACTGTGAAAGTTGGCTGGATCTCACATGTCGTTATGGGGGACATTTTGTGTGAGGGACAGCCAAACTTCACAGGTGTTTGAAGTGGAATATTTTGTAAAGGTCATCTGTCGTGTAGCAGGATCATACACCATGAAGAGCACCTGCACAAGCACATCAAGAATACCACCACCACAGATGTATAAGGTCACTTTGGTGATGGTGCCAGCCATGCCAGATGTGAATGTAGATTTATCAAAACTGGGACCAATGGAGAAAAAGGAATTAGAGACGGGTTCTGTATGGGAGAGACTGACACAGAGAAAAGCAGGTGCAACATTCAGTCATGTCCCTAAGTGCCACATTGTCCTCGTTTTGGTTGGGATAGAGTTAATTATTTTCCTTATACCTGGTAATGTGCTGTGGTTTTGATTTAGTAGGAGAATCATGTAGATAGCACCCTGATGTTTTGTTTATTGCTCAGTAGTGCTTACCCTAAGTAAAAGACTTTTCAGTTTCTCATACTCCGCCAGTGAGGAGCAGCACAAAAAGCTGGGAGGAAGCATGAGCAGGACAGCTGAGTTGAACTGGCCAAAGGGATATCCCATATCTGAGAACATCATGCCCTGTATATAAACTGGGAGGAGTTGGCTGGAAGGGCTTGATCTCGGCTCAGGGATGGGACAGGCATTTGGTAGCAGGTGGTGAGCAATTGTATTGTGCACCACTTTGTTCTCTTAGGTTTTATTTCTCTCTGGTTTATTTTTGTCTCCCTTTTTGCATTAAAATTATATTGTTATTTTATTTTTATTTTACTTAAATTATTAAACTGTACATATCTCAACCCATGGGTTTTACCATTTTTTTCCTGATTCTCCTCTTCATACCACCAATGGTGGGGTGGGGAGTGGTGAGAGATGCTGTGGTTAAACCATAACAGTCTTTAGCAGTTCTTTTTTGCTCCCAACATGGAGCGTTATGTCTTGAGACAATGACAAATCTGATTAGAATTGTTCGAACAATTTTATTACAATAATTTGTTATATCAGTTTAATAGTCACTGGTCACAATGTTGATTTATTTGCTCTCAAAGTTGGCGTGCTTGTTCTTTTAGTTGTGCTATGTCATACCTTACTTGCAGTATCTCACCCATGGGAACTGAGCTAAAGTTATCACATTGCTGTACTTTGGTATGACACTGGTTTATGGTATGACAGAATTGCTGGTCATGAAACAAATCTAGTATTTGTACTCAGCATCGCTGTCACCACTGTACTTTGGGAGCCATCTATTGGAAATATTAATAATGATAACTTTTTTACCTACCAAGTTCATTACTATTCAGTACTCTGCAGGGAAGAAATAGTCTCTGGATGAGAGAGCAAAACAACAGGCACTGTGGTTACCCCAACCCTGGGGACAGATACCATGGCTAATCCATCTCCCTTGACAGGCACTGCAGCTGAACTTGAGAACAAACCTGTGCTGGTGTCAGATGCTCCTGTAGACAAAAAGAAATGGACATGAAAGCACACTTAGTAAAGGACAAAGCAGGGTTACCAAAAGAACAAGGAGGAAGAAGCAGAGCAAGAGGTGACCCTGTGATCCCTATCCTTGATGATCTGCAGGATGTGTGAGAAGATTTCAGCGATCATCCAGATGAGCACATTTGTCACTTGGCTGCTCCAGTGCTGGGATAATGGATCTAGTATCTGGGAATTAGAAGGTAAGGAAGCCAAGCAGCTGGGATCACTTTGTAGATAAAGGGAGTATTGATAAGGCAAATGGAAAGGGGAACACAAGTCCTCAGCCTTTGGTGGAGATGTCATGCATGTCAGGCATGAAGGAAAGGAATCCCTTCAAGAAAGACAAATGGACCACCATGAAGACAAGTATCCAGTACCTTCAGGAATTAGCCATGCTAGAGATTATTTATTCTGACCCAAACAATATGCAATCACCCACAGATCAAGATGAAATCTAATGTACATGACCTATGTGGCAGAAATTTGTACAGAATGCACTATCTGTGTATGGTACCTCATTGGCAGTAATTATCTGGAAAGACAAAGAGGCACTGATGATGGATTTAGTGTCTCACCAACTCCAGCAATATGAAGAAAATCTCTGTTCCTCCCTGTGAACCTGTTTCTTGGCTATAGAAAACCTGTCCAAAACTGGGAAAAGCTGTTCCAGGAGTTTCAGCAACAAAGAGGGGATAGGTCCTACTCCTCACCTGTACAGACCAGTATCTCAGCTATTGCAGTGAGCATTCTTTTGCTCAAGAGGGAGGATATAGAGGGTGTACACCACAAGACACCCTGTGGTTTTACCTGAGGGACCACAAAGAAGACATGAGGAAATAGGATGGAAAATCTACCTTGACTCTAGAGACATGGGTACATGGGTTGCAAAGAAAAGCAATCACAAATGGGGGTTCTTCCAGGAACATTGCTGCTCTAGTCTTCAGTGGGCAGTTCCCCAGTCAGAGTGGAAGGGTTGGTCTTCTGATCCTATGGGAATTAATCCTGATTTTACAAGTCAATGGAGACATCTGTCACCAGGACTAGAGGGGCCCTGCCTGCAAATGGGCAAAAGAAGGGGACAGCCTGGTTTACTGAACTACGTGGATCCCAATGGCCTGGTACATCAGATCCACGGGAGTGTAAGGCTCTAGGAAATACCAGTGCACAGTGTACACTAATGCCATCAGATCACAAAGAGGCAGAATCCACCTGTGTTTCTGGAGTAATGGGAGATCACAGGATCTGTCTGTGTTGAAGGTTGAATTAAGTCTAACTGAGAATGAGTGGCAACAGTCCCCCTCTGCAACTGGCCCAGAGACTCTGTGCATCTGCCATGTAGACATCTCAGGAGAGGGTATTTCAAAGACCTAAAAGAGTATTGGTGAGTTTTCAGTATAACTGCCTTGGAGAAGGAGGAAATTAGGCAGCTGTCTACCTTGCCAGATGTCTCAGAGCTCCCTTCTGTTGTTGCATTGCTGAAGGCTGAAGAGCAGCAGGTGCTGATTCCTACCACTGCAGTGTATTGGCAGCATTATCACACCAACTGAGACTCCCTGATTCCCATCCATGAGCTGACTCATCAATTGGAGAGCCAAGGAGCGATCAACGGGACTCATCCTTTAATAGTCCAATATGGACAGTGTGAAAGTCTAGTGGAGAAAGGAGACAAACAATGGACTATCGTGGCCTGAATGAAGTCATACCACCACTCAGTGCTGCCATACTGGACATGCTGGAACTTCAGCACAAGCTGAAGTCAAAGGCAGCCAACAAGCATATCACAATTGACATTGCTAGTGTGTTTTCCTCAGTCCTTTGTAAGCAAAGTGCAGGATGCTGCTCACAGGGCATCCAGTACACTTGGGATTGACTGTCCTGGGAGTGGGGACACAGGCCTGCCATCTGCCACAGAGTGATCCAGACTGCACTGGAACTCCAGAACACCTGTAATATATGGATGACAAATAATTGAAATAAGTGGCTGGCCTCTGACAGTCCCCTCAGTATCCTTGTGTGGATCCCATCTGGCCCTATAGACTTGTGTGTGTCTGTTTGGTGTAGCAGATTGCTGTTTCCTCTTGGATTATGGGGGCTTCGTTCTGCTTCTGGTCCATGTGTTCTAGCTCAGGAGGCTGGATACCGAGAGAACTACCGGTTTTACTATTGCAGACTGAGGCAAATAAATCATTTAATACCTCAGGCTTTTCCTTATCCTTTGTCACTATGTTTCCCCTGCATCAAGTAAAGGATGCAAAATGTGAGGAAGAACTTCTTCACTGTGTTGGTGGCCACCACTGGAACAGATTGCCCAGAGAGGTTGTGGAGTCTCCATCACTGGAGATATTCAGGACCCATCTGGATGCAATCCTGTGCAAAGTGCTCTAGGATGACCCTTCTTGAGCAGAGAGGTTGGACAAGATGATGCCCTGTGGTTCCTTCCAACTTCATCCATTCTGTGAGATTCTGTGAGATTCTCCTCAGCCCTCCTTTTGTTGGTATACTTATAGAAACATTTTTTATTTTCTTTTATGTCAGTGGCTAGATTAAGTTCTAACTGGGCCTTGGCTTTCTAATTCTGTCCTTTCATAACCCTGTGACATCCCTGTAGTCTTTCCAAGCTGCCTGCTCCTTCTTTCAAAGGTGATACACCCTATTTTTTTACCCTAAGTTCCAGCCAAAGCTCTACCAGGCCTGATTTTCCATCTGGCTCACCTTTTGGCACATGGGAATGGCCTGCTCCTACGCCTGTAAGAGTTCCTCCTTGAAGAATGTCCAACCATCCTGGACTCCTTTGCCCTCAGGATTCTCTCAGGGGATTCTGTAAACCAGGTTGACACTGTGTACAACAAACAAGATGATTGCTCACCTGCCTGTTAGATAATTAGTAATCTGCCATGGATGGCTTTTCAGCTGGAGCTCTTCTGTGTTTTGTTCTGTTATCTGGCCAGTATAATGCATGTATGAGGCCACACAGGAAATCCGTGATGATAGGAGAATTGTGGTACCTCCAGTAGGAGGATAATTCCCAGCTGTACACACTGATTTCATCAGATCCAGCTGGTGCTGTTCAGCAGCTTATTTCATTTATGACCAAACTGAGTTACAGATTTATGTGGGCTGGAAATAACTGGAGAAGAACAGAGTTGAGAAATCGTAAAATGTTGCTTGTGCAGGTTCACAGCTTTGGGTCCTGATGGATCCATGGGTTCTGTTGAATGTCCATGTAAAAAAAAACAAAAGAAAACATATATATATATGTGTATATGTGTATCTGTCAGAAATTTCCTTTACAGTGTCCATTTTGTAGAAGCTAAGCATGGTACAGTTCCCATGTGTACTTCAGCATACTTTATATTAGTGTATTCTTGAATATTTCTAAAATTGTCAGATAATATATATATTAACTGCAATAAAACCTATCAAGCTTGTTACACAGGATGCAATTCAATTCTCTAGTGAAATTTTAAATCTGAGTTTTGATCTTTAAAACTGTAAGTAATGCTGACTACTACTTCTGAGATTAAAGCTTTGGTAAAAGTGATCAGTTTAGGCAAATTAGTTAGATAGACACATGTTATAATCTTTCCTGTCTACATTCTGGTCTAGTGAGACATGAAAAAAGTCCAGTTCAGAAGAGACACAGTTGTACTGGGACAGTCCTCTGACACCTGCCTAGAAAGCAGCGTATGCTAGTTTGTGCAGAGTTCATCTGCACAGCCCCTAGACTGCATGTGGTTCCTATGTGACTACTTAAGCATGGCAAGAGAAACTTGAATCTATTTCTGCCACTCCCTAAAGAGTGAGAAAGCCTTGAGAGACTCCCATTTACTTTTTGATGAAAACAAGGGGTGTGGGCAGAGGGATATAATCAATGAATGTCACCCAGTTTAAGAAATCTGAGACCTGAATTTTTTCAACATATATTCTTGACATCTTTCCTCATAAATTCTCACTTGAGACCTAGCTAATGTTAGATTTTGGAGAAAATACTTAGACGGTCAGAAAGAACCAAGTGAAAGTAGTTTTACTTGGGGAGCTCAAAGTGATAAATTTAAGGATGTGCATGGGTGAAAGATGCATTTGTGTGCAACACCAGATTAGGGTTTAAAGTTATTACAACATATCACTATTGTTCATTGCATTATTAGAGTATTTCAGAGAGGAGGTGGCCATAATGCAATAATGTGTATCAGTCATTTTAACATGTTTCTTTCCAAAGAGGTGTAATAGACATCTGAACAGCAATCACCATTATAGCTGTAATGGGACATACAGGTATGGTATCAGACACTTCTTGTTTCACTGTCTAAAAAAAAAAAAAAAAATATTAATAGCAAACCACATTGTTTTTTGCCAGATCATAGGATCTTGCAAAGAAAATAGGATACAGATTTGTTTCTGCTAATTTGTGAGTCCATGTGGCCATGTGGGGTCTTTAGGAAATTGGGAGAGCTATAAAGTGTTGGCCATGGTGCTCCACAGACTGTTGACTGCTGATACCATTGCAACTGTTAAAAGTCTCCTTTACCACAAACAGTGAAAGTAAGAAAAGATACTGCATATAATTGTGAATTTGGGCCTGAAAAAGTGATGTTAATATCTAGATTTCAGTAACCTAAATTAGCTCTTAACCACAGGAACATGAAATTATTTCTAAATATTTAACTAAGAAGCCATTTCTTATCAGACTGGTTTTATAGGCAGCTTCTATTAGCCAGTGTACCTGTGATATTTAGTAACAGAAAAAAAAGTTAAAAACCTACAAGAACAACAACAACAAAAGGGTTAATTTTCCAGAAATCATCTGCTAGGAAAAAAAAGAGTAGAATTAGAGAATTAGAGAGATGGAATGTATCTGAGGATAACTACATCCAAGAAAGCACAGTCAAGGTCCCAGAAGCTTAGACAGGGTCTTCAGAGAATAAATCTAACATATAGTAACATTTGCCCTGCTTCTCAGGTGTAATTTGGACCCTGTTTCTATGCTACTTCTTACTTGCCAGCTACTTCTTTTCTCAGCATTCATTTTCAATAATTTTATAAAAACTGAGCTGACAAAAAGCTAATAAGGAAAAGGCCTGTGTTTTCTTTGCAAGTCTTCCACTGTCTTACTAACATACAGCTAAGGCTTAGAGTGTGGTATATTCTTCTTCCTTGTATATGAAAAATGATGATGATAGTAATGGAATTGTAATCATCTCAGTGCCTCATGTGGAAGATACTATTATGAATATGTAAATTAAGTTACCCTTATTATTGCATATATAAAAATATATTTGTACTGGGACAAAGTGTCCCCTCATAACTAGAAGAAGTAGAGTTCAAAATTTATTTAAATACTCAGCCATTAATACTCCACCCTCTGAATTATCAATGCATTCAAACAATGTATCATTAAGCCACAGAGATTGCACTTCTGACCTATTAATTAAACCTTAACTAATGGCCTTAAGACGGAAGTAAATAAATTATTAGTGAAATTGAAAAGTGACTAGGAGGAGTTGGAATAGAAGTAACATGTAACAACCTCAGAAGAATAAAAATTAAACCAGATCAGAAAACAAAATTATAAAAAAAACCCTGTAAGCATTAAAGAAAAACAACTAAGTGGGCAATCAGTAATGCTGCAAGGGAAGTGAAGGTGATGTTACACAAGGACTTACGTATGTCATAACTGCCCCCCAAAGCAATGGCATTTTATGCAATTGAACTCTGAAGAAGTTCTCATGAATCTTGTTTTTCACCCCTTACCTGATTTCTCCTGTTTCTGTTGGAGGTACCTATTTTCATAATGCAGATAAAGAATCCAGAGTAGTTCTTCAATCCTGGTGAAAGTGGGATGCTCCACTGAAGCAGTGCAGCTCAAATACACATTCCTTTTGATGCAGTCTGCTACAGGGAAAGTAACCTGAGGCCATGGGATGAAAGGAGTATCTCAGACTGGCTCACCCTTTTCTCAGCAGCATGATCAAAACATTCCAGGCCAATTACTTTCAAAATCATCTCCTAACCCTGGAAATGGATACATTATTTTCTGCCTTGAAAGTTCTCACTGTTTCTGCTGATAATAATGAGAAAACAACTCTGATGTTAACAGCATGCAGCATTTGACATTTGTCTCACACTTAGCTTTAGTGGAAGACTCCACTGACACAAAGCACTCATCTGCTCATTTCAACAGGAGATTTTCCTGTGTTAGATGACCCATGAGCATGCACAAACCACAACTATCCAACATATTAATGATCTGCTAACAAAGAAGCTGGTCAAAACTTTTGCTGCCAAAATTAGGAGAGAGATCCGATTCAAATTTTCTGATCTTTTTTAGCAGCCCTGGACAGACTGCATCAAAAGCATCATGGTGGCTCCTGATTACCACCTCATCACAAAGTTATTGTAATTACAAAGATATTTACAATTTGGAAAGAGTTTTTTAAAAATGCAGGCATTTGGTAAAAAAAAAATTACATAGGAGCAAAATCTAATTAATTTATTTGTGAAGACAGACAAGAAGTAGGAAAGTATCATACCATAACATTCAATTGGACCAATATTTAAAATGACAGCAGATCCTAGTACCATACAGATAGGTCAGCTTTGTGTTGCATCATGTTGCTATTAATTGTCTTGAGCACTCTTTGGATGTACATTGTAATTACTGTCCATATGTATTGTTGAGAAAGAGAAGCCTGTAATTTCCAGTCCTATAGAAAATGGGGATTAGTCAAATTTTACCAGGGAGGAAGACAGGACCTGAGATTCAAAGTGTCTCCAAAAATACCTGCTTGTAGATACTGCTTAAGATGGAGTTACATAGATTTTTAATTACCAATACAGCCAAATAAAATCTCATCAACACTCTCCACAAAACGCATAGTGTAGAAATTGTTTTCTTAGTATTGCCCTTGAGCTGAATTTTATGGTTTGAATTTTAATGTTTCAATAAAATAATATATTCTCTGCGAGTTTTTAAGTGTGATAGGTTGTAAATGAAAGCTTTTTTTCCTATTTAATGAAAAAATAAAACTTTAGTCAACAGAAGATAATAATTTAAGACAACTGAATGAGTCTTCAGCTATTTTTGGGATATGTTCCAATAAACAGAAATAAAAACCTTTTGTGTTTTCATAATATGTAAACAGTGAAGAATGGTAAGATTAGAAATATCAGGGATTGTTTCCATTGCTGGCATTAAAAATAGATTTTAAACTTCAGCAAAAGAGGAGCAAACTGAAATTTTAGAATAGACTCAAAATTGATTTAAATGTTGTTTCTGTAAAACATAAAGCAAAAAATTGATACTGAAGGAAAAAGACATAGAATCATAGATTGTTTAGGTTAGAAAAGACCTTTAGGATCACAGAATCCAACCACTAATCCAGCATTGCCAAGTCCACCACTAAATCATGTTCCTAAGTGCCACTTCTATGTGCCTTTCAAATACCTCCAGGGATGGTGACTCAATCCCCAGCAGTCTGTTCCAAGGCTTGACCACCCTTTTGGGGAAGAATCTTCCCTAACATCCAATATAAACCTCCTCTGGCACAACTTGATACTGTTTCTTATTGTCTTTCACTTGTTAATTTTCAGAAGAGACTGAAAACTAAGCAAGAGAAGGAACTGGATGGTGTAGTCCTCTCTTGTGGGGGATGTGGATGGTCTTCTCTGTGATGCTCCAAGAGATGCCCATTTCAGTCCCATTCTTCAAACTCTTCTTTCTTTGAAGAGAAGAAATTGATTAGATTTACTTATAATTGCTATTATTCAAGCAACAATTTATGTAGCTTGAATTAATGCAGCTTGCTGCTATCGTCAGTTTTACTGCAACACATTAGTTGGTCCCTTGTTGTTTTTATTATCTCTTTCAGAAAAAAAAAAAGTGACTGTGATCTAGCATCCAGTTCTCAGGATGTACTGCTGAATACAAATCTCCAGATGTCTTTCTGGACAATTGTCCAAAGGACATACCAGTACTGACAGTCTCGTCCCCAATACTGCATTATTGAAAGGGCAAAAATTGTGATACGGAGTGGTGTTTTCCCACAAAAAGAACTGGCATTTTTTAGCTGAAAATATGATTGAAGATTACATAGCAAAGCAAAGTGAATGAAAGTTTTTAGTAGGCAGATTGCCCAGAATGGAGCCTCAGGAGATATTTAAAAGAAAAAAATTGGATCTAAGCCTGACAAACATGAAGTACATTTTAAGATCTTATTACTAGAAAAATATGTAAGTGATTTTTATCACAGCTGTAAATACCAGCATGAGTGCCAAAAGATCCACCTCAGGACATCCTCGTTATAGCTCTTAATTTTAGCTCATCTTAAATGAGCTAACCTGGTTATTGAAAGCAGTCCAAGGGCAGCAACATAGAGCAACATGGGTTCACATGCACTGCTGGGAACTGTTGAGCTGAGAAGCCATGCACTACCCTGCACAGTTCTCCATGCTGTCACTGTTGCTTCTGGTACCCATATAGCATTTTTTAAGGAATACCTATATAGCACAATAGTGACTACTGCCTGATACGAAGTGTTGCTTTCTCCATAAGAATATGACAAATTTAAGAGATTACAATAATTTTGTGCAGAGACGTCTCTCCTATTCTGTCCTGACAGGTTTGAAACAAAGGTTATAATGAAAAATCAGGAGAGTTCCCTGAGAATCAGATGTTGCAGGTTGACTGCACGCTTCCCTAATTGATGGAGTATGAAAGCAGCAGAAAATTAGGAAAGGAACAATAGTTTCAGTAGCAAATTGTGCTTGTGTTAAGTCACTGCAGCAACACCTCCTCCCAAGGTTTCTTAAGGGAGGAGGTTAATCAAAAAGTAACCCATAGATTTATGGCACGAAGGAAACAACCACCAGGAGCGATTGAATCCAAGGTACAAGAGCTGAAATTAGCAATTAGCAAATGTCCAGACACACGATACTGACAAAAGATTAGAAGGCTTTGTCCACCCTTTTTCCACTGGGTGTGTGAGCAGCATGAAGAGACATGCACAAGTTAGGATAATCCAGTAAGCAGAGGTAAAATAGCAGTCAAGATATGGCAGTAGAGTGTGGGCCAGTAAGGAATGTATTTGATAATCACTGGATAGCCCCGGCAACTGCTGGTGGTACGATTATCAGCACTGTAGTTGTTTGAGGTACCCAGAGCACAGCCCACATTGTGGTTCTTACCAGTGCTGCTGCTGTCCATCCCATTTGTGGGTGAGCATGTGGAAAGGCCAGTGGAGGCAGTGGGTTATGCTATGCAGAGCATTACTCTTGCTTGCCTGCCAAGGTAACTCCAGGCTCATTGGAAGGGCTGACCTACATGCAGTAGTCTTGCAGCAACACTTGTTTACATTGTGCATGGAATAGATACCCAGAGGTAAGACAAGACAAAACAAAACTTCTTTTTAAAAGTAAGGCCGTGAATAAACAGTTATCCCATACCTAGGGTGCATCACAAGAGGATTTGTCCCCAGGGAGAAAAATACAAGAGTAATCGAAGGGGCATCACCATGGCAGTGCACATTTCTGATGCTGTGTTGCAGAGAAATCCCATCAGTTGTCCAGTTTATTACCTTATGCTCTGGGAAAGTCGAAATTCAAGATTATGACACTTTAGAAGACCTTAAGACCATTGTCTTAAGCAAGCAAATGTTCTTAACATCACTGATATTAAATCCTTCAAAACTGGAGTAACAGTCACAGGTAGGCAAGGTTGCTGGCATTTTGACTCTACCTAGTATGTATTACATATACACTAGGAAAACTTGATTATTGGCAACTTACTTGATTACTTGATTGAAACTTGATTACTTGGCAGGACATTGGCACTTAGCCTCATTCTCAGTGAGGAGGTTCTGTAGCCATGTGGTGCTCCAGTGTATGAGCATGAAAACTAGTTTGAAAAACCTGTCCCCATTTGCAGTGAGGAGAAGGAAATATAATTATGACCAAATGAAATATCTTGATTGAGAAAAATTAAGATCCTGTAACACCAAGAAGAGATGCGAATAGAGAAAGAATAGAATTGTCTTCCAAATAGAGAAACCTGTCAGGAACCCTTCAGGCTTAACACTGTTTGAAGGATTATGTTGGAAACTTCAGGCTATTAATGTCTTAAATCCCAGTGGATGTTTAGAAAGTACTGAGCCCATTGAAGATGGCCTGAGTTTTGAACAAGGCAGCAGCAAAGTTCAAGGACTGAGCTAGCATAAAGAAAAAGCGTGCAAAGGAGATGATGGGATATGTTAGAATTAGCAATTAATATGAACTGTCAATGAGTGATGTAAAGGAAATCTACTGTATGGATGCTGAAATTGGTTTCAGCAGATGATCTCTATAATTTCTGTAAATCCTAGATCCTGAGTGTTTACAGGCACTCCTGCTTGCCCAGCCACTAACCAATACAGGCATATCCCATGCCTCACTACCAGCTATTTCATACAAAAATGTAATCTAATACTTTCAAGATGGTTTAGAGAAACAGATTACAAATAAGAGCTGTCTTATTCACCAGGGTTATTACTTCAAAAAATAAATTAAAACTAAAAATAATAGAAGTTAGATTTTAACATTTTATTAGAACAGTAGTGAATTATTCACTGTAGTGAGGAAATTCAACATAATCTAAATGGGTAGGAAGGAAGATTTTTTTTTTCTCCATGTTAAACTTAAAGAATCAAGTGTCCATGGTTGAACAAATCCCATTCCTTAGAGCATATTCTGTTCTGTGAGCACTCTACAAAATACTGAGTCCCCAAGTCCCATTTTGTCAAAAAAAGTGCTTGCTGTCTCTCTGAGGTCATGATATCTGAGTCCCTGATTTATTACATTTCTTCACCAAAAAGACCCACAAAGCACCTTAAAAGTCTGCCTAGTTCTCACCCATCATTAGGCAGGCACAGCAAAATTTTCTCACATTTGAAACCATTACACTTAACTTTGTTTTTTATATTGGGATCTGAATTCCCAGGTGTAGAACCACAATGCTTTATACTAGCTGGCCAGAAGACTGGCCGAGCAACCAATAACATCAGATCTGGTTTTGCCCTGGTCTTTATCTTCCAGGTCTTCCGATAAGAAACCACATGTGGTCACATATTTATACCATGAGGGTACATTGAAGAGAGGAACATATCAGCCAGTTACTGTGGGATAAGATGGGCTCTGAATTTAGCCTAATTGCCCATGTTACCATGCACTCCTGTCTGGTTTAACCTCCAAAGAATGTGGTAAACAGGTCACCTCTCAGTGAGCTCACTTTTACCACAAGGTAAGATTAGACACAGAGGGGGATACTGATGAGTAGTTGATATGTGGGGGCTTCAGATCCCTAGATTACTGCTTGCCATCTGTCCCCTTGCTGTTCTCCTAAGTTTGATTGCTTGTAGGTCAGGGACAGTAGCTACAATTGAGAAGAATAATTATTTCCATTCAGCAAACCCACAGCATCTAGCTTGAAGGTATATTTCAAGATTTCTCCACAAAGCAAATACTTCCCTTTTTATTTACAGAGATGGCATATTAAACTCTGGTTTTGTGAATGCTGCTACATATTAAAAGTGGTAGGATCTGATTACTTTAAATTAAGTATTTTCTAATGCTATTGTGGAATTATTTTCAGGTTGATTTTTTATATAAAATACACCTTTTCTGAGAAAATATGTTGCAGAATACCCTGTAAAGGCCAGAAAAGACATTTTCTAGGACTGTTTTGGATGTTTGAAGAGAGAACCATTTTCTCTGAAATTTGCTTTCTTACAGTCCTCAGTTATCAGTCCCAGTGGCCACAACCTTCCAAAGATACTTGTGGGTGTGTCCCATTAGGTCCAGTATGTATGTCCAGTTTATTTAAATAGTCCCTAACATTACCCTCATCCACCAAGAAAAAGTCTTTCTTGCTCCAGAACCTTGATATATCTTGGGAAACTCTGAGATTTATATGAGAGGATTTTAAGGACCGAAACTTAGAACTATGATGGCATTGCAAAACCAAATTATTCAATTCTCATGTATAAAAATCATGTGGTTAGTGAGTAGGGGCTCAGACATGATCTTATTTTTACATGTGGTGCTGGGGAGTCTCAAATTAGTCAACAGCAAATGACTCATTTCAAAGAACCAAGACATTAAAACACATGAGAAAGTCACAAAATTACCTCAGACTTGAACAAAATGCCATATAATTTAAAGAGAAAAGAAAAAAGATGCTTGAGACATAACTTAATTGCTGTTAATCTTTGCTGGGAGAAAAAAGTAGGTATCACAATGGTCTCTAAGTTAGTAGGAAAAAGTTCCAAGGAACCAGTGTCTGGAAGATAAAACTGGAGACAAAACACAGCACTAAACATAAGCACTGAAATAAAGCTTTGAAGAGGATTTGTGAATAATCATCTTTGAATCAAATTTACTCTGAAAGAATGTTTTTTGTCAAAAGTTTCTTTGTCTCAATACAAATGTAATACAATGAAATGCAGCGAGTCTGATATATCGATACAGATGTTAATTTCATGGTCCTGACTTAAAACTATTGCATAATTCATTCCAGAGGTCCTGTCAGTGAGTTTGAAGCCAAAACCAATGTCAGACTTTAAAAGTACTGCCTGTGCTGAAGGGTATGGTTGATGCTGTACGTCTAAAGAATGCCAGTCAGGCTGAGGTATCTCTGATCACTGTTGAGGCATGAACACCAAAATTAGATGGGAAGGGTATGCTGAAGGGTATGGTTGATGCTGTACGTCTAAAGAATGCCAGTCAGGCTGAGGTATCTCTGATCACTGTTGAGGCATGAACACCAAAATTAGATGGGAATTAAAAACATGCAGTGCATGGAAGATAGAAAAAAGCTAGTAAAATGTGAGATCATTTCATCAGAAGGAGAAGAGTTCCCACAAAACCGTGAACATTTTGAAACTCCTACTCAACAGTATTTCAATATAATTTTTGTACTAATGAAGTACCCATAGAATTATGTCCATTTTTTGCCATCATGGACTAATCATTTGAGTGTGTACATTACTCTGCATTCTTAACAATGCAGCATTGACTATGGTGTTGGTTTTGTTCTAGATAAACATGCCAGAGCTATCAAATGCACTGTCATGTTTGTTTTATATTTATTAGTTACTTTTTGCTTCCTATTTTACTTACCATACACTGAGTGACTGGGTTGCATAGCTGTATAGAAGGTGTAATTCATATGACATGAAATTTTGTGGAATTCTTTTTTGCATCAGGGTTTTTACCATTATGTATCTTAGTCTTCTCTCTACTCCATCTGTTGAAATGGTGAATTTATCAAAGATAGTTTTAAAATAAGACTTCTGTGAGACAGTTGTCTTAGATGTGACCTTTATGTTGAACAGGGAATGCATAATTATTGCAAGACTTACGCAGCTTTTTGTGGAATTATAAATTTATCAAAATTTTGCATCATAAGAAGCAAAAATAAAGAAGAAAATCAGCTCCATTAGAGAATTGAAGAACTTGGGAACAGTTCTGAAGGAATAAACTGAGTACTCAGCTACAATTCCTTTTTTATATACTTCCAAGAAAGGTGGTTGTATTGTATTTGTAAGAGAAGCTACAGTTAGATTTATATGTGCACTACCTCTCTGATGGTATGATTTTGGATGTACTATATTAATGTCTTCTCCAAAAATCCCATCCTCTTTGAGAGAATTCCTTCCCAAGTCTACATTGTAAAAGTATACTCTTATTCTCTCTGTTTTCACATCATTTTTCCCCAAGTAGAAAGGCCCATCCATTTCCTCACCTACATCTGTCTCATTTGCATCTAGATGTGGCTCTATTGCTGCATGTTTCACTCCTGTTCCAGGAGGCAGCCCCAGATCCCTGAACACCCTACCAGCTGGATTGGTGCTGGAGCCAAGACTGGTCCTTTCCTTCCCTTCCCTTCCCTTCCCTTCCCTTCCCTTCCCTTCCCTTCCCTTCCCTTCCCTTCCCTTCCCTTCCCTTCCCTTCCCTTCCCTTCCCTTCCCTTCCCTTCCCTTCCCTTCCCTTCCCTTCCCTTCCCTTCCCTTCCCTTCCCTCCCATTCCTCCATCCCTCCATCCCTCCCTTTCTTTAGTCTTTCCCTCTCTCTTCTCTTTCACCCTACTCCTTATTCAAATTCTACCAGTGTGTGTTTATAGTAGAATATAAGGGACTAACTCATACTGATTTCCATGCCAAGTGTATCATTTACTAATAAAGCTTACTACGTTTTTGAGGACCCTCTGAATTCTGTTGTTCTTTTCCAACCACAAGGCTCTATGACCGTTGGGTGCTCCCTTTTCCTAGAAGCAGGACACCACACATACAAAATCAGGCCTTGAAATGATACCTCTAGGTTATAGGAAAATTCTGCAAATATCCCTGAAATAACAACTGTCTGGAATGGGACTTTCCAAGTGTCAGTAAGATCATCAATGTCACTCAAACACGTTATTTATCCATTAAATAAACACACAGAAACTGAATTGCTGAGGGTGCTAATCCATCATTCTCAAGTGGTACTTAACATGAGTATGTGTATGTATCACAGAGTCACAGAATCATAGAATCATGGAGTGGTTTGGGTTGGAAGGAGACCTTGAAGATCATTTAGTTTCACACCTATGCCATGGGCAGGGACACCTTCCACTAGACCAGATTGCTCAGAGCCCCATCCAACCTGACCTCCGGGGACATAACAAAGGGATGTACTGCAACATTGTTAAAGAGTTAGGATGTTTGCCTTTTGGGACAAGAGAGATTTTAGTCTCTTACTGATAAGGTCATTATAAAGCATGGGATTTCACAATAGCTGCAAGGAATCCCACTGACCTGCTCCTGCCGTGGTGCCAATTGCTGGATGTTAGGTAAACATGCAGTCCTGGCCATGTCTTTGCAGAATGCTGAGCTTACAGAGCAAGCACTTGCACACTATGCACGTTATCTTTTCATTACTGGAGCAGATAATGGCAGGCTCTGGTTGCATACGTTTTCCCCATACACACTCAGCTGGTAAATCTGGCACACACAGACAGAAATTCTGTCCCCTCCCTCTAAGTCTAAGAGGACGCAATCAGGGAAAATGAGGGATGCCTCCTGCTCCCACATCCCTTATTGCACAGTGACGTGGCTTAGGAATGAAGGAATGCCAGGCAGCCCTGTGTCATGTTGTGTGTTGTGCACTGGTGTGGTATGCACATCCCTTCTACTGCTTTATATTGTGTATTAGAGACTTTTGGTTTTATAGACTCTACAATCTAGAATAGAGATACCTGCAATAAATGTTTTTGGTGCAACGTTTCCCCTTCAATTTTCAAGTACATAATACCATTTTTAGGGTACACAGCCATTATGTACAAAAGTAAAAGTATGTGTAGAACAACAGAAAATATTTTTAATAGAAGAGATGCAAAATGTTCTCCTCTTAATCTAAGAAAATAAAGCTTTGTTAGGAATTGTTATCAACATGACATGCATCTATTCCCATTTGAAGTAATGTGCATTTGAAAGCCTGCTCTGAAGAAGTCTGGGACAAAATAAACAGAGGGCTCTGCTAAGAATTTATTTTTCTTTATTAACTAGTAAAAACTTTTAATGACTGGAAAAATATAAGCAAGATTTGCTAGGGAAAATAATAATAGAACATGTATGGCATCGTGATCATGTTACCAGAAATGGTTTCACTATTGCTTCATACTTGGTAGCTCCTGGAACACATTAGTAACGGAGACTGAAAACAAGCAAACTATGGAAAGATAAGCATAATTCCATCTGTTAATGCAAAGAAGATTTCTTCATTACCTGGTGACTCAATAGTGTATTATGGACTGCAACATGTTTTAGTTAGGGAAGTTGCCATTGAAAACAAGCACTCACTAGCATCCACTGACCACTGCAATTCCCGGGGTATGAAGTGGACTGAGGTGTACCTTACCAGCTATGGGGAAAATTTGGACAAGCATGAAAAGAAGCTGAGCTATGGGAGGAGTTCCAAAAAAGCAAATGTTTCACAAGGCTTTTCACATCCCTCACAGTCAGAAAAACCTTGCTGTGACATAGCACAATCCAATGACTGTAAGAGTACCGAGTTCCACAGTCCATCTATTTGGGGTAATTTTTCAGTGTTAGTCAATTCGTCTTAGTCTACTGCTATGTCAGAGCTACAAAAATATCGGAAGAGATGGGTACGCTTCCTTAGTATACCAAATCTCTTGTATTTCTGCAAATTGCAAACACAAATTAAAAGAGGCCCTAGATGCATGCTTAGATCACTTGTCTTCCTCATCTGTAGTTTACCACGTACAGGGAAAAAAAGAAGTGCAAGAGAAATGCTCTTTTCCCATCTTTTCACAAAGACAAATACAACTCACAGCTGTAAACCACTAACAAACTCAGTGCATAAACCTGGATACTGTAGCAAAATTGAGGAGTCTCTTCCTGATCTGTTACATCTCACTCATGACAACAGTAGAAAGGGTCAGTGGACCTTTTTCTAAGGTCCACCAACCTTAGAAAGGTCCATTCTCTAAGACACAGCTTTTACTTAGTTCAGTGCTTGTAGCATTCAGCAGAACATCTAGCTCACCCACTGCCAGAGGCTGACCTTGAGGTGTGTGGTCATCATGGTCTCTTCTCCTACCTCTCTGCCATTAACATGCAGCCTCTCAGTTACTTTCACCCATATCCTACAGGGAAAGGTTGAGAGAGCCTCTGTTCAAAGTTATATCATAGCACATGATGGTGGCTCAAGGAGTTGGCTGTTGGTTGCTCACACCAGCAGCTAACCCAAACCATACTATGACCCAGATAGCAGCAGGAAAAGTGACTTGACGTTGTGTTAGATGGCATAACTGTGATGAACTGTGTAGCAAATGGAGAGGGGCACATGGAATTGGAAAGTGAAACACTGTGCTAATGTCAACTCATTAGGAAGTTGTCCAGTACATGGAAGAGTGAAAAGGGGAAAAGCAGGGAAAATAAAAACATGGAGAGAATTATATTAATAGTACTTTGAAACTAGTTTAGCAACATGTGTTTGCTTTTTCCACATAGCAAAGCAGGAAGATAACTGCATAGGATTTCTCCTGCAGCTCTGGTGATACACACTGATGAGCTGAACTGTAACTCAGTACAGTTACAGTCTTTGGCTTGTGCCATTTCTCACACTGATGACAGGTTTAGACATGCAAATAAGTGCTGGACAAGAATGGCAGTAGGGGAATGAAGCCAGGAGGGGAGAGGAGTGCTGTGGGGGAAAAATGTACAGCAAACCTTTATTGAAGGCAAGCTCGTACATAGGGACATCAAGCCCACTGAAAGAGTGAACAAAACCTGGCATCAATAGATACCTATGTCCCCAAAAATAAATTGGCAGCAGGAAATATTAATGATGCTGAAATGAAATCAGCTGCAGTAGCAAACTCCTAAAACGCTCTCTGTCTTGCTTTCAGCGTAAACCAGCTAGGCTTCTTCACAGCTGTTCTGAAGATTTGTCCAGGGAGTAAGACCCAAACACTCTCAGCCTGTCTTCATAGGAGAGATGCTCCACCCCTTTGATCACTCTTATGGCCTTCCTCCGGACCTGCTCCTGTGCTAAGGACCCCAGAGCTGGACACAGGTGGGGTCTCCTCAGATCAGAGTAGAAGGACAGAATCACCTCCCTTGACTGTCTTGTCACACTTTTTTGATATAGCCAAGGATATGGTTTATTTTTTGGGCTGCAAGTGCACATTTCCAGCGCTTTTCTAGCCTCTCATCCACCAGTACCCCTAGTCCTTCTCATTGGGACTATCAAATTGTTTCTTTACTGAAAGATTGGATTCTATGGAATCTAAATAAATGAATCATACAGACAAACAAATATGTCAAATATGTGGAACAGGTATTTGACCCTTGCCCTGTGGCTCTGTCCTCAGTCTATCTGTACCAAGTTTAGTGTATGACTGATGTGAACTCATCAGGAATTACCTTGTGCACACCACACCTCAACCTATTTACTTTGAATAGGCCGGAAGCAAGGACCATATCACACTGTTTGTATTGATTTGGGAACCACACCTTATGATTACCTTATCTTTGGGCTATGATTGTGAGGCATCCTCTTGTATTTACATTTATACCACCGGTTTTCTGTGCAGCTGGGGACAACTTATTTAAACATGCTATGGCTCCATTTCTTCATCTCTAAATTGGGGGCAATTCTTTCCTCATGAGATTGTTATGAAGACACATTAATGAACGTTGATAAACAGAGGATATCCTGGGGTGAATGAGATAGATACATGAAAAGTATTCTTATCATTCATATTATGACAGAACATTCTGCTTGTATGCACACAGGGAATATACACACTGGCTCAGAATGGGTGAAGTTTACCTGAATAGTAAACTATACATAAGGGTGGAATTAATTTTCTTTAGTCACCTAACACCTACTAGTCACTGCTCTAGGCTTTCTTCATTATTGTTAAAGATGGAAAACCTCAGTCAATGACTTTTTTATCTAAGGTTGATAGAAAACATCTTCCTCTACAAGTATCTGTTTCTCTCCACTGGCTATGGAACCTCAAGCAGCTCATAGAAAATTTGCAAGTGCACAAAGGAAAGTGAGACTAAGCACAAACTTACCATTTTGATCAAGCAGCTGCTACTATTTATTACTTATTCATTAGAATGATAAGGCTAAAATATCACCTATATTGTACCCACCATATCCTTTAAAGTCAAGTTGGATAGCCACATAACAAAAATTATACAAGTGCATACCCAGCTTTATTATTGCATATGTGGATTCTTTTTACACTGTCTTTCTAAGCGTACAGACAGCACTGGAGAATCACCTGCAAACTCCAGAATCCCCAAATTCTGCAGGCATGAGCTCAGGTTTCTTCACTGAATGCATGGCAAGCCCTAGCCCCAGAAATTGAATATGCAGCAAGAATCAATTTAAATTTAACATCAGAGCTGAGCTAACATTTGGAAGAAGGAAAGGAGATGGACTCACCTTAGGTACCCATTTAAACATCAGTAAGATCAGTGAATCATTGTTATAGGTCACTATACCTATATAGGAATATTATCTTGGCAGCCTCTAGCCATACCATGGACAAGATGCCATTTTCCCTAGCCTTCCCTTCTATGGCCAGAGCATTTTGGCCATAGAAATGTTAGAGTGTTTTAAACATGTTAGAGTGTTTTAAAACTGCCAGTAGCAGACTTGCCTGCAAGATATTTTTACGTAAACTTATTTTGCCTTTAAAACTTATTTTGCCTCTAAACTTATGAGGCCATTATGGTAAGGGCTCTATTCCTGTTCTAGGTGTGATTTCTACCATAAAGGTTCCATTTCTAGTCACTGTGGCATTACAGATAAACTATTACTATTTCCAGTTAATAGTATTCCACTCATAGGTGAAATTCCATTTATATATGTGTTAAACATACAGAATATTAATTTTTTAGGATATAGTGCAAGATATTTTAACATGTTTGATATTGTCATGCAAGAAAAATCTCAATACCTTCATATGGAATCTGAGCCCAAGTGGCAGTAAAAGTTGGTGTAAGTGCTATATATGGTTTAGTGTTTGATTTTCTAGGTAAAATGGTCTCCCAAAATTCCTATGATGACCATGCTGGATAGTCTGGCTGTGTTGTAACTGCTGTTATTATTATTAATCACAGTATCGCCATTCCTATACAGTAACATATTTGTGGTTATCATTACACCTGTACATTCACAAATATTCATTTACAGTATGACTTAATCTAAAAATTAATTTGAGTAAGTTTGGGATTATAAACATTACCTGATCATAAATCCTATATGATGCACTATGAGATAGCATATACTGAAAGTATAGCTCAGGTCATGTAACATTGTAACCTGTGTCCTTTTGGACATATCAGGTAAAAAAAAAAAAAAAAAAAAAAAAAAAAAAAAAAGACTACATCTAGGAATAGATTTCGTTTTTACTCGTCATACAAAAACTTTTCTATCAATTCTGACACATTAAATGCAGCACACATGGAACAGAATACAATCTGCATCCCACCTAACCACTTCACAAGTCACCAAGTAAGCCTATCCCATTTGAAACACTTGAAGTGATATTTTAATTCAGTGGATGCATACCTTTAGTTATATTGGTAATATTAAAAACCCCAAACAGAACAGAAATTGAAAACTCAGAGTCCAAGAGTATTAAAACATTTAAATACTTGGCCAAATGACTCCCTTAAATATTAAAGTTGATTTTTCTCTAATCTTGAAACACTAATTAATTTAATGTGCATTAGAGAAAACATGTTCAAATATTAAATTGGTTGATATCACAAATGTGTAACTCATTAACATGACTCAGGTTTAGGACTCAATTACAAAGGCAGAAATTTGATTTCATTAAAACAAAAATAAAATATGCAATCAATTAATGGCCACCAACTGGGTGTTATGAAATACAGATTTTGCTAGATAGGCTCACTATTTGAAGATCAGAAGTCAGACCAAAAAAGGTAATGGTACTAGTCTGTAAGATAAAGCTTCTGTAAGCATCTGAATTACATGAGTTTAAAAAGTTAGAGGTGCAAAAACTAGTTAATTTAATTTATATGGATTAACAAGTAACTAAGTGACAGCAAGGGTTAATGCAAATGGACCATTAGCTGTATGGAGCACAATAATTTCTGAGAAACCATTGACAGATCTGGCATTCACATTTCTATAGAAATCCTAAAAACTTGCAAAAACTTTGGTGAATAAAGTTTTTAACACTAACCATCAAAATAAGACTAATCTGGTTTGCAGTCCAATAAAAAATCAAGAAGCTACTAAATGAATAAATATTAATTGAATTCCTACATAGAGAAGAGATTACTGACAATAGTCTCATCTATACAGTAGGGCTGACTAAGAATAAAAGCTGCAACTGGAAATTATGGCAAGAAAAAAAGATAAGTAACAGCTTATAAGTAATTAATTCAGAAAAAGGGAAAAGTGGAAACTCTTGTATGCCACAGAGACAGAAGATATGACTTCTTTCTCCTTGCTGCAGAAAGTTATATGGAGGCTATTTGATAGGCAGCCAGTCTGGGCTGAAAACAGAGCAGAGATGGTGACAGCAACAAAGAAGGATGTTTCATCTGCTTCTTGACACAGTAACCAGCAGGTCTGAAGACCACAGCCACTGAGCAGCTCTGGGCTGGCACTGAGATATGTGTGCATGGGCCTGAACTTTGGCAGAAGTTTCTGGTGCACTCCCTTACCCCTGTGTCAGCAAAATACAGGAGATAGGTTCTCTTATAGTCAGGTACTGTCCTGCACTGCATTTTTCTTTAGGTACCAATATTGTACTGTGTAAAACTTTAAAAAAAATTAAAAGTATTGTTTCCCTTCTGTAGTTAAATAGCCTCTGTGGAATTTGAATACAGCCCTGGAGCTAGCCCTG
Source organism: Anomalospiza imberbis (assembly GCF_031753505.1). Classification (NCBI taxonomy): domain Eukaryota; kingdom Metazoa; phylum Chordata; class Aves; order Passeriformes; family Viduidae; genus Anomalospiza; species Anomalospiza imberbis. The sequence goes on along the minus strand of NC_089683.1, from coordinate 33,250,451 downwards.
TACCGACAGATACCTATCCTAGAGCATGCTGGTCTAATGAATGCTACAACATATCATAAATGGTGTATGGGTACCAGTACTGTTGCATGGTGTTGTTCTGTCCAAGATGCAGGACTGCATTTCTTGAATTTCAGAAAATGTTTATCAGCCCATTTCTTTAGCTTGTCAAGGTGACTCCAACAGCAGACATATCATCCAGCACAATGACTGCTCCGTCCATTTGGGTATCATCTGTGAACTTGTGGCAGATACATGCTGTTCCATTGTCAAAGCCATGAATGGAGATGTTAAATAATACTGCTCCCTATACAAATGCCCAAGGAATACCACTTGTAAACAGACAGCACATAATTTTCAGTCTGTTGCTCCAGCCTTTTTTTTACTCACTTTAATTCACCCAGCTAATCAATTAAACTAATGGGTAAACCCACATACCCTGTCTGCCTAGTTTAACTCCAAAGATGCTGTAAGAGCTGAAACAAAAGTTTGCCAAAGTGAAGGGCATCCACTTCTCTGCCCTCATCTTCGAATCCAGTCATTACAATGAAGAATGTAATGAGGTTGGTCAAGAACAATTTGCAGGTGGTAAATCCATACTTCTTTTTTCCCAATCACTTTCTTTCTTCTCTCTTATGTGCCTGTACATGGCTTATACAAGGATTTCCTCCTTAACCTCCACAAAGATGAAAGTAAAGCCAGGTGGTCTCTATTTTGCAGCTCTCCCTCCTTGTCATCCTGGAAGATGACTGTGACATTTGCTTCTGCAGTCATTGGGAACTTCTGATCACTGTAACCTCTTGAAGAGGTAGGGAACAACCTTGCAGTGATATCAGTCATGCTTCCTACTTGGCTCTGTGTTCAAGCTGCTTGAGTAATCCCTAACTCAGTCTTCTTCTAACACTGGTTATATTCCACCAAACACATGGAAAGCCTGAGAACAAATTTTGCCAGTAAAAACTGGGATGTAAAATCCTCCACCATTCTGTTTCCTTCATTACTAGGCTACCTGTTCACTTGGCCTTATTCTTCCTCTTGCTGCTTCCTTCATGTACTTTACCAATTTTTACTTGGCTAGTCTTTTAGTTTTTTTAATTCAATCATTTCAGACTTGGGCATTCCTTCTGTATTTATCCTGAGCAGCCCATGCCTTCTTCTGTGTCCCGTAGGATCCCTTTTTCCTCTCTAAGGCCTGTCAGGAGTTTCCCATTCAGATAGTCTGGCTGCCTCACACCTGCATCGTGTCCTGCAGACAGTACTTGATGCTTCTCATTGTTTGAGACTCACTCTCCTGGGATCCTTTTTCTTTCAAAGGACCAGCTCCCAGGAACGTGCACAACAATAATCTCCCTGAGGTCCTCTTCTTTTAAGTTCAGAGTAGATATCACTTCTTGCCTCTTTTGCTTTCCTTGTTCAACTCTTATGGCTTACTAGGTCTAGACCAAACAATCCTGGTTCTTTTGTTATAAGAATCAGCTAGGCAGAAATAAAACCAAATTTTAAAAGAAGAAATTTTTTTTTCATCTTGACATGTATCAATAAATTGATCCTCAGAATATACTACTGTAAATATTTTATAGTAATCTTATAATCCAGCATCCTTGGCCTTCCTCACATTGGCCACTTTCCCAATGAAAATACAAGTAGTATACTTCTCCTGGTGTTTTTCCTGTAAACAATATAAAATAGGTGTCCATAAAGACTCTACTGAATTCAGTGGAGTCCTGCTCATTTACTCAAGATCTGTTCCAAGTATTGATTCATGAACTCTTGAAATAATTCAGATTCAGAGCTAGCCTTTTGTGTCCATGAGCCTCTCATTACTTGTGATTTTTTTGGCAGGTATTATAGTATCTGATTGGCCTTTGTCATTTGGACATACTTTAATATTGCCTCTAACAGATAGATTCTGTTCCAATGTCAGGCTTCCCAGGTTTTGGTTTTAAGCATCCTGCTCCATTACATAGATAAGACCTAATATTTTCAGACAAGGCCTGAGGCAAAATAAAGATTTGTGGGTAGATGCAGAGTTCATAAAATGTGCACATAGATAAAATGTGCTTATTTAGTGCATCTACTCATATGCACTAACTATCTTTTAAAAACACTAAAGTTTAAGGTGTCAGCTTCCCCTTTGGGAGTCCATTTATCTGCCATGTAGAGCTGTGACTCTTACCTTGGGGACAGGTGACTTCATTCCCACCAGAGCTTTGTAATCCTGGTAAAATCTTCCTGAGTATTAATTGCCGCTTGCGCTAAGAATGGATTGCTCAGAGGCTAACACCAAGCCCAGTGCCACAACACCCTGTAATGGGCAGTGCAAATCCCAGCAGGAAGCACAGTCTGTCTGCAGAGCAGCCCTCCCTAGGGATTTCCCTGCCTATCCCCAGGCAGGAGAGATGGATGCATGGAAACTTGGGCTGAGTGTGAGCAGGACATGGTAGAAGATGATTTCAAGGCCCTTTACGAGGCAATGACTTTGTTTCCAATTTCAACAACTAAATATTCATATGTTCTATAATCTTTTTCTGCTCTTGATTTTTCTCTTGAAACACTATTGTGTTATACACACACATACACACAACTACTACAAAATTTTCCACTGTGAGTCCTGACAACTAAAAGATTTACAGTAGTCACTGCACAAAAACTTTGAGCGAAAGCTCTCATATGTTTAGTAAGAAATTTGGAATTTCACTATACAACCATAGGAAGTGTTATGTTTTATATGTGTCTGTATTGCCTTTGACTACCTGGTGGATCTTCGGGCTCTTTTCAAGTAGTATACTGAGGCTCATGCCCATGTCTGCATATGGCACTGAAAAGACCAGTGAACCATGGATTTATACCAGGGAGTGGCCAAGACATAGCTAGTTCAAGGGACATGCCAAAAATTTCTTCTCTATTCCATTCCAAATGGTTGGAACTGGCATCACTCTTCTCTAGGCTTGGATTCCCCATACATAAAATGAAAATCATAATGCCAGATTACCTCAGTAGGGCTATATAACTAACCTATTGTTTATAAAATGTGTAAGCCTGTGGCAAATACTTTCACATGATTTTCTGAGGATAAGACAACACGCCTATAATGAGGACTGGCACTCAGTCTTGTCCATCCAGAGCGTGCAGTTCCACAGCATATCCCCCTGGCAAAGCAAAAGGTGGAGAGTGAGCCAGGTCACACCAGTTCAGGGAGCCAGAGGCTGACATAGCCTTTATGTAACTCCTTTACCACAATTTTGTCCTCCACACACCACACAGATACAGGGTAAGGGCAGCACCATCATTACCAACCATATTCACACAGCTACAGCCGGAGACAGCACAATGGATCCCAGCTTGCATAACCAACGCCCTTCCACCTGACTGCATTGCTACAAGCAGCTTCTGCAGGGGACTATGCCCTACATTTCAGGCCATTACTAGCGCAGAAGCAAAGGTGCAAGATCATCCCTACAAACAGCTACACGCCTTCAGGAGGCTGACACACCCAGTGAAGTGGGTGCAGTAGCAGTGACACACACCTATGGAAAAGGCTGGATTTGGGAGTTAGCGACTTGCCGCAGATCTGACTATACATGTTGCTGTCATTTCAACACAGTGCCCTCAAAACATCAGCCCATAGTTTAGCATCGTCCTTCTCCAGCATGTACACATATGAAGCCCTCATTGCAAAAGTGTGCTTGCCACACCTCACAAATGATAGATGCTGTGACAGATATCAGTGCAGATAAAAATCTTAGCTGTGTAAAAGTATGAGAAACCATGTAAGAAAAGTATCATTAAGGCAGAGCGAGGCAGTATATATACAGGTTTTTGTCATCCTCATGTCTGTTGAACACATTTCTAAAAAGAAGCTGAAATGCAGGTAAAGCTATGAATGTATGTGCACCTGCTGGGTACACAACACATCTCACATACTGGATATACACATTAGCTTCATGGTTAGTGCCATTTCCCACACAGGAATCAATTATAAAATAATCGCTCAGAATGGTGCTGGGGAACACTGGACTAAGGGCTCCTCTTCTGAACAAGTACCAAAGAGCAGCAGTTCAAGCTAAATGCAGCCCAGCACTGCAGGCCAATGCTTCCAGTCTCTGCCCAGACTGCAGTAAATAGGGTTTGTTCTACAGTTTAGAAAAAAAACTCTAAATATAATGATCCTGAGTCAAATCACAGATATATTTACTTGAGAGTAAAGCCTGATATGGCTTGGGAGAAAGCTACTCACCACTTCCCTCATCTTGGCACCAAATTTTTATGCAGAAAGATGAAGTGTCAATATGTATAGAGAGCCCTTTGGAAACAAAACTTGCATTTACTTCACTGGGAGTGTTCAGTCTGGCCCTTGACTATTTTAACCAGGATAATAAACATATTCATATTCAATTCTCATATTTCTGTTAGAGCCACAGTAAAAATGGCTGATGTTGAAAACATGAAGTTGACACATATGAGAGATCCAATCCAGTGCTGGTGACAACAGCGAGGTGGAACCTTGTGGGAACTTACATCTAAGGTAAGTTTTGGCCAAAGCCTGCACTAAGCATTAGCATCTCTGGACACTTTCTGATGCATCACTCCAATGTATTTGGTTTGGAAAAAATTCTTTTGATGCAGTTAAATGTATGAAAGGACAGATGGCATCTAGCAGATGGTTTAGAAAACAAAAAGCCAAATCTCTTTCAGATCCCATGGAAGACTCTGTGCTGTGGAATACCTGTGTGCAGAGTTACCCCACCTCAAATTATGGAATTAACAGTGTGTTGCGTAATAAACAAATTAATTAGTGCTGAAAGACACATAGTTGGTTTTAATGTTATTATTTTAAAATACTATGGTTGTATGAAACCAGCTTTTTTAAGCTTTTATAGTATAAAGCTGGCTTAAATCAGCCTCTCTGTTGAAGCAGATAGCATTTATTCTATTGCATATGAATACACTTAAGCCTGTACTTGTTGATTCAAAGATCAAATGAGCTTTTTTTGGCTCAGCTAGCAGTCTTTATAAGGTGTATCAGCTTGAAAGTTTTAATGCAAGGAGCATATCATTTGAACAGGCTGTGCAAGCAAACCCATTCACTGCAAATTAATGTGCTAATTTATTTAATCATTTTCCCTCCTAAGACATTGATGGAATCAAATGAAAAAACATGAGAATTCGATAATTCAAGTAATTAAAACACATTTCTAAAGCTGAATGTGTTTTCAGCATTTAAATTTGGTCATGCTCAACACATACAATACTTTATGCACCTTCTTCACTGATAAGTGAATAGGTTGTCCCTTACCACATCATGTAATATTTAGATCTGTCAAATGTGTTGATTCAAGCAATTTTATGCTTTCCCACCAGGTAAGTTCCTGGTTTTGGTGATTCTCTTTGTAGCAAGGCAGAGTTCTTTTACTGCTGTTTTTGTCTTTTATTGAGCTGCCTGGAGGGATCACTGGTGGCAACATACAAAGCTCTGACTGCTTTCTTCCTACTACACTTCATAAATATTACCAAATATACCTGCATTACATTTTCCCCTTACAGCAATTTCATTGCTAACCTGAAGCAAAACCTGAATGGGAATACTTTCAACTAGTGCAGAAGCATCTGCTGATTCATCAATCATTATGATAGCATATGCTTCACTGAAATTAATGAATAAATGCATTTTTACAAGCATGACTAAAGGCACTGATCATCGGGAGCTTGTAACATTTCTATCGCTATTTGTTTCTTTCATGAAGAAGCAGAAAATGCCTTGAAACAGCTCTGAAATGAGATATCATTGGGGTTTTTTTACAAAAAAAAATCTGGAAGAAATACAAACAGTTTGTATCTGGAATGGGAACTGGCAGGAGAGCTTCCTAGATCCACCTGTCCCACAACTTCCTGTTACCTTCTGCACCCTTCCCAAAGCACACAGTTGCCTGCTGCCAGCATAAGCACCCTGGAGCACTGGGCAAATGGCTGAAGCACAGCTGGGAATTCATGTGTGTTCCTCTGGGATCAGCTGCCACAGATCTGTCTTTTCCTAGTCCATCTGAGATGTCCAGGTTTTAGGAATAAGTAGATTATCAAGTAGAAAACAACAACTCTGGCTAACTAATGTTATTGAAAAATCATCATTTTCTGACTACCATGCTGGAGATTTCCCTGGAGGATATTTTGATACTATGCCTTTGCATGCCTTCCTCCTTCTTCTCTCTTTAAGTAGAAGACACAGTCTCAGCATTCTTAAGGTAACATACCCTGCTGGGTGCACAAATGTAAAATAACTGGGATGTGTTTGGAAGCCTCAGACACAGGCCTAATCTTAAAAGCATGTCCACATATTTCCAGGCTGAAAGCTAAACTAATGAAAATAGTTAGCTGTAAGATTCACCATATTTTTTAAGGCAATCTCAAAGCACAGAGGAAGTTACTCTGGTTATATAGTTCATCTTCTCCCTGTTGTCCAAACTCTGCAACTCAGTTGTGGCTCCTCTCAAGCCTTAATGGCTCTATGAAATTATCTATGTACAATCATATTGCTAATATAAAGGATTTAATTGCCATCAAGAAAAGTTACCTAATCAGAAACAGATGAAACAGTAAATTGGATGATATAAACATTTTATAAACAATAATTATTGGTGTCAGTTGTGCAAAAAAGACTTCCACAAAATAAACAGGCATTCTAATAAAGACATAAGTATATGTAAGCTATAATACAAATAATTATTAACAGAAATATGTATTCATATTGCTAATATGTCTTGTTCCTTTTTTGTTCTTTGGTAGACTGTGGATCTTCACTCCTTGTGTTGGTGGCACTCTCCTAAGTCCACATCTTGCCCAACAGGGCAGGGAAGTGCGATCCTTTGTCATGTTGATTCACTCAGAAGCCGTTCTGTTTCCAGCATGTGGCCAACACAAATGGCCACATACCAATTTGAGGATTATGACTCAATCTCCTGGTTTCCTTTTGATTTAAATGATAATGTTACAAAAAGTTCTGAAGCTGTGCTTTAGACAATGCTAACCACATATCAAGATACTAAATGTCCAACAATACACTCCAGTAGTTTCTCCTTTTGGAGGCACAGGAAACACAGTTAACACTACACTGTCTGCCTGCAACTTGAGAAGCAGGTTGGTGTTCACCTTGCCCTACCCAGTGACAGATCCGTTTCACAGCTCTCACCAGACCTTCTGCCACGATCAGCACCATCAAAACAAGGCATAAGTCAAGTCACTGTAATTCATGAAGAATTTTGATTGACTGTTCTCATGTGAGAAAAGTAGCAGCTGTCCATACATCCACATGTGATAACCGTGCTTCGCTCCAACTTTCAGCCAGCATTGGGGTAAGCTGGACTTCCCTGTCCATCGAGGCCTCCAGGTGTTGACACAGCTCCTCTTCCTTTTCCCAGCACAGGTGATCCCTACTGCCAGCCACCTGGTTTTGGTGCAGTGACTCTACTTCCAGTGGAGTAAGCAGTGATGGCCAGGGTGCCTCTCCCGTCCATAGGGCTGGGATCGCAGCAGCCAGAGCAGTGCGGGAGCTAAGCCGGTCTGACTCACCCAGGAGGAGGAGTGCAAGCTGTGCTCACCAAGACCAAGTGACAACAAGTGACAGAGGTGCTGCTGCACTGGAGGAGGGAGAGGCAGACACCATCTGATCTGCTGCCTGCTAGATGGAAAGCTTGCAACTTGGGTGGAGCAGGTCCCCTCCTGCCCCTCACTCCCGAGGGTGTCATGCAGCCATCTGCACTATGCAAGATCATGGGGCAGACAAGCTGCCAAGAAGGAGATAAGAAGCAAAGAGTGTGAGGAGCAGGTGGTGCCTTTACACCAGAGGGTTTGCTGGGACTGAAACACAGGGTGCAGAATGGATGCTTCTCCTGCAGCACCCAGCAACACTCCGGGCAGCTGAATATCTCTGCTCCATGAAACGACCATAAAGGCCTTGGTCCAGGAGATAAGGGGAGGTGCGAGAAGGGCAGCTGGGTGGCACTTGGAGAAGGCTGGTCAGGGAAGTGCCACCAGGGGGTGGGGCAGGGAGGTAGCGAGATCCCGTTGCGGTTGCTGGTGTTATCCGTACTGGGAGGAGAAGGGATCTTAGCGAGGGCTCCTGGAAGCAGCAGAAGAGCCTCGATACGCACAGACGGAGGTAACGCCAACACCGCTCACGCCGGATCCTCGGTGTGTCTGTCAAGGGGTAGCAGGAGGGGAAGAGAGAAGAAAAATCCAAACTTATACAAAGAGAAAAGAAAGAAAGGAATTAGGAGTTGGCTGAAATACTCATTTTCCCCCTTTCTGTTAAAATAAAAAATAAAAAATCCTATTTGAACATAAAAAGCCGGGCTGAGATAACAAGAGCCTTCTCGCCCCCCCGCACGCCCTCCGAGGGAGGAGGAGCGGGTCCCGCGCCGCCCGCACCTGCTCCGGCGGGGCCGCCGGGCGCCTGCGCGGCCGGGCCGGTCCGTGGGGCCGCGCACCGCGGGCGCCGCCGGGGCCGCGGGACGGCGGCCACGTGACGCGCCCGCCCGCACCGCGCCGGGCGCTGCGCACCGAGCCGGGAGCACCGAGCTGCGGAGCCGCGGCCGCCGCCGCGCCGCCCCCCGCCTCCGCGCCCTCCGCCCTGCCCGCGGGGCACGGGAGCCGGTGACGGGAGCGAGGCGGAGTCTGGAGGGAAGATACGGAGAGATAGAGATTTAAATCACATCCCCGGCTGTAGAAGGGGCAGCAGCAGCAGCAGCCCCGGCGCAGAGGCACGGACGCACCCGCCGAGACAGGTCTGCCGGCTCCGCCGCTGCTGCTGCTGCTCACCATGGGTGCCGCCGCCGCCGAGCCCCCCAGCGCTATGGGCCTGGTGTCCAGCGTGGTGAACGACACCCTCGAGTTCTACCGCTGGACCTGGAGCATCCGAGGTAACGCGCCAGGGCGGCCGCGGCCCCGCCATCGCCGTGCCCGGCGCCCCCCGCCCGCTGCCACTGATGCGCAGCGGCTCAAAATGGCTCCATCTCCCGGGAGACGCGGAGCGCGCTCCGGCTACCCGGGATGGGGCCGCGGCGGGGGCAGACCCCCTCCCCCCAGCTCCCGCCTGCCCTCCTCGCCCCTCCGGGCGCGCTCGGTGCAGTGTTTGTTTATCCGCCGTAATCCCGTGTAGCGGCCCGGGGTGCGCGGGGCATCGATCCGCGGCAAGGTGAGCGCGTCCCCCGGGCGCCCGCGGGTGGACGTAGGGAAATCCGCTTCCCAGGGCCGTGGTTCCTCCGGTTCTCTGCCGCCGCGGCGTGCCTTGGGGTTGTCATACGGGGATCTGATGTCGGAGGTAAGCGAGGCCCTCCGGCACAGCCGGTCTTTGGCCTCTGCGGCAGGTGGGAGCCCCACGTCGACATCGCGTGGAGTTCAGCAAAAGAAATGAGGAAATGGTTGTTACCGCCAGTGCGGCAGCTTTGCATTTTATATTAAATGTCTTTGGGTCAGTCCTGCTGTTTCCCGTTTTCAATGTGCTCCGCTCCTGTATTGGCACTCCACGACTGCAATGTGGCAGATGCTGAAGGAAGAGTAAATGTCTTGGAATATGGAGAAATGTGCAAAAGCAGCTTGTAGTGCTGGGACAGCAAATGAGGTGGTACCTTGCTGCAGTGACCGGTAGCTCTGGAAGTGTTATTGGTCAGCTGAATGGTTCTGTCTCGTGTGTCAAATGAAAGGAGTCGCTTTCACGGTTGCTATTGTGAGTAGCCACGGGCAGCTGGCAGAAGGATCATTTACTCCTCTGGATGTTTTCTTCATTTTTTCATTGTCCACGCAACGATGAGGTTTAGCTGTTTTGAAACACACAGAGCGAAACTGCAGTGCATGCAACTGTGGATGTATTTCGTGGCGGTGTGATAGGTGGGAATGTGGGGCCTTCGTTACAGACGGGAAGCTCACTGCATCAGCAGTCTTTGCTTTTCCTCCCCCCCTCCCTTCTGCCATCTGTCAGATAATAAATTAATCTTATGTTATAGATGGAAGGAGCTCACTTTTTTCACAATTTGCCTTTCCATAACTTCTGTGTTTTGCTATATTTTAAAAATCGAGCCTGCATGCTTATTTTTCTCTTCTGTTTTTAAAAACTGCCAGAATATGAGAGCAAATAAAAATGCTTGCAGCAGCACTGCATTGTAATCTACCAGTGTTTGCTTTCTGACTCTTGCAACATACAATTGTTCATAGACTGCCAGGTAATGAATGAAAGAGATGCTATTCTAGTCAATCAATATCAAACATTTTCAGATGGATATAAAAATAGATGTGGGTACAAAGTTGATAACCTTACCAATTACTTGATGTATTTGAAAAAAATAACTTACGTTCTGATATATATCCTCAACTTCAAAAATGTTATTTAAGTCTGTCAATAGACCATGTCTATTGTAAGCAAAAATGATCAGAGGAGGGAAAAAAAAGAAAAAGCAAGTAAATGTTAAGAATGTAATGATAAGTAACAGTGATAACACACAAAGAGCAAACTTTTTTCTTCTGCTTCTTTGGAGGATGTTAAGCAGTAGTAGGATCACATTGTTATTGCCCCTAAAATATGTGTAAGTCTTACTAATTTACTAATGAAAAATTTTTAATTTTTGCTTTAAGTTTGGTAGCATTGCTGTTAAAGCAGGATTCCATTGTAATGAAGTCATCAGTCCTATCTTGTGAAGAGTTTCTTGTTCAGATTTTGGATTACAGCAGGTCCCTTCAAGGCTAGTTTTGAGTAGAGCCTAAGTCACATGAAAAACACATTACAGTTCTTATTTATATCCAGTAGTATGTGGTACAAGGTTCTCCTGTAGTTTTTACCGTCAGATAGGGATTGGTGAAACATGTAATATGTCACATTGTAGTGACAAGGTAGCTCAGGATAAGAAAGTGTTATTCATGAGACAATGCTGTGTGGCTCTTCAGTGAAATAATTTTTAATGCCCTAAGTTCTGCAAAAATACCTGCTCAGTTTGCTGCTTTTCTGCATGTTTCTTTATTTAGATAAAAATAATTGTCTCCATTTGCCATCTCTGAGTCAACATACAGCATACTTTCAGTACCTAAAAGGGGTGTGACACAAGAGCCGGAGAGGGACTTTTTACAAGGACATGTAGTGATAGAACAAGGTAATGCCTTCAGACTGAAAGAGAGTAAGTTTAGATAACAGGAAAAAAATTCTCTCCTGCAAGGGTAATGAGGCACAGGAACAGGTTGCCCAGAGAACTTGTGGATGCCCCGTCCCTGGAATTGTTCAAGGCCAGGTTGGATGAGGCTCTGAAATTCTGGTGGAAGGTGTGTCTGCCCATGGAAGGGTGGTTGGAAGTAGATGATCTTTAAGGTTCCTTCCAACCCAAACCATTCTATGATAATGTTAAAATTGTGAATTCAGCACTGTTATGAATTCATGCAATTCACCTTTGTGTTAAGAGCTATGACAGTAATGTTGCTCAACAGAAAACACAAATTATGGCATGCAAGACCATTGCCTAATGTTCAATATCATTAAATAAAAAACTATACCACGCAGCAAAGTTGCTCAACAAATGATGCTATGCAATAGCATTACACAATAAATCATACTGAAACACTACTACACAGCAAAATTACACAACAAAATGTGAAGAAATTTTATTCCCACTACTACTCCTACACTTATTCTCTCCATTTCCCACTTCCATTTTTTATTGAACACCTGTGTGTCTTTAGCCCTGTTCTCTCTATTCAGCAAGATTGACTTGCCAGTAGGTGTTTTCTCCTGCTGCCTTGGACTCCTGTGATGACACTTGTGTAGAACTGTGCCAGAACATCCCACTGAGTCTTGTGCTGCTTTATTTTTGTACATTAAAAATTTGATCATTTTCCTCCCCTGCTTTGTGCTATTTAAAAAGCAAATTACCTTTTCTGAGACCCAAAAAAAAAAAAAAAAAACCCCAAAAGACCAAGTATATAGTGAGCCTAAATTGATTTTGAGTTGATGTTACAATTTCTTTTAGCATTAAGCATGCTGTCTAAAGTTGATTGGTTTGTGGTTTTGGTTTTTGAAGTCTTGCATTTGGGAGTAGTAGCAGTGTTCTGTGACTTTTTCCCCAAATGTATTATCAAATGCATTTTCAGCATTAGCTTGATGCTTTTGCTTGTTCATTTGTTGAAAAATTACTTTTTTCTCTCCACCCTTGACTACTTTTCAGATCCCGTTCATGAAAGCCCAAAATCCATTGTAACCATATATTCACCTAGGAGGCTGAAGGACATAATTTAGGAAGCCATAATCTTCAAGAAGAAATAGAAAGGTCAAAAACATGTTCTTAGCGGTCATCAAGAGCCACAAAAAAAGGTGGTCAGAGGAACAGTTACTATCAGGAAATACGATCTAGGAATTCCATGCCCTTATTTCTGTAAGGGCATGGGACCAGTTCCATGTGATTGTTAGGGCAGGGCTTCCTTCTTTCTCTCAGCTTGAGTAGCTGGTTGAGGTTGGATTTGCCAGGAAGGATTAAGGGTATGATTAGATGACTGAGCAAGTGACTTAAAGGGAGGTTCCAGGCTGAGTCCAGGGGAACTATTAAGATGAATAACTCAGGACACAATCCAGGAAAGAAGAGTGTGGAAATCTCAAAATGTGGGTAAAGAGACCATTGTCAGTCGGGGAGGGGGAATAGGAGACTGTGGCTTGAAAAGAAGATTCATGAAACACTGTACAAAAATATTTATTTAGAGGAACTACTTAATTTGAATGTACTGAGCTAAAGAACAGAAGGCTTTACTGACTTTGGGTGAGAATGATTGTTCTTGGAGCTCAAGAGTTTAAAGGAGGCAGGGCCATCCCAGGCCACGTGGGACTGCTTTGGAACAGCAACTATTTACAGCTGTTGCAGTTAATAGGATTACAGACTTTTTCCATCAGTAGGAAAGGAGAGATGCAAACTTTCACTTTAGTGGTAGGGTAGTGTTCTACCTAGCATCTTGTTCAGGAGCAACATCAACTGTGGGTTTTATCAGTTGGGTCAGAAGTCTTAAGGCGGTGAGGATGGAGAAGATGGGAAACTTAAAGCTGGTTGCCCAAAAGGTGAACCAGTGGAGCAGCTTCCTTGAGAACACTGATTGCCATGAACACTTTTACTGGGAGATCTTGGGACTAGTTTAAAATTACCCAGGAAGTTCAGGTTCATTTTCTTTTTCAGTCCAGGGAAGAGAACCAGAACAAAACAAATTTCTTCTTCCCTTGTACCTTCCCCCATAGAGAACCCAAATATGACCAAAGGATCCTGAGTGTTTATGCTTGAGAAAAGTTCACTGGGGTGCTTAGCAGAGCACTCTGAGTGCAAGTAGTCCCTTGTAGATGAGGATTTGTGCCAAAGCTGGAGGCAAGTAGAATGCCAGTGAAAGTGCTTCAGAGGATGATGATGGGGAAAGAGAACAAAGGGTGAGATTAAGGTTCATGAAGTCTGTCTCACAGAAACAAAGCAGAACATGTTCCTAAACTTTCAGACGGCTGGCTGAGCATCAGATTTGGTGATACGGCACAATACTTGTCTTGCAGATATAATATTCTTCTCAAGGGAATAGTTTTTTTCAGTCTGTGGCCGTGACTGGGTGAAACACAAGGATTAGACAGGGAGAAACCTACTGGAAATGGAAAAGCTTTCTGACTGGGCTGGCTGTCTTGTGGCAGAAACACAGAAAAAACCTGTGGCAGAAACAGCACTGGAGAAATTGATTGTGAAAGTAAAGAATGTTAATGCCTAGATCATGAGATTGCTGTCAACTAAACTGAACAATTGGAGCATCCCAGTTTATTTGATTCATTTGACATTTAATTGCCAGTTAGTGAAGGGAGGGAATTTATTAGTGAAGAAAAAAATAATGCTTGGTATTGAAGGCAATTTGCTGAGTGTTTGAGGGAAGTTCTACCCCCATTTCAACATCAGGAGATTTTATCAGATTGTACAACTCAAAAGACGTAATCAGAACCAAACAGATACCAAGCATTTTTGGAAGTGGAAACATCATTCAGAAAAGTACATTAGTGAAGGGAAAATGTCTACTTAGAGATCTTGGGTCAGCAAGCTTCAAGACCTTGGTCATGAGGGAGTAGGAGAAGCAAAATGAACTTTATGGATGAGAAGCTGAGTTTTGAGTGGAAGACTTCTCTTTCCTAAAATGAAGGAGCAGAAGTTGTAAGGGTGATATGCAAATCTCAGCTCCAGAAAAGAAATTAAACAGAAAAAAAAACTTCAAAGAGCACCAGCAAGAATGTAATACAAACTTGTGTTTGAACACTCATCATCATATTCCAGAAGGAAAAGGAAATGTGTAGACAAAATGACAAGAACATAACCGCATATTTGAAAATTCATTCTAAAACTGTGTAGGTAGCATGTCTTTAAATCTTTGAAGGAAATAAGTTGTTATGAATACTCTTAAAGGAGAATCCATGGGAAAAGATCTGGAAATGGCTGTATACAGAATTTAACCAAGCTGATTGCATGATCTTAGTGCCTGCTGCAGAAGGCCAAATGACTAGATGTTTAGAATTCAGCACATGGTAAATTGCTGTTGCAGAGTTCCAAGCAAATCATGTTTCTCAGCTGAGGCATCATGAGGTGCAAATCAATATGTGGTCCTGGAGCCCCATACTGCAACAGGAGGTGAAGAATTCTTGAGAATTTGAAATACCCTTACTATGAAGCAGATGCATTCATCCTGGAGACTCCACTGGTTACACAGATTGATCAAGGATAGTGGCTGAACTCTTGTTCATAGGTAGCTGTCTCTAGTTGGAGCACCTTGACTAGTTGTCACCCTGCATTCGTGCTGTGCTCAGGGTGAAGAGGCCTGTGGCAGGCCTGTGGTTATAGCTATGAACAACCAGAAGAGGCTGTATTCAAGGCAGCTATGCTATGCTGTCCTGTGCAATCAGGGAAGAGTGTCAAAGGCTGCACAAGGACAGGTAGTAGAAGCTTAGGGAACATAGGATGCAGTTCTTTTTAAGGTCTTGTAGATCAGGAGTCATGAGGAGTGGGTGAGGCAAGACTCCACTTTTTCCTCTGCCAGTCCAGACAGGTTTTTGGAGTTACTTGATTGATTAGGAGAGCATTTAGCTAAAAGGTGAATAAATGAAAAGACTCCAAACATATATGTAGGGGACTTTGAGAGGAAGAACTTGCTAGGATGCAAGGCTAAGCAGGGAGAAGATGCTGTTGTGTGTACTGAAGAGTTTTTTGAGGTAGGGCAAGTGAGGTTGAATGAATGCCTGAATGGCCTGAAAAACTGGAGCTAAACGAGTGTTCATTTATCTAAAAAGAATTGACCATTAAAAGAATGACAGCTTTGGCTTTTAAAGAGTGTTGATATGACTGGGGTGTTCCTACGGCACAGAAGTTGTGACAGTGTGATTTTAAGGACAGATCTGATCCATAAGTTAGGACTTCTCTGACTAGTAAATATATGACAAGGCCTTGCTTTCTCAAGCTGTATTTGGAAGCCAAGTTGGAGCTACCACTGCACTTCATAAGGATCTCTTTGAGTGGGACTGTCTGACTGACACCTCATTTAGGAGGATGTGGATGCTGAATTAAGTTCCTGGATCTTGTATGGTGACAAGTGGGTACTCAGTGTTGTCAAACTCAAGTGCTTCTGAGTGTATGAACTTCGAAGTCTTGTGGAATTTTAAGGATGCAAATGGAGGCAGCTCTGAAATTCAGGCTTGGCAGTACTTAGGTGTTAGCCCTGTTGGGGTTTTGAGTACTGCATCCCAGCTAGTAGGCAAAGCAATAAGTAGCTGCAGGACAAGCCTGGAGATTAATAGAGTGCAACGTGGTTTGTATTAACTCATTTTGTGTGTGCTTGGATCTCAAGATAAGCATGAGCTAAATTGCCTTTCTCTTATGGAAGGTGAGGGAGAATAAGCTACCTCAGTTTGGCTTGCATTTGATGCAAGATAGTGATGCCTGTGGGCATCCAATTGCTCTTGTTTTTTTTTTTTTTTTTTTTTTTTGCTTGTGTGCCTGCAACTCAACTTCTTTCTTTAGGTACTTGAATAATTTCAGTGGTTTGATCCTTAACTCCTGTCCTGGAGTGTTCACTCTCTCTGTGGCATTGTGTCTGCTTGTTCCATGGGATTCTTCCCTTGTATTGTGTTTGCATGGCCAGGGTTTGCTGCTAGGGGGACTATGCTAGGAGCTTCCCCCATGTCCAACAGAGCTAATGCCAGCCCATTCCAAGATGGGCCCTCTCCTGGCCAAGGCTGAGCCAATCAGTGATGGTAATAAAATCTCTGTGACAACAATCCCACCATCAAAAGCAGTGTGGCCAGCAGATTGAGGCAGGTGAGTCTGTCCCTCTACTCCACTCTTGTGAGACCTTCTGCCTCTGGGGTCCCCAGCACAAAAAGGGCAATGACCTAATGGAGCAAATCTAGAGCAGGGCCACCAAGTTGTTCAGAGGGATAGAGCACTCCTCCTATGAGGAAAGGCTAGGAGAATTGGAATTGTTCAGGCTGGAAAAGAGAAGGCTTTGGGGTGACCTAATTGTGTCCTTTCAGTATCTGAAAGGAGCTTACAAGAAAAATGGAAAGAAACTTTTTACAAGGGCATGAGGTGAAAGGATAAGTGGGAATGGCTTCAAACTGAAAGAGTGGAGGTTTAGGTTAGAAATTTTAGGAAAAAATTCTTTATTCTGAGGATGGTGAGATGCTGGAACAGGTTGTCCAGAGAAGCTGTGCATGCTCCATCCCTGGGAATGTTTACAGCCAGGTTGGATGAGGATCTAAACAGCCCAGTCTAGTGGAAGATGTCCCTGTTCATGATAGAGTTGTTGGAAGTGGATGATCTTTAATGTCCCTTCCAAGCCAGGCCATTCTATGATTTTACAATAGTGTATTTAAGAAGAGGGGGGAAAAATGGCACAGAAGTAATTGCAGCCAGAAAAGAGTGAGAATATGTGATACAAACCACTCTGCAGACATGGAGGTCAGGGAAGGAAGGCAAGGAGGTGCTCCAGGCACTGGAGCAGAGATTCCCCTGCAGCCCATGGGAAAGACCACGGTGAGATACCTGTGCCCCTGATGCCTGTGGAGGTCCATAGGGCTGCAGAGATCCATCTGCAGCCAGTGGAGGAGCAGCACACCAGAGCAGGTGAATGCCATAAGAAGGCTGTGACCCTATGGGAAGCCTGTGCTGGAACAGGCTCCTGGCAGGAAGGATCCCACACTGGATCAGTTTGTGAAGAGCTGCAGTCTGTGGGAAGGACTCAGGCTGGAGAATTTCATGGAGGACTGTCTCCTGTTGGAGCAACCTGACACTGGAGCAGGTGAAAGACCCCTCCTCCTAAGGAAGAAGCAGTATCAGAAACAGCACATGATGAACTGACTGTAATCCTTATTCCCCATCTCCCATTGCCACTGGCAGGGAGAAGATAGAGAATCAGGGGTGAAGTTAAGCCTGGGAAGGAGGGAGAGTTTGGGAGAAAGGTGCTTTTCAGTGTGTTCTACTTCTCATTATGCAACTCAGATTTTGGTAATAAATTCAAGTAATTTCCCTAAGTCACATCTGTTTTGTCTATGACTGTAATCAGTTTGTGACCTCTCCCTGTCCTTACTGCTCTCTCCAACTCCCTGAAAGGTGGCTGTAGTCAGGTGGGGTTTGGTCTCTTTCTCCAGGCATCAACTGACAGAATGAGAGGACACAGTCTTAAGCTGCACCAAGGGAAATATGGGTTGGATATCAGGAAAAAGTTTTTTATGTAAAGAGTGATAAAGTACTGGAATGGTCTGCCTGGGGAGGTGGTGGAGTCACCATCTCTGGAGGTGTTTAAAAAACTATTGGATGTGGCACTCGATGCCATGGTTTAGTTGAGGTGTTTAAGCATGGGTTGGACCTGATGATCTTGAAGGTCTCTTCCAACCCTGTGATTCTGTGATTCTGATTAACTCATGAGCCTCATCTTCTATTTTCTCTACCCTGTCCAGCTGAGAGGAGAGTGATAGAGCAGCTTTGGTGGGTACCTGGCCTTCAGAGAGGGTCAAACCACCACATCCCTAGTTTCACTTTCTGTTTCAGCATAATCATGAACTCTTGACTGTTTGGTTTGTTTCCATCATATTTTCCTATTCCTCTTATCTATTTCTGCTATATCTAAAAAATGTCTTCTTCCAGCTCTTGCATAGGTTGTGTTTAGTTTACATGCTTGACTATGGTGTTCTTCTATTTTTTTTTCTGCTTATAGATCTTATCTCCTTGATTCTTTCTCCCAGTTAGGACCAATAAGAAAAATTGTTTTATTGCTTTCTAAATGTTCCTAGAACATTGCTGAAACAAGTGAATTTGTAACCCATGTCTTTCACTTTTTCTGTTGAGCCAGTAAATCTCTCTGATGTGATTTTATGTCCTTCTATTCTTAGAACATAATTGTAACACCTTGTTTTTAAATGGTTTGAGTTAACATAAAGAAAAAAAATTAAAGTAGTTAGTAGTTAGATTGACTAGCTGGGTTGTAAATAGGAGACTTCATAATCATATTTTCTACACAGTTTAATATTTAGTGGTTTACCAGGAACAGATGTGCCTAATAGAAATACTTACATACAGAGTACCCTAAAATGCTTTGACAGTTAGGTCAGGTTTTTTCCTACTCTGTCCAATCTCCATTTCAGTGATACCTGGATTTTTTACGTTGAGGGAGAAACTTGGGGCCCATGTGTTAGCATGGAAGGTAACACAACTGTTGAAGTGAAAAGACTCAGTTGTAGCAGTTGTTTGGACATGGGCATTATGTAGCTTGCAAACTGATGATTTTGTTACTGTGTACTTAGTGGATGAAAAATTCAGACACTGATCATTCTTTTCATCACTTTTGGGTTAAAAGCATTTTGTCATTCAGTTCATATTTTGAAAATCAGCATTTCAAAATTACTCTTTTTTGGTGCTTGGTTCCTCACCCCCCCCCCCCGCCCCCCCCCCAGTTTGTCATTTTTGCTGATGTTAAAGGAATGTTGAGAATTAAGTGGTAAATGTTTTAGAGTTTTGTTTTCCTCAGAGGCTTTGACTGATGTATTTGTGTTAAGCTAACAGAAGACCAAATGCATCTCACAACTGTAAATTTACTTCTGCCTCTGAACTTTGAAGAGGTAATGCATTTCAGTAACTCCTTTTGTAGTTTTTAATCAAAACAAAATTCTCATCTCATTCATCCTTCTGTAAAACCAAAGTAATGAGGAGAATCCTTGTGATAATGCAAACAGGAAAACCAGGTAGTTTATCAGAGAGCTTTCTGTGCTGCTTCTGCAAATTTTCTCCAGTAGCTTTCTGGTATTATTCTTAG
This sequence comes from Anomalospiza imberbis, assembly GCF_031753505.1. Classification (NCBI taxonomy): domain Eukaryota; kingdom Metazoa; phylum Chordata; class Aves; order Passeriformes; family Viduidae; genus Anomalospiza; species Anomalospiza imberbis. The sequence continues at coordinate 33,231,128 of NC_089683.1, read as the reverse complement.
GTAGATTTCACTTGCCATTGGTGATTTTCATACATGCTCAAGCACTGCATTTAAAAGTCTCTAAATGTTCATCTACAACCCCAAATAGTTGCGTTACAAGAGCATCAACGTAAGTTGTTCATGTTTTCTGTGTAGTTAAACATCACTATCCTTCTGGTGCGTAAGCACATTAGACATGTCCCATGTATGCTGAATATGTAGCACTTATCTACAGTGGATAAGACCTTGCAGAGTTATTATTGAACTGATATTAATAATCTTCCACATTTTTCAATGAACTTATGTTTAAACTGAAGGAATCCAGTAGCAATATCTGTCTTTGGAGAAGATCATCATACCCTGTGATCATCCCCGTCAGCATTATAAAACTCTGGGTGGGCCAATAGACTAATCTGTTATTGCAACATTGAATGTACATAAATTCTGTGTTTGTATTACTGCTTACTGATACTCCTGCAACTATTTTCATAGTGCCAAACCCCAGTGCTTTTGTATGAAGTAGCGACATGTCCAGTCTGAGTTCAGAGACATAGTTTTGGCAAAAAAACATACATGTTTGAGTAGAAGTTTCAGTAGCAGAAAAGCTTTTTGAAGTGTGTTTTGTGCCGTACTGCTATTGCTTTAGAAATACAGAGACATATGCTGGATCATAAAGTCTGCAACTAGTTTATAAAATTACATTATATGGTAGGGTTGGGGGTTTTGTATGTTTTCGTCTGTTTACTCCATAACGTATAATATTTAAGAAAAAGCATGCAGGCATCATTGCATTGGGAATGCATCTTGCATTTGTGATGTCTGGAAAAGAAGATTTGGCAACCAGAAAAATACTTCATGCCTCAAGGGCTTGTATCTTGCATATCTTGTATAAGCTTCAATGAGGATTATATTTTTATTATTACTTGAAGCAGAGCATTTGTACTGTCCCCACAAGTAATCATAATCAATGGAGAAGATAAATACAATTTGAGCAAGGTAATCTCTTTGGACTTGAAAACCCTGTGACTTGATGGTAAATTATCATGTGTCCTGAACTTCATAGTAATTCCATTACTATCCTTGTCTTGAAAACACGTGTATAATGTAATTGCTGTGTATAGACACGAAGACAATATGGTATTAATGACTGATAGGAGTCCTGAGAAGACTGGAATGCTGGTCAGAATAATGGGAAGGCTAGTTAAAATACATCTGCCCTTCTAACAGCAAATTGGGATTTGGCCTTTCTGTTACTTTAATGGGAGTTTATGAAACACATGCACATTACACAGATGTTCATTAACTGCAGGAGATGTTGCTCATAGCTGTGTGGCATTTTGATTTTATGTTGCTGTTTACAGCTTTAAAGAAGACTAAGCAGTCAATTACAAAGCCCTGAAATTCGAAACAAAGCCACAACTGGTTATAGGTGGTACCTGTTAGTCTTGCCTTGTAGTCCTCTTGGTTTTGGGGCAGGCATCTCTCATTTCTGACCGCAACAGGGTTTTGTGCAGCAAACTTAGAATATATGGGTTTCATTTTTTTGATTTTTGGGGTGTGCTCTCATTATTCATTGTGCATGAGGCTGAATACTCTTATTCTTACACTTTAGTTTTATGTTTTATAGCATGTTAAAGTGACAATGCTTTGCCATAAAATTTTGATGTCTCTTGTTCTTGACCTGAACAAATTAGTTTGTTCCTGAGTAGTTAAAGCTTAAGAATTGTCAAAGTACTTAACTCAGATTTTTAGATTTATTATCAAAGATTAAAAAAAAAACTTGCTTTCTCTCTACTGATCTACTAAGTAATGAAAAAAAAAAATTACTTAAACCAGATCGGCTGTTATCCTTTTTTCCTGGGTTTTGGGAACCTTTGTGCATATAATATCCTGTGCATGTCATCCTTAGCTTTACCAATACCATACATGGGAAGAAATTCTTTACTGTAGGGGTGGTGAGGCACTGGAACAGGGTGCCCAGAGAAGCTGTGGATGCCCTATCCCTGAAGTGTTCAAGGCCAGGTTGGATGGAACTGTGAGCAACCTCTAGTGGGAGGTGTCCCTGCTCATGACAGGGTGATTTGAAGTGGATGGTCTTTAATGTCCCTTCCAACATAAGCCATTCTATGATTCTGTGATACTCACATCTTTGTTCTCTTGCCAGTTATTACCACCACTGATACTGTGACATTATGATAATACAGAATTTTTTGTGAGATAAAGCAGCAGGGGCTTGACTGGTTCCCGAGAAACCAGTGCAGGGCTGATTTACATGTTTGTAGAGTATACAGAGATGAGCGTGAAGATGATTCTATGATTGGTAAATACACCTGCAGGTGAATGAGATTAAGTGTTTCTGTAAGGAAAATTAAAAAAAAAAACAAAAACAAAAACAAAACAAAACAAAAAAAAAAAGGCAAGTAGCGAGTGACCGGATAGCTGTTCAAAACTACCCAAATGAGGAAAGAAAAAAATGATGGGTCTAGGAAAGAAAATTATGGTGAACTAGTGAACTAATTAAAAGTTTAATCCTGATTTCTTTGGCAGTAGAGAGCAACTTTATGCTAGTTAACATTTTATAGCAAGCTGCTATATGTTCTACCAGGCTTGTTGCCTCTGGGAAGACATATCCTGTACTAAAACTGGATATTCTTCTAAGATCTCTTGGCTTATACATGTGTTAATGGAAGCTTCATGGCCTTTGCTTTGTAGATGATACTAGATTCTTTCTGAGTTAGATACAGGTATCTTTGGCCCTAACAAACTCCTTAGAAATACCCATAGTGCCAGAAGACTGCAGACATTGCCAAGTGTGATAGGTAAGAAAGAAGTGTAAACTGGCCATTCTTTTTGTCCCAGTCATTTTGCTTTCCTGCAGCAATCTGTCTGCACAATCCCTCCTAAGAAGACATGGACTTTTCTTTTGCCTGAAATGTAGATGAGGCTATAGGGATATAATTTCAATTTATGCAGTAGCTTCAATCTGCTATTACAGGATTTCTCATTAAAGAAACTTTATAAACTGAGATTATTAACAACAGGACAAGAGAAATGGCCTGAAGCTGTGCAGGGGGAGGTTCAGGTTGGACATCAGGATAAATTTCTTCACTGGATGGGGTGGTTAGACTTTGGAATAGGCTGCCCCAGGAAGTGGTGGAGTCATCATCCCTGAAGGTGTTCAAGAAATGACTGGACATGGCATTTAGGTGCTATGGTTTAATTTACATGGTGGTGTTCAGTCATAGGATGGACTAGATGATCCTGAAGGTCTTTTCCAACTTTAATGATTCTATAATTCCACTAATTGAGGAATAGAGTGCAATTTGTGCAATGAATAGTCAATAGCAAAGCAGGTAAGTTAATTCAAGCAATGACAACCTAAAAGAAAAATTCACTTGGGGCCATATGAACAGCTTTATTAAAATAATAGTAAGTGAATATTTTTTTTTAATTCTACAGATTTTCTGTCCAAAAATACATGGCCTCTCAACTTTCTGCAATGCTGCTTCATTATCAGTCTCAAACTGTGCAGCCCATGTAGTCATGTACTGTTTTAAAGGCTAATTTTATAGCTTTAGCTGTTGTTGTGTGAGGTGTTAGTTAGTCAGAGACTGAGCTTTTTTCTTGAAATTTCTGCTAACTGCTAACAGTAAATCTACTTTTAAATGATTCTGATGTATTACTCAGTTTAGTTCAAAAGCATAGGGTCTAATCAGGTAGATGCTTATTCAAGTTTACTTTCAACAGATCCAGTCTGCAGTGATTGTGTAGCCAGAGTGAATCTTATGTTCACTTGTAAATATTTACATGACTGGACCAGTATTTCTAACAAAAATCTTGGAGAGAAGTATATTGCATATTTATCTGTAGCCAGAAAGAAAAGGGGGAGGGAGGGGATTACTAAAGCACTAAAATCACTGAAGGGATCTAGTGTGAAAACTTTGTAAAGTTTTCACTCACTTTTAAGGTGTGTGAAGTTATATTTCTCACCTGGTTTTTTTTTTTTTTTAGTATGATATGTGTTTTCATTTTGTAATTATTTCAATTATAGTGGTAGTGGAACTAACAAAATGTGGGAAATTCTTAGATAATGAAACCACTGTGGTTCATGGAACAGTACTCCAATTAGGTGATACTGCTTTGCCTTCCTTATATTGTGGAGTTAAAATTTTACTTGTTTAAGGAAATCTTTCTTAAACTTGAGGCTGGCTTTGAGAGTACTTTTGTTGAAATAAAGGTGATCTCCAGAGAGCTCTCACAGAACCACATTTAAATGCTCGCCGTCATTTCTGCAGTGTCTTTAGAAATGTAATCGGACAGATGGGTGTGCTGGATTGGCACTGTAAGTGTCTTTGCTGAGAATAGTATCAATAGCTATTAATAACTTCGAAAGTCTCTCCAGATAAATTAGTGAGTACCGACCTTATAGCTCAGGAATACATATGTTGTTAAACTGAAGATTATCTAAGCATTTATTTTGAACCAAACAGGGAACACAGGGAATTGCAATAACCTTGTATTTTAGGGATGTAATATTTTCTCTAAAACTGATTTATAAGGAAAGATAATCACCATTGTACTGTTTCAGGATTTCTCGAGGTGAATGTCAAAGTGACTGTGCTATGCATTTGTTTGCTTATTTTTAAAGTTTGTACTTCTTGGAGGAAGAAAAATATTGATCATAGGCTAAGTAAAATGCAGGAAATTGAACCATGTCAAATCTTCTCTATCAGAAAGGAAATGCTGAAACATGTTTAACAGAAATGCTTGCATATTAAAACAGTTACAGTGTGTTTCTCAAAAATTTCTTGTGATTTTTAATGCTAGAACAGCATCACTGCAGCCTTACTTATTGAAATTCGTGTTCACTTTCCATCCATATTTCAGTATAGGTTGATTATGTCCTCTTTGGACATTGCCAGGCAGGATATTCAGTCCTTTTCACTGGTCCTGGTCTTCTTCTTCCTTTGAATTAAGAAATCAAAGGAGTTTATATGTGTATTTCTTGTTAATTTCCTCACAAAAACAATTACATTGTGCAAAGGTAGGTACCTCTAGGCAACTTCAATTATTTATATATATATAAATGATAATATATATACTTAAATATAATACATATATATACATACACATATAAATATATAGGTGTAAGTTCTTCTGGTTTTTGCCTTTGCAAGGTGTAACTTTAGAATGTATATACACAAAATGACAGGAAAGCCTTGTGTATATACACATTTCCTGCTATTTCCTTACATAACAGTTATTTTTTATCAAGAACATGTTAGTAGATGCCTTAGTCTAGGCTGGATTCATTTTTGCTATAAAGTTCAACCCTAAGTATTTGTTCTAAAACTTTTCCCAGCTTACCAGAAGAGCGCTGTGCTACAGGTTGTGCCATGACAGCAGACATTTTATTTGTGATCGAATTAGAATCTGGGTCTTGGGATTTGAAAGACAAATGCATTAATCCCCTGAAAGATTCAGTCAATCTCTGTCAATTCTAATCAGGTAAAGGCATTGGTCTTTTTGCTTCACAGCAGTTCGATGGAATTTTTTTTTTTAATTCAAGGAGCTAGCTTTTTTATTTCAAGCTTATTTCATCTTTGAGGTAAAAGTGTCCTTTTTCTGTGTGAAATCCTGCAGGATTAATGCACTCATATGTCCCCGTAAGCTATCACAGTTCTCTGTAATTTGCAGAAATCTTTTGTGGTCATCAGCACCAGCTAGTAAGTAGGACACAAAATTATGCTGGTTTTGCTAAAACAGTCTGGGGGCTGGGAAGGAGGAAGGCGTTGGAGTAGCTTGGAATATTTGCCACTTGAGCAGATGACTTAAGATAGTGAATTTATCTTTGAAAGAGAGCAAGGGTCTGCATTTTACTGGGTTTTCTGTGTAAAACATGAACAAGCAGGCTTGTCAGGTAAACTGAAATGAAATTGTTTTTGTATAACCTTCTGTGTGATAAGATTGGAGTTGACTTATGATGCAACAAGTTACTTTGCATTATTCCAGGAGAGATCCTTTGATGAAAAAGTTCGGGGATTAATAGTATCATGTTTTCTGATGCCACAGTACTAGTTAAAAATAATCATAAGCAGAAGCTCCTAGATGCCCTTAAAATAACCATAAGGTGGTGTTCGTAGTTAGCCCAGTAGAATAGACTGCTCTACTGTTTTGGACAGCATGTACTCCAGAACTGAATTGCCTACCGTGTTCCCTCTCATAGAAGCATTTTGTGTTTGTAATTACTTGTCCTAGGGGAGGTCAGGCCCCCAAAATGGCAATGTTGGATACCCTGGGCAGTGTGTTACAAGATTTGTATCAGTAATACATGTTTTTCCTGTAAATACTTCAAGACTTCTCAGAGATGTGGTGGCTCACTGTCCAAAAACCCTTTGGAGAGGGAAAGTAACAGGCTGAGAGCATGGTATGGAAGAGTAATGGCAGCTTCTTAGGTGCTCTTATATAGTTGTCAGAGCTAATGAAATATATCTCTTGGTTTTCTCCAGCGAAGTCCTTCAATTTGTAGTATTTGTGGAAACAAGGTGGAAGAATTGTTTACAGTGCTGATGAGGTATGAGGCAAAGCCTACTTTCAGCTGGGTTTTAATATAAATTATCCCTTTGTCTTTCCTTTCACCCTCTAGTGAACCCTCATTCTTCCATCTAGAGGTCCAGAAATCCTTGTCTCCTGACACAAAAAGAAGTCTGGAACAGGTCATGGTTTCCTGTTTTCAGCAGTGGGTGGCAACATTCACGTCCTGGCTAAAATTCAAATCTTCCTCTTTCACATTTCTTTGTATTGCCAGTGTGTAAGATTATCATGAAACAATGTATTAGAAAATAGAAGACAGATTCTCTAATGTGTTTTTTTTTTTCTCATTATCCTCTTTGTATTCCTTATTGCAAGAAACCTGGGAAAGCAACAGTGTTGTTTGCCTCACCTGCTCTTAACTCTTTGTACATTACAGTGAAGAGAGATCTGGATTTGATTAAAGCATGTCACTCTTTGGCTATTCCCAGAGCTGTCTCTTAACTGACACCTTTTTTCTTGTTTCATGGTGAGTCCTTGCCTATTACTTGGTACCAGGTAGATGATGAGATTCTCTTCTTTTTGTGTTTTTTTTTTTTCCTTTTTTTTTCCTTGGTGTTTTTTTTTTTGTTTTTTTTTGGTTTTTTTTTTTTTTTTGTTATTTTTTGTTTTTAAATTCAGATTGGTAATCACTAAAGGCAAGAAAAAACTAAATTGTAAAGGATATAAGAGTGTAATAATTGCAATGCAGTAGTGATTTCAACTTTGGTAGGTGGTATTTGGTATTCTCGGTGGTTTCAGGAGCTTGACGAAAAGTTAAGTAGTAGCTGTCTTCTCTCACTCTGTTCAGGTCCTCTTTAATTGCCTGTGTTTCTACAGCTGATTTATTTGATTTTTTTGACACTCCTCCCTGTTGTCCTTGCCCTGTCTTGCCCTTGGCTTCTTTTGGTGGCTGTGGCTACACGGCTGAATCCCATCATTCCAGCAGCATCAGTGTCCTTTCTTGAAGTTTCCATACATTAAGATGAATTTTCTCTTCTGGTATTGACAGCCATAATGGAAGCAGTTAGGCTTCTCTTTCTGCTTTTCAATTTCTTTTTAGGCTTCCTAGCACAATTGAGCAATGTGCAGCTCAATTATTATTAAATCATCTACAAGTAAGAATAATCTGTGTTCTTCATTTCCTGTTTCCCTGGATCACAGTACTTGTTTTTATTAGAAATAGAGGGCCTCATGAAATTTGTTCCTAAAATTAGGTTATAATTTATGGTCTTAAGTACAACAAAGGAAACAAGAAAGAAGTGTGGGAGAAGTAATGACAGCAGGGTTCTGTACTTTCCTCATTTTCTTGATAAGAAGGGTTTTCTAACTTGCTGGTTCTATGCCTGGGATCAGGAATTAATGTGTAGTATAGGGATTTTTCATGGTCTTTGACTTACACTTCTTTAAAAAAAAAAATGTCCTCTAGGTAAATCTCTGCCCAGCTGCATTTGTGAGTTTTCCCACACTTGACTGAAGGCAGATGTTTCAGATGTTTGAGCTTCCCAAGGAGCCCTGTGATTTAATTTCCATGGGAACTGTAACTGGCCTAAGCATCAGGAAAAGAATCCAGTTAGTATCATAGAGCTGTGCAGTATCTGAAGTTCTGATAGTTATGAAGTAGTAACCTTTTGTCTCTTGCTACAGCTTGATATTAGCCTTCAGGGCAGGGGGGGACATGTGACACATGGGACAACACAGGCACTAAGTAAGGAGGTGTCTTTGCAATCTCACTTCTGTCCTCTAGCAGAGCTATCTTCTAATCCTAGATGTCACTGGTTCATCAGGCTAACACTGCATTTTTCATACTGATCTAGAACTTAATATAGCATATTCTCAGCTCTGAAATATATGTAATGTAACTGGATCCTGTGAGTGACTGAAGGAAACTATAAATAAAACCTTTGTTTCCCATATGGCAGCACAGATTGACTAGAACCATCCCTTTAGAACTCTTTTATTTGGTTGTTTTCTGGTTATACTGTTAGTGTTCTGTCTGAAACATGAGACTGACCTACATCAAGTAGCAAAGATTATCATCATACAACCTGTATAAAATTGATAGGAGACTTCTAGTGCCAAATTTTAAACTAATAAAAGCTACTGGTTTTATCAGTATTTTGCCCAATTCATGTATCTTTCATTTGCAGTGGTGAAGAATATTTGGTTATACTGCCACTGCAGTCATTATTCATCAGAAGCAAAATTCGTTTGGGGGATTAGTGAGTTGATTGGTGGTTGGGCTCATGTGATTCTGTTTGCTTTATTGTTTTGGATTGTAGAACTGAACAACAGAGCTTGAATGACATAATGAATCTCTTTGTGATATAGTGGGGTTTTTTTTAAATATTTTCTTTAACCTTCCTAGGAAGAATGAGTGCATTGTGTTTCTACTATCTGATGCAGCTATTCCAGGAGAAAATAATACTTAACAAATTCAATGCTTAAAGTGATGATGGAATGTATTTTATTCAGACCTTGTTGACTCCTTCTGTTTGCTTCACTCCCCCAGACAAACGTGTTGATGATTGGCCCTTGATGCAGTCTCCATTTCCAACACTGACTATAAGCACTATTTATCTCCTCACTGTCTGGCTGGGCCCCAAATGGATGAAGACGAGAGAGCCCTTCCAGTTACGCTTCCTCTTGGTTGTTTACAACTTTGGAATGGTTCTACTCAACTTCTTCATTTTCAAAGAGGTGTGTATGCCCTCTTGCAAGAGGGAATTCTTACTGAGGTTTGAGGGTCTCAAAATGAAAATGATGTTGCGTATTCTTGATGTCTATTGAGAGTGAATGTTTTGCGCAGACTTTTAAAGATGAGTTTGCCTTTGAGGTGAGTATTTCTATAAATAGGTAGTTTCTGTTTGAGAATAATTGCACTAAATGAGTCAATAGAGAGAATTTGTGTTTGAGGTATTCCAAGTTCTTATTAGATTTGTATTAGTCTAAATATTGGAGAGACTAAAATCTGTAGATTTAACACCCTTAACTGATACTTTTTTTTCATCTTAATAATCCTAAAGGGTGTCAGAATGTATCTTGTTAAAAATTGAGCTATTTATACTTTCAATGTGTTTATAATATTTAGAAATTCAGTGTTGCTGCATTTTTCCTTTGTTGGATTTTTCTGGACAGAGGGAATGAATAGTAACACTGCAGTGGATCAGCTGTGTAGCAGTAGCTAACTGGGATTACTTAACAGTTTGGTAATTATTATTCAAGGATAGCTGCACAGAAAATGGCTGATGTTAAGTTTATGCTGCTGTGACTGCTCATGGGGATCAGGAGTTGTCTTCCTGGGAGACCTCTGATCATAGATTTTCAAAGTCTATTTCCAGAAGTAAGCAAATGAACGGAGCAGTTAAAATTACAGCGTTGCAGAACTATCTGGTCTGTTCTGTACTTTTGCCAGGAAAAAATGGCATATCTGATGATTATTTGCATTTTAACCCTTTCCCAAAGCTCCTAGCATAAAATCATTAATCATAAAATGATTTCAGCCTCACTATAAGACATGGTTTAGTAAAATTTTAGCCATCACACCTTAGTCATCATTTTGTCTAAACTGTTTTCTTGGACTACTCAACAAAGTAGTGTGACAGGTACAAAAGAATTTAATGGTGACATGAAAGGATAATTGAAGGAAGAGATTAAATCCAATCATCTTGGCAAGCTAAAACTGAAACTCCTGAAATTAGTTCTGCAGTGTTACTGCAATGCCTGTCTTTTTCAGATATTCTTTTAAACTTGTTTGTTTCATCCATAAGCTGAATTATACCAAACTTGCAGTCAAATAATATTAAGACCTATGTTCCTTATAGGATATGTGTTTGTAGCATTTCCAAGTCACTGAATTAACATAAAAATGAGTGGGACTGTAAATACCTATTTGTTGCTGATATGCTGAAAGCTCATAACTTTATACACGGGGGTTCTAATTTCCTCCTCTCTCCTAGTGGTAGGTTGTTATTCAGTGGATGTTGAGGCAATGGATACAGCACTTCCAGCAAGTGTCTTTTCTTGATTGTAGAGACTGATAGGAGGAAGGTGTTCAAGTTTCAGTTGTTCCCTGTAACAAGGCAATTTCTGCTTCCAAAGTTTACAATACCACTGTGCCACTATTGTAATTCACACAAGTTTAATGTAATTGTCTTGAGTAAAATCATACTGTTTGTTTGTATTTCGTGAGTGTTTGTAAAGTTTTCAGACATTGCTAAAACCAGAATTTTAATGTGAAACACCTTTAAAAGTTACTTAAATAAATATCTTGATGGCAAGCTCTTTTGTTCATCTGTGGTAGTTTATGTTAGATAGTAAGTCATAAAGCATAATGCAAGACTCATATGCTGAATTCAAATTTGCGTCCAAATTTGGAGCAAATTTTGCTCAGAACATGCAGAAGTCACAATGGAATAGACCCTATTTTGCCACAGAATCATGACTTTCTTATTCTACTTCAGGGCAGTCTGGTGAAGTCAATTTACTGCCTTTTACCAAGGGAACTTTGGTTGAGTTGTCCAGTAGGTCACGGTAGAGACGGGTTGGTTTCTGTAACAGTGCAAACTAAACTTTCCCTGCTCTTCTCTATTAGTACTGGATGTGCTTCTGCCCATGTGGGGCCACACTGAAGTTCCAGTTAGTTACAGTAGTTTGTAAATGGACTTAGATGATGCAGAAGTAGTTCAGTTTCTTTTCTAGGATAATTTCTGTGGGCAATTCTTTCATTTACCTCCTTTAACATATGTGCAGCAAACAAGTCCAGAGGTTCACAAAGTTTTGTATGTTGTAAATAAGATGGAAGTCAGGTTAATGGTAAGAGTAGTCAGTGCCTGACCATGACAGGTTTTTTTGAAATCTTTTTCTATCCCCCCAATTTATGTCTGCCCCACTGCTCTTTCTCTTTGATCCTTAATAGAGCGGGATTACTTGGCTTTAAACATTCTTGGATCATAATATTTATGAATGCCAAGATTAGAAGTGTTACTTGAACTTTGTACTGCTCTAGAAAAGTGTACTTCTTTCCAATGGGAACTTGTTCAAATGTCAATTTTATCTTCTCCTGTCCAGGTTTTTGCAACATGCTTAGTTTGGAGAGGCCCTACAGAAGCACTTCAACTGCTTTAGGCCATTTTTGTTGGCACAAAATGGGGAACTTTTCTCCATCCCTTTTCCCTCACTGTGTTTAGTGGGTATTCAGCTTTGGCTGTTCAAAGTGTGGGGGGGGGAGGTTCTGGATTTTGATTATTATACTATGCTAAGAATTGTACATCCAAATTATTAGGTTCTGGATTTTGATTATTATACTATGCTAAGAATTGTACATCCCTGTCTCTTGAATAGTGTTCTCCTGAATCCATACTGGGAATAGCATTTCTGACAATTGTAGTGAAAGCAATTAGGTATTTTCTGTTTCTGAAGAAGCCATCAGAAAGAATATTTGTGTCTGAACAGCTTAAGGTCATACTAGAATTTGTTGTACAAGACTCTAATTATCTGGGCCGATACATGTAGGAGAAAATGAGTACTTTCTTTTAAATTTATAAGAAAAAAATAAATAGTCTGTAACAATAGGTTGTTAGTACTAAATATTGTCTTTCTTCAATAGTATTCTCAGGACCAATAAGAATATTTTAAGTATTTCTGTTCCAGTAAGTGTGATGTAGCAAGAAATTTGCTGATAATTTCTATAAATGAGCTTTATGTATTATATTTCCCCTCATGTATTGCTTTAATATTTTCAGTTGTTCTTGTCATCAAGAGCTCGAGGGTACAGCTATGTCTGCCAGACTGTGGATTATTCAGATAATGTTTATGAAGTTAGGGTGAGTATTTCTTTTTTGTATTTGTATATGAATGTGTGTAATATATAGCACTACGTGATGGTTTAAGCCTTTTCTGAAAAAGTGTTTCCACAGCTACTGTCAGCAGTGATTGTATCCCGTTACATACTCACAGGCCACTTCAGGTTTGACTACATCATACATAGCAGGTTTAATCAAAATGCATCAGCTTATTTGTGCTAACTTGCATCTGACTGCTACAAGTAAGGGGAATCTTGAAGATACCATCCTTGGCTTCATCCACAGTTGTACAACCCAGGGTAAACTTTGTGTACATCCTTTGCTTCTTACATTTGCTGAAGTTTGGGATACCACCAGTAAAGGTGGTGTGTTCTAGCTAGATCAAAGCAAGTGAGATTTGTCATCTTATCTTGTGGTTGCACTTCACCCATACTGGTGTGGCAACTCTTTGTCTCCTTTACCCATGTTTGGCTTTATGAGGTCTTGCTGGCATTTGGCAAATGTCTTATCAGTACATTTCGTTGTATTATCTTAGATTTCGAATATCTGGGTTTTGGAAAACATCCAAACTAAAAGCAAAGTGCAGTTCCTCGTTCATTTTCCTAATGCTGTTGATTAGCTCACGTACTAAACCTTATCTTCCAGTAGAGCTGACACTAGAGAATCTCTCAGCTGTTCTTGCAAGTTTCATGTACAGATTAGGACATGTTCCTGAAAATGCAGTGGAAATATATGTTATGTTTATAGTAGTTTGAAAAATGTTTGTCTGTGAGGTGGCTGTTCATGGACAGGTTAGTCAAAAGCTTGTGAACGTGGCAGGGGTGGTAGTGAGAACAAAACGTTTGAGTCTTACACCTCATTTATAATGGCTGATATTGCAGAACAGCTCTGTGTGTAGGTTTTTATTCACCTTTTTGTAGCTACCAATCTTTCACCTTTGCCAATACAGTGCTCTCACTATGTCAGTCACAAGAATGATGCTGTTAAAAATTGTTTAAAAAAAACGAGATCTAGCAGAGTATAGCAAGTGCTTGACAGGTTTGGGTTTTTTAATAGATAAGCAAAACAGAATGCCCTTGTACTTAGCTGAATGTCATTGAGGACTGTTGTGGTATAAATGGGAAGAATTTTTATATTAGCTAAATACAAGCAGTCCTCTGTTTCATAGCCTCCCTTTTAGGTGCATTTGTTTTTGGGAGGCAGTGGAGAGGTCAGACTTGCTCAAAAAATTATCATCCATTTTGTTTGTAATGACAAGCACAGCATTATTACACAATGAAATAAGGCAAAATGACCTGAAGAATGTATTTATATCTGGACTATATAATATGTCCAGATAGGAAGGATTGCTCTAGCAATATATATTATTTTGACTTCCTGACTTTTTTCTTATTTTTTAAAATTTTATAAAATTCTTTCCCAGATTTGTGGGTTTGCATAAAACTTATCCCTGAAGTTTAAGTTGCAGCATGAGTTCAGTTTGCAACCGAGGGAGTTGAGGAACGAGGGAAAATGGAGTCCTCTCAAGTTATTGCAGGAAGTGTATAGTATGTTATCAGTCAAGATTCTTATCTTGATCATTTTCTGGTGATTCTTTTTAAATTAATTCTCAGTTTAGGTAAATAAGTTGCAAATAAAAAATTATACTTTCCACAAGTGTGTTTTGCCGAAGTGAGAATTCTTGGATACATGTCTGTCCTGCTTTACAGTATATCATGCTATGGATTTAGAAGGTGTGCTGTTTTGTGACACTGTCAGACGGAAAAAAAAAACCCCAAAAATCCAAACTTCATCAAGATTTCATTCACTATCATCTTTCATAATACAAACCTGCAAAAGCAATTTTAAAATTTTTTTGCAGTTTTGAGTATGGAATCCATGAGCATTTTAGCACATCTCTCATGTCCTTTTGTAGATCTAGATACTAAATAGCTAGTATTTATTGGCACCGGGTTTGCTCTGCAGAGGAAAGCTGCACTGCAACAGTAGAATCAGTTACAAATGCAATGACCATATTTGCAAGGGAATGAGTAAATAAATCCTGTATTGCTCAGATAAAGACTGGGACTAGCTCACATGGAAACAGCACTGAGCCCAGAAAGCATTATGGAACATGCTCTGAAAAGCAGAGCTTCATATATGACTTTAATCTGGGGCTTACAAATGTTGAGAAACGTGAAACTAATTGTATATAGTGGTCTAAATGGCAACATAGGAGCCTTGGTAGGGCCCCCGTTTGTGGCTTTTTGGGAATGTGCCGCTGTGATATTGCCATCACATTGAGTGGCCTCCTTTATGTAAAGCTCTTAATCAAAATAAGGGGTCAAGAAACCATCCTTTGTCCTTCAAGAGACTACAGGGAGCTCCCAGAAAAAGTTCCCCCTCAAAAAAAAAAAAAAAAAAAAAAAAGTTTGGCTGTCCTGGATACCTGAGAATATCCTTTTCTGCCTCTCCAACCCACATCATGTATCAAGACAGTTGAGCCAGTGATTTTAAGGGAGCAAATTAAAGGCATGTGGTGGCACTTCCCCTGTACAGTTTAGCAACACAGCAACCTGTGGCTCAGAGACCTCTTAAGTCAGACATAGCCTCTTTGGTCTTGCCAGCTTTTAGGGGGATATTTTCCCATGTATTTGTCTGTATATTTTCTTCAACTTTATATTGATCTTCTGGCTTTCACTGATGGTTAATTGTGTAGGTAATTTACACAAAATGTGAAGAAGCTGGTCCTCCTGCTTACTCTTTTTAACCTACCTACACATGTTAATCTCATTGAGGCTTCCCTGGCTATTCTACAAGAAACAATGGAGTAGGGAGGGATGAAAATTAAATTCCCCAGTTGCTGAAACATTTGCTGAAATAAACTCCTTTGTGAAGGACTTATCTGATAAATGTAGTAGGTAGCCACTGTACTGACTGCTGGCAGGAAGTTGAGTGGTTTTGTTATGAAAAAAAAATGTTCAGAGTATACAAGAAAGAAAAGGGGGAACAAACCTCTTAGAAAGATTTAGAGAGATCTACAGATGTATCTTGCAAAAACATTTTTGGTTATAGCTTAAGAATCAAAATAATAAATGCAAAGGGCTGAGATGTTAAATCCATGCTTTGTAGTACTCCTTTGGGAGCTTCTGTATTTGAAGTGAACAATTTTGTTGCACTGTCTAACTTAATGTATGCTGTTGTCTGCCAGTAGTCATTTCCCCCCTCTGCTTATGTTTGTGAATTCTTGTTTACCAGGTCAAAGTTCATCTATTTTATTAGCATTTCTGAAGAATTGGGAATATGGGGCTGTGTGAATTAGTTCTTATTTTAAGTGTGCTGATTGTAATCATGAAACCAAGCAATGGTTGTTTTCTCTATTGTAATTGTAATCTACGTTGTTAGTATTTATATCTAGAGCTTGAGTGGTTTCCTCTTATGAAAAAGACATAACATACTTCAAACTTCAGTAAACTTGACTTCACAAGTTGTGTAAACAAAATTCTGTAACTGAAAATTCACTATAAAAGCTATTTTAATTTTTCACATTGCTGTAACCTTCCAAGAAGTACCTGTCCCTTCATACCCCTTAATGGATAAAATGTCTCCAACCCAAAATGAGGAAGAATGGTGCAGAAACAGAGTCCAGTCATAAAACAGCCCTACAGTCAAAAACCCTGCAGCAGGCAGAGGACATGGGATTGGACCTCTTGTTGACCCCCTTAATCCTAGGCTGTAATGTAATCTTTTGTGCCATCTGGTGTTTTAACAGACTTAGATTGGTACATATGAAAAATACCAGAAAATATATAGTTGTGACTACTATTGTTCATTACAAGGATGTGCCTTTTTAATGCATGTTTCCTTTTCTTTTCAACTAAATCTTTCTTGCATGCAGTGTCCAAAGGCTAAAGGTTAGGTCATGATTTTTGATGCTTTGCAAAAGAAATCTATTAGTAGCCATCTGCTCCTGACATAGCTTACATATCAGTGTATAGTTTTCCTCTGTTTCTGCCCTTTTCCACTGATTTTATTCATGGCCTCAGGCAAATGACTTGACATTTGTTTCATTTTTTTCTGTAAGCTAATGATGAAAACATCTGTAGAAGTCACTGGAAGTACTGAAATAGATCATCAGTACACAAAACCTATCAGGTTTGAGAGTAAATGGTAGAAAATTTGATGATAGTAACAGAGCAAAGAAGCTGACATGCAAAAGATCTACAGGAACACAAAATCAGCAGGTATAATCCTTCAAAGAATCCTGTTGTTTTCCTTAAGTGATGGGAAGCATTTTGATCAAAAGTTCAGATTATTTTTACCCATGAAGTGTAATTGCTTTCTTCACTAGGTGCAATTCAAAAGAAGAGCAATGAGATGTGTTATGTGACTTGCCCAAGAACGTCTACTGAACTTGTGGCACTTTGGGGATGAGACAGAAGTATTTTTGTAGGATTTTTATATTTTACTCTGTGTCACAGTAAATTGGTTATTTGCTTATTGGCTTATGGACTTATTGTTCCCATATTTTATTAACAAAAATGTCAATTTACTTTATAAAAGATTTTATGGCAGTTTGCTTGTAACTGACCTCATGGTTCTCTGAAAGTTTATTTGAAGGGAGCACCTCCAAAGAGCTGAAGTATTGCAGTGCTGGATTGTTATTTTATGGATATACAGTCCAAAGTGTTTCTTGTTAACTTATGAAATGAAAAGATGCTTATCTTAATTTATGTAAGAGATGCAACTTTAGCAAAGACCTGAAAGAGATGCTGGACTGTTATGCTAACCCACTGGGTGTGAGACAAACCTTGATGTGGGTGTTACTGAATACCTGACTACCTGTCCCAGAGGCAGTACTGGATATTGAGCAATATATACATATGTGTGTATATATATATATGTATATATATATATATATATATATATATATATATATATATGATTCTTGCAGATTGCCTCTGTGTCTGGGAACTCCAAGATCTGTGGGAGTCACTTTTCTGTTATTAAGCCTCTCTCCAGCTTTAGATATTAATATCTCTTCATATAAAAGTAAAAAAACTCTGCCTCCTCTTCCCAAGACGTGAAGTGGGCTAAATCACATCCAGAGAGTGAGAAGGGTGTTCATTAATGGGCGCATAGAAGGCTGCAGTTTGGCATCAGTAAGATGTGCTGTCCCTCTGGGAAGCTGCAGAGCCTGCAATGCAGATATGCAGCACTATTCGCCTATGCTGCATTTTTGCTTCTGCTGTAATTTCTCCTAAACTATTCACCAGACCAACTATGGCTATGACAAACTTAGTCTGTGGAGAGATGCTGTCCTTTCCCATTGGTTTGGAGAGGTGGAGGAAAATACCATGCAGGGCTGTAGCATTGCTCTCTACAGCTCTTTATGATTCCTCTTTATCTCACCTAAAAATATGTGCGTAGTTGGGAAGGGAAGCTACTCTGTCTTAACTCTTTTTTCTTCTGTCTTCCCTGTGGACTGAGGGGGTGGTGGGGTTATTTCACACCATATTAACTTAAGAAAGTCTGGTTTACCATCAACTGAGTCCTGAAAGACAAGGCCAAATTCTTACACATAGTGTGTTGTGACATCGCTCTCCTTGCTGGTGGTACCAATTCCAACTCTTTTTTTTTTCCACTTTCTGTGTGAGTCACCATCTGGTCCCACCCTTGCATAACAAGCTAGATGACTTACAATGCCAAAACTAGACTTGTTGCTATGTTTTGGGATCTGGGAGGGAGTCCCTACCACCACCATACTCCCATATCATAGCATTAGCATATTGCTACACAGAGCTTCTGGGCTTTACTTGCTTTGACAATATCCTAATTTCAGCAGGAAGCCCTGTTTATGTTGCATCCTGGGCAAGATGCACTGTGATGCGTGGATGAGAAAAAGAATCTTGGGTGTGTAGCGCTTCCCTGTTGGGTAGATGGATTATATCTCTTCACTTTGGATGGCTCCTGTGGTCTCTTTTTTTCTACTCCCTGAATGGCAGAGAGCCACTGGGGGAATGCTGCTTTACAGAGGGAGTTCCTGAGAGGACCAGAAGAAGCTGAGGGAATATTGCTATAAGGAATGTGAAATCTGTGCTGCATCTTTTTTTGGTATCTTTCCACCCATATGCCTGTGATACTGCAAGTTTCGCCTTTGCAACTTCATTTTGTTATAATGTTTCTGCCTCATTGTTCTGACTACATCAAAGTGTTGCCCCATTAGAGGGGGGAAGCCCTGTGGCAGACTTCTTCTGCAAAGCTTAGGAGAGAATGTTCCCGTGTTTAACTGGTAAACTGTTCAGATATGGCAAAGCTTTTAACTATATCAGCTCTTTTTTACAGATGTGATTGGTGAGCAGCAGAATAATCTTCTTCCATGTCCAGAATAGATGAAAGGAGTATTATTTTGTTGTTCTCATACTGTCAGATGTTTGACTCCACCTCAACCAAGATTTAGGGAAGGAGGAGATATCCTTCTCTTACAGTAGATAGATGGTGAGAACTTCATTCCATTCAGCTTGGAATCACTAAAACTTACATATTCTCTGTTCTTCATTGCAGATAGCTGCTGCTTTATGGTGGTATTATGTCTCTAAAGGAATCGAATATTTGGATACAGTATTCTTCATCCTGAGGAAGAAATTTAACCAAATTAGTTTCCTTCATGTCTATCACCATTTCACCATGTTCACCTTGTGGTGGATTGGTATTAAGTGGGTTGCAGGTGGACAAGGTGAGTTCCTTTCCTCTCGTATGTTTTTGACTGGGCAGAAGGGAGAATTATTATCGTTTGGGAGCAATAGAAGAAAATCTTATAGACTTGACTTAATACTATACAAAACTGTTTATTAATGCATACAGTCTCCTTCTGTGGGAAACATGGGGGAGGAAAAGATAGCAGGGCAATAATCTAATGAATTGCAAAACTTCTTTTCTTTTTCTCATGGGCATCAATTGCAAGCCTGCAGTTATGCCTTTGAAAGTATCTGTATCTGTGTGAAACAGAAAGATGTATGCACCTTGCTTAACTTTAATTTTTGCAGATACAGAGAGCTGCAAAATCTCATTGTGGGCCACATTCTGTGTGCAAATTTAATGAAGTCAATGGAGATGTTATTTTGGCATTGTATATGAGTTTGAGGTTTGCTTTTATTTTTATAAAGAGGCATGTATAAAATTCTGAAACCTTCCCTTGGAGGTGAGCCAATAAATCTGTCAATTCACTTTTAAAACCTATTCATAATGAGACAAGTCTAAATTCATTATCAGCCTTTTTTCCCCTTTCTTCTTTTCTAAAGCCTCCATCAAATCATTTTATTTTTGTTTATTGCACTTGCCACACCCTTCATTGCCTACACTGTACTCTTGTTCCTGTTGTTTAGCCTTGCCTCTCAAATTGAAAGCTCTGCAGAGCTGAGGGTACAGGGAAAATGCCCTGTTTCCTTTGATGTGTGTTTTGTAGGCTTGCAACACAGAAAATACCATATAGTAAACACAAAATACCATATTATGAACACCAAACTAATACTTTGGGTTTGGTGTTTTGTTTTTTGTTTTTTTTAACCACACTAATACTTACTGCATGGGTGGTTTATGCTCCCATTTACTGTAGACAGTTTGTACTGAGTGGCCACTTACATTACAAGGAAGAAATATATAAATTTAGTGTCTCTGACTACCTTTTAATTTCTCTTATGTAATATGCAGGAAGCAGGTACTCAACCAGATGTTTCATGGTCTTTATTTGCAACTGCACCTATAGAATAAGATTATTGTAGACTGGATGGTTGTTTGTAGTCTTGCATAGAAATTCCCTGGATATCTCAAAAGGCCCACTCCCTTGTTGCCTTTTCAGATTTTTCATGCTAAATATCTGCAGTTTTTAATACAACAGTTAAAACTATTTCCAAATTTTTCCAAGTTTTGTGTTCTAGCACTGCCTCTTAGTTCCTAGAGCCTGCAAAAGGAAAAGCAGCAGTTGCTTTTCTGCATTTATGTAGCACTACTGCATAAATGTGGATAGGTCTGTGTTCTATTTTCTAGTTGATAGCCCATTGCTTACATAGACAGGTCTATTATAAACTAGACCCTATTGCAACGACTGGGGCCAGACCACACGGGCATCTGAGCTGTTTGATGTCGGCAACTGTTGTCTGTATTGCCCTAATCTTATACATTAGAGCATTTTTGAGCCTCTCTGTCAGTGTAAGAATACTTTAACAAGATATAATGTGTTTCTGTTAAATGGCTGCTAATCTTGACAAAGCAAAGAGATCTTAATGCAAATGAAACTGTCAATATGGATCTAATGTGGATCATTCTGGATAATGTTATACTATACACTGACATATTTAAGAATGCTGGATATTTTAAATAAATAAAGAAACTAAAAATGATTAATTTAGACAAACTCACCTGGCAATGCCCTAAAGTTCTTATAAAGAACGAGTCAAGTTTTGCTTTGTACGGGCTTTTTTTGGCCTATTTAATCGGACTTCCATGTGAGTTTCTTGACTTCTTGCTGAGAAGTAAACCTTTTGCATTTAAATACAGTTTAGAAGATTTAAGTTCAGAGCCTGGTACTTTATACTTTACATGTCAAATAAAGCTTTTAATAATCCTTTAGAAAAACAGTTGCAGTTACAGTACAACAACTACTGTGGAATAGATGTCATTTATAAGATTTTTTGTTCAACAAAAATCTTATAAAAAGCTTTGGCATAAGTAGTTACATGGAAGATGTGACATACTACTTGCATTAACATCTGTTTGTGTCAACACATGTTGACAGCCAGGTCTGTGTTATACTATTCAATTTTTTGGGGATGGAATCCTGACATGTCCTGTGCTTTGTAAGTTTTACTATTAAAAAGAATTATACGAGTAATACTAGAAAAGAATCCTCTTTTCCAAAATTACATGATGGTCTCCCCTTCTATTCCTGGACAGCTTTTTTCGGAGCTCAAATGAATGCATTTATTCATGTCATTATGTACATGTATTATGGATTAGCAGCTTGTGGCCCTAAATTTCAAAAATACCTGTGGTGGAAACGATATTTGACCATATTGCAATTGGTAAGTAATTATCCTCCTTTTGGGATAAAAGGTGTTGCCTTTGTGTGGATTTGCATTTGCAGAGCTTTGAATCAGATGCTGCTCCTTCCAAAAGTTCTTCTCTGCCTGACACTCTTCAGTTAGAATACTTTCTGGAGATGGAAGCATTTATTCAACTTTGAAAAAAAATATGCAGCATATATAAGAGTTGTGTGAGTTAAAGCCTAATGCTTCCTTGCTAGTTGTTTCAACTGAGTAACAAAAACATGTTCAAAATGTAGAGAAAATCCAGATCGCTTATTATCTTCTCATTTTCCTGTTTCTGAAAACTGATGCCAGATACTACAATAAATGTGATGCTCCTGGTCAAGCACAGATGTGCCTGCATGAATGTGACAGCCAAATACAGCTTCCCTACCATCTCCCAATTCAGCTGTTTTCATTACTTAATGAATTGGTATAAATTGATGTGCTCAGACCTACAGAATATATCCAGACATTTTTGATTCTATTTTTTCTGTCTTTCAGGTGCAGTTCCATGTGACTATTGGCCACACAGCCTTGTCTATTTATATTGATTGTCCTTTCCCTAAATGGATGCACTGGGGTGTCATTTTCTATGCTGTCACCTTCATTTTCCTGTTTGGTAACTTCTACTATCGGACATATAAGCTGCCCAAGGAACCTGTAAAGAATGGCAAAATAGCAAATGGTGCTGTTGCAAATGGAGTAAGCAAACCAGAAAATAATGCGGTGGTGGAAAATGGAAAAAAGCAGAAAAAGGGAAAAGCAAAAGGAGAATAACTTGATCCAGGCCTTAACCATTGTTGGCAGTGAGGAACCTCCAGTCTGGTTTATAAAAGGAAGAAAAAAACATTATCTGTACCAATTAACCTTAGGTTACTGAAGAGCTAGAACACAGATATTTTCATTATTTATGAAGATTGTTTTAAGAACAACACTAAAGTTGAATTTCTATTGTAATTATGTAATTATCATGCATATGGTCTCTGTGTAAACTTGTAGACTGCTGGTGTTGGTGAATGTAAGGAAGAATTACAGTTGATTCCATGTTTAGCAGTCCAAAAGTTAATACTACAATTGATACAGGCAGTTTTGTTGGCACCCACATTTCTTGGGGGGTGGGGGGATGGGAAGGAAGTAGCATTTGAATATTTGTGCTTTCTTTCCAGAAAACTATTAAATTTCAAATTATGATGTATTATCTAATCAGAATCCGCAACTTTTCTTGCCCTCCTTGGAGAGTACCTTCAGACAAAATATGTGCTGTCAGAACAGTGTTTGATTTTCCAGACATTACTTGATTTAGTTGAGTATCTGTTACAGTTTGGTTTTTGTTTTATTATTTTTTCTTGTGTGGAAATATACCTACCTCTTCATCTGCTGAAAAGAATATTGAGCATTAAATAACTGGTTTCTGAAATACAGAGTCCTCTAATCTAAATATCTGCTAATATTAGTTCAGGAGAACGTGTGTTTCCCTGTGGGAGTAAAAGTGATTTTTGGTGGTATCCTTTGATCAAGTCATCATTTTAATGTAAACTGAAATTTTGGAGTGATACCTTTAATGGAGCCAAATCAAGAGTACATTTTAAGAATGTGTAAATATGAACAAATATATTGGTTGAAGCAAGATGTAAAAATAGGCCTGCTGCTTGTTGTCCATGACCTGCATTAAATCTGTGGCACTGACTGATACTCAAAATGGTAAGATAATGATATGATGGAGAGGAAAGAGCATGTAATTCCATTTAGAAATGTTGTGTGCGTGGGTAGTTGTGCTAACTACAAGACCAACCATCAGTTTATTGGGAGTATTAAAAGTACTAAATATAGCAAACATAAAACCTTGAAAACGTTGCTATTGCTTGATACCTGTCAAAACTCTATTTGTTAGACACTTGCAGACAAAGTATTACCTGACAGACAGGTCACCATTATAAGTCAAAACTGCAAAAATAAGTAGAAAGTTTTAGATGGATTTTCATTTACATGTTACACAAAGGACTTTTTACCATTCCTTTTGTGAAGAAAATAGGGAAAGATTTATACTCCTTCTGGATAATGTGATTACTGAGAGATATATTTTGAGGTGCTTAGCATGCAATGAGTAGAAGATGGGTGGAATTAGAAACTGTATCCTGAATTACTGTGTTCCTTGGCCATCACTGCAAGAGCTGCATTGTTACTGTCCAAATACATTCCCCCCCCCAGCTCTGGTCAAAAACATATCCAGAGGTAGCAACAAACATATGTCTGGCAAGTAGCACCATTGGTGCAGAAAAAGTACATGGAACTGTAAGTGTAAAGTGAGTGACACATTTATTAGATTTTTTAATCTCAATCATCCATTGACTGTTTATTATAGGCAAGCAGGTTACATATTATGTGTCTCAGGTTTGTCTTGCTTCTATTAAAAAAAAAGTCTAAACCCAGAAAACAAGACCTAGGAAAAAGAGTTTTGGATATAGCCTGTTGTATTAGAAAATAATTTCTAATGCTGTAATGCTGGAGTTGGTTCAGCTGGAAGGTGGTTCATCCCTAAGCACCACCACTGTGGATTTTTGGGCAGAATGTAGAATTGTGAAAAACTGGCTCTGCTGAACTCAAATGCATGTGACCATTAAGTTTCTTATCTGCTGTGTCTTCTGATTCTTCCAGCCTTTGTAATGATGCTTTTTGCATTTGCATAACTGCGTATTTACGTAGCGTGGCATGGGGAAGAGGGATGGTGATCTACCCTTTCTTCTTGGACAAATGCCACTACCCTTAACCAAGCCAAACTGCTGGCTGACTCAGTAACTTTGGAATAGCTAAAGGAGTAAACAACTACAGAGCAGATTTACAGCACACCTGCTGTTCCAAGGTAGTGACTGGTGTGAATGCAGTTACCCTGCTGTAATTTCAAGGTCGTTTACCTCACTTTGATTAAAGGGTAGCTTCTTTCTGTTTGCCATGTGATGTAGGCAGCTAACTTCTAAATCTGTATCATTCCTTGAATTGTGTTAAATGGTTGTTTGCTCTGTCATTCATTCAATAAGCCAGATCAGCTAAACTGATACTCTTACTGTGATCTAGCTCTGAAACAGCATACTGGGGACTATTCCAGCGCAGGATCAATTGTGTCTTTGCTACACTTTCTGACTTAAGAATTATGTCTTGCATGATGATAAATATTTAAACAACTGAAAGTCAATTTTCTCCCCCTCATCATGCATGGAAGTGGATTAAAGTTGATTGCAACTTGAACATTTTTGACAGAACTCAAGTAGAAATCTACTGTCAAATTCTGGGGTAATTGTTAAATACTAAAAAAACCATGAAAAACTCATTGTGAGGATGCATGTGTACATACACATCATGTCATCTGGCCCTGTGCATAAAACCAGTTTAAGAGATTGCCATTTCATGGGGAAAAAAACCCCAGTTATTAAATTACTGAACCCTGCTGTTTTGAGTACATCTTTTGCAGTATGACTTTCCTAGGTCTATTTATGATATATTTGATTGTTCATGTAATTCAAGTCCCATTACAATCTTGAATACAATGGCCTTATTAAATGTGCATTTTTGTAGGCATGGTCTTGAGTGCAATATTTCTGTTTCTGACTATGCAGCCAGACACACAGAATACAGGGCTCAACTTGTACAGCTTTTTGTTTTTCAAAATATAGGCAATAATGCACATGTGAAATACTGACAGATTCATTAAAGTCATCTTTTAATCTAAGGAAGCTTAAAATTTTGCCATGAAAGTATGTATAAGTACGTGTATTTTCTATAAATAGTACTGAAATGCAAATTATACAATCTTTTGCAGTACAGTTATTCTTTACAGGGTTATTGGGGTTTTGTTTTTCTAAATCCTTCCAATTTATTGAAAAATTAAATTCAAACCATTTGAAACTTATATTTTTTTGCCAACGAGTGATTATTTTTTTCTAAGAGTTCTGAAGCTCTTGGACCAGAGTCTCTAAATATTTGATGCCATATAAGTAATACCATTTCATTTAGCCTCATCTCTAGCAGTGACAGTTGTTGAATTATTTTAGCACTTTTTCAGTGTAAAATTAAATACAAATTATCTATACATTTGTGTATATATGTGTACACATACATAGTGTATGTGTGTGTGTATATATGTATGGGTTCTTAGCAGATTCTTTCAGCATGTGAAGTAAATTATTTCTTGAATGTGAATTTGGCAGGAGCTAGTAGAATGATTCCTACAGCTCCAGCAGGAAAATGAAGCCCTTTTCTTTCCACAGATCCAATATCAGTCTTGCAAACATAAATAGTATTTGTCAGTTATTTTAGATACAGGATGGCAGACATGACAGAGCCATTTCTACCAGTGTAATAAATATTTTGAGGCATCAGTTGTAGATTCTGAGGGGAGAGATCTCAACTCAGGGTAGCTGGGGAATTATGCTGTATTATGGTAGGGATCATTTTAGTAAGAGTAACTTGCTCCAGGTGAGTCTTTGAAATCATTGCAATCATATTCTGTGTTTAACAGAAAACTTTGAAAAATAAATCATAGAGTCATAAAACCATTTAGGTTGGAGAAGACCATTAAGATGACTGAGTCCAACTATTAAACAAATGTTTCCCTGTAAGTTCAAAAGCATGGTCTATTTGATTACAGGACCATCAATTACTTCCAGCTCCAGACCAGGATAAAAAGGTGAAGGCAAAATGAAAATGCTGCACATTTTTTCAGGTTAACCTAAGGGCACATTTCTTCAGAGTAAACACTTGAACTGCATGTGCTGGGAAGGGAGTTAAAAAAGGACAAATAGCTTTTGTGATGCAAGGTCTCAGCCCTAAAATAGTTTACAAGCACTAGCTATCTCTTAAAAACTTGAATAAAACTATTCATGGTGCATAAAGTTAAACCTGGCATGAAGCTAGTGTGGGCTGAGAATCATATTTTAAATAAGATTTATTTTGGTTAAAATTGAAGAGAATGGGGAGCTAATTAACTATCTGGGTAGTGTATTTATCTTGGTTAGAAACACAGACTTATCTAATTTGATACCTAAAGCAAGACACCCATATGACATCTCATTGCACTGCAGTCTGATGCGCCGGCCCCTTTGCTAATGTAAGCAGAGGGAGCTCCATGGAAATGAGTGGGTTGGTTCCCATTTACCTCAGCAGAGTATGTTGAGCACTAAAGAGCAGAGAAAATACGTGCTTTCTGCCAATATCCTGGGAGGATTAAGGGAAATGTATGGTTCAGGGTGCTGCTTTTGCATAAGGTGTTCATGCTTTTGTAAACATTGAAAATAAACATTACTTTTTTCATGCTGTTTGAGTTTGGTTTTCTACATTCTGTAGTAGGTTCTTCTGTGTCCCATCTTGCCTCAGGATGCCTGCTAACTTTAGTGTTGTGCAGATTGTGTGATGCAATCTGTTTTGTTGCCCAGGAGTTTGAGAAAACCATTTTTTGTGACACATCCTCCTATTTTGAGGTTGCAGGGACTTATTAATTTCGAATATTGTCCCCAAATAACAGTTGAGTGGCTTTGAAATCACCCTTAGGAAACTGACTGAAAATAGGATGCCCACTTAAAAAAAAATCCCCTAAGTTTCCTTATTTGGTCTTGGAAGAATTAACAATTAGGAATACAATTAGCCATGAAGTTTAGCTTTTGCCAGACACTATGTGGTGTTTATGAAGTCTCGCATCTCAGAGAATCTGGAGCACTTTTGGCTTTAGGTGCAATTCGTGGTTACATGTGCTGGGTACAGTAAGTTCCTTCATTGTCTGCCAAGTATGAGCTCTGTAATCAACCTTATAATATCAAGTTGCACCCATGTTGCACTCCTAGAACCTCAGTGCAAATAGCTACTCCGGATGTCAAGTAGTAGAGAATCAAGTCTGCCATCATAGCAAAATATGGTGTGGTCAATTATGTCTTGCACAAGTCTCAGCTATCACTTCAATCCACTGCTTACATCCTCCCTGGAATCAGAAAATACACCAAGTGTTCAGAACAAGATTTGTCCTTTAGATGATTAACATGTGCTGGGGTAGGCTCTCTCTGCAGGCATCTTTCTCATAACTCTATTCCCCCACCATTATTCTTTTTCTAGAATGTGATCAAATTAGATTTATCAGGTGATAGGATAGAATAGAGCAGATCCTTTGATGTTCTATTTTCTTTTTTGTATCGCTTCTTAACATCTGGGAAATTGGGGTTCATTGGGGGAAGGGTTTTATTACATGTTTTCTTGCTCAGCTCAAAGCACTGGGTGAACATGGACTGCTCTCAGTCACACACATGATGCATGTACTCAAAGACAGCTTTGAAGGCAGTGCCTTCTATGGACTAGTGCCTTTCAGTGTATTTTTATGCTTGGGACTTCTAGGTCACCTCATGAATGCAGGCACACTTTTCTGTTGACTGCCTGACATGTCAGTGTCATCACATTTTACTTAATTACAAAGATACTTATTGATGGGTAAGTTTATGTCTCTTGATCATCCAGGCCCTGATTAATGCACGCTACAAAACAGTGCTGGCAGTTCCTGCCAGAGCACCACACAGCCAAGTGCTGCTTTAGGGGAAAAAGCTTTCTGCATTTTGATTCAGTAGGTGGGAATTGATAGGAGCTCATATGGCATCACTGCTGTCAATTCAATATCAGGTAGGTTTTAGTCTGCTAAGCAAAAAGAAATCTTTGAGTTTTGAAATTATTCAAAGTGTTTTCTGTCCTTATCATTACCTAGAGAACTATTGTTCTTGCAGTGGTGTAACCTTAATTTGTTTGACAAGAAAACCACTGTTATGCTAGTATTTTTTTGAGTGTGTTATGAGAAAAAATAGAGAAATACAAGAAACAACTTTGGCCAAAAACTAGAGAACATGAGGTAATTGCTCCTCTAGTTTTTGCTGTTGCCCCTAGATGTTGCAGGAGTTAAATGACTACTTTATAACTGTTACTACTGTGTATTCATTACAGATGCTGTACTGGTATACAAGCAGTGTACTTGTGCATAAGTACATTCTGAACTACATAACATTTGCTTTGTCTGAAATTACAATCGGGAGGGTGATTTATCTAACTACAAATGTTTGGAGTGAAAGTAATGACAAACATCATACTCCTGCATTTGCAGGACTAACTCTGTATTTTCTCATCGATAATCTTCACAGAGTCAGAGTAGTTTCTTGCAGTAACAGAAAGCCCTCCAAAGCTGAAAATTGCTGTATAACTGCTAAAAACCTGTTTTTGTGGAGCTTCTGTTACTGCTTTGTTTCTTTTTTGTACATGTATCTTCAGGTCAGGTTCTTGCTTGCTAAATTATTCCAGAGTGGGATGTATGTCATAGAAAGATCTTGTAGTAGCTGCAAGTGAGTGAAATGTTAAAATAAACTTTGGGGTGTTTTACAGTCAAGGCTTTCAAGTCCATGGCGTCATTTGGTACACTGGGTTCACCTCAAATGCTGCTCTTGGGCACAAGGTACAGCAGTCTGGGTCTACCCAGCCTGATAGGAATTTTCCTTACTGAACAACAGATTCTCACCTGGAAATTGGTGTCTGACCTGCTTTCCACACATTTGGCAAATGTTGCAAAAGAAGTCCCTGGGCCGGTGAGGAATGGTGTTTTTTTTGTAGTTCTACCTATTCTCAAAACATCAAATTTGTTAGGGGGTGTTGGAACATTTTCTGCTGACAGCATGAGGTATGGAGTTTGAAGAAAATGTGTCCCTGGATGCAGTGCTTATAAAGAGCCTAGAATCATTTTCAGCTCTTAGTTGCTTGACATAAACCAAATATGCTGGAACTGCTCCAATTAAATAGGAAAAAAACCCACCACATTGTTAGGATTTACTCAGAAAATGAGCTTTTAGGTAATAGGTAGTTCTTTACTGAAAAATTCCCCTCTTTTCCTCTTTGCCCACTTCAGTCACTTCATCTGTGCATGCCATTCTGCTCTGCTAGAGTGGCTCCTTGGATGAAGACTGTGATGTGTTCAGGGAATAGTTTACTGCAGTGATTTGTCACTGGGGCATGTGAAGTGACTTTTCGTGCAGTCTGAAATGCCAAATAGCAGCCGCACATTCTGAGCAGGTTGAGTAGTAACAATATTTTTTCATGTAATGATCTCAAAACTGGGTGTTCTGGATACAATAAATGAATAGAAGGAACAGCTTTTATTAAATTTTGTCTTCCTGCTTAACAAATATGGGGCTACAAGGACAAATTCTAGTTTTGTATTCTATGATATGAAGGCACACTGTACATTCATAACCAGAGTTTGGCTGTGGGAAACAGAGTTTACTGCACTATAAAATCACCTTGTTAGAGATTTTATACTGAGCTCTTCTGTGATGACAATTTAATAAATACCAGATTTTTATATAAATCTGACTTTTGGGTATTTTTATTTTAAAGTCAGGTAAGTCTTCTTGCACAGATAAAATCCCTCATTGTGGCTTTTGATGCTTTTTGGTATTCTCTAGGTGAAGTTTCACTTATTTCTGTGATAATTTCACTAAGGACAGTCCAAGATGCTAACAGAATGTTACTTACCATCTAGACCTCACATTGAAAACTAGAAAATCTGCAGTATAATAGAAACATAAGGACCAAAACATTTAAATTGTTTCCACTTTGTTTTTTTTGTTGTTTTTTTGGTTTGGTTTTAATTTTTTTTTGAAGACTTTACAATGAAGGTGTAATTACTTTAGTAAAATACTTGAAGTGGCAACATATTTTGAACTGACACAGTGTTGGCTGTGGCAGAATTCTTTGAGAGAAAACTCTGCTTTGTGCTGTAGACCAGTGCATGGGTGATTTTTTTGCTTGTTTTATGGCACTTTATTAAATCTGCTTTTGATAAGGGATGAGATATGAGACTTGTATGTGCAATGCTTGTAACTCAAACTCTCCTTAATGCCTCTAGTTGCACCAGCACTGTGGAATACCCTTGTAGTAGCATCTTGATAAGCACTT
Organism: Anomalospiza imberbis; assembly: GCF_031753505.1. Lineage (NCBI taxonomy): Eukaryota > Metazoa > Chordata > Aves > Passeriformes > Viduidae > Anomalospiza > Anomalospiza imberbis. The sequence goes on along the minus strand of NC_089683.1, from coordinate 33,200,746 downwards.
GGCATAAGTTGCCTGTCTCACAAGTCTATAAAATCTCTTGGATACAGAAGGTGTTGTCTGAAGCTCGTTGAAAGCTATAGTGGGATTGATTTACTAAAATCCTTGAACTGAACCAGTAGAATTTCACTAAGGACAATTTCAGTTCCAAATTAAGAATTTGTAATTTGTAATTTTGTGATTTTTGAAATTGTAATTTTTTTATACTCAGACTCACAGGGTGCCTTTCAAAATATATTTCAGCACATTTTTGGCAGTGAGACAGTTTTTCATTCTGTCAACACTTTTAGTCTGACTTTGCCAGCCCCGGTTCAGCCACTGGCTACCAGGGAGCAGCACTGGGCTCTCTGCAATTCATGGCAAGTATTAGAAGATGGCTGCTCAGCTCAGTAGGAGATGCACTAGAAAGAAGGAATCTATTTCCTTTGTAATGTGTTTTGTTAGGAATTTTAACTGACTGGGGAATAAGTGGGTATTTTATTCTGACCAAAATATTCTTGATATTTTCTTCACATTATCTCTTGATGCATGTTTTCATGGAGAGTAGGAACATGTGCTGTAGGAACAAAGAGATGCACAAAGCATTAGTGGTCTGCTTGCTTTTGCATTGCAAGGATGCTGGAAATAACACAATATTTTATCCAGACAAAGGATTTGAGACTCTGTTCTCAATTTAACTTTTGGTGTAGCAATTTTGGCAGCATGACATCTCGAGGCAGTGTAATTCTTTGTTTGTGGAGACACCAGCAGAATGCTGTGCAGTGCCTCCAAATTTCCCATTATGAGCATAATGCCAGACACCAAGATTAGTTCTCAACATCATTGTGACCTGGTGAGCAGTCCATTCTGGATCTAAATTAGAAATTTAAAAGAATTCCATTATCTGCCACAAAGTCAACAGCTTTTTTCAGCACAGTGACTAGGCCAGGATATAGAGATTACTAGCTGCAAAAGCTATGTTTAGGAATTAGGAATTCAGAAAAATAAATTATAAAACTCAACAGATTGTTTGTGTTCTATTTCTTTGATTTAAATAAATTTTAAAAATAATTTCATTCAATAAAAGTTTGTCATGTCTTTCTTCAGCATTAAGAAATAAGGAAAAGAAAAATCCCTGAACTCTGCTCATTGAGGTTATTACTTACTGTTCTTTTTGTGCCCTCTTCTATTCCAGTAGCTAAAACAACCAAATTAATAAATGCCCTAATTTTTGCTTATTAATGCTATTTATATTAAGAAAAAAATATCAGGTTTTTAATTCCCAGCTAGAGCCTGTTTCTCTTTGATGCTTAGATAAAATAGCCATTACAGTTGTGAAGAATCCTTTAGAAAGAGATTGATGATACACTCAATTAGACATGACGGTGGGCTAATTAACTATATTTCTTAATTTCTTTTTTTCAGTTGTTATAATGCAATCTGAATGTTTATGCAAGAATTTCAGGTCTTGAAACAGGAAATTCCAGAGCAAAAGGAACATTTTATCATTTATTTAGCAAGGAAAAATTCATCCACACCCAGTGGGATGGTCCTGCTGTCCTATGACAGTTGAAAGAATAAGAAATCATAGCAATATTCGGCCCTGAACCACTTTTAAAATTACAATATTCTCATCACTGGTCAATCCTATTACTTTGGACTGGTTTACCTTTGAGGACTTATAGGATTGACTGAGCAGCAATTTAAATATGTAAATAAATAAAGATAGAAGATGTCAAATATCTGTTCCAGGTGATTTAGTGGGGAAAGTGAAGATTCCCATAGCTGGAAACCGTATCCACTTGCAAAACATTTTCTGGGTGGCACTTGAATTTAGCAGGTTTGCGCAACCTGCGAGCTGTCGCCGGATTTCAGGATGAAAGGATGAATACAGGTGAATGGTGGTGAAGGCACAGACAGCTGGATGATGCATTTCATTACAGTGTTTCCTTGGGAAAACCTGGAGCCTTCCTAACTGCTGATGTTTTCTAAGGAAGAGCTAAATAATGTCCTGGCATCCATAGGAAGGGCGTTTCTGCAGCCCCACCTCCACAGCTTTAGAGCTTTAACTGATGGGCAATCTTAAAATGGCTTTTCTGGCAGGTACCTGCTGCAAGAGCAAAAGCTGCTCTTTCCAGAACTCCTCAACATTGGTAAAAGACCACTCTCAGTTGTTTAGCTTTGGGGTATTCCTTACCTTAACAGGGAAAAGAGACCAAAAGAAGACTTACAGTTTACTTTGAATGGCCACTGTCAAACTGTGAGAGGTTTTGTATCTTTTCCAGTGATTTACAGGTAAGGATGAGAGGACTAAACAAATTTTGAGCAGACACCCTTTCTGGAGTGTGGTTTCATGCCTTAACAATAGTGTTATCCCTCCTGGCAGGGCTATAAAGTAAGGAGATTATTAATTCAACAGTAAAAAGCACAGTAGGTAATTTGTGCTAATCCTAGCTCTTTGTTAATATTTTTCTTTCCAAGGGAAAAAAAAAGAGACATTTACAAAGTGGTTGGAATACTTGGTAAACTACCAGAAACAAGACTTGCAAGGACTTGGGTAAGGATGACTCTCTCCTTTGATCCTGCTCCTTCTGCGGCATGGCAGGCTAATACAGGGCTAGTGCTGCATCTGCAAGCTCAGTGCAGGACTTGTCACACTGTGGGGTTGGAAATGAGGTCCTGCGGCCACTGCTGCCTCTTGGGACATGGTGGTGTGGAGAAACACTGAGAACTGGCAGAGCTTTTGCTCTCCTGCCCATGCCCAGAGCACCCTGAATCCTCTCGTGCGATGAACATGCTGCAACGTGTGATTTGTACCGTCACGGCTTTTGCAGTTCCTGGTCTGGGATAAGAGACTGAATTAGTTTGCACAGCATTAAACAGGAATTGTGCTGAATGCTGAAATCAAATGCCAAAACCCTGTATCTTATTCATTAATAAGGTATTTTTTAATTTGGGATGTAATTAGCTTACATCATAAAAAAACCTAGATAAGTGTTTTCTAACGAACAGCTGAAAAGCAGTCACATGGAAATCTTCATAATTGCTGGAAATAGAGCTAAAACCATTTTGCTTAAAAAGCTTCTAGCAATTGTGTTGGCCAGAAAATCAGAAAGTGTTTATTTTTACTACATATGTCCAGATGTACACACAAGGACACCCATCTTCCCAGTCATGGTGCTGCCCTTTTTACATTTTCTACAGCTCTTGCAAAGTAAATTGTACAATACCCAGCATCTTTCTGGTGTTATTCATGAGCATTCCCAGATACACCAGTTTAGCTGCCTGAGTGCAAGCCCTAAAGTCTTTGTCAGCTGCACAACAGCTCTTCCTCAGCTTTGACTGTCTCTGAGTCACAGGAGGGAGATTTTTATAACGTCACAGAACTCCTCTGTCCTGAAACTCCAGAGCACTTGGAGTAGCACAATGCCAATGATCAGCTGGTTTTATTAGGTGTTTTTATATATATTTTTATCACCCTCTAATGAAGATTAATGATGTGACAGTACCACAGCCAGCAACAAAAAAAACTGCATATGGAAGTGTTTTGAAAAGCCAGCAAAAGCTCAGGGATGAGACTGGTGGCTCCCCCAAAAAAGGCTCATTGGCACATGGGGTCCAACCCCTTCATCTTATCCAGAGGATGTGTCCCACAGGGCTGGCAGTCACCTCTCCACTTCACCCGTTCTCTGTTTCCTCATTCCCAGCATAACCCTCAGCTCATGCCCATCTCTTATGGAAAGGATCGACCAGTCTGGCTCCTGCTGCAGCACTGGCTCAGGCAGGAAAACATGCCAAAACCTCACCAAGCAACAGGGAAACACGAGCAGGTTTGGTCTTGGTGTCGCCCAGGCTGCCTCTGAAGAGCACTGGCTGTGCAAGGCAGGCCTGTCCCTCGCCTGCTGACAGCCCTGCGTTATCTCCCCTGCCATCCTTCCCATCAGCTCATTCTGCTTGGCTCTACCAGTGACTCAGTCTATTAAATGGGCGTCATATTTTATTACAAACCTGAGCTGATTAATTACCTGCTGTTAGGCAAAAAAAATTGCAGGGCAGCTGTAGAGGGGAGTGGTGATGCAACGGAGGTGCGAACAGAAAAGTTGTCACTTCTGGAAAGGGAGAGAAAAGGATTAAAGAGTTAACATAACCAGAAGAGCTGCTTTCCTAAGTGGATCAGTCACTGGAGGCATTGGGAAATGGCTTCACAGGGCTGCTGCCATGGGAAGCACTGCCACCCATCATGCCAGTGCCTTGCAGGCCTGGGAGATGGGGAGCTCCTTGTGCCTTTTCAAAAGCAGTCATTGCCATCAGTGCTAATTAAAACAAAAAATGGTGATGCATTTCAGAAAAGACTTTGAAAGGTCTTTAAATGGGGAGCGTCTGAGCTAGCATGGAGGGATCCAGAAGAAGGAGAGTTTGGAAACATGGTACTTCCCTCCTCTGGCCAGTAATAAAGCAGGAGGAGGAAGTGCCTGCTCATCCTGGCTTTCTGTTCGGGTCAGCATCATAATTATGCAATCTAATCAGAAAATGGCAAGCCACCTCTTCCCAGAAAGAGATGGAGAATTTCTGGCAGCTCTTTGTCTCAACTGGTGCCTATGAGTAGGGAGGACACACTCCATCCCTTCAAGGGGAAAAGCAAGCATGAAGGACATGAGTAAGGCCAGGGAGGATGGTATCTTTCCACTGGCAGATGTCTCTTGGGGCACAGGCTGAGATTGCCTGTCTTTCAAAAGAAGGCTCTCTCTCTCTCTCTCACACACACACACGCACATATACATACAAGCACCCTTTAAAAACAATTTGGAAATTTTGGGTCCAAGGCAAAGGGTTAGTGGTGTGGTTTAAGAAGCCAAGAACTTCAGTAGATGAGAGTATGAATCATTCCAAACACCTTTTGCAAAGGGGAAGTCAGCAGGAATCCTGCTGAAATTACCATGGGTGGCAGCTCACACCCTTTGAAGAGCTGGCTAAGGCAATTTATTTTTGCTTTACATGTTTGTTGTTCATGCTTGAAATCACACAGAAAAAAACACTTTTGCTTGCTCTGTAAAATGGCCTCTGCTTAGTGCTTGAGCTGGCACATCGCTGGTGATGGGTTCACCCTGGCTGGATGCACAGTGCCCACCAAAGCCACTCTATCACTCCCCTCCTTCACTGGGGCAGAGGACAGAAAATGCAATGAACCTCTCATGGGTCAAGATAAGGGCGGGGAGAGATCACTCAGCAATTCCTGTCCTGGGCAAAACAGACTCAGCTTGAGGAAATTAGTTTAATTTATTTGCCAGTTAACACCAGAGTAGGGTAATGCAAAATAAAAGCAAATTGGAAAACACCTCTCCCCATCCCTCCCTTCTTCCCAGCCTAAACTTCACTCCTGGTTCCTCTACCCCCTTTCTCCCAGTGGCACAGAGGCACAGGGAATGAGGGCTGCAGTCAATTTATCACATGGTTTCTGCCTCTCCTTCCTCAACAAAAGGGAGCTCCTTACACTCTTCCCTGCTCCAGTGTGGGATCTTCCAGGAGCTGCAGGTGGATCTTTGCTCCAGCTGTGGACCTCCAGGAGCAGCAGGGGCACAGCTGCCTCACCACAGCCTGCACTGTTGGTTGCAGGGGAATCTCTGCTCTGGCACCTGAAGCACCTCTTCCCCCACTTCTTCATGGATCTTGGTGTCTGCAGAGCTGTTCCTCTCCCATATTCTCACTCCTCTCTGGCCAAAACTTGCTCCTGGGCAGTAAATTTTCCCACTCCTTAAATATGTTATGGCAGCAGAGCTACCACGGTCACCAATGGTCTCAGTTTGGCCAGCAGCAGGTCCATCTTGGAGCTGGCTGCCATTGGCTCTGTTGGGCATTGGGATGGTTTCTAGAAACTTCTCACAGAAGCCACCAGTGTAGACCCCTGCTACCAAAACCTTGCTGTGCAAACCCAATACACCCTGTTTTCCAATGCCACATGGAAGCAGAGTAAGTGAAAGGGAAAAAATATCCTCCCATATTCACCACTACACTCTCAAAGCCAAACCCATGGACTCGCTAACTCTGGAGAGGCAGCACAAATGGTAGATGTGCACTTGCAGAGCTCTCTGACAAGCCAAGGCTATGCACATCATGGGGCCAGCTCCTCAGAAAACCACCTTTATCATTTGCTGGTGCTGGACAAGTCCCTCCTGCAGCCCCACAGTGTCTGGTAGGTGTCTCAGAGCCCTGGCTAAAACCCAGCCGGAAATGGCACAGATTTTTGAATGCATTATTAGCAAATGCAAGTGTCTCACTGCTTTCAAAACAGCAGTGTTATCACTGTGTCTCCTACCAGAGAGAACAGGTTCTGTGTAAATGAGGAGCCCACAAGGAAATGTACGTCATCATGTGCTGGGTGCATCCCTGGACACTGCAGCTTCGTGTCAATGGAAAACCTTCAAAGCGTCTGAAAATATCATTGGATTAGGGAATAGAACATTTTTCAAGAGTGGTTATACACTTCCTGTAGACTTTTTGCTTCAGGAAATAAAATTTAAAAGGATAAAGCTTTTTAAACAATGTAATTATGTCATGTGTCTCATCCTGTACTCTATCTTTGCCTCTTTAATACTTTCAGCCAGTTTGCCGAATGATATACCATACTTTTGCATAGAATTATAGAACAATTTAGCCTAGGAGGTCTCTCTGGCCACCTTCTGACCCAATTTCCTACTCAGGTCAGGACCAATTTTTAATGACCAAGAAGCTCCTCAGATATCCCCTTCCCGTTACTGAAAATGTGCCTTTCCATACATTCACTCTTTGGACACCTTGGCTAGCCGAGGGACTGGGCAGAAGGGGCTTGGAGGTGTCTCAGCTGTTAGTGGAGAGTGTGAACCATGGAGGATCTGAAATAAGAGGTTAGGGAGGGGGTTTGAGGCTCAACTGGCCCATCTGTTACCTACCTGCACATAGAGACAGTCTGGTTTTCTTCTAAAACATGACAATCTGAGAGCCAGCTGCTTTCTGGAAATAATGGTGATTCCTAGAAGAAAAACAAACAAACAACAACAAAAAAAAACCCACAAACAAAACCTCACCCACCAGGATGGTTCAGAAATTGAAAATTCAGAGTTTGACATAAGAACAGGGCATATGAGGCCCAACTCCAGGAACCATGGCCAAAAGCTCCACAAGAAAAGATGTTAAAAAGGAGGTGAACTTACAACATGCCACCAGGAGAGTCCCCAAGCCTTTTAAGCTGTGCATATAGAGGTCTGTATTTTTTATGAAATATCCAACAGACCAGCACAGAACTTGTCCTCCAGAAGGGAAACAGGACATGCAAAGGGTAAAGCCTGACAGAAACCTGAAAAACAGCAGGCAGCAGTGACATCCTACTAAGGAGAAGGGTAAGAAAAGGTAGACAGACAAACAGAGATTTCTCTTACATATTTAGAATAAAGCAGGATGGTATTTTCAAGCATAATGAAAGAAGTGATTTTTTTTTTTTTAGCTGCTAAGTTACAAGTGAGGACATTAAGAATCTGCAGGTTTAAGTCTTGCTACATACTCAGGAGGCCTGGAAAATCTGCCAACAATATAATTTACTTACTCATCTTCGTTTTGAGAACATCCTGGTGTACCAGAGAAATTCCTGAAGTCTTACAGAGCATCAGCATTAAGCCACTGATAACAGGCATGAAGATGAGCATGCTAATGGCACAACATTTATTCTGACATCAATCAAGACACACTGACAAGACTGCTGACTGACAAGACTGGACTGACAGATGACGGGAACAGAAACTAATGCTGCTCAACACTTCAGTGAAAATGTTACTGGTAAGTTGTAACAGAAAGAGCAGATAACTCTGGATGGGCAGGGGAGGAGGAAAAAATGAGAAACAGCAGAGGGGACACCAAGGGCAGAGGAGGAGAAGGAAGGGGGTGAGGGAGGAGGTACTCCTGGAACTGAAGCACATGTCCACTGCACTGATGAGGATTCACACCAGGGAAGGTTTATCCAGAAGACCTGCAGCCCAGGGAGGACCCCATGCTGGAGCAGGGGAAAAGCATGAGAAGGAAAGAGCAGCCATCATGGACTGACCCCAACTTCCATTCCCACATCTCCACGTGCAGCCTGGGGTTAAATGGAAGTAGAAGAGTTGGGGTTGATGCTGAGTCTGTGAGAAGTGTGAGAAGAAAGGTATTATTTTAATGTTTATCTTTGTTTTTCACTACCTGAATCTATTTTAATTGGCAACTTAAAATATTTCCACCCACCTCCATCAATTGTAGTCTGCCTGTGATGCTAACTGGCAAGTTACCAAGCTCCCTGTCCTTCCTGTGACACAAGACCTTTCTTACACATTTTCTGAGGATGAGGGTGTGAGTGAGGGAGCAGCTGGGAGGGATTTCGGCTGTTTGGGAAGGTTGACCCACCACATACAGATCATAGGAAGCAAAAAGCAAAGGCATTAACTGATTTAGGAAAAAATCCCAGATGATTAATAAAGCTAATAAATAAAGGGTAAGGAAGCCGATCATAGGGATATATTCTCTCTTCTCCCAGGAGCCTGTCCTAGGATGCCGTAGGTCAGGGGCCCATTGCCATCTCAGGCTATTCCAAAAACTGAAATTGAATGCTATTGGCAGACTGATTTTCCTTACAGGTATTTTTTGCCTTGTACACATCTATCAGATTAAAAAAAAATCAAGCAGTTTGTCTGGAAGTATTGATTTTTAATCTTGTTTGCCCTTCATGATTGATTTAACTAAAGAGAGGGAGCTTTTGTAAGCGTTTGCAGCTGTTTGCGTGTGCTGTGCTTTCTGTAATCCATCCCCCGTGTACCTTAACTATAAACATAAGGCTTTCCAGAGAGCTGCAGCCAAGGCTCCAGGGACCAATAAAGAGCTGAGCTATGTTTTCCAAAATATCCACTAGAGGGTACTCAATGACCTGCTAGTGGAGACAGGTTTGCGGTCTAGCGGCTGGGAAAGGGAAGCCTAAAGAAAATGTCCCTGATCGTTGCATTAACAATAGCAGAGCACAGGGCAGCGCCGGAAAGCACACTAAGTAGGATTTTAGGGCAAAGAAATGTTGGACGAGCTTAAATCCATCAGGACCATATCTGTCCCACACACAGCTCCAGTGGCCCCAAGCTGCCGGATGGAAATGGGGCAATGGGAAATGGGGGTTTGTTGCCCTTCCCTGGGACGTGTGAGCCCATATCCAGGCCCACTGTGCTGGATGTGGGGCTGACTGGAGCCCAATTCACATATCTGTGACAGAACATTGCTGGGATTTCTTCCTTTCATTCCTTCTTTTGCTGTCTGACCTGCATTTGGGATGACCTCTGTGCAAGTTGGTTTGGCATGGATATGGTTTCCTGGGGAAAAAAAAGTGCATTTTTTCATGCTGCTGGCCATTGAGAGAGTTGAAGTGGGATACTGTGGTATAACCACCCATCTCATAAAACAGCAGTAATTATTGTTCCACAGAGATCTATTTTTTTTGTTGTTGTTGTTAATGATTCACAGTCAGTTTAAATGGGTAGCCAATGACTGCTCTTTTTTGCTAGAAAATGAGATAATTTTACCATGCAAATAAGACACAAACAGAGGTTTTATAAATCCACCAAATCTCCTGGTCACAAATTTCTGCTTGTTTTATTCCAGGCTTTTATTTCCCCATTAAATGCTACAAAGGACATGTAAAATGCTAGGCATGGCCTCAAAATGCTGGCCCTGCAAGGATATGCCATTCATCTTTTGCCTTCTGCTTCCAACAAATCAATAATAAGCATTTTATTTCAGTGTTGAAAGAGAAGATTTTTACTATCCAGCAGGACATCTGAGTTACTGACCTTGAATGCTAATCAGTATGTTTGAATGTTCTCACCAGGTTTAGAGCTGAGGCTAAAAAAAAAGAACTAATTAAATCAGCAGGGGGCACAATTTCTTCAAAATATCACAGTATTATCCAGCCATGTTCTGAGTATTCTTTCCATTTCACAGAGCAGAGCTGCCCACCAATTCTATTTCTAAAGATCTAATGTGTTTTTTCTGAGTTAACCTGTTCAGGCCTTGAACTTTCCCACAGGGAAACCTCAGGTCTTACTGACATAGTTCATGCTCCTACAAAGGGATCCTCTGCCCTAGCAATGGGTCAATCCTCCAGAACATTGCTTAAACCATCCTGGCATCCTTTTTTTTAATCTTTTCCCAAAAGTCCAAGTTTCCTGGGGACAGCCCAAGCCTTGGCTGCTTTACTATCAGCCTGCAGAATGCTGAAGAAGTGCTGATTCACTGCCATGGGTCAAGGGGACCAAGGCCAAAGGTCCTGGGGGGATGCAGGAGGCTTGCCTGCACCCCTGAAATCCTTCTTAGCAATAAACAAACAGGAAATCCTTTTCCCCCTCCCCCAGTATTTAGCTTGCTCCCCATTATGTCCCATTGCAAATACTCTACGGAAATACACCTTCAGATCAGATTCAAAACTCAGGGATAAAGCAAAGGTTAAGGGTAACTGTGGGTGAATAGATTTTATCTACTTTTAGTTCAGGATAATGAAATTTTCCCGTTTCTCTAGCACACTGGCTGTGTGTACTTGTCATTTCTTTACCAGTTATGCCTCTGGATGACTTTCACCTGCAGATCAGGCAGGGCAAAACCAGTGAACATCCAAAAGGTGGTCAATGAGATGGTGCCCTAAGGTGGAACACAGTCAGGTCTGATGCCCACAGCAGTATGGACAGATGACAAAAGAAGCTCTCTAGTAAGTACATATCCTTATTTTCTGTATGTCACCTTGGATACTCAATCCAAAGGCTCATGCCATTTTCATTGGAAATTCTCATTCAGACTGTCTCAAGTTCTTGGAAATTCTAGTTCACCTTCAGTCTTTGACCAACAGAGAAGAGGATTCTCTCCTTGGCATCAATGATTGTACACAGATTTGGAGGCTCAGACTGACTGAATTTGCTTTGTCTCGCTATAAAAATTGGCAATATCACACAACTATGTGAGTCAATCAAAGTTCAGAATACAGAATAACCCTAAATTCGTGACTTGTCATGGTTTATAAAGCAACATTTTAGTTATTTTAGTAATTACACAGTCTTTTTGTTTCATGTAGATTCCCTGCCTTCACTCTAATTAGGTCCCTTTGCTTCAGCATTAATTGCCTTTCATGTGCATCTCCCCCCCTTCCTGCTTTTTGATGCCTCAGAAAATGAAATGGAGCTGGTAAGGTGCCTGTCTGGGCTTTGTTGTACAGGTCTGAGTGACAACACAATATTTCCGTTTCTGCTAAGATTCTGGCAGGAGGAAATCTGCACACTCAAGAAGACTTCCCAGAAGACAATGAACTTAATCTTTGCTGCTTCCCCAGTGAATACACAGGTGTGCATTTATGGACACCCACTCTTTTCTGATCTCAGGCACAAATCATGGCTCACGACGTGGACCCATCTTACTGCCAGTTGCTAAAAAGCCTTAGTGACGCAATTTTAAAAAGATATTAAATGCTGAGGGAAAAAAAATGCAAACAAGTGTTTTCCACTTGGAAAATGTTTTCCAACCACATTTAATGAAAAAGCAAAGGGGATAGAAGGCAGGCTGCAAAAATCTCTTTTTACTTTGTCCTCAATGACCCCAACAAGTGCTCATGTAACTCCCCTCCTAAAAATGTATGTGCCAACAACTTCCCTGGGACAGGTCTCTATCTCCTGACTAGTTGAGACCTGTAGATCAGGCAGAGGGATGTTTATGCCTGCCCCTCTAACACTTCATTGTAAACATTTGTGCTAAATGGGCTGACAGTGCTGGATTGCTCAGTAATGTGGTGTGAGCAAACTGCAGAAGCAATGGCCACAGGAAGAGTCAATTGTCCCAACAGCCAACACTGGCAACCTACTGTCTGGGTAATTTCCAAGAGGGGAATATATGAAGACAAAAAAAAAAAAAACCAAAAAAAAACCCAAAAAACAAAAACCTGTTTTTTATCTTCAGGATTAAGGAGAGAAACAGACAGTTGACATTTGCCCACCATAAAATCCATACATCTCAAACAATGGATATAACATAAGGGCAGGCACTGATCTCTTCTCTGTGGTGACCAGTGACAGGACCCGAGGGAATGGCCTGAAGTTGTGTCAGAGGAGGTTTAGGTTGCATAAAGTTCTTCCCACAGAGGGTGGCTGGGCACTGGAAAAGGATCCCCAGGGAAGGGCTCACAGCACCAAGCCTGATTGAGTCCAAGGAGTATTGAACTTGAGGATCTTGAGGATGGTGGAGGGCCAGGAGTTAGACTCAGTGATCCTAGTGGGTCCCTTCCAACTCAGCACATTCCATGATTCTTTCAATACTTGGGTGTTCTCAGTAGCTTTTGGATATTTCCTTATATCCAGCACATTGCAGTTTCTTCTCTGAGATGGGTTCTACCATTGCACAATCTTACCAAAGGCTGCACAAGCATTTAAACTCCTTTTTGTCCTTGGCAGCTGGCTGATCTGTGTTGGTGTCCCTCTTGGGAGGCTGCTCAGGGGAGAACATACTTCTGCAAAGGTGGAGGTCAGTTTGTGCTCTGCTGGGTACCCATGACAGAGAAAAAGTGTTGAATGCTGGACTGCTCTTTCAAGATGAATGGAAAGCCTCCAGCTACTTCTAGCTGGAGGTAGAAGTAAGAAGAGATTTTCCCCGTGTTCATTTGTTTGCCGATCCTTCTCTGAAAATCATAATTTTTAACCTTGTGTTTAAAGATTAGGTGACCAAAACTATCTAAAGCATTTGAATACAGGAGTGCTACTGACTCATGAAGTGGCATTTTTTCATTTCTCCATCTCAGTCCTTTCTGTGTTTTGCTGAAGATGCTTAGATCAGACCCTGCTGTTAGATTATAGTCCCAAAGATTGCCCACATTTTGTCCAAAAAAGGCAGATTTAGAAAGAGATGAAAAGGGGACAGACAGCTCAACATATTTCTGTGAAGGCTCATTATCTCATACTGACAGCAGCCAATTTTCTCTTTTATCTTGTTTCATAAGTGCCTTTCTTTTGCTAGTTTTTCCTGGAGTTTCCCTAGTTCAGGAAAGACAGATTCACCTAAAACAATGCTGCCCTCTTCAAATTTTTACCTCTACACTCTGTACTTTTGAGGTCTCTAAATGTGTTTTAAAATGTCAACAGGTTTGCAATTTTCCCGTCTCTTATTTCCATTTCTGCTTTTACTAATATGTGTATCACTTTTTTTTTTTCTGCTTCAGTCTTGTTTTCCCCCTGTAAAAAGCTGAATACATCTCTTCTACATAGACCCTCACCGTCAGCCAAAATCATAACTGGTATGTGATGTGTGAGTGGATATACAAACTCTTGAAAGTCTCTGTAACTTATATCATGTGAACCACTTCCCATTTTACTCTTTATTTACCAAAATTTACTAGCATTGCTTGTTTTCCAGTGTTTCAATATGTTTCTCAGTAAATGTTATGTACAAGATGATCATCATGTAAAATACTTAAGGAAGTCCAGATCTATGCATAAAACATGTCTATCACCAGTCTTTGGCATAAATAGATGCATATATATTTACACATGCATACTGTATATATACAAAAAGAGAACCACTGCATCCAAGCTGTCCACAGGAGCAATGCCATTGGGAGTAGCAGAGATTAGCCAGGATATTTCCTGGCAATGTCCTTGCTTTTGGGAGAGAACAAGGGCATTGAGCAGGAGCAAATACCAGACTTTATACCACAGTGCTCACACCTTGTTTGCACCACTCTTAGGTGTCACCCACACCTGGGATTGCTACATCTTAGCCACCAGTTTGGCAGTTCAGGGCCAGAGCTCCAGGATCTGGAAACAAAAAGGGGAAGCAGCGCAGTGGGGTCAGGAGCTGGGCAGGCGGAATCTCATGGGGACTCCTCTTGGTTTTGGAACCCTGCAGCAGAGCAGCATTCCCTTAGATATATTTCGTCCCAACTTTAAAACCTGAGGCTGTTAAACTGGCTCTCCTCTTATCATACGCACCCATTGCGCTGAATTTTTGAAGCAAAACGAGCGATATTACAGCAGAAATGGGTTTCTTGCTCTGCTAGATTATGTCGTCATATTGATGTATGGACACCCAGGAACGCATCTGTCTTGATTTATTCATTCCTAGTGGGCAATGCTCTCTTTGTTTTCCTACTTCTCAGCAATGCAGGCCATTAATTAAAATGTATGGCTCTCTCAAGTGCTATTTTAATTGCATTTCAAGTCCAACCTACAGGGCTGGCAAATAATAAAACTGGGTATTATGTCCATTCAGAAATGCTAAAAGATACAGGGGGAACAGACAACTCCTGCAATTTATCTGCAGCCCCATGCTGCTCAGTTACTGAGAGTGCCATTTGTTTGATTAATGGATGTTGGGTTTTTTCTGTAAAAATCAACAATTTTAATATTGTTTTCCATCAGAAACTATTTGTGCCTTACTTGTGGATTAAAGAGAAACTTCTTTAGCATGTCTCCCACATGCTGGTGAAATCATCACTCAGAGCAGCCTCTCCTGACCTGGAAGAACAGGAGCTGTTCCAGGCACTTTGCATGCATGTGGCTTGGTTGCCTGCTTGTTTGTGACTGTATTACTCCATGGCCTGCCCTGCACTTCCTCCTCAAGGAATCTCCCCTGGCCTTCTCATCTTCCTTCTCCCTTCACTTCTCCTCCTCCCACCCATTTTGGTTGGATGGGCAGTGTGGAAAGCCCATGTGCCCACCCAGGGCAGCCTGAGGTGCTGCAGGGGAGCTCAGATGGCAAAGGCTCAGAGTCCCATTAGCCACGGTAACAGGATGGAGGTTCACACCTCAAGCTCCCAGACCTGGTAGGATCATTAATACTTTCACTTTCATATTCAAATAGCTGTGATCAAATGCCACATTTTAAATGGTCCTCCTGCTACCTCCTCCTGCCCCACAGGTGCCAGGGCCCACTGCAGAGGGGACATATCTACAAGAAGATTAGAAGCCCCCAGAGGTGTGTGGTGAGACCAGGATGTCACTGTCATCTCATGTGCCCCCTTCCATGGGGATCTCCAAGCAGCTTGTCTTATTCCCACTCAGCATTCATCTGCAGAGCTTTAAACTTTCCCTCCTTGGTCAGTATTGTCTTACCAGGGTTTTCTCCTGATAGTGAGATTAAATAATTATGTTTTGGTTGAGCAGCTGCATCCTACTTCTGATCACTACTGACTCCATCAGAAACACCTCCCATCCATATGCCACTTTTCTGTCTTATCAGGAAAATCAGAGGAAATTTGTGGGATTGAAAATTCTTCTTTGACCTCACAGTACCTTTTCCTACTACAGGTAACAAATATTTACATATATATTGAAAATAAAGGAAGAGCTTTCCAATAAAAAAGTCTAGTTCTTGCTCTTTTTACCACTTGCTTCACCAGCCTCACTTATTTTGGCTTGGCTGGTGCAAAGCTGCTGAAACTCATCCTCAGACTCAGCCCATCCTCGTGGAAGGGTTACTAGGACTGGGGCAAAGCTGTACAATGCAGCAGAGGAAGGCTTGCCAAGCAGTTTACTTTCTGCCAAGGAGGTGCTTCAGGCTTCAGGAAGCTTCTGGTTGTTTCTGTAACCTGGGACATTACATGGGTGCTGCTAACAGGATCAGCAATTGTGATTCAGCTCCAGCCTGCCTCTGTAAACTCAGAAACCAGCCTTCCTCTTGCCCATTTCCAAAAGGTCACTGACAGCATTTCACAGATTCACAAAGGGATGGTGATTCACAGAGTTTGAAGAGGCTGAAGTTTGTAGAGGATGAAGAGGGACGTCCATTTATTTTAAAGTCAGTATATTGATATGTATTTGTGGGAGCTGTAGTTTCAGCAGAAGTCACTGTATTTATCCCTTCCTTGCTTACATGTCCTGAGCATAGCAGACATATGTGCCTATTTATTTCATATTCATATATATAAATATTGGGGTTCCTAAATCATGGTTGTAGAGAAAATGTTTTTCTTTATTAACTATTGGCCTGAGTTGCCCATTTGGATGCAGCTCACTCTGCAGCCTCATGAATTTTATAACACTCCTAGGAATAAATAGATTAGTCCTGGGTTTAAGAGTGCAGCTGGTATCAAAAATGATGAGCAGATGAAGAGAGACCATTGACTTTGTCAAAAGAATCTGTGTGATGCACATATGAGCAGCTGAAATGGGGAGTGCCTGATGCCTGCTGTGACATCCCATTACCGAGTGTCTGCTATGCTTATCACACAAAACAAGGTGGGGTTAACTGGGTTTTCTGTCAAACCCTGGAATTCTCATACTGAGTCTTCCCATTCTCCATTTGAATCACAGACCTTTAGACCATTTTGACAGACACGATTATTTTTTTTTTTTTTAATTCTGTTCCAACCGCTACTTTTTTGGCTTGCATTGTATGATAGCTTTGCTGCCAATTTCATTGCTTTTTTCATAATATTTGGTCTGACCTGACACCTATCTGTTATCTGGTAAAGCTTGTCCCCTTCACTGGAGAAGAGCATTCCTGACTTAGACAGTAGCAGACTTCTGATTTATTGAGATTTCCTCACCATCTTTTATCAAGATGAACAAGAGTTAGCTAATACAGAGAAGAGCGTGCCCAGTACTTACCAGACAATTTGAATTTGTCTGGCATTCCTTTAAATATTTTAATCAGATGAGTGCAAGGGGAAAGCTTGGTCTCATTAAACGGTACACTGAAAATGTTCATGGATAAGCTCCTGAGGGAAGAATTGCAGGATGTGGGTTATTTTAAGTGGCATTTGCCTGTCTGTGCAGAACTGAAAATGCATGTGATCTACCACACTTGACAAATAAAAATTTGAGCAATTACGCGGAGACAAGAAAACCTGTGTATTCTGTGCTGAATTATAAATCACACTGCATGGACAGGTGCAAGGGAGCAATTGCACTGGCTAACAAAAGGCCAAACAAGTCCAATTACATAACAATGACCTCAAATCCAACTTTTAATCTCCTCTCAGAACCTCATCATTATGAGGAAGGGAAAATCTTTCAATGTTTAATATACCATCAAGCTATTAAAATGTATTAAATAAATTAAACACCCGGGAGCCTTAAGAACTTAAAACTTGTGCTATTTTGGACAAATTAAAGTTGGTTCTGAATAAATGTTAGCTTCCCTTTCATATATTGCCTCTTAACTTGGTAACACGTAATCCCAAATCCTTTCCCAGTGCAATGCACCTTGGCAGGCTTGGTTGTGTCAGTCAGATGCTGATGTGGGGTACAGTCAAATTGCTTGAGCATACGCTAGATAGATGTGTAGGGTTACTGAAAGCACATTTTAGGTCGGTGATTATCATAACTTATCAGCTGATTTACTTACCAACAACATCAGCTATGTTGCGTGCCAGGCTGCCATTTGACAAATGTTCCCTTTGATGGCTCCTGCTCTGCCTTGTCTTTCAGTAATCCCAGCCCCATGTTACTTCCTCAGTGTTGCCTCCACAGCTTTTGTGGACCATAAAATGATGTTGATATAGGCCTTAAGTGAACCTTCTTTAATGGATTCTCTTAGGCAGATCAGTTCCTCAGTGTGGCTCACTGTATGACCCCAGATGCAGAAGTACTGCTGTGGTTTCCCCACTAGCTGTAATATTTGGGCTGGCCCTCGCCACTTCATCTTTCCCCATGTTGCCTGAGTGATCCTGGGCATTGGTTACAACCCACAAGAGTCCATGTTAGAGGTTTTTCTCGGCTGTAATTTCCAGCCCGATTTAGAGGCACTTGAAATAGGCTCTTTGGGATGTGCTTATAGAAAGGAGCAACTTTGGGACAGCTTCTTCTGACCAAAACCAGGACACCCTCCAATCATGAACTGGAGAGTACCATGGGTCCCAGCTAGGTCCCTGTAGCCTTCATCCCACAGAGACAGTAGATCTGGGAGTCTCTGGAAAATGCTCCCAATTTCCCACAAGAGTAGTGTGGGAACATACAGACCCGCTCACTTACACCTGCAATTCCACAATGACAACAGCAAGCTCACATCAGCTTCAAAGCTAAAGGAGGGAAACTAGGGGGCCTTTTTTTAATGCTGTGGTGCTGCATTTTGCCTGTTTATTTCTTTTGAACGCCTCCACACCTTCACTGCAGGCTGCAGAAAGGAGCTCCTCCAGGAGCAATCCAGAATTAGTGTCAAGGAATGATACTATTTCAATATAGTTGATTGGGTTTTATGACAAGAGCTAGTATTATCTATCTCTAAGAACCTTAATTTTTAAGCTTCTAAAATTTGCTGTACATGCTGGGCAGGGATAAAATGGGCAACAAAACCACAGCTGAAATGTTTGGACAGATGAGCCTCTGTGATGTACAGCTTTAATGACAAATTATGGAGGTTTGCAATACGGTTAAAATTAATGGATTTAAATAAAGTGCTACATTTCTACTTAAATCCCAAGGATATGTTATAAAGAAATATTTGAAATCTCCACTAGCCTCTTCAAAAATCTGTCATAGCCTGACTGCTTATGCATAGGTATTTTCTTCATGATGATGCAGGTACCTTAGTGTTTAGAGACATCAAATTTATAAGAAATGTACATACCACAGAAAAATTAATTCCCAGAGAATTTGTATGAACTGTGGGCACAGAAGGGATGAAGGCAATAGTGAAACAGTGTAAAGCGGCACAAAAGTAAAAACCATGTTCTGCAGCTGCAAAAAACATTGTAATTGTTTCTTTGGAGACATCTTGATACTGCAGTTGTGACTGTAAAATCAGCTGAGGTTTAGAAGAGAATAACACAGTAGAAGTATAAGAGGATTTTGTGGGCTGCAATTTATTTATTTGAACATTTCATTGCTCAGAACTTAACCCCAGAGCAATCTAATATTGCATGGAATGATGGTCCACGTACACTCATCTCAGCTCCATTGCATACTATGATTTAAAGAACAAAGGCAACAACTTAAAGGGTATTTTGTTACTGCTGCTCCAACAGAGCTAAAAAAAAACCCAAAAAAAACCCCAAAAACCAAACATTAGAGAGGTTAGAGATGCTACTTGATAAAATGGTTTTAGGCTCAAAGAGGGTGGATTTAGATTTGAAATAGTGAAGAAATTCTTTACTGTGAGGGTTGTGAGGCACTGGAACCGGCTGCACAAAGAAGCTGTGGATGCCCCATCCCTGGAAGTGTTCAAGGCCAGGTTGATGGGGCTTTTAACAACCTGGTCTAGTGAAAGGCATCACTGCCCACAGCAGGGAGGTAGAACTAGGTGATTTTTAAAGTTTCTTCCAACCATGATTCTATGACAAAGTAATCCTCCAAGTTCACTCTACCTGCAGTAAAAATGAGGTTAGAGATGTAATTGCAAAAGTCATCAAGTTTGATTCGGTGTTAGAAAAATGGCAGGTTTAATTAAGAAAGAAATAACCCTAAAGACATTTTATCAAGGTATTGATAATGAAATGTATGGTGATTGTATATAAACTATATTGAGGGA
The DNA here is from genome assembly GCF_031753505.1 of Anomalospiza imberbis. NCBI lineage: Eukaryota > Metazoa > Chordata > Aves > Passeriformes > Viduidae > Anomalospiza > Anomalospiza imberbis. The sequence continues at coordinate 33,181,294 of NC_089683.1, read as the reverse complement.
GAAACTTTGAAACACCTGAAAGGGACCTTTGGTTAGTGGCAGCTAATGCATACCCTAAGAGAAGACAGAAAAAGCTAAATGGGACCCTGTGCTATTGTATGTCTCTTTTTCTCAGCATAACAAGCCAAAATATATACATAAGCAGCCAATCACCTTCCTCTCCTCCAAAAGAAGATAAACATATTTTTTCCAACTAGCAGAAAAATTGTGTGATAATTGTAACATCTGTAATCTCAAAATTACCAAAACCACCAATTATTATAGCAGGATGCTTGAAATGCCATCTTTTAGGAAATACTATGTTTTTAACTAGGGATGTATAATTAGAGTCTGACTGTCACTATGTATCTGTGCACATGGAAATAAATACTAAAAGCAGTGAAGTGTCTGGAGTCCAAATGTGAGAGGACCTATAAACCAAGGATGGGTTTCTGGCAAGCACAGTAGTACAGAGTAGGAGCACACCATCACACTTTTGCTGATTTCAGGGTTGTTGTTTTCCATTTGCAATGTCCTTCCCATTACTCCTCACATATATTCCCTTTACAGAGGGATGGTGGTTTGCACCATGTCTCTGATAATACCATGACATAGTCAAGCTGTCTGCTATGCCACAAAGGTCAAGTTTTCATAGCTTCCACACCAGAAAGCACTGAGTGAACCAGACCTGCAAAACCCCAGGGTGGACACACCTTGATCTCTGCAGTTCAGAGACAAATGGAACATGTCACAGAGCTCTTGTCTGGATGTCTAACCCAACTTGCCCTGCTCCCTCTGTAGGGTAGCATATGGCAATAGAGAGTCTACATCACCCATTGCTATTTTCTTCTGTGGCCTGAACAGGTCCCTTTGTGACTACTGGCTGCTTCATATTAGTGCTTCTCTACTAATTAATACAGCAGGTTACTTGAAAACAGAAAGCTAGGATCTCATCTCTCTGTAGTTTTGCTTTTGCTGTGTTGTTTGGGGTCTCATTCCAGGCAATGGAGAAGCCATCTTCTGCCACCATAAATCTAGTTCACTGTGCTAATTCTTCTGAGTAGGCTGCAGGATTTACAAGGAGGATGGAGATGTCCCCTTTTGTTTCATTGGGATACTGAACCCAAGGTACCAGAAGCTGTGGCCCCAGTCCAGTGCCTTGGATGTCAGAAAGGACAGGGAGTAATACCCAGCTAGAGCATCTCCTTCTGACTTCAGGTAGGGCAGGACTTTGTCACTACCTGTGGGGTTATGGGGGGCTCTTAGATTCATACACACTTGAGCAAGATTCCTTCTCTCTCCTGCCCTTGCAGCAAGCTTGCCTCAGGCCAGCCCTCAGTAGGATGCTCGAAAGCTCTGTGCCTCGGAAAGGCTGGAAGCAAGGTCATCGTTCCTCTCTGCTGCTGCAGGCATGTTGTGAAGATAAGTTAATTAATGTTTGTGAAGGAGGCACATTATGAGGCAATGAATGCCACAGGAAAAAAAGTATTAGGAAATTAGCATTTGAGAACAGGGCTTGGCTGGCAAGCAGTAAATAGGGCCTGGAGCCACATGTTCAACAGCAAGGAAAAACAAAATACCACGCACCTTGGTCCCAAAGCAGGGCTGGTTCTTCCTCAGCTCAGAACCAGGCAGCAGCCCATCGGGAAAACCAAGCAGGAGCATTGAGGGCCTGGCACGGGCGGCAGTGCTGCCCCAGAGGGGCCACTGCATCTCCTTGGAGTGCTTTTAATGCAGCTCTGCCTGCATGTGCTCTGTGGGAGTGTGTGTGAGATGGAATTACCCATGGAGAAGTAAAGCAAAGCATGCTGAGATGATGCTGCAACCTCCCACTCCCCATGAGCCAGGGGACAGTGCCAGATGGTGCTGGAGGTCCACAGCAAGTTCTGGCACTGGGATTCTCTGTATTCCCATTCACATCAGGGCTGTCACATGGCCTTAAGCACTGTTGGAAACTCATACAAGAAAGGGTAATTTCAGCCTTCATCCAGAAAGTAGTGTTTTGTTTGCTGAAGGGGCTGAATGAGGAAATGAATTCCAGCATAGAAATGTATTTCTGTGATGACAAGAGCTCATGGTGAGTTAATCATGCCAGCAGCATACTTTGCACTATTACCCAGCAGCCTTTGTCCAACTACCATAGCGTTTTATTAGACTTGGAGTACTCCCTTGGAAATACTGTTTGTATGAAGAAGGGGAGGAAAAGAAAACTGTTGAGACAGCAGTGAGCCAAATGTCCTGATTTACCTCACACAGAAATTTGGATATCTAAAATGATCAAGGAAATATCATACAGGTGCCTTCGAGATTTATTTAGCAGTTTAATGTGAAAATCACACTTCAAATCAGAGAGGGGAGGAAGGCAGAAATACTCTAAGTCATGAAAGAATGCTGATTTTTTTCTATGTGAATCTCACATGTAGGGGGACACAGCTTCCCACTGGCACCTCAATGCCAGCATGGAGTGGATGTTAAAGGTACATAAATACCTTCTCGGCGGAAGTGCTGGCTGGATTTAAATCCAATGAAGCTAGCTTTCAGGAGAAGTGCTGAGAGGGCAATAACAAATGATTCTATTAGCATTAATGCAGTCAGCTTGTGCTATTTATATTGTAAATATCATCTGAGTATAAGAATTGCCTCATTGGCAAAACAGAGGTAAAATTGCCATTCATCACATTTTAAAATAGCCTAATCACACAATATGTACTCAGTAACTATAAATGAACAACGTTCTTAACATAAAGATGATTAATATTGGGCAGATATCTGTTATGTGTTTTTTGCTGATAGAAAACATAAATATTTTGGCCCAAACATAAAAACTCTGAGTGTGTAAAGAAGTGTTTACATTAATCCACCAAATAATTTCTTTTATTCCTTCAGGGATTAGGGCCTTTAAAAGCACATAAAAGAAATATGATTATATCTTATTTATTTGATGTTTGAAATATACTACAAAAGCCATACTTATATTTATGTTTTCCCACTGTTGCAGCAAACAATCCTTGGGGCTTGAACTACACACCAGTCCAAGCATAAAACCTGACCACTATTTCCAGTCCTCAAATACTGACATCATTTTGATTTGGGATACTGAGATGCTTTTATTATTCAGACGATGCTCTTCCAATGTTGTCAGCAGAAGAGCAGGCAGAAGGTGAAGGAAAGACCTTTTTCTGGAGCAATTATGTGAAACAATAAAAATATCTCCTTCCAAAGGGTTTTTGAATGTAGGACTGTGCAGCAGATGTAAGCCCCAAAGCAGAGGTGCCCAGCCTCCTGTTTGCACCACATTCGGCACAGGCTGTCTCCCAGTCACCACTATCCTGCCTTCCTCACGGTGAATGGGTTTCCTTTGGGGACTTCATGCACAGCTAGAAGAAGCCTGATGCCACTAAGATACTCAGAGATTTATGTCCCATCTCATCAGTGGAAGGATTTTCAAACCAGCTATTTCCTCACCTGCCTTGTCTTCAAGATCCTGCATACCCAAGAAACTGTCTCAGAACCTCTCTGCTGAGCCAGGCAGAAGACACAGGTGCTCACCCAACATACAGAAGCATGGTTTTAAAACGCTGGCTTCCCCAGTTCAACCTAAAACACTAATCCTTAAAAAATACCTTATTCCCTGGTCATCGATGAGGGTAAACCTCCTTACATGAGCACATGCTGCTCTGCTTTAGGGATCACTGACACAGAATGTGTGTGATGTGTTCTTTACATCATGACTCAGACTATTGCATGAAAAATCAATTCCAACACGTTATGTCATTGCAAGTAGGGCAGCTAATGTACCTACTTACCTTCTCTCATCTCACCCCTACATTTTTAAAATTCCTATTTGAAAGAAGATGGCTTTCTGCATTCAGCTGGAGTATATCACACGTGGTTAGAAAGCAGTGAAAGTTTATTCATGGCCAGTTTGCATCACTAATTCTTGTGCCCATGTCATCTGTGCTTGAATATCTCCACTCAGGAAGTCCCAGGAGAAAGGACAACCACATCAGGAATTCTTTCTCTCCCATTCTAACTCATTATTCTCATAAGTAGGGAACAAAGTTTGACAGATACCATGACTATCACACAAAACCAGTTCGCTCACACAAATTACTTGGAATTATTTAGATTTCAAATAATGCTTATGAACAACAGAACATTGTTCTGAAATTCATGGCAGAATAAAACAGCCCTTGACACCACTTTACTGCTCTAGACAGTGACACTTAGAGGCATTTGCTCTACAAACTACCATGCCTTGTAATTCTGCCTTCTGTGCCACTGAGTCTCCTACTAATTCAAAGGACTCGGCACAGCTCAGCAGGATAAGCAAAGCAGGCTGGTAATGATGTAAGTAAAAATAGCAGTGAGTGATGCCTCCTCTCCATTTTGAGCACACCCTTGGTACCCTGCTCAGTTCTCAGAAGAGGTTGAAAACCATCCACTAAAAGGCACCACATCTGCTTTTAAAAAATGCAGCATGTCACATTCCCCTTGAACCAACAGGATTGTGCAGAGCCCAGACCCACTGTCCCCTTCAGACAGCACACGGATGTGCCTGGTGATGCTACCACATACCTGAAGAGAGGACAGGACCCTGGAGGCACCTGAACCTCCCTTTGCTGCATCAGCCTTCCAGAGGTCTTCCAGGGAATCATTGCTGATAGTGAATTGGAGTTTGTCATGGATCTGCTGCAACTTCCACCCCAAAGATTTTTAAAATCTACTTTATCATGAGGCTCACCATTATGGAAACAAAAAGTAGTTTCAGACTACTAGTTGGTTTTCTTTTCATGCAACCATGTCATCCAACACTTCAGATTTTTCTACAAGAAGGTTGGCTGGGTTTTATTTGTTTTCATTCTCAGTTTGCATGATATTTTTTGTATCAAAAATGTTCTTAATTAAGAGCTTTATATATAATGTCCATATGCAAAAGACTCTACCTCACCATGTTTGACAAAGCTGCTGACAGTAGGCAATAAAAGGAGATTACAGTGTTAGAAAGGACAAAACTGTCACTGCCAGCACTTTTCAGGAGTATGCAAATGCATAGCCAAAGCATTACTCTTCAATAATCTCTCTGAAACAGGTTGTTCCTTCTAACCTATTATGTAGCCTAGAAAAAATTAATGCTAAAATTAATGTTAAAATTAAAATTTAATGTTGTTTATCTGACTTGTGGAGACACTAGAAGGATCATCCTCTGCTGCCCAGGGATTCCTCCACACTTCATAGACATTTGTGACAGTAATGCCTACTGCAGGAATGGGGAGGAAAAAGAAGAGTTTGAATATTGGGAGGCTCAGATAAACATATTCCTGGACAGGCTATTCTTATCACTATAGTCTGACAGAATAAATTTTACAAATGAGAGAGAAGGGAGGGATAAAGTCAAACCGTGACCCCTACCATCCACACTCCCACAGCTTCAGATATAAGGGATATAATTTTAAAGACAGCATGAATAAGTATGGTACAAAAAATATAACTTTCAGTTTGGCTGAGTTTGTTGTTTGTAAAGACTCTCATAAACACTGCCTAACTTCCAACAGATACAGTGTTCCTGTAAATATTTTGCTCCTGAGACACTTGTGCACATGTCTCTGCCACCTGATTTGAGACACTCTGATGGCTGTACCTTTGTCTCTGCAAATAACTCTTAGCAACACTTCAGGTGTGTTCCTGGCTGAGGCTGGAGAAGCTCCTGGACACCCACTGCCCTGGCAGATGGGGAATTCTCTTGCTATTTCACCTGCTAGGCCTGGCCCAGAGGCATTTTGGAGAACATCGGCTGCTTTGAGCCTCTCCGAAACCCCACCACAGAAGGGTTGCAGAGGAAACCACCCTCTCCCATGCTTGGTTCCCCTTATGAATGAAAAGGACCTGAAAACCCATAGGTGCATTGACTCTTTGGTAAAACTCTGCTTGAGCCAGAGCATGTCCCAGATTATCTCTCTGGGTCAAAATTGCATGGCAGTACACATCTTACCTCCAGTGATTATTTAAGGGAGAGGTGAAACACACATCCTCGATGTCTCAGCTGCGCATCTAAGGTATCATACCCTCTGTCTCCTCTTTAGCTAGATGAGTGGCAGTCACTTGATTTGCTACTCTTCACAAAAGCAGCGAAGAACATTTATCATGCAAAGAAAATTTTATCTGCCACTAGCCTGCTTTCCAAAGGTGGTCCTGTCTGTACTGTGATTTATTCCATTTGTCTGTAATTTGAAAAATTAGAGTTGAATTGTGACATTTATCCAAAAGAAAGAGAAAAAACACTGGGGTATGCACTGAGGATATTGTGTTATTGTAACTGAAGATGAAAAAACTTTCTTTAGTTGGGTTGGTAAGGACAGACAGATTTAGCTACAAGTCTTCCAGGCAAAAGAAGGCCAATGCTCCTCTAAAATTCTCGAATCTCTCTTTTTCTTCTCTCACTAGAAAAGCAAAAAAAAAATTGTGAGAATTCAAAAAGTGCATCTAAATTCACAGTAAAATGAAATTCAGAATTCCCTTATTTTATAGCTGATTGCTGGAAAATAAGCTGAAATAAGAGTATCTGGAATAAAAATAATTGAAATAGGCACTATGGAGTAAACTTTCCCTTTTTTTTTAACTACCTCAGTAATAAGATACTTTACAAGGTGGTTGTTGCCTTTCAAGGAAAATCAGGTTCCAGCATTGACACTTCTTTGTGACTCAGCAGAAAAAATCCTTGCAGGAACACCTGGCGAAGCAATCTGACTGTTTTCCAGCAGAGGTAACATATGCTAATGGTGCAGTGCTCTCAGTGAAATGCTGAGAGCAGGTTGTATTCCTGGCTTTTATGAAAGATGCCTTTCAATCACACAGCTTACTTTCATGCTGCTTTGGCCATGGCAGTCAACAGAAAATCATGCCAAATGGATTAGAAGAATAGAGTGACATGGATCCAGCCTGAGAAGTGAATTTTTGAGCTATTTGACAAGAAATTGAAGGTAGGACTGTAAAAATAAGTGAATTTAATATTTCAAAGATGTAATTATAAATGATGAATAAACTTGGAAAATGGAAAATACATGAAGAGATCATCTCTCAGAGGAGGAAGAGAAGAGTGACCCAGAAAGAGCACAGGTCTCAGTGAGACCCAAAGCTGAAAATAAGTGTAAGTGTAAGAGGATAAAAATAACAAATATCTGAAAGACAGTGACAAAGTGAAAGGGAATTACTCTTTCTCATTTGTCCTTGTTCCTCACATCTAATTGCCTTTTTACATTGACTTGCTTGCTGGGCTGTCTCCTTTCCTGGCCAATGTGCCCAGGTGGCCAAGAAGGCCAATGGCATCATGGCTGTATTAGCAATAGTGTGGCCAGCAGGACCAGGGCAGGGATTATTCCCCTTGGCACTGGTGAAGCCACACCTCAAATCCTGTGTCCACTTTTGAGCCCCTCATTTCAAGGAAGGACATTGATGTGCTGCAGCGGGTCCAGAGAAAGGCAATGGAGCTGTGAAGGGTCTGAAGCACAAGTCTCTTGAGGAACGACTGAGGGAGCTGGGGGTGTTTAGCCTGGAGAAAAGGAGGCCCACGGGTGACCTTATCACTCCCTACAACTGCCTGAAAGGAGCTGGGAGTTAGTCTCTTCTCCAAGTAACAAGGAATGGGACAAGAGGAAATGGATTCAAGTTGTGTCAGGGGAGGTTTAGACTGAGTATTAGGAAAAAAATATTTGAAAGGGTTGTCAAGCATTGGGGCAGGCTGCCCAGGGAAGTGTCGGAGTCACCATCCCATAAGGCATTTAGAAGCTGGGCATCTGTGGCAGCTTGGGGACATGGTTCAATGGTGGACTTGGTAATGCTGGATAAATGGTAGGACCTGGATGATCATATACGTCTTTTCCAACCAAAATGATTGTATGATTCTAACTATCAGATTTTTTTATTGTTGCTTTTCCTCTTGATGCCAGGAAAGCAAAACAGAGAAATGCAAGATACTAAAATTATGCCAGAAATATAAATCTAGTAAATAGTCTGATGAAATCTAGAAGAGAAGTGAAAACACAAACATATAAATAATGTTGTATATAATATATATATAACATTATGTAAACAATATAAATTATATATGGTCTAAAAATAGATATATATGTGTAGATTTGGTCATTAAATTCTAGATTAGAAATAATAAGCTATTGAAATGAAGCTATTATCAGAATTCAAATGAACCAGACTCACAGATGTATAAAGCTATCTTTCCAATGGATATTTAAGAAGAATATCACTAAATAAATCAGAACTGTGAGGTGCCTGCAATAAAAGGCCCATTTATCATGGCAGGACTTAGAAACCAGAATCTCAGTGACAACCTCTGGAGACAGTTCAAAGTAAATTAATAAATAGAATGAATCCATGTGCATTTGAACAAATGTGAATCATTTGTACCTGAAAAAAACTGAGGCATTCCTGGGTTCCAACATAGGGAAATTTGTCCTTGTTCTCCACTACCTACACATACTGGTTTCTCATTTCAGTGTAACATGAGAAATGGAGTATGATTTCATTTCACAAGAGCATTATTTTTCTTTATGAAAAACCAAGACACATCAGAAAAAACAAATTGGTTAAAAACAATAATCCTTCAAAACATCTTGGATTTGTGGCAACTTCTTCACTCTCTGAAGAAGTAGTTGACTTCCAAAATCAGAATTGCATAATAGACTGGCTTCATGCAAAGCTGGATCAATTAGTCCTGCTCAAATCAGGAGCTACTACTCTGTTTCATTATTTTCTTTCTCCAGTTCATTTTCTGACTTCCATCTGCCATTGTTCACTGAGGGCCACACTGCAAACAGGACTAGGGATATGAGGAACAGCTACACTCCTGCAGTGTCAACAAACTGCAGTGCCTGGGGATGGAAAAGCCATGGAGGGGAACAAGTGGTCTCTACCAAAGGCATTTGTGTGGGGGGGATTTGTCAAGCTAGCATCACAGTGAGCAGCAATGCTTCCTGTAGAAAACTCTATGAGATGGCAAGAAACTCCAGAATATCCTTAAGACACAGAAGTGTGGTGGTCATCCATGCCTGGTCGCTGCAACACAGACATAGATGGCGGTCTCATTCTGCTGATCTCCTACAAGTGTGGAATTCATTACTTTGTAAAAATGGATGTTCCCTGCAGGAAATGATAAAAAATACAAATGCTAGAATGTTTAATTTTATTTTACTTTTTATTTTATTTGCAGGGACAACGCCACTTCCAAGCCACGGGAAAAAATGTCACAGCACAGGTGGAAAGAGATGTGGACAGTTAAAACTCTCCAAAACTGAATCCAGTGAGGGAAATAATGCAACAGGCTTCTTCAACTGTATCATCAGAAAAAAAAAAAAAAAAAAAAAGGTAGGAGATATATGAGCCTGCTGAGGAATTGTATAGGAGAGCTGGTGATGGAGGAAATGGGAAAAGCCAAGCTTGGCGCCTTCTTTCCTTGGTCTTTATGGGTAAAACCAGTCTTCAGGTTCAGGAATCCCAGGTTCCCAGGGCCAGTGGGAAAGTCTAGAGTAAGGAAGAACAGGTTAGGTATCATTTCAAGGAACTGGGCACATACAAGTCCATGGGACCTGGTGATGCACCCATCAGCACTGAGGGCACTGGCTGGTGTCATTGTATAGTCAATCCCAATCGTCTTTGGAAGGTCATGGCAAATGGGAGAGGATCCTGAGGACTAGAAGAAAACAAATGTGAGTCTTGTCTTCAAGCAGGGTAAGAAGGAAGATTCAGAGAATTACAGGCTGGTCAGACACCTTCATCTCTGGAAGGTGATGAAAAAAGCCAGTGTCCTTAATACCTTCTTTGCCTTGATCTTTTTCAGTAAAACCAGACCTTAGAAATACCTGGGATTGGATGTGGCTTCCTCCTTGAAGAGAAAATGAGCTATAAAAGACCTAATATTACACCAAGTAAATGGTCACTGTTAGTGTTCTTGTCTGAAGTATAGATAAATATTTAAATTGAGGAAACAAAAGTGTGTATAATTAATATTTTTAAAGATAACTTGAACAAGTATGAAAATGCATCATAGCACACTGAATTTTCAAGATAGAGACATAGTTCTACTCCACTGGACCCAGCCAGTCCCTTAGAATTTACACACACACATATATATATATTTTTTTTTTTTTCTTTAATATAAATGTAATAAAATGTACAGGAAACTTTGTGCTTCAAGGCATTCAATGAGCACCATGGAAGAGAAATCCCTGGCCTTTACACAAATTTAGAGTTATTAGTGATGCTGAAAAATGGGCATTTTATTTTTCCTGCAACCATTTTTTGTCTTTTGTCAGTTTCGTCAAACTCTCCAAATTACAGCAGACTATTGTCACTACCTCACCCATATTTCTTCTAAATGTTTATGCAGAACAATGTGGTTCAAGGCAACCACACATCTCTGATGCAGTTACAATAATTTTGAGCAGGGTCGGCACACTACCTTTGCAGTCTGAGACCCTCTGAAATTTGTGTGGACTGAGATGACCCCTTGGGCAAGGTCAGCAGAATCTCAGCCACTTGCTTCCCAACCAGCTTAGCCAGTAAGCAGATTATGGATGCACTTGGAGAGTTTCTGAGTGCTTAACCCAATGAGATCCCTTCTGTGTTTTGCACTCCCAGGCCCATGAAGATGTGCAAAGCTGCAGAGGCTGTTCCATTCTTGATAAGGCAGTGCTTGGCACTGAACTAATATCTGCCAGAACATCTGGTTAATAGGGAAGAGTCCAGCATTATTTGTCCATAAATCAGCTCATGAATGATGACCATATTCTGTCACTTTCTCAATCCATACATGTTTCATCATGATTAATTGTAAAGAGGAAAAGCAAAGTTAACAATGTATCTGTCAACAAATGTTTCGCCTTACCTGCCCCTGCATTAAGAAACACCCATTGAATGCAAAGATTATTTTTTTACAAACAAAAACAATGTTCAAAGCCTCATGCAATACTTATTTTCTTTATTTTCAGAGTAGGCAATATGAATTTTATTACATTTATATTTAGGTTGGGTGATTTTTTCCATTGGATGACTGCAGTTTTATCTACCTGTTTATGAGGCTGAGAAATTTAATGGAAAACTCTTAACAGATTGATAGATCACACCTGGAAAATTTCCAAGGTGTCCCAGCTCTGACACTACTCTGTGCCCTCCCACTCCATGTGTCACTGCAATACACTTCCACCCTGCTCTAACCTCCCACATAAATCCTTTGGACTGATGGGGATTCAAGTGGATCATCCAAGGTGATTCCTTCAGCACCCTGGTAGGCTTCAGATGTGCACATCAGCTTCAGCACTGCCCGTTGGTGTCCATGCTCCTGCCAGTGAATATCCCACCTCCTGATGTTCACAGAATGGCTTATTGCCACATTCTCCCTTTCCTCTCCCCTCCCCCATTTCTGCTCTTTTTTTCACCATCCCTGCCTACCTTTCTCCACCCAGTCTCCTCCCAAAAAACGACCTGGTTATCCCTGTTTTGCTACATTTATTTCCAAATTCCTGATGCCACTACATGAGCAATCTCAAAATTAAATGTCCTTAATAATTTGGTTTCCTAGGCGCAGCTGCCCTTACAAGGCTCAGTTCTGCAAAAGATCTTGAGTTCCCCTTGAATTCCCTGGTTCATACTAGTTCCAGCTGACTTGTCTTGTATTCTGTCTGAGACATGATGTCTCACCTATGTCTCACCTATGTCCCCTATTCAGCTTCAAGTAAGCTCAAACACTGTCTTGTCCCATATAAAGCTCCTGGAACACATTTTTCTCACCTTGATTTTTTTTGGGGTCACAGCACATCCTGATCTCCCTTCCCTTCTCAGTCACAAGTCATTACCCTGAACATGTCCTTGAGACACCATCTTCCTGCAAAGGCATCATCCCAACACCACCCTTATCCTCTGCAACTCACAAGCCTTTCCTGGTGTTGGAGGGACACCCAGTCTGAGCACACCACCAGTCTGGGCACCGCAGCAGGGGCAGGACAAGGGACAGGTACAACTTCTAATTGACTGGAGGCTGCCCAAAATGTCTCTGGAGCTTAGGTCTGCCTGGATCTGTCACTGCTGGAAGTGAGTTTGTCCATGTCAAGGTTTGTGATTGAACAGATGTGCACCCTGATGCTTTGTTTCAGGGAGGAAACAAATTTTCTGAGTGATACAGCTTTGCTGAGACTTGACCAAACCTGGGTTTGGCTAAAAAGAGGAGGAAGAAAACCAACTTTACTTGACACCTAATGGGGAAATGCAGTTTCCTTTCTAAGTATCTGGGAAAACTATTTTCTCTTTTCAGATATTTTGCTCAGAGGTGATAAATCATTTATTGTAATAATTTTAGTAGGAATACAAGTTTTGGGAGACCTCTCTTATCCCTGCAGCCAGTCACTTCCCCTCTCAGGCTTTGGCTGCAAATTCAAGACAAGTCAATTTGTGAACACAAAAATAGGATGTTATAATCAGGACACCTGATGAAAGGGTAAAGGAAAACAGAGAAGAAATCTGGGCTTCCTTTGAAACAGAAGTGCAACAATTAAAAAATGGGGGGTGATGTTTTACTACAAAAGCACAGATGAACAGAACTTTACTTCTATTCCTTCAATTTATAAAACATTTTATGAAGACAACTGGCCAGTGTGAAAAGAATCGCTTGCTCCATTGATTATCTTCCTTCCCATCGCCCAAACTAGATGAAATTCCAGTTGAGCAGAAAAGCCCGAGTAAGCATTTTCTGTGTAAGAGGGTTTTTTATATTATCTGATATCAATAAAGACCTGATTATGTTCTTACCTGATATCAGTAAAGATCTGATTATATTGTTTCCTGATCTCTTCTTCATAGGAAACATTTTTTAAAGTTATCATTGCTCATGTCAGTGACATTTCTGCTAAGCTCTGTGCCACTCCTGCTCCTTCTTTTGCTGCCATGGCTGCATTCCCTGTAATCTTATCTAAAAAGTCCTTCTGTGTTGTTTCTAGTTCAGTAATCTACTGTGGTAACAAACCATGGACCATGGTAGTATTTATAGAGGTAGTTGGAAGAAGGAGGTTAAATAAAGGCCATTTTGAAAGGAAGTTGGTCCCATTGCTTCAAAAACAAAAACAAAAAAAAGATATCAAGACCATGGAGCTGTAACTGCTTTGGAAGATTTGCTTTCACTTTTAAAGCAGATGTCTCTGTTGTGATTTAATTATTAAGAAACTGGAATAGCTGGATGCTATGGGAAATCTGCTGCAAAAGCAGATGTCAGCCAAACTATTTTAGTTCATACAAAGGATTCGTAAACTCCAGAGGGTTATGGCATTTTTAGTTAAACCACAGAGCCTGCAACATATAGTGCTTATTGCTTATTTAATGCAGTTTGTGAAAAGCATATTAGGGAATGTTGCGATTGTCCCATTCCCTGACTTGTCTTGTCCTTCCCTGAAGAACAATTCAAGGATATTCTGCTCTTTTTTACAGTGTAAAATCAGGCACAACCAAGTTAATACCTTATTAGCACTAAGCATTTTCACTCAAAAAAAATGTAATGCAAATGTACAGGTTTTGAGAAAATCTTAAGCACAGATGAGACTTTCAAAGTTCTTGTAAGACCAAATTTCTACAACTGGCCTTTTATTTTATGCTTAAATGATTTTTTTTTTTTCACTAAAAGGTGGAACTTCAAAAATTATTCTAAACAGACTTTTTCTAATTTTCCTCTATCCCTAAAATCTTGCCTCACACTGACTACAGCAAAGTTTTGGGCAATTGTAGTAGAACAAGCAAAAAGAAAGTGTGTCTCTGGAGGTCTGGGAGCTGTGACACTGGTGCATTGGAGATGGATATGGGATAAAATACGGAGATTTCTTATCTTTTCCACAGAAGACAGGATTTGGGTCATAGCCAAATGCCTGCGTTCAAGTAGCCTTCTGCAGATGTCCATTTGTGGTAATGAGAACTTTGATGCCTTGTTCATTTAAGAACATTCATTTACTTATCTTAAATTGAGCTAAGCTACATCCCACCATTAGTATGTTTTCCAAACTAAATAAAGGGCTAAAGTATTAATTTAACTTTTGGACTGCAATTCATGTCCACAGAATGATGATGCACTTATCCAGTGGTAACACCAGCTGATGAGGTGGGGGCATCTATAGACTTGCTATGATCATGATGGAATCCTTAATGTTGAAGGGTTATAATCAATATTTAAACAATTGAGAGCAGTACTGTTTATGTCTTGTGGCTGCTCTAACCATGGTTTGCTTTAACAGAGCTTGTACTTCAGGTGGTTTGGGTTGTGAGAAAGCACACTGCTATTTTCAAGGTGTACCTGTCCATCTGTTGATCCTTCTGCCTACACAGCCAAGCAAGCATGCAGGAGCACCGTTGATGGCAAGCTTCTGCTTCCTGCAAGTGCATCTTTGAACCCAGCAATGAGAAGGGCTAACTTCACTCCAGGAATTTTGGTGAACTTGTATCTTTCTACATCATTTCGGTCTGGCTGCTCAGTAAAGTGTGTAGGAGAAGCAACAGAGATTCACTGAGGCCTGTCTAATTGCAGCCTAATTTTCTGACTTGACAGCAGCAGCACTGAAATTCTCTGAGGGGAATTTTCCCATTTCTGTGTGCCTATGCAAGGAGAGACATTTCACTTCTCCTCTCCCCCAGCGGCGCAGAGCTCCTGTCAGCCTCAGCAAAACAGCTGCTTCCCTGGAGAGACCACTCCTAGGCAAGCACATACTGCTGGGAGCAATAAAGCAATTGGCTTAAAATTGCATTTTTTTTTATTTGAAAAGTGTATGTGGATAATATTTCACTCTGCATATAATTATTAATGTGTATTTCACCTTTTCTTCAATCTATTTCTAGGCAAAGTAGGGATGAAAACAGGACTTTATATAACCCTGATTAAAGCATCTGTCAACAGGAAAGAAATAAGTACAAGAGACTTGTTAATAAAACAGTAAAACTATCTGGAGACATAGCATTACAACAAGGAAGCTTAGTGCTCTAATTAAACCATCTGCTTTTAAAATTGATTTCCTTTAGCAACTGGCTTGATTGCTGGGGTGTCCCTGTGTGGCACTGAGCTGAGCCCCCCGACTTGCCTCCATACGTCTTCCCTGGCCATGGAGGCACTGTCCTCCACACCAGCTGTCTCAGATGGTGCAAAACAGACCCCAAAGCATCGTTCTCATGCAGGAGTGCTCCAAAGAAGTGGCTCCTGTCCCAGGGGGGTGACGTCACCTCAGCTAGGGACATTTCTACCTCATCCATACACCTCCTTCTCTAGGATCTATGCTGAAACAGTAAATGACAGCCCCACTGTTTGGGGAACAGGGAGAAGGAATAAAGCAACCTTTCTCTATCCACTGAAGAAATTTCCTTGATAGTGACTACTGAGTGGTTTATAACATGAAACAATAAATATTTGGAATTTTTGATCCAGGGCATAACTGGAACAACTCTGAAATTTTAAAGCTTTGTGAAGAAGTCAGTCCCCATGTCATTCAGCTCTACTGAAGAACCATCAAATGTCCACTGCCCAATTTATTTTCCATGCATAATATGCTTTCACTGCAGATGAGCAGGTTTTCCTACTTTCTTGTTGTTGTGTTTGTCTACTTTTCCTGACATGGTGTGCAGAAGGAGCAGAAATGCCATTTCTATCACCACAGGCATGAGGACCATGCTCACTGTTGACTTCTTTTTACTGAAGATCTTTCAACAATCTAATGAAATAAAATAAGTACCTGCAAATGTCAACCACTGGGATCCAATGCTTGCAAAAGCAAACATGCAGGAGCCTCCCGAGCAGGAAAGTAGGCAGCAATGGGGGTGTCTGACCAGAGCCAATGTGCAGAGCTGCTGGGAAGCAGTGGCACAGGTTACACATACTGCCTTAGCTGCTGTCACTGAACTCAGCCTTGTAAATCCAGAGAGCAAAGCTGAAAGCATGGGAAAAGCTAATTAAATGCAGCACTCAATTAAAATCCCTCTAAACATTTTTATTAGTTTTGTGCAGAACAGTTTACTCATCCTTTTACTATTCTTCTCTGTTTCTTTATGAGGACAGACTGATAAGGGGAGTTGAAAAACCAAGGTGTAGGGTAATCTCTGAGCCTGTGAAATTAACCCTATATGTGCCAGTTTGATGTGTTCCAAAGAGAGTGCTGAGCTGCTGCCTGCATGCTCAGCTACCCTGAGAGGAAACATGGAACCAGAGAATACTGGGTTGGAAGGGACCTCATGGACAATCTGGTTCAACTTTTCTTGACAAAAACATTATGTAGGCAAGATGGCCCAGGACAGTGTCCAGCCAAATCTTTAAACTGTCTAATGCTGGGCAATCCACCATTACTCTGTGGAGGTTATTCCAATGGCTGATTGTTCTCATTGTGAAAAATTGTCCTCACATCTCTGCTCAGAATCTTCCCAAGATTAACTTTTACTCCTTACCCCTAGTATTTTCAATGTGATTCCTTGTAAAAAGGGAGTCTCCATCTTCTTTATAGTCATCCTATAAAGACTGGGGCAGGTAATAGGGTCTTCCTTCTTTTCTCAAGGTTGAACAAACCCTTTTCCCCATGTGGTGTCTTTGTAGTCCTTAAATTATCTTTGTGGCCCTTCTCCAGATCTTCTCCAGCCTGTCCACATCTCTTTTTGCTTAGCGGAGACCAAAACTGAACAAGCATTCCAAGTGTGACCTCACAAGTGGGATAATGACTCCTTTATCATTGTTGATGCTGCTCTTGTTGATGCAGAAGCAGCTCCTTGGCTTGAAGTGGTTCCTGACCACTTCCTGGGGCAAAAGAATCAACCCTACCCCAAAGAGCAGCAAACAGTTAAAAATAATCCCTCTAAAGCTTCCTGGAAATTGTGGGAATTGCAGTTTGAGCCTTTTCTGTTGTTTTGTACATCTGCAAAAGCTTGGTGTTGGCAGAAAGACACAGAGAAGATGGTCTGTCTGTAATAACTTTTATTTTCTTTCTCTTCAGCTGTGCCAACAAGAGGAGCCTACTGTGAAAATATGTCTCTAAAATTAAAAATAATTTATCAGGAGCACCCCTACTTATTTTCTTGAATTTTAAAAGCTGCCTTATCTTGCATTAACAGAGGCTTGAACAACATGTTCTTTATAGGCAGGCGTACGTAAAGTGCTCATAATGCAAATGGATGACAACAGGACCACACAATGCTCCTGGATGCTCCTCCAAGCAGACGGATCCCATCCAGCCCCCAGCCAGAGTCCAGTGGGGCAGGAAACACACCTTGTGGTAGAGCTTGTATCCTACAGCACCCAGCAGCACCCCATAGCCCCCTCCTGACCCTGCAGTCAGCACAGGGTGCCAAGCAGGTGCCCATGGACCCCGGCATTAGAGACAGAGGGCTCTGCCAGCCCCTGGCCTCCCTCACCTGGCTGAGCAAAGCCCATGGGCTTCACAGCCACAGTGCATGATGGCTCTGCCAGCGTGCTCCCCTTGATGGAACTTCCGTTGCTGTGAGTTGGTTTGGTCAGTCTCAAATTTTGTGTCTGCTGGGGAGAGGAAGAAGGCACCCACAGAAGAGAGCTGGTGCCTCACAGAAAAAAAAGATTGCCATGTTAGTGTTCAAACCCGGGTAAAATACTTAAAGGTAGCATGAGTATGGAAAGCCAGCAAGTTTCAGCTGCAAGTATCTCTGTGCCTGTGAGGGGTGCCGGACCAGGGAAGGCTCACCACACTCGGGATTTGGTTACCTCATGTTTCACAATGTACAGACTGTCTGTGCTGTCCTCTAGATGTCAGTGACAGGCAGCACATCCCACTCCCAGGCTCTTCCCTCCTTCCCTTTCCCTGACTTCATTGACTCTGATACGGGACTTTGTGGCAGCACCAAAGGAATTCATCCTCCAAAGCAAGCCAAGATGCAAATCCATGACTTCCACTTTTTGAAAAGGCCAGTTTCCTGTTTTCCCATGGGTTACCACTCCTTGGTAACAGGGTGCCTCACTATGCACTGGTGGACCACCCGGAGGTCCATGATAACACGGCTGTGCTTTCCCAAAGCAGCTGTGCTCTCCTCAGAGGCGATCAGGTGGTCCCTGATCAAGATGGGGAACACCACCGTGTGCACCGTGGTGTTACAGCAGGATCTTCCAACAACAGATAGCTAAGGAAGTGCAGGAGAAAGAGAAGGCAATTGAATGGCTTCCTGTGCTAGTTTATATGAAGTGAACTTATGGAACTGCTGGTAAAATAGTTTCCATCAAAGCTTTTCTTGATGAAAAACGAGGTGATTGAAAGTGCACATATAAAAAAATGTCAACATACCTTCTCTCTTTGGGGCTTTTATCTTTCAAGAAAAATGCAAAAAATAATTATTGCATTGTTTTGTTTTCAATCTTTTTATTCTACAAGGAAAGTGAGTGACATTTTTCTAAACACCCCTAATGTAAAGATCTACAGTCAGCACAGTGTGAAGCCCAAATTCACTAGGGACATCATTCTCTAATTTTACCCTTTTTTCAGCCTTCCACCTCCCTTTTTATTCCCCAGGAAGTGGAAAAAGGTCTTCAGAAAGGTACAACAATTGCCTTTATTGATCCCCTGTAGTGCTAAGTCTCTAAGAGCATCTTTTATAATGATTGCTGCTGATTGGTTGAAGATGTTGCTAAGGCATCGTAATGCAGTTGGGTGGGATAGAGGAAGCTAAGAAAACCTGAGATGTTTTTCTAGATTCAACTATTACCATCCCTGAGGACAGATTAATATAAATTTTAGGTCTTCCTAACCCTGAGAGGGTGTTGAGCAGCTCTTCATGGTAAAGAAAGTCCTATGAAGTTAGAGTGATCAAAACTCTCCCCAGTGTTTAGCTGCAAAAAGCTGCTGAAGCAGTCACCATTTCATGTTTCATTCTCCATGCTTTTAGGACATATGCAACAGTGTTTTTCTTACTATTATTATTATTATTATTATTATTATTATTATTAAACATAGGAGTATATCTCTCATTGGGGTTTGGAGAGCATCGTCTTGATGCATCTGCTCTGGGGGCTTTTGGCTACTACAGTAAGAGGTGTTTTCTGGTGAGTGGTGCATTGCAATGGCAATTGATTACCCTGGGAAAGAAGACAATCAGTATGTTTTTTACATATCCCCTTATAAAATATCCCAAAACTTCTCATTCATCTTCATAACCTCTCAGCTGGTGACACAAGGCAGGGAGACTGATGTGAAGCTGGGGATGGTGGCAAAGAGGAGACACAACAGCACGGAGATTGCATTTGAAGGTATGAAAAGGCAAAAAGCAAGGAGAGAAGACTGGAAATTACTCTGGTAAATGTGTTGGAAGTCTAGGTAGGATGGTACAACAAGGGTTGGGGGATTTAATTGTAGGAGCCTGCTGAGAGATGTGTGCAGGTAGCAGGTTGGAGCAAACACCACAAGAGTGATTTTGCTTAGACATTAGGAAATGCTGGCAGCAGCGCTGTGCTGGGGGTGAATGAGAAGCAGCAGCAAGAACTACCAGAGAAGAGGAAAGGAGGAGAGCCTGAGACCTGTGCAGAAAGAGCAGGCAGCATTCAGCTGCTAAAAGGAAGGAGACAGACTGTGTACATGCTTGGGGAAAAGTGGCCATTGCCCTTGTCTCACTCAGCACAGCTCACAAACAGAGCCATGAGCACAACAGATCCCAGGCCCTTCACATACAGGATCTCATGCTGGAGTTGCTGCTGTCTGCCAAGGATAGTCATGTTCCTTGTTCGAACTAGTGGGGAATTGGGATCTGCCTTTACAAACATTTTTTAATATATATGTCTATCTATCAAACTGAAATAAAATTTTAAAGGTTTTAAAAGATGGCTGGCAACCCATGGTCTTTTCCAGATTCTGTATTTCACTCCCACAGCTGTTGTAAGTTCAAGGAGCGCATCCCTGGCTATCGATTTTTCTGACATCTTTGAATTAAATGAAGGTTAAAGTCTGTCAAGAGAATGTTTAATTCATGTATTTAGCAAGCACAGTTCTTTCATCTGCCCACACAATATGCCAGGAAATATGCTAAATTGGAGCAATTGCTCAATCAGGGCTAAAATGAGAAACCATTAAACAGCAACACTTCTGCCAAGAAACTGAAAGCGAGTATCAGGATCATCTCTAATTACAAATTCTGCTAGCTGAAGTAATTAAAGAGCTCATTCTGGACTTGCTTCATGAAGCTACTCCATGCTATTGACTAGTGGGAATCTCCTTATGCTGGGGATCTTAATTGGCCCTGGATGTCAGTGGTGCCATCAGGACAACTGGACTCTGCACTGACTCAGACACTTCTTCTACCTGACAAAAGCATAGCTAAGGCAGAAGAAACCAACTCATATGACAGGTAATTACTGCAAGGGAGACTTATTCCAATGAAAGAACAACCAGGACAATTAAGACAAGCTGGCCATAAGCTTCAGCTGGAACTTCAGTTTATTTTTTTCTGCAAGAGAAGCAAGATTTGGAGACAACCTTCCAACTAGCACAGCAGAGCCAAAAAAACACAGGAAAAAAATATCAACCCAGACCCAATGTTGTGCTTTTAGCTGGAGTTGAGTAGTTTTATGAAATAGTCTCTGTGGCAACAGAAACAGCAGAGGACTTGTCTCTGTAAACCAAGAATCTCCTCTAGGCTGAATATTTAATGCAGACCATGAAATCTGTTGCATTGAAATGCCATCCCCTCTGCAGGTTTCAGTAGGTATAAGTGGGTTTGATGGATAATCAAATTTTGCTCTGAGCAAGAATGTTCCAAAGGACATGAAATGGCCACTTAGGGCTTAAGTATTATAGTCCAGCTGGAGCAGCACTGATGCTACAGCAATTTACCTTAATGACTCAAGAGCGTATTTCTCAACAATGCTGTATAGCTCTTCTGACCTAAAAGCCCTTTTGTGCCTTAAGTTCAAATTTATGGCACTCACAGAATACATCTAAAAGAAAAAAAAAAAAAGCATATCCATTGACACCAGGAAGAAAAACAGAGGATTTGAAGCTGTGAAAACCCAGAGATCAAAACATGCTGAAGGAAAATTATACCAAGAGTGCCAATGATTATAGAAGTCTCATAGTAGGAAGACCATTACCTTGGGATTCAGCAGTGAAAGCCATTAAACAGACATTACCAGGTGCAGCGTGGTAGGGCAGCAGCAGGATGACCAGACTCTGCAGCACCAGTCAGAGGCAGTGCTTGTGGGACCACAGCCATCTCAGCAAGCAACGTTCCTGTCTTTTGGAGAGGGCTCATGGCTGTGTCACTGCTCCAGGCCTGTGGTATCACCAAAGGACTCTGCAAGGGCTATTCCCAGCAGACAGCCATTAGGCAATAAATGAAAGAGGACAATATGGGTGTGTGGCCAAAGGAAGTGAAGCAGGAAAGCTGGAGCTCCATCCAGATACAACTTTAATTAGAAAATCCACAATTAAATGATAAATGCAATGTATCTGAACACAATGGTGTGCTGCTTGTATCATGCTCAAAAGAGATTCAGTTTTCTTCATTCTCACACCTGGAAGGCTGACCTCTTCACACCGACATTCTTCCCACCTCCCTTCATTAAGCATATAAAACTGTGACATTCTAAGAAAAGAAAAACGAAGAAAAACAAAGGAAAGAGCTGTTAGCCTTAACATCAGGTTCCATGGGATGGATTTTGCAAATGAAGGATGGGCTGGTGCTTATGTGCTGCAGACGGGAGCCCCACAGTGGCAGCACCCATGCCATATCCAGCACTGTGTGTGCTTTCCTTACAGCTTTGCCCTGTGAAAGAGAAGTTGACACACAGATTGGCAGGAAAGAAGGAAAATTGGCTTAGGCTATCTTGGAAATGCATGCAGAAAACATCAAATCTGATAATTACCCTTTTCCTATTGGGAAGGTGTGAACTGGAAATATTTAATGAAGAGGAGTAATGGGGTAGCAGCAGCTGGAGAAGCAGAATGAGACAAACCTGAGCTGTTATCTTCAGCAAACCTCACCCACTACAGTTCCATATTATTTGCCTGGCCTTGCCCCTGTGCTCCTGATCACCTTCTGCAGGTTTGTCTCCATGCCAGCACTGGTCTGCTCCTCACTCCTTCAGTCACACCTTGGTGAAACAAATCCCTCATGCCTAGGTGCAGTGGTGGTCTAGTCCCTTTGGGAGTCAGAAAAGCAGTCACAGCTTTTGTTTGGCATCTGGGGGAAGTCCTCTACACCCTCTGGCACTTCACAGAAGTGCCTTACCCAAAGAAACAAGGCAAAAAAAACAAGCTACTATTTCTTTTTTGGGTTCCCAGCAGAGTAATTCAATCTGCCAGATTTATTTGTGGAAAGTGCTGTAATGCAGAGCGATGTTGGCTCAGCTCTTATTTTTCCCATCTTGATAGTCATTGATTGCAGTGGAATTGATCTTGATCTCCAAAGAGGTACAAAGGAAAGATAAGCACAGGTTGCTGTGTGGCATGGTTGGAGGGGATAAGACCCCTGGACCTGGAAGTGTGTACTTTCCCTGGAGGGTGAGGTTCCTCTCCTGAACTAGATGTACTATGTACTGTGGACAGCTAAACCGGATGGGGCAGCCAAGCATCTAGAGACTGGCACACGTTTCTCAAGGTTTCTGCTTTTCAACTCCCTATTTCCAAACCAGAATGTAACAATTTCTTTCTTGTCTTCTGAACACAATTTTTCAAGGCTCCAGTTGACCTTTTCTTTAGAGTGCTAATTCCTTAAATCTTTCATTTCCTGTTTCCCAAATTTACTAGGGGATTGAATTACATGCAATGATCACCTTTAAAGAAATCACATAGAGGACTTGCACTCAAAATGATTGCTTGTGCTGCACCACGCAGCCTGAGGAGGCTACTTCGTATGAGACCATCAAGGCACCTTCAGTGACAGATTGATTGAAGTCTAGGGGATGAATTAGGCAAGTCCTTCTGAAACCTAAAAAGCAAATCAAGCAAATGAAAGTTCAGTAGGACCTTGTAACAGCCCAAACTGGCTGCCCTGGGGTAGGAATGAGATGCAGACAGACTGGCACAAACACCGCTGTACAAACACAGTGATGACTTCCAAGCACTTTTTTTGCACTGATGCTGCCCTGGCACAGGGAGCAGAGGCAGAGCTGGGATGCACAGAAGGATGACAGCCAGTGGCAAGGCATGCCACACTGTGTGACCTTTGCCTGCTTTCTGCTCTCAGTGTGGTCCCCAGCAGCCAGGTAGGAGGAATGGCAATGCCACTGGTTTTCACACAGAGTGCAGGCCGTGATGCAACATGAGCAACGTGACCCAGAACATCACTTCCTCTGCAAATCAAGAAGATCCTGCCCACCCGTGCAGCAAAATCTGTCTGCGTCTACCCACCATGACATAAGAGCTGAGCTACCACAGCCTCTCTCACTTCAGAGCAGTGCTATTGATTCTATAGCAGCTCAGGATCCCACTGCAAGCATTTCAGACTTGCCTATTCCATCTGCACCACTTTAATGCATCCTGCCTAAAGCAGGATGTATTAAGGTTTAGTGTAGCCTAAAGGTTCTGTGCTTGCTCCAGGGTGCAGCAAAAGTCACAAATGGAGTTTTCATGGCAGCAACCCCGAGATACTGGGCCAGTTTAAGACAGGAATGATAAGGTATTAAAAACTATTTACTAGACTGAGAATCAAGGGAAAACTGTAATTATGCAACTTGTACCTTTGGTTAGCCACTTAACTGGTAAAATGTATTAAAACACCTTCTATGGATTGGTAAAGTGGATAGGCAAACCAGGAACTCACATTTCTTTCAGACGTAAAAAGCAGTGAAGGTTTTAACCCTAGGAACAAAACTTCATTGTGTGAAAACTTCCTGTCCTCAGTGTCCAAGCCACCCCAAAGGATCTGCCCTTTATTTCCAGGTAACCCAACTATAAAAAATGGAAGACAACACATAATCCCTTTTTTTGATTTCTTTTCTTTACTACTATTTACCTGGGAAGTCCCCAAACCATCAAGTATTCTGGACACATTGCAACTCCCATGCAGCCACTGGGGTTCAAAGCCTATTAACATCTTACAGAATCAGGCTCACCCATCCCAGGTGAAAAGTTCTGCAGTGCTTCCACCTGCAAAGGCTGCCCAAACCAAAGCACCAGGCTGCCACCAGAGCAAGCCACAGCAAGAATAAACTCATATTTTTTCATTGTTTCTTTTAGCACATACAACACAGTGCAAATTTATTTTCTGAATTGCAGTTTTTTATTAGATGAACACAGTTTATAACATAACGTGTACACAACCTAGGATGCAACATGCTCCCTCCCCTCCCGAGCTACAGAACACTGATGCCGTGAAGGGGAACACCAGCTCTGCGTTTGTGACCCCACAGGGATGTTACAGATGGCTGGGAGTGGAAGCTTTGCACACAGGTAGGTCTACACAGGACAGGATTACACACATGAGGAAGAAGTAAAGACCACAAAGAAGGGAGTAAGCTGGATCTGCCCTGGCTGAAGGACTGCTCTCAAGATGTTCTCTGTTTTCCCTCCCAAATTCCTTAGGGAGCAGGAGGGTGAAGCACAGACCATGATGCAGCTGGAGTCTTGTGGAAAGCAGTGGTGTATGGTGTCACACGTGTCACTGCCAGCCAAGGGCCCCTGTAAGAACCACTGCTCAGGGTGCCAGAGCAAGCTGGGGGCCATTCTGCACTGGGTCCTCCACTCGGGCTCTCTGTGAAGGGTGAACATAAGGGGCTCCATCCTCCTCCACTGTTCATGCCAAGGTGTAGTGAAATCAGTGAATAAGTTACTGAAAACTAATGAGATTTTGCATTTTTCTGGTGTTCATCCCACTCTTGCACTTCTGTGAAGGGCCACAAGGCAATTTCAGGGTCCTACTTCTGAACCATGGTATTGCCTGAATAGAACACCTCAAATAAATGGCCTGATGGTGGAAAAAGTCAGGGAGGGACAACCAAGAAATCCACTGAGAGCTTGGCAGCTACTCTTCATTTCAGTGATAGCACTTGGGCTGCTAAACATTAGAATCAGACACTATATTAAAGAAAGTGTAAACATGAATTTATGGGCTTTACTCCAGGTTCACTTCCCTTGGAAGGTTTGATTCTAGACAGTCAACAAAAAGGAAAAGAAAATTAAAAAAACAAAGTCATCTAGGAAAAATCAAGAGTTCAGAAGACTCATCAAAAACTGTTTCAGTCTTACAAAGAATATGCCTTTTGACTCATGCATCAAAATAATTTTACTGTATTATTAAAAAATAGCAATATAGAAACTATGCCTTTCTCAGTTCAAAGTTTAAGCACATCTAAGAAGACCCCACAGAAACAGTCCTCTTTCTGGCAAGGCACTATCCAGTAGTGTGTGGCACAAACAAAAACACCTCTATCAAAGCCACTGATACAGTGAATGTGCATGTGCACGTCAGCCCACACAGCAACTTTAGCTAGGTACAAAGATTAAGTTCCTCTCACACTGCTCTCCATTTTAAAAAGTGGGGTAGTTATATGTGTTATCTAGAAATTGGGATCATTTGGTTCTTAAGCATAACTTTACACACCAAAATTTTAAACAGAATTAAGAATTTCCTATTTCTTTCAGTAAATGTCTCTAGATTCCCCAGACCTTTTCAGTTACCTCATAGCTACATTTCATTACTACAAAACTGATTAAAAATATTCCAGATCATCTTGTGTAACAAACTAGAAGTCTACTCGCTTTAATTACAAAAATAAGGCTGTCATTCAACAGACAAAATTCACACCCAAACATATACACTTTTTTTTTAAACTAGCTATTTATAATTCAAACGCATGCATTCTAAGGGACTTACACTGCCAATCCATGCAAGCAAGCAGGATATCTTTGGAGCTAGTGCTGTCCTCCATACAACTGACTATGCCCACACACATGCTCTGAAATAAGCCAGGTTCACTTTACAGCTGAAATAAGACTAACTCTCCACTAAATGAGAGCCTTCTATTCTACAATTATCAAAATTCAAAAGGAGCTTTGTGAAACTAAATTTATCCCTGGAGAAATCAGTGTGGTTTTTCCTTTCACAACAGTAAGCCTGGGATTTCATCCAGGATTACTCATGTTTATATGCTTACATAGTTAGGTAAATTTTTCAAACCTGGGACTTCAGGCAGTTCTCAAAGTTTACAATGTATCAAGTACATGATAAATCCAGGATGGCTTCTCTGTAATCAACTGCAAAATTACATACATATATATCTCTATTCAGTTACAAAGTTAAATATTTAACTTCTTTTTAGGAATAGTTATATTGAACATGGTGAAGTTAACAATGTACAGCTCCACCTCATGTCATATTCCCTTCCTATAGTGAAGTTCAAGTCTTATGAAAATATGGGATTGGTTACAAGAATGTCACAGTACCTTGATACAGACAACATAATTCTTAAAAATGTACATACATACATCAATGCCCATTCAGCATTCATCTAGAGAAGGTGCTCTGGCAAAGATTTTGACCAGCAAATACAGCCACGGACTTCAAATCTGTGTGTGCTCTTGCTCCATCTGGTTCTTTAGCTCAGCTAAACATCCAGGTTTGTTCAGTCTGGTAAGAAGGCTAAGAGGTGACCCAATGGTAGCCTACCAACTATCTTGAGGTACATTAAAAAAAAAAGAATGGTGCCAATCTCTTCTTGTAAGTGTCAAAAAAACACAGCAAAGGCAGCAGCCTCAAATTAAAGTCTAGGAGTCAAAGCTGGACTTCAAAAGATAAAATGTTCACTAGGAAAGCACTGCAGCAATGTCACAGATTACCTAGATAGTTATGAGATCTTCATCTCCAGATATTCTTAATGCTCTTCTAGACAAACCCATATCTATTTCAAGCTAGTGTGGTTCTTCGGCCTGATTTTGACAGTGCTGCACCAGATGACCTTCAGCTGTCCCTTCCAGCTGACATGTATGGTATGCCATGATTACTGATGTCAACAGAACATGTGATTTGTTTCACAGTGTTGCTTTTGTTGTGATAGTGTTGCTTTCTAACACTTTTTTACAAGTCTGGCTTGCTTCAAACCACACAATCTGAGTGATGCTGTGACTGCAAAGTTAGCTTTTCTACATAGTGGTTGTCTTCCATTTACCCAAAGACATAAGGACATTCACTGTGATGGCACTACCTTGCCAGTATGAGATCACTTTAGTAAAAGCTACATTACAGCATAGCTGTTATTTATGTAACCGGATTTGATTCAAAATGCATGATGTAATTTTACTTCTGTCTAGAACGCATTTTGTCATGATTATTGGCAAGTCATGGGACTAAGTTCTGCTATGTGCATCAGTGCAGTCCCACTGGAATAATCTCCACTTTCTTTACTTGTTCCTCAGCTGAACAACCTCTCTGACCTCATTTGGCATAGCACACACTCAGCTTTCTCACTGTCTTTGAGGCACCTCCACATCACCACATCTGGGGATATAACCAGGACAACAGCTAGGCTAGTTAGGCATGCTCTTGGACCATGGTGGAGTGTTTAACCATCATGGGACTGAAACCTGGCTCTCAAAGTATCCCCTGACTCTCATGTGGCTTGTGGTGGAGCTGTGTGTTATTGAAGGTAAACTGACATTTTGGCAAAATTTCATTTTAAGACAGTCCAACTATAGAGCTCCAACCTTAGGTGTTAAGACTTTATCATTTAAAAGATAATTTCATCTTATCATTAGCTATGAGACCCCTTTAGTTCTTCTGGACTCCCAAGTATTTCCACGGAGTGTTTTACTGAACATTTCACCTGCATTTGGAAACATGTCAAAGTATTTCACTTTGGCACCTCCTTCATGATAGCAACTTGTTTTAAACAGTCAGTTGTGATGTGCATCATTAGATAAGTCTTCATTAACAAGATTAGCAGCCCATATCTCTTAAAATAACCATGATCTAGAATAAACATCGCAATAAATAAATGTAGAGCAAAAATATGGCAGTTATTGGCTTAGACTGAGAGTTCAAGATTGATGCTTTTTACCTTCTGGATCACAGCCAGCATAAACATCATAATAACCACCAGCACTTTAACTACCATGATGAGCTAATTTGAACTACAGTAGTGGGAAGAATTAAAAAAGGTAAGGAGTATGACTATATAAGATTACCCATGAATGATATAAGCCCTACACTTTCATTCCTTATTCTCAAACATACGTGCCTGTTAGAATATCAGGGCCAGTTGCAAAAGCAATCAAAAGACAAAAGTGAAACATCGTGAGCATTTTTACAACAGGAGATGAGTAGCCTAGCCTTAATCCTATTTCATATGCATGCTATTAGCTCCACATTATTGGAGAGCACCATCTCATGGCAAGCAGACTACTACTAATGACACATGTTTGCTGTATCACAGTGATCCATTAGGGAAGCTGTTATGTGCTGAAGAATAGAGTCACTCATTCAGGAATGTGCTTGTTGATCCTTCACATAGGCTTTCTAGGGTTCTGACTCCTATTGAAAAGAGAAAAAATAAAGAGTATTATTAATTATTATTAACATAATATTAATGTTATGACTACATTGTCATCTCCTGTACCTGTGACCTTTGCTTATAAGGTGACCCTAACCCCAGACCACCTAGGAGCTGAGGATGCATCTCTCTGAAGTACCACCAGACTGAAGAGGAAGTTAACAGAGACACCGCTCCAGGCCTCCAACACTGTATTTTCTAGGAACAGAGCTGCATAGAAGCTGCTATTTCAGGTCATGTCAGAACATCATCTTTTTCCTAGGACAAGTTCTCCAAACTACAAAGTGAGGCAGGCTGCCAAAATAACCTGCTTCTGTGGTCCTCTGCTGAGGTTCCTTCATACTGCTGTCCCTCACGGGGTTCAGAAATAAATGAATTCCTGGCAGAAGAGCTCTATAGATACCCAAGAGCTATCACCCAGGCCTGAAATAGTACTAGCACCAAATACATCTATATCTACAGTATCCAAGGAAAGAAAAATCCTCCCCTCTGTGTCTGATCTACTGCCAAAAGGTGCACCACACATTCTGTTTGAACAAATGTCCAGACTTCCGTATGGCAATAAAATTTCCTCTGTTATACTGCCCGCAACAGAAAGATGGTACCGGGCTTTGTGTTTTGACCTCTAGATATGTATTTGCTAAAACTGAATTCAAAAATGTTCATATTTAAGTTCTGGCTACTCCAGCATTTCAGCATTAAATTAATTATTGTCTAATGAAAAATGCTGAGCCATTATGCCAGGCTTCAGAAAGTCCAGTGAGTGAGTTCTGTCTCCTGTTATAATTAAGCCAGTTACTTACAATTTAGATTGATAATGTGAAGGAGAATGTAATCTTTAAACTTAATTTATCTGCTGTCCAAAATTACTCCCATGTATATGCTTGTTTTCATTTAAAATGCTTTACTCTTCCTTACAACCATCTCGATTGCTTCATTAGCACTAGGGTGATATGAACAAGGTATGGATCACAGCAGGGATGCATCCAAACACAGAGTTCCATCCCACATAGGGATCAAAGAAAATTCAATCTCAACATCTCTAGAATTCCATTAAAAGTCTGCAATACTACACTGACCTTTGATGCCAAAGTAGGTTTCAGTCCAAGAAAGGAGAATACAGTGTTGCTCTCCTTTGATTCAAAAAAGCCATCATAATCCTAGAGAATTAAAAAAAGAAAAGATGAGTCGACATTTGTATTCCTATTTTCCTGACTGATATTACCACACCTTGTATTAGACTAAAGTGTGACATGTAATAATGCTCAGGAAAATATTGATACTTACCCCTATTCTCTTACCCCAACCTAAAACGTAAAGTGCAATGATATCACAAACTACAGGGGCAAAGAAAAACACATAAATTCTCTAACTTCAACATCTCTCACTACTTTGACAGGAAAGCATAAGCATGTACCTGAATCAAAAGAAACTCTATTGTGGGTATATTTTAAAGGTATTTAAATGCAGAATTTCTCCTAAAACCTTTATGGTGCTCTAGATTAAAATGCATTACCCGCATTTCAACAACGATATACTGCTATATCAGTGTGAACTGGGATACTGTGCAGTTGCATAATTATTTAAACAGCCTCAGCCTCCCCAAAACCACAAACACAGCTGCACAAGGACATTTTCTCAGCCTGACCCTCTATACTAAAAGCACCTGTGAAAGACACCGAAAGGCCAGCAGGAGTGTATAAGGGTTCTCAGGCCTCAGATATATTAGCTGACATAATTAGAAAGAGTAAACCTTCTTAAGATGACTTTTTGTTGTTTTCTTCATAAAATATGACATATGCTAATTTAGGAATTAATAAAAATTTACAATTAATTGCCAGAAAGTAAATCCAAGTAAAACAGGCAAATCAACTAAGCCATGGTGTAAACTGAAAGATTACTGAAAGGATTCCCAACAGTGCCATGGATTAAAAAGGAACAATGTAATCACTGAATACCTAGAGGAGTAACAGTAATACAGAAGCTCTGCAGAAGGATGTTTTATTAAGCCCTTGACCTCTAAGAATGAGACTTCAAAAGCTGCATGGACATATTAAACCTTAAAAAAGTTTGTTTTGACTCTTCCAAGGCCGATGAAAACCCATGAGGGACACAGGCTATATAAGCAACACACGAGAAGACAGCCTGTGATCTACCTGAGAAATAACCTTCATTTGCTCCACGGGACTCATCGACAAGTGAGTCACACTCTCTGGAGCTGAAGGTGGGGCAGCAGTGGATGAGTACAGCCCACAGTGAGAAGGACCCTTTCTTTAACATCAGGGCAGGTCTGAATTGCCTGAAGATGCCCATTATAGCCTATAAACTACCAGCAGCCAACCTGCAGGCAGGCAGCTGTTGTGGCAGACACCTTTTTGGGTCCCTGCCAGGAATACTCTCCCTCCTAAGCATCACAGGGAGTCTTCAATAACCCCCAGACATTTCTTTGTCTCAGCAGTTTGTCCAAGGAAGGTTCTGTGTTTGTTCGGGTGAGTCACCATCTCTCAGCACCGTTTTCAAATGCTGGTATTCTCCTGAAGATTCTTAATCCCAGTACTTCAATTAGTTCTATCACTTTAAGACCATGGTTTTTTCACTGTTTGTTAAACTGGTAAGAAAAACAGAGCAAAGAAGGACTCATAAACTGAAAATAATGTCATAAGAAAAAAGGCTGCACTTGTGGCTCTGACAATGACTGACACTCAGCTAATCCACCAACATCTGTTTAACCTAAGCTCTGTAAAGTAATTTAATACTTAATAATAAAAAGCTGTCTTCAAGTACTAGTTATCATTTTACTTTCAGAATTATCGAGTCCTGACTTATTATGTTTTTTCCATATTTTTACTCATTAACAAACCTGGATTCACTTACTGAAAAAATTGTGAAGGTTAAATGGTGAGCTAAGTCTATGTTTGAAAGAGCACAAAACCCAGTGGATTGATTCATTTTAAAAGGATCTGAATATTTAGGAACCACAAGAGATTATGCACCAGAAGCAATCTCCTTGATGTTTTGAAATATCTGCATTGCAAAACGTATTTAAATTCTATTGACACTTACTTTCATGGGCAGTGGGGGAGAAGAAGCATCATGCTTTTAGATAAAGTAGAAGTACATTTTAAATAGGAGAATTTTCCTAGTGATATCTGCAGTTAAAATCTATGATCTCAAAATATTCAAATGTGAAACAAAAAATGTTACAAAAATGCATAATAGTCCTATAAATTTTTTAAGAAATCCCTTTAGTACAGCAGTTTCTTAAGAGATTATGGAGAAGTATGATCTCAATGACTCAGTGGCTGTGTCATGAGTGGTAGGAGTTCAAAGTGGGCATCCCTGGCTTTTCCTGTAACACAGATGAGATAAAGGATACTCCAAAAACATCCTGCCTTTGATCTTACCATTAGAAGGAGAGGAAGTCTGTGAAGATTTGGGCCACATGTAAAGACACTAAATCCATGGGTGAAGACATAAAAATTCTTAGCTCAATAAAGAACATCACACTGCTACCAGCAGTAGATGCAGAGGCTGAAGAAGGAAAACAGCACAAGTTCAGTGAAAATGAGAATTTCATACCCAGGCAGGAGCTTAACTCACTGGTGACCCAATGAGTTCCATTTGGGAAAACTCTGTGGACATTCTGCCTCCCACAGAGGAAGGACACCACCATTCACTGCTTTTGGCAAGTCAGTGGTTCCCTCTTTCTGCACCATGCTTCACCACCACCAGCAGCAAGTTACTACAACCCTCTTGTCATTGTCCCATGCAGTTCTACACAGGGAGTGCTGTGGCTTTGCTGGGATCAGTGGAGCAGTGCTGTCCTGGCCCTGTGCAAGGAAGTGGCTCCCACTGTCAATGGGAGGCACCCAGACAGCAGCAGTTAACCTAAAAATATACAACAAACTGCTACCCACTGCCCCACTTCAAAAGGCAACTATGTGTACAAATATAATTTTGACTGTAGCATTTTAAATTATAAAATTTGGTGCTTTCCAGAGCTGCTAAGCACACTTCATTAATGTATAGAATTCTGGCAACATCAGTAGCTTATCAAAACTGACTAAAAACTGAGTACTAAAACTAGTAGGACATGGAGACAGTGCACATGAATCATCAGCAATGCAGAGATGTTCAATCCCTCTGGAGAAGTTGAAATGCCAAAAATACAGATAATAAATCCCATGACTGAGGGTATGAAATGCTACTGAGAAAGACAAATGCCAGTTAGGAGGAAAAAATACATCTCAGGATGGTTGAAAGGGACAAAGAAGGGACAGGAGGATAAAGAAGGTAACTAAAAAGCTATTTCAAGGCAGAAAGGACTTTTCAACAGGATAACAGCTAGCTGACTGCTTTAGGCATGGTTCCTCACCCTTAAAGTTGGCGTCAGGTCCACCAGCCACCCTAACCTGAGCAGGATACAGCCTCTCTGTTTTAACACCACAACAGTTACAGCATTTGATGCACTCAATGAGCTGCTAGGGAGTGGATTAGCTGACCTAATAAGCTCTTGCTTTGTTGAAAATAAACTGAAGCCACTGTAGGTGAGCTGCTTGCCTGTAGCTCACCTATAAACAGGCAAAATCTTGGTGGCCTTGTGTGGCTTAAAGCTCTGCTTTGCTCTCCCAGCTCCTGCTGAGTGACTCTAAACTGGGACAGAGAGACAAACTGTGGCTGCAAAGGTCTTCAGGACCAATGTTACCCCAGAGGGTAATGGAAGGAAGGCTAGGAAGGCTGTGAAGCTCACTGCGGTGGCAGAATGCTTGGTACTAGATGTGTTAGTGGGCACATGGAATGCACTTCCAGAGCATATTGAAGATGCTAAAGGTTTCCACCAGAAGGTTCAAGTTAATGAAAGAAAAATGTCGTAAGAATTACTAAATTGGTTAAAGTGACATTTATTTCAGAAAAATAACCAGAGACAAGGAAAATACTCAACCATTTTATATCTTGACTTGTTTGTGGTCTTTCCTAGGCTTATGGCCACTGTTGGGACAAAACTGGGCTTGATGGACCTTCAGTCTAACAAATGGAAGGCCATTTATGCTAATTTTAAGGCGTATCATACACTAGGTTTTAAAATGATCACAGAATCAGAGAATGACTTGGGCTGGAAGGGACCTCAAAGATCATCTAGTTCCAACCCCCAATACTCAGCACAGCCATGTGATGTTGTCCATTAAGTATGATGGTAAAGGGGAAAAAAAGAAACCAAAACACAAAACAACCCAAGCCTCCAAGCCTCACACTTCCACAGCTTTGTTTTTAAAATCTGAATCTTTGCAGGTTATCCTGGAAATAAAAGGTGCTGTAGCTGTGTTGCACCTCTTTAAAACCAGATTAATCAAAGATAGGAGAACTTTGTTAATGTATACATTATGCAGTAATCCCAAAGACCACCTACTGCCCAAATGCTACAAAAACTAACATCTGCTTAGTCTTTGAGACACTGGACAAACATTCAGGAAATCTGACACAAATGTCTTAGGTTCTTCTGGCCTTCATGTGGGTTTCATCCCAATTTACTCCGCCAGGAAAACAATCGGTCCTTAGGAATTCTCACCTCTTTAAGAATCCCACTTCCAGGGTAGGTTCTTCTCTCAACAGCAATGGCCAAGCTCACAAAGCTCAACCTGGATACAGCATTAGCTGTATCCCAGCTGTGATGATCACTAGACCTTAAGTGTGATGTATTCCTGGTGCTGGAAAACCAGATCACTGCAGTGATGTAATTACAGACGCTGCCATAATTAATTTGGCTCAGGATTTTGTTAAGCAGGTATACTCAGGATTGTTTAAATAAACACTGTCACTGCTGAGAGAAACTATTTACTGCACACCAAAGTTAAAATTGGTAATACTGAAGATCCGCATAAATAATTATTTGGGTTTCAAGGAACATAGCAGAAACATGAAGGTGTTGGATCTAAGTAAAACATTAAAACAAAGTAGATTTACAGTTAGCAATTTTACCTTCACTAATGCACTGAAATTAGGAGAACATGACATCTAATGAACATTCAAAGACAGCAACTGTGAATAAAATTCTTTCCAGTAAGTTTCTGTAAACAAGCAAGTTGTTTTTGTTGCTGTTTGCTTTTAGTTGGCAACAAGAGTAAGCTCATTAAACATCAGACAAAACTTTATTGCTTACCACACTGAGAAGCAGAAAAACAAGAAACCCACCCAAATGTAGCTTGCAGAGCTTTTCCTATGAAGATTTTTAAAGTGCAGTGATTACTGGACAACACTTACAGATTACTCCAATGGCATGCTGTTCAAATTTATTTCTCTTTGTCAATATTTTTAATGTAAGATTATGATCTCTCTGTTCTTATAAAACAGATGACATAATTGCTCCTTCAAGTAATATTGGGGAGCTCATAATTTAAACACATTGAATCAGCACTTTGCTACTGACTGAGTTAATACTGTGTGCCATTGAGAATGAGCTGTTAACATCCTCCCTGAAAAGGGCAGTTCAGTTCTCCAGAACAGATGACATTCATTTACTGATCTGATTAGGATTACAATGGAAAACTCTTATGCAGCACAGCTCTCCTTGGAGAATGCGTGTGCATGTGTGAGTCTCTTCTAATATTATATAAACATATAAATAAAATAAGATCTTGTCTGTACAACACAGAACAAGCAAAACGTGACAGTTTTCATTACCTAACCTTCTGATAAGATCTCTGCACAGGATTTTTAAAGAACTTATAGAATTGACTCTACGAAACAACTTGTTACTCCTCTACTAAAAGCCAGATGTTTATTTTGGTAATCTGTCTAGTTGTAGCCTTCCAGAAACAAAGGCTTTAATAAAAGGGAGCAGATGTCAGCCACATCTCTATTGTTTGGACAGTACAGGACAAACTCAGGCTGATGTGATGTTTGCCATTCACGCAGCAATGGTGCCAGGGTACACAGACATCAACTGTCTAAGAACTGATACTCCTCACCTCCAAGGCCGGGAGTCCAAGTGCAGCAAGACTTCCCTTAGACAAGCACTGAAGACCTCAAATCTAGTGCCTAGTGCCCACCTGGGGTAGGGGAATATTCTGGGGAGTTAGTGGCAGAATCCATAAGTACTGTGATGGTGAGAGCTGTCACCTCCACCTTCTGTGCACCTTCCAGCTCACTGTGTCATTTTACAAATTTTTTGGATAAGAATATTATCAAATCAGACCACGACAGGAATTTGAGAAAGGGAGAGATGGAAATACCAGGGAGTTAACTATGGTAGTCAGCCTGTTACATGAGGTAATGACTATAAGACACAAAATGACCATGTTGCACAGTAGCTCTGCATGCACATATTTTAACTTGGACACAAGTGGAACAGTAGTGGACTGAACTACTTATTTCATCCTGGCTGTTCTCTGACAACAGTAATGGCCTTTTCTAGATATTGTTCCAAAATACTGCTACATCTGTATTCTGTGCAATACTATGTGACTTCAAAGTGTTACTGCCACTTATTAAAATTTCTTAGCCTTTCCTCATATCATTTATCTTCTATATTAGAACTGGCCTCTTAAAAAGAGTTTAGTTAAAGTAGTCCAACATCCTCAATAATAAAACCTGTTTTTTTCAAGAAAGCATGGCACAATAGGAAGTTTCTGTTCCATGGAAAGGAGAATTAGGATCTCAAACAACATTTTGAATAATTATGTCATACTTGCTGAAAAGTTTTGCAGATTATCAGTGTAATA
This sequence comes from Anomalospiza imberbis, assembly GCF_031753505.1. Taxonomy (NCBI): domain Eukaryota; kingdom Metazoa; phylum Chordata; class Aves; order Passeriformes; family Viduidae; genus Anomalospiza; species Anomalospiza imberbis. Next base: position 33,145,090 of record NC_089683.1, on the reverse strand, counting down.
AATATAAATATGAAAAAGAAATGTGTGGTATTTTCCACTATATCCTGCAAAAGTAACAATTTTAATTTTATACCAGTCCCTTTTAAGTGTTCTAAAATGCATAAAAACCTTACATTGTTATATTTAGGAAATAAAAAGTCTGCAAACAGAGTTAGGTATCTCCAGAGACATCTTTGATGCCTATCATCTTTATGTTAAGGGATTGTTTAAAAAATACCGGCTACTTTGCTTTGAAGCAGCAATTAATGAAGTTTATTTAGTCCAAATAAAAACTGTGGTGCTCAACAGGATTGTACTCTCTCCACTACAGGGTAAACAGCAGAACTATTATACTTTACTAAAATTACTCCTGACTTTTCTGAAGAAAATAAAATTCTTGGATTATTTCATTTTTACTCAGTTGCTGAGCTTCTATTTTTTAAGCCCTGACACCAGGCAAGCCGGCTACTCTACACTTTGCCTCTGGTACCACATTTTCCTTTATGAAGTACATATTGCACAGAACTAAAGCTCTTTTCCTCAGGACACAGAAAAGCAATGGAGAAGTGGATGGCAAAAGCATAGGCATAGTCTGAAAGTTATAACTAGCCCTTGTGAATGATCTGAGCAGAATCCTCCCAACATGGAGAAGACTCTTGTGCAGGGCTTGCCTTCCAACACCAGCTCTGCCTTCTATATTCCTCACTTGAGACAAGGCCTTAATCAGGAAGATAAACTGTGCATGTCACTGGCCTCAAGTCACATTCAGCCTAGGGTTTGTGGATGCCTGTGAGCCAAGAACTGCTCCAATACAACTGCAAAAGGTAATTAAGAACAATTTCACACAGAGCTTAAATTAGCCATACAGGAAACTCTACTTCTGATGGCAAAAATAATTAGTCAAGAAAGTTTCAGCATCATTAACTATTAACAATTGTTACATGATCTCTGAGCAATTCACATTAACTTTTATCTGGCAAAATAATCCCTCTTCTAAAAGCAGACCTGGACCAAAAAAATGCTAAGTGAGTCAGATATCTCCAAGGGTGCAGAGAATCAAATGTAGACTTGCTGGATACCAAATTAGCCTCACAACTCCTCTAGCTCCTAAAGTGAACACACTACAGCAGGCATGTTAAGGTGAATTCTGCCACATTGTTTGAGTATCTAGAGATGGAGTTCAAGCTCTCTGTACCTGCAGGCACAAGAATAATAACAAACTCTCCAATGACAGGCCAGGACAGAAAATCTGAGGTGGCCTCTAGCCAATTTTGTTAAATTCTCTTCTTCCTTTTATCAGTGAGCAGTTACTTATTTGTAATGTGACACCTATAAAAAAGGAAGAAAAAGAAACATGTGTGCACCTTTTCAGTCTTAAAAAAACCCAGAACAGAATGATACAGAACAGTGCAAAGAAATCAGGGCTACAATAATTGTCTGTGCACTGAATAGTTTCCCAAGAACACTGTACCTCTTTCAGCAGCCTACTTTCTTTCTTTCTTGTCTATATGCCTTTGCTGTTTTGTTGGAGTTAACACCCATATATTACATTTCAGGGGAGGACAATAAATATCACATATCTCTGTCTCTACTGCTGCCCACTAGGCACTCTATCAGGACTCACCATAACACTCTAAACCATATGAACAGCTTCAAAGGAAAAAAAAAACAGCCTGCTATGTAAATATATTCCCTTTGGCTCAAATTCCCACCTGGAGATCGATTTCCTTTTAATTTTGGTTGGCCTGAATTTCAGGCAATCTCCCTTCAGTGGCAGATTTCTGCATATAAAACCATCACTGTTCAAAGTGCTAACTTGCAGCTCCACAAAGTGCAGTTTCACTGGGAAGTGGCTATTTCCAGTCTTCTGAAAGATCCAGGAGTCACTTCTAGTCTAAGAAAAGTTGTGTACTCAGCTGTGGAGAATTCAAAAAGAGGGAGGTGTGAAGCACAGGCCTAATTTCAGACATTCAGTTTTCCAGCATTTCTGGTTTTCTGCTTAAATACCTGGGCTGCTGCAGGGCACTGCTGCCTGGGTAGAGAACCTGGTAAAAGGACGTTATGCAGATACTCACATAACCAAGAGCCATGTCCCTGAAGAACACGGAAACAAGGAACAGGCAGACCAGGCTGCCAGAACTGAAATGGCTGCAGTGAACTTGGATTGGGAATGTAAGGACAAGCTGACCACAGCTCAGTGGGCCCGTGACACATCAGGACACCTAGGAGGAGATGCAACGTAGAGACAGGCTCATAATCAAGGCGGGGACCTGACCACTGAAGTCACTCAGCAGGTTATCCATGAGTGTGAAACGTGTACCATGATCAAGCAAGTCAGGTGGGAAAAGCCCCTCTGCTGTGGAGAACAGTGGCTGGGAAAGACACTATGGGATTATATTCTTCGGGGAATATAATCCACAATTTGAGTTGCATTTCATAGCTGGAGGTGAAAGTGCTATATCAGGAGCTACTAAATCTAACTGAAGATGAGCTCTGTAAGAAACTGGGCAAGACAAAACTGATTCCAGTGCCCAACAATACAACACAACCTACCAGATCTGATTAAGGCTCTACTCCAAATTAACCCCACTTTACTATTCTTTATGCAAAGTGCATGAGTTTTCTCCAGAAACATGCACTAGACACTAACATCTCCTCAATCTTACAGAGCACTAACTAGAGCAGGATACCTATACTAATTTCAGATTTACACTACTGCAAATTTGAAAAGCAGGATTTTGTCTGATTTGTCTGAAAGGTAGATTCTGTTCTTACACACAATTTTATAGCAATGTCACTAAGATGAAACAACAGACTGTAAAGTCATGAAAATATGTAAATTATCATATTGTTGGTGCTATAACATAGCACTTAATTATCAGTAAAATTATTTGTGTTTTTGTGTGCTTGCAGCTCTTATCTTGTTCACAGGAAATAAAAATTGTTCTTGCCAAGTACTTTATTTCAAAATCTATTAGCATAACTTGTTACTGAAAAATTGGGAGTGCATCTCAGAATACTGAGGAAAAGGAGAATATAGATTAATGATTGTATTTGCAATTACATCAAGTAAGAAAAACCACAAGGTCTTACCCACACTTCAAAACATGGAGTTTGTTTCTTGGTACCAGAAGAATCCCTCCCTCTGTGGTACAAGACACTCTGTGAACCAGTAAACATCAATCATCTTTTGGTACCTTTCTCCCCTCCTACATGAGTTGTCAGATGTTCAAATGGTTGACACAAATTCATTTTGGATACTTACTGAAACCATTAGATACAAACTTCCTCTAGCCTGCAGTTACATCCTGAAAAGTGATTATTACAAATGGTGATGTCCCAGCCAGGAAAATCTAATCTTAGATAATAAACCCCTTGTGCACATTGCTGAGGTTTTTTATTAAGGAGAAAATAGTGAGAAAAAATATCCCTAAACAATTAATGCTAATATTAACATAGAAAAACTAGTATAGCTATGAACATAACATTGAGTCATGGACATCATATGCTTGTGAACTTCTATTAAAATAACATGACCAAAATAAAAAGTATACCTATTTTGCTTTGCACTGTCTAGCCCTCCTACCTTTAGAGGAATAGCAATGGGCCTGACCAGTTTGTATCGTAAGTGTGTGTAAATTGTCAGCAACAATGCATAAAACAGAATAAGTACATAGAAAATCTCCTGATAAGACTGTAGAATGCAGAAAAACAGACAGTGATTTTAATAGATAAAACTGGATTAAAAATTGCCTGGGCACAAATCAGAAATTATAAGCTACAAATTTCACTAACCCAACTAACAGAAAACTCAGTATTTTTTGTTTAAGTTATTTAATAGAGATTATGCTTTAGTTATTTATGTCAAGATAAGCACATGAAAACACTCAGTGTGGAAATGACAGAGACAAGATGTGCAGGGTTTGCTGACTTTTATCTAATTGCAATATTTTATCCCTGCTTCCAGCACTGACCTCCTTTGCCTTCTACATAGTGTTTTGCCTCCACATTATTACTTAAGAAGTTCATTAACTAATGCAGCAGGTTAACTCATGAAGGTTGGAGATCCAGCACATACTTTCTCCTTCATCCTAAAAAATATAGTTTCTTTCAAAGCATGTTTGCTTTTAAAGATGTTCATGCAGACAGTGAAGTCAAGTAATAGGATTAACTCTGCTCAAACGAAATGGCTATCAGCTCAGCAGACAGATTAATGAGATCATCTCAACATGTTGCATGACATCTTCTGCCTTGCTAATTCCAAATAGCAACATCTAAGACTAGGTTAAAACACTCTATAAAGGCAATCTGAAAGGGTAAGAAACAACAGCTTTAAATTGTTGTGTTTCCCAGGCAAACTACAATCACACAGAACAATGTAAAGGTTGTCATTTGTAAGTGAGGGGCTGATCCATAAGCGAGGGTAATAATCCCTTCCATGTCCCAGATACATTTCTTTGATTGACTTACCTCACCTGGAAATAAGAAGATAAGAGTTATACTGCTGAGGTAAACAAGTAAGGCCAATACAAAGCACATGGGAAGGATGTTAAATACTTTGCTTTGAGAAACCAGTTAGCTGCTGCATCATACTCAATCTCTTTGTTGCAGAGGATCCTAAATCACTTTTTATATCCTTCCTGCATTAAGCAAACAATTGCACTGCAGTCAACAGGCTCTCAAAAGATCTGAGCAGCACAGTTGAATCCAGCAGGGACTAAGTCAGAACCACTTTGGATGTACATATCGAAGGCTATTGCTTCATCTTGCACTGGTGGATGGAGAAGCTTACACCAAAAAAGCAGCCCAACCATCTCCCTGCTGTCAGATTTACAGCAAATAGTGCTCATTTATCCTAAACACTCTGATTGCATAAAGATGCTCTGAGCATAAATGAAATTTACACCATGACAGCAGCAGAGAAGGAGCTTAATTACAATAACAATAAAACTCAATCTAGCCAGTGTTCTCATTTACTTTGCCAAACACAGACTTCCTACTGAATTTTTGTGCTTGGACTAGACCCAAGCAGCAAGAATGCCATAAATTCCCAGCTTACAGTAGTCTCACCAGGTACTTTACCATCAACAGGTCGTACATTAAGCTTGTGTCATTTCTGTTTTTACATTCCTGGAGGGAATCCCCTAGACAGCCCTAGGATTTACAGAAAAATGACCTGAATTTTCCATGTATGATCATTACCTGATCCTATTGCCCCATTAATTCAGATTCTACTAGAGAAAGCTCAACAGCAAATCCCATGTTTAAATGGCCAGCTGAGTGTACTAATATATTGTCCACTGAGAACCATAACTTACTTACCCCACAGTACCGATCATCACTGAATATCTGTGGTGGCAGTGGATTGCCTTGTGCAGGCTGCCTATCCTCAGGAATATTTTTATACATCCATTGTCTCTTCTCCTCTGACATGGTGATATCCACTTCTTCAAACTCTATGCGGTTGGCTTCCAGAAACCTCACCACATCCTGCTGCCTCTTCTTTATCTAGATGGAAGAAGAAAAATTTAAAAACCTAGAATCAGATCAAGCCCTCCATAACACAGACATGCTTACAAATCTGAGAACATTCCTCCCCTCCCATCCCACTTTCATAAGATGGGAAGTCACAAACTCAGAAAGACAAAGGAGAATTTTTTTTCAGTTTTAAATTCATAAAAGTTAAGCATTGCTGTTTCTTTACATGTTGGCAAAGATTATACTTCTTCACCTCACTTGTGAGGTGGCTGTCTGTTTAATTCAGCTTTGGTAATTTCAGCCTTTACCCTCTAAAAATATTTTAAAAAGCAAACTGTAAGGGTCTCTTCAGAAGTAGAAGTTAAAAGAGGCAGTCAGTGTTCAAAGATATTAGGGGCTATATTTTTTTAGCCCCTAAAAATGCAATGTACCTAAAAATGCAAGGTAAATAACCTGGCATGTCTCAGAAGAATTTACTCCTAAAAGTGTTCATTGAGATGAACATGTCAATACATCTGAAAAAAACCCACCTCAGCTACACACATTTTTGTTTTTCTAAACACCTACACATTTTTTAAGTGCAGCTCAACAGTTTCCCAAGCCAGGCTTGTTGAATATTTAGCTAAGAGTGTCTGTCAGCATAATATACATGCCTGAAAGTAAGCATGATGTCATCTCCTGAAAATGTATTTAAAAAAAAAAAAAAAAAAAGCACAAGGTTTGTATTAAATGTATGGGTTTTCTGCCCCTCAAAGAGATTATCATCTTTATACAGAGAGGCAGAACTCTGAGAACACTGGCAGTTTTCATCTCATTGCAGTTAAGATTGATTGGACCCAATGATCTTAGAGGTCTTTTCCAACCTTAACAATTCTATGATATTAAGATCAGCCCTTAAGAGCTAGCTGGGCTTCAAGAAGATACTGTCAGGTAAAGACAACCTCTGCCTCAAATAGGACTTGATATCAAGACAGCAACCTTGGAAATGAAAGTCTATGTAGTTTTTGCATCAACCTGATGAAATGAATACTTTCAGAAAGGAACTATAAATTATGTGCCATATTTTTTACAGCTATCATCACAGTGTTATTTGAAAAAAAATTCAGCTGTAATAATTTTACAGTATTCCTGGAGTGTCATATCCATGCAGTTGCTGGCTGGCATAAAGCCCAGGTGGATGAATCATGCCTGTGGGTATCATATGACCTAGATATTATTTGGAAATCAGAGGATTTTTAAAATGCATGTGTTAGTTGCTCCTGTCACACAACCGAGTCTACCTATCTAAATGCATCACAAAAATACAAATTTTTGGAAGCAATACTGATGGAATTCTTATTTCCTTTAAATACGGCAGCCATCCTAAGAAACTACAAATACAAAGCATTGAAACAATTACTGCCTTTCTTAAGAAGTGGACTGCACAGTAAATTTGTGTCACAATGTCTTATTCTTTTTCTTTTATTTGCACACACTGGCACAGTTTTTTAGGCATATGTGGAAGAATCACTTTTTCATAGAGAAGGCAGCTCCTAAACTTTCATGTAAATAATGCATTATCAACAACAGCAAAATTACTTCATCATCATCACTGGTGGTACCAAAGGCAACACACCTTTTACTGCGTCCCTAAAAATTCAAAGTATAGAAGTGAAAGAAAAAAATATTTTCCTCACATGAAATCCCTCCTGCACTGGTCAGAGCAATGAGCAAACTCCAGAGTGGCTGGGCCACCCCTCTGGCCCCAAGGCCAATTGGAATCCTCCAGCCAAAGCTATTAAACCTTCAGCCTCTCAAAGCTGCTGCTCGCAAACTGCACACTGGGAATGATCCCTGGCATGCTGTAACATCTAAATCATGGTCATGCTTGTGAGACTCTAAGTTAGCCTTGGCTAAAGCTGACTGTGCCAGCAACCATTCTTCAAACAGTTCCAGAGCACCAGAGAGCTCCATTCTCAGAGCCAGGACATGCACTAGTACAGGTGTATCCACATGGACCCATTTCCATCTGCTGTCTCCCAGCAGCCAGTAAACAAAGCAACTTAGGTTTAGTCAGATCCCTATCATTTTACAGTTCACACCATTAGAATTCTCCCACAAGCACAAATTTCCTAATGCCTCATTTTATTTTTATAAAACTAATTAAGATGTTGAAGTGAAGTAAATTGGGGTTTTCAGTTTTTTTAGCCATAAGCCTTGCAATTCTCCACATGACATCTGTTTGAGTTATCAGCTGTGGATGTACCAGCTGCATAAACCTAAACAAACTAGCCTGAAAATTTCAAACCAAAAAACTAGCATTTTCTCCCTCCCAATTTATTTGATTCAGGCCTATAAACTGAAACAAGAGCATTAGTTGTATTTAAAATCCTATTAAATTACGCCTTGTTGTTTAAGAGGGATGCTCAGAGCATCTGTCACAACAGAAGCCAGCTGATTATTCCCCAAGAAAACCACAGGACCTTTGTCTCTGTCTACAACTGGATCTGTGCCTCAGCAGTGCGTCAGCCTCCCAGTCCTGCCTGCAGCTCTCATCTGCACTCACCCGGAGCCCTAAAAGCTGCCAGCATTTGGCCACAGGAAACACGGGGCAAAGGCAGCATGGCACAAGGAGCAGCGTCAGTCCCTGCTTCTTCACCAGCCTGTCCTGTCAAGAGCCCCGTGGAGAAAAATACATCCTCATTTGACAAACTACGGAGGTGGATAATACTCTCTGTAAAGTATCTCGCTGCTACCAAGGTTTCTCGAGTCTGATGACACTGAAAGCAACCTGAAAAAAAGAATTCATTGTCAGAGGTACCATGTTCAGAAATACTTGGTTTGTGGCTATTCATACACCACTCTGGGAAAGTGTTTGTAATCTTACACAACACACTGCTTCAGCATCAATATATTTTGTGTTTAATACCTTTCAGCACACCAGATGACACTGCAAAATACACTTTCAAAGCATATATCCACTGTGAAGTTTCAGAGTAAAGTCTTCATGTAATATGATCCTAATCTATCTTTAAATGCAGTGAGAAAACCCTGATGGAGTTAATGGTCTGCTATTATAGTCCAATGTTTGCCTCCCCTATTTTTAGGAGGGTAGTTATTTTCTGAACATCATTTATCTGGGTTTGATTTTAGTGTTAATCTATATTTCTATTCACAAAACTAAGTCAGGAAAAAAATCCCCAGAGACAACTCAATTTTATCCTTGTATTCAGAGCTGGTATCTTTATTAGGATTAAAAAGCAGCAAAAATAGGATGTCCATTGTGATACATAAAACTGCTAAAATGAGCTTATCGCTTAATCGGTAACCTGATTTATAAAGGAAGTATTTTGTAGATAAAGTATTCTTTCTGTCCTAGTTTTCATTTCTTTATACTGATTTGCAACAGGTAACAAGAGGATATATTTTCAAACTGCTTTGGAGAAATATGTCAAAGACATACTCAGGCCAGTCCAGGTGGGACCACTGGGATTATCCGTTCTGACTTTCAGCATCCCTGAATTAATTCTTCTAAGGAGTAAAGGGTTTCTTCAGACTTCTTTTTCACTCTAAGCTCCATTCAAATTCCTGAGCTGATAATAACAGAGAGCTGGTCTTTGCAATTTGTTTCCACAATTAATTGACTGTCTTAACTCGAAATATTTTCTTGCTTCTGTTCAGAATCCACCTCACTTCAGCCACCTCACTTTTCACATCTTTGCCCAGACTAAAAAAGGTTCTGTTCTAATATTTCTGTTTCCCACACAACTAATACCAGATCTCCCAGCTAAGCTGAACACTGATCTCTGGTAGCAAGAGAAATCATATTGCTCATTCAGTAGCAGAATGAGAAAATGAGGATGCTACCATTATAAATTATGTCCAAATTGGAGCAGAAGTTTAGAAAAATCAGATTACATCGTTTATCCAAAGTTCCCTGGAAGCTTCTCATCATTTCCAACTTCCAAGTAAAAGTTTCCTTCTTTTTTGCCCTATGTTTCCTGAACCTGATTTCAGAAGTTCTCCTGTCCTCGAAAGGCTTCCCTACTGACAGCTGCTGAACCAGAGGAGCATAGCATGTGGTCTCTTAATTACTATAATCAGCTGCATCTCATCATTCCATACTATTTTAACCAAGATATTCAATACCTTGCAAAAATCTTAGTAGTCCAGGATTTATCTAACTCAGATAAGATAAATGAATATTACTTCTGCACTACTATATGCAAGATGACTCAAGTCACAATACTAATAGGAACTGTGCCATTGATTCAAGAGAACTTCTCTGCCTTTTTTCACTAGCCCAGTTAATATAAATGGGAAAAAGCAGACTCATTCTCAGTTTCAAATTTCTTCACAGTGTCAACAGGAGGAATGTTGCTGAGTGTCTGGTTCTCACAAAGTGGATGTGGAAGCTTGGTTTTCTGCTGTAGACTCTACCCCCCACCTTCTGGAGATAAGGTATTCCCTGGGTTTCTGTCTTCCTGCCTGCAAGTGGAGGGAATCACAGCAGATACCCTCCATGAATTGGTTGGTGACTGAGATGTGCAGCACTGACTGTTTTACAGTCTCATCCTCTTGGAACTGAAGGAACTGACAGCCTAGCCTCAACTGTCCACTCCTTCCAGACAGATCCCAAGAACAAACAACTTTCTAACACAAAATCCTCCCCCCAAAAATATTCAGACCACACATGTTGAGTGAGAACAAAGCCTTATGAGGTTATCTTCTAAGTTGGCTTGTCAGATCACAGGCACATTTTAGAAGCTTGACATTTAAAAAACAAAAATTGAATGCATGTCTAAGTTCATCTCAAATACTTGTTTCACAGCCTAGTACACCTGTGCCTCTAAAGACAGAGATGGTCCTGCTAATGTTCTTCCTTCTTTTTTAATTTGGTTACTCTTTCCACACACCTGCCCTCACTCCAGAACTGCATCAGCCACGTTATCCACCCACTGACTCAGCCAAAAACTGAATGTATTGCATTTGGCAGGGGCACCTTTATGGCGCAGTTTGATGATACAACTCAGCAGATCTCACTGCTGGCTGTCACTGAGATGACACAATGTTCCTCTCTCCTGCCAAGTACCTCCTGCAGCTTTCCTCACACAAGCATAATGCAGGAACCAGGGGAACAAGGGAAGGAGCATCAATAACGTCAGCACCACAATCTTACCAGTTTATATCAGGAACAAAACTGCATCCTAAGAAAATGGCTCAGCAGTGGCTAAAGGTACAGGTATCTGAAATATGAACTGCAGAAGCAGCATGTGTTACATAAACACAAGCTCAACTCACTCCCACAACTGAAAATATTATATGTGAGCCTCTGCCTTTACAAGTCATGCAAACATAACCAAAGGGACTGTTGCAATGTAAAATGCAGATGGAATATTGCTACTGCAGAGGATTACTTATCTTCACTTTTCACACAGATGTGGCTTAACATATACTCACAGATAATAAGGAGATACTATGCTCTAACAAACCAAGACAAACCCTAAACACATTAAAGGAACAGAATTTTAAACTGTGTTGAAACATCTTCCTCTTATGTTTCCACTATGTTTCTGCTCCCATAAAGAAGCAATAAAAAACTATCCCATGCACGCATAAGCTTGAAATGCAAATCCTCACGGTCCTGTTACATTTGAGACCTGTAGTGACAGAGATTTTCTGCCAAATTTCTCTTTTCTTTGCCTGACTTAGGAAAGAAGAGCATAACTGACTCCTGGTAGTTTTTATTGCAGTGAAATGGCAGCACTGTGGCAGAACTTTACAAAGGTTCATATGATTAATTCATTGCTCTTGGCACAGGAAAATACCACTCAGCTATGTACATATGAAAAAAGGATGAGAAGCTGTGATGAAGAGAAGATTAACAGAGAAAAAAAAATAAATAAAAATAAACAAAAATCAGCATTGCATAACTATTTCCAAAAGTAAAGTGAGTGGCTCTCCACCATAGCAAATACCGCATTGCATTTGACAGAAGGAAAACACTGTCTTCTCGTAACAGACCTCCAAATAGCTAAAAGAACCTGAAAGCTTCATCCTCAAAAAAAAAAAAAAAAAAAGAAATGTTTCAATATCCTAAAAACTAACGACAGAACTTTTCAACCTCAAGAGGAACAACAGAACAGTATGTGAACAGAGGCCACAAGCAACCAGCACTGCCCTGGTCTCCTGCTAGCAGCAACCTTCCGCTAGCACACAGAGACATAATTAAGGACACACAACAGGAAACACTATTAAACTGGGAGGACAATCTGTTCAGCTTTATGCAAAATCAGTCTGCAGGTCTCTGGGAGCTGCTGAGATACAGCTTAGCCAAGGACTCTGCACACCTTTGCCTCTGTGCAAATAACCCAGTATTGAAGAAATGCAATTAAAATTTGAGACAGGTTTGGTTTTTAAGAGATTCTTAATCACAAGCAGTCAGCAAAGGAAAATATTTTCTACAAAGCTACAAAGACAGTTAAACTGCTCCATGCCCAATGCCTGCTAGCCTCATATTTTCCTAGCTAGATGTTGCACTCTGATAAATGCATTTAAATCTATTTCTGTGTGTGCACATATGTCCATCACAAGGTGAGGGGAAAAGTTTATTTTTTAAGGCAGTTTGTCTAAAATCATTGCTCTCTGTGCAAGTAACAGTGTAATATTCTGAAACACAATGGGGTCTTTAGCAAGTATAAATACAACTATCACTGCTAAAAACAAGAGATGACAGGAATTTGCTCACAGGTTTACTAGGTATTGTTTCAATAAGTAAAGGGAAAAGGAGACAAAAGTGGAAGAAACAGAAAAAGGGGAAACACCAAGAAAGGAAAAAGAACGTTCTACAGAAAAATCACCTAGAGACAGTGCCACACAGGCTGCCTTTGAGATATGCGCAGCTGGAAAAGCCTCTGAAGTCATACCCAAGTCTAGTTCTTTTGAATTCTTCTGTATTTTGGGAAACAAGACTTCCCAGCAATGTACACAAATAAAGTAAGTGATTCTATAATTTTCTTCTTGCAGTAGGAACAATGTGTTCTTACAGTGTTGAAAATCCATTTACACAGGAGTCTCTGATGGACTGTAGGAAAACAGATGCTATAAACCCCAAAATTTGGCTCATTGCTTCCTCATCAAAAGAATAAGAATGCCATTGATGCTGGATCTACCCTCCAATTAATGGTGTGAATTTTCTTCTATTGTATCAGTGTGAAACTAAAATATACAGCATTGCTGTGGAAATAAAAAATGGCTAAAACAAGGTGAAACTTGAAGACTGCACAGCAGGAATTGAACCAAAACCTGGAAGTCCCACTGAGGGTACAGGCAGCTCCAAATTAGTGAGACTAAGAGCCAAAGGATTCCAAGCAGACTGAGTAACATAGCCAGAAGATTCCCTGCCCAGCCTGGCAAGCAGCAGGTGACTGCCAGATTAAAGGTCAGGATGCAAAGCTGGGTGTTCTAGTAGGGGAGCTTGCAAAGCCCGCTGCCAGTTTAGATTATAACTCATGGGAAGAATCTGTGGAATTACACTATCCTGAAAACATTTCTATTTGACAAAATGCATGCTTGAAATTATATTTTTGCTTCAGATACAGGATCTTTCCTAGTCATAGGTATTTCCTTGTGAGGACACTGGGAAAGTGTGTTGGCTCTTCAATGGTTCTTCACCTCTAACTACAACAGAGGGCAGGTTACCAGAGTTTGCCCATAGCTTCATTTGATTTTAAAAATGTCTCAGCCAACAGTGAGCCAAAAAGCCAAAATTATTAGAATTATGTATTAGGACATTTTTTTTCCTTTTCAACAAAGTGAGGATCTTAGTGGCTAGCACAAGAGACAGGAGAAACTTTGACCAGCTTGGAAGATCTCAGGGATTCGTAAAATATATCCTCAGCTATCAAGAACTTCTCCTGAAGGAACCATCCTGCAGGGCTAGACTATTGCTTCAAAAGCCTAACAATTCGAATCTTAGCTGGCAGCTAACTTCTTTCAATAGATAGATGGTTTTGTTTGCAATTTACCATATGTTTCAGTAATTCAAGAGAGTGGTTAAAAATAAAGTGTTATTTTCAGGCATTTTTTCAGCAGAAACCTTTCAAAGATGCCAGAGAATAATTTAAATCTCATATTTGGCATTCTACATTTACCTCCTCTTTGTACTACTCCCTTTTGTCAAAGTGGCATATTTATAGCAAGTATTTTGCATCATGAAAGAAACCCTTTCAACAAGCAACATCTATCTTCTTTGTCAAAATACATACACATAAATACAACTATGACAACTGCAACCTTTATTATTACAACTGCTTTTCGGTACCTACTAACTAAATGCAAATTGTTCTCTGATCTCCATGCCATATTACATTTATTCATGTTTATTTCTTCTTATTTGATTCTGAGGAATATCCTTTGTTCCCCAGAAAAGTTCTAGTTCAGCAAGGTAGATGAGAACTCTCAAGTCTAAACTATTGGAAACTCAGTCCTGCACAAATGAATAGAAAGTTGATCTTTTAGTCTCACAGTTCTGCAGAGTAAGCAGAGTGCAAAATAGTTTGGTATCCTGCACATGGGAGTCCAAAACTGCTACAGCTAAAAATCTGCAGGGATTTAGAGATGTTGCTTTGTTGTATGCATCAGCTTCCTTTGTAGAATAATGCTTTTGGGAAGTAAAATATCATTAATCCACTTTTTTTCTTTATTTTCCTAAAACATTAAATATTTGGTAATTGATTAAAGTTCACTGAAATAGCACCAAAGACAGCAGCTTTATAAGCAGGTTTTGGAAAGTAAGCAAATGCTCTAATACTCAGAAGTGTGCCCTGGCAGCCAAGAGGGCAACCCACATCCTTGGGTTCACCAGGCACAGCATCACCAGCTGATCCAGAGGGGTGATTATCCCCCCTGCATTCAGCCTTGGTGCTGCCTCACCTTAAGTACCATGAGCAGCTCTGGGCTCCACAGTTCAGGAAGAATGTGAAGGTCCTTGAATGCATCCAGAGGAAGGCAGCAAAGCTGGTGGTGGGGCTGGAAGGAAAGTCCTGTAAGAAGCACCTGAGGGCCCTGGGCTTGTCTAGTCTGGAGAAAGAGAGGGCTCCCTACAGTTTGCTGAGGAGGGGAAGTGGAAGGGGAGGTGCTGATCTCCTCTCCCTGGTATCCAGTGATGGGATGTGTAATACCTTTGTCAGGGGAGGTTCAGACTTGTCATAAGGAAGCCTTTCTCCACAGGGAGTCAAACACTGGAGCAGGCATCCTAGCTTGCAGTTGTTTAAGACACATTTAGACAATGTCATTAATGACATGCTTTTATTAACTTCTGGTGAGCCCTGATATGGTCAAGCAGTTGGATTAGATGATCACTGTAGGTTACTTCCAACTGAAATATTCCATTCTACTCTAAATTCTGTGAAGAAAAATAAAAGTTTAAAAACAAAATTCCCCCCTAACAAGAAATTAATGTACATTTCCTATTATGTAACATGTTTACCACCTGAACTTTTAAGATGAAAACACAGAATTTTTTTTTTGTGATGAGATGAGTCAGCAGAACACAGAAAGTGTTTGAACTAGTTCTCTGTGTTTATCAGTCACATTGTTTTGTCACAATGAATAAAGCATTCCCAGCTGTATTTCCTGTATTTATTGCAAATGAGATAGAAAATTTTCAGCACGAACAAAAGTAGGTCATGTTTCTTCCTTCTTATTAGCTTTAAGCAGCAAAACCCAGTGGAATAGGAATATTTATCTACCAGAATGGATAAAAACACCTAGCAGTGTGTTACCAGGAGATGTAACCAGCAATTAGCCTTGTTTCATCTGGGTGGGGTCTTAGTTCTGTCAGCTCAAGATACAAGTTCTTCTGGCCATCTCTCCTGCCATAACCATGAGCTGCAGCCTCTAGATTTTGTCACTCAGGGCCCATAGCCCAACACCAGGTACACCCAAATGCACTCCAGCTACTTCTGAAACCAGAGCCAGTGGATGCAGAACGTGGATCCATAAGATGCCACGTGCAGCAGTCTCCGGACAGCAAGGCAGAGGGTTGAAGGCACATCAAGGCAAGCTTGAGAGTTGCAGTACTGTCTAGCACAGCAGTGACATGCTGGGTTTAATGCAGAATCCTGTTCCTACAAAAACAAAAGGTCACAGCCATATTATTCTCATACAGGTACTAATCCTCCTCCATGAATTTGGGGGAATGATAAATCCCCTTGACCACTTGGAAAAAACATCTAGCCTTTCCTTAAGAAGGACTATGCTTGCATTTACTTACTCATTCACCTTAAAGAAGCAGAGATACTATGATTCCAACATGCTCCCAAGAATTTCAAACACAAGTTTGTGAAATAAAGTTGTCAGTGCTTTCACTATTTTCTCCTGACCGTTACTATCCACACAGCACAGATGTCATTCTGCCAACTACAGATACACACACCCCTGACAATGCACTTTAAAATAACAGCAGTAACAGCAGTGCAAGTCATCCAGATTTTGTTCTGCTACGTTTTTGCAGATATTTACAGGTTTTCTCAGCACTATATGAAACTGCAACTGAAAAATGCATTGTGGCTTGAGACAAATGTCGTATTTCAGATAAAATTGGACTATATTACTGCAACATTTTCTCATGTTTTTGTAAGGCTAGGAGGATGGATTTTTCTAAACCAGGGCTGACTGCCACTGCTATTATTCAGATTGGTAACAAAATTATCTTTGACTCAACTGAGCAGAACAAGGTTTCTAACCTTATTAATAAATGTCAACATTATTTCTCTTTCAACAAATGCAACTATATCTATGTAGCTTGTGTGTTTTTGCAGCTCTGTATTTGTAAATTCTCTTTTCTTTTATACTTCTGAAGACCCATTTCTTAATGACAAGGTGCGTCCCCAAACACAGCAGCCATCTGATTATTATTCCATAAAATTGCAGACACATCTCCTGTAAGGTCAAGAGGAGTCACCTCCACGTAGCCAAAGGTATTGCTGAACACCACACTGCATAAACCCAGTGACTTCCAAACTTCCCTGGGGCCTGATGCTGGGAACCTTTACTAGAAAACAGACCTTGCTGCAGGCAAGCCAGTTTGACCAAGCAGGAAGGGACTGCTTGCACATCAGGGCCTTCATAGCAGCTGTCTTCTTTGATCAAAGATTAATTTTGTATGTCTTTTCTAACTAATTTTAGCTTCCTACCTGGTAAATACTGTAGAATGTGATGGTAGGCATCCTTCAAGTGCCACTCCTGTCTGTTTCTACATAAACCTATCCAATTACTCAATTAGATATGTTTCAGAAAGACTATTTGACCTTAGGAGATGCAGATGCAGATCAAAGGTTTAAAGCATACTTGAATTGCATTTCTTTAGATTGGACAGGGATGACAATTTCACTAGCCCTGCAGCAATTAATGACAAGTTTCAGTTGCTGATGCTCTACTGTTCATCAGATCAAAGGAAGCTTCCTTTCAAATGAAGTCACACAAAAATTCACTTGATTTTCTCTGAAAAACACAGATTAAGAAACCAGTCTTTAATTGATTTGTAATGTTACTACTAAATTGTTCCAAATAACCATGCATAAATGTTTTAATAGCACTGATAATACCCAACATCATCCTTTGCAGCATACAGAAATGCCAGGAAACAAAACAAACTTGTGAAAGTTTAAATAGTATTTCCACGGTTAAATTCTGATGAATTTTTTTCTGAGTAACTTTCTCTTGTTTCAAGTAGGACCTGTCCAGTGAATTCAGAGGACCTGTGCTACACGGACTGGTGAAAAGAATCACAACAGGCTGTATCTCCCAACCTATGAAAGTAAACAATATTCTGCCCTTTTGTAACAGCATAAAAATCCAAAAGACAATGGGAAAGCATATTAGCATGTGTGAATGGAACTACCCAATCATTTTGATTTGCATTTAATATGAAGTATAGGTTCATGGTTTCAGGCCTCTTCTCACAAAAAAAAAAAAAAAGCTCTGAGAGTAACCCTGCTGGCAGAGTTTGCAACAGAACAATCCCATGAAATGGGACATTCAGAAAGCCAGAAATTGTGGCTGTTCAGGGCTTTGCCACAATCAGAAGCTTGGCATAGGTTATCATTACCCCTGTGACAGGGGCACAGCTAGACATGGCCTGGTGTTGCAGACGCTGGGTTCCACGGGCCAATGTCTCACTCGGCCACCTCCGCACCCACGAGGGCAAATGCTCACAGCTGTGATGGAGGAGGCCAGAACACAGCCAGGTGTTCAGCCCAAGAGCTCTGAAACAGGCAGAAGAGCAACTTTGAAGTTATCATCACTAAAGTCTTCCAATATCCCTGCCAGAGCTGTCAGATAAAAATCTTTGTAACATTGTTTACACCAATGTTACTTTTTTCCTAGGCAGGAAAGGAACTATTTTATTCCACTGAGTGTCCCCCTTAGCCAGCACAATCATACTGGTGTGTATCGTATGTTGGTATAACTATTCTGATATTCTGCAAACAACTCATTAGCTGAAGTAAGGTACATAAATAAAACTCTTAAGCACAGACCAGACACATGGAATAACATAGAATAATAGAGATTGGTGAGCAATCACCATGATTTCTGCTCTCTAGCTTACACTGAAGATAGACATCCACAGCTGCAATAAAGGAGCAGGCATTTTTGACACGGCCCTGACAGATGCTGACATATCTTGAGCATCCTAAAGGCATCAGGACTTCATTTCTCTCCTGGGAATCCTAAAACCAGTGGTTTATTTTTACTGAGGGATAATTAGCATCTATCAGTGATTTAAAGGATCAAGTATGTATACATAAACATATATATATCCATATCCACATATATATATATATGGATATTTGTATCTCTCCATACATATGTGTGCATGCAAAAGTACATACCTACATATGCATATTCAAACAAAATGCAAGCTGATACATATGCAAATGTCACTCCCAGGCATTAACTTCTGCAAGTTTATTCCTTGCAGCAAAATGACAAACACCTTGTGTTTTCCCATTTTGTCTTAGTAGGAATGACGGGCATCAGTTATCCAGGGATAGAACAGCAAAATCAACAATAACAAATCCTGGAACTCTTAACTGTGAAGACAAGGTCTGTCCTACCCAAGGCAGATGGGCAGCAACAGAAGGGCATAGTGTCACTGATGACTCACTAGACTGCCTGAACAACCTGCATCTCCTAAGAACTTCCCTTCAGAAATCAGCTAGTAAGACAGTTACTCCCTTTTCTTTGTACCAAATTCAATTACCGTGAAGTACAATATTAAATTTATACTAAATAAGCTTGTTTACTAATGTAAATCAAATTGATTTTCCCTTCCCCCACTAATGAGATAGAAATAACTTGTTTTGAGTATGTTCCTCATCACTGTAGCTCTTATGACCACAAAAGGAGGATTCTCACATGCTTTAGACTCAGCCCCTTCAGAATGTTAATAAATATCTTACAGTATAGTAGCACACCTGAGTGGAAAGACTGCCACAGCTTTGAACAGAAAAATTAAAAGATTTCACCCCAAAATACTTCATAGATGGAGGTCTACAGCCCACATAAGACAACAAAGGAAGTTTTGTGTCCGTGTTCTCTTCCAATAAGACAAGCTATGTTAAATGAATTGCCTGTACAATATTTGTATCTCAGTCACTGCTTCTGCTTAGTCACCAACAACTTTGAGTCATTCCTTGAAAGATCAGGTCACCCTTTGCTCATCTACGTGAGACACGCTGAAATGTGATGTTTTCAGAAAGGACAGACAACAGTGACTTAGGTCTCTGAATTGAGTCCATCTGCCCATCCAACGGGTGCCAACTAAACAATATACCAACCCCAGGAGAGAAGATTATGGAAACAATATCTCAGCTACTGAGGAATTCAGAAGGTCTTCTGAGCTTTGGCAGCTATCTGCAGACCAATTGCATTGACAGTCACAGGTAAGAAACACTACCACCGCCTCTACATTTACCCTCACCTTGCCAAGGAAGAAAATTTGCCAACTTAATGGACTTGTGAAATGTTAACTATCTTCTGTAAATCTTATTAAAAAATTAAGCTGTTAAAAAACACTGACATACTTGAACATGGTCATGCTTTTTTGGATACAGTAGATTTCAGCTAGGAATAGATTCCATGGAGTACTGTGTTTCTGTGTTGATTACCCTTCTTAGCAAGCTTCCACACTGTAAGGAAAACAAAGACTGCAGCAATTCCTTTTGGACAGACTCCCCTAGAGGGCCAACACTTGAGGCTGCAGGTGAGGAAGCTGTTGCCCTTAGAGTACTTGTTAGCAAAGAGATGCATTCTGAGCTACCAGCTCAGTGACAATTTTCTATCTTCAAGTTGCACTCAGATTGATAAACATAAAAGTGATACTGATATTATACAATTAAGAACTTCCTTAAGTGCTATTTTTCCACAACTCCCAATTTCTGAACATTCCTAAGTAATTTTAATAAATTGCATGCAAGTTAGCTTTTACTTAAATATTATTTTTCATTTATTATAATCAAATTCAGTTATACGCAATGTTCAGCAATCACTGGCACTATGACCAGAGTTAGGAAAAAGAATTTCTAGACTTTAACAATATGGGTGGAAGATTAAGGAGAACAGGTCACCATCAGTGAAGTATGTCCATTTGGGGACTTGGACTCTATAGAAAAACAAAGGGGAAAAATCTTCACAACCTCAGTCAGAACAATACCTCCTTTGAAGTTTTATTACAGCTGATTGTAATCAAAGGTTGGTAAGAAACTTTCTGCACATGACACTGTGTAGTCCAAAGTGTGTTCTTTAAAGTGGCATTATTTCTGACATGATCTACCTGCCAAGAAGAAGCGTAAATATTTGAAAAGCCCTAGAGCATACAGGAGTGGTGCAACAGTTAGGTACTAAATACCATACACAAATTCAACCCACACCCTTGTGACTAGGGTTCACACTCAGCTCCCTCCTAAACACATTCCTTAAGTGATCTGAACTGCTATTCACAGGCTCACAGTTCTCTCCATCACAAGGCAGGAGAATGGAACTAGAGTTTAGACTTGGAATACAGACCTGAAACCTAGATGCAGAGTCCTTAAGGTGAAAACCAGCTAAAGCCTTCAACATTGGCCTCCCTGCCTCACAGAATTCACAGTCATGAGTGAGGCTCTCAGGCTCTCTCTACCACAACCCTGTAAAATAGGACTGACAGAAGCCAGCAAAAATGAATATGAGTCACCTGACCTGATACTAAGAAACTTGAGGAAGAATGAAGTCAAGGGACTAGAACCACAAAGTCCCCACATGTCTCCTATGCACCTATTATAATCGCTAATGTCCAAGATTGGATACTTGGAGCACTGCTGTGGTTACAGCAGTGCCCTGTAGGAGCACAGCCAAAAGCACCACCACCTGAACAGGCGAAGTGACACAGTATGATGTTCATGTGGGATCCATAAATCAGGCTTTGAGGATCCAATCCAATAGGTGCATCCTCAGCACGCTGACAGATGTAGACAATACCATGGTTAAGCACTTAAAATACTGCTACTTCCCAGGTAAATATTTCAGGATCACTTCCAACTGTAAAGATTATTGTCTCATTTCTGAAAAGCTAGTTTACCTCCTGCTCTGATTTTACAAAATTCAAGTACTAAAAAATCATGATAATGTTTAAAATTTACAAAGCTCATTATTTTTTTAGTTGAACTTGCATAAATCACATGCAACAAGTTGCAAATCCCTCCAAATGACCACCATAACTTATACTGTTTTCTCAAAAGGCTCTTATATCATTCAACCAAATCACTTTCAGTTTTGACTGTTGTGCTTTTGGGGTGAAGAGAGGAAAACAACAAAAAAAGTTAAGATGGTGGATATTCTCTAAGTGACATATCCTAAGTTAACTTATTCCACAACTCCAACAAGAAACACAATCTTTCTGATAAGTGCTGTGAGAAATGTTGAGTTACGATGACTTTTTACAAACAAGGGTGGAGTTGAATTTATCATCCATTGGAAACAGGCTTAGCCTTAAAAATGCTAGCACTATATTCGTCTCCCAACATTACCCAACAACAAGTGAACCAAACAAACATTACTATAATTATTCTGACATTCCAAAGTTTTATAATGTGATTTAAAGTCATTCCAGGAAACAAAAAATCCAACTCATTTGACCTCCATAATACGCTTAATCAAAAAGAGAGCTTTAGGCTCATAAAGCCAATATTTGCTATAGAAACAATGTAGTTATAACTGCACCTATCTTATCAAGCTTCCTACTAAAAAATCCATAATCCTCTTCAGTCGCAAGAGTCAAAGTCCAAGTTTTGGTCACTTAAAAAAGTCTATTCTTTTCAGGTCACTGCTGTTCTTCCTCAAACTCTCCTGTCCTCCCAAATATGTTTTCCTGAAGAATGTGGCTGAGCAGCACTTATCTTTGTGAACTAAAAGGAATTCATTTCAGTGACCTGTTTTTCTCATCTTGTGAACATACAAAAATTTCAATGGAAAATGTTTCACATATCTCACTAGTCAAAGCAGACTGTACATGCTGTGCCATAATTTCACTCATTTCCCTATATTATCTGTTCAGCTCAACATATGAAGCTTCAATAAATTAATACCACAAAGGAGAAAGTACAAGTGAGGCAGTTGTTTAAAGGTTCTCCATTATTTAACAGCTCTTCAGTGATATTCCCCTTACCTGATCTTCAGCCCTCTAACTGCAAGACTGAAATCTTCTCTGGTTTGGCATTTCTAGGTAACTGCAGGAATTCCAAACTTAAAGTTACTTAGCTCATACTACCAGCTTCCTGACAAAGGTAAAGCTGCTTTAAAACAATGAAAACCATTTAACTATGATGGACTATGTATGTAGTACAGTAGCACAAGTGTAAATTTTTATTGATAGACTGGAGAAAGTGAAACAGATAAAATGACAGTCATCTGGGAATGATTTGGTGAAAAACATGGGCATAAACTATTTCCTGAGAACAGTGAAGCACTGCTGAGGGAGAAAAGCAAAGGCTACTTTTAAAGTAATCTTTCTCTTAGACACAAAAGAACATTGATTGCCCTTATCAGAGAGGAGTAGCAAAGCCTGCCTCCCCAGCCCTACAAAGAAGTGCTTGGAATTCGAGACACAGCTTACCGACACAAGCAGAAATTCAGGTCAGAAAGACCAGGAGACAGTAAGACTTGTAGAAACATGCCTGTCTGCCTACTCAGAGGCTTCACATTGTGATTCGATTGAATCTGCCTAATGCATGCTTAAAACAACACCAGGTGATTTAGAAATCACCTGCACGCACAATGCCTCCCCCATCCCTTCCCACAAGAAGGTCTCAGAAACTTCTCTACAGCGTCCCTAAGGCTAAACCCGCTGTCCAGCTTCACTAAACACTGAAGATCAATGTTTCCACTCCAGCAACAGCTACCTTTTAGGATCTGTGAGTTATTTTAAGCTCATGAAGCATTTATAGTCACAAGTTTTATTAAACAAACAAAAAGCAGTTACAAGAATTAACCTCTCAGGGGTCTAAGAACTTTCAGATGTTTGGAAGATGCTGCAGGGAGAACTCCAAAACCAAATGAAGGGAAAATTCACATTATTCTTGGCTCCTTCTCACTCGCTTCAATTACTTCCTTTTCTCACTCTTTGGAATGACCCTCAAATTATTTTATGCACTAGACTCTTAGAATTATGCATGACAATTATATATTTTTATCTTCTTTAGCCCAAAACAAATCACATCAAGTATTGAGATCAATAAATACTTTAGTAGCTTCTAGATAAAGTTATATTTATATAAACTAAACCCTTTTCTGAGTATACAATCAGTGTATTTCTCAGGAATGTTTCAGCCAAATGCCTATCATTTGACCTGGGAATTCTGAAGATTTCAAAAGGAGTCATACACAAAGAGTTTAGCTCGTAATATTTGCCAAAACAAAGGCTTACTTTAGAGACTACATGGACTTTCCATTTTAAGATAAAGAGTAATTTAACTATCTCTAGAGATTGGAAAAATAATTACATCACAATGATGCTGCTGGGTTTTTTTGTTTTGGTTTGGTTTGTTTTTTGTTTGTTTTTTTTTTTTTTGTCAGTCAGTGTTACATATAGAAGTTTCTGGTCAAAAACACCCACTCTTATAAGCAGTTAGCCTACAATTTGACTCAAGTTGACTTACAGGTAGAAATTAAACCACAGATTCTGACAACATTTTTAGTAGCAGACAGAGTAGGGTGTCTATAGGGTACTTATTTTTTCTCGATGGGGAAATAATTCTGTCTTGTGAATTGCACAGGATCCCCAAAAATAGCTGGTGTAGTGCTGAAGGCTGGAGGAGATGACAATTGTATGACTCAAATACTTTTTTCTTTCCTTTCACTAAGGTTTAGTTCTAGAAAGATGATAATAAGTTTAAAACTTCCCTTAAAACTGTTTAAAGACATGAAATACAGTAACCACCTTCTTCTCCAGATGCAGATCCCCACATAACTAGCTAATAATAGTGTTTCCTTCGTCATTTTCCTCCATCCTTAGCCTGGATCTAAGGACACCCCCTGCAAAGCCTACAGAAAAAATGGAAAGCCTCTGTAATGCAACACTGAGAACAGCAGGAACCTAGCCCATGATTAAAGTTCTTAAATGCTGTGATAACACAGATGAAAAAAAAAAGACAGAAAAGAGATGTCAGAGCTCTGGCCCTTTATAACAGTACCTTCAATCGCTGAATCATCTGTTATGCTCTGGCTAGGCTGCATTCAGATGTACTACTGACTAGATGAAGAAAGTTGACTATCACCAGCATGCAAACTGTTACCTATATTCTGTCATCTTCTTGCTGTCCAACCCAGAAAAAAAGTCAGCAAGAGAACTGATGTGCAATTTAAATTGCTTGTCAATTGACTCAAATTTAGTTTGCTGGGTTAATAGATAGTTATGAGGATAATAGTGCTCTGCTAACTGCATAGGTACCTTGCAGGTAGACAGGGTAAGGAGAGAGCAGAATCAAAAACTCCTATCCTCCTTGCAGACTGGACATGAGGGTGAGTGAACTATGTGGCCCTTTTCTACCTCTCCAATAAAAACAAAATACAAAACTATGCATATTGCTCAGCCCATGGGGCATGAAACAGAAACTAAACCCAGCAATGCTACACTACCACAGCATGAACCAACTGCCTATGCAGGGAAGATGATGTTTCTCTTATGGATGCCTGATGGACATGAATTACAGAGTTCTGAAGATGCTGTGTTTACTCAGTTGGCTACTGAAATGGATAATTAGTTTTTATTAGCTGTAACACAGCCACTAAGCATTTTGAACACTTCATGCCAAAACATATCAGAACATATACCTGTCATCATGTTACCGAACTGAACACTAGATCCACACAGTAAAAGGCTGAAGGAACTGAATAGACAATAAACCTTTAGACAGGAATGTGCTACCTCCTTCTGAAACACAGAAAGTGCTGCTGCACTCACTGCTGAAGCATAAAGAATATCAATTATATCTAAATCCTTTTGATGTTTCTTATTAAAGAATTAATTCAGTAGGATGTTTATGCCCATACTTCCTTAACAGAAAGCTGTCACTTTATATGAAAATACGGAAATTCACAGGTCACACGCATAATTAATTAAACAAGAGAATAATGTACAAGCTTCAATTAAACAGAGAATCCAGTGATGCCCTTCAAAAGCGAGTCTGAGAAGAGCTGTACCTATTCCAGAGTATTTCTCAATGCAGAGAGCTGCTGGTGGCCTGAAGCTTGTCCCAAGTCTCTTGTATTTATCTGTCCACCCTGCCGTGGGTGGCAGGCACCGAGGCACCGCACCTGACCGGGCTCGGCTCTCCTCGGGATGGTCTCCCCTGCACCGCGGCGCTGGTCGCCTCCCAACAGGGAAAGTTTAGCCCCATTTAACGACCTCTAAGACCCTTAAATACACCCAAGATTTGTCCCCTACAAAGGTTTCGGGGTGCCTGGTTTGCCAAAGGTAATTTACGAGCTAGTTAAGCTTCGGCAGCCTTGCGGAGGAGAGTTGTCTTTTCCGCCCCCATCGCACACGCAATCGCTGCAAATTCAGCCCCGCGTCCCAGGGCAGCCCACGGACGGTCTCGGGTCCGTGCCGGCCTGCGGGGACAAGGCTCGGAGCCGAGGGCAGGCTGGGCAGCGCGGGGAGGACGAGCTGCCAGCCCCGCGCAGTCCCCGGCCCCGCAGGCTGAGCCCTGCCCGCGGCGGCCGCGCTCCTTTCGCTGCTCCCCGCCGCTCGCCCCCACTCACCGCCACCGAGCCCGAGGAGGAGGCGACGAAGACGCGGATCACCATCTTCACCTCATGAGCCGCGGCGACAGGAGCGGTCGGGACGGGGCAGCGAGGCTGCGAGGAGCCGCTCCCCAGCACGGGACGGGGCCGCGGCCGCCCAGCTCCACCTCGCCGCCACCCCCGAGCGTGGCCACCGCCCGCAGCACCCCCTGCCCTGCCCTGCCCTGCCCTGCCCGCGCAGCCCCTCTCTCTCGGGCGAGCCGGGTCCGGCTCCCGGCTAGCAGGAGGCAGCGATAGCGGCAGAGGCGGGGGGGTGTGGGCGGCGCGCAGGGACCGACGGGCGCTGTAGTCCTCCCCGGGCGGGGACAGCCGTAGCACGGAGCCAGGAGGGAGCCAGGAAAGAGTCTGCCCGCCCCCAGCTGCCGGGGAAACGGAGGCGTGCGGCAGCCTGCCCGCCCCAGCTGCCGTGCCCCAGAGCCCGGGGCTGCCCGCTGCCACCGTGCGCCTGGGAGAGGCTGAGAGGGGCTTGTGCCGCCCTCCAGGTGCGCTGCCCGCAGGTCGAGGTGAACAACGCCTGAAATTGCTCCCCCTCGGCAGGAGAGTCCAGTTCAGACTGCTCCTGGTCCTTCTACCCCATGCGGAGCCGCCAGATCTGATCCGCTGGGTCCGGGTCCGGCCCCTTGGCCGCCGCTTACTGCGGCAAAGGGATGGAAAATGAGCCGTTCTGGACAGGCATTCCTGTCAAGACAAGCAACAGGGACAACTCAGGAGAGGCAGGACAATGGGTCAGAGGGCTGTCCTACGCCATGTATCCCAAAGGAGTTAAAAAGCGCTGCCCATTTTCACTCCCTGGTATGGATGTACAGTTCCCAATATTGTCAGCTGTGGAACAGATGCTTTTAATCATCAGGATAAGCAGATAACCCCAAATAACCCTTCATCAGTCAGCTCATCTGCAAATGACCAAGGGCAACTCGGTCCTCATCAGCTTTTGAGTCTGTGAGGATGCAGCCTGCCTTTAAATAAAGTCAAGAACCACACAGCTCACAACCTTACACATATTACTACAGTCGTAACCCTCATCCTCCTACTTGCCTCCGCGCAGCCAGATGGCTGCTCATTCCCTCTGACTAAATTTCCCCTTCACACCCTTTCACCCCAGTGATGAAATGTGCTGTGTCATCCTCCTTCACACCTTTGCATTGCCACTGCCCTCAGTGAATTTCCACTGTCAGACTAACCACAGACCTCGAGTTGCTGCTAAATATATCCTTAAAGCTTGTTGTACCTCTTAATATTGATTGTTTATTTTGAAATCCTGAATTTCTTGAGGAAGGTACCTAGCAAGAGCCATAAAACTCTCAGTGCTCTCTTGGAGCTTGATTTATCTTGTGGGATTCATTGGAAAGCTTTCTACTGATTTCACTGTCCTCTGGACTGGAGCTTAAGTTCAGGAATATAAAACAGGAATATAATATCAGGAATTCCTAAAAACAGGAGTTCGAGTACCAATCTTGCAGAGATGTATGCATTGCTTTGCTTTTGTGAGAGTGCTTGTTGAAAAAGAGTAAACTTTATTGGAGTGCACTTAGGTACAAAGGTTAAGATTTGTACTGGCTTCCAGTGCTCCTGTCTTCACTTGAGCATAACCTTTACTATGGAAACCACAAACTGGTGAACAAGAAGTGTTTATTGTTTAATTGCTGCTGAATGACCAAGCAAAGCAGCAAAGGAGACAAACTTGTTTTTATGTTGGTTCATAAGGCAACACCAAGCAAGTTGTTAAAATCCTGTGATAGGTGAGTAATTATAGGAATTTGCTGGAAAATTCTCATTACCTTACTCAGTGAATTTCCTTCATGCTGCAGGATTATTTCTGACAACAAATTTTCCTGTATGTCTCAAAGTTTTTCTTTAAAAGATGGAGGTGCTTACTTCCTACATATTTCTCTTTTCTCACTACTAGAAAATATTTGGCTTAATATTCTGTTTTGGCCATATTCTCATTTTATTAAACAAAATCAGGGCAACTCACTGCAGCTGGTTGTACGTGATTCACTCACAGCACTAATACACTAACTAGATTTAAACTATAATATTAATAACTCCTGTTCACTAATATGTTTAATAAATACTGCAAAGCAGAAAAAAAAAAGATACACTGATTTGAAGGGTGCTGGACAACTTTATCTCTCACTAAATAGAAGAGAATGCTCCTACATCTCAAAGACAGCCTTGACACCTAACCAATAAACCAGAGAAGGTATGTGGCAATGGCATTATATGGAAAAAGCATGAGCTATAAATAAAAAAATTAAGAATTCTAAAGGGACTGTAGAAACTGTAACTAAGGGGTTTTTTTTAAGATTGTTTCCTCTTCATATAAGAATCCTCTCCTTTGATAGCTCCTAAAGCCACCGATACAGCCTCCTTTCCCATGTGGAAAACAGACAACTTTAATTTCAGTTCATTTGAAACTGTTTATAAGCTGCATAAATCCTCAAAAGCTATGGGGGGAAAATGACAGACAAGACACTGCACATTTTTTTTATTGTTTTCAGAGTCTCCCTTTTGTTTCTTCAGCCCTTGGGTTGGTAGGTTCCTACTGTTTGAACTTCAAAACAGAGTCTGAGCAGCTAAACTCATTGCCAGAGTTGATGGACTGAAATGGAGCTAAAGTACCGGAGCTCACGAAGATCTTCCCTCTATCATACTTGGCACCACTTCAGCCAAAGCTTCAGCATCTTTATTCCATACATATTTAGGGAAATCATCAAAGAGTAGGGGCTCCCTGCCTACATTCAGCTTGATAACTAATGCAACAACTTAATTAAAGGATCCTTTCAAACACTCTTTGGAACTGATTTTGAAAAATCTCAGCCTGTATTCCAATTAATTTTCTTGCATTTCTCAATTTGTTAGTATATTTACTATTTTGGGCTAAAAATTTTGCACCTAGCACTTTTCAGTATCAACTTTGATGCAACATGGGAATTGAAAATCCAGACAGATTTCTCATGTCTCTCTTTTGCCAGTCTTTACATACACATAATGAAACTAGTTCATTGTGGAAGTAATCCAGAAAGTTAGGAAAAATAAATGTTACACTGAGAAGCTGAATATTTTAAAGCTTGTAGAGCAGCATCTTACATTATGTGGCTCCTAAGCAGAGAATTGTTTCTCTATGGTGTGTAAAACCTATTGGATATCACCCTATGATGTTTTGCAATTTCAGGTGCTGTACAGGTTAAGATTGGACATCGCCCTTTGTCCTGCAGTTGCTGCTGGTAAATGTCCTGAAGCCACGCCTGTAACTCCATTTCTATTATAGAGTTCCGGACACTTGAAGACAAAGTGGTATGAACCTTTAGTTAAGTAGAAGAAATGTAATAAATTATAAACATTGCTAAAATGATTTATTAGCAGTTTCCCATGTTTACAGGAGGAACATACAGAAAGACTGGAGTAGACAATGAGAATTTATGGGGGGCAGGAGTAGTTTCTAAAGATTTTGTGGTAAGAATGATTCATTGTTATGCCAGATCTTCATGGAAGATTAAACAGAACTTTACTGCTGCTAAGGTAACAATGTACACACAAACCCAAGGCTCATGAGTATGTGGAAACAGAAGTATAAAAGTACAACTTTGAACAAAGAACATTCTAGTTATGATAAAAAATGATTGTATAGTAAGATGCAATAGGCATAGAATAAAAATACAGGAGAAACAAAATATTATGGTCGGGACTGAAAAAATTGTTAAGGTGGCTTTATTTCCAGCTGAAAGAAGCAGTCTGTCCGAGGCATTTTAGAAGTTTTCTGGTCTGTGGGTTGTTGGTGCGAATCAATTATTTCTCTGGGTTCTGTGAAATATTGCTAAGAAAAAGGGAAGTCTCATTGATTCTGCAACAGTCCACATACTTCAAATTTCTAAAGAGATCTTTATCACTTATTAAAAATTCCAAGTATAAGAACATGTTGAAAATTACAGATTTAGTATGCCATTAAATGCTCTGACAGTTCAGATCAATCTTTTTTGGTAGAAATGTGACTGTCTTAGTAGGGAGAAGAAAATTAAGTTAAAGGGTAGAGAAGACACAGTGCTACATCTTCAACAGAGCTATAGAGTATCATCAGCTGCTCTTGCACTGCAGAACACCAGAGAAAGATAACTGAAAGGCTCCAAACCATACAAAATGGCCAAGATAATGTAATGTAAGTACAGGACTGTTTCACTTGTTGAGTAATGGCACTCAGTGTGGTGGCTGATAGCTGTCTTGGCCAGACACAGCTTGAAAGCACATGAGCTGCTTGGAGCCCAAGCATATATCCTAGAAGCCACTGTATTTTTAAAGTATCATTTTATTCACAGAAGTAACCTCCAGGCCACATTTTCTCCATTGTGCTTAAATGCCTGCAGCTGAGGGCTGTGAATGCTCTTATGAATCCTCCTCTGCATGCACAACAGGTCAAGCAGCTCCTAGTCCAGATCACTCCATCCTTTGCAAATTTTTTTTTAATGTTTTATTAATCATTGATGTTTCTCAATAACAAATTCAGTTTCTGTTCTTTCCAGAACCTTCACTGTGGCCAGAAGTTTACATTCAGGGCATTTCTCAGTTTTCCCCACATTCAGATTTTAGAGATAACATCCCAAGAGAGAGCTCTTTTTCTTTTGCCTTGAATTACTCTGAAGCTACGATGAAGCCCATATGTTATCTCTTGGGAAGAGACAGAGCTGGAACAATTTTGAGAAAACTATTGATTCTTGCATTTACAAATTTGTGGCATGTTGAAGAAAGCAGAGAGGTAAATCTGTTTTTCATTTCAGAATTATTTCTGTATCATCTCTTTATAATTGACAGAAGAAAATAAACCCAAACAAACAATTTTTTTTTCATTCCAGAGATCTTAAGTAAACCTTCCTTCATGCCATTAAATCTAAATGTACTTAGACAATTAAAAACCTGTATGAATCTATTCTTCTCAGCGGCTGCTCTTTAGGTGAAGTCACAATCTGCTGCTCTTTAGTTAAAACACGACTAGTTTTATTATCTGTGGCTGCTTCAATTCCCTCCATGAATTCCTAATACTAAGGACCTTTGAAAAGAAAAACATTTTCCTGTGAAATCCCACATCTGATATAGGTCAGTCATCTGACTTGCTCAGTCAACTGGATCTGGAGGTTAAAACATCTTTCCCATTCTGTATAAATCAGTCATCATTCCTTAAGCTTCCAGCTACATTGTGTAAGAAGTTCTAGAGTTCATTTTCTACTTGTGTCTTTAAAGATCCACTGTTACTGAAGGTGGTGGCTCTGATTGAGGAGCAGGAGTTCAGACAGGTTTCAGTCAGTGTCAAGCCTTCTACCTTGTCTACACTTTCAGCACAAGATACTGCAAGCAAATCAGGCCCAACAATATCAAGTCCAGTAGGTTTGCATTCATATTTCTGCTGATTTGAACAACATTTAGTAATCAACCTTACTGCAGAGGGATGAGGGATGAAAGCCCCCACAAATCTCATTTCCCCATCTGCCATTCCAATGAAACCTAAATTAGCAAGCACTCAAGATGTGAAGTGCTCTCAAAGAGCAGCCATGGAACCTTACATTCCTGCCAGCCTTTTCCGGGAGGGATCTTCTGCCAAGCCCTCAGAAAAACAATCTACTACCACATTCATTTTGGCTTTTTTTCAGCGTTTTTCCCATATCTGTTCAGTTCCACTCTGACAAGGCACTTTAGAAGACTAATTTCTTGCAGGATGCAGAAGGGGATCGGCAATAATATTTACACATGCAAGGACAAAAAGAGTAATCTTGTGGAGAATAAGGAGCAGTTGAGTACATTAATTTTGGCAACTTTCCTAAAGTGTATACACTAAATTAACTAAGAATAGTTATCATTTTTATAGTATTTTGGAGTTTTTTAGATGTTTCACAGAACAGAGAGGTGGGAAAGTATCTCAAACGTGGAAAGCTGATGTAAATTTGAGGATAAGGATTATGTGTGCTCTGCATTTCAAGCATGGGTTCAAGCCCACTCTCCCAGTGAGGGTGCACAAGACTGTACTCAGTCACAAGTTTGAGATGACATTTAGGAACCATCACAAAAAATCTTTGGCACCCACCTTTAATCCTCATCTCAGAGGCCAAAGCTGTTCCCCACATGCAGCATGGGTGGCCAGTAGTGGTCTGCTGGCCCCTACCCTGTCTCAGGTGTAGCCCATCTCTCTGC
Organism: Anomalospiza imberbis; assembly: GCF_031753505.1. Lineage (NCBI taxonomy): Eukaryota > Metazoa > Chordata > Aves > Passeriformes > Viduidae > Anomalospiza > Anomalospiza imberbis. Next base: position 33,113,134 of record NC_089683.1, on the reverse strand, counting down.
AGAAGGTGACACAGAGCTGACAGAGCCCTTCTCCACAGACAGGACATACGAGCAGCATGAATTTAACTCCGTGGAAGCAGTGCAGACAACTGCAGCCAACCTGCTGGCATTCTTCTGGACCAGGGGAGTGATGCTCTGACATTGGGCATTGTTGGCTTCTTGGGCAGGGGCCAAGGGGAATGAAAGAGTGGAGAAAGCACATGGGTTCTGTTTCCCAAACTGGAGAGGGGATGACCCAATCTGGAGAGAGGACTAGCAAATGGGAGCTGAAGCTGGTAGAGGGAGAAGGCAGAAAAGGAGAGTGGCAGCAGTAATTATGCCTGTGCTGCAGACTGGCTGTATTGACCTACATGGGAAGTGATTGCAATGTCACAGGCAGTTTGAACCAAGATGACCTTTTACTGCCTGGACAGAAGATGAAGAGATGTGGACTCAGAGCAGGAGCACACAGAATGGAAACCAGGTGCCTGGCCTGGCACCATCAGGTTAACATAGATACAACCTGTGCAACCAATACACTGAACAAAGGAACATGTAGGAGGCAATGCAAGCCAAACGAAAAGGCAGCCAAATAAATGAGAAACCATACAGTGTGTCGGATGATAGGTAGAGAAATCATTCATGTCCTTCCATGCATCACCTTACAAGTCTCAACCCAAACTGTTTTGAACTAAACACAGACCTGCCTGTCAAAGTAGATGTACATTTTGTATTCTTTGGTAGGGTAACCCAGAAAAATTTGCTAATATTTGTTTATTCCTTTTAGATTCGTAGAATGGTTATATTTTGCATTTCTGTGTCCTGTGTTCTGCACAATGTTTTCCCTGAATAGAACTTTGGTGCAGCTGCTACTGTCTCAGAGCTACCTGAGATTTATTTCCTGTGCTATAAAGGTACTGGGGAGGTAGTGGTTGGAAAGTAGTATTTTCCATAGGGGGCTAATTAACCTGCAACTGTTGTTCAGTTGTAAAATGTAAAGTGGTGAAAATGCTAAGTGGAATTTTTAGCACTTTCCAAAAGTCAGCTACAAAACTCAGTACTGTTACCCCTGGCCACATTTGATCTTACCATCTCTTCTTTGCAGAAAAAGAATGATATTCTTTGCATCCATGTTTTTCCACTGGGAGAACTGCTGGTTGACACAATAAGTATGTATGACTTTGGTCAGTGAAGGGTCATCTTAGGCCAGCTTCCAGACTAGTCAGAACATGAATTGGATGGTAAGAACAAAAAGCTAATACAGCCCCATTTGTTTGGGGTTTTTAAAATAACTAGAAAAGGATGATGAAAGACACACAACTAGTTTTCATAGGAAACCTGTAAAACAAACATGGCTTGATCAAAATGAAAAGCTAGGAGAGGCTAGCAAAATTAATCTTGCTGCAAGAAATATTTTGTCAATTCATCAGAACCATCCTCTCAAGATATACTTTCTATTTCACTAAGTAACAGACATCATGCAGCCAGCAGGGTCAAGTCTGCTGCTCTGCCAATGGCATGGCAAAGGGTAAGCATGTCAAAGCTGCCATTGATTTTTTTCTAAATGCAGCTAGACTGAACAAAAATTGCTTTCAGAATAGCAGATATAAAATAACTGATGAAGGTATGGCCAAACAACTATGCTGCTAAACCTATATTGACAGCATACCTGTCTCAGTCATAACCTATTTTAGTCATGGTCAGAGAGCACAGGCTGCTCTTAGATAACTCCTGAAAAAGAAGCTACAGTATTTTAAAAACCTTCCTTGTCTAAATTTTCTTTTTTGTATACAGGAAGTTGTCTTTTGACCACAATTTGTCCACAAATGGACAAATATAACAGCTCTATCAGACCCTAAGTGGGTGAATATTTGTGATGTCTACTTTCAACATGTAAACCCCCTCCACCCCTCAACCATTCCTATTTAAAACAACAGGAGAGAACTTGGACTGAATACTAACTTTTTAATGATGATAACTAAAGTTTAGGAAAGTCTGAGAAATATTAAACTCAACACAAATGTGTCATAATTGGATGCAGTATTTTTCAGTGGAATCTAGATAATAGGACATGCAACAGGCCCATTCTCAGAGTTTTTGGACTACATAATAGGCTGCACTGGAGGCCAGTGTGAGAGGGTCCTCCTCACATCATCAGCAGTTCAAGGACTAGGAGCACTTCAGCAAAGACCTCCTGGGAGACTTGACAGAAGGGAAAAATATTGTTTCATATACCCACAGAGCCAATTCAAATCTTTTGTTTCGAATCCCCATTGAATCAGTAAAGTCTGCAGCTGCAGTCCTCATTCCCATTGAGTAGACCTCACTCAGACAAGTAGTATTCAGTGAAATAAATGGGACTATCTGCATGAAAGACAGATACTCCACAACATGGGTTGCAGATTCAGGCTGGGAGACAACTATGAATCATCATGAAAGCAAAAGCAGACTTCTTTTTAGAATGTGACGGGCAAGGGCCTTACAAACCTTCTAGTACATGACCCAGTGGTGAGATATGGGCCTAGAGAAACCAGGCTTGCTTCTGATTTTAGCTGCCAACCTAGGTGCAGCAGGCAGAAAATCAGAGAATCATATGCATCCTGCATATCTTCTTGAAAGCAACTTCTAAGAGACTGTTTTACAATGTTTCTTTTAGGAACTTTCAATTTTGTCACTTTCTGCCATGTAGCTATTAAGCATGACAAGGAGTAAATAAATGTTAAACATGGTCTTCATACCTCCAGACATCTACATCTTACTCAGATTCAGCTTTATCTGTGGTGTCTTCACGCTGTCTCCATATTGCTGCTACTTCCAAGGCTTAGTCTGGAATTGCATCTGGTTCAACACAGATGTTGAGCCAATGAGAATGATTTTTATGGGACTAGGATATAATGAAGATCACGGCTGAAGATAGAGTTTCTCTCACAGGCTGGAATTCATGTATTAAGAATGAACCCTCTACGTATTCAGAGCAAATTTCTCATGAGACTGATCAAAAACAGTGTTGTGAACTTCCCCAGGAACTAAGGGCTATTTATATTTCTTGGTACAAGTTACACTAACAAATAAAACCAAGTAAACTGGGTTATAACATTTCTCCTATGTCTGGAACTTGCTGAATTCCAACAGAGATAGGAACCTTTGTCAGTGGACCAAATATTTTTGTCTGTCACATGGAAATTCATGTCTTGTTTTAATATGGGAGATGAAAGACTGTTTCCAAATATGTTTAGTGCCATAGAGCTGGTTCTTGCATAGAAGCATCTCTCTTATCTACAGAATATTAGTATGGACTTACTAAATTCAAGTTACATCTGCCTACATAATATATTTTATGATATTTATATTCTTCAGGAATTCAGAAGACTAAAGGAGGAAAAAACAACAATAAAAAAAGCAATCCTGCATACAGTCTTCATCTCAGCTCCCCACTCTCTGTTTTCTTCTGTGACCTTGGAGTTTTTTGCAGTATTGATTTGTAGCATTTCCTAACATATTAGTTATTTTCTAAAGGTTTGGCTGTCCTCTTGCTATTTTTTTGGAAAGAAAAAAAAATGTTTGTTTTAGTAATAATGAATGTTTCATTGCCCCTACAGATCATTCAGGGACACCATTCATAGTTAATGATTAAAATGCAGTAATAAAACATGAAAAGTTTGAAAGTCAACAGTGATGCCTCTGAAGATAGATCTTTGACAGAAATTGCTGACAGCATCAGAAAATCTCCCTCTATAAATATATATACAAACAAAATCATTTTGCTCTTTATTTTTTCTCCTTTTACCTTCTCTTCCTTGCAGGCACCTTTTGTACGTGCAGTTTCAGGTCAATATTCTAGCAAGATAGCAATTTGTCTATAATTTAATTTAGCATTTTTCTCTCTTCATTTAAATTTTTTACTCATTTTCAGCCTGCAGTGATTATTTGCATGGAAAGAAATTGTCTTCAAAGTCTATATTTAGCCTGGTATATCGGATTAGAAATGTAAGCCAATCATCCAATTTTAAATCCTGTGGAAATTGTACCACTCTATTCAGTTTTCTCAGTATTGGTACCCATCATGTGTGAGGTCATATGACCTTTAACACCAATGTCAAATGTCATTTTCCACCAAATGGAGTACATGCAATACCCTTAAAATATTCATTTTATAATTTATAAGGAGAAGAAACCCAAGCCGCAGCTTCTTTTTTTTTAAGTTGATGAACTGAGGGCTGTGATTGTATTTTAAAATATGTAAAGAATGAACAGAAATGTCAAGATAAAAAAGCAGAAACTTGTGCTCATTCTACTTTTCCTGCCACAAGCAGTATTCACCATTTCTTAGTTCAGGATCACCCAGCAATATTGGTGGACCTGCATTTTAGCCAGTGCTGTATTTATAATAATTAGTCAACATTAATATCAGCTAATACTATTTTGAAGTTCTACATCTGCATTAACTGCTGCTTTCCAGCTCTATTTGTCCCCATTCTGCCCCTCTAAAAAAGCAAACATTTTGGATTTTTTTTAATAATACTATGGTTTTCTTGGCAGTAACTGTCTAGGGATTACTATCACATCCATCATTTCCATCAAATCTATTTATATCTATTGGTTAAAATCCAGCTTGTGATCACTGAGCTGCAGATGGAGCTCCCTGAACAGCCAAGGAGTGCATGCATCCATGCCAGGAACACTTGGAGTCACTGTAGAGAAAGGGCCGAAAGGATCTGTTATTACAGTCTTTATCCCATCAACTTCAGAGAGGTGGCAAAAAAAGGCAAAGACTGTTACCTTACCTAAGTATTAGTGCCAGGAGTTTTAGCAGGCTTCAGGGTTTTTTCCAAGGGAAAAAAATTGAAATTTACATGTAATTAAAGACAATATAGGGAGTAGATGTGATGTCCAGCTTCCAATGAACTATTAACAAAATATTAAATAGACATACTTTTAAAGTATGGAAAATGCAGGGTAGGAGTTCTTTTTAAAACGTACTTTTCCAGCAGAGCTTGTTAAATGAGATCAAGGCAGTTCTAACCTATAAACTTCTGGATGATCTGCAACAGGGATATTTTTGTTTTCTAGGGCATGGGCTCACTTGAATATTTCATTCCTCAAAGTGCATGAACAGGAACTGAAGAAAGGGTTTTAGAAAAGAAGGAAGACAGTCAGAATATTCTCCTTCAAGGCCATGAGCCATGGAGGAGGGTCTTTATGCCTGTGCAGAGCTGCACTGGTTTCAGAAGGGCCTCACTCCAGGTGGACATCAGGGTGTCTCCTCATGGAGCGCTGCAGAATTAGGCTAAATCGAACATATTTAATATGATCTCAGAGAGCTAAGCTGCTTATCACTGTGTGACAGATAATACATTATACAGCTGAGTGGCTAATAGATTAAACAGAGAAAGGCTGATGGCAGGGCATTTTCACTTCCTTTGGCTTACATTCTCCCCCAAGGAACAACACTGAATTTGGAAGGTGCAGGAAAGATTCTCAGCTTCCTCAGTTTCTCCTGAAAACCTGCTTAAAGATATGTATAAAGTAAATTCTGTCTTCTGTATGTGGAAAAATTGAGCAATCCTTAAAGTCATCATGTTTCATAAATCTTTATATTAATGGATCTTAAACAGGAATAAGGAATTAGTAATTAGCTAAATGTATTATCACAGGAAATCAGTCAAATGTTAAGAACTCTTCAGTTCTGAAATTTCAGTATCAAAATGAAGTTTCAGTCTACAAAAGTACAAAGGAAATATCTCTGCTAATGAAAAGATATCTATGTTTAGTTGTACTGGTGTGTACAAGCCACTGATGATCCTTGTTCAGAACACAGCCTGAGAAGGATCAGGATTTCACATTGGTAACTATTGTCATAAATCAGATTAACAGAATGAACGAGCTAACAGTACTTACATGAAAATAAAGAGGTGTTTTTATTTTCTGAATTTATATTTTAGGAAACTGTGTTTATTTATTCAAACTATTTCAGAATGGTAACTCTGTCTCCTTCCCTGTGAAAATGCGACCACAGCCAGTGCCGTGGTGGTCATGGTTCAGCTAGCACTCTCCACAATGATCCCTGTAGATGCTTTGGGAGGCAGCAAAGGTCAGGGCACACCCCTGGCTTGGAAACAGCAAGAGAATTTCAGAATCACAGCATTACAGACTAATATAGTTTGATATAGTTTGAAGGGACTTCTGGAGGCCAACAGTCAAACAAGCTGCTCAAAGTAGAGGCAACTATGTTAGGTTGTCTGGGGCTGCATCCAGTTAAGGTCTTAATATCTCAAAAGCTGAAGACACCAAAACTTTTCTGGGTATCCTTCTTCAGTGTTTGACCACCCCCATGGTGAACAGTTTTTTCCTACCGTCTGGTCAGAATTCTCCATGTTGCAATATGCATTCACCTGCCTCTCATCCTTCCACTGGGCACGTCGAGAAAAGTGTGGATAAATCTTCCCCACACCCTCCCAGCAGGTAACAGCAGACAGCACTAAGTTCTCCCTGAAGCATCTCTTCTGAAGGCTGAGCAAAGCCAACAGCCTCAACCTCCCCTTGAATATCCTGTGCTCCAGCTCCTCACTGGCTTGGTAGCCCTTTACAGAATTCAATCCAGGTTTTAAATGTTTTTCTTTTACTGGATATCCCAAGCCACATTGCTGAGTCATGTTCATCACTAGGATCCCAGGGCTTTTTCTGGGGAACTGCATCCTGGCCCATACTTGCCGCATGGGGTTACTCTGTCGCCGAGGATGACAGTGGGGACTGCAGAGTCCCACTAGCTGAGGCTAGCGTTGCAGCGCCTGCAGAGCCAGCAGGGCCGGGCTGGGTCAGTGATGGGGTCAGCCCAGACCCCGCGGTCACCAGGCTGCTCCACAGCCACCGTGCATGAACTGAGGTCCCATCTGCAGGGCAGTGCCCTTGGCACAAGACACGCAGCTGAAAGCAGCTGCCGATGGCAAGGGTTGGCCCCGGCTGCACGCCCTCCACAGCACTTTGGAGACCACTCTTCTCTGCGCTGGCATGGAACGAGCCCCTAGCCCAAGAGCCAAACCCCGGGAGTGGGAATATGTACCCAAAGCCCCAACAAACTCCATCCCTTGGCCAGCTCAGTAATAAAGACATTAAACAATACTGGCTCCAGCTTCCATCCTTGAGGGATGCCTGCAGTTACTAGCAAACTCTTATGGAGAAAGGCAATTGGATGAAAGGAAGAAGGACGAATTTAAAGGCGGGACGACGCGGTTTCCAGCCACTCCGTCGCCTTTCAGGGCCGGTTTTACTCGCTGCCTCCGCCGGTGCTGAAGCCCCATCTAGAGCATCGCCGCGCTATTGCGCCCAGCGCCCCGCAGGGACCGGGCACCCGCAGCTCCGGGGCGGGGAGCCAGGGCGAGCGGCAAAAACCTTCCGTCGCCCTTAAGGAAGTGGAGAAGGGTTAAAAAACCGAAGGCAAAATGGCCTGCTCGGCAATCCTGGGCTTCTGCTGTCAGGGCCCTTGGCAATGGCACTGCGGTAATTCGAATTTCAGACCTTGTATAGAAAAAGTTAATGATGAATCAGCCTTTTCAGGCAATAAATATAATCACTTGGGTAACTACAGGCAGCTTTAGCTAGCAAGCCATCAAGCAAACGAAGAGAAATGCTGATATGGGCTACTAATGAAGGAATTAATGGATTAGGGGTTTATTAACATCAGTCGACACAATTTCCCAGGAACCCAGTCAGTCAAACAAATTTGATACTGTTTTAATGAGATTAAGCATTAGACTGATAATGAAGATTGTGGCTGAAATTGTGTCTTTGCCAAATATTTGACATAATCTTGCATTAAAAAACAACTATAAACAAAATCAGTGTAGCATATTACATGTTAATTTTTAAAACAGGTTAAAAACTAGGTCATAAAAATACACTATAGCGGAAGAGTTTTCGATTCAAGGGACTGCATATTTTTCAAACTTACGGAAGAATCTTTTGGGTATTAATTTTTTCCAATCCAAGGGTATTTATCAATGCTTTTGATGAGAACTGCATCACTGTACATAAAATTTGCAATATGACACACAAATTGCTGCTAATGTGAAAAACAATAAAGGTAACAGTTCTATTGTACAGACTGACTGATCAATTGTTGAGATAAAAACATTGTCCAGTTTTGTTAATTCAGATGTGATCACAAATGCAAGCTCATGAACCTGAAAACCAAAACCAGGACCAAATATCTAGATCTGAGGCTGAGTCCTAAAATGCAATAGCGCGTGCCAAAAGAAGCTCATAAGAAGTAAAGGGGTTAATCAACAGCAGTTGACTGTTGATGCCACAATAAAAGTCCTAATCAAAATATACATACATGGTATACGCATACATGAGAATTTAAATAACACACTGTCTTAGTAGGACCAGTGTCATCATCTCCAGCATTCCTTCTCCATAATATGCATTCTGGTATTGCAGAATCACAGAATGTCTGGTGTCCCACAGGGACCTCTCGATATTGTCTGACCCAATACCCACCTGCTCAAGCAAGGTCAGCTAGGGTAGGCTGTTCAGGATTGCATCCAGTCACATTTTAGAGCATCTCCAAGGATTGAAATTCCTCAACCTTCCTGGACAAACTTCCTGTCTTTGATCGCCTACACAGTAAGTATTTTCTTATGTTTAAATGGAACTTCCTGTATTTCAAAGTGTGTCCATTACTCCTTGTCCTGACATTGGGTATTGCTGAGAAGCACCTGATTCCTTCGCCTTTACTCCCCTCATCAGGTATTTACAACCTCTCATACATAAGATGCCTTAACCCCTTCATGGTCCTTCACTGGACCCACTCCAGTATATCCATGCCTCCCATCTATGGGGTGCCCAGAACTGGTCCCAGCACTCCCAAAGTGTGCCACTAGTGCCGAACAGAGGGGAGGGTCCCTTCCCTCACCAGCTGACAGCACTACCCCTCGCAGCCCCAGGTGGCACTGGTTGCAAGAGCGCACTGCAGGCTTGTGTTAATGTTCATACCTCACACATGGTGTATCCCAGCACAACCTTATCTACATCTTATGTTCAACCAATCTATACCTAATTATCTCCCTGGCACAGGTACTCAGCTTTCCTTGTCAACGTCGATGCTGTTCCACATTGGAAGTGACCTTGGAGATGGGATCCGGTTAAAACCATGAGGCAAGCTAATTTCAGCATCCTGCCCTAAGAACCCCTCCAACCTGCTTAGTCACAATTACTTCACCAAGTGACAGGTAGTCAGTGTCAACCAGGTCTCACAAGTTGTACTTTCAGAGCATTGAGGACACAGCCCACCAGCTCTGGCAGACATTGTCAAGGTAATTTATCATATAAATTTCCCAATTCCCTGGAAGGGAAGCTACAGTCACAACTGAAGACAAGTTTGACTCAGAAAACCAGATTTACCTGAGAATACCTGAGATACAGCCACTCACCTCCTTCTGTAGGCTCTCATAAGAGCAGGCAGCTGGGGCCTTGAAACTGAACTTAAACATAAAATAACTTAAAACTCCCACACTTCTCTCAGTCAGTTTATCTGGGTAGAAGTACTTCTTTCTACTACTAAAAAATGTGCATTTTCTTGCTTGGAACTAATTCCAGCTTCTCACCACTAAGAATTCCAGCTTCTCACCACTTTTTACCTCTGGACTAAAAGTCCTCTAGCAAGAGGAACAATAGAGCTCACCATCAAACAATTTCTCAACCTATTGGTATTGAATCTTCTCTTGGGTGTCTCTCCCTGTAACACTGAGTTTTAAGGACCCCTGGTGATTCTTGAAATGTGTTTGTGAAGCCTTTTTAGTTTTTCAACACCTTTCTCCAAGTGTGAACACCACAACCACCTACCTTAGTTCAGCTGACAGGTTTAACTTGTGGCGCAGAAAGATATGATACCACTTTTCTCTTCAAACTGTTATCTCCTGACAGTATCCAGGGAATTAACTGGACTAAATCTCCAATGATCAACACTTCTTTTTTCTTTTTTTTTTTTTAATTACTTTAACCACATGGTGACCAGAAAAAGATTAGGCAAGTGAGAGTAAAGCCTATTTCACCCACTTTGTTTGGATGGACATGTCTTCTTTTTATTGATGATATGAGTTGTCAGAGGACTAGGCCCTCAAGCACACCATTAGCTTTTGTAAACATCCCTAGTGCAGTCCTTCAATCTGCCTGAGCAGACCCATGATTTTTTTTTCTTTGACTATATGAAACATCCCTCCTCTGCAGTTCAGGTTCATTCAGTCCTTGTCCTTGCTTTTCTGACAACTACATAGTGACTGATCTTATTAGTTACTAGGTTTTAGAAGAGGATTGATGGTTTTGTTATAAAACAGAAGGGGAAAAATCATCCCAAAAGCAGTCTTCATCAATCTAAGCATCCTTGAAGCACAGTATGGAACAGTATGGAGGCACAACATGAATAGTATAATATTCTAGCATTTGGGAAGGGAGGAACTTCAAATCCTGGGAAGACAAAAAAGGATGTTCATACAATCATAGAATATCCTGAGTTGGAAGGGACTCACAAGGATGATGGAAGTCAGTGTTATTTAATGCTAATGAGAAGAATTCCAGTAAATTGATGAAAACATTGCAAAAGTTTATACACTACAAGCTGTAAAGGCTCAAATGCACCCTACATAGGATTTTAACAAATCAAGGATATGAAGTCAGAAATGCTGTCACCAAGCTGCTGTCCTACTCAGTGGTGCCCAAAGTGCCCAAGGCACATGTTTGGCTCAGAGGCATCTAAGCCTTCACAGCAACAGGCAGAACATATCTCATGGATAATTTCAGTCTGCCTACACAAACAAGTCTGATTTGGGGCACATCCAAAAATCCAAGGACCCAAGTTCCAAATCTCTCCTATGAATGGGTTCAAATCCCTACTTCCTACTTGCCCAGAGTCTGTGATACACAGGACTGTGGGTTGAGATGCTGGCACTTCTCCCTCATGGGAAGCATTCCATTTTGCATTAAAAAAAAAAAAAAAAGAAAATTTGATTACATGATAAGGTGTCTAGAAGTGGTGTGAGTTGTTCAGATGTCTTTCTGGGTTTAACACTACTAATCAAGATGTGTCTATGTTCTGAATAAAGATTTTTTTTTTTTTAAGGGGACAATTTTTCTGTGTAACTGAAGCAATAAAACTGTTTTCAAAGCAGTTTACATTGAACACTGAGCCAATTTTATTTTGATATAACATCCATTCTTTTTGCTGGTATCAAAGATGCATTTGACCTCATTCCTCTACAACATAAATTATATCACAAAACTGTACAGAAACAGAAGAAAATTCATTTTCTACCCTAGCAATAAAAATTAATCTTAAAGCCAAAGGACATGGATATTCAGAAGCAACATACATTGCTTATGATTAAAGAGTTTTTCAAAATTATTTGGTCACTGCTTTTTTTTTTTTTTTTTGTCAAAGACTAAGGTACATATTGTGAATATGAAACTGCAGATTATGAAAAAGCAGGAGAAACAAGTCCACAGATCTCATGTTTATCCTTCAAAAAGTGGTTTTCTGGAAAAATGTTACTAAAACCTTTCAAGAACAAATGCAGCACTTAACATAAAACTGCCAGATCCTGAATAATATGTGTGAAATTTTCCTCCCAGTAGCACATGTCTTCCAGAGAAAGATGTCCTTAACTGCAATGTCTTCTTCAAATAATTTTTTTCCTAATCAAACATTTAATACTTGTTTGCTCAGCATCTTCTCTACCTTCCCAGGATTTACTAGGAGTTTTTGTGATTTAAATTGCTTATAAAACACTTGTTGCTAGACCATAGGCAATCATTACCTTGTTTTAATTTGTGTCCCTGCTAAAGTACACCTATATTCACAGTATGAGCAGTTAAAGCTTTGCATTATAGTAACAGAGCATCTTATTTTATTATGTGGAAGTGTTAACTCATCACATTGTAAATTGTATTCCTGTGATTCACCAGCAATCACTTCATGTTATTCACTTAGTATCTCTCCACAAGGCAGCTGTGAGCTCAAAATCAAAGCAGGTATACTAACACAAAGAATTTTGATAAATTTGTAAAACCTCTGAAATCAGCTAGTGCTGTGAAGTATACATAAATGTTACTTTCATTGCACTATGTCTGCCCTTTAATATTTCAATATTTCACAACCTTGGAAATTTGTATTGTTAAAAACAAATCCCCATGAGCAATGCCCAACATGCTTCTTTATACATCCTCAAGTTTAGCTGAGTTCATGGAAGCCCTTTCTCCGGTGCCTGTCAGAGACAGAAAAGGAGTGTCAAGAGTGCTGAAGCAGCTCCAATACCACCATGGTCAGAGAATGCTCAAGAAAATCCTCTTGAGGGGGTTGAAAGCAGTCATAGTATGAGAGTGACACCAAAAGACGTTGTTTCAAAGAGTGATAACACTAAGCTGTCAAAGGTGAGCTGTCACTTGTCACCAATAACTCATGAGCATTTGTAAAAAGAAGCAGTAGAGATGTCTTGGGTCACTTCAGAGCCCAGGACATGGGAGGAAACCTCTGAAAGTGATCTTGGGGTTTTCATTTCTCAAGATAGGCAAGCATGAAGTAAGAAAAACAGCTGGCCTCCAACAAAACCACAGCTTATTTTGACACATGCATTAAAAAGTAAAAGGAGACCATGAATATTAATAATGTCAAAACAAACAGACATTGATTTGCATTCGAATTTCCAATTTTTTCATTACATGATTGCAGACAGCAGAAACCAAATGGAAGTATGTACTCATAGACAGAGTATGTTGCACTCAAGACAATATTCCAACATACACAAAGGAGAAAAACCCTCAGCAGTACGCTAATTGTTCATGCTCTAATACAGAAATCTTAGTCACCTCACAGGCTAATTTTATACCAGTGAACAGAGGGGGTTAATTCCAGTGGGCCAGTCCAACTGCCAGCATAGCACAGTGTTCTGCATCTCCAACAAATTCATTTCTGTGGTGCCAAAGTCCTGCAGTGTGTCTGGGATGAGCAAGACCTTCATTGTCTCCCCAGTGAACACAAGGAGGCACAGCAGCAGTGCCTCTTTCTTGGTCCCTGCCCAGCCAGAGCTGCCAGGGAGTTTCAGAGCCCATGTGGAATGGCCAGCATGGACAGAGAGTGCAAGGGGAGCACAGGGCAAAAATCATCTTTGTAGCCACCGTGGTCTTCCATGGCTGCTGCACCAGGGAGTCTGCTGAGAGAAGCAACACAGACTGAGAATTGTGTGCGTCTGCTAAAAAAACCTTGCTATTAACAGTGTCTACTCCCAGCCAGTCACAAATTCACAACTGGTGGAATTTACAAATGCCCTAGGTCTGCCCGAGTTCAAGAAGAGCTCGCACAATCCAGATACTGGAATAGGCCAGTTTATTGAAACAAATCCAAAGACAGTTGAGGGTTTCTGAATGCACTAACTAGAGGGTATTAATGTAAATAGTAAAAACACTAACTAGAGTGTCCTTATACATAGGGTAAATTCACTAACTAGAGGGTCCTAATATATATATATATATAGTAAATGCAATACTTATGGGGTATTAATAAATATAGTAAAAGCACTACTTACAGGATACTGATATGTACTGTAAATGCACTAACTACGGGAGGTTAATATATACAGGGTCTGTCAAGAGGCCCCAGAAGCACAGCTCTGTGCACCAGGATCTCTTTCAATGGCCGTGGATCGGCAGCTGTTTGAGCTGATGCAGCAGGCAATTGTACACCTGCACGTCCTTCCTGTGGGCATCCGGACTGCTGGCCAGGTGCTCAAAGAGGTTGGGTGCTTCAGCCACCCGGAAGCCGGGGGGCAAGCTGATCCCCATTGGAAACATGGCATTGCCGACGACAAAGTGATGAAGCTGTCTGGTGTCCAGTGAGCAGCGGAGGTACTTCAGGATATCCATCAGTCGCTGCCCAAAATCCCTCCTGCGCCACCATGTCAGGGGTACGGTGCTCAGAAGGCGCATCACCACAGTCTTCAGGGCATAGCTGGAAAAACCTACACCCATCAGGAAGCCTGTGAGGAGCTGCAGGCACTTGCAGTGACAGCTGTCCTGTGGGGGCCTGCCTGGAAATGTGCCTGAAGAATTTTGTCTCTGCCACGGTGTAAGTCTCCAGCCATGTTGTGCTTGGGATGCCTGCTTCTGTAGGCTGGCTGCCCACAAAGACATCGGAGCCTCCTTGCCGCACCGCAAAGATCATCTCAGCCGTGAAGCTTTCCTTGTCTTTGCTCAGCTGAAATTTACAGGAGCGGCTGCAGGGCTGCAGCATTAAACGCCAGTGGCGGGACTGAGGCAACAGCAGCCAGGTGACTCTGACAAATCGATAGAACCAGTGGACAGTTTTCTCCACATCTAGATAGGAGCTGGTGCAGAGGGTGTGCAGGAGGCTGGGGTCCTGTTTCCTTCTCAGCTCCTCCTCGGGGTGGTGGAGGAAACATAGCATGTCCTCCCCAAGCCTCTCCCTTGGGCAGGTGCACAGCAGCTCCACACGGACACAGAAGTTCCTCTGGAGCATCCCTGCAGTGTCCAGCTCCAGGTGGAAGGCATGTCCTGGAGGGGGACTCAGGGGTACAAGCACACGGTACACAACATCTTGTGCATGGGGACTCCAGCCTTCAAAAGTGCTGCCCACTCCAACGGCTTGTTGTGGCACCGGGTAGAAGCTGTTGGACAAGCCTTGTCCAAAGATGTGGGTCAGTTTGTCCATCAGGTCTGTTATCAGCTGGCAACCTTTGTCCAGATCCAGAACAGGCAACTGCATGCGCTCCTCTAAACGGTTTCCAAGCTTCCGTTTGGCATTGTGGTCATCATCTTCTCCGTTTGCCTTCTCCTCTTTGGCCTCTTCATTTCCAGCAGCACTGGCTTCCTCCGCCTTCTCATCGGGGTTCACTTCTTCCTTTGCAGTGTTGTAGCCTTCTTTTCCTTCACTTCCAACATTGCTTTCTGCCTTTTCATCAACACTGCTGCTTTCTTCATTTGCATCCTTTTTGTCTTCATCCACATTTGCAGCAACACTGCTTTCTATTTTTTTCTTGGCAACAATGCTGCATCCTCCTTCTTCCTCCTCCACCAAGTTGCTGCTGGATCGCGTCCAATCTTCCCAAGTCCAAACCGCAGGGCCAAGGGAAGGATGAGGATTCCAGTCAGAGCCCAGAACTGCCACCCGAGCAGGGCTCCCCAGGCCCCACCACTTTGCTCCTGCTTCGTCTGCTCCAGCTCCTGAATCAGCCGAGTCATCTGCTGGTTCAGGTACTCAGCATGCTGCTGCATGCGCTCCAGTGCAGCCTCATCCAGCCCATCCCCAGCCTGCAGTGGGTACAGGATGCGGCCTTGCACAAGCAAGAGAAGAAATGTAATGGCAAGTATGGCCTAAGGACACGGTCAGGAGCATAGTGGGGATTGGAGGGAGCTACTGATAGAGGAAGTGGGGACAGGGGTCCCCGGGATTTGAAAGGATTTGAAGGCGGGAAACAAGGGGCCAGGCAGCTGCCAGGCTGTGATGCCTTTTCCCAGCCAAAGGCACTCCTGCCAGGGACTGGCCGCTGGATGCCCACTGAGAAGCGCCTCCCCGGCTACTCGTGTTTCAGCACAGCCTCCTGTCTGCATGCACACTTGCCCTTCACTGAGGCTGTACTGAGGCTGCGTTACCTGCCGCTTCTGTTGGCAGCTGCCCCCATTGTGACAATGGGGCTCTGATGCCACAGGTGTCTGCTTGCATTCCTGCCAGGAGTAAATAATGGTGGAGTTCCTGATCTTAAATATTTTTTCCAAGCTAAATGATGCTATGATTCTCTTCCATAAATATCTCCCTTGCTACTGGACACTGAACAAGCACTCCTGGCTACCAAGACCTGCTTTGAGGCAAAATCTCTGTAGTAGAAACCCCTCTCTTCTGAACAAAGATGTTTTTACAAGTGTGTCTGCAAGGTATTTCCTTTGGTATATGCAGGGAGACCTATATAAATGTTTATGCATGTACACTATCATTTGGCCTCTTCTGAGGGAAAACCTTAGAAAATGTGAAAGCTGAAGGAGCCAAAAGGGGTCTTCTTTGGTACTTCATACCTTGTCTGATAGTTTTAACCAGCCTTTGATCTTTTGCAGAAACTGAATGTCTAAGTCTGAATCTGACAGTGAATTTGCACATCATGTACTCTGGTATCATCACATCCCTTTTTCTCCATCATCTGTATCACCATGCAGTTTTTAATTCCCCACTTCTTATAGAAATTGTGGTATTGAATGCAATACTAGAAAGATATTCCCTTTCCCAATTTGAACATCATCTTTGTTCTGTCGATTCAAGGAATCTGTTTTATCCATCACATTAGGTGCAATTATTCTAACAGTTTCTACCCTGTTTGCCACAGCTATTTCTATGGTGCAGTAGAAACCAGTAGCATTTTTTCCATGCGTCAGGGATTTCCCATCAATATTTTTGTACAACAATTAAAAGAGCACAGGTTCCACTCATCTGACTAAGCCTGGTAGCTTTATCCCTTTTTGGAACCTCTGGAAGTAGCAAACTGTTACATTAGGACCTGATTTAGTGTTTGAAGGCTTCCACCCCGCCTTTCTAGAGCATCCTTCCCCTCAGTTCAGCTCCGAGGCTAGGGCTGTTCCTTCTGAGCCTTCTACTTCCCACTCCAGCTCTTGAATTTAATACTCTGTTTAAACAACCTTCCCAACCAAGCAAGCAGTTAAGACATCAGACTTGCTTTACACAGGCTTAAGAAAATTGCAAAACTTTATGTCTTGCTCAGGTGATTCATCTATTTGTCCTGTCCAAGGGAATGTGAAATACAGCACCATCATTCATGTGCTGTGTATCAACTGTTAGGTTGTTAGGACTATATCTAAAATACATTATTTGTAGTTTTTTGACTAACAAATTTCTATCAATTAATCTCTATGCCAACATTTCACAATACCTGATTTTTTTCCAGCTCAGCAGCTAATTCAAGTCTGTTGGCATTATTCTGGATGGAGCATTTGCTGGAGAAATCTGATGTCATTTGTTGTGAACAAGAGGCCTGTTTTCATTATGACTGAACACCTGTATTCAATACTTGGATTACACATACATACTGCCTAAATTCAATACCTGTGTTACCCATATTCAGTAAGTAATGATTAGTTAGTCACTAACCAGGCCTCAAATGGTTAGCCATGGCAATTAGTCTATAAATCATCAACACAAAAAAAAAAGGTCTCTCCCACGTATTTTAATGCTTTCTCATGTTTGTTTGTTTTTTTAATTGCTTTTTCTGCTTACAATTTTCCTAGCTACAGTGGGCATGGAGATGGATTATAAATCCCTTTCATCCTATTTACAGCAGCAACAGCATCTCAGATTCTGGCCTGGCTTGCTGCCAGATGCAAGCAATACATTTCCTCTAGTTGCAAGCTATAAAATTATTCCATCTTTGTCATTCCCTGGATCTTTTTGAAGGACATCAATGATTCTCTGCCAGCATTGCTGTGATGAATTATATTCTTTTGCTGTTTAGCACAAGGGTGAGCTACATGAAGCCATAGAGGATGAATTTTAAAAAGATCCACATGAGTTTTTATTGTTTATTGAAACCAATTTCATAATAGCAATGCAAGTACAGCAAAAATATTAAGTGCAATTAGGGAGACAATTGAAATTAGGAAATTCAAAGACGGGTTGTTGGGGGTTTTTGCATGCTTCATGCCTGTTTTCTTGCCTATTAGGATCAAAAAATGAAAAGCTCTATTCAGCTTGGGAGACTCCACGACAGGTTTACACCACACAGCTACTTCTGTGCTTCTGAAATACCAGTATACATCTCCTCTCCTTTTACAGCAGTTTCTGATTGCATTCTAGCCTACTTACTAAATTACATTTTCCAGTAATTTAATTAAACATATTCAGAGTTCTTGTGCACAATACACATAATTTTTAAAAATTTCTTGAGTCTTTCATAATCACATTTGGGTTTTTTCCATTTTTGCTCCTAAAATTTATAGTCAGGGAAGAGGGATTGCCATATTTTAATTTCAAGTGCATTAAACTGTACTTTCCTCACATATTTCCTTATTCTTATTGTGAAGCGACAGGTTGTGCCCAAAAATATTGCCTTGATAAACAAAAACTGGTAAACAAAACCAAAACTTTGTCCTGTTTCCTCAATTTTTATTATTTTCATTTAATGGTCACTGAGCATTTATTTTGAACATTCAGAATTGTGGAGACACAGTTCTGCCAAGGGCAAATATGCCTCCCTCTCAAGAATATCCCATTTATGCTTTCCCATACAGGCAGGATATAATCTTCATCTGAAATGTTCTACTTTTTCCTGCTCCACCCAAATTCTTGTGTCACTTTCATCACTGTGCTAACATAACATACTCCAGCAAGTGAAGCAAACAAGATCTCCTGTTTCTTTTTTCCTTCCTCTCTCCATAAAGAAATTTGTGAAGAATTTTGAAAGATTAGGATTAGGGAAAAAAAATAGCAGTAACTCGGAGTAATAAAAGCCAAGGTTTAGAAACCCTCTTACTTTTTTGTGGAATAAACCACAACAGCCTCTTTACATTGGGCCTGCCTTTGAACTCAAGCCTTTTTGCCAGCTTTTGGCAGTACTTTAATCCTTTTGTCAATACAATCCATTCCTGTTCCCCCCTTTTGCTCTTATCCCTGTCCAGTCATTATCCCAGGTGCCACCCTGACCCAAAGCCTTGTGTTCAAACTGGCAATGCCAGAACATCCCCAAGGCTCCCCAAAGGCTTCCTTGGTCCCACCGCCCAGAGGTCTCAGCACTGTGGCGGGCTGCTCTACTAGCCTTGTGCTCCCGGGCAGCTCTCTGAACAAAATCACAGAAATAATTAGGTTGAAAAACATCTCTGAGATTATTAAGTGCAACCTGTGACCGAACATCGTGTCAAATAGACCATGGCACTAAGTGCCACATCCAGTCCTTCCCTAAACACTCCAGAGATAGTGACTCTACCACTTCCCTGGGCAGCCCATTCCAATGTCTAACATCCCCTTCTGTGAAGAAATGCCTCCCAGTGTCCAACCTAAACCTCCCCTGGAACAGCTTAAAGGAAGCTACGTCTCCTTGTTCTGTCATTAGCTGCCTGGAAGAAAAGGCTGACCTGCAAGAAAAGGCTGACCCCCACCTGGCTACAACCTCCACTCAGAGAGAGCCAAAAAGCCTCCCCTGAGACGCCTCTTCTCCAGGCTAAACACCTTCAGCTCCCTCCGCTGTGCTCCAGGCCCTTCACCAGCTTCACTGCCCTTCTCTGGCCTCGCTCCAGCACTTCAATGTCCTTCTTGTAGCGAGGGGCCCAGAACTGGACACAGCACCCAAGGTGTGGCCTCAGAAGTGCTGAGTGCAGGCGCACGATCACTGCACTGCCCACACTACTCCTGATACAGGCCGGGTGGCATTGGCCCTCTCGGCCACCAGGGCACACGCTGGCTCACCTTTACCCGGCTGTCAACCAGGACCCCCGTGCTTTTCCATAGGCTGCTTTACTTCGATGTCACAGGGGCGCCCAACAGAACCAAGACGGTGAGGGCTGGGCAGGGCAGGGTTTCGGAGCCTGCCGCTCTCGGGGCACAGCGCCGTGGAGGCCGCCGCGCCTCCCCTCGGGCCGCAGCTCGGCGGAGCTCACCTGGCCCCGCGCCCGGCCCGCAGCGCCCTCTGCAGGCGGCGCCGGGGCACAGCGCCGCAGGGTTCAGCCCCTCCACATTCCCCGCTCTTTAGCAGCGCCTCAGCCAATCAGCAGCCGGGGCTTGGCCTCGTACCAATGGGAAGAGCTGCTGCCGCCAAGCTGGCAGGGCGGGCAGCCAATGGCTGACGAGAAGAGCCCGCCCCCGCCCGTTGCCGGGCAGCCGCTGTCCATGGCCGCCGCGCGGCCCCTTTAAGCGTAACGCGGCAACCGCCGGCGCGTCCTCCGGGCGGGCCTCTGGGCTGGGCAGGTACCGCCGGGACGGGCCGGGCCGGGCCGGGCCGGCGGGGACATCGCGGGGCGAAGGGAGCGGCACGGGGAGGGACAGGACCGCCGCGGGGCCGTGTTTTCCTGGGGGCTGTGGGGGCTGGGAACGGGCCCGGGCCTAGGCCTGGGGTTGGCCTCCGAAAGGTCTCGCGCCGATGGTGTTCAGGTCCTTTCTTCTGAAGTCACTTAGTGTATGTAGGTTTCGGTGATTGCATTTAAAATGTGCCATCGCGAAGTGCTGCTAGAAAATGCCATTCGATATGTTCTTGAAGGACGTCTCCGCTGAGTGAAGGAAAGCTGCCTGGCTGCGCTGCGGGAGCCGGAGGGTTGCTCTCGGGGCGGCCGGGCTGAACTAGGTGAGTCCGCACGCACCGGGGTACGGGTGGGAGTATGAGCGACGGCACCAGCCTCCGTGATGCAGTCTGACTTAGAAACATAATCTCTTCTCCCGGTTGTAGGGCTGGCCTGAAGGTGTTCTGTCTGAAGTACCATTTCCTCATTTCTGACCTGGGACTTCCAGCAGCTTCTTCATTTTGAGATCTCACACAAGTAGCGTTGTGGTTTACTGGGACAGAGTCAGGTAAATGTAACATAGGTTTTTAAAATCATAGAGCGTTTTAATTCACCAAAATGCAGGACAAGGCAACAGTCTTAAGCTGTGCCAGGGAAGATTTATGTTGGACATTAGGAGCAATTTCTTCACAGAAAGGGTGATTAAACATAGGAATGGACTGCTCAGGGTGGTGGAGTCATCATCCCTGTAAGTGTTTAAGGAAAGACTGAACATGGCACTTTGTGCCCTGAGTTTGTTGACGTGCTGATGTCCAGTCATAGGTTGGACTTGATGATATCCGAGGTCTTTTCCAACCTAATTGATTCTGTGATTTTGTTAAAAGCTAGTAAATCTAGAAAAACTACATACAGTTAAGCCAGCAGCTGCAGTACCTGATGAAGTTATACTTAGTCCTCACTAAGGCTTCTCACTCAGTATGTTTTGATGTCATAAAAGTAAATAATTTTGCTTGTCTCTCTTCTGGAAAACTTACAGTATTTGGATATGAAAAAGATGGATGCAGAGAGAGGAGGGAGACGAATTTATTTTGAAATTATTCTTTGCTCTGAAGTTCAGCACTTCAATGACTTGGATTGATGCTTTTGTACTTGTCTGAAGCTGACTTTCTTGCAGTGTCCCTGTCTCAGAATAGGTGGAAGAACGGAGCGGGCCGTTAGAGGTCAGTGTTTGTACGGGGAAGTGCCATTCGGTGACCAGCAAAAGCACTGAGCTTCCCCTGGTCTGGGAAGGGTGTTAATACTGAAAAGGACTTAAGAAGTTTTTATGAGTCTTGTACTAAAGAACTAAGCTCTGGGTGCACTGCATGAGAAGAATTGCTAAGTAATTTTCCTTCCTGTCTATTGCATAATACCGTAATCGCAGGGTTCAATTTCTGTTTGTGTGATTTACTTAGGAGTAATAGGGAATCTCCTGTCTCTGTTGCATTTGTTTTGTGTGTTCTCTGTTTTGTCTGTCGTGTCCTTTGTGGTGACCTGGTGCTTGACTGTTTTTTGTAATGATGAACATAGTTTTGATACAAAATACGTAAATAATAGCAATAGATAGAAGTAGCAGCAGTAAAGGACTATGAAATCTTGGAAACAAAACTCTTTCTAAAGTTCGTGCAAGTCCCAAATTTCCTTCAGCCACTCTTACTGGTGTGATCTCAATTCATTAGGCTTCTAAAAGCATGCCTTAAGCTTTTGAGGGGAGAGGATTGGGATTTTGATGATGGTGGTGGAGTTTAGTAGACCCACTCCTAATCCATAATGTTTCACTCCTCACAACTTATTAAACCTACAGGGGAAAATAGATATCTTTGTGGATCTTATTCACATGAGTTAAACTCACTTTATAGTCAACTCAAACTAGTTTGTAACAATTGGAAAGTCAGGGAACCAAAACATTTTTTAATTAAACAGTCCTTAGGCTCACTCAAGTGAAACTCAAATATCCTAGTTATTCTTTTGTTCTCAAGATAAACTGTGCATTCTTTTGTTAATCAAATTGTATTATAAACTGTTGGAAAAATTAATTTGGCAAGACTTTATAGATTAAGGGTTTTTTTGTTTTGTATGGAAATTATGATAATATTACCAGTTTATGGAACTGAAAACCATTTGAAGATCCAAGAGATGTTTTTGGGTATTCCTCAAGGGGGCTTTCTTTGTTTTACCTTTTTCAATTTGTTTTCATTCCATTGCTTTTCAAGTACTTCCAGAATGCATTGAAAATTCCTGTTCATTTATATCACTGTATGTCAAAATGATACTTAGCAAAATATTCTCAGGAGTGAGGAATATCCCGTACAGGAGTGGTGGATAATTCTAATCTTCCAGTTCTTACAATTTGTTTCTTTTAAATACAGTGAGTTATGAAAACCATTCTTCAAAAAGATTATTGCCTCTTCAGTGAACTCTTGTGAGGCTATAAAATAACTGATCAGCTTTAAGTTGGTATGTGAAAGTGGGTGCTCTTGTTTTATATATATAATTAGACATGAACTGTAGGCATTTATGCTTTCCCTAAATGTAAGAATATGAGGTCTGTGCCTCCAGAGTACTATTTTTATATCTCATATTATTTTAGTACTTTAATATAAACAGATTAGTTTCTATTTTTTTGCATTCCCTGAAATTCTGTCCTGTGAAGACAGACCTGATGCAGTCTTGCCTGTGCATCTTTTAGTGAACAGATTGTGCCCAAAACACTGCCTGTTCAGACTTGTTTTGCTTTTCAAGGAGCGAAATAACATCCATTCTGTACAGGTGTTTGTGGGGCCAGGAGTTA
The DNA here is from genome assembly GCF_031753505.1 of Anomalospiza imberbis. NCBI lineage: Eukaryota > Metazoa > Chordata > Aves > Passeriformes > Viduidae > Anomalospiza > Anomalospiza imberbis. The sequence goes on along the minus strand of NC_089683.1, from coordinate 33,090,333 downwards.
GGAAAGGAAGTATTTGGGAGTAGGGAAGCACCGTGATATGTTCTAATATTCTTACATGATCTTAGTTACAGTTATGATTAGCTACATCCTTGCAAAATTTTAATAACTCCACTGTCTTGTAAGGAAAAATTATTTGAATATTCACAATAATGATACCTTCCAGCTTATATTTAGCAATCTCTAGGACAGGTGGTCTCAAGCATAGCTTATTTAACTTTCTAGGCTTTGCAGTGAAATTTTAGTTTTCCTCAGATTCTTTTGACATAAGTTTTTGACTTCTGATTTTTTTGATCACTTTGAAAATATTTAGGTGTTTGAAAAACATTATTTTGGAAAGCAACAAAAAATATTATTTTCCAGGTAATTCAGTATTAATTTCCAACCATCTTCCCAGTTTAGAAACCTGATGGGATATTTATTCCTCTAATTCCTTCTGTATAGATTATGAGGCCAAATGGATTCTAGTCACTGGAGACAGAGTTGTGCTAACAGTGAACTGAGCCAGAAAGCTTGAATTTGTAATGAAAACTGTCTTGGCAGCTGACATTTCTGTTCTGCTTGGCTCTGCAATAATGCATGTATAGGCAGTGAAGGCTGAGAAGGTGGCCAAGTTTATTTTATTCAGAAATAAAAATATAGTGAAAAATTTACAGCTCATTTACAGGTATGTTGAATGTCCTGCAGCGCAGAGCAGTTTGGCTGAAAGCAGCTCAATTTTTTGGTGTGTAATTTGCTTTGCCATTTAGAAATCAGCTAGGAGGTTATGTCATGCAACAGGTGGAACTGATGGGCTCCGATGCAGGCCCTATTTATTCACCCACTAGAGGCTTGCTATCTCAAAGTTGGATTGAAAAGATAGAGATGATGAAATTAAGCTTGAAAGCTGCCAAGAGTGGTGAGAAAGTCAAAAGACAAGGGAAGCTGAGCATAGTCAGTAAAACACTTCCTAAACTGTTGAGAAAATTCTTTTGACCTTCTTTGAAGGTGAAGAAAATTTTGAATATATTTGCTCCATTACATTCTCAAGAAGTGTCTCCAAATACAGAATGGGATGATTTCACCTTGAGATATGGGATTTTTCAGTTTGCATTGGGCTGCAGGAGTGGCCCTCCTTATTTTATACCTGCTTCAGATGTAATGTTTATCATGTACTGGTGGTGTGGTCTCTCTTATCAGATACAAAAAGGTAGAAATATAGATGTAAATATATAAATACATATGACACAAATGTGTGTGCTCTGGCCAATCCTTGAAGGCATGAAGCACCAGATGTTTAAGGGTATGGGAGTACTTTTCAGGGTGAAGATTGGGATAGATAGGTACAGTCTTATTTAGGGGTTAGGGACTGGATGTTTTCCAGACAAATGACAAATTGATATTCAAGCCCATTATTTAACATCGTTGGAATGCAAAAAATTGAGAAATAGAAGATTCAGTCAAATTCTACAAATATCTCAAGTCACACAAATAAGTTGTTAATTCATTTGGTGAAAAAGTTTTAAAACATGTCTAAATTAGTTTCCTGAATATCATCAAACTTTCACTTGTGTTCTCTTTTGTTTTCTAAATTCTTCTTTTCCCTTCTCTAACTTGGGAGTAGTTTCTTATTCTAGATTTAGCTGTGTTAATATTCTGATTTCTCTTTTGGGATTGAAATACCTCAGACTATTGAATGTAATACTAGCATTCCTAGAGTGATATTTAATATAAATAATTAGTATAAATATAATTACTAATATAAACAATAGGTAACACAGTGGATGTTATAAGATTATAGGAATCATTAATTATTTTACAGCTCTTTTACCTTTCTTTCTTAAACAACTTTCTTTGTTAGCAAAACCATTCTCACTGGTTTTTTTCTCTCTCTCTAAATTGTTAGAGAAAAATGCATTCTGAGTGATAACTACTGCTTGCTGAACTGCAGAGATCTTGTGCTTGGAGATGAAGAGGATAAACTGGAGGAAATAATCCAACTGCTGCCATTGTGACAAGTCAAAGATCCTTTGTGCCAAAATGAGCAGTCTTTGAGAAAATACTGGAAAGCCATTAAACCTGAAAATGGGAGAAAGAGTAAGGAGCCCAGATTCTGAACAGGAGAGGAAATCAGATGAGGATAAAAATAGTGACTCCTATTATTCAGATGAAGGTAATGCATCTCGTTCATCCAGCCAGTCGCCAGTACTAAGCTCTCCATCTACGAACCAAGAAAAAAGACATCACAAAACACAGACTTCAAACAGCCTGTTGCACTACCAAGGTGGGTAGGCAGCAGAAATTGCTGCTTTGTAACTGCTCCAAAGAGTTAATTATCTTTGAAAACTCAAAATAGAGAAAGTAGCATTATGAGCATCTACAAATACAGTTCATGTGAATTATACTACAGATGGCAGGTAGACAGTAGCTACTCCATTGAAAATGAAATTAACCTTCTCCTGCATAAAGAGAAGTTGTGGTGATTTTCAGAATTCTTCACAATTTTCTAAGCAAGTGAATATGGCTTTTATACTAACCTTCTGTTGAATCGTGCTAATGCTTTCTTTTTGTCACTGACAAAAAGCTCAAGGCCAAAAACCCAAGGCATGTCCTTGCTATGCAGTCTGTAAAAAGGAGACAATTGTTAAAATTTCCTTGACCAAATAACCTACAGATACTTGTCTTGTGGAAGTCTAGTTGACTAAGCCTTACAGGATAATACTGTAATGACTTTAAATAAACAAAAGACTGCTAATGTGACAAAAAAGAAAATATTTTTGATGAAAATTAGGTTCAGATGGAGAGTCAAAAGAAAGTTTTTCCTTCTTCTTCTCTGAGGGTAAAATATTTCCAATTTGAGATGACACAACTCCACTTTGAGCTCCCTCACAGACATAGGCTGCTTTTTTGATATTTTTTTGTGAGGTGAACATCCCTGCAAAGAAGAGTAGCACGGTTATGCAAGCCCTGGGCTTAAGTAGGGCTGTGAAGGCTTTCTGCTGCACTTTGACAGCTTGTTCTAAATAATTGTATAGTTTTTTGGTGAAGTCTTAGCATGTCCTGCCTTTCTTGGGCAGATGGTTTTGTCTTTGATAAATGCTTGATACTGTGTGAATCATTTGGTATGTGTTACAATCTAGTCTGTTCCAAAAGGTCTGACCTTAAGTGTTTAATTTGCTCAGGGAATGTATCTCTTCAGATCCTTGACAATGTGGGTATCCTGGTGCAACTGGTGTTTTGCTTCTGAACATTTCTCTGTGTTCAGAGTGGCATCTCCTCCATGGTAGTCCTGGGTTATCTGTCTGGGAGCCAAAAACAGCAGTTCCACCATGCTATTTAATTTGGAGGGGGCAAATGTGTGACCAGTTCTTTGTTTACATAGCCAGAATTGAGTATAATTATTACATGAAGGTGCTGTGAATGTCATAATACATTGTCTTGAAATACACTATCCCCCAATGTAACTGTATGATCAAAAGTACAATATTGGTAGTGGAATTTTATGAGTGGCCTAAATAAGGAGAATTTCTTACAGGGGCTGCAAGTCTAGGGTTAATGGGAACTCCTTTAGCTGGTGATAGGAGTGGCATCATTCCTGCAGTGCATGTATTAGATAATCTTTTCACACTTGAATGTGATATAAGTGTTCTTTGTAAAGGAAAAAAACACACCTTCTTTTGTTTGCCCAAGCTGTGGAAAAAAATGAGCACCAAGCAGAAAACGAATGAGTGTTTCTGCAAAATGTCTAGAGGAAATTATAAGAAGGTATTTTTAAGCTGTTATTTTTGCTGCCAAGTATTCTCAGTAGAATAGAAACATGGTGTATGGCAAAGGGGAGGAAGAATTTGCTGTCACACACACTGTCTGTGTACACGTAACTGGACTAGTGCTGTATCCCAGCTTTCAAGCCAGAATTACAAACTGCTGCTCAGTTTGCTCTTCTTTCAAACACTGATGTACCTTAAGGAATTATGTACTCTCTAATTCAGTTGTTTTAAGAGATATTTTTAGTGGATTATATGATTCATTCTTTGAGCTTGGCATGAGAGGCACATAAGATAGAAACAAAATGTTCAGCTTTTATGTGTGGTGATGCCAATAATAATAATAGCAATAAATAGGAATGCAAGTGGTGCATACAAGTAATCAGATGAGAATACTGTGTGGAAAATAACTTGTGATACAAGAATAAATTACTCAGGGAGAGCTGAATTTTCATGGGATTTATAATTTTGCTTCAGAGGCTTTTCGCATTGAGCCTTTGAAATCTGCTGTTTTGTCTGTAAGCATGGCAGCTGGATTTGAAAATACTACTGCATTTGTCTGGGAGAATTACATTTTGCATAATACATAACTGGCTAATGCTCAGCTAATTGTTGCTATTTTAAAAGCACGTGATAATTTTGTATGCATTTACAGTATAGTATTTCTAAACCATTTTAATAAACAATATCAAATATTAACAAAATATGACATTTCTGATATGATTTGCAGATGATTACTTTACAAGAGTCCTATATTAATGGCTGCAGATATTACCTCCTACAGCAGATCACAGACACAAATCTCCATTTTTCAGCTATCAAAAGGAGCATAACTCTATCATATATATGCCTTTTATTGTCTGGTTTGAAAGCTGCCATCTCTGCTAGATATCGTATGATTGTTTCAGGCAGAGCTTGGTTCCAAGGATGTCTGAATAGACAAACTGCATTGTCTAATAGTAAACACACTTTTTATTTTTCCTCTCTCAGCCACAAAGAAATTGGATTCCAAATATGCACCAAGCAAAAGAGGGACACGGTGGGGTTTCCGTTCTCAGAGCCTCACTAGGGATTCTCCTGCAAAAGATATAGATCTTGTAACAAAAAGAGTTCTTTCTGCTAGGCTGCTGAAAATCAATGAGCTCCGAAATGAACTGACTGAACTCCACATCAAACTGGATGAGCTGCAGAAGGAAAACAGGGCACTGAAGAGGCTTCAGCATAGGCAGGAGAAAGCCTTGAATAAGTTTGAAGATACAGAAAATGAAATCTCTCAGCTCCTTGCTCGGCACAACAATGAGATTAGAATATTAAGGGAGCGCCTACGAAAATCTCAGGAGAAAGAACGTGCAACTGAGAGACGGCTGAAAGATACAGAAGATGAACTGTACAGGAAAAAAACTGTCTTGCAGAAACTGAAAAAGCTATCTGCAGATAAGCACCTTGCTGAAAGAGATGACCTGGCAAAGAAACTAGCCTTAGCAGAGAGCAAGCTGGAGGACAGGGAAAAAAGAATTAAGGTGGGATGACTTTCTTTTTGCAAGAAATTCTGGTATAGATATTTCTTTCCACAATGGATTGTAATTTTACACAGCTGTGGAGCAAATTGAAAACCAGTATTTTTTGGTTTTACCCATAAGTAGAATCTCGTAAATTATTTATAAGGTGATTATATAGTTACATATAAGACAGTTGTGCATTCAAATTTCTCTTTACAAATTAAGCATATTTTGTCAGAGAATATCCTGTGGATTTGCGCTTTTAAATGTTTTTATACCTAGCAGTAACATTTCAGAACTGGGTGCAGATGTAACAACTTTATGCAATCTATTTTCTTCTTTTGGAGGGAAACAGTTTGTAAAATTTTCTGGGTATTTAGGGAACTTTACACTAAAATTCTAAAAAAAAAAATTATCTAATAATTATTTTCAATTTTTGAAGAGCATTCATACAGTGTTTGATTGTCCACTGTTCTGCACATCTAAGAGCTCAGCTGGACAAAATTACATCATCTTTTTTAAATACTGAAATATCTTTAGACTTTTTTATGGGTATCCATTATAAGAAATTTGTCTAATATATTTTAATTTCATCCAGCAAAGATGTTTATGTTTTTGTAAACATGTCTAAGCATGTCTACACTGTAAATATGTCTATGAACTCATCTTAAAAATTGTGTTAACACTATTAAATCTGTTGGTAGTTGTACTATTTTGATAGTAGATATATTTTATATATAGTATATAAATTTTATACTATTCTTAGCTTAAATTATGTCATTGAGATGATGTTAAGGTTTGGTGTCTATATTAGCAATTAAGCCTAAATTACATTACAGAGATAAGAGATCTGGAAATCCAAGGATTAAGCTGGAAACTAAGCTTTCATAAAATAAATCCCAAAGTACCAATATATAAATGGCTGAGTTAGTTAAACCACCTCATCCTGTAGTGCCACCATCTGTCATCTGTGCTTTTATGATTAGGTATTTCAGCATTTGTAATACTGGATCATGTTAAAATGAATCATACTTTAAAAAGTGAGGGATTTTCTTCTAGTTTTTTTCCTGCTTTCATCAACACAGCTTCACTTAAAACAGCTATTACAAGATGAGGGCATGTAAATGAAATCAAAATCACAAGCTAGTTTCTAGTAGAAAGGTTAAAAATTCCTTCTTGTATTCTTCCTTCTAATACTGCTCTTTCAGAGAAGGATTCTCTCTCCTACCCATCAGTAGGAGATTTGTCTTACAGATCTGGAGGTCCACTGTGGCAAGAGCCTTGCAGAAAGTACTGTGAGTTTTTATTATGTCCTCAAATCACCTCTGAGTACTGAAAAGGATAGGCTGCAGCATCTGCAGGTGCTTTGCCCCCTCAGAGTTAGGATTAAAGGTTTAAATGTATTCAGTGTTACAGCAATGGTTGAGCCCATATCTAAACTCAAGACACTGCTTTACTTAATTTTATATAAGTAATTTGACTATAAAAATTACTTCAGTTATTTAAAAATATTATTTTGTTTTAATTGAAGGACCTGGAAAGAAATCTTGAATTAAGTAGTAGTAGTTTTCAACGCGAGTTACATTCAAAGAAAAAAAAGTTGTACGAGGCTCAAGAAGAAAACAGAGTTCTCCAAGAAGAGCTTAATCAGCTAAATCAGAAGCTGAAGGTAAAATGTGAAAGGAATAGAAGTTGCTAACCATATTCTGGGATTTTATCTTCAGAAGTATCTGTAATCAGGTTTGAATAGTTTACCAGTGGCTGCACTCTCTGATGTGTACTTAATGATATACAACATGTGAGTTCTTTTTCTGCATTAGATTGAAATCTTCTGTGCTCTGACCCTAGTGTTTATAACAGGAATGTCTCTGTGTTAATCATTATTGTTAGCACTAGTTAAGAAAAGCAAGATCAAATACATAGCCAAGCATTGAGAATAAACCACAAAATCTATGGAAAATTAGATTTGAAGACTTGAATTTAAAATTAAATCTGCAGGTATAAATAGTGCTTTGTAACTAATATACTTGCATTACAGTAGGTTTGAATGAAGATTAATGTAATTTATTTGTGATATCCACATGTGTTGCTAAACGTGTGCAAATATTTATTTGGACCCCACACCACCATCATTGTTGTCCAAATTCTCAATAAAAGTATTTAAAATATTGTTATGTTCTACTTAGTTTACTCTCAATATGTTGGAGATGAACCAGTTCATCATGTTCCCAGCTATCCAGCAAGTAGCAGTAGTGTTAGTAGCTCTAAAATGTTTAGTGTAAGCGTTTTAAAATTTGTTGGTGGAGAGTTTACAGTTTGAAAACCTTTTCGCTGTCAGATGAATTCTGATAACTCACTGTTCATTTCTGTATTTGATTCAGTAAATGAGCTAAAAGTATGTCTCTATCTCTATGATGCAATGGGCCTCTGCTAACTGATACTGACTTGCCCTGTGACAAGTATCATTGCTTGCTTTGAAATGTTTAACTCTTCACAACACTTAAAATTCAGTTGTGCAGTCTATATATACGGTGTAAGTCTTGTTCATGTTTATGGAAGCACTGGCATTTAGTTTTATTTTCTTTGCAGAGATGTTTTTTTCCCCCCACCCCGTAATATTTTGCTAAGGCATTTTTTGGGGGATAGAAAGTTGTCTGCCTTCTCACAGCATAAACAGAGTTAGGAATGTGATTGTTATCCTTAAAACAGTGGATGAAACAATTATTTATTCTGTTTCTATTTATCATATCTATTTTTAATTTAATTTACAGCTTTGCTAGTGACTGGTAAATGAAATACCAGTAACTCATACCTACCTCTTCCATTCACAGGAAAAAGAAAGAGAACTTGAAGCAAAAAATATATATGCTAATCGTATGTTGAAGTCATCACCTAGAAAAGACATGGATATTGTACAAAGAAAAAGAGGTAACTTGTATAAAGCAATAAAAGCAGAAAAATTATTAGCATCACTTTGAAATGTTTCAGCTGGGTTATACCTTTTCTGCCAGTCAGTACTCAACCCTGACACTGCTTGTTCTAGCACGTTTACCTTTTTGCACTTCTTTCAACACAGCATTGGTTACAAAGCATTGTTTTTTGGTCTGTTCCATAACACAGCAGAGCCAAAACAGAGAAATTCACCAAAGAGCAGTTTTAACTCCTTTCATACCAGAAGTTCCTGGGTAGAGGAGGAGGGGAACATTGGTAGTAAAATCTCAAATAGATGATAGATAATACTTACTTGACAATAAATTAGAGAGGCTTTTAAAATATGTATCTTCACTGCTAATAATATTTTGGTAATCTGTTTTATTTATTTTTTACTAATTCAAATGTACTGTCAGTCAGATGACCTGCACTCATTTTTTCCTCGGAGTCTATGTGTCCCAGAACATAATCTTCTAAAAGTATCGGTACAGTGATTTCTTCTGGTATGACAAGACAGTCTCAAACCTTATCCTACCCACATAAATATGTGTGTCTGTGTGTGTGCTCAGACTATTTTCACTGGATCAGTAGAATCTACTTGTCAGAAGAAGCAGAAATTTATGGGACTCTTTTAAATATTTAATGCCAGTATTTCAAACAGTTTGTCTGCTGCTTGTTTTATTATAGATGCTCTGCCATTATTCCATTTTAGGTTCAGATTTTTTTAAATGTCATTCCATAGAGATAAGTATATATGTTTCAAAAATTCAAGTAAGTGAATTTTAATTTTATGAGTTTAATTCTGTGACAAGCAGTAAGACGAGTGAGATATTTTGTGGGGCTTTTTAACTAAAATTCAGTGCACTGTAATGACCCTATAAGTAGCATTGAGGTGGGGTTTAAATTATTTTTTTCAGTAGAATTTTCGCATGCATATTTTTTATGATTAGGTTTTACAGATGCCGGAAACAGCTGTATGAAACTCATCAATACTTTCCACTTTCACCAACTTCAATACAGTCTTTTGTTTGCTGCAAATCATGAAAAATGAGAGACAGGTATATAGTGAGATATTTTCAAGTGAAAACAACATCTAATTAGTTTGTATTTTCTACAGCCAACAACCAAAATATTAAAAAAGGACCACAGCTCACAAAAAGTGTACAAACCAGTGGATGCTTCTCACCAGCAGAACTTCTTCCAGAATCAGAACTTGTCTGTGGTGACACAGCAAACAAGAAAGAAGGAATTCTTCCTAAAATAGTGAGTTCCATAAAAATGTGAGACCCAGTCCAGACAATTCACATATCAGATTGTAAAATGCAGAGCTTATGTTTTAGAAAATATGTAAATATACACGTGTAAATATATAGCAAATACAATTTCAAAAACATTCTGTTCTTTAAGAAAAGACCTACCTTTCTAAAAACATACTCAATTTTTTTAGAGAGTTAGTCATATTCTTTGTCTTACTGATAGCCATTAGCTCAATTTTTTTTTTCTGCCACTGTTACTTCCTTGAAGTTTTTAAGACTTCATTTTCACCCTTTTTCTTTGTTTCTAATGCTTATTTAAGGAATCTGTTAAACAGTGATGGCTGCCTTCTCTCTGTTTTCTCTTTGGTCTTAATTACGGTTTCTTTTACTTTCCAGAATTATTTCACAATGCAAAATGTAACATTTCCTCTTATTATCACAGTGCTGGTATTTCTTCTGACTTTTCAGCTTTGTCAATATGCTTGGGGTTTTTTGTTTTTCCATTTCCCCTTTTAGTACAAAATAGTACCAATTAGAAGTACTGCTAACACTTTTGTGACCCCAGGCTAAAATCAGAGATTGGTAAGGTATTACGAATCAGAATGACATATCTGATGAATCAGATTCTGGTACAAATTGTACAAATTCTGATTACATGAGGCTAGGACCTGTTTTTCAGAAATAATGGTCTGAGGATGGTCTTGGCTGGCTTCGTGTTAGGGCTGAAGCTTTTTCATGGCAGTTTCATTTGTATGTTCTCTCTTCCCAAACCCTTTCTGTAACTATGGATGTAGTTTAATGTATTCTTCCAGTATATACTTGGGTGTGTGAGTTACAGAACCACACAGTTGGTACAAGTGCAGCTCATGGAGTCCAGCTGTGTGTTTTCTGTATGTCTATTGCTTTAAATAATGTAAATTAGATTTGGGTAGTCTAGGCTTTCATCAGTTTTTAAAGTTAAGCATTTTGAATACCTGGCCACCATCTCCTTACATAGTTTATATTTTGAATATAACAATGATAACCTTGTACATGAAGGGAAAATACTTGAAGGTATATTTTCTTTGTTCATTAAGTAGTAGCTATTTCTTTTAGAAGGGTATTTTTAATCTAGAAGTTTATTTTGTTCTAAAATAAGCACAATCTACAAAGTTAACTCCCATATGTTGGACTATGCTGACTTTATCTTCACTTCATTGCCACTACTTTTTGGTGTTAGTGATTTTTACTGCTGTTGTTAATATCTTTTCTGCAGGTTCTTGCCTTTTACATATGTATGTGTAGTAACTAGCTAAAATTGTCATCCGAGATTAAAGCTTTCTCTTTGATTGTTTGTTACTTAATAGTCCATAAATTTAAGTACCAAAATGAAATTGTCTGAATCTACAACTCACTCACTTGAGTTAAAAGGTCAGATTATACAAGTATAGGGCAACTAATTGCTTGCTTGTTAAGAGAATATGATGGTGAAATGTGGCCTTCTATTAAACTCTGGTTTCTATGGAGAACCACCCTGAAAGTGGTAGTTTTGCTTTATGGCACTGGAGATGCAACTTCCCTGAAATGGGCAATACAAAATAGAGTTGAATGTCTGTTCATTTTGTTTCGGGTATATATAAGTATACTAGAGGTGATAATATTCTGGGGCCAAACCCCTGGGTCATCAAAGCTGGTTTGGTTTAAGGTGACTTACTCATTTTATGTTTAGCAGTAAGGATGTGATTTCAGAATGATATAGAAGTTCTTATGATTTTGTTAGGTTGTTTATTTTATTGACTGTTTTTGTCGATCACCTTCAATTTTCTATTAATTTATTTCAGGAGAAAGAAACTCAAGTGAAAGGATGGAAAGAACAAACAGAACTCCTAATACAAGAACAAGACAGGGAGAGGGAAGAGAAACTGAAACATTTTCAGGAAATACAGTCCTTAGAAGAGAGGGTTCCAAAACTTCCTGACGGTAAGGAAATGGGCAGCTGAAGGCTGAAAAATGCACCATAGAATACTAATGAAGTGAGGCTGCTGGTTTCTGGTGAGAAGAGCAAAATGATTTTGCAGAGATCACTACAGTGGAAAATTATTTTCAGTTACATTATGCAAAGAAGAATCAAAAAGAAATACAGGATATAGAATAATCCATGTCCTGTACTCAGCTGTGATTAAGTATGCAGCAGCAAAAAATGCTGTCCACAGAAAAGTATTGGAGACTGAGAGATAGTGCTTTACAAAACAAGAATGACATAGAAGATAAATGCTGATGTTATCTCTGACTTGCTAAATGTTATTGAGGTAGGAAGTAGATTTTTACTATTGAGATTTGATTTACTATTTTTACTATTGTTCTATTATAGTAGAACACATGTGTTTTCCTTAATATAGCCTTTTTTTTTTTTTGCAGTACTTTCTACTGACTTATATAATTTTAAATTTTAGTTTCTCTTTTCCGGTCTGGTTATCTGAATCATTTGGTGTGGCTATTTGAGAAATGTCAGTTTCTATCATTACGTATTAATATTGCTTTTTTATTAATTTGTTTTTCACAGCATCTTAATGACTTAAGTCATTAAGACACAAGTCATCTCAGGTATTTTAGACGGACTGCACCCTGTCATGTTAAAGAACTCTTTCAGTGATTGCAGTTAATGAACAGTAGTACTTATTCTATATGACAAGAATTCTAAAAATCTATAGCTGCTTTCGGAGGGAAAATCTGTGAAAAATCTTCTATCACAACTTACATAAGCCAAGAATCTGATTTTATGTCTCTGAATAAGATCGTTACCCATCATATGGAATAAGCTGGTATTTCCCCCACCTTACAGACAGAAACATGGGGTTTTACTTAACTTGTATAATGATCTGCTATTGAAAAAATATCTTTGTTAAACAAATGTTAAATTAACTGAACTACTGCAGTTGTTTCTGAAATCCTGAGCCAAAGTACAGTAGATAATACAGAACTTTGTGAAAGCCTAAGGCAGAAATTTAAGTAAAATGTTCAAAGGAGAATGCCACTATGTTGGAGGGACCAAGTAGTCATATTCAACTTTTGGCCAAATATACATCTGTTATCTTGGGGGAAAAATATTTTTAAGAGAGAAATATTTGGGAAGCTTCCTCCTTCTTCTACACATAAGCATTTCTAGGTTCTGTCCGTAAGTTGCTGTTTTGTACCTTTGGTGTCCCTTCATAGCTGTGCACAGTCACTCTGAGTCCAGGCAGTTACGCACAGAGCACTCATGTAAAGGCCTTTTCTGTATGCAGCTGATGTAGGGTATTTTAAATCACTCACTGCTTGAAACAGGTGATGACTCCTATGACTTTGAGGCCTGATTACTTCACAGAAATAGTTCCCTTTATGAAAAAAAAAAGAACCCACACATACATCCCAGGACTGTCCTAATGTCAGCAGTGGTGAAAAATAAAAATAAAGTACAGTGCAAATCAGAACTATTAAAATCAGTAATGTTGTATTCATTTTCATTCAAACTCAGGAAATGGGAAGGCAATTGGCAGAAATCAAAGTGCTTTGAAAATTCTAAAGCATGGGTAATGTCCTTTGGAAGATGATAGTAAACTTTGATATCTTATCAGAAAACCAGAAGTGGATTTAGTTGCAATTTTTGAAGAATTTGTTCTTGCAACAGGAAAATGACATTGTACATAGAAGAGCATGTTAAAAACTCAATGGCTTTTACTTGCATTATTTTCAAAATCTTATAAGGGTATTTTAAAATTAAAACATTTAAAATATTGTTCAAACATTTTTTTGCAGAGTGGCAAAGGAAAGAATATGACAAAATTAAAAAAGAAAGCAACTTTTTATTGGATAAAGAAGATAAAATAAAGATGGAGACAGAAATCCACAAACCTGAAGTAGAGAGAGAAAGCACTGAAACACTGGAAGAGCGGCGAAAAAGAGAGTTCTTGCTTGCTAAAATGCAAGAAATAGATAGAGAAATTCAAAATACATCAAACACAAAACCAACTTCCCAAGCACTACTTATAAATACAGCAAGAAAATCTGATTCCCCAGAGAAAAAAGAGAAAACAAATCCATTCTTTGAGATTCCCGGGAAGGTTACTAATGGATTTCCTGTAAAGGACAGCCAGGATGATGGCACAAGAGCACAAGGGCAGAAGCAACGAAGCGTAAGGACTGTAGATTTAAATAGTGAGTTAGCATTTGGTAGTTATGTACCTTCCTTTGGGAAGGGATCAGGGAGACCAAGTTGGCTCACTCAGAAAAGTGACAAATTAGAAGAAAATGTTAAGGAGAATGCAGATTTCGATACTAAGAAAGAAAAGAAGTCCAATTTAATGGAACAACTCTTTGGAAGCAGTGCCAGTACCATTCTTATTTCTAAAAATAACAATACACCACCCTTGGGCATAGATTGGGACTCTAGTAGTAAGCCTTTTGTTGATAAAAACAGTAAAGTCAAAGTAAAAGAAGACAATGGGCTTTTTGGTGAAGGAAGAAGCCTAAACAGACACCGACTGCAGTACACTACAAACAAGCCAGGATTTAATACCCTTGGTTCTTTAGAAGATGACGTTGAAGAAGTAGTCTTACAGTGATCGTGTTTTATATGTTTCATATGTAAATACTGAAAAACTATTTTCTTGTAATGCTTATTAGATATAGATTTGAAATATTTCAGATTTATTGTAAAGCCATATGAAGGAATAATTTACATAAATGGGTATGTGTATAGAGGAGAGATCCAGAGGAGAGATGCTTGGGGGTTTTTTACCTGTATTTTTGCCTGTAGGCTGCTCACAGTACACTGCTTTTCATTTGGAGTATTTCTTTTTGGCCTCAGATACTTTCTTTCTTGGGCATTTGGAGAACCTTTTAACTGTGCCAGGAGAAGGCATGTGTAATATCAGTCATGAAATGAGTATAAGAGACATTCTTAGGACTAAGTCTCTTAGAAAGAGAGTATTTTACACTGCTGTCATGTTATCTCAGAAGAATATCAAAAGAAGCACAATTAACTCAGGAACAGCTGCTCTCTCCTTTTGCATAGGTTTTTGTGAACCTTATTACCAAATGTGTAACTCTTCTCACATATTCAGATTATATTTATTATACAATGCCATCTTTTGTAATTTCTAGATTTTCTATGTAAAATTCCAATCATTACTATGTAATTTTTTAACAAAATTGTTTTATTAAATGAGTTGAGTAAATTTCTTGTGTGTAGATCATCTTTAACACAAAGTTCTGACTTCTTACATCATATTATTGATACTGGGGGTGATGCCTTGTGAAGGCTGACCCAGAACAGAGACTAGACAGAGTTAAAGTAGATTTATTAAAAGGCCTCAATGGATACACCTTGGGCAGTACAAGAGCCCAGCCAGGGCTACACCCAAGATGAACCCAAAATGGTCACAAAATGGACGACTGGTCAGGAGGTCTCACACTTTTGTAAGTTCTGGTCCATTTGTATATTGGAGTTAATTGTCCAATTATAGCTTAAGGTTATGAAGTCTCATCCTTCTTGTTTTTCTCTCTTCAGTCCATGTCATTTATGCTCTTGGGCCTGAAATTTGGATAATTTGTCCTTGGTCCACAGCTAGAGAATGAATTGTTTTGTCTACCTACTCTGTGAAGAGAGCTTACTATCCCCTATTTTGAAGCTCAGAACTATTCACTAAAGTAGTATAGAATCTGAAAAACATAAAAGCTAAAACCTAAGGCATCAGTGGGGAGTTGGTTGCAACTTCACTCGTGATGTTATTTACTGGTTGGTGCTGTGTACACAAATGGAAAAGATAGGCAATGAAGAATTTAGTAGAAGCATTCCAGGAAATAAGCTGAAGGTCATTCCTTAAACTGAAGGTTATTCCTTACTAGAACAGAGATTTTCTCTGATATGCTCCCTCTGAGCCTGATTCAAAACACACTAAAAAACAGAGAATTCTTACGATTCAAAGAGGTATTGAATCAAGATTTTTCTGAACACGAGATTTTTCTTCTGAAGAGAAAGGGTAGTGTTTTCATTATGCAGTAACTCACTTTGCTCCTCTCATTCAGAAATAAAATTAGTCACAGATCTAGATCCAGGGTGTGGGACTGTTCTCAGCAGGTGCCCAGTGGTGAAGAGCAGCTCATGTTCACCTGCTTGCTTGCAATCCCAATTATATTCACTGTAATACTACAGAACTTATCTGGCTCATTTTGCCTGCAGATGGTCAGAATATCAGAAATACTTTTACCAACAACAGTGAATTTAACTCTGTGTTACTTTCCTGTAATGACATTTTGGGGTGAATACTGTGGTGTAAGAGGTAGGAGAGGGCTGTGGTTAAACACTGTGGGTACTTGTGACTGGATAGTTACTTGTCTTGTCTTGCCTGTGGGTGGTGCTGCCCTTCTGGAAGTGGGTGCTTTTCTCCTGAAGATGACATTGAGGATTCTTTCTTTTTATTTCCTGTAGTTGAGGATTCTAAGGCGTAAAACAATAATGTATCTGCTGCAGGTATTAAGGATTGTGTAGTGTATAGAGGGGACTATTGATTTTGTTTCTTTAGAAGTCAACTCATTAACAACTGGCAAATTCCAGCTATAGTGCTGAACTGATGTGCCCTATAGTTTCAATTACAAATGCATAGTTTCTAAGCTATTTTTTATTATCAGCCCCTTCTTAAGCTCACAAATATTCACATCCTATTACCAGCCTCTTCCTAAAGCAAATACTGTGGTGACTCACACCAAAATTAAAAGGTGTATCTGCGTTAGGAAGGTGAAAATAAATTGATCTGATGGTAACAGTGTCACAGGTATAATTTCCTTTTCCTCTCATGGCTGTCCATCTCTACAGTTTATTCTTTTCTCTTGCTGCACTTTCTACTTTTAGAGTTACTAGCCAAAATACCATTACAGATAAAATGTGTGAAAGCAGAGATAATCTTCTGATTGTGGGAGGAAACATTTGTATCCTTGTAACATCTTTAAGCAGCATTTCTGCTGTAGAATAACAGTTTTCTGCTCACTGGAAGAAACTTTTGCAAGGTCGTAAAAGGCTCTGTAGACCTTACAAATGGGCACATTGATCCCCTGTAGTCCTCTGGACCCCTAGTCTCAGCTGCTGTAGCTGGACAGTCTGCATGTTGCTTTTAGTGGGAGCAGTGTCTTAACAGCACTTGATTGACTGCAAAAAAATCCACCTTTTGCAGTAAAAGGTAGGTCACAACAGTTTTGATGACGATTTGTGTATGACTTGATGGTTTTGTCCAGTTGTAGGTTCTGTTTGATGTTTAGACCATATGGCTGTTACATCTGTTGTTGCTTTCCTTCTGAACCATCAAAGGTGATGGAAGAAATTCCTCCATTCCAACAAGGAAGGATCATTAAACTTTGACTAACAGTTTTAGTGGAATATTCAGGGACATTATTACTGCCCTGGAAAAAATGGTCTTACAGTTCTTATCCCCAAGAGAGTAGTCATCAAGCAAAAGTATCTGAGGAACATCTGATGAGGATGGTCAGGTGTCAGGGCTCACCTGACAGAGAAAACAGGAAGATTTAAGAAGGAATATTTTTCTCTTTAAAAGAGAAGATGAACTGGTGAGTGTGTCAGGGGGAGTATAATAGATGTTCTGTAATCCAGAAGAAAAGTAAACCACTGGAGGAGAACTTGGGAGACCCTTCACAACTCTGAACTGAAGCCTCTCAGCTGAGGTAAGAAAAGGGAAGCGGGAAATGTTTAACATCTTGAATATTTTTCCCAGATCTGTGGAATAGTTGTGCTAGCTAAAATGTGGGAACAGAGGGGGAAGTGATTTTCCATAACCTTATGAGATCCTATGTTTGTGATTTTGCTGCTTCTATTGCACCCGTCACCTAAAGAGGTGAATTGCAAATCTGTGATGTTTCCAAAACGAGGACGCTCAGAGAGCATGAGCTTAGGGTACTTGGTAGCCTCAGGTTCATTGCTGGTCCTGAGACAGGGGTATTATCCAGCCAGGCCTAAGCCTATTTGCAGTGTCAGGAGGTGGGACAGAATATCTAATCTGGCATGTTAGGAGTATGAATTTGTTCTTGGGACAGGTGGCTACAGGAGCATCACAGGGCTTTCACTGATACTTGTGCTCTACAAAGTGCTTTGGGTGAGCCTTTGCTATTCAAGAGAATAGTAATAAATTCTGCATGTGCTCTGGAGCAGAGACCAGCACAAACCAGTGCAGCAGACACGAGTGCCTTCAGGAGAGTCATGGCTGCAGGAAGGGAGGTTTTGTTCCCAGCATTGCACGGCTTTGCTAAGCCTGACCTACTCTTGTTCCAAGATGACAACTTTAAGCATAAGAGGTGCCTGGGTGACATTGCTCATTTATAAAATTCCCTTTTGTTGGATCAAATTTAATGTGGTCTCCTGTTTCGAATTATCTCTTTGATTAGCTGCAAAGTTTTGATGTCTGCAGGAGGAGAACAATTGCATCAGTGTGTGCTGTCAGCCGGGACTCGTGGCTGCTGGGGAGTTGCTAGGATACCTCTCTAAAAGGTACGATTCACTTGATTAACCACCAACCCAGTTTGCATGAGAAATATTTTTCCTATCTTTGTTTTGTGCTGGCATCAACTGTGCATTAGATGTGCATGTGTGTTTAGAGCAAGCTACAGGTTGATTTTCAAGTGTGTCCATTTCCTCCTTTTGATATGCAATAAAACCCTCTCTGCTTCACAGCAAAGAATCCAGAGCAGTTACAGTAGCAATTCCAGTAATCTGTAAAATGATCATTGCTTCCAGAGGGGAACATCTCTAGGAACAACCTAGAAAACCAAGGGAAGGTTTGACTTTGGATATGCATTTTTGGCATTATAGTTAAAGCTTCACTTTATATCTGTGAAGATGCAAGGGAATTTTCATCTCCTATGTATTATTTTCTTTCCCCACTCTGAACAGGGAGTTAGACCAGATGACCTGCCAAGGTCCCAACCAAAACTATTCTATGATTCTGTCATCTTTGCCACATTCCTCTGGTATTAATGCTCCCTTCCAGTGGAAATGCCTTGCACAAAGCTGCTTCATTCCACTTGCACAAAGTTGTCTCAGAACACCTCCTGTTTGCCCGTCTGTTCCTGAATATGAGAGTATTGTATTCAGGATGCAAACCCTAACTCAAGTCTCTCCCCAGTAGTTGCTTCCTACATGTTTATCTTTCCAATGCCTTCTTTTTACCTCCATTTTCCATTTTCCTGAAACATATTGTTCAAACATTAGAGTATCTTGCCATCAATTCTGTGAATCCTCTCTTGTCCCACAACTCTCTTTCTACACTTTCCCTCAGACTTCCATAAACTCCTTTTGCGGCTTCCACCATGTCTTTCCTCCAATGGACTATCATTCCTTCCTTCTGTCTGAACTAACTTCTGCTTTTCATCCCCTAGGCATGACAGTTATCCTCTCCCTACGTTCCCTTTATCTCCTCTCCCAGGTTTCGTTCCCCACTCTCAAGCTCCCTGCCAGCTGTGTTGTGCTATGTTCCCTCTCACCTGTGGGTGGAAGTAGTGTTGCAAGAGGGTAGGAAAGATGCTTGAAAGGGATGTGACCTTATTTTGGAACTGAGTTGCCCACACCGGAGCACTAAGATGCAGGTGCTGGAGCACTCTGTCCAGCGAGCAGGTACCAAGATATGTGTACCCAGCCGGCCTGGGTACCCAGAGCACAAGGCTTGCCTGCTCAGATGTTCTCCTCGGTCTTCTGTTCACTCTTTTAACTGAGGAGAGTGGCTAGCTTTGGAAGTGCCATTTGTGTCCTTTAGGAGCTGCCAATCTTCTCTCACCTCTGCAAGTCATTAGGAATTCCTCACTGTCCTTTCTTGCCTTGTTGAAACTGCTAAGTGCTCCAGGCTGTTCTTCCCAACATCCTTCCTCAATGGCATATCTGTTTTAGTCTAGGTATAGATCCCCTGCTATTCCAAGTAACCTAAAATGCTGCACATTGCTGTGCTAGGATCTTGATGACCTGCTAATCTGAGTGCCTCTGACAGCCCTTCTGCTGATCCTCCTGCTGCTCCCACATCCCAGCCTTCCCAGTCGTTTTCCCTTTATGCAGTCTTCCCGTTTCCACTGCTGTTCTCTGTGCTGTGATATATTGGGAGTCATGGGACTCGGGCTATGTGCTGCTGTGTTGTGCAGAGCTTCTAACGAGCTGTGAGCTTCACAGTTTGCTGCTTAATAATTCTCATGGTAGCAAGGATGGATAACGCAGGTGCTGTTATTCACTAGAGATCACTTAATTACTAGTACTCAGCATGAAAAAATTGTGTTCAGATTGGCAAAGGGCACACACTGAACTCCTATACCTGACCTTCCTCTTGCTGTACAGCTAATTCTGGCTTTGAATTCTCAGCTGAAACATCTTAAACTGCCTGTGTGAACCAAGCGCCTGATCCTTGGGGAATGATCTTTGTTTAACAAGTCAGCATTAGTTTGACTGGTACATGGTTTTCCTTGTCTCATAACCCATCCTGTACTGTAACAACAGCAGCACCTGGGTTTCAGAGACATTTTTGACTCAACATGCTCTCTAAACCTACAGGTCTCATGTCACCCATGTGAAAACCCTGAGGAAATGAGAGGTGAAAGTGGCCTTCTCCAAGTCACATTGGCTGATGGTAGAAGTTAGACTAGGAATTTCCACATTGTCCACTTGTATTATAAGGCATTGTCCCCAATTTTGTTTGTGTATGGGCATCGTCTATCCAAGTCTCACGTATAGTGCAGTTCTGGAATGAGCTGTGTGCAATTTTTTTTTTTTTGCAGAAAAGCATAAATCTAAGATGGAAACATTCCCAGGATTATTCTAATGTCTTCTGAAAATCATGACTCTCTGATATTTTGCTTGTTCCTAGTGACTACACCACAAATGCTGGCATATGTAAGTAACATTTGTGAGCAAAAGATGTAGCTTCACCTTATCTGGTAAATTACAGCATCCTCCTGATACTACACCTGCTATTCAGTGGAAAAAAAAAAACAAAACATGGTTAAAGCTTGAGCATGATCAACATTTACAAGATTCACTGGAAATACTTAATTTTAAGCAATATTAATATTTTTATCTTCTCATCAGTTATAAATTACACTCAGGGTCTAGAGTTTCTCCAAAATGTAATCAAGTAAATCCTGATTTTAATGAGTGGCAATCACTAAACCTGGGAATAATTGTCCTGACTTTCTTAGCAGCAAGGCACTGCAGCACCTCTTGAATTCAACACAAGATTAATCTTCCTGGGGAAGCAGGCTCTTGTCCTGGAATAATGTATACCCATGTATAAGATCTGCACATCAGTACATTGGAGATCAATAGCTCTCCTCCTGATTTGTCCAAATGATGGTGCAATCAGCCTGAGCTCAACTGGAAGATTGAGACAAAGTGTATGTTGCTGTTCAAGCTACTTCATACTTCTTGGAAGGGAACATGTTGTGTTTTATAAGTGAATCGCAAAGTAATTGAAGGCTCCTGATGGCTAAGGTTGAGACAAAGCACCGCTTACAGTGCTCGGGTTGCTCTCTGGTGCTTGTTCACTCACATGCTTCATTCCTGAGTAGCTCTTGTAATCACTGTCTGTGTACCTGCTGCTGTGCTGTGTTATCATACACTCACACAATGGGCAAGGTTGGAAGGCACCACAGTGGGTCACCTGGTCCAACCTCCCTGCTCAGGCTGGGTCATCCTACATCACTTTGCACAGGATTGCATCCAGATTACCTCGAGGAAGGCTGCACAATCTGTGCAAGAATTATTTAGCTCAGATTAAAGTTTTATGAAATATATCAGGGCTCACTTTCACTTGTACAGACTGTCCTGGTAGTTCAATGTACCTTTCTTTCCTTAGCCATATCTGAGGTCTTCATCCCAACATTTATGTTGTTTGGGACAAGGATGCTTTCTTACCATAAGCAATAAATGTTTGAAAAAAGCTTTCCACAGGCTTCTTTCCCATATTCAGAAGAGATATTAATGACTCTGCATTTTATCATCTTACTGATGATTTAAGTTGTTGCACATAGGCTGTCGCTGAGTTGTTCCATGGCTGCACGGGCAGTAGGTCCCACAGCTGCGAAGCTTTCCTGTGTATCACACGAGTTCCCTTTAGAGGGCACCATTGACTTCCCTTAAGCCTACACTGGTGTTTGTGCTTGCTGTTAACGTGGCTTGTTACCCCTCTGAGGTTCATTTCAGTATTTTTTTGCTCTAAATATTTTGGATGCTCTAGGCTACTGCACATTATCTACTGTGTGCAAATAATTGACATAAAATGCACCTTGTAATAGACTTCTGAGGCTTTGGCTATGATCATTTTCTCAGCCACCAAGCAAAATGCTGGAAGGAACACATGCTCCAGAATGCTGAACTGTGTCTTCTCACAAAAGCCTTAAAAGGACTGGAAGGCTCAGCTTCAAAACATAGAGGCCAGCACAAAAGTGAGACTTCTCTTCTACTGTGTGGTCTGGGAGATGCAGTCTCCCTCTGTCACATCTCTGTGACTAGATCTGCAGAGATGTAGTGGATTCTCCTTCCCTACAAATGGAGCTGTTTTACAGCAGATGGAATGTGTCTGCAGACAGATGTTTCATTTAATCTTCCTCTCTCCCATGCTCAATGTCTTTCTTTGTGTGCTGTCCCTAAGGTGGGCAGGACATGGCTGCATGGTCATCTTACTTCATAAAGTGGTACCAAATGAGCACAGCTTTAGGGGGTTGTTTGTGATGTGTGTTCCTTTCTAGAATGAAGAAGTTGCTTTTAGATTTTTAAATCTATATTTCTGCTTCTTGTCTTTAATGAAGAAGTATGGATATCAGCGAGGTATAGAAAGTGCCTACTATAGCCTCACAGCTTCAGGCAATGCACGGTTCAAGGGAAGTCCACAGTGATGTAAGCTGGATAATTGTGAAAATAAATGTCTGCTCTGCAACAAAAAAGAGATTTTAGAATTGAACACTCAAAAGGATGTAACTCATTTTTCCAGACAATTATTGTAATTTCATGAAGAGCATCCAACAAAATAGTCATTTGGATGCTTACCTGGTCTCTCACTCCTTATTATTGCTTATATCCTCTTCAGTGCAATTGCATCAACATGGTCCTCATACGTGGGTTTATATTTTCTTTTTATGCAGTTAATCAAGTGCAGGGCTGCCTGAGCCTTCCTCTAATATTGCAGAAGACTGAGGACTGTTCAGTGTTTGCAGCATCTGAGCTGGGTTTTTGATCATGCTCATAACGTTGTCTTCTTCATTGGCTTGAAAGGTGACCATGGCCCCCAGTGGGAGCAGCTGACTGGTACAGGCAGAGGGACAGGACTGGGTTGAAGGACAAAGAAAAGCCCGGGTGGGGGTGTAAAAGCCATCCTTTGGGGGATTGCACGGGGGTATGGCAAGCACCACGGAGCTCTCATAGGGTAGAAGCAGTAGGTGGAAGGCAGCCCAGAGATGTCCCTAGGTGTGTAATCCTGTGAATCTCACCAACCCCTCACTTTCCTCTTCTTCCATCCCTGTCATGGGTGATTTTCATAACACCCAGCAGATTAAACCTCTTATTCAGCAAACTCAACATAATTTTATCTTGTGTCAGTGGCACTTACTGTTACATTGTTGCACCTCTATCCCCAAAAGCTTTTCAGCCTCACTCTTACAACACACTGAAAACATCAAATCTCTTCTGAAATGTTACAAACTGTCTTTTTTTTTCCCCTAGTTAAATCAGCAGACCCAAGATGGAAGAAAAATCTATTTCTACCAAACTTCTAGTTTATTTATGTAGTCATTGATGGCAGGCATGTTTACATCTCTGTGATCCTAAACCTTAGGGAATTGCATTTCATTTCAGGGCTGCTGGGTCTGCAAAATCCCATGAGATTTTTAGCTTTGATTTAAAAATAAACAGGGTGATTTTTTTTCCTATGGTTGTGGTGCAAGCCTTGAAAGATAGAATTTGGAGACCTCAAAGAAAAGAAAGCATATTTAGGAGATAAAAATATATGATTAAATAATAAAAGTTTCCAAGTGCATATTTCATCTTGTGCCTTCTTTAAAAAAATATTTTCATTTTCATGACAGAAGGTGACAATTCATGATTTTGGATTTCCTTAGAGAAAGGTTTCTTCAAGTCCCCACCAAGATGATCACAAGTTTCAGTCTGGAATACACCATTACACTGAATGCTGTGTTCTTCCTACGTAAAAGAGGATGTATCCAATTAAATAAATCTAGATTATTGGTATCTCCACCTTACAGGAGGAGAACAAATACACAGAATCTGACTCTCCCACAGCTCCCAGCTCCCAGGTACCTTAAGGGAGCCATGCAGCTACTACACCCACTTTGTCCAATTTCAGACTTGAAGGGCCACGTTTTAATCTTGGCTCATATGGGAGCCAGTGGGGTTGGTGACAACCTCTCTGAAATCACAGGTTCTTTTTACATTTATTCCCCTCTCTTCCGAAAGGTGAGAACAGTGGTGTGTCTCAAAGTATGACCAGTTAACTTAGAAGTAATTGTAACCCTTTCTGAGATCTTCCTCCTCTCACAGTTCAGTGGTCTGAGACACCTCAGAGTTGAAAGTATTCCAAGTCGTACAGTCCAAATTGAAATGAAATCAGTTACCTGCTGATCTCAGATGTTTCACCTGCTCTGTTTCAAAACCATTTATAAAATACTTGACTCTCAAACCAAGTTCAAGAGCACTCAGGCACCTGATCTGCTGGGAAAGCAGTGGACAGTAGGTTCTGAAACACTCCTGAGGCCACAAGTATGGAGCATCCCTGAGTGAGAAGGGCCCAGCGGGCTGCAGCAGTGTGTGGGTGGAGCACGGATGCTGTATGTGGTATCTTGTGTTTATCTCATTAGCTTGCTGCTCGTAGTGATCCTTCATGGGATGAGCTGGTTCCCAGCTGTCAAAAAACATAACTAGCAAAGCAGAGGGTGGCCACAGACACAAACTAAACCTCAGCCTGGTGTTGGTTCTTGCCCTTTCTGAGCAGTTCCCTGCCACAGGCTCAGCTATAGCATAAAAAAGAAAAATACTTGGCACCCTGGATACCTTGTAGGCTCCAAATTCAACTTTCTACTGCAAATTGCACAGGTAATTCTAGTCCTCAAGTGAATTCACATAGCAGCTGAGAGAGAGGCTTTCAGCACCAGAGGAGGATGCGTCTCTTCTCATAAGTACACTCTTGGCTCTCATCTTTCTGGAGGCTTGTCCCAAACGCAGTAGCACTTGACCTGCCTCAGCCTGAGAGAGGTTTTCTACAAAAGGTGTGGTCTCCTGATCTTCCTTTTCTGAAGGTCAGTTACTGTCAGTGCTACCCCTGGATGGCTTGTAGCCATTGATGCCAAAATTAGGAAATTGTTCCTCTTTTGCTATGTCTATAATGGGATCTGCTTGAATTTTAAGCTAGACTTACCTTTCCAAAACACAATTGGCTTGCTCCCTGAAAAGTCCAAATTCAGCAGTATTTTCTTTATTTAAATGGAGACTGTAGTTAATACAGCAATAGAGTTGCATCTTTCACATTTTTCTGAAGATTTTCTTTTTACTCCACCTTATGGTCTTTTATAACTTTCATGCAATGTTTAGATGACCAACACCTAGACCTCTGTTTCAGTGTAACAGCAGAGAAGCAGAAGGCACCTCTTCATCATAAAACACAGTCCTGCAGTCAGACAAAGGAAGATGGCATCTCATCCTTAGCTTAAGCTGAATCATTTCAGCCTTAAGACTGAATTGTCTGGGTTGCTTGTGCTTCCTTATAGAAAGCTATTCTCACAAATTTAATGACAAGAAAGCTCTGATTTTCAAAATTACTTAAATGGTACTCCTCTGTTTTCCCACTGACTCTAAGGTATTTCTGAAAAAAGCTACTCTTGCTTTGCTTTGTGATACTAAATAAGTCAGGTTCCTCCTATCTCCTCTGGAAACAGGCCTCTTTATCCCCTTTACTGTCCATATACCCTCCAAATTTGTATGAAGTCCTTTCCCTATGAGCTTCTCAGGCAGAGGTAAATTGGTGCAGGTGTCTCCTAGAATCATTATTAAATATTATTTTGAGTTGAATTTGATACATGAATGTGACCAGCTTCAAAACTAAGGGAGCTAAGACCCAGGCATGTGATCTGTGCTTCATCTCTTAATAATGAATAATTATTATGTATTATTGATTTATAAGTTACTGTAGTTTACAGTATTTTGCTCAAAACACTAATGAAAATGTGGCTGCAGTTATATTAAAATTCTGTGACAGTTACTCAAATATAATGAAATTTGTTATCCAATGTATTGCTGATAACTGATGGGACCTACGCAATCCCTGTAATTTTCAGCTTTGTGGGCTAACTGCCTTTCACACCTAGCAAACACGAAGACAAAGGACGGTTATGATGATGGACAATTTCCCACTGTTTCTGTTGAGGACAGGAATGTTATTATTTAAGCAAGTGGTGTTAATACAAAAGGCATAGAAGCTCTCGCTCCTACTCAGTGTGTCATGCCTTACACATTTAAAGACAGTGCTAATCATTTAATCCATCACTTTGCAACCAAGCCTCAGGATTAGCTCACCATCTAGTGTGACTCCTCAATTTCTTTTCCTTTCCCCATAAGCACAAATGTTCTTTTTCCAAATATTTAACTATTTGGCTTCACTGTAAATTAATTCTGTTTGCTTGTTTGTGCTCAGTTTATTGCATCTGCAAGAGAGAACACCAGTCCCTTTTTTTGCTGCTTAACAATCCTCTGGGTTTTGTTTTATGTACAAACTTTATCAATGGTATTATATATGCTCCCAGTTCACTGATACAAGTTAAATAATGGGAAGACACAGGGCAATGCACTAAAAATATGCTTCCTTAGTAAGGATTTGCCAGGAACGCTTATCTTTGAGATCAGTCAGTTGACTGGTATTATCATCTAGTACCTTAGTGATAATTTAGTAAAGATGTAATCTACAATAATCAAAATTTCCTATATATATATATATACACATGTATTTGATATATTGAATTGGCATTTAGACATTTATCAACCAAATCTGTGATATGACTAAAAGGATACTGAGTTGCTTTGGAAAAGGATTTTGTTTTCTTATTTTCTTAGTGGTATTGATTGTACACCTCTCCTGTAATTTGTTTAATAATGAAATCCCATAGATACCCTTCTGTTAAATTTGCTAGAATTGATATTAGGCTGACAGAAGAATGGTTAATTTGGTAATCCTTTCAATGCCTTTGACATACAAAAACACATGGAGAGCAGCCCTGTGGAGAAAGATTAAGTGATTCTCATTAATGAAAAACAGGACACAAGGCAACAGTGTGGACTTGCAACCCAGAAAGCCGAACACATCCTGGCTGCATCAAAAGAGGGATGGCCAGCAGGTCGAAGGAGGTGATTCTCCCCCTCCACTTTTGAGACCCTACCTG
The DNA here is from genome assembly GCF_031753505.1 of Anomalospiza imberbis. Classification (NCBI taxonomy): domain Eukaryota; kingdom Metazoa; phylum Chordata; class Aves; order Passeriformes; family Viduidae; genus Anomalospiza; species Anomalospiza imberbis. Next base: position 33,063,471 of record NC_089683.1, on the reverse strand, counting down.
GAGTGCTGCATCCAGGTCTGAAGTCCTCAGCACAAGACAGACATGAACCTGTTAGAGCAGGTTCATAGAAGGGCCACAAACATGCTCAAAGGGCTGGAACTTCTGTGTAGACAGGCTGAGAGATCTGGGACTGTTTGGCCTTGAAAAGAGAAGGTTTCAGGGACACCTTATAGCAGCTTTCCAGTACCTAAAGGGGACTTATAAAAAAGACTGTGACTTTTTGCACAGACAGTTAGTGATAGGATAAGTGGGACAAGTTTTAAACTGAAAGAGAAGAGATTTAGATTAGATGTTAGAAAGAAATTCTTGACTGTGAGGGTGGTGAGGCACAGGAACAAGTTGCCCAGTGAAGCTGTGAATGCCCCATCTCTGGAAGTGTTCAAGGTCAGGTTGGACAGGACTTGGAGCAACCTAGTGGGAGGTGTCCCTGCCTGTGGCAAGGTGGTTGGAACCAGATGATCTTTGAGGTCCCTCCCAACCCAGACCATTATATGATCCTATGATACATTCTTGCGTGTAGCCATATTTTTTTTTCTTCTTGCTTGTCTTACTTCTAAAGGCAAAAAATATACCTCAATATACAGTTGCTGTTGGCATAAACCAGCATTTTTCCTATTGCCTTCTTTTCAGTTTGGGACAGGATGAGACTATCTAAGTGTTTTTCTAAATTCAGATGCAAAAACACGAATGAATCATCCAGAAAAGAAAGAGCAATTTGTATTTCTATACTAAGTCCATCTATTTCCAGGGAGCATCCTTTAGTGATGAAAGAATTAATTCCTTTTGCTTCTCGTCATCTTGTGGGTACAATCATTGCTGCTGTGCTTTTATACTGATGCTTCTCCACTGTGACACACTCTTCTTTCTTCATTAATTTCAGGTGACTGATGCTCTTGTCTCTGTTCCCAGCACCTTCTGTAGCTATTTACAGACTAGGAAGGTTGGTTTCCTCTCTTCTGACTTACTTTGGCTAGTCCTGGCAAGACCCCACATTTGTTTATCTGAGGAAGTGGTTGGGATCTCATTGCTTTTCTCATCAAACCGTAGTGAGGTTTCCCTTTCACATATAAATGTCTCATACACCTGAGAAGCTGAGAGCTAGAGTTGGGTAGAAGACAGTTTCCCCTTGCTGCAAAATTATTTCAGATTTCAAAAGCTGTCCTAACCTATTCTGGGACAAATATTTTTCCAGACAGGTTGAGAGAGCTGGAGGTAGTTTGGGGTACAACACATATATGCAGACTCTGCCACCCTCATCCAGGGCAGGAATTTGGTCTGTTCTCTGCAAGGCCCACAAGGCAGCTCTGAGGAGAAGGAGGTATAGGTTAAGAAACCTAAGTTTAGGAATCTGACTGTAGGTTGTAGAAGCATATCAGACATCTGAGCTTCTTCTGGTGGGTATCAATGGAGCCAGTTCAACTCCCTCTGAAGCAGGTGCCCTGTGCCAAGTCAGACAAACTGTGTTGATCCAGTGCTTGATTCAGTCACCTATACATGGGGCTTTGAAATGCTCTATGCTGCCTTGCCTGGCTTTGCAAGGAGCACATCTCTCCTACTTCCTATGTTAGGTCTATGAGCTCTGAGTAACCCTTGCATTAAGCAAACATCTCTATCCCATTGGGCAGGGACTTTGACCCAAATCCATCACCTCTACATCAAGTAAAGAACAGATTTTTTTCCTCTGGTTGGTAGATCTGTCATTTTTACAAAGTGGAACAGCCTGGATAGCTGAGGAGTGCCTGCATCCCAAAAGTTATTGAATATTGCCAGAGGAGCCATTGCCACAGTAATTAGTAGTAGAATATTTTGGGGAAAAAAATGTTTGATAGCAGACACATTCCAGAAAACAAACAAACAAACAAACAATAAAACACAGAAAATTCATTACCTGATGTTCCTAATCAACACACTTGGAGTACAGTTCATGCTCAGAGCAGTGCTGAGAGTCTGGTTTATCTGCCTGCCTGGACTGCTGCTCGGCCTTTGGGGGAATTGCTGGGCTGTGTCCCTTCCTGCCTCTGTCCCCTGCAGCTGGCCCTGCAGCAGGAAGCTCTCCTGAAGAGGAGTCCCTCCAGGCAGGCAGCACTTAACCTCCACAAGGAAAGAACATATACAGGCAGTGGAGGATGATGAGGTGAGTCTGCTGTGTCACACAGGTGTTCTATCAAGGAGATAAAAATGCTCCTTTTGAAAAACAAAGCTGAACTGCTCACCCTCTGTCCCTTACAGCTCCATGGCTGGCACCTTTGCAAAGACCATTTGAAGCCTCTTTCTGCTTTCTGTCTCTATTTTACTACTTAAGATGGAATTTTGGAGATAAATCTTATATTTCTAAAATCCCACCTTATGTATTATCATCCTTAGAAATGTTTGTGGGTTTTTTTCTGGCTTAATTACACTGTGAAATACACAAGACCACTTCTCACATCCTCTTACCAAGCATGATTTTTTTAATGGACATGGAGAAAATACAAACGCTTACTTGGATTGACAGGGTGTTCAAGTGATGTCAGATTTTCTCTGTCGTGATTCTTTATTAATTAAGCAGTATTTCTGTATGTAATTTCTCAAGTTCAACATGATTCTTCATCCCCTCTTGAAATTACTCTGCTTTTGAGGCTTCTGAGTTCAAAATGGCCTGGATGCTGCAGGTTAGGATACATCTTTTTAATTCTTCTTTTTTTTTCCCCTCTCCTTTCTTGTTGTCTGGGATGAAAAGCTTTGGATAAAAAAGTCTTGGAAGTTATCAACCCAAAAACACTGCTATTATATATTCACCTACCCCAGTGCAAGTCCTTTCTTGCACTGTTGCAAGAAATGCAATGCTGCTACTTGCAATGTTACTACTTGGCTTCAGTTCTGTTACCCAAAAGTACAATAGGACAGTTTTGGGTTTGTGGTTTTGAGTGGTGAATAAACTCATTGTCTTCCTACATCTATCCCCCAGCAAATCTGGAGTTTCCACTTTCAGAAATTCTTTTGAGATATCTTGACTAACAAAACTGCCTACTTTCTGATTTTGATAACAGGGAATATTTACAGAATGCCAAATCTCTTCCAAGGTCCTTCACTGAGGTTCTTCTTTAATACTTGGGCTTGGAAGGCAGCATCTCCTCCAGGTCACCCATTGTTCAGAGTAATAGATATCCTTTTAAAACTAGACATTTAGGAGCTATTGGTCAGTGTTTCTAACAGAAGTATGAGCATCTTTTCATGCACAGACACTGCTTGTTAAAATGACTCCTGGGAGGTATTCTCTTTTGGGTTGTGGGTGGCTGACAAGAAGGTACTATGGTTTTGGCAACTGTTTTCTGCATGCCATTTTTCCCCTCTCCTTTAAGAAGTATGCCATCTAGATCTAGCCTAGGGGCATATCCTCTGTACTGAAATTAGTCTAATTTTTCCAGCTGCTTTGTTCTTCGCTGACCCCATTCCATGTAGACTCTATCTTAAGAGCAGTAACCATCTGGACTGTCCCCTATTGGTGGAGCCAGTCCATAATGACAACGACAAAACAGCACCCCTGAAGGTCCACTGGGAAAAGGGAGAATGATATATTTGAGTCAGGCACAAATACCTGAAAGCTGATTCAGCAGCTGCAGGACACAAACAACTTTCTTTGTGGAATAAATACTTCCTTCTACAGAGAGAGAGAGAGAGATACTTTGCTTGTTCTCTCCCACCTTCCAGACCTATTCCTAACTGCCTCTCCATCTCTTTCTCAAGAACCTTAACGTAATTTCAGGCTGTCTTCTTCACCCACTTCTCTTTCTGGGATGCCCCAATGGAGCTCCACTTCTGCTTCTTTTCTCTCCTTGTGTAACTGCTGGCTGTTCCCTTATACAGCAAATATCTCTATGCAGGTGATAGAGGTGGTTTAACTTCTGTGCCTCTCTCCTCTTTTTAATCCTGTCCTGCTGGCAGCTCTTGAATAATTATCAGCTTTCAGAGTGACTAACACAGATCTCAGACAAGCCTTCTCCCAGGCTCCTTTCTTTGTGGGGGAAAATTGCACTGGTCATCCCATGCTGCTGGCATTAAAGGCCCTAGAACCAGGGATATGCTTTAAGTCACACCTCCCATCTTCAGGCTCTATGACTCTCATAAATATAGATGTTTACATGCCAAACGTCACATGTGAAAATACATTTTTTGTGGCTCTACTCTTCTAGGAGATGCAGTTTCACTGTCCACCAGCTGGTAGAGAAGTCACAAGCAGGTGCCAAATGTGACTGCTTTTTCTTCCTAAGGCCATTACAGACAACCAGATACCTCAGTGCTTTCTTACCACTTACAAACACTGTGCAAGGAACTGGCAGTGGCATGGACCAGGCAAGGCTGGGAGATGCTCATTGCTCTTCAGGGGCAGGGAGGCTCTGAGATCACAGGCAGAGGAGCACCTGGGGACTGACACTGCTGTGAGCTGTGCGTGATGGGAGTCCCTCAGCCAGCTGAATGGAAATGGCTGCTCCAACAGCACTGATTTCATACAGATGTTGCAAGGTCAGTTTGCACACTTATTGGAGAGCCCAGCTGACTGGTGAAAAGGCATTGCTCAAGTTTTGGAAAGGTGAAAATTCAAAGTCAAGTTCTAACAAGCCATGCCACCAATGATCTCTGACTTGTAACAATTAATGGCCTTTTTGTTCTGGCTTTCTGCATCATGCAATGAGATCATGATCCATGACTACACGCCTATGCAATAAAATAATACAAATAAATAAATAAATTAATAAATTAATAATAATAATAATAATAATAATAATAATAATAATAATAATAATGAGTTTAGTTTTATTATGTTTCTTGCACTGCTTAAAATCCCCTGTGAGCAATTACTGTCAGTGAGAATATTTAATGTCTTGATGCAATTTGAAAATGTAGTGCAAATGACAGTGTAATAAAACAAAGAACTTCATCAACTTCTAATTGAAATTAATGAGGACTGAACTTCTACTTTGAGTATAAGAGACTTTTTCCTCAACTTAAAAGCTGTTGGCTCCAGGAGTGGCATGACTCAGTTTGAATTATCTTCTTTTTCTACCTCAAAAAGATTTTACTGCAGAAAACTAGTCTTATTTCAGACAAAGAGTAAATTTCATATGGATTAAAAAGTCAGACTTTTCTCTCAATTCCTGCAGAAATGTTTTCCCTATGTATTAGCAGATCTGTAAGAAATCATAGCCATCTGTATTTTGTGAGACTAGGAGCTGAAAATACACTCCTTATCTAAGAGACTATTTTCTACCATACTATTTCAGAAATTTGTACATAGACCAAATCTTAGCAAAAAAGACTCTGTTATTTCAAGGTCATTTTGAACCTCTGTGGCAGAGGTACAAATATTAGTCACGTCATCAGGCAGAAGCACAGTGCACTGAGGCATGCCAGCATGTTTGTCAAAATGGCTGTGGAAGCCCTTTTCCCATCCCCTGGCAGCAGAAGGGAATAACAGAGATGACTTGAACTGGTCATTGCATTTTATTACCATGCAACAAGACAGGAAAATATAATTCTCCATGCTGACATTTGGCACTGGTACAATTTCACAGACCCCTAATAACTGCAGTGGAGCACAGTTCAAGCCACTCAGCCCCAGGTAACTGAAGTGTTCCTTGTCTTCCAAGTCTTCCAAGTTACATGTAATATTTACTTTTCTTATAACTTTTTTGCTATAAAACCTGCTAAACCAATAATTAATATTTTCTTTTTCTTTTTCTTTACTAGTTTGCACAGCTTTACAGAGCCTAAAGAATGTCTAAATTGCTGCAAGCTTTAGCACAGCCATTTAGGTCATTCCACATTGCTATACTGCAGCTGTTTGCATTACGTCTTGTGGGTCACTTGTGAAGGGAAGAGTTGTTGTGATGTACTGTGCTTGCCAACAGCAGGCACAAATCAGGAGAATTGTACTTGGAGGCATATCATTAAATTTCAACAAACAGGTTTACTGGAGAAATCATTCTTCCTGTGAGATCACTAAAGCTGCCATTGTCCATAAACTATTTAGAAGACCCGAGTAAAGGGCTACTTAAAGTCTTCAGCTGATAAGGCTTAATGCTGTTTTTTCCCATTCCTTTGTTTATGATTCTCCTACTTGCCAGTGGTTTCTTATCAGTGCCTGAATAATTTGTGTTCACAGGCACCTACTTTCAGGATTGTTGGAAAGACAGGATATTTAAATACTACCTCCATCTAGTACCTACAGAGAGACCTAAAGGTCTGTAAGTTTTTTGATGCCACAACATAAATGGATGGTTAGCTTGTGATAAAAGCATGCCTCACAAGCCTCTAAGAAGGTGAGTTCAGGCAGCAGTTTTTACCTCAGATACTGTTGGTTTATTTCTTTTCATAGCAGCTACATACACTGCTTCTAAAAATATTTTTTTTTTCATATACCATCAGCCTGCACTCTGGGTCTAACTCAAAGACTGTGAAGAAAATTGAGATTATTCTAAGCAAAGATTTAAAAAATCTCTATAAATAGGATAGAAGTTGTGATATTTTGTTATATTTTACTTTAACCAAATGTGGAGATATAAAAACTAAAACTTCTGTTTTCTGAAAATGTGATTAGTCTGCACCTTCCAGAGACAAAGGAAGCAGTGCCCAGAATCCACAAACTCTTCTCCAAAATGGTTACCCTTTTGGAACAAGAAACAGCTTGTCAAAATCCCATCTTTCATAGTGGAATTTGCTACTTCTTAATGGAGAAGGATGCTTCCTGCAGCAGTATTATATACTTACAAGGCATGAATCAATTAGCATTTTAATCATGGGGGACCCATACCATCAATTGGCGAGAGTGCTTTTAATTTACCTGAACTCAGTCATTGGGTTGATCCCAGCAGATTTGCCTCTACGGCAACACCTGCTTTAATCACGATATCTCTTGAGTATTCAGCCTCCACAAAAGTAAATAAATTCTCCTGAAACTGTGCTAAATTCCTTACCAATGAATCTCCTTTCACTATATGAAATCCTAAATAAAAAAAGACAGGTTTATTTTAAGCTTTTAGCAGACTGTTGTAGTTAATCGTGTATATCAGGCAAGAGGCTTGGTTGCTAAGAAAATCTTTGGCATGTTTCCATGGGATTTGTGTGTTATTGACAGAAAAAGAACCAAATGATAGGAAATGCATCTGCTAATTTGAATAGTGAAAAAAAAAAAAAAAAAAGAATAGAACCATTTTCTGCCCAACTTTTGAGTTAATGAAAGCTCAGGCCAAAAATAACATACTTCCTATCAATTTGCAGAGAAGATTTTTGGCTTCAAAGACTTGATTAAGATTACCAAAAAAAAAAAAAATTCTATGTGGATAGAACATATAGATCTCTGGTTGTCAGTGGTCAGTGGTTGCCCTTACACTGCTGCACAGAGGTTCCTAGGATGAGCTCAAAGCTAGAATACGTTCTGGAGGTGATCTGCAGAAGCACCTGGTGTGTTTGTTACTTCCAGAAGAAATATCAGTTGTATTTACATTGAATGTTCTCCCATGTGCAGTTGTCTGCCATGTGATTAGGCAGACCTTTCTCCATAGTTTTCCAGCTGTCTCAATTATCATTGCCCAGAAGAGAGGGAGAAAAACAGCCAGAGATGGGGAAGACAGAGTGGGGCCTGCTTTAAAAGGCCCTGATATTGCTTGCCTTAGGAAAGGACACAGCAGTAGGCATCCAGGGCTTTAGTTGAGCAAAGCCTGCCTAGAGGAACAGATGCCTAGTACTGGGTCGTAGCCTGGGGCTCAAAATGCTGCCAGAGAAGTTTTGCCAGGTACTGGAGCAGCCAGTTGCAGAGAAAGCCAGCAAACCCCAGTGTGGAGATGGAGCCCTGCACAGGCCAAGTTTTAAAGACTGGCTGACCATGAAAAACATACTTATTCCTCTTTGAAACTTTTTCTTTTTTTGTGTTTAAATATCAGCCAGAGTCATCTGGAAGTCAAGAATCAAGCAATGGGGTTAGATCTTATTGATATTCTCAGAGACCATCATTTTAGGTGCCCTGTATTTAGACCCTTGGCTATGCTCCATAATCAGTGCATGACCCCATAATTTAGGATTTTGGAAAAGGAATGAGTCCCTCAGGTCTGCAAGCCAAAGAAAAGAGTGGATGTATTGTGGGAGGATATACTGTTTAGCAGGATAACATAGCTTAACAAAGTAGTGTGGTAGCCAAGGAGACTACTTTGAGAACAAAGTTCCTGGCATGCTGAGAACATTGATCTACAGTGTAAAGTTCATAAAATCTTGTGGAAAGTTAGTTATTCTGTGGGATGACAATTTTATTTTAACTTCTTGAATTCCTGTCGTTTTTAGGCATCTTTTTTTTATTCCTGGACAAGGAAAATCAATGGTACAGCTGAAGCCTATAGCCACATAAGGCATGTGTGGGGCTCTGTAGTTGCTGCCTACAGTGTTCTTTTACCTTGTGAAAGAAAACTGGATTTTTTGTTCTCTCTCATTTAAAATAATTATTGCTTATTTCAATTTAAACATGGCAGAATTTTAAAGGCCAAGGAACAGGGTTTCTGCCTCTGGTTACCATTGAGCTAATTGAGCAGCAAAGCAGTACTGGACAATGAGGGAATCCTATGGAGGCAAGAAAATTGAGAATATAAGACTCCTGTTACAATTCAGTAATAGTACTGGAGAGAATGATTAATTTGTTGTGGAAGATAGGAAGTTTCTACTTTCTTTCTGCTTCTCTTTTTTTATCCATTCTGTGATTTGGGCAAATCCTTCCAACTTCTTGGTCCCTCAGTTTTCCCTTTCTGCAAAACAACGAATCAAACTACTTTGCTAGAATTTTGGAGGAATGGATGTAGTGCTTTATAAATATGTAACAAATTCTATTTTTGCTAGGAGGCAAAATGGACTACTATATATATAAATTTAATGTTTGCCACTGGCTTTGGAATTTTTTCAAGACATGCCAGCAAGAGAACATACTTAGAAACTAGTCTGACATATCTCATTGAGTGTCAAAGGTTTGCATCAAATATTTGATTCGAGCTTCTCTATGAGTCTCTTTTTAAAACAGCTCAGAGACAAGGCACATTTGCTTAGCCTGCATATCCCTAGAAAGAAATGAGATATACATTTTTAAACCATCTTCATTTACTTATGAGAAGAATATCTATCTGCAATACTTCATGCATAAAATGCTTCATGCTCGCATAACATATGCACAGAGCATATGTTTTAATTTTAGTTCAGTACAATATTTCAAATTTAAACAAATTAGCCCAAGGCATAAAATACTACCAACCATTTTTCTGTTTTTAATACAAGCCAGATTGTAGAGAAGCATTACTAATGAAAACAGCAATCATAAATCTGAGCATATTTTACTTACCCCATATTAATAAAAATATACCTCTTTTTTAAATTTAGATTTTCATATAGTGAAGGAAAATTAATTGGTAATGACCTTATCTTGATATTTCTTCACAGATTTTTGTCATCACTGTTTTAAGGAATTTTGAGTTGATGGTACCATTAAAACACTGTTATTCAGGGCTATCTGCCTTCAACTTGTTCAGTTTTCATGCTCGGTAACAAGGGAACATGGACACCACGATCTCTGAACTACTTCTAAGATAACTGCTAATGATAACAAGGAAAAGCAAGTCAGACAGCTTAAATTTACTGTTCAGGAGTCCACATTTTTAATCCTGAGAAATGGTATCTATTATGTATATTGAACATGTACTCCAGTAAATTCTCCTTCTCCCACAGAAGGCTTAGCTTAACAAATGGGATGCTAAATTTTCCAGTTACAAATATTATATGGCAACACCATAGGTAGTTGCATTTCTAGTTATATAAAATTTTATGGTGAAGCCTCTTTAACTTCATTCAGAAGTCAGAAGTACCCTCTTGAGAATCCTCTCACTGAAGGGAAATTCAATAGTTAATATTATTGCATGTTATTGAATACTCAGCTATTGCAAAGAATTGTGTTAAGTCATTTGAATAGAGATAATAAATAGACTGCCTTTTCTCTCCTGTGCAGCAAATGGAGCATTGTTACAAAAAAAGATTAAAGACCAGGTTTAAAGTCCATATAAAGCAATATATTTAAGTATCTTACCCACATTTATTTGGGTATTCCTCCTTCTGTGCACAAGAACTCTTTCATCAGACAAGGCTTCCTACAGGATCCTTGTTTGTGGAATCTATCTATCTGACTTGCTCGTATGAGCCCTCATATGAGCCCCATTGGTACTAAGTGTAGTCATCTGGGATGGCTTGAGCAGAATTCATATAGGTCTTTGACACCTTCTCAGGAATGACTTATAAGCAGCTCAGCTGGGAGGCTGAGGAGGAAGGAGATCTCTGGTGCAAAGAGGCAGAGAAAAGGAGAGAAACGGAGGTGTGTCTGTATGGAGAGGGCACTCAAGGCAAATGAGGGTAGGAGAAGAGCAGTGAAAACTCTCCCATTGGCTCAGTTAGAACTGAAGGAAGATGTGCCCATGTCAGGGTGGGTCAGAAAGGGATCCAAAGGATGGACTTGGTGGAACTTGCTTTCAGGCACTCAGTTAAAGTTGTCCCACTCAGTGCAGCACCAGCAGCATTAGCACACAGGGGACCATGGGTACAACATGTGCAGCTGTGATCCCACCCTGACTCTGGTTTCCATGCCACACACACAGATGCACACACCCACAGATAACCCTCTGCAGGGAGACTCCTACACCCCTTGCATTCACAACTCTCCCTGTTTCTCACCCAGAAAGGAGAAGTCTGAGGGACTCACTTTTTACTCTTTTTTGTCTTAGAGTGAGAAACCTAAGTAAAGTCTGGCTCCATATCTCTCTCCAGCTTGAGATAATTTAAAGTCCAGTCATTCCTCTGAGGAATGTCCAGCCCTGTATGGATAAAGAAATATTTTAACTTGATGTGCCATTTTCTGGAAATCCTCTATTTTTTTTTTAAGAGCAGCACCTAAGTACCACCCTGAAGGGTTTATGTTTCAACAGTGAGTACAGTGGGGTTCTGTAGGGAGCCCAGTCTTGTCAGCATGAATTCCATGTGTGCTGACAATGCCTGACAGACACACCCCCTCCCCCCCCTTGGGGACAAACTGCCTCTTTCCTGGACGGTCCTGTAGTTGAGCAGACACCAGACTACTCAGCCTTGTTTGAAGTAGGGCTGCCCTAAAACAGGAGTGTGGTTTAGGTGTATAAGGAATGGAAAAGCACTCCCAGGATTAGACAGAACAGATTCAGATTCTAATTTCTGTATGAATCTTGTTTTAATTTCCCTTTTCTTCTTTATCTCTCTGAGATCTGGTCCTAAAACTCTTGCTTGGCATCATATAAAGATGCTGCAATGGAGCAAGAAGTGGAATTCTATGTCCAGCTCTCAGATTAATTGAATACCTAATTTGTGTTTCAGCACAGCCACAAGTATTCATTTATTTATTGAAAGATGCATCAGTGCAACAAAATAAACTTTTCACATGAGCTCCCACAGACCTATTCTTGATTTATGGCATTATACTAGAAGCTCAGTCAAGCTAATTTTGTTCACCACATATCAAGGGAACAAATTTTAAGTGCTCTGTTGAAGCGCTTTTCTAGTTTGAATTTTATGTGAAAAACAACAGCATCTACTTTGACTTATTCCAGTGCAGATGAGAAGAAACTCTGCTGCAACTATGGTACATGAAAAGCTGCCTGTTTCAAAGAGTAATTTCTTAACATGTCACTTTCTCATCTCTCTTTGTTTCTTGGTTATAATTAATCTTTAAAAGAAGAATAGTTCAAAATTTAAATAAACTATAAAATCTATAAAAATATAAAAAGAAGTATCTGAACCCAGGCCTTTGACAATTACATTTATTACTGCACAGTGACTGAAAAAGATTCTGCATTAGATACAGAAGGACAATTGACGTCAAACAGGCACTTGACATAAAGTGCAACAATACGTATTAGAGAGGAAAGGCATTTGTGGGGCATTTGATTAACATACTTTTAATTGGACTTTCCTGCCTCATTGGTTTTATTCTTTCAATTTAGTTCAAGCTGCTCAAATACGTAAATAGGCAAAGCACCTACTATAATTAACACAATACACTGTTTGCAAGTTACCTTATTTCTCAGATTGTGTATACACAAATAGGATATTGTGCAAATATTGTGAACTCCTACAGAAATATAGACAGGAAGGGAAAGTCCATTATTGACCAGAAAAAAAACTGAACAACGAAAGAAAAATAACACAAACACCCTCCTCTTCGAAAGCTATTTGGATCAGTTGATCTTTGTGATTTGTTTTCAACAGCAATTTTAACTTTAGTTCTATATTTCAGTGAAAATGCATAGGATGTTCTGTCAATTCCATTCAAGCTTGAATTTGAGTGTACTAAGTTTTGTTCCCCATGTCATGCTCTGTAATCATACTAAAGAATGTGTGAGACCATACTTGTATAACCAAATTCAAGAAACTACACTGAAAAGCAAGCATATACTGCATAAAGGATGTCTAGAGCATAGAAACCCAACAGAAAATGCTAAGTTCTATTGCTATTTATAATGCTGAAAATATTCCAGGATTTTTAAGATCACATTTTAGCTGCTATTAATCTAGGATGTAATTAAAAAAAGAATATTTAAATTGCACAATTGCCAATAAAACCCATTAAACATTTAACAACTGAAAATCATATAGGTAATTTGGATTTGATACTTGCATTCTCAGAAAATGTGAATGGCATCTGGGCAATAAAGCACATGGACAGAAATTCCACAGCCAGGATACAAGAGGAGTGAACAATTTGTTGTGTGAATATTTGGAAGAACAGACTGAAAACTGCACATCTTCCATGTTTGTTTGAGAGGTCATCTAGTTTCACAGGATTTAAAAATTAGATTAATATAATATTTAATATATTTTTAGAGGTTTTACACTTTAAATACTTTTCAGTTGCCATTTTAAAAATCCCAGAGTTCTCCTTCCTCAACACTATTTAATTTTCATTTTAGGCTATGATTTACCTTGGGAGCACCACCTACTGTTAAACACCTACATGTAGAGTGTGCAGGGGGACCACCTACAAAACTGGTGGTTCTGGTCAAATACACCTTAGAAAAACACAGTGTTTCATTTAAAATAAATATAGACAATGAAAGACACAAGTTCCAAAAGTTACCTGTATATTATATGAGCCAATAGAGAAAGATATGATTCTTTTCCTCACACAGATTAAGTAAACATTGCTCAGGAGAAATCAAATATTGGATTTGTTTTATATGTACTACTCTCCCTTCTTCACTAAACTTTGCCACATAAAAGCATAAAATTCTTATTTGCTTTTTCTTTATAATGTTTTTTACCATTTCACCCACAAATTCAATCAAATAGGCTTGACTAATTATTAAAATTAATATAGTTTCCCTCAATAAGTACTCAAAAATTATTTTACAAACATTATTGGAGTCCTCACATGTTCTTTACCTACAGTTATGAAAAGCTAACAGTGTGTAAGATGTTACAATTTTCTCATTGGCAAGGAGGATTTTTGAACTTATACTCAGTTTGTGGTGCACCTAGGTATTTCTGGGGGATACCTAGGTGTGTTGCAGACTGACAGGGCACTGGCTGCTCATTATTGCCCTGAAACAAAAGGTTCTGTAATGTACACACTTAGCTAAAGAATTCATTTTATGGGGGAAGGAATTTAAATTGAATCTCCCTATCTGTGTTGCAATCTTTTGTGCTGAGCAAAACAGTAGCAAAGCAAAGTAAATGTCCATTAGGAGGTAATAGCTGGAGTATGCTCCACTACTGCTGTTTCTGCACTGATTATGCAAAACAGCTGTCAGTCAGGAAATTCCTTTGGGAAAACAGCACTTCCTTCTTTCCAAATTAATTATATTAAATGAGGTGAATTACATTAGGGAATGGGAGCATGCAGGAATGGCTGTAGGAAGTTTGCTTCCATGCTATCAGAAAGTTTCAAACCGCTGTTTTCATGGAAGTGCACAATGTAACTGAATGGTCCATATTAGTTTCTTCTCCAGATGGGATAAATATAGAACAGACTTGGAGTTTTTATTTTAAATGCATGCACTGTTGCTTTATTTTGAAGAGAAAAATCCTCACCTGCTTCCTTCTCATAAGCTATGTAATGATATATATTTCTGAATAATTGCCTGTAATATGTTTCCAACACACATATCAGAATTAACGTTCCTCTTATTTGTATTTAACACTTCTTCAGACTCACAGTCTTTCAACAGAATTGCTTCCATACCTCTAAGAAATATGGTTCTCAATGCCAAGCATCCTTTTAACTGAGGACAACAAGAAATTGATACAACTGTTGACAAAATATTTTAAAATCTAAATGCTGATGAATGGCTCTCTTATCTCTACATCTAGCTACCTTAATGGGAAAAAAATTAGCTTCCTTTAATATTCTCTGTCCTCTTTAGTTCCACATCTTGTGTCCAAGACACAAGGAAGACATAATAGGCTAGTTTTACTTGTGTCTACAAAATTTTCCAAACAGATTATCAAAGCCTTCTCAAAACCACATTGTTCTGATTGCTTGGATGTGGGGTTTTTTTCAATGTACACATTTTTTTTTTAATTCAGACTGCCATAGCTATTTTCTATTACCGATAATAATTTTTATCACTAAACCTTCTAATTAATTTACTTGCTGCTTCACTTTGTGGTACAAGTAGTTCAATAACTACTGAATAATAATAGCTGAATAACTCTGATTGTATATATATTTTTTTAATTAGCCATTATTTTCTGATCCCTGAATGGCAAGACATTGGATCTAAAGATGTAATTGAAATGTGTGTCACTGTAGTTATTTAACAATATCATTATAATGCAGTCTCTGCATGTGGGTTGAATTAAATCAGTCAAGTTTGAGGCCAAAATGAGTAGAATTTCACAATGTTTATCACTGTAGGTTAAGCTTCATCATTCTCCCAGTCAGTCATTCCAAACTATGGATTTCCTAAAGTTATGGCCTTAATCTAATATCTTAAGTTTTTCTTCTGAAGTTAATGGATATTTCAGAGCAAAAAATGGAATTAAATATTTTAAATATACTTTCAATACATTTAGAACTTTCTGAAATCAGATTCTTCCTGCTAAAAGAGTTTTTTAGAGTGTTCTAACATTGACACTTTTCTTGACAACCCTGAGCAAGCTCTGTAAATATTCCTTGTTAGAGATCTCCAGTTTTTCCACATATAGGTCCCACCCTGCAAACACAAGCAAGTATTACTACTGTGTTCAGTGTCATTATCCAATCTTCATAAAATTCAGAAATAGTGGAAGGAGTGGATGAAAATTCACCTTCACTGAAGATAATGGATTGGCATCAGCAAGACAGGATTTAACTCAAAATGCAAGAAATAGAGGGTTTTCACTTTTTCACTATATGGTTTATGCACCTGCACTATCCTTGAGGAAAAGCAACACTTAGAGCTAATTTAAGTAATCAGAAATATTTAAAGAAAATTACTGTTTCAACTAGTAAATTGTAATAACTATACACAGCTGTTAAAATTGCTTATGCTGCACCACCACCAAACTCACAAAGCATCTGTGATGAGAGATCAATAATTTCCTGGTATTTATCAAGACATAGCCAATTAGAACAAAAAATAGGATCACACACATTTTCATGTTGTATCATCAATTCATCTTTTACAATGTGTAGCTTTGATTGTAACCAACATTTGTTTTGCTGAATTATGTCTAAATGCTCTCTCGGCTTCTCAGTTCAAAATTCCTTTAATGTATTTCTTCTAAAAATGTTCTAGTTTACCTTTTTCTACTGCTAAACTCACTCAAGCCCTTGAAAATAATTTGCAGCATATTAGCTTCTGTAATACTTTATATTTGTCCTTCATTTTATATGGTGAGTGCTTGTGGTTCAAAGTGTATTAATTTCAATACTGTAAGTTATTTTGGTCTGAAGGGACCAAAAGCTCCAGGGAACACAGACAACCACTTCAAACCATTTTAATGAGTGTTGTCATTTTATCTTGACTAGAAAGAAATCTTAATCAACTTCAGTACCAGATAGTCCAGTCACCATTCACACTCAAAAGGATTTGTGTTCTCCAAGTGTATCTAAAATTCTGGCTATCAACAGGGCTTAATATTGTTCAGTTTTAGCTCTCTAATAGAAGGAAGAGGCTTAGTCTGTGATAGTTCCCAGATTTCATCTTCCCTCAGTGAAGAGAGATGGGCTCCTCCAGAACCTGTTTGATCCTCTCTGTCTCGGAAACTCATTCTGTGTCCGTGCAGAAAGAGTCCAGCACTGCTGAGGCTGCTAAGGTTAAAAGAGATTCACTCCACAAAGAGCAAGCAGATGAGGCACATTATAGAAACACTATTTCTACAGCAGTAAAATCAAGAAATCAAAGGAGACTACGCAGTGCAGCAATTTTATTTGAACTTTCTCACTAGTTTGCACCACCTGTTACAACAGTCAGGCTTTGCAGTTACACCTTTGCAACAAACTTCTATTCACAACCACTGCCCAAAACGACAGATTCCTCCATTCTCAAGCATTACCTACATTTCTTTTGTCCCACAGATGTACAGTTTCCCTCAGACTGTCCTGAAGTGCATGTTCAGCACACTTAAGGACCAATCAATGCTGCTGTCTCATTCTCTGTTACTTATTGCTTTCACACCCTCTTGTGTTGTCTTCAAATAGTATTAACATCAGAATTTTGTTGCAAGTCTGGGCCCCTCAGCTGAGCCCTGTGGGACAAGTTAGAACCACCAGGCCATTGGAGATTCCAAATTTATGACTATTATTTGGAGACACTGTCAGTGAAACAGTTTATCCTTCTTTTACTCCATATCAAATACATATCAGTTCACTTTGTATGTGTGTAGATTTTTGTTGTGGTATACCAGGTCATGCATTTTTTACTTACTCTATTATCTTTACAGATTAAACATGAAATGTCACTTAAAAAAATCAACACAACAGGATAAAATCTATTTTCAGTAAAGTCCTGTTATCTGGTATTAATTATATTCCCTGGTTTTAATTCCTAATGAATCAAGTCCCATATCAGTCATTCCATTAATTCATCCAGGATTGATATCAGGATGTCAGAACTATAATTAGCAGGGTCATTCTGTTTGGCTTTGGTGTAAAAACTGGTCACACTCTTCTCAAGTTGTCATAACTAGATTATGGTTCACTCTTTTCAATTGAAAAAAAAAATCATTAGCTACGTGATTATTGCTGTAAATCAGAATTTCTTCAAAGTAATCTTCCAAAGCAGAGCTGTATAGTATTAAAGTATCACATTGCCTCACAATTTTCTTGTGTCCAAGGGAAGTATTCAAGAAGGATGTTCTCCATACTCATATTGACAAGGACTTGGCTCTAGCTTCCCATCACAGCCTTTCTAAATATAATCACTTGTGGCTGTTTGTGAAGCTGTTAGGGCAACCTCATCAAGCACAGAGACTTGTCTCCTCAGCCTAATGAGAGAAGGGACAACCTCCACAGGCACACAACCTCCAAACTGCAATCCAGCTTCTGTGCTGCCCCAGCTATCCTTGGCTGCCAAGTAGAAGTTGTCTCAGACTTGTGGTCTTGAATGGACAATGCTGACAATATCATAGAATCATTGAACCATTTAGGTTGGAAAGACCTCTGAGGTCATCAAGGCCAACTGCTAACCCAGCACTGCCAAGTCCAACCCTAAACCATGTCTCTAAGTTTCTTTTAAGTACCTCCAGAGACAGAGGTAATCTGCATAATCCACACTCATTGTATCATAGGGTACATCCTGCTCGTTTTCTTTACTGTCTGAATCATGGAATCATAGAATTATAGAATCGTGATCTGGCTGTCAGATGTTTGGCCTTAATTTGTCCAGCCTCATATGAAGCTGCCCTCACAGTCCCCTCTGGCAACAGAAGTTCACTACCCAAATGTGTAAAGATGTACTTTTTTTAAATCTGGGCTTTAATATGCTCTACCACTTGTTTCAGTGGATTTCCCTAGTTCTAGTATTGCAGGTTTCAGTGATTAGCAGTTCAGTTTAACTAACACCTACAAGATTCTTTAAATCCACCTTAGTTTTCTCCTCTCCAGATGGAAAAGTCCTGTATTTTCACAGTATTTTTAGCCTCTGGAAAGGGAAGAATGGGAGGTTTTAAGCCTGTTAAAATGGGAGTTTTTAAGCCTTCGTTTTGTGCCATTTCCCACTCCAGGATGGTCATCCTTTCCTCTCATTCCATGTGTGATGGAAAACCAGATAGCACCAAAGTTACTGGGGGAAGTGGGAAGCAGGGGTTGATAAAAGAGGTTTGACTTTGCCTGTGGTTGTGGGACAGCTCACAGCCTTGTTATGTGCAAGAAGCTTGTTGTTGTCAAGGCTCCTGTGTATATACCAAGCTTTTACCTAATCCCTGCAGACACCTATCCCCACAGGACTGCTGTTCTCACAGGATTTGTGAAAAGGCAGTTCATTAAACCCAGAATGTTGACATAAGTATGAATGAGAGCCTCAGTGCACTCGTTCCCCTACCCCACTCTGACTGCTGGGACTGGAAGCTACTCATGGTGGTGCTGGTGCAAAGCAGTTTTTTCAAGGGTGACAAGTGAGACTCCTCACAATAGATCATCCTTTGAAAAGTCCATCAGTTGAAGATGGATATGCCTCTTTGTCTTTACTTTTTCTTTTAAACTGCTAGTGCTTAATGCTGTCTAGCATGTGCTTCATAATATATTTTTGGCCAATTTTCTGCTTGCCAGTCTGGAAAATCAGCATACAGTCATCTTTCAATATTGAGCTTTGTACACAGTTAATGTTAATGGAAAACAAGGGACTGTTAACAAAGACAAAGAGCATGAGCTGACATTACTTCCTTCAAGCTTCATGCAGCAGGAATGCCCTGTCAAGTGGAGCACATTATTCCCAAAAGCGTTTTGAGAATGAGTGGGTGAACATCCTCTATCATTCTGTAATACTTGTCAAATATCAGCTGTGCTGCCTGGAGGGATATACAGCATTAAGGGTGTGGCTAGAAGACTGACGCTCCTGAGCAAAGAGTAGCACAAAACCTGTAATTTTTTTATTAGCTCTTTGTAAAATAAATAAAGAATAATTTCAGGGAGTGAAAAGCTGGACAGAGTCTGGCTCAAGTTTACAGCTGAAAAGTATGCACAGGGAAAATAAAAGACAGAGTCCTCTGTAAGAAAAATTATCTGCCTGTATTTGTCATTGGATCTGCAGTACATCATTTACAAAAGCATGGGTCTTACAAATGTTTCCTTAATGGTTTCCTAATTATTCTAATTAACGAGTGTCTAGCAAGTTCTATCAGTCACTGGCGAACTCATGTGATGTGTTTCTTCTACTGTTGCCTTGTCTTTAGAAATTCTGTAAAACAAAAAGTCAAGAATACAAAACAGCAATGAGGAAGAATCCAGTGACTAGAACTTGACAGAAAATAATAAACAAAAATAATTATCATTATTCAAAATGTAGGCACAGTGTTGGAAAAAAGGCAAAACCAGAGGGGAAATGGTTTACTGTCTTACTGACTGGCATGAATTAGGTGTGCTGTGGATTTCTTCCCTTTTTTGCTGGTCATAGTGATGACAGAACAAAGACTTCACAGAGCCTTTTCATTCTGTATATATTAAGCTATAATCTGCCATTTTAAAACAGCAGAGAATAACATAATACTTGGCAATCTAATATCAAATAATGAGCTAACAATTCAGGAATAAATTAAAGTCCCACTGAACTCACATTGTTGCTTAAGCTGAACAAGCTATGAAAACTTAATTATGTTTTGGGAGTTCATCTTGTCTTTCTTAGTAATTCTAAATATATATTTCACTAATCGGTTCATAGTTTGTTTCATTTGTCTTCTTTTTTCCTGAGAAAACATTCCTAAGTCAACACAATAGAACATGAGAATATGGACAGTATAACAGTACCATGACACAGAGACACAAGTTCATGTTTTTTTTCTTAATGTCACTCTAGAAAGAGTACCTAACATGTTACAGATTACTAGGGCACCATCGCTTTTCCATGAAATCCTGGTTGTCTGAATATGTTAGGTGACATCAAGGATTTCCAGCTAAATGCAAATCAATACAAAAGGGAAAGATGACAGTGGAAGAAGCAGTTTGTTAGAGGGAGAAGTTTGGGTCACAGGTTTTCAGATACTGAGGTTCTATTTCATAATTAATCTTCATCTTTCCAATGCAAATCAGGAAACAGCTGTAAAACACTACTACCTGTTTTTTCTTTAGGAAGAAAAGTATTCGTGGTAGGAGTAAAAAGAAGCAGTGAAGTCATTAGGAGATGCTAACAAAGAGATTCAATGGGATCTATTCATAACAAACCAGCAGTGGTTTTTTGCTTGAAAAGAGAAATGCATTTTTTCCTACTGACAACATCTGAGTCCCTGAAAATCATAGCTAATTGTACAATCTGATCCATATTAACAGTGTTTTATGAATTAAATATGCTCCTGAAATTATTGCTATTAACAAGGGTCCATTATGCTGATCACCTTAGAGAACCTGGTGACCAAAATTAATTTCCAATTGATCAGCTTAGGCATGAAAAACAGATATTATTATACTGCAGTCAGCCTGAACATTAGCAGCACCAATGGCATTAATTCAAAATGATGTTATTTGCAAAGAAAAGTAGAGTCTCTATGATTTGATCACTGGTGTCAAGAGGACACAGTAAGCATAGCTGAAATTTTAGAGCAGGCAATAGCTCTGTACAGCTCACTAACTGAATTATTCTCCTTTTAATGTCAAACAATGTGCTGCTAGAGGATGTTCAACACAGCAACACCTAGCATTGCATTAAGGCTTTGCTTAGCAAAGGCTGAGCTTCCCAAGAAAGGTGGATAGCAATAGCCAAGACTTAGAAATTCATCCCAGTAAAATCTTTCTCTGTCTTTTGAATTTGAATCACTTGGTCTGAATTTCACACACTTTTTTTAGGTATAATGCAGGACATGGCTCATTCTGGACCCCAGGTATAATCCATGGTCTGAGAGACCAATATCAGTTTTCATTTCTGTTTTCCTTCCATAATTACCAGTGAAACAATACAGTAATCCTAGGAGTAAACAAAATAAAGTACTTCATTTCTGCAAGAACACAGAAGGAAACACTCAACAATCTCTTATCCTCTTCCCAGGCTTATATATACCCATTGCCAAAGCTGAAGCATTTCTGTGAGGGATCAGCTTCTAGGACTGTATTGAGATGCTACAGTTATTTTTCCTTTTTTTTTTTTTTCTTTTACAAATTTCTTCTATTTGTACAGTTTCTACTCTTGAAAACTAGATCTGATTACATCTAGCCATTCTATAAGCCATAAATATTTTTTAAAATTAATCTCTGAATGCCTCAGACTGAGGAACTTTTACATGTATTTGGTTAGAATTAATTACAGCTTAAATGTATGATTCTTGTTCACTAATGTTCCCTAAATCCTCAGACCCCTCCTGTCCACACTGGTGAGGTCACTGCAGACAGAAACTTATTAAGATAATATTGGAAAATTTTCTCCTAACCAAAAATGCTAAAACTGATTCTACAAAAATCAAAACCAAGGAGACAAAGGGATATCCTGTATCTCCAAGTTCAACACAGAGGACAGGCTGATATATATGGGTTTGTTAAGCAGGAGGACTTAAGGGATGACCAGGGGCTTATAGAGAAGACAGAGTTTTCTTCTACATAGTCAGAAATAAAGATGAGAGACAACAGGTACAAAGAGCTACAGAGAAAATCAGACTGAATAAAAGGAGAAAAAACTCCAAGCAATTCACAGGAGAATGGTCAAGTGCCAAACAAGGTTGCCCAAAGTGGCTGTGGAATCTCATTTCCTGGAGATAATTTCAATTCAAGTGGACAAAACCCTGAGCAACTTAACCTAACTTTAAATTTAGTCCTGCCTTTGAGAAAGAGGTTGAACTGAGTAACTTCCAGAGATCTATTCCAATCTGAATTATGGTACATTTATTCTTATTCTGCTAAGCTACCCAAGCCAAAATTTTTTGTCCCCCTCTCATAAAAAAAGAACCTCAAACTCATTATTATCTACTATCAAAATGGTAGATAATACTATTTTCCTGTGTCAGACAAGAAATTGTAAATAATGGGGTGTATTAAACTCAAGTAAGTGCTTGTAAGAAGTACATTATCCCATTTGTAGGTTGATATAAAATAGAAGCACAGTAGATGGAGACACTTCACACTGAAATGTATGCAACAGACTTATGACAAAGGAAGATATTTTACTACATGTGAAGTCAAAGTTAGCCTGGTATAGATGACACCTGATCTAGCAGTGTGATATTTTCAACCTTGAAAAGGTGAATCTATTCCTAAATCAACAGGACGAAGATCATCTCTTGTACTACTACGTTATTTTTGGTCAGGATTTCTGAATCTGAATGGATTCCCTGGAAACTTTTAAAGAAACAGTGGCTGCAGGAGTTAGGATGGTGTACTAGTAGGTGGTTCCCAGTGTGGAGCACAATATGTGAGAAGAGCAGAGAGAGAGAGAATCAGTGAAGAGAGGGGTACATCTATGCTGGTAAAAAAGGGAGGACTGTGACCAGTGCTTGACCTTGAGGATAGATATTGTGGATTAGCAGAAGAGCAAAAATCTCCAGTGCTTAGGTCCAGTACCCTCTAGAAAAAAAATTGATCATGTACAAACTACAGACTGCTTGGCATTGAGTCTCTTCTGTATCTTACATATCACTCACAAGATCCTATGACATAATTATTATCTTTTGTCTTTTTAAAATTTTAATCACAAAGTCTCTGAAATAACTTCAGGACAATATGTCAGCCTGTCACTTTCATGCCACTGGAATATGAAACTGGAGGGTTTGTATCATGTTCTCTAGGAAGCAAAAGTGTACAAAGCCTGTTAGAGGACTTTCTGGGAGTTAAACCTGATAGTCTCATCCTAAGTGACTGCTAGATTGATTTCTGGATTGAGTTCCTCCCAAAACTGTGTCTGGGTTTTTATCTTACAGAGAATGAGATAGAGTGGTCGAATGCAGTGCCCGGGGTAAGCTGACCAACAATTACATATCCACATAGGCACCT
The DNA here is from genome assembly GCF_031753505.1 of Anomalospiza imberbis. Lineage (NCBI taxonomy): Eukaryota > Metazoa > Chordata > Aves > Passeriformes > Viduidae > Anomalospiza > Anomalospiza imberbis. The sequence continues at coordinate 33,040,346 of NC_089683.1, read as the reverse complement.
TCCCCTTAGTTTTCCTAAAACTTTTAACAGGACAGCCATAGGGTTTAGTGTTAAAGCACACTCCCTGACCCTGTGTGTTTGCCAGAGTAGAGGTGTGTCTATGAGACCCAGTGTGTCTGCAAAGCAGACTGTAGACAAGAGATTTTTCTTAGGTGTTGATTTGGTACCAGTAGATAAGACATTTGTTTTTTGTTTCTATACACCCTTGCTATTGTGACATCTACTTTACAATTGGAACTAATAATTTATCTTTCCTTTGACTTAAGTATGATATCAAAGTAACTGGCTAAAGTAACTGATCAGTGGTCCCACACCTCTTTTATTTAGCAAAATATTCCTTTAGATTGCTAACGGGGCAACTGTTGGGGTAAATTGCTTACTTAGGATTTCAGCAACTGTCCCACTTTCCTGGGATAGCCAAAGGAAAAAGGACTGTATCCCCACAGTAGCTGCAAGAGCTACTTTGAGAGTTTCCATTACTGTGCTGGTACTGTCCAGGAACAGAGGAAGCCTGTAGCAGCTCCTCACAGAGAATCACTTCCCTGGCTGACTTTTTCCCTCTTCACAAAATATCAATTAAAGCAAAACCAGAATATTTACAAAGATAGGAAAGGAATTAGTGTGCTGCAGTCACAGCTAGAAAAGTTGTCTAGATCATAGCAGGGTAGTAGATGCTGATTGCAGAGTATCCACACTGCCCAGTGAAACCTCCCCGAGCACAGGCTGCTCATGCACACATTTCACAGTACCTGAGCTGGGTCCCCATGGGGACAGCACTGGGAGTCTAAAACATCACTTCTGTGTGTGTGTGTCTGTAGTGGGATGAGGTTTTAGCTCCAAGTGTAAGGATTATGCTAAATAGAGCCCACTAGAGTCCTGATTTTATAACAGGATTGTGAAAGTACCTATTGCCTGTTCTGGGACTTGGTGCAGCCCAGTGGAGTTTATGGATGTCTTGAGCCTCCTGGGATAGTGTTGGAAGAATGTTAAGGCTCAAGGAGGGGAAACCTGGCAACTCTGTCTGCAGGGAACAACTTCTGTCACAAATGATCACAAGAATTACCCCAAAGAATGGTAGTCCATACAAAATAATCTAAGAGCAGCTTTGCTGTATGGTACTCACATTTCCTGGAATCACATTTGCCTCTTTCATAGTCATATGAAGACCATGTAGTCCTGTGGTCATCTGATGGACACTTATGTAACAGCAGAGATTCCTGTTCTTTGTTCCCAAGCCTATTGCTTTGCATGTCATACTGTTACATGCCATTCCATCCTCAAATTCTTCTCCAGTTCTCTTTTACATTCTCAGATTCTGTATTATACTGTCAATATCTAAATCCTTTTCTATATTAATGTTACCTCTCAATTTTGCATCATCATCATCATCATCTTCCATTAGGATACGTACATTTTCCCATGGCAACACATACTACATGAAAATATTAAATTAGAGATTGATATGGACCAACACTGCTCCTGGAGGAAATTTGCCACATATTTCCCTCTAGTATTATGACTGCGGCAAAAACTCCTGTGATCTGTGTTCTAACTATCTTCTTTTCACTTCTTATACATAGCTCCATCATCAGTTGATGATTCTCTGAGTGGAATAGAAAGTGAGTAAACAACATCCAAAGTGGATTAAAGCTATCACAGTTCAAGAGAAAGATAACACAGACACAATACTTTTGTCCTCAAAAAATTGTGTTGTCATCATATAATCTACTTCTGGTGAACACGAGCCATGTTTTGTTGCATTTATCCCAGACATACTGGTAAAAAAGCAAGTAAGATCAGCTTTGCTACATAAGATCTGCTGTTTTCTTTTGTGCTTCTCTTTTTGTATATAAGGATATATGTTAAATCTACTATTTTAATTGCATTTACAAGATCTTATTCATCTGAATATCCAGCAATTTTTAATTTAGTCTACACTTTTTGGTCTCCAGGAAACTGTTCAGTCTGTTTTTTGTTTCATTAAGAGTGTCTACTTTTTTTTCTGATATACTTTTTATGTGGTTAATTGTTCACCTTGATTCTGAACAACTTCATACCAGTTTCTGGTTAAAAAATTCATGCTATATTTTGCAGCTTTGACTTGAGAAAAATACAGTTCAAGCATTCCCTTCTCTTAAGCACTTCAGTCCATCCTGCCTCACTATATAGTTTTCTCAGCTTATGAAACTTTGCCCATTCAAAATCCTCACTGCATGTACAGATCACTTTTGTTAATCCTTCCATTTCATCATTGGTCTTTGCCAGAAAACAGTGAGCTCCTTGGTGAATTCTCTTAGCCTAAAAGATTATGAGCTTTGTTAATTCTGGCTATGGTTTGCATGTCCAGATGAATGAGTCTGAATGATCTTGTTTTACCTGAGGCAGCTCCTCTGCATTTTTTTGCAGAGAAGATGAATGCAGTACCCCCAGCTTTCTCGTCCTACTGGCATATATAGCCATTTGTTTTAAAATAAAAGATACTGTGGAAGGAGTCATGTCAACGTCTCTGTCTGAGACAGTCACTGCAGGTTGCTCTCCGAGTTCCTGAAGAAAAGCAGACATTTTAAGGCTGCAAACCAGAAATAAATATTTCTAGTCCTTCCAATGACTAATTTTGCATAGAGAGGCTAGACATTTATCTCAGAAGTAGCTTCTACAAGGCACATAACTGCTGTTAAAGGAAATTAATCAAAATGCTGCTCTGCTTTAACCAGTTGCTTCTGAAACAAACTATTGCACCCATTTTAGTGCTAATGAGGTTCTGGATTCTCTCTGCTACCTATTAACACTGTTGGAGACAGGATACTGGTTATTGGAGCCTTTGATATGATAGCGTGGCTTGCTCTTATTGCAGACATTTTTCAAGATAATTATGTCACTTAGATTTTGGTTCACTGATAATTAATAGTAGTGAGATTCATTTGCTAGATAATAATTAGTATTATCTTTCAATAGTCTTTTATAAATTAAGTACAAAAGACAATGCTTGCTCAAAATGAAGTGCTGATCTGAATACCTGCCTTAAATTATATAATAGATTTTGTACAGAATGTGATCGTTTTGGGAGATCTCTATAAAAGGTAGTGCATATAAGGTGGTGTATATTTATAGAAGGTTATCTACTAAAGATAAGTTGATGTGCTAATAAACATACACATATTTGTCTAAAACTTTACGGTTCACTTAAATTTGCATGGCCACAATTTCTTTCTTCACCACAAGTCTTCCTGATTAACCCTGCTTTCTTATATTCTTAGTTAAGCAGTGAATAAAAAATTGGAAATTTAACACATCTTCCTTCAAGCCAGGAATGGCTTTTCCTCTGATCATCCACACAAAAACTTACTACTGAAAATATTATTCTAAGAGGAAATAATGCAATTAGGTATTGGCTTTTGTTTGTTATTTAATCATTAGGTCCAACATATCATTTCTGTTAATGTATGCCCTGATTGGTCATTAATCAGATATGTAAAATAATAAATTCTTTCTGAATATGTCAACTTTTACTGTAAGGCTAAAGAAAGCAAAGAAAATCGCACTGAACTATTAGATAGTAATGAAACACCTTGACATCTGAACCACTTTATGATACTCTTATATCTTCAGGCTGACATATAGAAGAACAATAATACCAATATTAAGCAGTATAGAAGGACCAAGTGGTACTGACATTTTGACATAAGAAAGCTTAAGGTGATATACAGACACTCAGTGCCAAAAGATTATGTGATTTCCACAAGCTCAGCTGAGGTAAAATCTGGTGGAGGTGAATTTCCCCAGCAGTTGATGTGCAGTGATGAAAGGAAGGAGGACCACTTCCATTTCAGAAACAGGAATTTCTGCAGCAGGAAAGTTGCTCACAGACTAGTGAGCTGTACAGTCATGATGCTTTTCAGGTAATCATTTTTCATCAGTTTAAGCCCTCCTTATATTGTGAATATTTTAGCAATATTCACAATAGCATTTAGGCTGCAAAATTTGCAGGGGTGAGTATTTTAGAATACTGATTGATTTTTTTTCACCAAAACTCTGTCTCCATTTTCCCACAATAGTTTAAGCTCACTATTTTCTGGTTTTCACTTGTGATGGGTAAGTCTTCACATCCTTTCTAATTATTGATTAGAGAGAAAACTTTTAAAACAGCTAGGTAGGAAATAATGGATAACAAGTACTATTTGGGAAAAAAATGGGCTCTCTTCTTATAAACACAAAGCTACATCCATGAAGAATACTAGAATGATTGTGATGAGCATTTCAAACCCCATTCCTTCAAAAAACATTTAGATTACAAGCCCAATTGTACAAGGCAATTCACTGGAATTTGAAGGTTCATAAAAGTCCTTTTCTGTAGCTTTTAGTATAAAACTGGCATGAACTTGAACATTACATGGAATGCAAGTAGTCAAAACAGATTAGATTTTATATTTGGTTATATCAAAAAAGAGTTTAGCCTGAATTACCTAGAATTAAAAAACAAAACTCAGAGCTATTTAACATAAATGTGCAGCAACTCTATTACACAAATTACATTATATTTGTCAGTAAGTGATCTTTGAAGATTGGCAGGCAGGGAACCTAACAATCAGATGCATTAAATTCAGTTGTCAAGTAATATAGTGACTCACAAGAACTTAGAACAAATTTAGGAGAAAAAATCCCAAGTAATTCCAGTTCAGTCTATGTGTGAGGAAGAGCAGACTTCCACCCATTGTGGGTGTGGTCTCAGGTACTAATCTAAAAATAAGTGAAAGTACTTTACAAGGTTCCTAAATAAGAATACAGGAGGCTGAGAGGAAGGAAAATTAAAGTATTCTATTATTTTTTTCTCCTCTTTGGTTTTCCTCTGTCTTGAAATATAGTAGCAGTGCCCCAGGCTTTTGAGCATCCTGTCAATTACTTCAAAATGTAACTAAACCAAACCATACAATCAGTTCATGATTTATTACCAGGTGGTAGCTCCATGCATCTGTCTGCATGTTATTCCTCTCACCACTCTTCAAAGGGAAGCTAACAAAAACTGGGGGGCAGGACTGGGGGGGCAGGTGGCAGCATCCCAAACTCTGCACAGAGAATACAATCCTGACCCATCTCTTTCAGTTCTGCTGCACTCCATCTAACTCAGAATGTCTCCAGATTGCAACCTAGGCTCTCTTAGGTATTGCACATAAAGATATCCTAGGACATACTTGGCTGATGCTACTTTTAATTTATCTCACTATGCGAGTTCAGGAGAGTTTTACTGAAGCAGACTCATGTGGATTTACCCCTAGCTGCTTGAAGATAGAAAATAATAATGGAATTCATAATTAGACAAATTGCCAGTTTCATTACTTCTGACCTCCATATCTCAGTTCCAGATAAAAGTACTACTGCTCCATACTCTTAGATGAAAAACCATTTAGATCAAGGCTCAGCAAGAAGCCTTGGACAAACCTGATATATCTATTTAGACCCATGACAGAGAAGAGCAATTTATCAACATCAGTAAATCCTGATGAATGCCAAGACACCCAAGCCTTCTAAATCAAATGAGGGCTTCAACCAGGTTTTGTCTAATAATTGGTTGCTGAAAGCTGAATGCGAGGTAGGACATAATTAATTGGATTCTCCCTCCTCACAGCATAGCAAAGCCCTAAAGTGCAGACTGTGAAAGTTTAGGATGTCAAGCAGGAACAGGAAATTAGCTTGCAGAAGATACAGGAATGGAATTCTCACCTTCTCCAGCAGGTAAGATCATGTGAGATGTGATCTTTTTGGATTGACTTTTCCAAACCCCAAAATTTATTTTGAAAGTCAAGAATTCTGCACTCCATCTGCTAATCCATTGTCAAAATACTGTGAAAATTTTATATCTACTTGGCAAACATGAGAAATCCATATTTGGTTTAGGTACTATATGATAACTAATTCCACCATAATGACGTACTGATTGTAAGAGGCCGTCTGAAGCCCCCACTTTTGCCTACCAATTGCCACGAGGAGAAACCCCTTCCCCCACTGCAGTTCCGGCTTGGAGAGAGCGGCAGTGCAGGTGCAGCTGCTGTACCGTTACGTTAGCTGTTCCAAAGAAGGCCTGGCAAGAACTTGGCAAGGAGTTGGCAAGGACTTGGCAAGGAATCGGCAAGGACCTGGCATGGACCCAGCAAGGAATGGCCTACTGCATATTTGCCCACTCTCCTCCTTTAAGCCAAATGAACTTTTGGGGTGACTCCCGTGGTCCTTCATTGAAGACCCCTCATCTGCCTCGTTACCACCGTGACAGACAAAGATTGAGAACCCTCCTCCCAAGGACTGAGACTGAGACCCCTACTACAGGGAGGGGGGGGAAAACGGTGGTCTGACCACTAATGACATGACCTGCTTCCCTTCAGTAATTTCAATGGACTTATTCTCCATTGTGTTTGCCTGTCTTTGGTGGTTTCGGTGGACTCACCTGTTCCCCCACAGCAATCACAATGGACTCTCATTGTCCTGCATGTTCCCCCCTCTTTCCTCTGTAGACTATAACTGGACCCCTGAGTTGACCAGAACTCAGGAGACTCCCCCGACATGACAGACGGATCCCCATCGTCCAGACCACTGAGGACCTCGCCTGTGTTGGTAGATATTCCCATCCCCTTCTTCTCTCTCTCTCTCTCTCTCTCTCTCTCTATCCTTTTATCTCCTTTCTGATCCCCACTATCGCATTTACTGTTTTGGCCCCTAAAAAAGGTGCATTTGTTGTGATTAACTGATAGTCCCTTATTGCTTGCCTTTTTGCACTTTTGGGATCGGTGAAAAGAACCATCATGACACCCCGCACAAGCGGATCATGATACTGATCTAGAGATTAAAGGGCTAAGGGACAATTTGGGGCTTATTAAATGAATTGACACACTATTTTAGCTTGTGAAATAAATCAAACCTTGCTCTGCCAGGGGAAAATGTCATTTTTCATGACTATTAATATATGCAATGTTGGGCAAGTCACTTACACTTTCTTTCTGTTCCCTTTCCTTAAATGGGAATACCACTGCCTGACTGCAATGAATTTATGGACAATACATTTGTTAAAAACATTAACTATGCTGTAATAGAGGACCTATGTAAGAATCTTCCAAATAGAACAGCGACACTTTTATTTCTCTCACATTTAACCAATGTACAGAGCATATGGATGAACCTTCAGGACTTGTGGCATCCAGCAGGTAGCAGGAATAAGTGAATAAGGGAGAACCATCTTTACGTTCCTGATGTTTCCTTGGGACGTAGTTAATATGAGAAAAGAAAATGCTGGAGTCTGCACCTGATGTGTTTGGGTTTTGCCATCAGGATAAAAAAATTACACACAAATACGCACACATATCTAAAGGAAGAATTCAGAGAAATAAGTGAGCTTGCTTTCTCTTATATCAGTTTCTCCTCTGCAGAGGGAAATGGAATCCTAAGAAACTCATTTTCCTTTAATTTGCCAGAAGACAGCTTTGCCTGAGAAACAAGCTTTCAAGCTAGAAGGCAGACCAGCTCTAATATTTACCCACCAGTAATCCCCTGTAAGGATTATACATTTTAAAATGAGGAAGGTGTGTATTCTGTGATGATCCTTTTACTTCTCAGCATTTTTCATAGTTGTTCTGTCAAAAAGTACTGCTTCTTTGAGAACACAGTCCTCCTGTAAATGTGTAGATGACTAAGATTGTTATGCTTTTCAAAACCCACTGGTAAAATCCCCAAATCTCAGAAAAACTAATTCCCAGGCGTGTAAGGCAATAATAGCCAAGATGCAGCTTATGCAGCTTACCTGTCTAAAATGGAGGGCTTCCCATTTTAAGATTGTTAGTCTCATTCTTGACAGCAGTCATCTTAGGGAAAAAAGAAAGAGAGAGGTGATATACAGGCAATACAGTCAAACCTTAATGAATGTTGAATTTCTACTGATTTGTGCCAGCATGTTTCTTGTGCCAGAAAAATGGCAGAAGAAGATATAAAACACAATTAGTGCCTAGCTAGTGGACAAAAAGAGAGATAAAAAGAAAATTTAGGGAAAGAGTAACCAGTTTCTTATTTTTCACAAGAGAAAAGCCCATGGAACCCGGGTCTTGTAGCCACATATAAAGTCACTTAAAATTCCTGTATCATTGGCTGCTACTGTCGATAAGAAGAGGGGCTGCTACTGATATTTCTGCAGCCAGACTCTGTGCTGTGAGAGGCAGGACATTGGCATCCTGCCATTGTGGCCTAAGTGAAACTTAGGGTGAGTCTGTCCCCTCTGAATGAACTCCCCAAAAAGTGTTTGGAGCTCAGCATTGTGGCTTCCCCTGCATGATTTACATTACCCTTTTCTGGGCACAGTCAGCTGTATGAAGCAAAAATGAACACTTCATAGGTTGAGTAAAACCCTCTTGAAAGGGATGAATATAACAACTACTCTTTGTTCAAGTTCATAGTTAGGAACTACACAAGAAGCCTCACACCAAATACTGCCACACGTTACCACTCCAAACAAGCATGTGCAATGTGAGATCCCACTCAGGAATTTGAACTGTCTGGGTGGAGGGCTTATATAGGTGGAGTTTCTGTGAGTATTCTTGTGGATGTGTGTGAGTGGGACAGAGAGAAAGAAAAAGGGAGAGGGAAAGAGGGAGGCAGGGGGAGGAAGCAGGAAAAGAAGAGAGAGGATATGTTAACTTTATTTTTCTTTTTTTTTAAGCAGATGTGAGCTTGCTTTGGTTGTGCTCCAAGCAGGCACACTTCTTGTGCCCACACTATCAGCAAAGGCTTAGCAGCCCAGGCTTACTAACCATGGCTACACTGTTTATGGTTTGGAGCTGACTCATACCCATCCAGAGTAAAGGCTGACAACACTGCAGTTAAAACCATAAGAGACCTGAAAAAAAATTCCAGCCACAGGCAGAATAAGCAAGTTGTGTCTTCTCAGAAAAGCATAAAGGTCTTAGACTTTCAGCGGGACACTGTCCATAAAAGTTTAAATTAATCTTAGCTATGGGAATTAATCTTGTAATTCTTGTCCTTCAATCCAGTAACTTAGCTGCATATACATTCTCTTCTTAAATCTGAAACTGAAGTACACTCTTCAGTTATCTTCTCCATAAATGAACTAATCCTTATCATTAACTGGTTTTGTTGACTTCAGCTTTCAGCTATGAGACTGTGTTTGTCTCGTTTTTCTGTTCTCTGACATTTCATCCATATTCTGTGATGCTGGCTAAATCCAGCTGATGTGCATCAAATCAAATACTGATATACCCATTAAAAAAAAATCAATTATTTCAGGCCTCAAACTTGGATAAGGTATTTCCAAGTCTAAAATGAAAATCTGAAACAAATCTTTCAGCTTTCTTCTGAAGGTATATGTGAAGCATATCAGCACCTATGTCGCATCTGCACCAGATGAAGTAGCAAAATTGTGATGTTTCTCCATCTCCCCAAAAAGACAGAAGGAATATAGTCAGGAAGCCTAGCTGGCCTTAGAGAAACATCTAAGATCTGCATTGACAATCTCTGCATTTTATAAGAAACAATCAGTGAGGAAAATTCATGAAGAGTTCTTGGAACAAAAACTAAAAACCTAGATCTCTCCCTGTACTGGGTAAAGGACCTAAGGCTCTGAAGCCGAGGATCACGTCTTCTTTTCCACTGGGTGGAACTCAAATGCTTTTTTCGTTTCTCTGGTGCTGATAAATTACTGGCAGCTGCAACTCCAACAGGTGGCATATGCTCAGAAAACACAGCTAAAAGACCACCGATTTCAAGTTTGTCAATCAGCTCCTATTATTAAAAAGACATTTCTGCCCCATATCCTGTAGAGAGGAGACATTCCTCTTATAATGTCGAGTGCCTAAGTGCCAGAGCAGAGCTGGAATTACCATCAGAACTGTTAGGTGTGGGCAAGCCAAAACCTTAGAGTATGCTGACTGTAACTCCTAGTGCTGCCTTCCTCTGACCACACAGAATGCAGGAACCTGACATGACTCCACTCAACAATTTCAGAGTCCTGCACAAGATAAAGGGATTGCAACTTTCAATGCTGTGATGTTCACTTATAGATTTAGATGCAAGCTTTCAAGAAAGATACTGATTTTCCAGCTACGGTGGTTGTATTACAGTTGTCCTGAGAATATGTATCATTTCAAGGGCAAACACTGCAGGTCTTTTCATATGTTGATATGTCTTATGAATGTCTCTGAACTCTACATTTCAACAACCTTCTCCAAGGACAAAAGGATAATAATTCTGTATCTTGTGCTTTGAAAATTTAAGCCTAAATAATTCAGTGAGAGGTTTGGTGTGTCTTTTCCCCTTAGTTTTAATAAGGATAGGATTTCATTCTTCATATGCATCTCACAGTGTAATGGTCAAACCCGGCAATGTTTTTAGTCAGTGATGGAGAGCATGTCTATGTGTTCCCCACATAATGAGGAGTGTTACATTGAGCTAACAAGCACAGCTGACTGAAAGCTGGTTGCTTCCTGCTGAAGCAACAGAGGTAATACCTCTGCATTACAAGGCAACAGTGATAATAGCAAATTTCTTTTTCATAATCTAGCTGCATACATAGCTGTAGATAAGGTATTTAAAGGGAAACAAAGAAGCAGACAAAGCTACAGAAGTAGGCTTGAAGCTGTGACCCCAATAATTTCCTTTCTAAGACAAACTTTCAGTTAAGAAGCCAGTGAAACCTTAAATCAACAATGTAACTTCTTAGCATATATCTTATTCTGTATCCAAAGTACAATATGCCATATGCAACATATATTACAATAGCATACTACAGTATATATCAGGTTATATATATTATTTTACATTTACTATTACATGTACATTTTGTGTAGATGTGCATATAAAAATAATTGTATGTTTAAATATAAAATCAAGTTAATACCCTAATTTAAGGGAAGTTTTAAAGATAAATGGCACTCAGTATAGCTGAAAAATCTCACCTCCCCTGCTCTTCAAATACATGTCTCTGGCATATAGAGGTACTATAGCAAAACACTGAGGCAGTTTGACTTTACAAAGTGTAATTCAAAATGCTTTCAGAATCCACTAGCATATTGCACTCCAGCAGCTTTGATTTCTTCTCACAAGAGTTAAGAAGAAATTCACTTAATCAGTACAGCTAGGCTCAGTTTACCAACTTCATTTAATACTTTATCACCTTTGTTGAAAACTGCACTGTGAACCCTCAAAATCAATCATCACAACTCCTGCTGCCAATTAGGATTAAGGAAATTAAACTCAGGAGATACACTAGTTGTACATACAAAGCTGATCCCCATGGGGGAGATTGCTTCACCTACTAGAGTGTGCCAGAAACATCTCTTAAGGCTTTACATCATCACCACACTGGAAAAAAAACACAGTTCTATAAAGTGGCAGTATGATATATGCTGATATATCTTGTAGGCCTCTGTAATTTTCAGTTAGAGAGCTCTGGCTTTAGCATTGCTATATCAGTAAAGCCAATTGCCTCAGCTATGGTTGCCTGTCTGTTAAAAAAAAATTAACAAACAAAAAGAGATCATCAGTCAACTCCAGATAACTCTCTTCTCACTGAAGTTCTCCAGAGTTTAAATTCCAGATGTCAAAATTAGCAAGTACAGGATCCCTTCAGCTCATCACTGGAAACCCTTGTTACCGTATTTGCTGACTTTCACTGTTCACCCAGCTGCACAGGTTCCCCCTAGGATAACAGTGCCTGCGATGGATAATAGTTTAGTATTTGGGGAATAGAAGAAGCAGTACAAATTTTCAGGAAGACTGAGTTCTCTTCAGTTCTAGTTTAGTTAGTTTCAAGGCATTTATAGAATGAGTCAGGCAGGTTTGTACACAGTTCAAGTATCATTCATATTTTCAAATGCTTTATGTCAATGCAGTTGTCAGGGAAAAGATTTATTGAAGGGCTTGGCTTTGGCCTCACTTTGCTTTTATCAAAGGTAATGGTTTCAATGTTTTCAGTGGCAGCAGATAGTTGACATCAAATCTTTGGGAAATCCCACCAATGATGTCTCCTGGGTCTAGAGACGATGCATGATGTAAAGTTTTGTGGGTTTGAGGGTGGTGATGCTTGTTTCAGTTTTGTTTGGTTTTACTTATCTCAGGGTGTTAAAAGCAACATGTCACAGAAAAAGGATGGACTAATTATATTCTTATATGTGGGTTTACTAGAAGGAATAATTATAAGACAAATTCAGGAAAAAAAGAGATCTGCACATAACTAAAAAACTAAAGAATGTGTGCAAGCATGCTGTAATAAAAAAAGGTCTGTAAAGACATCCATATCTAAAATACCAAAACTGTTATAACTATATCTGATAAGACTTTACCATGCCTGCATGCGTATTCAGGCATTTTTGTTTGGAGTTCTTCTAATAGTGATAAAATTACACCAACAAATGCTTTTTCAGTACAATGACTGAATTCTGTTTACTATACAGAATCATGCATTCCTGCAGTAATGGTTTTCAATGACAATTCTAAAGCAGCACTCTTTCATTTTTTTTTTCTAAATAAATGTTTAGAAGCTGCAATTTATAAACTCCATAAAATTATCCATTATTGTTATTTCCTGGGTTTCCTTAACTGTTCCTTGGGTGCTATGACTAGACTTTGATACATCAACAAACATAATTTATGACATAATTTGTGTCTGGTCGATATGTTTACTTACTGGTTGATATGTTTACTTACAGGTTAATATGTTTACTTACTACATTATCTAGCAGTTGATTTAGGATTTCCCATTTAAATTACCCTGTCTGTTTAGAGGCCTTATTTGATAATGTTTCCCATTGCATTGTCTTTTTCTTCCTCTCAGCTGAATCAATAATTTATTGGTATATTTTTCATTAAATAAACACAAAAACTGATAAGCACAGTTAGCCCAGGAAAACACATGGAAGGAAAATGGAAATACTTATTATATATTTACACTACTTCCTTGCTACAGAATAGCCAGTAAACTAGCCTCTACATCTCTAGTGCAGCCTTACAAAAGACTGATTCATATTTAACATTTAACAGCAGATTATTACCCAGAAGCAGACACAGTTTCAGTATAAAGGAAAGAAAAGAGAAATTTCATTGCTGCAAACTCAGGAGCTCTGAGCCAGACCAGTGCAGCTACAGTTTGTGTCCACATTTTTAGTTTGAGGCAGATTAACTGGTTACAGTGAAACTCTAAGCAAAGACTGAAGAGAGCTAGTAATAGGGGGTGCAGAGAAACTGCTTGTTTTTTTCAGCTGGTCCAGAATTTCAACTTTAGGAGCATTGACTTGAGCTGTTCAAAGTGTCATTAAATGACAAGCTCAGAAAACATTGTTCCTGTTCTGCAGCATTTTGTCATTAGTCAAGGTGGACTCTCCACATTTTCAATTAAGATGAGCAGAATCTATACAAAAAAAAAAAAAAACCTTACATTTTAGGAACATAAATAAATGTATACATACAACATTTAGAAAAAAATTAACTACTATCAAATTTTAGCTGATCTAATTTGGCTTTTTCTAATAATAGTCCCTACATTTAAATTCTTACTAATTATTGATAGCAGGGTTTAATGCTGTGGGACAGAAACAACTCACTAGTTTGATTTTTTTCTCATTTTATGTTAAGAAAGGACCTACCTAAAGCTGTCTTAAAATTCATTAATTTTAAAGTTTTAAACATCCTTTTCTGTATTTTTGTCAATCGGATATATTATTTCAGAGAACTGATGGAAATGCTTCTCTATACTATCAGAAAAATCATAATCTAGATTTATGAATCACTTTATTATATTTATGTGGGTTTTACAATTTCAGAGGGTGATTCAGAACCTTAGCAGATGAAGAATGTCGCATAGCCACCCAACTCTCTCCGTCAATGAAAGAGGATGCTCAGGGATGCTGGTTTTCTGTGTACACACTAAAAGTTCTGGCTGTAGCTAGGCTACCAGAAGAACACTTAGGGAACCCTTAGCTGCTCATTACCACCCCCACCATAGATTTACACCTCCCAGGTTCTGCCAGTGTTACTTGTCTGGTTGCTCCCCAGCCTGTGTCGACATGACCCAGGCCCACTCACTTTCAATGACAGGTCTTTGCAGGTCCAACTTGGTTTGTCCAAACTAACACGGAGAGTGAGTTTTAGAAAGACTGGGCCAGCAGACTTGAGGGCAGCACTTTCCAGAGGATTTTTATGGTCAAGGGGGTGGAGGAGTCCCTTGACCTAGCAAAGCTGCCACTGAAGTGGGGCAGCACTGCAGGTACCTTCTTATCTGACAGTGAGAATGCAGGACAAGTGCTGTACTCCAAGTGCAGCCAGTTCCAGCAGAAGCTAAATGAAATCTACTGCTCCAGCTATAGATTACTGCCCTGCCCCATTAACTGGATCTTAGCATTTCCCCAAACCCCACACTGTATCTGGGATTGCTCTTAGCCTCATTTTTTAAAGTAGTTTGATCAATGAAATACCTCCAAATAATTGTGTTTCTAGCCTAACCCACTTTGATAAGTAGTGAACTAGGGTGTGGCCACATAAATTGATATATTGGTAGACCTGACAAGGATCTCTAGTTTCACCTGGTTAAGTGGTAGGTGAAGCAACACCTGAGACTTTTGTTAAAGCCTTTTGAAGAGCAATCATGTCGTCTTCTGCCTGGTTGATATAAACTCCCATCTAAAAATCACTTCAGGATGCTTCTCTTTTCTAATTTTTAGCTACTTCATTCTAGAAGTACTTAGACATGCTAGGAATAATTGTGGAAAGCAGTGTATTCCAGCTAAGTTTCCTGTATTCATAAACCAAATACTAACATCACAATGGAAACATAAGCATATATGTTCAGAAAGGGCTGACATAGAACTAAAGACAGAATGTTGAAGGCAGGGCTACTGCAAGTAGAATTACTCATCAGAAGGTTTAAGATGATAGAATCACTTCTCTGAATTCTTGTGTAACTGAAATAAGACTCTTCCCCTGTTCATGTAGATGAATTCAAGGTTTACTACTTTTAACACAACTTTATCTCAAAAGGTGGAATCTTTCTTGGACCAGCTGTTGCACACAACAAAATCAGAAGGTAAGACCTTAGACAATGGAGAGGAAAAACATTGTGATAATGTTGTCTCAGCTTAGTGTCCCTATTACTACTTCGAATGCCTCGGCTGGTGGTGTTGCTGAAGCTGCAAAACAATGAGCTTGTATATAATAGGCAATAAGTTGCCTCATGGAATTATGTAATAGTGTAAGAGAGCTTGAATGGCAGACAGTTGCCGTATTTGACAATGGGCTGGATAACCATGTAGTGTGCTTCTTACTTAAATTTAATGCAATTGAACGTGGTATCTGACCCTGCTTTCAACAGAGGGTTGGACTAGACAATATGCACAGGTCCCTTCCCACTTCAATCATTCTGTGACCTTAAAAGTTCTGTGAGTCTGTGATCTTGAATGTTAACAACTCATCGGCTGATCATAGCATGAAAGTGTCCAAAGTAGTCCAAGTTCTATGGTGTATATGGTGTTAGCCTACTTCTACTCCAAACTTCATTGATCTGATTGATTCCTCTTGACTTGTATGGAAACTGGGTATACCAGATGCTCTGTTCCTGCTAATAATCAGGAGAAATTAATGGAAAAAAAATAGATTTTTAAATTTAGCTGCCCTTCTACTATGTGTAAAACTGATTGCACTTTTATTGATCAGTACAGTGGAAAAGTTTGCTTTATTTTCTATTTCATAGTAACTAGCTACTAAATATCTGGTTTTTGCTATTCCCTGTAGTATTTGTGCAGAGGACTACTGAATGAAAGTTCAAGAGGTTTAAAGTGTAGTGTAGCTTTGAGGTGGTAGAGATGTCCCCAAAACAGAGGCAGAAGCAGCTTTGCTGAATATTATGATACGTTCCAAAAGCTTGATAGCTTGAAAAACATCATTATAGTAGTTTGGAGTGCTTGAACATTTGTCTTATTTGAAGATAAAATGCAAAGCTGTTCTGAAATTTATTTTAAATGGTTTCTGTGTGTTTCTTCCTACCAATTGAACTGCATGACAGGTTTATTTTCAAAGGTAAATGTCATAGATTATTTTTACTTACAAATAACAATTCTGAACTAACAGAAATTTCTATACAGCACCGGACATAGATAATGATAATAAAATAGCTACCAGACTTCAGAGTGCCTATGTTTGAAAGAATGGAATAAGAAGTGTGTTGAGACTGCTTAGTTTGTATATCTGTAGCCCCTTATCCTCACAATTAGGAATTATTTGCTTACAGCCACATACTCATTTACAAGGAACTCATGACAATGTTTCCTTTGACAGTTCCAAGGCTTTATTTCAGGCTGTCTCTGTAGACCAACCAGCATACCTTTGAAACAAAATGTGATGTAGGGCTACATTACTTTGATCTGTGTCCTTCTTAAATGTTGTTATAGAAAAGTGATAGTGTGTTACAGTTGCATCCCCTAATTACTTAAAAATAGAAACAGTTGTGGAGTTAAGCTATAAACTAATTTCTATGACGACCAAAAATATGGTCAAAACATGGCTTTTCTAGCAGAGCCTATATCTGTGGTACAGAACTTTTCACCACATATTGGAAAGGAGCATTTTTGCCTTTTTCCTCCAAAATACCACAGATCAGTGTTTCTCTTGTTAGTATCAGAGCTTTTCAGACAAGAAGCATCTTTCAACACTAGCAGGTCAGGTATGATGGGAAAAGACAACAGCTGCAGAAAGATAAAGCTACCCAATAATTCCTGTGCTTTTTAACTTAAAGCTGTAGCAGCAGGCCAGCCAGCCTGAACATAAATTGTGTTACAGAGAAAGTGTCACACAGACACAGAGGGATGAGTATATACATAACAGAAAAACAACTTGCTGCTATTCTCAGGTTTTGGGAATTTCACCTACAACCTGCCACTGTCCAGAGACCTGATAAGACTTGCAGTGACAGAAAGAGAACAGAAAAAAATCTGTATTGACACAGAAAATACTGAGGGAGTGAAGAAAGACACCAACTGTACTCTTCTACCCATCAGCAGTTTTTCTGAATTATTTCACCCTGAGATGCAATGTTTCCATTGAACCTGAATTTGGTTCAGTTGAGGAAAAAGGGTATCTGCAAATAAGTCATTGGCTCTACCAGTTCTTTCTCTTGCTGTCTCACTGCTAAAATTTTGCTTTTCCTTCTTAGTGCTCATTAGTTGTAGATAACTATAAATTAAGTATCAACAAGATTGCTTCTCCCCTTTCCATAAATCCAGGGGAAATTACCTCTTCAAGTCTGCTGGATTTCCTCTCTGCCTGTTACCAGGCTCCTACTGCTCTCATGGAATTGTTGTTGCTGTCTCCTAGCTGCAAATTTAAAGAAACTGAAGTGACTGTGGAAATAGGATGGGAACAGTTTTAGAACTGAGCTTATGCATATGCAGGGAAAGAACCAGCAAAGGATGCCTGGGAAGATGATGGGGTCTGTGTTTGCAGAGACATCCTGAACTTGACAAAGTCTTCAGCTGCCTGCTGTAGAGGGCAAAGTAAAGTAAACTCTCTGCAGCAGAGAGTTTTACTTGACGTCCTCCTGAGATTCCTTTCAACCTGAATTATCCTGCAAGTCTAAAAGTAGGGAGACAAAATGGAAAAGGCATATAATCAAATGAGGAAGGTAGCAATAGAACTAATCAAAAATTCTAATTTCCCCCCCCCCAAGGTTATTTTGGTTTGGAATGAGATGTGGGACTAATCCAAACTTTTTGGATGGCATAGGAATAAATCACTGCACATGTGCATAATTCTCCTGTGGGTGACATTTCATCTGTATTAATGGAAGGCTACCTCTGTTTTCTCCTTCTGAATGGATGGTACACAGTGAAGCTGCAGGCGGTTGCTTCCATCATCCATTAGTGACTAAAGATACCTGGGAAAAATTGAGAACAGGTAGGAAAAGAAACAGGGAAAAGTTAGGTTACAGAGTAATTCTGACCTATTTCTTTCCTATGTTACTCAGTACCCAAGCAATATATTATGTTAAGGTGGGCCTGAATTTCCAATTAACACAGGCATCCCCATATTTCCAGTCTTTCTCTGTGGAACTATACCACTTCGTACAAACCATTTAAATATACATGAATATCATGTAAACAAGTGGGCGTGACTCCCTAATTTGGTGGTTTATACATGTAACTGGGAGCAAACCCAGCTGAGTTCCTGCCCTGGTGAATTATTAGTACAAATTATTTAATTAGTACAAATTGTTTAAGCTCAACAAAGCTCTTAAAACCATATCAACAGTAGGATCTAACCTCTCCTGCTCCAGAGATACCATAGTTTGTTGTCAAAATAATAACGTTGTGGGAGAACAAGAGGTATGAGTTCAAATGCCCCCAGGTAAAGAGGGAAAATGAGGTCTATGACTGCCGTATGATGCTCTATGCACATCCTAACCACAGCTCTTGGTTAAAAGGCAGGTAGCCAACCCCTTGGAAAACCTTCGGGTTTCGTTCTGCTTCTTCTGCAGGTACTTCAGAGAGATCGCTTAGTTTCAAAATGTGAACAAGTCAATCACTTAGATTTTTGTCATTAAAACTAAAAGAAAAAAAAAAAGTAGGTGGCATTTGAGCTTCAGATAAAGAATTGATTACCCCACCTTGTAATGGAGTGCTTCTCTCAGCGGCATTGGTTTGTCTTGCTAGTGATTTATCAGGGCAATGTAATGAGGAGACCTGATACAACAGCATGCTTGCATCTGGAGCATGAATAGATTTACACGGCAAAACAAACCCCCGGGTTGAAAAAGGCAGAACAGTAGCGATGGAGAAAGACTGCGGCTAATTTCAGTCGAGGAGGGGAAGACGGAACCTAGCGAGAGGTGAAAACGAAGGTAAATTTCAACAGGCTGAAATAATGCACCTGTACAAGGACCACTGCAGAGATTTACGAGCGGATGCTGTTCGCCGCTTACCACACGCAACTTGCCCGACGCACCCAGACCGCCGCCTGGTTCGCCTTCCCGACGGCTGATGGAGAATCCCGGGCCCGTGATTAGCCGCTGCGGCCGGGGCGGGGGGCGCGGCGCCCCCGGGGGAGCCAATCGGGAGCCGCGGCCGCCCCGCTCCGCCCGCCCCGTCGGCGAGGCGGGCGCTGGCGGCGGGGGCTGCCGGGGCGCCGGGGGCGGCGGGGCGGCGCGGCGGGCACCGGGCGCGGGCACAGCTGCGGGCACCAGCCACGCCGGTGTCGCCGCCGCTGCCGCCGCCACCGCCGGGCGGATCCCGCGCTTCTGCCGGAGCTTCTTTCGGTCGCTTTACTTTGGCGCCCCGGAGCAGGGACATTATGCCGAAGAGAAAGGTGAGGCGCCCAGGGTGTGCGGCGGGTCCTGCCTCCCCGGGTGGGGTCGGGGGGGCCGAGCGGTGGCCGGCGGGTGAAACGCGCGTCAGGGGCCACAGGAGCCCGCTGCTCTCCTGCCGCTCTCCCGCCGCCGCTCCGTGCTGGGGTTCGCGGATGGCTCCCGAGCCCGGGCATTTTGCTGCCTGTTGCAAGCCCCCTCGCACCCCGCCCCGCCGCTCCCCGCCGCCTGTTTACTTTCCCGGTGCCGCCCCGCTCCCCGGGGGGTGAAGTCGCTATCACAACTCCAGCCCCCACCTTCCTCCGCCTCCTCCTCCGCCGCCGGGGAGAAGCGCTGCAGCAGCTGCGGCTTCGCCCCTGGCCCCCGCGGGAGGAGTTTCCTGCTCGCAAACTCTGGCGCCGCGGCGGGGAGGAGGCAGCCCCCACCCGGGGCGGCCGGATCCCGCCGCGCCGGAGCGATGGCTCCGAGTAAAAGGGAGGAGGGGAGAGGCAAGCCATGTTTAAAACAAACTACACCCTTCTCCTCGCCTCCCGCGGCAGACCCGTATGTACCAACTCCGGCGCCCATCCGGGCAGGGCCCCCGGGGGCGGGGGGCGGCGCCTCCCGAGGGAGCGCCCGCGGCCCCCGCCGCGCTGGGGGGGCCGTGAGGGGCCCCAGCCACCGTGCGAGTCCTGCTCTCCGGGCACCTCGGGGCGGGCAGCCTGCTCCTCGGGAGGGAGCCGGCGGCGAGACCGCCTTCCCCCAGAGAGAGAAACTTGGGCGGCCCTTGAGTGGCCGGGCTCGGGGGTGTGGGGTTTTTTCTGTGCCTGCCGTGCCCGCTGGAAGCGGAGCCGGGGCTGCGCGGCCGCCGGGAGCGCTCCGGCGCTGGCAGAAGGCGGGCCAAGCCTGGAGGGTGGCAGCCGGCCCCCGCCGCCCCTGCAGGGCCCCGGGGGTGGGCGGCCGAGGGAGGCCCTGCTGCTGGAGATCCTCGTCGAGAACTTGCCGCCTGCCTTCCCAGGCGCTAACAGAGTGTAACGGGAGACTTGACACTAACGCGTGCAATGGCCAAAAATTTATAGCTGCGGTCCTTTAATTTTAACTAGGTCAACCAAGGCAAGGCAGTTTGTGTTTTTTCCCAAATGTCACATGTGACCTCCTAATACACTGTTTCTGGGCTGGGGCTGAAATCTGTTTTAATAAAGTTACAGGTAGATGATGCCTTACAGGTAACTTGGTGTTTGCTTGACCTTTGCTTATTCCTTATGGGAGGTATCAAAATGTGAAATTGTTAAGTATGCTACTGAATTATTTAATTCCTAGTTGAGGGCCTGATTCTGGTTCTGAAAATGGATACAGCTGTGGGGTTGATTGGAGTAACTGGGCTTGAAGTCTGAATGATGGGCCTTTTTTCCACTTGCTCTTCTGTCCTTGTACCCTCACGTGCTTCTGTGCTTTTAGTGCTCTTGCTTGTCACCAGGAGAAACTAGAAAATTATTTTGTGTCCATAGGATCCCCCAACTTTTGAAATCTTGTGGACATCCTACCCTGTTTACTTAGCTCTTCTGCATTCTTACAGTACAGATGTTTCAGGCTGTCCTAAGTGATGGTAGAGTTAAAGATACTCCTGTAGGTTTTTATGGTGTGTTGTGAAATGTTTATTAAGGGAAACTAACTTTCAGTTGTAAGTCCATAAGAAAATGTCTCATTTCTCGAAGGTTATTTAAAATAAGTAATAAAAAGATTGTATATGGGATGAGAGCAATGGAGATGAGTTTTAACAGCATAGTAAATTTTATTTTCGTTAGCATTGTATAGGTAAAGGTTTACATTTAAAGATTATATACAAAGTGTAGGTTTTGGGAAGCACTGGTTCATGGAAAAGTGTGTAATTAATGGCTTTGCTTTTTAAGAAAAGTGAAATTGTAGTATTTTACAATAGTCAGTTTTATTCCAGAATAATGTCTGCAGAGTGAGAAGTTGGTGATGCAGCAGTAACTGAATAATTACACTAGCCAATTTTGACATGGAGACAAAACCATCACATACAATTAATAGACAGTTCTTCTCTTAAAATTTCTAACTTGTAAAAAGGCTTCTAACAAGGAAAATTTTGTAAGGAAATAAACATCAAAAGTGAAAATGAGAATTTTTCACTGTTACAAGGGTAGGTAAATAAATAATATTGCAGAAAGGGCTTAAATCCGCCTGTATCTATTTTTGTGTATGTGTAGTTATCTGGCTGGTTCTTTTTTGTTTGCTTTTCTTTTCATCTCTAATGTTTCTCATCTCTGTGTAAACTCAAGTCACTTGTTGAGTCCCTGGCCCTATGTTCATTATGAATATTATGAACAAAAAAGTGTAAGCTGCTTCCCCTTCTCTAGAGGGCTGTGGCGTAGGATATGAGGGTATCATTACTCATCACTTGAGGGTCACAGAGAAAAGGAGGAACATACTCTGTGTTGAGATGGTGCTAAATACTGTGCTAAAGCAAAAAGGGGTTGAACTCTGCACTGCTCCTGTCAGATTTCTGTACCCATCATCTGTTGTAATAACATGTTGTGGTGTGGACATGGCCTTTCTTAAGAAGAATGGCATGCCAGTGTGGAATAAACCAGAATGCTTGTTGTGGTATTGCTAGAAAAAACGCCTTGAAATGGGTTGGGGTGTTTCGCTTTTCACTTGTCTTTGTGGAATTGGTTCTTGGGTCATATTGACAAACTCCTTGACCTTGAAACAGACCCAATAAAAATATCTCAATGTTATCCATAAAAGGATGAAGAGCCATTCTGTACCTGATGACAAGGAGGATAGTGGTATGGTCACATACAAGTACATAAGCGGACATCAAGGTGAATGACACTTGTCTTGTGAAGATGCATCATGTCTGAGGGACATTAATAGGTCAGGTGATGACTTGTCCAGTATTGGATGGGGAGTCTGTCATTTAGTTGGGATTACACTCCAAAATGACCCAACTTGTTCTCTAATCCAAATATCTGAATCTGTGCAATACCACCTGCATCTCACTTGTTGTTTTGAAAACACTTGGGGTTGAATCAGATATGAGGAGTAAGTGCAACTTAGTTGCACTTAGTCATCTCTTTTTTTTTACCATTTGCCATCTTTGAATATTGTTATTGTTTCAGAGAAAAAAAAAATTGTGGTCTAATTAGCCAGTTCAGTTGGTTATTTGCTGGCTCCTTGTAGTCAGGAATGTAGTTTCTGCAGTAAAGTTGATGCTGTGAAGATATACTAGAGACCATCTGGGACAGGTTCCTGTTCTGCTATGCAAATTCGCTTTCTTTAAAGTCAAAGGTACTTGGTTATATTTACTGCTGAAAAACAAACACGCTGTGTATTTTGCTTGTAATGCTGCTTCTTTAGCAGAAGTCAGAAGGGACTACATTATTGTCCTATCATAGTGCACTTAGTTACATGATCACGCGATTGTTTTGTGAGACCCTTACTGATTATTTTGCCAACCAGGTATCTAATCAATATATTTTCTAACCTTTGGGGTTAAATGCATGTTCTTACAGATACTAGCCTAGAGCTGCTAAATTCTCCTTATGCTTTTTTATCTGAACCTAAACTGAGTTCTCTTTGTGAAATTTTTCTATGTGTTTAAGTTTTTATTTCTGAAGTGTCATGAATATTCAAAGAGAATATCAACCATTTTTATCCATCAATAGGGGAAATAAGACCCAGAAATAAATTGCATAGTTGTTGGAATGGTCCCTTTATCTTGAATTCTCAGGTTAAGATGTCTGTCCTGATGTTTCATTCTCACTAATAAGCACCTCCTGCACTTTTGAGTGGCACATTTGTCATTACTTTGCCAAATTTGTCTTCTTGCTTTGGGCTGTGTACTTGCAATAGTAACCTGTTATCTAAAATTTTGTTGAAGCAACTTGTATGTGATCAGACAATTAAGTAAGGAAGCTCTGGTCCTGCAGGTGACAGCTCTTTTTTTTTGTATCTCTGAATGATCTTGATGTTGCTCTTTGGTCTGTGGAATGAAGTCTAGGTTTGTGCAAAGCATAGTAGCAGCTGAGCTTGTGTTCATGGTGCAGCAGTATGAAGTATACTCAAGTTCTGTTCTGCTCCATTTCACAGCCCTTTCCATGTCTTGATAGTTTAGCTGTGATTCAGTCTGCATCAATGTGGTATACTATATGTAACACAGTGGATTTTTTTCAAAGGTTCTCTTCATTTTGAAGCTATTTGACAGGAAAGAATCTCCAGTGATGTTGTGAGGACCTGCATCTTCCCAAAAAATTGTTCCAACACTGGGGCTGGAAGCTCTTTCTCTGTAGCCAAGCCACACTTTAGTTTATTCTAGAACACAGGGGAGTCTCTGTTAAAAGTGAGACATAGAAATGGGGGAGGTTCTGTATTTCATTTCACAGTCTGTAGGTGATTATAGAATAGAAAAGTAAAGGGAGTCAATACCAGATCCAGATGTCTTGGCTGCTGCCCTCTTCCCACTCCTATTTTGTCCACTTCTTTCTCCAGATTTTTACTTGGACTCACTTTGCCTTCATGCTGACTGTTTTCTTCTTTCTCCCAGTCCTTGAGAATTAAAAGCAAAAGTCAGAGCTCTGAAAAAGGTAGTTTCTCTTTCCACATTTTCTGGTGAGTCACTCTTAGACCATTCAGTAACTACTGGAAAACAGGCTAAGCAGCGGCAGAAGATGCCCTTCCTTGCATCTGTCACTGACATGCCCCTGACTTTGACAAATTTCTGTCTAATGTGACAGTAGAGTCCTCAGGTGGACTTCCACCTTCAGCATGCCTTGCAGGGACAGGTAAAATGATTGCTATGCAGAGATGCACTTTAAATTCAAGCAAGACAAACAGAACAGATGTGCCAGAGCATCTTAAAGATTGCAGGAGCCTTGTAGTAGAAGGGAGACGGATGTTTTGCCGCTAACAATTTTAGAAATTGTACTGGATTTGTAACTATTGCAGAATTTTAAACCTTGAGGTGTTTAAAAGGAACTGAAAACTGCCTAGTTCAAGAAGGCCAACAAAGTCAGTTGACCAGACTGACTCAAAGGATCTACATCTTTCTTAGAAAAATTAAGCAGAAAAAATCAAAAACTTTTTATCTGCACATGAAATGCTTGGATGCAAAGCAACGTAGCAGCATTCAGTGGCACTGGAGAAAAAGCATGCTTGAGCAATGCTGCTATGCCACATTGCAGTAAATGAAGTTTACGGGGCTATTAAAAACATGCAGCAAATAATTGTTGAAGTTTTATATTAGAGACTCTTTAACTTAGAGCTAATTATGTAATCTTAGCTATTGTTATTTTTGTTGTTGTTATTCAGTTGTGGAGATAAAAAGGTTGTTGACCAAAGATTTAATGATCTAAAACATTGCTGATAATTTTATACCAGTCTGTAAAGATCTGACTCATTTATTAGCAATTGATGGCAAGGTATATAAATTTTCTTCTTAGACTACACTAAAATACAATTGGACTTAATGAATGGGCAACCTAAAAATTCCAAGGTTTTCACTGAATTGTCAATTAAAAATTACTCTTCATGCTTCTTGGGCACATTAAAGCATAGTAGTACAATCTTTGTAAGTCATCAACTCTTTTTAAGTCATCAACTTCAAAATTGACTAGGTGCATGTAATCTTTCTATATATGGTAGTTCAACACTCAGATATGGGCAATGTTTTTTTGTGTATTGGAGTATCAATATTGTTAAGTTTAAAAAATAAAAAAGCCCTGTGTGTAAATGGAATGTAGTTATATATGTAAGTAGAATATACCTATACATTATTTAGTTAAAGGTTGCTTTTCTTCTGTACTACTTGGAAAACTTCACTTTCTCCCATTTTATACCCAAACAGTAGCTGTCTATAGGAATGGTGTGTTCCAAGGTGTATCATTCCTTTAGAGAAGTTGTATGAAGTTGAATTTTTCTTGACAGGATTGTAACATTGTCTTTTGCCTAGAGTGTAACTAAACCAAATCAGGAGATTTTTCTTGGAAGTTAGCACTTGATATGATCATCATGGCTACCATCTACTTCCCATTCTTTACCTGCACTAAGCTAGCACTGTGTTTTATCCCATGGTCCAGTAGCCAAAAAGGTGCTTCAATATGCTGGAATTGCCTTTCAGGCCATGACTCTTAAAGCTTGTCTGCTGAACAGGTTTGAACATGATTTGGAATTTTTTTTAAATTCTGGGACATTTTACTGATCCAAGTTAGAGATGGTGCACAGTGGCACAATGAATGTGTGGTAACCTACTAGAAAGGAGTGGGCTGGGAATGAGCAGCTGGCTGCATGCGAGAAAGAGGTACGGTCTTACACCAATTTTATTGTCAGCAAAATTGGCAGTGTAGGGCTTCACAGTTTTGACAGCAGTTCAACAGATACTTCAAGCTGGCATATACAGGCCAGAAGCAGAAATTCCAGGTGCCCATTCCTTTCTTTATTCTGATTTAGTCTGTGGGATATCATATTTGTTTGAGGTAGTTTTTGGGCAGACCTGACTGCTGATCTGGTTTCCCATACTATGACACAAAGAGTTAAGCTGAAATTGGCATGAATGATTAGGTGGGGAAGGGCAGAATTCTTAGCAGCAGCCAGGCATTCATCTTTGATTTGATTGTCCCTAACTCAGAGTTTCTAGAGGAGTATTCTTTAATTCATTAGAATAATCAGAGCAGCTCAGTGCTGAAATTATATGCTTGCAGCACCAGAGGGAGGAGGCATCAGGTTTGATTTTTATTTTGTGGGTTTTTACCCCCTTGGTGTATTGTGAAGTTACCAGTTTTTGGAGATACAGCTCCTGTCTTCCAATAGTAAAGAGTGGTAATGGTGAAAGCTGCAAATAAAAAATGCTGTGTTCCCTAAGAACATTGGAATCTGTCCACAGAAAATAATTGTGTGTGTTCCCATCACTGCCAGCTTTGTTGGGGCTGTTGGTATGTTTGCTCATCTCACATAACTTTCTCCATTGACCTAATGCTACCTGAGTTAATAGTAGCTTCCATTATTGAAAATGAAGATCTAAGGACATTTTTACCTCTGCAGTGTTTTGCTCCTCTCAAGCAGAGTTGAGATGTGGCAGTGGTCTGTTTGTAGAAGGAAATAATCCTTTACCTCTGTTGCATCATTTCTTCCTTATCCTACCTGTGCCCACTTGAAGACATTTTAATTTATTCTTCTCTTGAAGCTGCATTTTGGTTGCCCATGATGATATTCATTCCGACTGTTGTAGTACAGCAATGCTGCTTTTAACCACAGCTGTAATTATGTCTGGGATGTGAGAGATGGGTGTATCTAAGGCTTTGTGCCTGTTGTGGTTTTGGTACCTGCTATCATCACCTCAGAGGTTTGATGTTCTGTAGTACCAGTTAGCTGAAACAACAACAAAAAAGGTCCTTTTTCTAGATTATTGTGGTTTTTGTCACTGTAATATCCTCTGGTAGAAGAGGAATTAAACACCTCTTTTCAGTCCTTCACAGTATTTTTGTTTGTTCAGAGGTAGCTATTTTAGGGAATCAGTTGCTATTGAAAATAATGATCTAAATGTAATTTCTATTTTTAGATAATTTTTTTTTTCAGAATTACTGTGTGTTGGTTTTACTTTGCAAATCTGATCAGTTCTATTTAAATACAAATTTTGGAACATAATCTTGAAGGTTTTAAAAATTGCCTCTATATGTAGACTTGGATGAGTTCAGCAGCTTCATCTCACTTGCAGAACTGTCATCAGCTTTGAAAGTTAGAGAAGTAGTATTAGGGACTGGATTTCATCCATCATCTTTTTTGAATCTGCCTTTTTATTTTATGGTGGCAGTAAAATGGTTAAGCAAATATAGAGACAAGAATCTACTCACTACCTAGCTGGATTTTCACATCTGGTGTTCAGGGGAAGATGAACAATTTCAAATGCTCGGTGCTCTCTGCTCCCATGGCTGATCTGTATTTTTCAAAATGCAGCTGATTACTTCACTGTCTAAAAAGTGAACTGTCTTGTCTAATTTTAAATTACAATGCTATATATATTTTTTTAAGTCTGAACCTCTAAAAACTGCTCTTAATTTTTCATTTTGCCATAGGTAGATGTCGTGTTCAAAAACTCACTATAGGGAAGAGAAACTTGGGAGGAAAAATAAAAGCCAAACCAGTTGTGAGATTTTTTTATAATGTCCTATCAAATATGCAATGTATTTTCAAAATGAATTTTGCAAAAATGCAATGCAATTTCAATTATATTTGTCAATCTTTGACCCTCTTTTCAGTGGGAATAGCAAAACCTCAATCTACAATGAAGGAATTTCCTCTTCTGGAAAAGCACTTATTCTGTCTGGTTTTGGTTATCTGGAAATACCCCAGTTCTAACTTGATTTGCTGTCTTGTCTGGAAGAGCATAAAGCTTACAGAAGTCACCTGTCTTAAGAATTAAGGAATTTAATAAAATGTATTTTCTGCACCTACTGGTTTTATTTATGGCCAGGCTTTTTGTATTCTTATTTTCTTGCATAGTCTTTGAAAATGCATTGCATGTCAACAAGTCACTCTGCTTGGCTTGAATCTTTAAGCAAGAGTGGAAACCTTGATCAGGAAGTGTTTCCCCTGATTTTTCCCAATTAACATGTAATTTGCATATTAATACAAGGGATATTAATGCTTATCTTTAAATTTAAACCTTTAAGTACCATTCATCTTTTCAGAGCTTTATGATCTTGACATTCTCCCCCAAAGAATTAGAAAATTAGGTATTCTGCTTTTAATACATGTAAGATGGAAGGATTTAAATTCTAAAAATGACATTTTATAATATTGTAATAATCATTAATAAAAATATTAAAATATTATGTACTTAAAGAATAAATACTTAAGCAGAATGGGCTTTTGTGTAGTTGGTTTTGTTTGTTTTGAGGGTTTTTTTGTGAAAGACTTATTTACATGTATATACAAGAAAACCCAACCTCATTTCTTGGAAGAGAGCAAGACAGATATAATTTTGGATAAGTATTTGAAAAATCCAGCCTGCCACTAAACAGTTTTATGCTGTACTTCCCTTGTGGTTCTGGCAGATTTTTTTTTTTTTTTTGGAGTAGCAGCATGCATAGTTTTTTTCTCATCCAGGATCAGACTTTTGTTAGGCAAAAGAAATGAAGCTGTGTCATATGAAGACTACCTGATTTCTTAAAGCATTTATTAGGGGGAATTAATTTTACTTGCAAAGCTAATTCACATTGGCTTGGTAGGGAGCACTGAAAACAGATCAAAGAACTAGTTGTAAAGAAAGGTTAATGATAAGATGCTGGAGGAGCTAAATGAGGAAACAATAGTTAGAAGGGTATTGCAGGAGTTGGTTGGTGTTAAATTAGTCAACATGTAGTCTTCATTAATCTAAACCAAGAAATAAATAGCATTTTAATTACATTTATGAACTATCTCAAAATTCAGAGCTGCTCTGAGGATAAATAATTAGAAGATATAGCATGTATGGGGAAACCATTTATGGCATTAAATTTATTTTAATACATAGTTAAAAGCAAATGAGGGGTAGAAAAATTTTAGGGAAAGAATGCAATAAACCCTGAAAAATACTTCAGACTTGATACATCTGCTCCTCTTGCAATGTGCCTTTTTTTTTTTTTTTTAAGCTTTTACCTTATTTTGGTTGGTGAAAAATAATTGTAGGAGGACCGACCAAAAGCATTACATCATGGAAATTGCAGCTGCAAGAATGAGCCAGGAAATCTATGGGCAAATCCCCTTGCAGGCAGTGTATCAAGATGTGGCTGAACCAAACAGCTTGCAAAGAAGGGAGGAAATGTTATTCAGAATGCTCATGTGCTAGGACAGTTAAGGCTTTCTGCCTTTCTAATTTCTAACTTCTTAATGTAGGTAGTTAAAATGAAATTTGCATCTGCTTTTTTTGTTTGTTTTGTTTTCATGGAGCTATGAAAGGACTAATTTCTCTCCCATCAGAGCCGAGGTGTTGAGTTTCGGCTTGTAATAAAATCCTTCAGAGAATGAACCATCTATTTAATTTTATACTGACCTTCTACTGACTGTTACTTCTTACTTACTTGTATTCTCATTTTTCAGGCTTTTTAATGTACTTCTTTATAATAAATCCATTCATAATGGTGCTAACAAAATATACATCCAGAAGGTAGACATTACAATTTCAAATGCATGTCTTTGGATCACTCAAAAGACATCAGTGGCTTTGCTGCTTTGGGTTACTATACTCTCATTATATACTGCTTATATTTTGGGGTTTTGGTGTAAAAAAATGAAGCTTTATGTTTCTTTTGTGGTGCATCTGTACCAAGTAGCCTTGCCTTAAGAACTGTAAAAACAGGAAATTGACCTGTATTTTCTATTAAATGTTTACTTAAAACAGTTGTCTAGTTTTCTCTTTTCAACCTAACAGTTCTGTAATGATGTTGGCATTGCAGATACTGCAGTATTGCTTTGGTGTGTGGAAGCACTGGTTTTTATTATGTATATTTCACAGCTGCTGAAAGAGCTGTGTATACAAATAAGCTCAATGTTAATATTCCTTCAGGGGTTTTTTAGCATTCTCTACCATCTATTAATATTCCTTTGTTTTTTCCAATCCACTCCAAATAATTTTCTAGATTGGTCTTAAAAATAGCTGGGGTAAAAGCAAGTAGAAAAAAAAAGCCAATTGCTGATAGACAGTCTTATAGTTTGAAAGTTATGCAGCTGTGACAGATCTTGCAAAGCTTAGCTACAGCTTAAGTTGCAGTCTTATTGCCAGTATTTAGTGCTAATTGAGATGTGACACAATGTGTGGTCATCTGAACCTAAAACTTGCTAGTAGTTCAAATGTCAAAAGCATATTTAGAGATAGCCATAGTCATCTTCTTTCCTTGTGTGTACCTCCACAATGGAAAAAAAAAATCACTGTTATCTGTGTCCTTATTTGCTTTTTTTATGTTTTGTCTCTTGTAGGCATCCATACAGTATCACACACAGCAGGCCTATAGGGACTACTTTATCAATATAATACAGACATATGATGGAGTACAGCTGAAGAATTACTGAGGCTGGAGTGCTGCCCTTGTCAAGTGGTTCAGTGCTTGTATTGGTCTTGGATTTTGCAGCGCAAAACTTGTAGTGTGGGTATTCCTGCTCCTGACTGGTTTACGATGTACGGGTCAGTATCCAGGGTGCATTTTAATGTGGCTGGGGTGTCATGTGAAGTATGGTGAGCCATCGCATTAGGTCATGAGGAAAAATGTGCCAAGGGGAGGGGTTACTTAGCACATTTTGTTGCTTTGAAACCAGAGGTTTTTCAGTAGTTTGTCACTAGGACAAAAAATGGGGGAAGGGTTCCTGGGGAAGAGTTAAGGGCAAAGGCTTTAAAGTTTTGGTGGTATCTACATAAAAGTCCTGTGACTCCAGATAGGAGTGCAGACAGTCTCTGCCTGTGGCATGCCAAGTTCTTTGGGAGCTATGCTTGGTGCAAATCTATTTGTGTATAAATCTCTATTTTTCCCTGGGGAGAGGAGAAAAAATTACAAAAACTGGTATGAAGAACCACATCAGCTGGGACTCATCAGAACTCACAGAGGGGAAATGAAGTTTCTGTTCCTCTTTTAACAAATACATTGTAGCCATATCTGACATGTATATTTTTTTTGGTGTGTCTATCAGCTGCAATATGTAGACAGAGTAGATGGAGTCCCAGGCTGCCTGGCATCTGCCCGGTGCCACTGCGTTCTTGTCTGTTGTACTGGCTCAATTGTTTGTGCAGCTGTGCAGTAAAATGATTCTGCTGGAGTGGGGAAGACTATATATTTATAATTTGTCTATATATTATAATATTTATGCATTTGTTTAAGCAGCAGGCTATTTTTCAGCTGGATCAATTACTTTACTCATGACATGGCCTCCCACGTAGCTCTGCCAGCGTAGTGGGGAGCCAAGGCTGGGAGGATGAGCCCAGCCACCGAAGGCCTGGACTTGTAGTGATTGCAGAGAGGAGGGAGTGGGTCGGAAATGGAAATGAGAGCATGTCAGAACCCCTCGCTGCTTATTCACACCTCTGAAATTACTATTATTCTTCATGTCCCTCCATGGAGAAAAGTTATGTGGCCTTCAGAATTGCTGTTGGATTTTCTAACTTGAGAGGGAATGCTGGGCTAATTAATTATCTAACTTAATTGAAGTATGTTATGTAATATATCACAGTAGTTAGTATACAGAGGTTGTGATTGCATTAAAAGTATTTTAATATGACTTTTTTCTCCCTGTGGTTAGCCTCATGAGCGGTTTATTTAATCTGTTGTCTAGCAGTAGTATTGGCATCTAAAATCAGACTGCCCTGTCTGTCAGAAATGTGGGAGACTCCTCTTTTGTAAGTGTTAAAGAGAACGGGATGAATTACTGTGTGTTAACTGTGCAGTATTGCAGGTGGAGAGTTGGCTCTTGTGCATTTCCTGCAAGGCTATTGGCATGTGGCAGTGCTATCTTGGAATAATTTGGCCCTCTCTCAAAGCTCTATGATTCCTAAAAGTGAAGCAGGGTAAAACAGCCTGATTGTGGAGTGTTAGTCAACTTCCTTTAGCTTATGAAGAGTTTTTTAACTTGGCTTCCAAAGGAAATGGATCATGCCATCTTTCTGTCCCTACCCCTGTAAATCTAAAGTCTCTTGACCACTGCTAGAAAAAGATGGTAAAATCTCAGAGAATTTCCACATAAGTAGGTCCTGCCCAGGACAGGAAGGATGCTTTTGAGTTCCCTCTTGGGGAAAGGGTGCAGCATGAGTTTGTTAGAATTGAGAAAATTCATATGGGAGAAACATCTTCTGAATTCATGGACAACAGAAAAGCTATACCCATATCCTGTATTGTGAGTCGAAGAGGAAAGTTGTAGGACACACGACTTGGTTACTGACAGGAATAATGGAATAGCTTGTTTTTGTTTTCTTTCTGACTTCTGATGCTCCCAGCATCACAACATCAAGTGTAGTAACTCCTTGGTAATCAAACTGAAAGACTTTTAGGAATGCAAACCTGAAACGATCCTGCAGGTGACTGGTGAGGCTGCAGTTGCATAGGGAGCAGTCAGGCTCCATTTTGGATGCCTGCCTGTTGCTATTCTGAGTTGCTCTACGCTGTGCGATGCTGCTTAACTTCCTGCTGTTTTCTAGCTACTTACATGATCAGTCCTTGGCTTTTTTTTAAAGCAGCTGCTCTTGTGGCATGCTTCCTTTCTGTCGGGAGAGTGCGCAGCAACAAAGCCACGTTTTATTCCCTGGTGGGGGGATGTCTTTCTCTACGTATGTTAGAGCCCAATGCCAGAAGAAGGCACTGGTCAACTGCTGCAAACGAGCCGGTCATTTTCTCTGCTCCAAAGCACAGCTCTCTAACTCCAAGACATCTTGTGTCAGAATCTGTGAGGGAGTTTGAATTGAGATTGAAATGGAAAGAAAAGGGAAAGGATAACTAGCCGGGTTCCTTACTGATTGTAAAACGAAACAACAGCCAAATTGCCTTCTCAGCTGCCTGTAAAATGCCTTTTTGAAATATGTATTCTTGTAGTTCTCCTCTAACTGCTGCTGCTCGCTCTTTATCTGGGATTTGCTTGCTCCTACCTAGAAACACAAATGTTTGCAAAACGTGAAGTTACACATCTTGAGTTGTAAACAAGAGAAGCTTGATTTTTACCTGCCCTGCCTTCTTTAATTTAACCAACCTTTTTCTAGTACCTATACAAGATTAGTTTTACAACATTCAGGTTGATACTTTGTTCTTGAGAAGATGCATGTTTGTCCCAAGCTTTCCTGTCAGTATCTCAGTATTTTACTGATTTATGCTCTTCTGATGAAAAGGTGAGATATGATGTAAGGATACTTTTAAAACTTCCAGCTAGATGAGGCTGAGATTAAAAAGGAGTAAAGGAGGTAAAGAAATAATTCATTTCAGTAATGATGTGGTTTTTTGGTTCATCTCACTGCATCACATAACAGGTTAAATTCATGTTTGGGAAAAAATGTGTTAAATTTCTTGGGGATTTCAAAAGTCATCATAGAGCAAACCTCAGATTTCCAGTTCCTACTGTTGTGCTATCAACAGCTGATGAGATGGAGCTTCCGCTGGAGCCTGTGGATGCTTTAGTTAATGGGCTACAGGGACTCTGAGCGGTGGTGAGTGATATGATATGTATGTGCCTGGTGCTCAGTCCTCGGTTGGTTTTGGTACAGAGACTGGTTTGAGTACAATGCTGTTTGTACATACAAAAATGGATCTGTCAGGCTGCTTTAAGTTGTTGCAAATGAAAGAGCAGTTAGTCTTCACCATAATCTTTGTTTTGCTGTTGTCTGCATGCTTTTAAGTCTGTAATAAAAACTGATTTAATATTTTGTTTCAGTCTCCAGAGGGTGCTGAAGGCAAGGATGCAGCAAAAGTAACTAAACAAGAGGCAAGTATATATATATATATATATATATATTTAATTTGTTTTGGCATGTAATTATTTAATTGGAGATTTGTAGTCATGTATATCAGAAGATTATGCATTTCTCTGGCACTTCTGGTGAGCTGTTTTCAGTGGGAGTAAAGACAGTAAACCACATTTGTACCCTATCTGGCTTGATTTCATCTTGGTGTACTGAGGATTTATACAAATTATTAG
Organism: Anomalospiza imberbis; assembly: GCF_031753505.1. Lineage (NCBI taxonomy): Eukaryota > Metazoa > Chordata > Aves > Passeriformes > Viduidae > Anomalospiza > Anomalospiza imberbis. The sequence goes on along the minus strand of NC_089683.1, from coordinate 33,006,376 downwards.
TACACCAAATAAATTTGGGAAAGTTTTTGGGCTTTCATAGACAAACGGTGGTGGATCTTGTGGTAATAGTGTTGTATATTACTGCCTGGAAGGGTTGCTCTGTCTCTAGTGGGTTAATGCACACAGAAGAGGATTAATACACACACCTCAGTCAGTCTGCTTCAAAACTATTCTTAGCTTAAGTGACTGATGGGAGGGTGTCTTGAATTAAGATACTAGACTCTAAAATGGAGCAGCTGACACATTTGTGTGTTTTCTTTGACTGGATTTGTCTAAAGGACACAGTACATTCTGTTAGAGAATTGATATCTACAATAAAGTTTGCTTGTTTGTTTTTCACAGCTCTTAATGTGAATTTAAAAAACAGGTAGAAAATTATGAGAATTTGTTTTCTTAGGTTGCCTTCTTTTGTTGCAGACAAACTTAAACCAGGACCTTGAGAAGAATGGGGGAATATTTAATTGCTCTCTTTGTAAATCTTGGAGCATATTTGATCAGGAAAATAGCAAGTAAACAAACGGCATACGCTATAGTTTACTTGTAAAGAGCACTTTTTTAATAAGTTTCCCCAAGCAGTATCTTAAAGAAACTAGCTAGCATTGAAGATCTTTCTAAGAATTTCTAACATATAAACTTAAGAGAATGGAGGAGTGAAATTAACTTTCATAAAGGAGGAGATTCTCAGTGGAGTATTGGAATTTTTTGGGGGGGCTTTTGCTGCTGAATATATTTGTTAATGATCTCTAGGAGAAAAGGTACTAAAGAATTTACAAAGTTTGCTGAAGTTAACAAAAATTGTCAGAGTAGTGAGAGAGGCTGAGAAGGCTGTTATGTCATTGACAAATAACCAAGCAATAAAATATCAAAAGAAATTCAATATGGAAAAATGCAAATGAATACATGGTGGGGGGAAGACCCAGTGGTGGTCACGAAGCTGTTAATTAGGGGAGAGATTATAAAATTGCAGCAAATAGTTACTAGAAAATGACAGTAGTTCTAAAAAGAAAGTAACTAGAACATAGGAAAAAAATGCCAGAGGACAGAGTAAGCGTCAGTGTACCATAAGATTAATTTTTGTGCTCTCAGATAAGGGAGTACTAAATGAAGCTCTCCTGATAGAGGCCATGATAGAATCAAAAGGATAACAAGTACAGTGGGACAAATAGAGGATGTACAGCAGCTTTAAAAAAGGGTGAACAACCCAAACTAAAAACCAAATAATACAGTTTTTCTAGGATTCTTCATCTTTTATGTAATGGAGTTGTTATAAAATAATTAGTAACACAAAGAAAGGCAGTTTGGGAATTACTCTTCATGAATGCTGTAAACAAGAAGAATCTAATGGAAGTAAGGGGCAAGAAGTTAAAGGAAGAGACAGCAGAGGGGGTACACTTTGCTTTTTGTTTTCCACACAGTGCATAATCCCATTATAGGACTCATTGACATGGGATATTATGGAAACTGAAATTGTTAATGAGTACTGTGTTATTAAACAGATTTTTCTAGAAAATAACCCTTGGGGACTACTTAAACACGTGATGTGTATATGATATCCAGGTTGGAAAGTTGGCAACTTCAGATTGCTAGAAGCTGGTGCAGTGGGAGAGTGCACAGAGTTGTTCTGTCTGCTCCTTTTCGTAGACTCTTTCCATAAATGTTTGCTAGCGGGCCAGTGTCAAACAGATTCTTGGGTGAGATGCTAATTTCTTGGTTAGTACAGCTGTTTGGAGGGGATGAAGGTTCCCAATGCACATGAAAATGTGACTGTTGCTGACTTGGCTCTAGTTCCCTCCTTATAACCAGATAACACAAAAATGAGAATTAAAATTTTTTAGCTGTCAAGCATTTTTGAAGACCTTACAGTTTATGCTGTCTTTCTTATGGCAAACAAATTATGGAACAGGAAGTAGGGGAGAGAATAATAACTTCTAAATCAACATACTATCCTTTAAAAAGTAGATGCTAGCAAAACATTTCAGTTCCTAAATGTTAAAGGGATAGAAATAATTGGTTAAGAATTCAGATTTGTGAAAGATGATACCTTGAGTTAGGGGTTCTTTGATTACCTGACCAACTGAAATGTTTTGTTTATCCTGTTATAAAATAATGGTAGGCTGCTTCTTAAGTGGTTGATATGCTAAATTGCCAAGAGAAGAGAGGTTTACCTGTTTGCTGTTAATGATACATAAATATTTCATAGCTGAAAATATCTTTAGGTTTTTTTTTTACTTTGTTTTGCTGGATGCAGATTTGAGCTATTCTCTACTGCTTTCCACTAAGAATTCTTGAATGGCTCCAATGAACACAAATTACAGCATTCTTCAGATATTAACAAGAGCTTTTTCCTGTTGCAGGATGTGCCGAGCCATGTTTTTTCAGCTCAACTTAAATGCTTAATATGTAATTAGAAGTATTCTTCATTCTCTTTTTAAGCTGAGTTATGTTGGATATTTGTTGCAGTTTAGTTGTCCCTTTACTTTGGCCACAGGTGTAATTCTAGTTTTATGTGTAGACTTCAGCTCAGTTTATTAACCATGCTGTGTAACTGGGTGACTCTGTTTTAATTAATAAAAAAATACTGTGAATGAGTTAACAAGTATTTTTAAGACTTCAGTAATAAATTTATGACAAAAAGCAGGATGAAATAAAATCTAATAAGGAAATTATGTTGAAGTGATAAAGAAAGCTGGAGAGAAGCAGAATCTCTGGCTCAAGTATTTCCTTTTTAGATTTATGTTTAAATAGAAGAAATAATTTCTCTGTCTCATCCTGCAGCTGTCTTTGTGCACCTGGACCCTCAGAGCAAGTGTGTGGAGGACTGAGGAAGTGGAAGGACTTAGTTTCATGTTTTGAAATTTTAGCACTCTGATATCCTCTAGAGAAGGATGTTAACTTTATTCAGCTGTTAATCAGATGGGATTTGTGCCCACTATTACAAGTAACATCTGTGAGATTCTAAAAACGTCATGCTAAGTGTGTATGAAAAAGGTTCAGTCCTTTGCACAGGTAGTCAAGCTTACTGGATTTGTGAACCTTTCACAGACCGCGAACAGACTCAGAAGTAGTTGTAAAAGGGGTGTGTGTGTGAGGAATTTAACTGTGTGGAGATTTTGATGCCTTAGAATTGTAGCTTTTATATTTTTCATATATTTGTAATCCTGCAGTTCTTCAGTGTATAATCCTAAACTCCATATAGGGTATTAGCTACTACTTTCCCATTTTGGTCAGACAAAACAATTCCTCTCTAGGCCTGGAAATCAAGGACACCTTACTGTCTCAAGCCTGGAGAAATGTAAACAGAAGTGAGTTGGGAAGGAGCAAACTTGGAGTAAATTACTTCATTACCTGAAGCTGTAATTGGAAGATTAACGCCTAATATGCAAATGGACCAGACCTATAAAAGAATGAAAACTCCTGACCTGTCATCCATTTTAGGTGTAGCACCTGTGGGGGGGCTTTGTCTGCCCGAAATGTACCTGAAAGCCTTCAATAAATATAATGGCTTTTTATTCCCTTAATTTTGTCTGAATTCTGTTTTTAGGTAGTCCCCAGAAGGCATCAGTTTAGATGGTATAATTCCTGAACAACTTTCATTGGTAACTTTCACATCACTCTGTCCCTTTAAAATTTTAAGTGTCCAAGGTGAGGAAGATGTGAATTATCTTTGGCAATAGACACATATTTTGATAGATGCATATTTTATGCTGTCTTTTGAAATGACTATGTTGCTTTGGATACTTTTTCCTATAAGCCTGTAAAAATGTTCTTTTTTTTTCCCTGTAGCCCACAAGACGATCAGCAAGACTGTCAGCTGTAAGTATGTATAGTACCTCCTGGTATATTCTTTTCTAAGCACATATGGTTTCTCAGACCAAACAAGTTTTTTTACAATTTGCTTGATTCAATTTTTATTCTTGCCGAGGGGTATTTAAGAACCCTAGCAATGAAGTTATCTTTGTTTTCTTGATTTCAGGTTTTCAGGTTGTTCTGACAAAAGATATATTTCCCCACTTCAGTGCAAAACTGTCTGTTAGGTGCAGTATTGACTTTATTTCATTTTGCAGGCTGATGTTAGTTGTGGAAATGCAGCTACTTCTCTGGAAAGGAGAAGGAGCGGTGTTTCAAGGACTTCATTTGATGCCACTGCTAGTACTTGTTTTAGTTCCTCTTCTCTGTTAGAATATAGCTGATAGGGTTTTTTTAATAGTCACTACTAATCTCTGTGTTTTACTCATAGTGTGACCCCCCCAAATTACTTTCACTTCTAGATGAGTGAACTAATGCAAACAGGTGTGTACAGAGATGAGGTGCATTTGTGCAGTAAGGTTTTTCAGACCTTTTCTAGATGCATACTATTGAGCAGGAAGGTGTAGGGTGTGGGGGAACCAGGGTGTGGAGGAGGCTGGCTTCTGGTGGTGTGTCTAACATGTTGTGCAACTAAAAATGTTTTATAGAAACCTGCTCCACCAAAACCTGAACCCAAACCAAGGAAAACAACAAAGGTAAATACTCTTTATTTACCACCGTTTTAGCCAATAGTAAGCAAGTATACTCCTTCTTTATGTTACAAACAGTTCAATTCGCAGAGCTGCTTCTTTTTTTTTTCTTTTTTTTTTCTTTTTTTTTTTTTTTTCTTTTTTTTTTCTTTTTTTTTTTTTGAGGCATGGGCTTCCCTGCCCTCTCTGCAGCTCCCTGCCCCCCACCCTGGAAAAAAAACGGCAAATTAGATCATTCTTTTCTTTCTGTTCCACCCCTTCCTGGCCTCATTACTGGCCCAAAGAAAATGTCTTGCCTGTTTGATATGCAGACCATGTTAGTTTGTAGTGAATTGCTAGTTTAAGAAGAATTTTTACCTTTACTACACCTTTCCTGAAAAGTACAGGCTTGGTTGGGTAAACTCTTCCTGAGACCTAGCAATTTCTACAAAAGCATTTGAGATTATTCTGTATCATTCTGTTTCCTTGTCTAGTGGTGCAGTACTTCATTTTGTACTGAGAAACTCTTATCTGTTCTTGAAGCCTGGCTGCTGCTGAGAATGCACAATTATAATTAAAGGTGAAATTAAATATATTTAAATTGAATGGTTTGGGTTTTCTGGGCCAGTTACAGTCAAATTAAAATCTTATTAGTGTTTGAAATACCTTTTCAGGATTTTTGCATATAAATCAGGTACTTCAGAAACTGTAGATTTATTTGTGCCTAAGGGGAATGTTGAATAAGAGCAATTGCTTTATTAGGAAAAAAAAACCCATGCTGGACGCTGAGTTTAGCACTCCTCACGCTTCCATTTTTCAAGTCCTTTTATTGTCATCTCATTTGGGCAAGTGCCAGGATACAAAGTCCACACGTGAAAGTAAAACTGACTTTAAACACTGTGTGATTTATCATATAAAATTACCAGTAGTCTTGCTGAGTCCATCCTGCTCCCTTCTTAAAAAGAGCATTAATAAAAAAGGGAATGCAATAGCCTTCTGTAGCTTCACATACCTGTGAGATGAACTTGGTGTCACGGACCCAGTCTAAGTTGTGTGAGAGATATTTGAAGCTTATTTTGGGTGACTCAAATCCTTTATGATATTACTGTAAGTAACTTTTTAATACAGTAATCTTTTTTTTCCAAACCCTAATTGGATCACATTTTAAGGAGTATATTAATCTTGGTCTCCTCGACAGAAAACAGGAAGTGTGTACTCTGAACTTGCTATTAAACAATGAAAGATGGTACAGATTTGAGATAATTTTTATTATTAAAAGCTTGCATGTTATGAATTTGTAAGTCAACTCGTAGTTTGTTCTTTCATAGGTGAAGAGTTATAACCATGTTCATACTAACTGTAAGCTTCCAAAGTAAGCTGCTATGTAATATTGAAGCTGAGGGGTGGAAGGAGAAATTCAGGCTGCCCTGGAACTGGGATTACTGGTGCTCTCTCCTCACTGTCCCACTCCTCTATGGGGATCAGTGTGGAAGGGTAATAAATGAATAAAGGCAGACATTAATATCCCTGTTCACAGCTACTATTGCCATTTGCATGGAGAATTTGGAGCAAATGATTGCGTGAAAGATATCCAGTGTTTATCTGAACTTTAAAAACTAAAGTAAAATAGTAAATGCAGTACCATTTAAATTTTATCCCATTGCACTTTAAATATTTAAACCTATGTTTCTGCTAATCTTTAGATCACAGACATAAATAAGTACATAGAGAAAGGATTTATAAAAAAATAGTAGACTTCAACATAGAAATTAAGAGCAAATCTCAAAATTAAATTGTGGCTGTTAGAATAGTTCCTTTTGATAAATTCTTTCCTTTGTGTTGCTGCAGATGGACTTTTATCAGTTTGCCTCCCTAGTGTGTTGGCTGGTTCTTTCCTTGACATGGAATGACCATCACAGATGTTATCAAAGTAAAAGGACAGCCAATAAAAACCCTTAATTTTTAAAATCTAATTTAATATTTTATATTAATTGAAAGTGTAGTGCTGTAGCTACACTAACAGTGTGGTGTTTGTGTTTGGCTGAATAAGCTTTCAATATACTGTAACTGTGTTTGTTCACACAGATATCCTTCATAGACCTCATAGGACAGCTCTACCAAAGTAGTCTGGCAGGGTTTTGTATCCCTGAAAAAATTAGCAGAAAAAATAAAGTAGACACCACCATTTTCTAGAAATGTTGAGTCTCTGTGTAACTTCTGTGGGTTTATGGTTTCCAGGTAGCCTTTAGATGGCGTTCTGTTTCAGTCCAGCGCATGGAGCTTGCCAAGACTTGCTGTTTAGTTCATGTGAAAGTTGTTTTGATAAAGATGCAGGGTTCTGGCTACTCATACAACGTCTATGGCCATGTTTTTAATCTTCTGTCAGAAGGAACCTGGAACAAAGGCCAGCAAAGGTGCTAAAGGGAAGAAGGATGAAAAGCAAGAAGCTGCAAAGGAAGGTACTACACCATCTGAAAATGGTGAAAATAAAGCTGAAGAGGTACTTTGCACACATACCTCCTGCTGATTGAATCAGTGTTTCTTAATTATTCAGCCTTTCAAACATTGTTAGCATGTTCATAATGTTTCTTTTTATTGCCCATAATGTTATTGCAGATTCGAATCTCGCTCAACTGTTAGTGTTTCAACATCCAGAGGTGCCCCACCCAGCACACTGTCAGTAAAAGGGCAGATTGAAACAGTGAAAGTTAAGGGTGCGGTAGAGCATTCAGCATGTGTGCAGTGAATAGGAACAGGTGGTAGTGTGGTGCTTTTCAGTGTGAACGATGGAAGCTGACAGGTAAGGCTTGTATTGCTTTTGAAAAGCTGGGACCTATGAGTTGAGAAAAGTGTATGACTGGAACTGTTCCGGTTGTATAGATGTCCTGTGGACACAGGTTTGGAGCTCTTGCAAGTAAGAAATCTGAGGAGTAAGGATAGCTTGGGTATTTAGGTACCTAATCGCATTTCAATATAGTAATTGAATTTCTTTTTTCTCCACAGGCTCAGAAAACTGAATCTGTAGGTGACAAGAATGAATGAAATACCATGAAAATTTTGGGTTGATTTTATGTACCTCTTGGACAACTTTTAAAAGATATTTTTATCAAGTATTTTGTAAATGCTAATTTTTTTAGGACTATGATAGTTGACATATTAAACTCTATATGAACATTTCCCTTCTCATAACAATGCTTTTAGAAATTCCCATTGTTGCCAAGTAATATAAATATCAATTTAATATTGCAAGGTATGTGTAAAATTGGATCAGCATTCCATACACTTGCTTTAAAAAAATTATGTCTTGTGCATATGGTGATGTTTTTACTGTGTGTATTTGAATTTTTCATGCAGTTTTTCTAGAGCAATAATCAGTGGTGCTTTTGTACTTAGGTTTTATGTGATTTTAATGAAACATGGATAGATGTGGCCACCTGCTGACTATTTTGGGTTCTTTTAATGGATTGAAATAAAAGGTCTCCTTGCCTGCAAAACTAAAGACTCCTAATGTTTTCTCTAAATCTGAGGAATGCCATACTCACAACTTTGACTGTTACAAGGCAGACTACATGATTTAGTATGAGTTGTTTTGCATGCGGTGTGTTTGCTTTTTTTTTTTTTTTTCTGATATCTGATTAAAAACCACCCACACGGGAGCAGCAAACTGGGATTTTCAGTGACCTACAATTTAGGGGATTTTCAGATAAATTCTTCATAGATACATTCATCAGATACACTGTCACAGGGTGAGTAGAGTTGCCGTTCTCTGACAGGATATTGTGTCTTCAGTGAGCTATCAGTACAAAACAAATTGCTTGATTGATAGAGACGTACAGTAATTTAAAAGTAGCTTTGTTTCTCCCCACTCTCTTTTCATTAATGTGCACTGTAGTCTATGGAAACCCTTCTATCTGTAGCCTCAAATTTAATATAAATAGTAATTACTGTTCTTCAGCTGAGGACAGTTGTTAATACATTGAAATTGCTGTTAAACAGTGCTATATATTTGGTACCTGGTGGAAGTGGAACAATGAAAGTTGGTTTTGAGGTGATTGTGGTGATGTGGTAGATTAGCTAATGAATTTTCAGTGTCCATGTTCCAACTCTGCAGCTCATTCTAAGTACCTTTTATGATTTTTCTCCTTCTCTTTTCTCTAGGGGTCCTCGTGTTTCTGTTGTTACTTCTGGGATGGGAGGGGTGAAAGAAAAGATGTTCCCTGTTCTTCAGTAGCATTGCTTTGTATTGCTCAAGTGGTAGCCATTATGTCTGAGGATACCTTTTGCTTGTTTGAGTCAATAAATAAATGACTGTTGCCTGATCTAGCGTTCTATTTATTCTTTGGGAAGAAGTCTCTAGTTGCCTTTTTAAATTAAAACCAAAAAGAAGTCAAGCATATCTTCACTTGAAAATTGAAGCTTGATTGCCAAAATTCTCTCTGCTAGCTAGAATAGGAGTTAAGACCTGCATTGATATAAATGTCACTTACACTTTTATGATAGGCTTGCTACACCCACAGAAGAGGAGGCTGTTCTCTGCAGCATGAACTTAGTTTTGTTAGAAAATTTAAATCAATGCTCTGCTTTTGGTGATGGAAGGCAGAGGGCTATAACAGAAACTGTAGACAATGAGAATGGAAGTCCTTACTGTTACCCGGTGATATGTGTTTGGTAATCCTGCACACTACTTCTGATTTGCTTTCTGATGGACCCTGCTGTAAGTCTATCAGAAATTATGGTTGTGGGAAGTTGAACCATCTGAACTCTTTCACAGAATCATCAAAGTGCTATTTGTAAGCATTTTTTCAATTTATGAGTTTCTTGTTCCTCTCTGTATGTATATATACTCTGATCATTTTGTGTGGATCACCAAGAGATTAGTTGCCTAATCCTATCTAGACACTTGAAGCTCTTGAAATTACCCTTTTAACTTAGATTTTAATTTAGGCCTGAGCATCAGAAGACACTTCTCTGGACAGGCTTATTTAAGGAGCACACTTTTAATAAATGGTTAAAAGGTGGGCAAAAGTTGGGTTCTTAAACTAATTGCACAATATATTGACCTAGTAATTTTGGCATTAAATTCTTCTGTTGTCCCAACCGGATTAGGAGATTCAGCACAGTGCCAGAATTCCATTGGAAGTACTTAACAAAAGATCCACTTGGCTAAAGTGCACTGAAACACACTACCCTGCTGATTCACTTAACATTTCTGATTTTTCAAAAGTGCTTTGCAAATGTCATGCTTACCTATATTTTTTCTCTACGTGTCAAATTCTCAGAGAAATCTTCAAGGCACTGTATCAAGTTCTAGAACATGTCTTTTAAAATTAGAATGGTCACACATTCAGACATATGTAGCAAGAGTCTTCGTGGGCAGGTGGTGATCTGCAGAGCACCTTCAGGAAGTATGTAAGTATTTTAGTTTTGAAGTGGCAGTTGGAAGTGCCAGGTGTCACATCTCTGCCATAAGGAAATTTGTATCATCAGTATTTAATGACTGACTGCTTCACACTTGAACACAAGGTTTTGGGGGATCCCTGAAAGCAGTATTTGTCCTTTGTGGGATGTAACAGATGGGTAATTCAAGATACATTAAAAAAATCGTGAGGGTGTCCAAGTTTCAGCCTAGGACAGGGTTAATGTTTTGCAGTAGCTGTGAGGGGGCAGAGCCTGGAGCTCTGTGGGCAAGTCCAAGACCCAAATGTTATTCAACACCATCTTACCTCATGGCCAGGGTCCCAGGGTTGGGGAGAAGGGACTCTTGTCTCTGAGGAGAAGCATGTTCCTTTCCAGTGGTGGGCTTAGGGTTCATCCCTCATTGTTTAGTTATCTCGGGCTTGGTGAGCATTTTGTGTGTAAACACCCACTCTGTACACTTTTGTCATTAGTATTGTTGCTGTTACTGTTCTTATCTTACTGCTGTTTCCAGTAAGCTCTTCTTATCTCAACCTGTGATTTTAACCTTTTGTGCCTCCAATTTTCAACTCCATCCCTGGTGTGGGATGGATGAGGGGAATTGAGGAGAGTGAGAAGTGGCATCTAGTTTGGGACACTCCCCCACTCCTCTCAGTGGGGAGGACCATTCCTAAACCACAACAGAAGGACAGACAGATTTTTAAGTTTAAAGGAGGCAAATGTATCAGAAACAAGACAATTCCCCTTGGTTGTCACTTTCCACTATTGCATTATCATTGACTGACCTTGGGCTAACTGCATATGTCAGCACAAGGTTACACTTGGTATTTTGTCTGTTCAATGGCAAAGGTAGCTTTTTCTAAACTGCACATAAGAAGCAACCAATTAACAGAAATCGTAATGGAAAATTAACCCTTGTGCTAAACAGCAGTGGAAATTAAGTTTCGTTGCATCTTGCTTAACCCTTAAAAGTTTGAGAGTTATTTGGTCTGTTCATAACTGCAAAAAGAAAAACCAGGGAAAGAGAAAAGGACTGGCAAGAAAATAAAGATCACTTATCAGAATAAATAACATGCAAGCTGAAATGCTAGTGGAATTGGGAAAAAAAATAATTTAGCCCACAATGTCCGTTTATATAAAATGAGACAGTAAACTTCTATATGTGAATTAAAGCACTAAATATACAAGAGACTGTCTATAAACAACTCCAGTATAGCAAGAACTCTGTCACCCTCCTGGTTCAAGGTTTATCTTTCTTGTATTTGTAGGAAAACATGAAGAATACTTTCAATGTTAGTTAAATTGCTGCATACATAATGGTCAGGAGAGCCAATAGAATGTTCAGTAGAGTTATTTTTAGTAAAACAAGGATTTTCTACTCCTGTTCTCTATAATATACATACTTTTTGCTTTGTTTTAAAGCCTAGCTAAAGCCAGATTGGCTTGCCAAATTGTCAGCAACTGCTTTCTAGAATGTCTGGTTCTGCATTTATAATAGATCAGGATGAAATAGTTAATGGTTTTCCCATAGAAAATGGACAGTATAAGAAATAAACTGTTTTGATACATTATGCCCTTTGTGATGACAAGGACTAACAGGTGTTTGACTAATGCAGCAAAATACCCTCACAATCATCTTCAAAGTGCCTATAAATGAGTTCTGGTGAAAACTGACTTAACTAACACTAGATTTTAACTTTGTCTATTGATACTAATCATAATATGAGTGGAAAATCATTTTTGCATCCCTGCTATGATAAGGATAAAGCTAGTAATTCAAATTCATGCTCAAAAAAGAAACCTGATTGTGTGAGGCCATTGTGCTTAGTTTTAGTACTGCATTTATGTTACGGTAGTATAACTTGTAGGAATTGTTTTATCACTGTTTCCATTCTCATTCAGAAATAAATTTCAGACTTTAAGCCCATAAAAACTGAATTTATACTGGACAATTTCAGGTACTAAGCTGTTTGATATGAATCTTCCAATAATGAACAATTTAATGGAGAGCAATATAATTTAAGATGACAATGCAGTGACTGGAAAGAGTGATCTTGTCAAAGTCCTCAGTCTATTTCTGAAATGGCTATAAAATATTACTGTAGTTCCCTGCAAAATAAAGGTCGTAGAACAAGAACTTTTGCCCCATTGTAAGACAAAGCTGGAAGGCCATTCTAAGCATTCTTTAGAATAGTAATAATAATAATAAAAAATCTGATTTCTAAAAACCAAACCCCTCCTAGTTTCTGATGTCATATATGTATATGTATATGTCAGGCATATTCTGTAAGAAGTTGAAAGATGTGAACTCTTAAAGGGGTTCACAACTATTGGAGACAAAGCATGTGATGTATGTCAGGTGCATCTAGAATAACTGAGTAAGAAAGGAGTACAAGTAGAGGAGAATTTCTGTGATTCTGTTCATTGTCATCTTACAGATGGCTGCACGTTATTTGCAAGAGGGAGGAGTGCTGCTACTGCAGCAGCTGGGGGTCATCCCAGAATGAGCTTGGGAGAAAGTTCCCTGGTGGCTGAGTGCAGGAGCAATGTGTGAATACTCAGCAGTGATTGCACAGCAGCGATGCTTTGTGGAAGACAATCTGGGTGGGTGGCGGCAGGGGGCAGAGCTGGGAAGGGCAGGAGGGGGAAAGTAGTCTGATCCTATAATCTGGGTGGGTGGGTGTGGAGGAAGATATCTTTTACAACATAGAAACGTTTTTCTAGGAATAGGAGCAAGAGAGAAACAGCAAATTTTTTTGCATGTGCAAGCAAGCCTTGAATGTCACTAGGTTTAATTTTTCCCCTCGGGTACTTTATCAACAATCCAGTTACTGAGGGCACAGTGCTTTTGGTTTCTTCCCTCTGGGATACATTCCTGGTAAAGCTTGTAATTGTAGGGTTTTTTTTTTCCTACTTCCTTGAAGGCATTTTTGCACTTACATATCATTTGTGTATCAGTGCCAAATCTCCACCTGCAGGATGTCTACTGGTTGTGTTGATGAACTTCTGGAGTCTTTCAGGAAGCTTTGCCTTCTTTACCCCCAAGGGAACTAGGTGAGTAAAGGTTTAAATATATGGTAAATCTGAGCATCAAGAGGTTACTGGGGAGTCTGCTATCTACCTCAGTGACAATAGATACCGGACTTCGAGGTGAGATGGAAGAGAGAGAGCCAGGGGAAGGCCAGGTGAACATAGCACCTCCACTACTGTTTTGAGACTTCTTTATAGTAGTCATACATAAAATGAGGGTTGCTTGGCCTCAGCAGCCAGAGGGGAGGTGGGGGCCTTGGATTCACAAGGTGTGTGCAGTGGTAGTTCATCAAAGGGAACAATGTGACTTGTGCAGGTTGTTCTGGTGTGGAGTAGCACAGAAACTCCCAAATAGTTGCATAAGGATAGATTTGGTCATGACATTTTTGGCAGCTAGTTGTCTTACATGACTATGATGAATCAGAAAGTTGACAATAGTTGCTCAAAAATAGTGACTGTGGATAGTGTTTTCAGGAATTAATGACAAGAGATGGCTAGTGCTCTGCTATTACACATGCAATTAGGACTATGGGAAGTGTATGAAATTGGTTTTAAATATTGAGCTGCAAATGCCAATTACAGTAGCAGTTGAATATAATTGTGAAGACATCCCAAAAAAACAGCAAAAAAAAAAGTATTTCCAAATAGATGTCACCTTCAGTGATGAAACTGCAAGGTGAATCACTGCCACACAGTTTGTAAGCAACTGATGTTAAAGCACTTGTCTTTGGCTCTGTTGAGCCACTGTCCCATTTGCACTTGAATGATCACAGGGGTGTCCTAACTTCTTTTTTAAATGCTGTCTCCTTTAAGTGAAAACCGTAATAATGCTCCTCATCTGGTGAATGCTTCGGCATTAGCATTGCATTAATCCTTTCATGGTGGGGTGGTGTTTTAGGTTTATAGATCCTACAATGCGTTAGGTAATATACAGAAAGAAGCCAGCAGCACAAATATTGCATTCTTACAAAATTCAATGACCAATTCAGTTCATCACTTATAACAATAGACTTGGTTTGTACCAAGCATGGAAAATACTGGCTGTACCTTTATTCATGAAGCAATTTGGTATCATATATCTCTTAACAACAGTGCATCTGGCATGTTTAGTAGATCTTAGTAGATTATATTATTGTTGGACTGTGAAAAAAGGACTCAGTTATATATTACTTCTTTCAAAAAGGGGTGTTTCACCTTCCCCCGCCCGTAGTTTCACCAGATAACAAGCCAGTGGCAAGAAGCTTTATGGCCAAACACTGAGGATTCTTTTCAGTGCTTTCCATGCACTAGTCTTCCTATTCCCAGTAAGGTCTGACAAAGTCTTTGACAAATTAGAGGACTGAGCAATCACCCAACTGTAGGAAGTCTAACAAAGGCAAGTGCTGGATTTGTACCTGGGATGGGACAATCCTGAATGTATAGACGGAACAGGGAGTGGGATACTGGAAAGCAGTGCCATGGGAAGGGACCTGGGTGTCCTGGGCGGCATCAGGCTCAGCATCACCATCTGGGCAAGGGAGGGCATTGTCCTGCTCTGCTCTGCACTGGGGCAGCCTCACCTCGAGTGCTGGGGGCAGTTTTGGGCACCACAATGTAAGAAGACATTAAACTATTAGAGAGTGTCCAAAGGAGGGCAACAAAGATGGTGAAGGGCCTTGAGGGGAAGCTGTGTGAGGAGCAGCTGAGGGCACTGGGTCTGTTCAGCCTGGAGGAGACTGAGGGGAGACCTCACTGCAGTTACAACTTCCTCATGAGGGGAGGGGGCAGACACTGATCTCTTTCCTCTGTGGTGACAGTGACAGGACACAAGGGAATGGCTGAATTTATGTCAGGGAAGGTTTAGGTTAGATAATAGGAAAACATTTTTCACCTAGATTGGTGAAATGGTTGGGCATTGGAATGGGCTCCCCAGGAAAGTGGTCACAGCACCAAGCCTGACAGAGTTCAAGGAATGTTTGGACAATGCTCTCGGGCACATGATGTGATATTTGAGGCTGACCTGTGCAGCGCCAAGAGTTGGATTTTGATGGTCCTTGCTGGTCCCTTCCAACTCAAGATATTCTGTGATTCTAAGATGTAAGATGTCCTTTGTGACACCTCTCAAGCACCTTTCAATAGATTTGTTGGGAGCAACTGCAGCCAGCGCTTGACTACCACAAACTATAGGCAGTTATCAGGTCAGAACACTGTAGCAAAAATTGAGATATACTGTGAATCTCTCTGAAAGATGTTAATCTGTTTGTCTCCTTGTAATTTTACATTGTTTTCTTTCAATTTCTCATCAGTTTGAGACTTTGTATTTTCTAGTTTGTTTTCAGCATAAACTCTTCCTTCAAGGATCTTTAGTGTGGCCCTGAGAAGCTTTTATGATAATTTTAAGCATTTCAGCATTTTCACATTATTTAGTGGACAGAATAAAGACTCAAGTAATTTGGAGGCTGAGCAAAAGTGAACTGAGCTGTCTTAGCGTTTGTTACAAACTAGCTAGGATTTATCTCTGCCTCTAGAACTTCCTAGCAAAGGACATTGTTGTGGAATGTATTTCATGTTTTACATACTATATCTTGCTATAAAGATATCTCAGTTTCAGAAATAAAGCACAATGGCAGCTTCAGTTTTGTTGTTGCAAAAGCTGTGTCTATGCTAGCAAACCAAAAGGTGCCAGGGCACGGAGCTGTAGACTTGAAGCCCAGAGCTGACACTGTTAAATTGTTGACAGCAGAGTCCCTGCACTAGGTCCAGGACAAGCAGCATTCTCCCAAGCCACCCTTGGCATGGCTCAGGGTGGGGGGGGTAGCTCAGGCCCAGCTGACAATGCAGATGCAACTGTCCTGTTTTGGAGGTTGAAAGAACCCAGTAACATGGATATGGCCACTGCATGAGCAACTGGCCAGAAATTGACTGAGCAGTAGTGCTCTTCAAATTACTAGTAGGGGTAAAATTCAAAAGTGAAGAATACAGCAGCAAGAACACCTTACCTTCTGTGTACTGGAATTTGAAATGTTGTTGTCTGCAAATAAGTTATGACCTGTCCTCTTACAGAGTCCTACATTATTAGAATTATCCATCAGTGAATGAATTGAAAGGCATACACACCACTCTCCTGGGGGAAGAGAAAAATGTAAGTATGCTGGCTGCTGAAAAATTTCAACTGAAAAATCAGGGTTGGGAGTATATGAGAACAACACAATTCAGAGGTACACCTAATGTGGTGAAATCTGAGATGCGCCAAAACTGGCATGTTGTTAAAACTGTCAGAAACTGCTATGCAGGGTCTGAGGAAAGCACTTTCGAACATATATACAAAAAAATGATACATGGACTAAATAGACATCATTTTATTATAACAACTATATTAAAAATAAATTCCTATGTATTTCTTCAACTGCTCAATCTAGCTTTCATAAGATGTTTCTTTACATTAGCTGATTGGCTTTTAGTGTTGTTTGAGGCTTTATTTATAAGGGTCTGTCAAGAGGTGATTATTAGTAGTCAAATTTGATGCTGAAAGATCAAGCTCAATTCCTTTTTTATTCAATCTTAGAAGATGGATTTTTTAAAAATTCACATGTGCAGAAACTAGCACTAAGCTTCTGCTCCAGAGCTTATTGCAAGAGCACCCATCAGTGATGAGGTGAGAATGTGCATGACACTAACTATAAAATAATCTTTCCATTATTTTACCATTCAAAATATATAGATACGTCATTTTCCAACAGTGAGTTTCTGAGTGTCTAAAAAACTTCTTAGTGTGCCCAGCACTGCCTGTTCCAGCTAGCTCACGATCCACAAATCTCTGCTTGTCTTGTTTGTACACCCTACTCATGGATAATTTTCTGAGCATGCTTACCAAACTAGGTCCTAACCAAAGAGGGGATTGTGCAGTTTTAATTTACTCTTGTGTGCAGGAGGATCCCACTTCAGTTCAAATTCTTCTAGGAAAGAGAAATCAGTATTTTGTACCTCAGAACAGACTGAGCTAGCCACCTGGGAAAATATCCTCAAGATATGGTCCTTCTTAATCTCTCTTAAGAAATCTGCTCCCCTCTGTATGAGAAAACTACCGATTAGTCCATCTAGAATGATCACAATCTTTTAATCTTGTGGTAGGGCCTCACCTGGGAAAAGGGAGTCACGTGTGCCAGTCTTCATCTTACATTACTATTAGGTTAAAAACAAGGAAGCAAACAAAAAATGCAACCAGTGTCACTTATATGCAGGGATCATTTACAGTCTGATCACACTTCTTGTGAAGCACTGGTACTCTACAACCTGTAAAATCAAGAGCTTGGTTCAATTACTTTAAATCAGCAGTTATCTTACACAATTTGTATCTCAATTAGTACACCATGCCTATGTGGCTCACCAGAGCTGGGCAAACTGAAAATATAAAATAATCCTTTCAAGGCACCAAGTAGATGCTATACAAGAATACAAAATGTTGAGAAATCTGGATCAGCAGACCAGTATTTTCTCAGAAGACTGAACAATAAATGGAGATCAGAATCTCAGTGATGTGTATTTCATGGATGACTGACAAATCACATATGCTACACAAAGTAGGCACTGTCAGCCAAATGGCTCAATGCTAACGGCCCTGAATTTTTACTGTAAGTGCAAATATTGGTACTACTCACTCTACATCATTGCTGTTTTGGGGAAAGTAGATATTTCAATTGCATAGAAATAAAAATACTCGGTAGGTCTAAACTAAAACAACATTAGAAGGAAACACTTGGGAAAAACTAAGGATGGTCTTTAGGCTAGCAACAGAGCAATGCTGTGTTGGACCAGACTAATCATCTTTATAATTATGTATCTGTACTATCACTGGCTGTTCTTACCTATAGAAGTATCAGTTCTTCTAAAGACGGCTAAAATCCTTGCCTTTGAGACTTCTGAGGCAAAAGTGAAGCCTGAATTGCTATATTTTGTTATGAGGAAAACATAGTTTTTAATTTGAAATCTTTCAAGCGTTTCAATTCTTGAACTATACCCTAGAGTTTATAGAGGGTCATGCTTTATCTTCTCTCAAACAGAGAAATTTTGTATCCATTGATTGAATATTACTTTCTCCGTGTATTTTATTCCTTTTCCTTGGAATATTTCTATTCCTAAAGTATTTTTCCTTGATCCTAATTTTCTCCTGAGCTCTAACTTTTTGAGATAAGGTGAAAGACATAATGCAATATTACAACAGAACATGTGTTATTGTTTTGTTTCACTGGCTTCATATTAGAGTTCTAGAAAAAAAAATTACCATATTCTCAATGTTGAATATGCAATAAATACAATAGTCTTTTAAAAAGATTTACTACTGGCTATCAAATTGAGTTTTTTTTTCTCCCCCTTATATTGACTTGGAGCCCATAAGGAGCATGAATGACTCATATAATTTCTTCAATAGATTATTTTGAATGTGACATCATGAAATTATACCTACTTTGTTCTGCTCATCTCTTCCCTGGGTAGATTTCACTGATATTTCTTACGGCCTCCTCTACTTTTATCTAAATTGCATATTAGCAAGTTTATCAGACTCTATGTCTGATAACAATATCACAGAATCCCTTAAGTTATTACATAGATGTAAATCTTTAACAGTCTTTTGTATTAACTCAGAGAAATTCCAAGTCTATACCAAACTAATGATAGCCAACATAATTTTGAAACATCAGGCAAATAACCTCTCATCTGTATTTTTAAAAGTTGCATTTCTAAGAGGCTACTACAGTAAATGAAAACATCAAATCCAAACCCCTGATTGGAAATGACCCTCAAACTTGGTTAAACAGGAATCTAAATTTTCATTTAGAGAAATGGAAAGACAAACAGTAGCTGAAGGCCACTGTTAAATTGTGCCTTAACAAACTTTATAATTTACCAATTTAAATAAAAATTGTCACTTAAGACTTCAAGTAAGTCTTAGAACACTAATATGAAACCATTGAAACAAATGAATGATACACGTTATTTTGAGAATCTTCTGCTCAACAAAAATTGCCTTAGCATATTAGAACTCTTTACTGCAAAGTTAAGTAACAGCAAACATTTCCAAAATTTTTGTAGAAGTAATAATCTAAGCAAATAATTGTCCATATACAAAGCAACATAATTCCTATTTTCATTATGGAGTAGCTCTCCTCTAAAATATACCCTGTGTAATATTTTTTTCAAAGCTTCCCTTAAAAAAACTTCTACATAGTCCTTAGAAGACTCAGAAAACTTTGGAGACATCAAATAGATGTGAGAATAGACATGGCAAATATCCAAGAGTCTCTGTGAAGAAAAGCCCAATAGCAAACAATTAAGTACAGCATTTTAATAATTTTCTCAATATCCTCTGGATAATTAGGGAATGGATTCAGCGTAGAAAGTTGAAATGTCAAACAGATGCAGGAAATTTAATTGAAAGTCTTTTGCAAAATACAAGAACACAAATAAATTTGCTCAAAACAAAACAAACCCAAACAAAATCCCCAGCATGAACCAGTAGAATTCCTCTATTCAGTAGGAATAACATAGGCCTTATTCTTAGTTTCTCTTTGTAAGGGAAGGTTTTGTACTCAAAGATATAACAGTGAAACCGAAAGAATATCAAGGCTGGTGCAATTCATATTTATTTGGGTAACAGCATATCAAAGAGGTTTTTAGGTTCATTGGAAGAACTCCAACAAGGCTCATTTACAGCTCAAAATATAGATGACATATAGATCTACTTTCAAAAGCCCGATAATAATAGATTTGCAGCTAATTATATGTTTTTACACAAAATTGATAGAAAAAATTTTCAGAGGATAATCTATTTGTGTGTTTTTTGAAAAATGTTAATTTGTCAGTGCTGCTGGTGATTGGGGTAATGCAGGTGCCTAATTCTATGCTCCTCTTCATCACTGGTGAGAAGCAAGCAGGAGTAACAGGAAATATTTTCAAAAACAGTGGAGTGGGAAGACATGCATGTTCTGTGGTAAAGGGCACACTGAAATGGGAAATAAAGTAAAAAATAGAAGCATACAGTTCACTATTTAATATCTGATAAGGGTAGAACACAAAGCAGCTAAGCACTCTATTAAGAAACTTCATAGTAGAAAGTTCAGGTAGGTTACCAATGCAGGGTGCAGAAATGATACGGATGTATTCTTGGCATGAAGCATGAACAAGTGAGTATTTAAATGAATTTTGATGTGAAGATACTTAGTTAAGCTCCATTATTGTTTGAAACTACAGAAGGAATTTGCTCATAGTAGTATTGTATTTTAGCATGTGTGGTCCTTTCTGCATGAAGTTAACACAAATGATAATGATAAAAAAAAGTTGCTGGCCTCACAAGCACTCATCACACATGTCTTGCCCTTGTAAGGTTTACGGTTGATTTCAAGAGTAAGAATCAACAAGCAACTAGTAGTGATAATTCTCCTTTGAGGTGGGAAAAACTCACCAAAAAAGCCCTGTTCAAGTAACCAGCCAACCATCCAAACCCGAGGAAAACTTAGTCACTGCTTTATGTTGCTCTCAGCCACCCCCTGCCAATATCATGCTTCAAATATTTAGCTACATTGTTCAGCTTGACAATCTACAAACCCTAAATACTTTCCTTTGTCTCTAGAGAAAAGGAGAAGAGCAAATTTCAAAAGAAACAGAAAGGCTTTTCTTGTCAAGTACTGCCCACTAATAGGGTCCAAAAAATGTACTTTCTGGGCACAAAAAAAAAAAAAAAAAAAAAAAACCAAAAAAAACACTGGCTAAAATATATCAGTAAAAAAACAAACAAAAAAACTCAACCTCAAACCCCCCAACCAACTAATCCCAAAAGTGCAGAAAGATATCAGAAAATGAAAGAAGAAAACAAAAGATACTACATTTTATCTGTCAAAGGTAACCAGTAATTAAAGAGAATTCTAATATATCTGTATTTGGATACTTACAGAGCTTATAGCACTTTTTAGGGGGGAAGAGGAGGATGGAAGGAAAAAAAAAAGGCCAGGTTAGGGTAAAAAGAGACATCCCAAACTAGCAACTTTTAGGATCAGTCCATTGCTTAGTATAGCTGATGTATAAAATCTACAGCAACAGGAAAATCTATGAAACTTTATTCTTCTTTTTTTTTTGTAAAATTAATTTAGCAATTGTGTGTGAATATTAACATTTGAAAGTCACAAAATGAAATAATTCCATTACTATATTTCTTTATGAAGGCCTTTCAGAGTAATTTCTCCTGAAAACAGTAAATCTTGCTGATAAAGCAGAACTGATGTATTTTATTTTAGAATACTGTAAGGTAACAAGATCGCATGAAAGAAAAGGGATTATTAGAAAGCAAAACAATAAAGATAGTAAAAATTCAGAGATTATATTTTTCTTTACTTGTGTACATTACAAAAAAAATCTTAATTTTAACTGAATAAAAAAGCCTTTTAAAATATCTCTGAGAAATGAATGGAATATTTGTTACTGTTACAGAAATTATTAGGACTCAATCTAATGTGTATCACCAAGCAATAATAATTAGGCCTTTTCTCTTGTGTGTGACTTTCATGTTGTGCCACACATACACTTAAAAATCCCATCACATTTTATCTGTAAAAAGAAAGTGGAATGTATGTTTGTAAAAGCTGTTTATTAAATATTACTTGTAGTACTGCAGTGCTCAATCTCAAGTCTGGGACTATGATTTCATTTTGCTTGGTGATCTACAAAAATTAAATAAAAGACACAATCCTTATTTTATTGTCAAAACACCAAGAACTTTTTGATTCTGTGGGCTGTATTTTGAAATGCAATAGGAAAAGGTATGAGTTGCCAAAAGAACAAGGAGGGTCAATGTATCTAAGAGAGTTTTTCCTCTACTTTCAGACTCCTTAACTGTTAAAATGTTTCTACTGCTTGGTTTACAGTTTCAGTGATGTCATATGTCAGTATACTTTCTTTTATGTAAACATCAAGGGAAATTAAAATGTTAGTCACATTATTCATGTAGCCCTTTGTTGTGAGAATCACCTATGAAAGATATTACAATACACATTTTACATCACTAAGAAAACATTCAAGTCACTTTATTTTTAAAATCTTTATTAGACATTAAATATGATTTAATTTTCTTTTCAATTGTTTGAAGTGTGGATTTAAAATGAAGGTGAAACAGAATGGTTATTGTAACAAATCTGGGGAAAGGGAGATACATATAGATGTTTAAATATATAGTGATCATAGCTACAGATACAGTGATCAAATCTAGTACATACAGTCTTGCTTTTCTTTTTACTAAAAAAAAGAATTTATCCTACAAAATTAATTTACCTTAAGGATAAAAAATTCTAGATTAGAATTTTAAAGATTTTTCAGGACATGTGATAATTGTATATTAAAAATGCACAGCATCTAGACATCCATTATATAAATATAGATTTTATAATAAGACAATGGAAATAAGTGATGTTTTAGCCTCCTTTCTTTAACCTTTCAGGGTAACATTTCTTCAATAAAGCAGAAGGGTGATTGCAGTGAAGCTTTCTCACCATGTCAAGCACAAAGCTCGAGCTTGTACACTGAGCTTGCAGGCCTTGGAAACACATATAAAAATGCTCAACGCAGGTTACCCTCAGCTGCACAGAAATGTTGTTAAAATTTAATTTTGTTCAAAGTTAGGTAGTTGAGAATTTCAGGGAGTTTTATGTACAGGAAAAAAAATTGTTCTTTGTCTAGTTTCTGTACAATTTCAAGTATACTTTTGTCTTTGCTTCACAAGTTGCATCAGTTAATAACTGAGGCTAAAAAAATATTTTAAAATTACAGCTTGACCTGTTTACATTGATCCCTGCTAAATTCATTCTTATTGTCCACAAACACATTCGTTCTTGCAAGGCCCCAACTCGACCAGAAAAAGCACAGACGCGTTGCAAAACATAAAGACAACGAATCACGCTCCTTTAAATCCCTCATCAGCTATGGCTTTTTTCTTTTAAAAAAAGCTAATTATCAGCGGACACCGGCTTGGTTTTTATTTTCTTTTGCCTGTAAGCAGCAAAGAAACAGTTACAGCACAAACCAGAAGGTTTTATTCAGTATCCTCACGGTAGCCAACATTAAATAAAGAAATGATTTAACCGCTAACCGGGCCCGTACAATGTTGCAGCCTTTCAGGAACCTTCGGTAGATTATCGATCCGCTCGTGCTTTACCTCCAGCTCAGCCATAGGTTGCAGGCATCACCATCCATGCTCGTCCTGCCGTGGACAACACTCCTCTTATCCATCGCTCCTGGAAGGCAGAAGATTCGTCAGTCCCGCATGCCTGATCTGCTTGGCGGCAAGAGGAATGAATAGAATCGTTATCAGCTGTCGGGTTTGTTTGGTTGTTTTGGTTTTTTTTTTTTTTTTTTTTTTTAAGGGAAGTTCTCAAAGCGAGCGCCCTGCGAGCCCTTCACCCTCCAGGCGGAACCGCCTGGGCAGCCCCGCCGAACAACGCAGAAAGGCGCCTTTGTGGCTGCTGGGGGCTCGCTGGGATTTCCCCCCGCTCCAGACCCACGGCAGGAACCCGGGCGCGATGTTGCAAGAATAAGAACCAACAACGCGTGACACTGTGGCACTTACGCGCAGATGCCAAAGCCCCCGGCAGCGCCCCGAGGTCCCTGGCTGGCTCCGAGGGAGCCGCGAGGCGCGGGTGTGGAAGTGCCGAGCCTCCCCAGCGGGGCCGCGCTCCCCGGGGGCATTTTGGCTTCGCTTGCTTCCCATTCTTGCGACGCTGGAACTCGGGAACTTCCAGCGCCGCCGCCGCGAGTCGCCGCTGCCCCGCCGCCGCAGCCCCTCCTCCCCGTGCGTCGTATCCCTCCGCGCGCCGGCACCGCGCAGAGAAAGCGCCTTTCAGCCGCCCGCCCGCCGCCTTCCCGCCCACCCCGCCGACATCTTCTGCCACAGCCCGCCCGCCTTCCCGCTAATAAACGCGTAGCGCTCGCCCCTCTCTCCCCTCCAGCGCCGGACAGCGCTGGGGGCCGCCGCGGCAGCGGGGCGGTAGCCGGGGTCAGGAGAGCCTTGGGTCCCCCCTTCCTGCCCTGCCTGGCCACCCCCGCCAGGCAGCGCCGGGGACCTGGGGGGGCGCGGGGGGAAGGGGCGGCGCGCGGGGCCGTGGGGGCTGAGGAGGGGGCGCGGAGGAGGAGGGGACTCTTTCTCCTGGCGGAGGGATCGCGCTCGTTCGCGCTGGCTGGCTGGCGACGGCGGCGGCGTTGGCGGCGGGCGGCTGCGAGTTGTTGTTTCCTCCTCCTCCTGCTGCTGCTGCTGCCCGTGGGTTGAATGGTGGAGCCGAGACTCTCCCCGGTGAACGAGCAGTGACAGCGACCGGGCGGGCGCATTTCGCTGGGACCCGACGCTGCCGCGGGAGCGCGGCCCGGGCAACCCCCCTTCTCCCCCTTTCCCCCCCTCCCCTCCCCGGTTTTCGCCTCGCCATGTCCGGGGACGGCGGCAGCCGGCACACGGCGGAGCTGCGAGCGGGTGAGTGGTGGCCAGGGGAGCCGGAGAGGGGCGGCGGGCAGGGGGAAGAAAGGGAAGCCCGCAGAAAAGAGGCGAACTCCAGCCCTGACGGCCTCTCCTCTCCCCGCAGAGCTCTACTTCCTCATCGCTCGCTTTTTGGAGGACGGACCATGCCAGCAAGCGGCTCAGGTAGGGGATGGAGGGATGGATGGATGGAGGGATGGATGGATGGCGCCGCCGGGCCTGGTGGGGAAGGGGCGGCCGGGCAGGGCGGCTGATCGGGCGGCGCACTGGCCGCCTCGTCCTCCTTCTCCCTTTTTCTCTCTTTTTGAAACATTTTCTCACGCCTCGCTTTTGTTGTTGCTGCAGGTCCTGATCCGAGAAGTGGCGGAGAAAGAGGTAAGAGCGGCGCCGTGCACCCGGCACTCGCCCCGCCTGCGGCCTCCCTCCCCCTTCCCTCGCTCTCCCGCTTCCCCCGCCCCATCCCGGGCGCTGCCGGTGGGCTCCTCGGGGGAGGAGGGAGCCGCTCACGGGGCGCCCTCTCTTCCCTCCCTCAGCTGCTGCCCAAGCGCACGGACTGGACGGGCAAGGAGCATCCCCGGAGCTACGAGAACCTGGTAAGAGGAGCAGGCGCTGGTAACGGGAGAGAGCGCTGCGGCGGGCAAAGTTGTTTTTCCCCCTCCCTCAGTCTCTCTGAGCAGCCCGGTAAAAAAATTGAATTTCCCGCAAAAAAAAAAAAAAAAAAAAAAAAAAAAAGGGCAGCAACTTAGGAGAAAAAAAAAAAAGCAACAAAACTTTGGAATTTATGTTTTTTTCTATTTAGATTTTTATGACAGCCTCTGTCCCTCCCTGCGCCCCCTGTCAGAGTCCCGGGGCGCGCTCGGGCCGGGGTCCGGCCGCTGCCCGCCCGAGCGGGGTCAATAACAACGCGCACGCCGGGCCCGGCCGCGCTCGCTCCGCGACGTCACGGACGCGGTGCGGGCGGGCGCCGCAGCCGCGCGCGCGGCGCGGCGCCGGGCGGGGCGGGGCCAGCGGCGGCGGGTGCCGGGGCGCGCGCGGCCGTGCGGGGGCGCTGTGCGCCGCCTGCCCGCGCGCGCGCACACAATGGCCGCCGGCCGCGCTCCCGGCCGCGCTCCGCGCCGGCACCGCGCCGGGCCGAGGGGCCCGCCGGCTGCCCCCGGGCGAGCCCCGCCGGCGAGGGGCGTTATGTGGCGTGGAGTTTTTTATATACCGTGTGGCTGGTGCCTGGGAGTAACCGGGCTTGCCGGGGTCACATCACAAATGTGACTCGAGTGGAGGATTTTTGGTTTGTTCTTTTTTAAGGTTTCCTTGTGTGTGCTTTTCATCTCAGGTTAGATCAGTAATAAAACAAAGTGTTACTCTCAGCGATGTAGCTCTGGCTAGCAGAGAGGGGCCTGGATTTTTTTTTCCCTAACATGTTGTTAATTGCAGCACTTGGGAAAATGGCAATTAAGGTGTCTGAATTGTCTGTTAGCGACTTGTTGCTAGTATTGTTTTCATTGCAGGTACACTATTGTATAATTTAGTCTCTGAATTCCTGAAAACAATTTAAGAGAAAGACTGAGCTCTGTTTATGATGCTCATCAAAGAGAGATTTCTCTTGCTGGTTGCTTGTAGTAGTTCTGAGCTCCAGTACTTCTGAAACATAGATATGTTGAGAACTTTTGAACTTACACAAAAGGAGACAGAACCATTTCCATTTGTGATGCCTCTGATCATCAAAGACTGTTGCCGTATGCATTTTTTACATTCTGTAACAAATGTTATAGTATGAAGCATATGTATTTATTGTAGTTAGAACAGGTTTACTTACAGCATTGCTTTTTATCTTTAGCAAGAGTTGCATTGGCCACAGGCATTTTCATGTGTATGGTGTGGAAGAGTTGACAGCAATTAACTTGTGGAAAACATAAGAATGCCTACCAGTACTTTTTAACTTTCTTGAAATCAAATATGAAGAAACTCAACTGGGAATTTCAAAGAGCATGATATATTATGCTATTCTTATTTGCTTATTTATTTGTAAGGTTGTGAGGCTGTTTTAGCCACTTCAAGGAGTTGCTTGGTAAAACTTATTGATAACCTTTCTCTTTTATCCTATAAATTATAAAGACTTGGAGGTACAGTCGTAGTGTAGCATGGATTTGAGTTTCTTCTATATAGTCAGAGTATAAAAGGATGTGAAGAAGGGAAAAGTGAGGAAAAAAGACATTTTAAAGTTTAAAGTAAGAAGAGTTGGTGAGAAGTAAGTTCATTCAGACCCTTTCCAAGAAACGTCTTTTCTTTATGGAGTGCAGGTAAATGCCAGTTTAGTCAGAGTAGGTATGTAATGACATAAGATGTACTTCCTCAAAACTCGGACTTTGATGCTGGATACTTACATTCAGAGAGGTGATGCTGACTTTCTCTTTTCCTAGTCTTCTGTTCATAACAAAGTTTCCTTAGACTTATTAATAAACATTTCTAAGTGCTTTCCCACCTTTTCCCTACCTAGATTTTGGGGGGTGTGTGTGCAATTGGTTACTTTGTTCTGGATGCTTCCCTCCATCCTGTATTTGTTCTTGCCTTAGTTGTCAAAGCTATGTGAACTTTGTCTTACTTGACATTTTAGGCATGTGAAAGCTGGCACGGAAGTGTATTTGCAGCATGACAGTTAAATTTTGTTTAAAAGAAGAGTTTTTCTCTCTGTCCTCTTTCATTAAACAAAAACTTACTTGTCTCAAACCAAAGGATTCTTAGCTTTTGAGATAGAGAATGGTTGAACTAACGTTGTTTCTTTTTTTTTTTTTTCAATTTTTCCAGCGTTAAGATGCCAACTGTTCCTTCTCAACATGGCACATTTTGCCATGTTTTAATACCTTTTCTCAGACATGAATGCCCTAAGCTTTCACTAAACTTTGTAGAGAGGTCTGAAGGGATAAAAGGCTAAAAAATAAAATTACCAGTAAATCTAGTGCTAGATGTCTGATTTTTACTCTGGGAAGGAATAATGGCTCTGTGTAACTGGGATGAAATTTTATCCCAAGCTTCTTTTTTGTTGTGTACAAAATCATGCCTTTTATTATACTTATATTTTTGAAAAATAATGCCTTTAATATATATGAATATATTTTCAAGAGATTATGATATTTCTGATTTGGTCCTCATTTGAAAGCATTTATTTAGGAATTTTTATTTGAGTTAACTTTGTGTTATTAGACTGGAAATCACGGCCCTAGGTGTTTTATTTCTGTTACTTAATTTGTGTAAATAATGTTAAATCTGGGGCAATTTTCTTCTTGCAAGTTACTTTCATTTTTCTGTTTGGCCAGTGAAAGTAAATGTTTCATTTTCTTAAATAAGCTAATACCATGCTGTGGATGCTTGTGATGCTACAGGCAAATACATGAGTTTAGAAATGCTATTATACTTGCATTACGTTCTTAAATGATTTTTCTTGAATTTCAGTATTTCTGTTTTGTATTTTTCTAGAGTCGGCATGTGTGGTAAAATAAATAACTTGAATATGGCTTTGATAGTGTAGGCTCTTATTTCAGAGTGTTGATCTCATTCTAATATTGCCAGTATTGAGATTTCTATTTGTGCAATAACCTAAGGCCGTGTGAGAATTGAGTCCTTGGTAGGCTGCTTTCAGCGTAGGTCTACCAAGGATGATGGGTAACAGATCTTCAGTAACAGATCTCAGGATGTTTTGCTTTTGTTGTGAAAACTTGCAAATTGTAGGATAGCTTCTTTTCTCTCTTTTGAAAGATTGAGCTTTTCTCACTATGGGGGACAGAAACTGAGAAATTTTAAGAGTTAGCAGCTCATTTAACAGCAGAGCAAGACAGCGGTGTGAATTGTTCAGACGTAGAGGATAAGATGTTTAAGTGTTACGTTACATTTTTAAGCTTTTCATCATCTCTGTTAGGGCCTTTGTTACACATGCAAGCTTTGGTGCATCATTTGACTCCGGGGTAATTGTTTTTTTCCGCGTTGCAGTTTCCCTATGGGTGTAGCTGCTCTAATTGTATGCTGTGGATGAAAGCTGTGCATTTCTGCTGCATCCTTTGTGTAGACACGAGTGCGCATCCAAATGTGTGGTTAGTTTGATGAGGCAGCTGACCTGTCTGAAAAATGAACAGTAATTTTAAGATGGCTCAGCTCTTTTTGTGTGCTACACCATGGGTCTTGCCACCACCATGAGGGAGATGATAGGAGTGGGTGTGGAGGGGTTGGAGAATGTGTTCCAGTTGCTTCTTTTGGGAGCAAAGCAGACTTAATCTGAATGAAACCAACTGTTGAGATTCACTTCCACAATTTAGAGCTACCATAGGGAATGTTGTGGGGGGTTTTTTTGTGTGTGTGTGTTTTGTGTTTTTTGTTTTTTGTTTTTTTTTTTTTTTTTTAAGGGCTTCTATGGTACAAGCATCATAGTGTAGATGATCACAACTATTGTGTAAATTTTCTTATCCAGAATATTAATCTAATTGTCATTTTCTCTGTTGAATTAGAATTTTATTCACGGTGGTGCTGGTGGTTGAGGAGGGGAAAAGCTGTGGCTTTCTACCAAATTGGATGGCCCAATATGTTTAATAGGCAGTATGTCTTGGTCTCAGGAACTCTGCTGATGATTGTTTTGCTGACATTTGTGCCTTTCTCTTCTCCAGCCCACAATAATTAAATATGATTTAAATTGAAAATTACAAAACACTTTTTTCAGGCCATTCCGCTGTTCTTTCTTTGTGGTGCAAAACTACCTGAAGTTACAAAGAGTATCCGTGGGACCGGGGCACTAAGTACATTGATACTGTGTTTCTTTGTTCATGTAGTAGTTAAGCCTTCTAGGCAGAATTGTGGTTACTATTTAGAAATTGTTTCTTAATAACAGATAATAAGTGGTTTATTTCTTTAGGAAAGTAAGCTTGTTCTGTAAAAATATTCAAAGAAATAGGGTGCAAAATTGAGTTGAATCAGAGAGCCGCATTATCACCTAGATTTTATTAACAGTATTTTGGGGACAGTCTATACAGTATTTTGGAAGGTGTTCTGAAAAACTTGGCGCTATGGCTAAGGAAACTGAAGTATTCTGATTGTTATCCTTAGCCAGATTTTTGGTCTCATTAACAGTGTTTCTGTTGGACATATATCAACTTAAATTATCTCCTCTGAGTTCTGAAAGACAAGCGCTTCTGCCCTATAGACTATTCCCATAGTTGAGAACTTGGGTGATGCTAAAACCTCTCTGTTCAAACTATTATATTTTGATATAGGGAAACACTTGTTTGTTGTGGGTAGCACCACACATTTGTTTGTTCCACAGATAATCAAGAGAATTGGCCAAGCCAACTGTTTTGTGCTAGTTCTTTCAAACTGGGACTAAGAAACACTGTTGAGAGATGGGATGAAGTGGAGTATCAAGTTTCTAAATTGTAACTTTTGTTAAAAAAAACCTAAACCCAACAAAACCCACAAAACATTAGGAGTAAGTTTAAGAAAGGCAAATAGCTACAGGTAATTTAACAGTAACAGGCATAGCTGAACATCTTAGTCCATAAGGCAAAAAATGCTGCCTCTGCTTACACCTTCTCATGTGGTAAGCTTGTGGTACACTGTTTATACTAAGGCTTGAGTTTATCTGCTCTGGCCTCACACTTATTAAAAGCATTAAATAGTTGAAAAAATAATGTGTTCTTGGGATGGCTGGTTTCATATAGGTGTATTTAATTAGAGAAAGAGTAATCTCATAGTAAAATAATAGCCATTCTGATGGGAAATAGTGGTTAAAGATTAGTATAGTTTTAGCTCAAACAGAATTAGAAAGTATACAAGAAATAAATATGTTTTGGGGAAAATGGCTCTCCCTCCCTTGTTGGTTGTCTCTGTCCTGTCTCCCCAGACCATCCCCCACCTCCCCCCTAAAAAAAAGAAAAAAGGGAATGAGAAATGAGAATTCTTTGGAGAAAACTACTTGCATTTCGTTGCAGTTCCTAATTTTAAAGTGATAATGCAGTGGCTGGTGGTACACGGTACTCTATCAGATTGATGATCTGATATAATACAATAATTACTGTAATTCAGTCTGGGGCTGGTTTTGGGTAATATGTTACATAGGAGGGTAGTTGAAGTGGGAGAGCTGCTGGTGTTAGTAAGACTGAGCTTTCACATCTTTGAATATAGGTAGCTGACTGACACAGGTTTTGTTTGTTAAATGTCCTTGTGTGGAAATGTGTTTTCCTGAAACATATTTACAGCCAACCTGGTAGTTGAACATATTGACTGTTAGCAGGGTGAGGGGGGAAACTAACAATTTTTTGAGTGAGTGTTTCAGTGTGCAGAGTATTTGGAACACTAGAATAAGGTCATATTTCATTTGATGTCTAAAACACTGATGGTGAATAACTGCATTATGTATTGCAAATTTAACTAAGGACTCTAGGACAAATCACAATTCTTTTGTTTCATTCATTGTGATTCTGATGCTGAATTATGCTGCAGAGTCATGCAGAATGAAAATATAAGCACTTAGGTCTATTTCAAAGATGATAAATATTTGTACCTTAGTTCAGATAGGTGTGTGGCTGCATTTTGTGCATTCCTGTGCAGCTTGTTTGGAATAGATGAAGTTGGGGGGTAGTCGGTAAAGGGAGAAGTTTGAGGGTAATGCTGCTTCTGATTTTCTAGAAAATAATATTTATGCTTTAAGATCTGAAAATTTTGTACTTGCTAACAGAGTTTAATTTATGTTACAGTAATAGTTAAGAAGTGTTAACTTATGTGAAAAGGCTGTGAGAATAAAAGGAGGGTTTATTATTTTACCTTAAAAACACATTTCCTATGCATTTCTTTTGGGAGAACAGACAGAATTAGACATTGAAGTAAGTCTAATAGGGCGAGAAAGAAAAACAGCTAGAATTTCAGCAGAGCCTGGCAGAGAAAAAATCCTGTGCTTTTTATGCTGTTTGACATCACAGTTTTGGCATATACTTTAAAAATTCCTGTTTGTAGAGTCCAGTTTTCACTTTCATTTAGAGCTGTATGAATTTTAAATACTTGTACATCTGTTATTTTTTTCTTTTTGCTTTCCTTTCTCTCTTGGAATCAAGAGATTGATATCAACCCAGATTTTATTGTATTCTTTTATTCTATTAATTTCAAATTTCATTCTGTCTTGTCTTGAGCTTTTCTGTTTCTGACAAAGCTTCTAAAGTTACCATTAAAACAAAAATTTATTTATTTTGTTTTGTCTCAGTAATCTGACTTGAAAGTACTCTGGATGTGGATTTTTCTGTGTTGTAGGTATATTTTTGTTGATTCTAGGTTCTTTTTGCAGTTTGTCAGTGCAAGAGTTGTTTTCTGGTAGGCTGCACCATGGAACAATCTGAATAATTTTAGTTTAATGTAGTAAATAAACTTATCTTGTCCTGTCTTGATTTGTTGCTACCAGGTTGTGGTTATCTTTTCTGCAATTCTCATTTTTCCTTTTTTAAAAGGGAGAAATTGGGTGAATTTCTCTTACAGTTTTTTAATTAGTGACTTCCAACATAATACTCACACATACAGCACTGGAACAGATTTCCCAGAGAGACAGTCAAAGCCCCAAGCCTGTTGCTGGCTGAGGCGTTTGGCCAGTGCCCCTAACACTGTACTTTAACTTTTGGTCAGCCCTGAAGTAGTCAGGCAGTTGGAGTAGATAAAACATTTTTTAATGAAGAAATGATGTCACCTGGAGAAAATTAATATCCTGTTTTTAATAAGTTATTCAAGTTCCCCATTTTATTTGTTTGTAGAAGAAAAGGAAAAATAAATCAGTCCAAATAAAGACTTCAATTAAATAAGTTTTCCTATCTGATTTTACAGAGAAATGAAACCTACCTTTTTATTTAAGTTTCTTGTGTGTA
Organism: Anomalospiza imberbis; assembly: GCF_031753505.1. NCBI lineage: Eukaryota > Metazoa > Chordata > Aves > Passeriformes > Viduidae > Anomalospiza > Anomalospiza imberbis. The sequence goes on along the minus strand of NC_089683.1, from coordinate 32,974,094 downwards.
TTTTAGCTTTATGGAGGAAAATGAGAGCCGAATATTGACTGTGCATGGTTCATGAAATAGCTCTATAAACTTCCTGGTACTGACAAGTGTTTAAACGGGCAATGCCACTTCTGTTTTGGCAAAGCCTACAGCTCGCTAAGTATTGTTGAATCAGTTTGTTAATGAGCCGCTGCAAATACTGCTTAGTAGTGAACTATGATTACTTAGACAAATACTGTGAAGAAGCATCACACAACTACTGCATAATGTGTCATAAATAGCTCTTTTCACACAAATGGACTTAAATGAGAAGAGACTGTAGTGTGGGTGTACGGTATATATTGAGATCTTTAATACAGATGATCAGGAACAAATCAGACAGATACCTCTTATCAAAACATTTGCTCTAAAACTGCAAGAGGAATTGAGCCTACCTAATTTCTGCTAAAATAAAAAGTGAACACATGGCTGATGACAAATCATGAGAAATATGACTCAAGATGTCAGCTTGCTGTAGTTTTGGAATGTGTCAGAGATGATTTATTTCATTTACTTTAGATTTTGTGCATTTCTTAGGATGTGTAAAACTGTAGGGTCTTGAGCAGGATAAAATGGCAACTGTATTGTGTATTTAGTTGTGTTATTCATGGTTGAACAAAAAAACTCAGTAGTTATTAATCTTTGAGAGATGAATTCAGATTCTGCAGATTTAAATTCTGGTTTCAGATAGAATTAAGCAAAGAACACTGTTAAGCTTTTGTGCTCCTTTTGATAGGAGAGAGAAGAACAAAAGCTAAGGAAATGGATCAGGGCTGTTGATGGCAAAAGTGTATACAGCTTCATAACTTCTTATGGCTATTTAGGTATTGTAGAGCTGTCATGCATGTATTTTGACTGATTGTTTCTTTAAGCAGAAAAGTGCATGTTGATTTGCTATTCTTATTAATTTTTCTTAGCATAATTCTGAATAATTTTTGCCACACTTCTGTGTGCTGTCTGATGACATTGAATTTAGCAATTTAAAATTAACTGATCTTTATAAAGAGCTGCAATTTTATTTAAGTAAAATATAATTTTTAATATTTTTTGAAGAAAACTTTTTTCACTTGTGTAAATTTTGCAAGTTATTTAACTTCTAGGCAGCTAAATTCAGACAGCCTGCAAAGCTTTCTACAAACGTAATATAATCCACAGAAGAAAAACCCCTCTTTCCAGGAAGCAGCTAAACATTTGCTTGCTGATGGGAGTAGTAAATGAATTCTTACTTTGCCTTACTTGCTGTGCAGTTTTTGCTTTACTTATTCAACTGTTTTTATCTCAATCCACAAGTTTTTTTCTCTTTTACCCATCTGATTTTCTCCACCATTCCACTGCAGTGAGAATGAGCAAGTGTCTGCAGAAGGCTGAGCTACTGGCCAATGTTAGACCAAGACAGGAGAGAGAAAACTTTCCCTCCTTCACTAGGAGATTGTCATAGTTGTGGGAATTACTGGTGTAAGCAAGGTTTTTCCAGAACCTCAGTTTCACACATCAGCACTCTTTGTTATCAAACTACTGGAGTACATTAAACGATTGTGGTGTGTCGGCAAGATAGGAGCACATCTGATGCAGAATGAGGTATATTCTGTTAATTGGGTGTAATACAGAAGCATAATTCTGCCTAAGTGTCAGTCAAGACTTCCTCTAATTACAGAATAACAAAACATCACAAGCTTTTTCTTCCGTATTTTGCTGTTTTTTCCCCTCTTCTGTGAAGTAAAACTGTGAAGATGTATTTCAGGCTGTATGAAAGACTAAACAACTACATACCAAATTCTATACAATAATTGCAGAAATTGGAAAGATTGAGTCTATTCTCCCTCTTAATTTATGATTTTAATTTGTTTTTGTTATAGTCTGAATTGACAATAGCTTTTGCATTTTAAAAATGCTATTTCTTCAAAAGTCTTATGTTAGTAGGATTTTTTATTGTTGTCACATACATTTCAAAAGCATTTTCCCCCCTTGTTATTTAAGACAGTTCTCTGATCTAGAATTATGGTAGTTCAAAAGAATAAACTGTTTTTATCTGGCAGTCATTAAAGGTGGCTTATTATCAAGTGGTGAGAAATTATGTTGCTGATAATAGGTGCTTGTTTTTGTACTGTGTAATTATGACCTGTTGCAAAAACTTGTCATGTTTATAGACGCAATAGGGAAGACATATACCAATTTAAAAGTTGAATTACTTAAGCCAACATTTTTGTTTAAAAGCTTTAGATGTAAAATAAATCAAGCCAGTTGTAAAGTTTCACGGTGTTTTAACTTAGGTAAATTGAGGCAGAATGTTTTTGCATTTTCTTTTGCAAAGCTATGTTATTTATTTGTTATTTGTAATTTTTGAAAGGAGTAAATGTTCCTGTCTTTACAATCTTTGTCTCATCTTTATCTTACAGTAACTTGAATTGACCACGCCACTACTTAAATGTAATATTGACTATATACTTTACACTTTTTTACTGTGGTTATAAGGGAGCTTATTAGTGTATGACCAATTGTGCCTTGAAGTCAGAAAGTAGTAAATACCAACAGTTCTCTGTACAAAGTGGCATTTGTTGAATAGAAGAATTAATTAGGACCAGCTGGAATGAATTATTGTACTTAAAGGTCATTATTTCTTTTTATCCTTTAATATCCTATAATTTTGTTATGAATTTGTGTAGCAGTCTGGGGGGGAAAGATTAAACCAGTAATACATCAAAAATATTGTATTCTTTCTCAAATGTTCTGTTTGCTCTTTGATGTAATAGGTGAAATACTACAGACACTTGGCACCTGACCACCTGCTTCAAATATGCCATCGACTTGGACCGCTTCTAGAGCAAGAAATTCCACAAAGTGTCCCTGGAGTACAGACATTATTAGGGGCTGGCAGACAGTCTTTGCTTCGTACAAACAAAAGTATGAAAATCTCATGAGAATTTTGAGAGTTCTTGGTATTTCATACCTTTCCTGTGGTTTTGCATGAAAAAGCTCATTTGTCTTTATTTTTTGGTGTGATTTTTAACAAACAGGTTGCAAACATGTTGTATGGAAGGGGTCTGCTCTTGCTGCATTACATTGTGGAAGACCTCCAGAGTCCCCTGTAAATTATGGCAGTCCACCTAGTATAGGTAAGTCAATTTTATTCTGGCACTGCCATTTTAATACCTAACTTTCAGGGTGATTGATTATTATGATGGTGAGAGATAAATAGTAGTTCTGTTTATATTTGCCCTTGTTAGTGTCACATACCTTACTTCTAGTGTTTTTATTAAGATGCTGTGTTTCTTTATTTATTGTAAAATTTTCTCTGAAGCTAATTTTGTCTTTGAAGTATGAAATTGAATAAAATGTATTTAAACAATGACTACATACAAACAAAACTCTTTATTAAAGATATAATAAGGCTGCCAGTAGATAAATAATTAGTATTATAGGGCAGCAAGGCCTACACCTGTTGTTAGGAAAAGTCAGTTGTCTAGACTGGTAATGGTTTCCTTTGGAAAAATTTGAGTCTTGTAGAAGTTATTATTTTTGCTTTCTGGTCCATTCACTAATTCTGTAGCTGTCCTTTAGCTTTCTCTGCTGTGCTGTATCATGAAGGATGCATGTACTGTCTGTACTGTTGAAAAATTGAAAGCTGGAGGTCAGAGGTATTCCAGTTTTTATTTTTAAGCTCTCACATGGTCACTGAAATGTTTGTTAGCTTTCATGTTTTAAGAACAAAGATACCCATTTGTTTAGTTGCTAGAAGGATCAAGATGTGATATTTTAGAAGATTGTTTAAGGAGCACCCTTTCTCTTTTTTTTTCATGTATAGAAAAATGAGCAGTATCACTGGCGTCTTTTCATCTTTCTCTATTGATGTCCACTGAAGGGAGAATGATTAAGACCAAATTGTCCGTGTGGATTACACCAGAAAAGGACTGGTTTTTTTTTACTAAAATGGTAGTTGCAGATAGATGTGCAGTGTTGGATGAGAGTGGGCAGAGAATATCCAGTTGATTGGCTCTGGATCAGGTGCAGCTGCTGCTGCGAAGACAAAGGTTTCTGTCTTGGCAAAAAAAAGAGAAGACTTGCAGATACATTGGGAAACTAATATATAACAAAGTATGTGAAAAAATATATTTACATACACTATATATAGTATTACAATATAAATATGTAGGCAGACACTATTAGGAAGAGAGACTTTTTTTAATGTGGTACCTTGGCATGGCAATTCTTCAATCTTTAAACTCCTTTTGGAGGCTTTTGGTAGCCTTTAAGTTTTTAATGAATTTAAATAGATACACATAATATGTAAAAAATGTAAAATCAAGAGAGGTTAATTTGGGCTGTTTGTATTTTTTCTTCAGTTGAAGGAGCTCAAAATCAAATCTCAAAATACACACCATTACACTTAATCCAGAGAATTATAGTTCTCTCCCAACAGCTGAAGGAGAACCATGCTATAGCTAAGCTCTCAGGTTCAGCACAGCCAATTTTGACTTGGTAGATTGAAGAATGTTTAGTGTCCTCGTAGCATTTCCATTTTAAATCACAAGTTACATGCTTTCCATGATATTTCTCTAGATGCTTGGACTGTAGGGTGATGATGTGGTTTTGCTTGCTGTTTAGAGCTGAGCTTTAAGAACTCGTCCGCTGGTATGTGTATTGATCAGAAGTGGTTCACTTGAGCCCTAATGTAGCACCTGCATCATTCAATGTGGTTTTGTTTAGAGCCACTAGTTTTGTATTCACTTGGAGGGCATTTTCTGTGATGTGCTCTAGGTATGTAGGAGAAAATGCTGGTTTCTGGTTAGAAAATTCCCTTCTTGAGTGGTGCTGCAATAGCTTGATGATAATAATCTTGGAAAATCTTGGGCTATTTTTTGCAAGGTGACTGTAGGACTGAGCTTTTTAATAGCTAAGATTTGTTTGTAATAGCTAAGTGGTTGCTTAGCTTTCCTTGTGAAGAAATTTTAAAACATGTTGGAGGGATCAGAATGATTGAGGACTGTTTTATGTCATACTGTAGCTTACAGTGTACGGTAGCTGGTGCATACTTTTTAAAGGGAAAAAGATCAGTGGATGAGATCCATGGTAGCTGAAGTTCAAAGAAAGCTGTAGAGCTGCTGTGGTAGTGAAATAAAATGTTAAGAAAAATAACTTTCAGATTCCTTTTAGAGAAGAACAAGTCAGGCTTTCCAAATAAATGTTATTTTTATTGAACCTTTTGCAGAGCACTGAATGTTTGCAAAATTACAGTTATTTCAAATACCACTTTTTTCATGACCAGTAATTTCCTTTTCCAAACATTCATATAAGTGCTGGTAACTGAATGTTTTCAACTGTGAAGTGTATTTGGATTTTTGGGGTATTTGGTTCAGAGCTGTATGCTAAGGCATTTACTTTTGATGTATCTTATTCTATCCACTCTGAACTCTCAATGAAATAAGGAACTTGAATAACACTTCTTTTATAAATTGAATTAGAATTTTTTTTCTGTTTCCTTAAATAACTTCCAGTTTTCCCCTGGGAAGACTACATTCTGTGTTAAAAAAAGAAAAGTTAGAACCTATTATTCTTCAGGCTGTATGTATTTCAGGTAGATAACCTACTAATGTTTGAGGAACAGGAACAAAGACACTGAAATTCTTCTGTGTTGTCCAGGAAAACTTAACTTACATTTCAGTGAATGTACAAAGTCGTTAATTTATTTCGTAGCCTGATGAATTAATGCAGGTATGATGCTGATGGAGTATTATTTAGAATCATTTTTGTGTATGTTATGCCACCTGCCTTGTAAGTAGCTGGATTATACCAATTAAAATAGATCTGTACAAATACATATTTCTCCTGAAAACAACAGAGTATCTGTAGAACATGATGAAAAGTAAAACTTGAATATCGAATAGTCTTTGTCCAGTTGGGCTTACTTGTGCAATATAGCTTATAAAAAAGTTGAAGTGCTTAATAAAGAACAAAAGCAGGTAAGTCATATGCTAATTTGTTTTGTTAAAGGTCTCATTTTTGTGGATGCAGAAAAAGAGCTCTTTTTCAGTAATATTTGGGAGCTGCTGAAAAAGGAATGAAACTAAGCATAAATCTTTGAGAGCTTTGAGCTCAGAACTCTTGGGAAAGCTGGCCACTTGGATGTGAGGATCTGAATGAGACTGGCTGTTTGCCCCAAACAAAGAAGATTTTTTTCCTGACCAGCAAAAATATCTGTCTTCCAAAACAGTATTTCACAGTTTTGCAGAGTAATCGATCTCAAGAAAAGTTCTGAAGCATTTTACACTTTTTTCAGTATGTTTATTAAGTGGTACTGGTTTTTTGGCTGTAAAGAGAATGCCAGGTTCTGAAAGCAGTGTAAATGTCTATTTTTAGAAATACAGTAAATACTTTAGGCCTAAAACTTAGCTTCCCAGTACTTTGTGCGACTCTATTATTCTGTTAACTATAGGAAGAAAATAAAAGACTACATTTCTATTAAAAGAGCTGTGTAAAAGTAACATCTTATTGGACATGTTTAGTCAAGTCTAGAGTGAATTATACTAAAATACATGACTTGTTAGTGTGCAAGAATAAATAAGCGGTAGAAGTCATGGAACTTTGAGTAAAGTACCAATGGAATTATATAGTGAAAGCAAGTGGGGTATTACTGAAGTCAGGGAAGTTTGAAAGATTGTGTAGCTTTCATTTGTTTTTGCTTTCTGCTGCTTGAAATATCTCACCTCTTACCACTCTGAATTGGGAAGGATTGGCAGTTGCTTTCATCAAGCAAATGAATATTGTAGGTGAAGTTTGAGGTGCATATAGAATTTTGGTGTTTTCAGAAATCCTCCAGTTAGGAGCTGATATTCTTTTACCTTCATGATTTGACTAGAGACAAGTTTTGGCTTGATAACATAGCAAGCTTAATCATTTTACTTTGTTGACAGTCATGTCTAAGTCAGGAGACTTGGAATACTGTATAGAGTTCAAAAGCTGAACAGAGGAATGGTAGAAGTTAGAAGCCAGCTCAAGCTGGGTTGTTGTTTTTTGGTGTTTTTTTTTTTTTTTTTTTTTTTTTTTTTTTTTTTTTTTTGTCTTGGAAGTCTTTGAAGAAGAGAGGAAAAAAACTTTAAACAGCACCAAACTGAATGCTTGATACATTCAGTCTTACTGTCTTGGAGAGTGAAAGGAGTTGTCTAGCAGTCTCTACTATTATTTTTAACAACTCTGAATTCTGTGGTATTCATTAGAGGCCTGTCTAGCCTCTTAAGTTAATGAAACTTGATTCAATAAGGGTAAGAGTTGTAAGTGAATTATATCCTTTGGGTATCCTTCCAGGATTCTTCTGAATCTGGTTCTATTTTTGTATGTCTGGAAGGGCGATGAAGTTGGATTCTGGTTTTCAGAACAGAACTTCCATTAGTTAAATACAATTCCAGAAAGGAAGACAATGAAAGATTGTGTATGCGTTTTAAAAATGTAACCTATATGTGATACAAACTTGAATTTGATTTATCACAGGCTAGTGGATAAGGCAGATTACAATCCCCCATCTTTAAGACATATTCCGTATTCAGGGATAAGACCATGTAAATAAGGAGATAGAATGGATCATTTTGGTAAAATTAGAAAGTAGAAAGAAAGCCAAGTGAAAAAAAAAAAGAGGGCTAATACTGCCATATCTTTCAGACCCCCAAATTTATCATCCTTTTAACAGATTTCTCCTTTTCTTTGAGCTGCCTGTTCTGTTTGGGATGCGAATGAGAGAAGTTCTGAAACTTTGGAGGCATTAATTTGATGCCTGTTGCATGCCTTTTGAGTGGGAGAAAATCTATACTCTTGTAAGTTCCACTGAAAACTCCCACCACTTCACTTCCATCAGCTTTGTTTGATTTTTACATTGTTCCACAGGATGCCAAACAAATAAGGTGTTTTTGATGGTTTGAGATGTGTGGTTTTGAGATTAAGGTCGTTGGCAGCAGTGAATTGTGACGGCAGAAACAATATTTTAAAAAGCAAAGTTGCATTTTAGATTCCTGAGTGGCCCTTATGAAAAAAAGGAATTTAAGCTCTTACATTTAGAGCCTTTGGGCCAAGAATGGCAAGTTTTTTCTCTACCCCACTTGCTTTTTTAAATTCTAGAGATTAAAGATTCTGAGCAATATTTTCCCCTTCTTTCAAAGGAGGATTAGACTGGATGATTTTTGAGGTCCTTTCCAACTTCAACCATTCTGTGATATTGCAGTAACGGAAGTTGGAGTTCTTCTGGCAATAAATCTGGTGGAGGGATATGAATCAACACATGAAGAGTTTTTCAGGTTTTATCAGCAGTAGGAGGAACAGTAGTCCTGTTCCTGTACTGTGCTGAATGGGGAAAGGGACCTGAAGTAGGATGAGAAGGAGACTTTATAGAATTAAAGGTGGGTCCTCCTCATCTCAGTCCCTGGGCAGGTGATGAAACAAATATTTCTGGAGGTCAAGGTAGGAAAAGACAGGTACATTGTTAAGAGTTATTGGAATTGATCTGTGAAGGAGAAATCATGCCTGACTAGCCCAATAGCCTTTTAAAGGAGCTGAGGGGCTTGGAGATAACAGAACTGCTGGGATCAAAGGGCTGTGATCAGCAGAGTGAATTCCAGTGACTGGCACAAGAGCCAGTCACCAACAGTATACTCCAGAGGTTGGTGCAAGAGCTAGTATTGTTCAACATCTTCATTAAAAACTTGGATGATGGAACAAAAAGTTTGTCAAACAACTGAAATCCAGGAGTAGTGAATGATTGAGGAGGACCTTGACAGGGTGGAAAAATAGGCCAACAAGAATCTAATGAAGTTTCACAAAGAGAAGAGCAAAGGTCCTGCCCCTGGGGAGGAATAAGTTCATGTACCAGTGGATACTGGGGGTTGACTGCTGGAATGCAGCTGTGGAGAAAACTACCTGGCTGTCCTGGTGCTGAATGTGTCAGACACAATGTGACCTTGCACACAAAACCCAAGCAGCATCCTGGGTTGCTGGAGGCAGTGCATTGCCATTAGGTTGCAGGTGTTCTTTCCCCTCTACTCAGTGCAAATAAGATCACACCTGGAGTGCTGGAACCAGCTCCTCAGGAAAAGACCTACATGGAGAGTCTGTTAACTGGTAAACGTAGCTGTTAATTGGTCTCTCAAAGGACCAGAAAGGTGATGAAGAAATTGAGGTATCTGTTATACAAGGAGGAGCCAAGAGACCTGGACTTGTTTAGCCTTGAATAGAGAAAGTGTGGCATGGGCAGGATGGTGGTGGTGGTATCAATGGTTATAAATACTTGAATTGGAGCATGTGATGAAAATGAAGCCAGACTCTTCGCATTGGTGCATCCTGACATGACTGAGGTCATGAACCAAAACTGAAATAGAGGAACTTCAATTTAAACATAGGAAAACAGCTTTGGGGGTGACAAGACCTCTGGCACAGGTTGCTCCGAGAGATTGTTAAGTCTCCATCCTTGGAGACTTGAACTGGACTGGGTGCAGCACTGAGCAACCTGCTCTAGCTGACCCTACTTGAGCAGGGGGCTTGGAATAGATGACCTCTATATAGGTTCCTTCCCACCTCAGCCATTCAGTGGCTGGGTGGTAGTAGACCATTTCAGTATTTGAGGCTGGTCATATTATATAAATATAAGCCCAGTTACTAAAAACTAGAAGCCACTTAATTTCATTTAGAACCAGTTAGGGAACAATTGTTAGCAACTTAAAATGATAGAATTTGTGAAAAAGTTTCAAAATGTCAACAAATTCACAGCTTTCTCAGACACTGGCTTTCACTGATTATTAAGTATGAAGGGTTCTGATTTTGAAACCAGAATATTATTTGGGAGGAAGTGGTAGTTTATCATACTGTGTTGTGCAACAACCACTTAGTAACATCTGGTTTTTAAATCTGTTTTCTATTTTATTTATTTATTTTTAAAACAGGACCTTATGTGTAAGTAGAAGATGGGAATGTAAAACTAAGGTAGTGTTAATTTCCTTGGTCAGCCAGGCATTGGATAGTTTTTTCAATGCGTTGTCCATTTCACAGTGCCCTTCCAGCCAAGGAGCATGCAATCTATTCTGTTGTTTTCTTCTTTACAGCCCTTCCCTTTTAGGTGGTTGACTCACTGGAAGGCCCAACCAGTGTTCTCTAATGCATCTTGGGATAAAGTGTAATCTTCCTTCACTCCCTTATGGAATTTATGGCTCCCACCGCACCATTTAACTACTTATACCTTGTCATTCTTCCTGTGATTAACAGCTTTGTTCATACCCATTTGTGTGAGGCCAACCAAAGACAGAAAAGTGCTAAAATGAGAAAGATTAGACTTGCTGTCACAGAGAGTTCTAAATTCATTGTTTTCCAAATGCATTAAAATCTAGCTAAATAGCATAGAGACTTGACAAGTGTTGATGTAACAATTGTTATAAAACCAAGGTCCTATAATTTGTGCAAAGGCATTATTATGAACAGTGGGTAACCTTTCTCATCTTGGCTTGGACAAGACAAATCAATTTTATTGTTTGAATGCAGGAATTTTTCACACAGGTATTTTTGATTTTTATCTGTAGTCTGGAGGGGAGAAAAAAGCTAATGTGCTAGCAAAGATTGCAGGTCTTTGGAATAAATAGTGGGAATTGGTCAGAGAAATCAGGATAGATTCTTGGCACTTAGCAAAGTTGATAAGAGTAAATAGAAAGGTAGTTAAATGAAAGGGATATTGAAAAACAGTGGTAGATGTGAGAATTCCATTTTAAATAACCAGAAGTTACCCCCCAGTTTGGGAAGTCTTAAAAGTTATGTGCTTATAGATAGTGTTTAAACCTGTGGGAAATTGATTCTTCCCCTCCCCTCTGCTAATTGCATGAACTTGGTAAAAAAAAAATTCTTCCCAGGGAATGTAAGTTCATAATACTATGGAGGTTTTTTTTCATGTCAAATTGCGTTTTAATTCACTTACTTTTATTTTTAACCTTTTTTTTTTTTTCACGTTCTAAGTTTGGATTAAGGCTAAACAGTAAGATGGATTCCAGTGTTGTTTCCAGTGTCACAGTGTTCCCTTTTATATCCTCTGGTAGGTGGATACTGAACAAGGGGTGTTTCACCTGTTGAGTTTCCCAGGGATATGTGAACTAGTAGTAAGTTGCCCATTGTTGATTGGCATCAGTGAGACCATTCTTAGAAATACTGGCTTGTGTTCTGCTAAAATTATCTTCTGCAGTGTTAGTGAAAATCCCCCAAAACCAAACTCGCTTCCATAAACCCCCTCAAGCTTGAAGTTGATTTCAAGTACTTCAGAAGTTTTTTATAAATTCAGGTGTATATTAAAAATTGCATTCTTCTGTAAAGTAATTTGTTGTTTTATCCTAAAGTCCCCTGCAGTTTTTTTTCATTGACACATCTCTGCAAATAAAAATTTTAGTTAAGCTTTTTTCAGTTTTTGTGAGCTATTGTTTCATTTGAAGGTATTGAGATATCCATAAACCATATCCATCTTACATTAAAAGTAGACAAAAGGTAATTTCTGTGTAGGTAGTGTTATGGTTGTTGGGACACAGACCTTTATTTTGTTTGTTTGTATGTACTTGTTTTTTTTTTGTTTTTTGTTTGTTTTTTTTTTTGAGGGTTTTTTTGTTTTAAACGTAGGATGATTTGTGAGATACCAAAACTAGATTTATCTTGTGCCTGAACTAATCTTGGTTTCTTGCTGTTCTGCAGTAGACTACTGGCAAGGGAAAAGTTTGTCATAAAGCAAATGCAACTGCATCTTTTTCTGGTATGAGGGAAGGGTGAAGATATAGTAGAGCCTTAAGATAGCAATTGCTCCTTGACTAAAAGTGCTTTGCTCTACAGCTAATAATTCCACTTCTTCACAGAGCTTCTTGAACTAGGAAAAATTCCTTGAATTAGGGCCTGAGGCTAATGGACTTGGCTATAACACAAGAAGCTTGTGGTTCTTACAAAGTTGCTACAATCCCACTGTAAAAATTGGCATATCTGATGTAGTTTGACCTGTGCTGGCTTATGAACCACTGTTACGTTGGTCTGGGCTAAACCTGAGCGGTGTGAGGGTTTTGTAGCTCTTTTGCAGTTGATACTAGGGAGCAAGTTGTCCATGAGCCAGCAGTGCCCTTGTGGCCAAAAAGGCCAGTGGTATCCAGGGATGCCTTAGGAAGACCATTTCCAGCAGGTCAAGGGAAGTGATCTAGTCAACCTTGATGAGTTCAGTCTGGAGTGCTGTGTCCAGTTCTGGGCTCCTCAGCATAAGAGAGACATGGAGGTCTTGGAGTGGGTCCAGTGGAGGGCTATAAGGATGATTAAGGGATTAAGTGTCTCTGAGATAAATATGAGAGAGAGAGCTGGGCCTGCTCATCCTTGAGAAGCAGCAACTTAGAGGTGACCATATCAATGTCTGTTTGTATCAGAAGGGAGGGTGCCAAGAGAAAGAAGCCAAACTCTTCTCAGTGCTGCTGAGCAATAGAACAAGAGGGATCAGGCAGAAACTGATGTACAGAAAGTACCACTTGAATATGAGGAAGAACTTCTTCCCTGTATGGGTGACCATGCACTGGAACAGGTTGCCCAGGGATGTTGTTGAGTCTCCCTCACCGGAGACATTCAAGAACTGTCTAGGTGCAGTCCTGTGCCACCTGCTCTAGGATGACACTGCTTGAGCAGAGAGGTTAGATTGGATGACTGCCTGTGGTCCCTTCCAAATTTCTTTAAGTCGTCCAGCACCATTTGGTGTGTGAATATTATATTACCTGCCTTGTATGTATGTTATATTACCTGCCTTCTGTAGATTATAAAATGTATCACCATTGCCATTCTTTGGTCTGATAAGGATACGGATGGAGTGTGACTAATGTTTATGTATCCATGCAGAGATGTATTATACTTTGTTTTTTTGTTATTCCATGAATAGCAGTTTGAAATTAATTTCAGTGAGCTTAATTTTCTTCATTGACATTCTTGATGAAGATTTCCATTTTGTTAAACTGAATTCTTGCTCTTGGAACTTGTTGGCTTTTTAAACTTGAAAAATATCACCAAGTTATTTGAAACAAAGTTTTGTTAGTCAAAATCAGAAATTTCTGTAAGTTTTGGTGAATTCGTTTGTGTATTTGTTTGGTGGTTTTGTGTGTGTTTGTTTAGCTGTAGTGGGTAACAGGATTCTTAAAAAATGAATGGTCTTATAAGTGATGGGTAAATGTTTGAGCAGACCTCAAGAAGCAGGTTGCCTTGGAGAAGATTTGAATGTGTGCTGACGTTCAGTTAATAGCTTTGTGGAAGCTTTTGCACTTCTTATATTTGAGGTAGATTATTTCTTCATGGAAGCTGCCTCAGTACTCCTGAATTTGGGTACTTAAAGTTGGAAGTTATATTGCATCTTTGTACTATGCCTTGCAGTTCAATACTTTTTCCATGTCTGTATCATAGGCTACTTTTGTATGTATTTTTCTTTAACTAGGGCAAAATGAGAATTACTATAGTAAGCTGTTCATATGTGCAGGTGGTCCAGTGTTAAAATAAAATTTCTATCCTTGTCAAGTATTTTAGTTTATGAATGCAATATAAATGTGTCTCTTCTTTTTTCTTTTACCCATTTGGTAGTGGATACCCTGTTTTCAAGAAAACTAAATGGAAAATACAGACTTGAACGCCTTGTTCCAACTGCAGTCTATCAACATATGAAGATGCACAAGCGAATTTTAGGACATTTATCTTCTGTATACTGTGTAACTTTTGATCGGACTGGTAGGCGAATATTTACTGTGAGTACAAAATCTTTATTTTTGTACTTTATTTATTTATTTTTTCATTTTAAAGTACATATAATATGTCACCTAATTATTTCCAAAACCTGAATATAGGATAGATACACTGATTATGAATGAAAAGCAGAGTAAGTCCTTTACTATTGTTCCTCTCATATTTGCTTTTTAATAGACATGCTGGTTTACACACAAAAATAGGTTTGGCATATGTATCCGAACACTAGAGATGTGATGGTGGGTGCTGATCTGTGTAGTTCATTGAGAAAATGGAATTTACCTGTATAGGTTCTTTCTTCTGGCTTTGTTTTCTCTAGCAAAAATATAAGCAAAACAAGAAACTGCCACCACAGAATTAGATTAGGAAGTCAGAGGGAGAACAATCACATGATGTGTTGTAACAAATGTTGATTCACAACAAATTGTCTTTATGAGATCCTAGGAACTTTTTTTAAGTACTAGTGTTTTTAGTATTTTTAACTATTTGCTTTTTTTTGTTGTTAAGTCATAAATACTAGACAGATGTCTGAAATCAGTACTGAAATTGCAGGTTTCTGAAGAGATGGGATTTATAAAACCACATAGGTATCAGTGTGCTATTTAGATTTCTTGGTAAGTAGTCAGTAGAGACAAAGATTTCATAAACATATGAAATGCCATGCCAGTCCAGGATGCTTTGGCTGCATTTATTGCCTTCCTACAAACGCTGGATGTAATTGATACCTGTGTGGATTCAGGAGCTTGACTGTGTCCTTTTAACCTCATGTCAGATAGCTTGAACAATGCTGATAGAAATACAGTTCAGGTTTCCTATTTTACCTTGCAGTCCTAACTTCTAAAATTCTTTCAAGGCAGTTGTAAATATGATTCTTCCTTCTGGCCAGATATATCTTGCTTTGTCCCATGGGGAAATGTGTGGTTGAAGGAATGGGACACCTTGCAGTGTTCTGAGCAGGCCTATTTATTTGTTCACTTCAGGCATAGAAGAGACTCATTTTCATATTTATTTTGTTTTTGTCAGCAAGCTAAATCAAAGGCATTAAAATCTTATGTCCTGTGGTTTATACGTGATTTACTTGCCAGGAAATGGGCTCTGTGTTGTGGGTTTATTCTGTATATGACATGGCAAAATGCATTAAAGATTTTATGAGAGAATTCTCTTGACTGTGACAGCAGTTTTTTTCGAAGAGAGAAGTAGAACAACCCGAAATAAAATGGGAGGTGAAGAGGGGCAGTATGTTTCTGCAACCCAAGAGTTTTGCTGGCATTCCTTTGCTGACTAGTGTCCTGGTCTAATTGCTTGAAAGAAAGTTCCCAGTTTAGATCATGATTACTTCAGGTGTTAAATAAAGTGGCCATAGATATTAATTGTGGTTGCTGAATTTTCGTTTTGAAGGGCCTAGGACTGAACTTCTTATCTCTGCACTTTTAGGTAAATCCAGTGTTCTTCTTGTAGATGTTGAAGTGGTTGTTGGCAAATGGTTCTATTCCATATTTCAGTAAAATCCAAGTTGCTTACCTAGCCTCATATAGTTAGTGGGTAAACAGTCATGAACTGTTGTGTTGTAATTGCATCTGTATAATGAAATGGTGCCAGTTCTTTTCAACCTAGACCACCGCAACTACTAAAGTCTCTAGTGTGGTATGTAAGTTTGCATGCATCAGTAGGGAATTTCTCTTGCCTTACATTTTTACTCCACAACCTTCAGTGTGATGTTAGTTAGAGGAGTTGTTTTAGATTTGTAATTGGTTCTGGAAACTTGATTATAATTGTTTCCTGTTCCACCTGACATCTGAAGGATTGAAAGCCTCTAAATTCAAGCTTTGTTCACGTTGTGTTTCAAATTAAAAGGAAAAAAGGGTGTTCTCAGCACATTTTTGAGTCATACTCATCTGAGAGATGTCATCCTTGCTAGAAAGACGTTACTTCCATTTTGCCTGAAGACAGTGGAAATGGGACAGTATAAATTTTTCCTTACTAGCTTAGTTGGTCTTTATTGTGTTCATGTAGCAAGGTTGTGGTGCTGGGGGGGCTTCTGTGAGGCATTGCCGGAAGTTTGCTGCATGTCCAGCAGAGCCAATGCCAGCTGGCTCCAAGATAGACCCACTGCTGGCCAAGGCTCAGCACATCAGTGATGGTGGTAGTGCCGCTGGGATAATGTATTTAAGAAGGAGGAGAAAAATCCCAGGATGGCTGCAGCTGGGAGAGAGGAGTGAAATACATGAAACAGCCCTGCAAGACTCTTATCATGAGTGAAGATGGAAGAGGAGGAGGTGTTTCAGGTTATGGAATAGAGATTCCCAGCAACCTGTGGGGAAGACTGTGGTGAAGAACTGCCCCTCTGCAGCCTGTAGAAACTTTGTATTCTGGATCTACTGAAAAGTGTGACTTGCAGAACCCCTGCAGGGTAATAGAAACAAATACTGTCTTCTCTAGTTCCTGCACTACTTAAATTTCTGACTGCAAAATGCTCCTTTTCTCCCTACCTTTATTTTTCTGTCTCTGCTGAGATTATTCTTTCTAGGGAATAATAAACAGCATTGTATAATAGTCTGTGTAAAATTTCCAACCCAAGATTAATTTGTGTGTTGCTTGGCAGTTTCACTTCATCCCACAAGTGTGTGTAATGGTAGGAAAATGAACCAATTTTACTCCATACCTTGGTAATGCAGTCATCAATTCTCTCTCGGTGCTGAAGTTGTTTTAGGATTCACTTTTGACAGATGCTTTTTAATAGGTATGTAATTTGCAACAGTTGTGGATATAACCTTGGAAACATGAGCTGTGGTGTAAGCCAAATGCCCTTGCTAGTAGTATTACAACAGTATTTTAAAAGTTTTGGATTGTCCCATTCAGATCAGATAGTAAGACATGAATTTTGAACTCTAATATTGATGTCTTGCCAAGGTACTACAGAATTTATAATTTTACCTTAGTTTTTTTCTCTTTTGTTTTCCTTTCTCCCTGCCTTATTCCCCCCGCCCCTCTCCATTTTCATTGTTGAGACTTGGCTGCCAGTATTTTTTCTCTGCAGTGGAGATGTACAACACATGCCTCTATAGTGACACTATAGCCAGCTGGCAGGGAGCAGGCCGATTTTATGCTGATCTTCTTTCCTTGGTTTGCTGTTACTAAAAAGAGACCTCTGAGGACTCTCCAGATGGTGTTAGGTGCCACAACTATTTTTTTTTTCTCCCTGCTGACCATTTTACATCTTTGTGACCAATTTCTGCCTTTTCTAGTGTTTGGTAGTTCTGGGTCTGCCATTCCCTCCTCCTACTTTCAGGTCTCTCTTGAGTGGTGAGGCTCTTATTTGCAGTTCTATACACCAGCAAGCACACATACCTTCTGTCTCAGCTTCTTGGGTTTTTTGGTTGTGACTGCATTTTGAGAAGAATATGCAAGCTTCTTCGTACTCTAGTCTCATATAATGATAACAGAACCGCATGAGTAGATACTATCTTTCAGATCATTTTAACATCCTCACTGACAAACTGATGATGTACAGGTTAGATGTGTGGACTGTGAGACTGTCAGTTTAGGGCATTTTCAGGTTTGAAGGGTTGTGATTAGCAGCACAAGGTCCAGCTGGAGGCCAGTCACTAGTGGTGTACCACAGAGTTTGGTACTGAGACCAGTACTCTCTCAGGCTTCATTTAAAGACCTGGGTGACAGAACAAGATGGTGCCTTCAGTAGATGCCCAGAAGATAACAAAACCTGAGTGGTGGATACAGCATTATGTTCTAGCTGACCCTACTTGAGCAGGGAGTTTGGACTAGAGCAAAGTATCTTCTCACCTCATCAATTCTGTGGTTCTGACCTCTGCTCATTGCTGTAACTCAGACTCTGGTTGTGTTCCCTGGTCTGGCACTGTGGCAGTCTAGAAGTTAAAAGAGGCAAATGTGTTCCACAGAATCTCAACATGGAAGTTTTGTGCATAGGTAGAAATAGTATAGGCTGTATCATTGCTCTTCTCACCCAAGAGGCTAAAAATATAATTATGAACAAGCTTCTGTAACTATTTCCTTTGCCTAGGAGACCTGGTTCTATTTTATAAAAGGTAGATGATGACATTGCCATGCCTTCTGCTGTCTTTAAAGTGTAATTGCTAAATTACAGAGGCAGATATGCAGAAACACTGTCATTAGATGGAATAGGAAAAACTGGTGACATTTTATAAGGGTGGTGTCACATTGTAACTTCTTGTAGCACCTGTGTGTGTCCAGTAGCAGATCAGTGCTCTGAATCTTAAAAACCAACTTTGTATTGCTTCTGAACCTAAGTAATTGAATTAAATGTTTACAATAAACATTGTCTGCCAGTGTGTGTGTGCAGTGTTCCAGTGTCATGGTATTGAGCCATGGTGCGGTGCAGATGCTCAGACTTTCAGGAAGGCACAGAAATGCAATAAAAAAAATGAAGGAATGAGTTCTGAATTTTTGTTAGGGCTGGGAATTCATTGTATACAGGCAAGTAGCTGTTAGAATTGTGTGGGAAGACCAGCAAAACTTGAGTTAAGTATGAATATGTAGATGAAACCTCTTGAGTTTGTTGAGAAAGAATGGTCATTTCGATGTTGATGTAAATGTGAATATTTAAGCAGGTTTGTAGTAGTTTGACCTAATAATAGAATAGCGGTTCATACATGCTCTTTACCTAACTTGTGGTAAGTATGATGGTAATGAAACTAGGAAGATAAGGAACATATGTAGGTATAAATGATAGACTGTACCAATTTATAATTCACTTGCACTTTTAATATAAATCTTTATTTTAATGCATTGCAACAGCTTCTTCAGTTTGTGCTGGATTTTTGGAAAAATATTTTACTGAAGCATAAACCAACTTGCTGTAGGATTTGTGATTTGTATTATAAATGCATCATGATTTGTATATACTGTTGAGAATCAATTTAAACTTGTGTTTTAAATGCAGTGTGGAAAACTTTTAAAAGCAGGGGTGGGAGTATCTGCATGTCACTAGTTCTGTTTTTCACTTCACTGTGCTAACTCTAGCATCAAAACAGCCAATAGTATGGTTGAAATTATTTCTACCTTACTTCTAGGGGTCAGATGATTGCCTTGTAAAAATCTGGGCAACTGATGACGGAAGGTTGTTGGCTACCCTTAGAGGGCATGCAGCTGAAATATCTGATATGGCAGTAAACTATGAAAACACCATGATAGCTGCTGGAAGCTGTGATAAAATGATCCGAGTTTGGTGCCTTCGAACTTGCGCACCATTAGCAGTCCTGCAGGGCCACAGTGCATCTATAACGTCATTGCAGGTAGGTGACTCACTTTGCAAAAGTGAGTCATGAGAACGTTCGGTGTAATAAAACTGCATGCCTGACAAGTAAGCTTGAAGTGAGAAGGAATTTTCATGGTATGCATTGGAAAAAACACATGTTTATTGTCAAAATGCCTGACCTTTGAAGAATCCCAGACTTAATCCTTGTTCAAAAAAATTGCATGACACGTGTGGGCAGTTCTGTTTTGAAGTACCATTCCTTTGCAGGCTGTGATTCTGAGCACAGGTGCATTGAGTAAAAACTGCAGTCACTGGGAGTACTTTGTTTTTGGTTTAGAGTTACATGCTATTATGCAACTTGGGTGGTGGGGAGGGAGGAGGAACCTGGAGTGCTTTGGCAAGTAACCCAGAAGGGTTGTTCTGGAGGGAGTGACAGAGTTACAGAGCAATATTTTGTTATTTTGGTGTTCATTCCAATCAGTTTCCCTTAAGTATGGTTTGATGCTTGATTTTTTTTTTTTTTTTTTTTTTTTTGAGATGAATTGTGGAACTCCTTAGCATGTCTGGAACAGATTAACAGGAAAACTTTTCTTTTTTCTTCCTCCTTTTCCCAGTTCTCTCCACTATGCAGTGGCTCAAAGAGATACTTATCTTCAACCGGGGCAGATGGAACTATATGCTTTTGGCTGTGGGATGCTGGCACCCTTAAAATAAAGTTAGTTGCTATTTTATCTATTTTATTTATTACTACTTCTGTTTATGTAATTAAGAATGATGTATAAATATGGAGAAAAATTTGACTAAACCAAGCTTGTCATTGACTACTTCAGTATGTGATTGTTGGGTGTGGTCTATTTCTGATGTAGCTATAGCTTGCTTGGTTATCTCTTCAAAAATAAGTTGATAATACACATTTTGTGAAGTGATAATGTATATCTGTTAATTTAGAAAATGTGTCTACTGTTGAGGTTATTTTGTTTAATATAATGTCAAAGTTGGCACTCCATTACTTGCATAGGTACTTTTCTAGTTGTTTGGATCTTAACTATTTTGATGTTCCCTGGATGTTTTCTCTCTTTTGGTACTCTAAATGAAGCTGTGTCTCATGTTCTTACTCCTCTGTTGCCTAGTGCACGCTGTAATCAAATTAAGACTCCCCTTTTTACTGAGGACAGGAGAAGATAGCTTACATGCTTATTTTTGTGTGAAGGAAAGGAGTTGCCACCACATTATTTTTCTTAATGCTTCCTAACTCTGAGCTCTTATTGACAAGATGAAATTTTAGTCTCTCTGATTGGTAAACCTTTTGAGCCCACATGTTTTTTTTTTTTTTATCTTTTCATTCTTTTCTTCTCCCTTTCCTAAGTAAAATTTTAGTCTGTGGATTTGATTTTTGAAACGAATTCTGTCATTAGAAAATAGTGAATCCTTGAGAGTTAGGTAGATTATAATATATAAGCTGGTAGATGAATATTTTTAAATTATGGAAGTTTGAATGAATCATGGAGTTGGATGTGATTTGTCTTGAGATAAAACTTAGGGAGACAATTGTTACTGATTATGGTAGGGGATTCTCCCATGGTGATATATAACTGTAGAATAAAAATTATTAGTGATGTGCTCAATAAATATTAAAAGAATATAAGATATTTGAGGAATGCTTTCATGTAGAAGTCATTTCAAAAGATGTGATTAGACAGGGGCATAGAGAAAACAGATCAGTTGAGAAGTCTTGTGCAGCACAGCAAGGAAGTGGTTTGGTAACCTAAGTCATGCCAGTGACTTGTGTTGCTTAACAACAGAGTGCAGATTAAATTTTGAGACTGGAATTTTTCTACTGCTCTTACCTTCTGTTTTGGAAATACTTTTTATGTTGGGTTTGAGAAGGGAGAGGAAGTAATTAAGCTGTATTTCCTCAGTCTGGAAAAAAACAAATACACGAAGATGATTAATGTACAGTCGTGAGTGTGTTGAAGAGGGAATATAATCAGGAATTGCTTGTGGGTCCTATTGTTCTAGAAGGTATCAAATGAAAGTATCAATTTTCAAACTGAAAGATGGTTCTTTACAAAACATGCAACTGAGTTAGAAAACTCCTTGCCTCAGGGTATTATGCATTATATGAAGATATTTAAAGGCATCACTGTGTGCTTTTTCTTCTTTTAAGTCTTTGTTTAAGCTTAGTAGAGCTGTAATGTATTTCAAATTATTGATGCTTTTAAATCCAAACTAAAACTTGATAAAAATGTCTAAATAAGAAACAGGTATGTTTTTTGGTTCTGGAGTACAACGGTATGCCATTTGTGATATCAAAACAGTTGGACACACAGACAAGTCTTAATTTCCTGAATTGAACAGTATACTAGTTTAGGGAAATTGTTAGGGGAAGTTTTACTTAATGTGCTAAACTGTAAACTTTTCTAACTGTGCTTATCATGATTATTCCAGTAAACAAAAAAAAAAAAAAAAACTGGGAAACTTGCAATCCAGTGTAATTTTCCACAAGAAGGCTGCATTGCATGGCCAGTGCAGCTCAGCAATGGGTGTATATTGTCATAACAGTTTTCAATGAGGTGATTGCACTTCTTACACACTTGGATGAACTGCAGAAGTGTGGCAGGTGTGTGGCAGAAGTGTGGCACTTCCAGAACTGCAGAAGTGTGGCAGGTTCCCTCTACATCCATTCAGTTATGTGCTGGGGGAAAACAAGTTCCAGCAATATAAGACCATCAAGGGAAAGAAAGATGCCTGTTAATTTTTGTCATAAGGCCTCTATTAAAGTTACATTAAAAAAATATGACGTGTAGGCCATCTGGAAGAGAGTATTGGTGGTAAGGTGGGAAGTTTGTCCTTCCATTTATCTGTGTAGTAAGAAATACAGGCTTGCTTCTGTTCAATATTTCTGAAGAGGAGGAAAGCTGGCAGGGACAGTTTACCAGGGTTGTTCAGCCTCTGAGCTTGCTGCCCTGTATCTTGGTTCTAGTACAAGTCCCACCCCAGGAAGGAGAAATTGGAGCTTTCAAGCAAGACTTAGAGTTCTGAGTAGTTCAGGTGAAAGATACTGTAACATGCTTAAGCCAGAACTTGAATTCATGTTCCTCCTGAGCTTGACTGCAGCTTGCTCTATGAGGATGCAATTGCTATCAGTGATGTAAGTGTGTTACTAAATTATCCAATGCTTCAAATGGGGATGGGTGGTAAAGTCTTGAAATTTTAGCTACTTCAAAGAAAAAAAAATCCATATATCCAACACCTGCTTTTTGTACTCAACACTACTCAAATCACCTGGTGCCCCTGGTGAGGGGCAGCCTCCTGATGATCGTGTGGTTGATTGTAATTTCAAGATGATTGGCTGTGCCACTACTACTTTGCTGAAAACTTTTTCATGGAATACGGGAAAGGCAGAGTTGGTATTGTGTTCAGTGTACTCTCAAATTCAAAATAATCAGTTTTGTTCTTAATTACACTGAGCTGTATTTTCTGTGTTTTTTTTCTTAGCTTTGCAAATGTTTATTTTGTTTCATTCTCAGATTGCAAAAATCCTGTAACTCAGCTTTGCCAACAACTCTGCTGCAGTTAATATTATTTAATTAATAGAACATCTGAAATTAGGGGCTTCCCATGTTGGTCTCCTATTTTTCAATAGCCTTGTTAATTGAGGCATGTTCTGTGTTTGGGTCAGACATATGGCCCAGTCTGGAGATATTCGTGACAGCTCTGTTTTGATGAACTGCAAAAGGACACATTACAATAGGTTTAGTGTCATAGGATGAAAGAGACGTTGGTGCAGCTGACCACAAAATTCTCAGGTTGTTTAAAGGAAAGTTGGCAACCTTGTTCTCATGATTCTGTGACTAGTGTGGATGCATGTTCTTTAGTGTTACAGGGGCTCCTGTGTTCTCCTCTTGTTTCCTTGAAGAGATTTATGACCAGGAAGCTACCATGTATGTCTAAAAGTAGTAACATTCCAAGTAGATTAATTCAGTTTCCAAACAGAGGAAGACTGGTTGTTGCCGCAGGCAAGGAATTCACAGAATGTAGCCCAAACAAGATTGGAAAACAATTGAAAATTTAGGCAATCGAGTCTTACCCTGGGTTTAGTCCTCTTTTACTATTCTGGGTAGTGATAGTAAACACAGGAGTTGAATCCTGCATCAGTTTGCAGTAGGGAGGAGTGAGAAAATCTGCCTCATCAGAAACTGAAGAATGAAGCAATGAAGAATCATGTGCTTCATTCAAATTTAAGGGAGAATTATTACAACTGGTCAGTGCATCACAGTTAAATTAGTTACACTGTGAAATATTTGCCTGTATATCCTTTCAGAGGAAGACATGGAGTTTCATTTTTCTTCTGCCACCTTTTGCATCAAAAGTTTCCAGTGCTAGCCTGTTACTGACAGACCATATGAGCAAGGCAGCAGAACCGTCTCACAGATTTGAATAGCGGAGCTTGGTGTACTGCTTTTCTTCTTACCTATTTATCCTCCCATAAATTTAAAAAGAGGGAAAAAAATCAGGAAAAACATGCTGATTTTGACATTCCTGTTTTAGACAGGACACTGATTTTTCAATTATCATCAGTGTGATGTGGTATTACCCATTTGCTTTCTTATGCAGAAGGCACTTGATGTTAAAGGGGCTGCTAATATATCAGAACTCAAATATGCTGAACATTTTTCATTAACTTGTGAACAAAGACTTAAGTTAGAGAAGTTATGTCACACATCTGTTTTCTGTGAAGAAGTCTTGCTTTAGTTACTACATGACCAGAGTTAGGCTAGTCTGCGGGTTAGATTAATAAACTAATAAAACACTAAACAAATGCATTGAAAATATATTTAAAATTAAACACTGTCCTGGAGAAAACCAGCTTTTGTCCCCTTTCCACACGTCACAAAAATACTGATTGCCCAACTCATTTTGCAATCTGCTCTATTGTAGAAGAGTGCTGTAATCTCTTGTCTCCAAACGCCTAAAATAGCATGCATTGGAGAGACATAAGTTTGAGAATTTAAATTGGTTTTCCAAACTAGAATGTAAATGCATGCTTTCTCTATTTTGTAGTTGTCCTAATGCCAAAGGCAGAGTTCACAAACAACAGTGGAAGAAAATAACAGCCTATTTATCTATTTACATTTATTCCAAATGATGTAAACTGCATATTGAATTGTGTGGTAGTTCTTGTTAGTATATCACTTAAGGAGCATTTCAACTGTTTTGTAGGAAAGATCTTTGTCTTGTTTAGTGTACCTTGTGAAGTTTCCTTGTCACAAATCTGCATGGAGTTACCTTAAAACTCCTGCAGGAAAGGTTACAGAAACAGCCTATAGGGAATGGATAATTTGGAGAAAGATTTCTTAACTGGTATTGCTGATGTTTATTACTTTGTTTTATGCATAAACATCACCAAGGTTTAATGCTCATTACTTTTTTGAGAGAGCAATAACTGATTAGTGGAGAAAGATCTCTTATGCATCTGCCTTCAGGTGAAATGAATTATACAGGCCATTTTGCTTTTAAAAGAGAACATTTTGGATAAGTTCTGAATATGCATTCTTTTATGTTTGAGCAAATCTTTAGTGATGACACTCGTGGGTGTAGTGCTGCTGTTCTCTCATAAGTTAATTCTTTGAGGGAAGATTGCAGATGGCATACTGTGCAAGACCACCTACTGGTTCGAGGTTGCTGTAATACATGAACAGAATTGAAATAATGATTGAAGAACTTGATCTGATTTGTTTTGGTTTTACACATCCTTAAAAGTGCCAGTTTCACTGAAGCTTTAGTTTCGCTTGCACATCAGATTCTGAAATGCCTAGAGAAAAGTGAGGGCCATAAAGTAAAATCTCTTACAAACTTCTAATCTTTGTCCTGACATTTTGGGTACTGTTTGAAACTAGCCTACAAAGATCTATGTCATTTGAATAAACTTTTATATTCTAATACTGTTAAAAAGTCCAAATTTTTTGAAATTTCTTTGATATCCTTGTCTATATAGAGCACCCAGCTCTGTTTCTCTCTTGTAAAAGGAAGCATATGCCATGGGAGAAAACCAGTACACCCAGCAGTTTAAAACTAAACATCATGGCAAACTGGCTCTGTTCTGCCTTGCTGATAACTTCAGGAGGGTGTTTTGTATAGCAGTATCAGAAGGGAATGGGATTTAAGTTATGTTACAACTCTCCTTGATGCATGAATTACTTAGTCCATCTGGGTGTCTTAGTTTCCTAAAGATCAGATCATGAAGCATAGTCACACAAAATTGTTTATAAATGGGCAGCCATCTGTTCCTTCATATTTAATTTTATCCTTCTGTCCTTTATTTCTAAGATACTGTCTTGTTTCTTGAAGTCCTATTAGGAAATTATTTAATTTTTTTTTTTTTTTAGTCCAAGGCCAACAAAGTTTACAGAACGTCCTCGGCCTGGAGTCCAAATGATCTGTTCTTCTTTTAGTGCAGGTAAAGGACTTCTTTTTTCCTCCTCTCCTTGTATCAGTGTAGGAAGTAATTTGAAGTGTAAAATAAAGTACAGTACAGTTACTGTAGCATATTTCTTTTTAATAAGATGGATTTAAGTGGCTATTAAAAGACCCCAAATATTTAAAATAGAAATTCAGAATTTATGCATTAATACTTGCTGCTACAGAAATTCCTAGAAACAGTTAAACATGGAATGTTGTAAGTAAATCTCTTGTGACTGCAATTCTTTTCAGAACAGGAAAGATATATACCTTTTTGGCAGAATAATTAGGAGAGTCCGCTTCATCTGAGGTGTAATATATGGGGATTTGTACAAGAAGGGGCTGATTACAGAGTTCTCACAGTCTGGGTTTAATTGATTCTAGAACTGGTAACTGAAGAATGCTACGTAAATAATTGGATAAAATATCAAAATGTACTGGAGCTCTAGTTCCTTTTGATTTTTTTTTTAAGAGGGAGACTTCTAAGAGCTTAGCTGCAAGCAAATTACTCTGGTTAGCTAATCTTTTGGATACATCTGCTGATGCATATTTACTGACAGCAAATGTGAGGTAATTCAGATCCAGTTAAACTTTGGAGTTTCTAAATCTTGTTTTGATTTAAAGGTCAGTTACAGTCATAGTTAAAATGAGATACAGGTATAAATTTCAGAGAATAAATTGTAATATTTGATGTTACATACCTTTGAAAATACTGTAATAACTGTAGATTGCCCTTTTTTTAAGACTTATCTATTTGTTTTTCTCAGGTGGAATGTTTTTGGCCACTGGGAGTACAGATCACATCATTAGGGTTTATTTCTTTGGATCAGGTCAGCCAGAGAAGATATCAGAGTTGGAGTTTCATACTGTAAATACATTTTTAAAATTACTTATGTACTTGATTAAAGTATAATTTGGATAAAAGGGGATAACTTGGAGAAATTTGATTTCTTTTTTCTTTTTCTGCTTTTTTTTATATAGGACAAAGTTGACAGCATTCAGTTTTCTAATAGTAGTAGCAGGTAAGCACACTATTCAGAGCTAGCTTTTTGACCTTGTAGACATTTTTAAATACCAGTTTCCAGAGAGAGTTTTTTAAAAAAAGAGCTTTGTTTTGAGTTTCATCCACTAAAATTGTCTATAACTATTGGAGTCTCACTGTTTCTTTTTAATTGTACTCCTTAGTTTCACAGTTGTTTTCATTGTAATGATTGAAGTATTTTGAATTTGCTAAAATTATGGGTGTAAAAATACTTGAAACTTCTTCCTGAGAAATATGTGTGTGTGTGTATATATATATATATTCACATATCAAATACATGTACTTTTAGATATATTTTAATGTGTAAACCTTTTTTCAGTTAAGTGACTGCTGCATAAAGAGAAATTATCAAACTAGATCTAGCAATGTTTCATTTAGCTAGCCTAATTCTTTTTTTAATGTTTCACTTTAAGTTCTGGATGTTGATTATGAAGGATGCTCAAGAAAACAGTTTGATTTGTTATGAAGCATCTGGCACATTACTTATTTGATGTTCTATACTTTTATCATGATACAAATAGTTGTAAACCAAGTGTCACCCGCCTCTTTCTCCTCTTCCTACCCTTGAACCTCTAAAAGGGGGAAGAAAAGGGTAGGAGAGAAACTCAGGCTGGGAAACACTTCTTCATATAAATATCATAATACTTAGTATACAATGCTAACTTATTTGGAGTAGGTTATGTTTTAAATCATGTCTGTACTTCTACTGGTAGGATTCTCCTCTTGACCTGGTGTGATAGGGTCTGTCTCTTGGAGTGTTCATTGGGTTGTGGTGTCCCTCTGCCAGTGCAGTGTCATAACTCAGCAAAGTGCAGTAAAGGTCGTAGAACAGTTAGTTTGGAAGGGGCTCGGGATAGGGAAGCAGGTTTGACTTTTTGGAGGCCTTCAGTTTTTTTGCTGGTATGGGAAGTGTTTTTAACCTCAAACCACTTGTACAGCATTCTGACACTGTTTGGACTTCTTACTCATACCTTTTGTTTTTGAATTCTAATGTCTGGGACTTCAGTTTTCAGGTTTCTTTTCTGTACAGATGTGCCTTTGATCTCTGAGTAACTTTTCCCTGCTTTTGTTAGATTTGTGAGTGGAAGCCGTGATGGAACAGCACGAATCTGGCAATTTAAGCGAAGGGAATGGAAAAGCATTTTGTTAGATATGGCTACTCGCCCAGCAGGGTAAGTGATGTAAAATGTTCTGCTATTAGATAGATTCTTGAGGGCCTTTGATATAATTTGCTGACTTACTAAAAAAATTTTTAAAAAGACAGAGAAGAGAAAAAGAGAAGGCTTAAATTATTATTGCTTAAATGCACAATATGCTTATCTAGCTCTTGAAATCCAACTATAATAAATATTTGACAACATATTCAGGTGTGGAAATTAGCTTGTCATGATAATAGTGCCACTAGTATTTTGATTAGATTAAAACAATAAAAGATAATCAAAACCCATTGATGGTCAAATTTGGGTTTTTTTATGTAGACATTTATTTCTGGAGCAAGAAAACCAGGGCAGGTCTCTTCTTGAGACTGCTTGCATTTTAGTAATATTATAGATATTGTGGGACATGCATCTCCAGAAAAGCAGTATTGGGTCCTTTTCATGCAACATGCCAGATGAAAGAAATTGCCGGCTTTCTAACAGTTTTGTGTTTGTTAAAACAATCTGAGAATTTACAAGAGTTTGTAGGTATGGGAAACCTCTGTACACTAGAACAAGTAACAAAAGAGGTTTGAAGATGGAGAATGACTTAGTAGGAATTGTGGCTTGCACCTTTATATTTTGGCATGAAGATATTTTCCAGGTGGCATAAATTAAAAGGATTTATAACAGATTTAAGGGATAAACCTTTTTCCTCCTACTCAGTGCTTTGAAGGATATTTAGTAGAAAACTATAATGATTTCAGGAGTAATATGTGGTAAGAGATCTGAAAGACCAAGAAATGGATGGAAGAGAAGGCTAAATAAGCTGTAATTTAGTTAGATGTTTTGATTAGACATTGTCTTTTCAGTTATGGACAGATGCAACAAAACAGGTATCAAAATGTTGGACCAGAGTGTATAAAACCCTGGTACTTTGATAACAGACTGAATTACTCTCACTAAAAATTCTCAATTTTAACTGATACTGGGCAAAAGAGGAATGGATTCTTCTTAATTGTGGTCATAAATGATAAATTTGTCTGGCAAACTGAAATGCTCATTCTAGTAAAACACTATAGCAGAATTCTGTTTTATCCTTGTGGTGAGAGGAATAAGTGCAGTTCCAAATTTGGTCTTTTCTTCTCAAGAACAATTTTATCAAAAAAATGAAATAACGGCACTGAAAGGAAAGAGTAATTTCAGCTTATAAAGTCTCCTGGGTTCTGCATTGAATCTAGAAGGGAATTTGGCTATGACTACATTTTCTATTTTTGAGCTTCACAATACATATTATTGTGCAATGTGTTATTGTGCTTACTATATGGAAGATTCTGTATTTTTTCTGCCTACTTACTGGTAACATGCTATTGTTGCATTTGGTTGATGTTTTCATAGAAGTAAATGTGCTAGAGAATTCAAGGGTGATTAGTCTTTAAATCACACTGCCAAAAATGAAAATTTTGAGTAGTCTGATATATTATATTATAGATTACTATTGTTTGGGTTTCATGCAAGATTAAGTGCCAATATTACCAATAGTAAAGTAATGCCAGAGTAGTGGTGTAGTTCTAAATATTGCCTGAGAATTTAGATAATTTAAAGGTACAGAATACTTCTTTCCATATTGAGAACTACTTATTACAAATATTCTTTAGGACAATTTACTGTTACTTGGTTGATTAATTTGGATTTTTGTTCTTTAGATGTCACAAAAAATATTGTAGCTTTCAATGTAAGTAAATTAGATTGTGTATCAGAGGGCATTTTCTGGAAGATCCTTTAATCATTGTTTAAGTGTCTACAATTATTTGTGATTGTATGTGCTACATTATAGAAAGCATCTTTAATTTCTCTGGTTTTAGAGAAATTTTAAGAATATTTCTCCAGAAATATTAAAAATACAGGAAAATACAGAAGTATTTTCACTTATTAATAGTGTTAAACTATTTAGGCAATGTAGGATTACACTGAATTTTTTTTTTTTACTTTTTTGTTTTAGACAAAGTTTTCAAGGAATTGAAGATAAAATCACAAAGCTGAAAGTGACCATGGTGGCATGGGACCGCCATGACAACTCTGTTATAACTGCAGTTAATAATATGACTCTGAAAGTCTGGAATTCTTTCACTGGTCAGCTCATTCACATTCTCATGGTAAGGTATACCATTTGATTTATCAATCTTGAATGCAAAATTTATTTATACATCATCAATATTCCTCCTTATATGTTTTTTCCTGTCTGAAAATTGCTGTGACAAATGTTTGCAGATAATTGAAGTGTAATAGAGATGTCTGTCAGCTGCTTATTACAAAATAAAAGCTTAAATTTGCAAGTAACCACTGCTGTTCAAGATGCCTGAAACTAATTTTGGACATTTTGGTTTGATTTTTTTTTTTCCAATAGAGTTCTGTGTTGAAGGAGAGAAGGAAACGGCTTTTTAAACTTTATTTAACATCATGTTTTAAAATACTGTTAATGGGTAAATTATCCCTCTTTAAACAGAGGCACTTCTGCAATTTAATCATTACATGAGTACAAAAATTAGTCTTCTAACTAAAATAAATCAACAGTTTTACTAATGCCTGACACTTCTTTTGTAATTCAGAAAATGGTTAACTCTAGGTAACTTGATAGTCTGCTTAGAGATGGAAATACTTAATGCAAATCTCTAAAATATATAATTTTAAGGATAGTATTCTCTAACTTTAAGTAATATATTTCATTCTTCATTAGTTGAAATTCAATTTCTAACTGATACTCAGCTGAAAAAAAAAAAGGAAATCTGTGGAATATTAAGACCCCAATATACCAAGTGTTTTGGACACTAATCTTTTTAAAATCTTGGTGAAATTATTGGGACATACTTGTGAAGGTGATGTACTTGACATACTACATAGGAAGGTAAAATTGCAGCTGGAAAGAAAAGAGTGTTATCCACTGGTACCAAAAATAAAGTGTGGTTAAAATAGTTTTTTGCTGGGTATTTCATAGGTTAGTGTGGCAGCTGCTAGTGTTACCATGTTGAATTCTTGGGTAAATATTTGAGACAATACTCTTTTTCATTCCGCTGTGTCTTTATTTTCAGGGACATGAAGATGAAGTGTTTGTGCTTGAACCTCACCCATTTGATCCAAGAGTTCTCTTCTCTGCTGGACATGATGGAAATGTCATAGTTTGGGATTTGGCAAGAGGGGTCAAAATTCGGTCTTACTTCAACATGGTAATTATTGTGCTTTATACAGATATGCCAGAGCAGTCATTCTAAACCTTCTGCTTTTAGTACATTCTTATGTAGGCCATCTTAAAGTATGATTTATGTATAGAGCAAAGTCCTGTATCTGCTGAAGTAATGAGAAATTCCTTTTCAGTTCAGTGGGGCAAAGAGTAAATCTGTAAAATGTTAAAAGTTGTTTATTTGCCTGTATTTCATAGTGTGGTTTTTTTGTACGCTTGATCCCCACAAAATTGGAATGTTACATTGTCAGAGATCATGTGTAAAAGACAGGGTGATAAAGGTGCTCTTTTTTCCTGCCTGGGGAGCCAAGGTGGAACTTGGTTTATTTTTGCATTACTAATTCTTGATCTGGCTAAAGCTGTTCAGGAGTCTCCTGATCTCATACAAGGTTGTTGGATGTTGCCTTGGACCATTGGATGGAATACTGTCAGTCTTTCTGTGTAGAGCTCCTCCACATGCAGGTTTCAAATTTGGTCTGTTCTGCACTAGACTAATTCTCCTGCAAGATGAATGCAATAGGTGTTTTCATCTGTTTCTTGATATTAAATGGGTCTTGTATGTATCTTTTTCCTCAAAAAGGTTATGATGTATTGTGTTATTCAGACTTTGTCTCATGGAGAAAATTACAAAAGCCTTTGTAGAACATCCATAATCATTTGGAATGCTTGAGAGTAGGCAAATGAGCTTCAGCTGTAGTGGAATGGCAGTCATGGAGACCAGCATAAAGAAAATCATCTGAAGAAGTGACCTATCATAGATATATTCATAAAAACTTAAGAGACATTTAGAAATTAACTCAAGCCAGGAAGGTCACTGAACCTAAAGAAAGGTTTTGAGATGTGCATTACAGTAGAGGTCATAAGGTCTTAGAGAAAATTCAGCCAATCTCAATCAGAGAGAGTGCAACCTAGATTCCTTCAGCAATGACCTGGGTTGAGTAGTGTTCTCTCTGCAGTGATTTCTGTAACTGAGCTTATGAAGGATCCAAGACAATAATATTGGAGCTATGAGCATGCATCTTCATTACTTGATGCTATTGACTGCTGCCAGCTGAGGTGCATGTTCTCATTTCTTGGTTAGCTTGCACTTCCAGTTCTACTTACAATGGATGTATGATGGTTTTCATGGAGTTTAGGTCAGAAGAGTCTGAGCTTAGCTACTCTTTTTAAACCAAGTCCATTTAAGAGCTATCAGAATCTAAATTACAGGTGCCTGTGATATTATGCAGCCCCCAAAACACCAATATTTATTTCAAGAGTACCATGCAACATAAACACCTAAAAAAGGTAGTAGTCATATATATTTTAAGATCTTTGGAGTCAGAGAAATTTGTAGGCAATCAGAAGATCTCAGCAGCTGTGCTTTATGCTAGAAACTAACATGAGAAAGTCTGCTGTGTGAGGTGAGGGGAATTGTAAAGCTGGCAATCAGTTAATCTCAAACCAAGAAATGACACTGTATGAGCCAGGTATACAAGAGAGGCATCTCTTTATGGATGGAATATTTCACCACTGTGTTTGATGCAAAAGACATGGGTGGAAATTACAGGTTTTCTTAGGTGATGGGTGGCAGGCAGAAGACATTGTGCAGCCACCTCTGCAGAGCTACAAAGTTTAAGTGCTCTGGTTTACTACACTGGGGTAAATGAATTCATACAGAGCTGCCCGTCTTCTCTGTTTCCTAAATGGCAAATGAAAAATCTCTCATTATCATTGCCTGGTCTGTGGTACCAGAAGTAGCACTTGGTGATTTTCTCATAACAAAAGTTCCTTAAAAAATGTTGCAGAACTTAAAGGAGTTGGTTGAATTAGCAAAATCATAGATGACTGTTGGCTTAATGTTAGTCCAGTCAGGTATTTCTACTCTAGATGGATTGCTTTGTACATCTAAAGCCTTGTAGCAAATCCCTAAATTAGACTTGGGTTTTTTTAAATTACTTCGCACCCTGCCCCAAATGCCTTCATTGTCAACATGAAAAAAAAACCCGAACAAACAAACCAAAACAAAAAACAAAAATAAAACAAACAAAAAAAAAAACAAACCACCAAAACAAACCAAAACACTCAGGGATGCAAGCAGTGTCAATCTTAATTCTTTTATCCAGTCAGTGAATATGAAATTGCAAAGAAAATCACAGTAACCAAATATACTGTTTGTTTTGTATTTAACTTAAACTTTGATTCCTCCATTTATTTGTTCCTTGCTGGTTGCAATTTGGTCTCACTAGGTGACTCTGGTGGTCCTGCAGGACATCCTTTCCCAGGTTTTTAAACTGAAGATTTGCTATTCAATTAATTGTCATAATTGTGGTTAATTTGAAGCATCTTTGGTCTGTTTGAAGCATCTTTGATCTGTTTCAAGCATCTTTGGTCTGTTTGCCAGATTTTGGTCCTTATCATTAATAGTCACCCCATACTGTCACATGGGGTACTCTCAGTAAGTATATATGCTTTATGTATTTCATGTTTTCACCTGTTGTGTAAGTATTGCATAACTTGGTGTTGGAGTCCATGGATATTCAGAACTGGTTTAATTCAGTGATTTGAGTCCCCTATACTCGGGAGTTTTCAATATGCCAGAGAGTGCAATTTGCCGTAGAAATATGAAAAGTGTGAGATGGTTAAAGCATTTTAGGCAACTTTGACATTTACCAAGATGATAAGGTGGTTTTAAATTGCATGTGTAAATACAGGTGTTTGGTTTTTGGCCTATGTCATATTCATGCCAAGCCTGACTTAATACAGCTACTAATGAAGAATGTGTTCTTAGTGCAATATTAGGGCAGTTTCATCTGCTGTATTTTCCAGGTACAGAAAAGCATTCTGAAGAAACAGGGTAATAATTCTCAAGTGGTTCCTTTAGCCAACTGTTTCAGAGTTTATATATTTCACAAAAACTGTCTTGTTGCTACAGAAGAACAGTGCAGACTCTTGTAAATGTTTAAATTGTAATTAATTTTGCTGAAGAATGTGTGAGCTGTAGGTGTCTTGGTGGATGATCAAGGGGGAAAAATACACGGAATGATAGGTTGTCTGCTGAAAGCAGCTGCATGATAACGTACATAAAGATATATATTTGCAATGCAGTCCCTTAGTCAAAGCTGCAGTGAGGCATCTGGATTCTTTGAGTGGTAAGACACTTTCCAACAACTGAGGGAGGTCCTTGCTTTCTTAAAGGAGCCTACAGGAGCAGGTGGCACTCATTTTTTTGATTTACCTTGGCTGTTAGAGTCAGGAAATGGAAGACCTAAATTCTGTTATATCAGTAATAAAGCACTCAACATCTGCTGCTTACTCAGGAGAGCATCTTGGCTATAAATGCCCTAGACAGGACTTCTTCCCAGTTTTCCCAAATTGTGCCACTATGGAGAGAAGTGAATCTGTAGCCTGTGGGTTAAGTACTGGCTAGTTTTCTTGGGCATACAAATCATGTTCTAGGTAGATTAGAAAGTGGTAGAAATTCTTTGCTTTTAGGCAAACTTTTGTATTTGTAGGATTCCTGTTCTGTCAGGTGATAAATAGAAGGTGTACACCATTCAGTTCTTGTCATAGCATTTGTTTTCTTTCAGGTGTTCCCACTAAGTTACTTCATAGTAGATCTGATGCCGTTGGTTTGTTAGGAGTTCCAGGGTTGACACTTGGGTGGTATGTACTGTAGCTTAGCCCTTAGGCTTTAGGCAGAAGTTTCTCAATGCTGAGAACATATGAAGGCAAAAAAAAAAACTTCAGGGACATAACATTTCAGATCTAAATGGAGATGTCTGGTGGTTTTAGGTGGATGCAAGGGTCTTTGATTTGGTGATTGGGTTTTTGCTGGTATTATAACTTAGACATTAAATATTGGTGTTCTTCGAGTCTGACCCTAAATAGGTTTGTTGTCTTATGGTGCTGCCTTTGATTGTCAGTTTTTATACTTAGGCAGTATCACTTAAGCACACTTTCCTCTAAGAAGTACCTCTTGGGGATGGGCTCTGCTGACTCAGACTGCTTGCAAAAAGCATTTTGTCTGGGGCCTTGGAGCATAGGTTTCTCCTGATAGTTCTTATCCTGTGAGTGGGCTGCCCTGGGAAAGAATATTGAAAGAAGTTTCCTAAAAGATTTTAGGAGATGTACAAACCTGTAGTTCTGTTCTTCATCTTTTTTTTGTTTGCTTGGGTTTTTTTTTGGAGACTTTTTTTTTTCCTTAGTTTTTGGGTTTTTAAATTTTTAAAAAAAATAATTTGGTTTATAGCATAGATTTATGAACAGTTGCAGGAACATATAGTGATGCCTATTACTTTAAAGTATGTTTTTGAAAGTATGGAGACAGTACTACAGTAGCAATAATGAAATATTAGGAGAGAGCAGGCATTTAAAAATTTTGTCATTATAGAATATTTGAATTCTTACTATGTCTTTGAATGTCATTGCTTTACCTGGATCTGATACCTGACTGGGCAGATTCTGTAGGTAGACATTGCAATTACTGAAACAGGAAGTTTGTGTTTTGATAAAGATGAGCCTTATGATGTTTAAGAAATCTTTGTATAATGTATAAATTAATCAAGTAGTAATATTGAAGCCTTTAAAGAAAAAATATTCTGGACAACAGATTTCAAAAAAATCCCCAAAGAAAACCAACAACAAAAGTTCTTTCATGACTAGGTGTTGTTCTCCTGTCTTACTTGATTGACTGTCATTGTGAGTCGCTTCTTTGAAGTCAGGCTCAGCTGTAGCCAGCAGTCAGCCTTCTTACGTCTGACATATGTGTGCCTTAGGTGCCTCCTGTGTGCCTGGCAGCCTGTCAAGGTCAGCCTTTTGCTTATTGGTAATCTTAATGTGTTGCCAGTTGTGAAGTGTTCGTCTGGACTGATTCTTGTGACATTACCTTAGTGCTGAGTCTTTCTGAGCACTGTTTATGTTAGGGTATCCTTAACCCGCTCTGGATGGTAGTTCTGGAACTCCATTGGAACTCAGGGCTAAGATGGCTGTAAATCATTCATGTTATTGTGAGGAATGCTTTGGAATACTGATACGAAAAGAATTTTTTTTACAATTTGCTATTAAATTCACAGATCTGAGTACTTCAAAATCCTCCTACCTTTGTGACTATCTGAGTTGCTGAAAGGCTAAGCCACCTTAGCCTTTGACACTTATACATCACAGTATGTATATCTCTAACTGTTGAGAATTGTACGATGAGTCTTTTTCTAAATGTCAAAGCACATTTCATGAGAGCATATAGAAATACCAAGGGTGTTTCAGAAATGCATTACAATTTGAACTCTAAACTAGTCATTTGAAGCAACCTTCTGATTCTTTTGGAGGAGGAGGAAGAAAAAGAAAAAATTCTTAACTGAACCTGCTCTTCCCCTTTCCCACCTTCAGCTTCCTTTGAAATGACAAGTAACACAGTTATATTTGTGAAAGGAAAGCTTTAATCTCCCCCAGAAACACCACTGTTCTCTGTGTAAACGCTCACTCTCCACTTAGTAAATGCTGCTTGCCCTGGAAACCATATTGGTAGTTCAAAAATATCAGTGTAACCCTTTGTGCTTGAATTAGTATTTGTCATTCTTATGCCCTCTGTCCAACTTTTATGGAAATGGTCAGGAAAAATAAATAGAACAAAACAAACCTTTAAAATGGCAAGGCCTAAGGAGCAGGCTGGCATGCTTGTAGCATTGTTACTGGAGAAGACACAGGCCACATTATGTTTCTTGGCTGTTTTTGAAAGACTGATCCTTGAGCTAAGATATGCTCTTTCACTGAGACCTAGAAGGACAACAATGTCTTTGCTGTAGTTGATGTAAGGTAGGATGAGGCTTCTTATAGGTCCCAGGAAAAAAATAGTGGTGTTTTTTTTTTTTTTTTAATCTGGGGCATATTTTGCTCTAAGTCTCTGTATCAGAGACTCTATATCAGAATCCTAGCTGTTTCTCTTTGTTTCTAGGCAGTGTTCTGTTACAAGCTCATGATGAATAGTCCCACACTTTCATTTAAAATGCATTAGTTGCATTTTATGTAAGTAGACATTGTATCCAGAAGTAGAAAGTGTGTGACATGTTGTGATTTACATGCGTTCTTTATTAATTTTCACAGGTTATGAAACCTAGACCTTAAATATGAACATTTTTAAAGCAAAGCAAGAATTTACATACTTTTGTGTTTATTTAAAATGAATGTTTAATAGCTTATTCAAAGATTTGGTTAGTGTGATGAGCATAGTTTCTCCCATATGTGTCAAAAGACAAATTAAAACAGGTACAATGTAAGCAGCTGAATTGAAAAGTGACAGTTTTCTAATAAGTTAAAGTTTTGCACTTGCAATTTTCATATGAATTTAGCAGCACATTATTTGTCCAACTTCATTTAAAATTGTCAGGCCAGAAGCAAATTACTTAAAATTTTTGGATAAAGCTGGATTTAACTGCATTAACAAAGATATGTTTCTTTTTTAAATTTTTTTTTCTTCTAAATTAAAAACATGACAGCTAAAAGAGAAATGGTGAGGAAACTTTAATTTCTGAAAGGATGAAAGAACTTATTACTGGAACCTTATGGAAATAGTTACAGATCCTTTCAGCAAGATAAAGTTATATGATTTGGCATTATGTTGCCACATCAAAACTTATACGTAGTCATTCTCTTTAACAACTGTATTAACAGGGAATAGCAACTCTAAAGTTCTTGGCACTGAAAAACTCTTTAAAGAACTTAAATATAAACAGTTGTTGAATATACAGTGCAACAGGTATAAGCTGCTTTATCAGACCTAACAAACTTGGAGGGCTGATGTTTTGCTTATGTTCTTGGTTGGAGTTAGAAAAGTACTGCAGAAGTTAATAATCCTTAGGGGAAAAAACCCAAGCCAACAAAAAACCCAAACCAAATTAAAAAAAAAAGCTCAGAGTTTTGCAGCAGGGTAGAATTGTTACTGACTCTACAAACGTTTTAATTATAGAATTATAAAATACAAACATCTTCTACTTTCAGCTATAGAATTTTAAAATTTGAATGTCTTATCCTGTCTTACCAACTTGACTCATAGCTTGAGTTAGCTTTTCTAGTGTAGTCTCAAATATGATGGTTCAGTGCTTGTTATCAGAAAGTTGAAAATACTGAGCTGTGGTTGAGAAAGCTGGTCAGAATTTCTTAGCGAGACATGAGGACCAGGTATTTAGCATGACTGACTTAATGTAATTATTTTACCACAAATTCTAGAGAAAATACCCCAAAGAGGAAAATTTTATCACAGCTTGTTTATGTAGTTTACAAACCAACATGTGTTATGCCTCTCTCAGCGCTATTTAATTTTTAGTTAAAGGTTAAATTTTTAACGTCTATGTATCAATGTCAGGTACATGAAGTGAGACAGTTGTATAAATAAATTTTACTAGATGTTTTTGAAAAGCTGTAGTGGTTATGTCTGGTTATTCCTGAAATACTGTTTGTGAAGAATAAAAGATTTACTTTGCTGGGAGACCTCTGTGTGTTACTTGAGAAGATAAGACTCCAGCATCCACTTTTTCACTTTAAGGATTACAACATGACTATATTTCTAACAGTTACCACTGCAAAAGTTAGGTAGAAGAAAAGATGTGTTGGAAGAATCTTGGAATTTTGTAGGACCACTCATTAAAACCTTATTTACTATTAGCTCTGCTGTAGTAGCTTTCATTTGACTTCATTCAAACTTTATATGCAGTGAAGAGTGCTTTCATATGATTGAGAGAATATACTTGAAAACTTATTTTTAAATCTCTTGATTTTCTGGCCAATCTTGAAGTTAAGACCCAAGCTCTTACGACTTTGCTATAGTAAAGAAAAAACCCTCACTTGTATTGGTCCTTAGTTTTCTTTTTCAGGTTGCTTCTTTGTTGAGAAATCTTGGGCTGAAGAAACAAAAAGTGGATTTGATAAGGTTGTTTCGAAGGTGATCTCTGAAATTCCTTTTATTTCATTTGATTGCCTTTGAAAACAATTGGAGCAGTAGAATCAGCAAGCAGATACTAACCTACCTTATAAGGTCATGCTTATCTGGTTATGTGAAGATTATAGTTGTATCTCTCTAAATGCTGCTTTTATTTAAAATGATGTAGTAGTGAAACAGATTATACTTAAATATGCTGGCATAAAATCAGGAAATGGGGTGACACATAATTTAACAAAGCAATAATTGTTTGTAAAACATTAAACTTTTTTTTGAAACTGAAAATGCGTATTGCCATGCATCCAGTAAGAAAGGTTTGAAGCAAGTGAGTACATTCATGCTAATTTTGTTTTACATTCACTACGTGAAGTTACCATGGTGAATATATGCCTTTTCCTAGACGGATACAAGGAAATATGTGTAAATGCAGATAAATTTTTTATATTATATATATATATTAAAAACCCCCAACCAAAAGACACAAACTCAAAACAACCTCAACCCTTAAATCATCTCACACAATGATGTTAAGGTTGAAAGTTATGGCTACCCAGAAATTAAGGAATAAGATGGCTGAAGATAATGTCCAAGTGTTTTGTCCCCAAGTCTGTAGTGAACTGATTGTCTAATGTAAAGTTGTCTGGTGCTATTCCTGGTTCCGTGCGTTTCTTTCAAAGTCCTTAATTACTTTTCTAGGATGTATGGTAGTTGCATTGCATGATTCTTTTTTAAGCTTATACATTTTCTCCAACTTTTAAACCTTGTATCTTTTGAAAAAATTTAATAGAAACACTTTCTTAGCTTTTGGGAGCTTTGGATATGTTTTATATTTATTTGGAGTTATTAGCATAAGCAGTGACAGAAGTCATCATGTACAGAACTTGGCCATAAAAAGGTCAAGGTGAAGCAAGCTGCAAGAATTTTCCTGATTTCTACAATGGAAATTGTGGAGGGTGTAATTTTGATCCTATTAATGGAGGGTCTGCAGTACAGTTGAAGAATTAGACTGTCATGATGCAGTGATGTGTTGGTTGTCTACTTGCCCAGTCTCTCTGCCCTCTTTACACATTTTATGTTTTTATATAAATCAGTTAAAAATACTAGAGACCCCATGTAGGTTTTAGTAGGAATGTATTTCATAATGGCAATGATGTCTAGTTTTTGTGAATTTGGACACACACATTCCCTGTTAATGACTGTTTTAATGTTTTAGTGCAGTTTAATCCTTGTTTTGTTTAGAATTTACTGTCAGTGTTATGGCATTAACTGATTCAGGTTAAAAGGGTTTCTTCCTGCAAGTTGTCAATCAAGCAGAGACCACTGAGTTGCAATTGGATTTTTCTGTGTGCTCTTGCTCCTTCAGAGAGCTGGTTGTTGACTGTCCTTTATTTTTAGCTTTAAGTGGACACTTCATTGCAGGCAGTTCTTATGCTATGGCTACTTATGTCTGTGTACCTTAATGTTTTTCCTGCCCCATCTTCTGAAGTCTGATCTTCCACTGAACTGTGTGATGTGGTTTCATATTTTCTAATTCTGCTTCTACTTTCAATGCGAACTGGCAAACTCTAAAGCCATAATAGCATTATCATATCACTTACAACATTGTTTCCTTTTCTTTAAACCTATTAGACCTACCTACGTCTTTGTTAGCAGCTACTTGATTAGTTTTAGGCTAAATGACATACCAAAAGTTTGGAAGTCCTTGTCAAAAGAACAGTGGGAAAGATCAGGTTCCATTTAGAACACCTATGCAGAATGCTCGGTGTGTGGATTTTCTGCCACATAAAGTGATTTTTTTTTGACTAATGTCTGAAAGGCATGTCTCTTGCTTATATGAACAATGTATTGTAACTTCCAGTGGGAACTAGAGATGTGAAAACAATATTTCTTATGTTGTGGCCTTCATGAAGGCTTCCACTTTCAATGGAATTATGTGGAATTGTATTTTTAGGTCAGATTTTGTACTTACGTGAAATATAGAATGACCTAAGTAAGGTTATGGATGCATTATTTGGAATCAGTTTGTCTGTAGTCCTACTGTAATGGTTTGAAATTTTTGAGAGGTTCCACCTTTGAATAGCACATAAGAGCACATCCTGAGAAACAGATTCTGGAGAACAAAACCAGCATAATGCTGTAGTAGTTCAAATAGAAGAAGCCAGTATAAAGTTTGCAGGATTTATAGCAAGAAAAATCTTTAACATTAACAAAAAAAAACCTGTAAATAATTTATATATGTATATATATCCTTTATATAACTACTTCAGGCATCCACAGGGTAGGTGACTTATCAGACCTTCTTATCAGACCTTTTAACTGATAGATTTATTTTTTAAGACATATGCAGCATTCCTGAATAAATAACTGACTTGGCTGGTAGGAGGATAGAAACATTTTTAGTAAATATGTTAGTCTGAATTTAATTATTTCCTGTCTTCCTACCATTTCATCTCTTGTTACTGCTCTGGGATTAGTGTAGAAGATCTGCTGGTTTTTAAAAACTTCTCTAAACTGGCTTAAAAAGTCAGTTAAGTCTGCTTTCCACTTCTCCAAATGAGTAGCAACCTCCTTTAACTTTGCAGAAAGTCTGTAGATATTTTTTGGCTTATGGAAGCATGTTATGATTGAAGATTTTTCCTTAAAGCAAGGGAGAGCACAAACCTACAAAGGAACTTCCAGATACTTGGAGGTTGGTTTGACTTGAACAGTTATGATGTAGTTTCATCACTTATGAAAGATTTTAATAATAATTAGTGCTGCTTTTTTTGCTAGTTTCAGAAAATTGTTCTAGCATACCATTGCCTTTGTTAGAATCTGAATTTCAGTTTTCAAGTTTGGATGTTGCTTGTAACTTATATTCATTTGTTCCTATGCATGTAATTAGAGAAGTTCTCATCATCTTTAAGGTCTTTTAATATAGTAGTTCTCTTTCTGCTAAAGGTCTTTTAGTATAGTCATACAAAATAGTCCTCTCTCATTAGTGTTCATATAAAGAAGCTGAGCTGTTAGATTTTGTATTATGATGAGTGGCTCTGTAGCTGTTCTTCTTAGAATGTATTCATCTTGAACATGGGAAGCAAAAAATGTGTACTGCTTTGGAAGATTTTGTTCTTAGTGTTGTCTATTTGTCCAGCACATATGCACTTTCTTTTCTGGATGCACTTCTGGTCTGGTTTAGAGTAGCACTTTTCTTTTTGTTGCTGCATAAGAATGCACAGTGATCTTTTTCACTGTATTTCCAACTAACTGCCTCAGTTCCTTACCATGAAGGATGGATTCTTCCTCAGGCTAGTAGAGGTTTTAGTTCACTGATTTTTATTTGTTTTTTTAAACTTTTTTTAAAAGTGTGCTGGTGACTAGTGTTGGAAGATTTTATAGAAATGTGTAGTGTTATTTTATGTAGACTGAGTTTCATTATTTTTTCTGGCAGTAAATGTGCTAGTAAGTTATTTCTAATAATCTTATTATGTTCATGCTCTGTTGCATTTTGTCAAGTTGGCTTTTAATTGCTTCAATTGGTATAATTTATGCTGTCCCAAATTTGTTCTCAGTGGATGATTCCCTAATGTTCATTTCATCAAAGGGCTCTTATTTTTTCTTTAGTCAATCACAGAAAGGCCTGACTTGAGAAACCTTAGTGGTAACATCCTTTCAGCTCTGTATGTCTTTCCAAAATCAGTAACTGTTAACCTTTCTTTATAAAGTTTGCCTACTCTGCATTTCTCCTACTAATCACAATCATTTGAATCAAGTTTAAATATCATATTATGCCTTTGAAATCTAGCTAGGTAGAATGAGTTATATCTTCTTGGCATTAAAAAATTAGTTATTTTTCTGAAGGAAGTCTGCTAAATTTCTCTGGTACTCTCTACTCTATTAATTTTTCATCTTATTTGAATTTCTTACTTTTTCTTCCATGTCTTATACTCTTCTTGAAAAGTAAGATTTAGCTGTTTCATACTATCTATTGATAACAGGTCAATAGGCTTATTACTGAGCTTGCTATGTAAGTGTTATTATTCTGTTTTCATATAACAAATAATTTTTATGCATTTAAGACATTATTTTGTGTACAAGCTTGACAGCTCTATTCTCTTTGGTTTGGGGCAAACTATAAGCTTTCCTCAAAACTGAGAGGAAAAGTCCTCCCTTTTTCATTTTCTTATTTCATCATCAGTCCTCTCTTTGGGATATACCAATGTCTACCTGTTTCCTTGCTAGTGAAAATATGGGCGAATTGGACTCTTAATTCTTGGAGCTAAAACTAAAAATAATCTTTACTTAGCCCTCATTGTATAGCATCACTGGTTCTTCCCTCTTAAGCTGAAAAGTCCTTGCTACTTGCTTTGCTACCTGGCGTGTCTTGTTCATTTTTCACTGCCTTTTGTTGTGACACAGCCTTTGTTGAAGCACTGGAACAGGATGTAAGAGAAGCTGGGGGCTCCTCATCCTTGGAAGTGTTCATGATCAGGTTGGATGGAGCTCTGAGCAA
Source organism: Anomalospiza imberbis (assembly GCF_031753505.1). Classification (NCBI taxonomy): domain Eukaryota; kingdom Metazoa; phylum Chordata; class Aves; order Passeriformes; family Viduidae; genus Anomalospiza; species Anomalospiza imberbis. The sequence continues at coordinate 32,930,791 of NC_089683.1, read as the reverse complement.
CCTGGTCTAGAAGGTATCCCTGCCCATGGCAGGGGGTTGGAACTATGTGATCTTAAAGGTCTTTTCCATCCCAAATAATTCTGTGATTCTGTGACAGCTCTTAATTAACCAGTGCTTTTTCTGTACTCCTGAGCAGTCTCTTCCCTTCACAATTGATATCCTTATATACAGCAGGGGAAGCTTCCAGACAGAATAAGCACTCTAAATCTTCTTGGGATACAGTCTTTATGTAATTCTTGCAGCTTGGATTTAAAAGGGGTGGAGAGGGGAAGGCAGCTTCCTTCTTGCTGAAATTCTTTATTTTGCCTGCTGAAGTAGCAGCTTCACTGATTTACTACAGCTTCCCTTTTTGCAACTTAACGTTTAGTTTCTGTTTCAAATTACTAGCTCCTCTGTGTTAGCTTTATTATGGAAAAAGAAAAATCTATTGTAAGTTGTCACTTATTAATCCTGAAGTAGTTTTATTGAAAAGAAAATTCTACTGGGTAGAATTTGGTTCTCCGATCACTCTGGTTGACTTTTGTCTTTAATTTAGAATAGTAATTATATCTTGGAAGGTTATCCTCAATGGTAGTTTTTGTTCTTATAAGAATCTTTATTTCCAAGTATTTGTACTTCAGACTTGAAGATTTGTACTGAAAGGTCTTAGAGTTGCCCTTTCTGGAAGCACTTTTTAAAACCAAATTCTGGGCACGTTTAGCTTAAAACTATTTGCATTGTACTTGTCCCTAAATAGTAGAACACTATTCTTTTCCTCTACATAAGAAGGGAATGTTTTCTGATTAACACTCTAATTTCCAGGGGTTTCTTGAGAATGGTCCATCCAAACAATTTCTTGAGGGAAAGGATTAAAAAACCCATCATCTTAGTCATTGCTTTTTTTTCCTTCTGTTTATAATTTTTCTCCTCACCATGGTTAGCAAATAGTTCTTCCCTCAACATGTATTGTTTTTCTGGTAAAACAAAAGGTATTCAAAAGTTAGGCTGAACCATGACATTCTTTTTATGAAGGACTCGAACATTAGGAAGCTTGATATTGATGTTTCTTTTTTTGGAGGAAGGGTGAGGGAACAGAAATCTCTATGTATAAAATATTTCTTTTCCAATTTTTAACTGTGTTTCTGCAAAGCTTATTATTGTGGTGAAATTCTGTCTGCTTTCCACCTGCTTTCCCAAACTGTCTCCCTTTAATACAGTGAGCTTTCTATATGCAAAAAGCAGCACAAAGTTGTAACTTTGCTGTGGCAGTTGGATCTTGCTTAGACTAAATTAACTCTGCATTCCCGACTGTTGTGATGTTAGTGTCATTTGCTTGAAGTTCAGTTTTTATTTTCCATCTCTTTCTGTGAGATACTTCTGTTAATTTCTTCTGGAATAATGGGCAAAATAGAACATAAGACTTGCATTGGTTTATGTTCCTCTTTCGCTAGTCCAGAAATTCATTTGACTTTTAGGGAAATTACCTGTAGTGAGAAAGACCTGAAAGCAATAGATGTAGCAGCCTCTCTCACCGGGGGAATGTGCAGGGGTGTGGATGTGTTGTAAGACTGTGGGGAAAAGATTTAGAATTCTTGCCTTTGTCTCAGCCTGTAAGAGAGTGAAAACAGTAAATATCTCAAAAGATTTTTGAGGCTTTGTTAACTTTTTAAAATAATGCTGATGGCCTCTGGAAGGTGCTGCAAAAGTGCACAGCGTTACTGTCTGAAGGCTGAATATCATTGTTTTTTGTTTTGTTTTGTTTTGTTTTTTCCCTTTCCTGGCAATATATAGGCGTACCACAGTTAGGGAAAGAATTTTCTTTGGTGTCCCTTTAAAGAAAATGCAAAAGTGCTTTGCTGGGGAGAATAGAAAGGGGCTTTCTGAAGAGGTGCTGAAGACATGAAAATTCAGAGTGGTGATTGGTCACCTCTGCTTGATTGACAGGTTGCAGGGAAAAACAAAAACCCATTTGTTCTGGCTTAATGGAACTGGAAAACAGAAAATGAGTATCAGGTAAAAATTCCTTTTTTAAAATCTTTGCAGTTCTCCTATAAAAGATGGAGTTTTTACGCAAATTTACTCCTTCCCCACTCCAATAAATTAGGAGTAGGAATTACAGAAGCAGGTAGTTGCTAAGCTGTGTAATGTGGGTTGTCTATGTCAGTGCGTTTTCCAGGGGGCAGGTGTCGTGGAGCACCCCGCAGCAGCCACTGCTACTGGGGTAGCTTAGCAAGAAGGCGGAGGATGGAAAGAGTGTAGTGACTAAGCCCTGAACTGGGCCCAGCTCTCTGGTTAGGCTCATTAGCAGGACGTTCAAGGGGAAGCTTTTATTTTCACTTCCTATACTGTGCCTGCTTTGTGGATAAAGTCTGTCAGTTTCTACTGCTATCAATTTGGAATCTTTCCTGAGCATTATTACAAAATTCACTGAAAAGTGAATAGCTTAAAAAGTAAGCTTTGTTTTAAAGTTACTTCCATCTAGCAGTATACTGTCATACAGATTTTATAATAAATTTCTATGTCAGCACCACAGTTTTGAGAATCATAGTTGAAAATTATTAGTTTCTGTTAATTATTTTGTATGTTGATGTATTTCAGATTGAAGGACAAGGACATGGTGCAGTTTTCGACTGCAAGTGCTCTCCTGATGGACAGCATTTTGCATGTACTGATTCTCACGGTCACCTTCTGATTTTTGGCTTTGGTTCCAGTAGCAAATATGACAAGGTACAGTACAAGATGTAAATCAAAATGTTTGTCTGTGTTGAATGCATTTGTGCAAACTTCTTCAGAGCTTCATTTCAAGAGGGCATGTCTTGACATGATTTTGAGCCATTAATATGGGATGTTTTGGATGCTTTTTGTTAACAATGAGATTTTTCACTGTCTTTTTTCTAAATTATAGAAACATTCTGCATTCTGTTAAATTACTGCTTACATGAGAAGTTCAAAATAATAATAATAATAATGTAAAACCGGAATTCAAAATTAACCAGTCACTGTCCATTCTCTGAAGTGACAAAATTACAAATATCTACTAATGGATCCACATGGATAATGGGAATAAGCTACAGTGGAACTGATAACAGTTACACATTCTACTTGAAATATTTTTTCTGCTTCCTAACTAAACCCCAAAGAATGGATATGTAATAAAACTAATTCCTGCTATCCGTATTTAAATATTGCATAGCCTGTGAGAGAATTATTTACAAAAAATGTGCTATGTTTTAGTGATGCTATTTTATGTCTGTTAATGAAGTACCATCATGGATGCCTTTCTGCTTACACAGCAATATTCACCATTAGTGTGATTGAAATATTATATCTTTATTCTAATGTCATAGTCTACATTGTGTATTCTGAGTGTGGGTGTCCTGCCACAGACCCTCATGACTGTAAAGATATGTGGTGTTGTTTTTCTTCTTTTGTGGAGGAACGTGCTCTGGGAACACTACAGGTTTGGAATGTCCACAATATCTTAGTTCTTTTACCACCCAGGAAAGAAATTAGGTGTGTCTCTTCTCCCTTTTCCTAAGACTTGTGTAGATCTATCTGCTCCATTTTCATCTCTGCTTGTGGTGGCTGACACTTGAATGCTGTTGGTGAAGTGCTGTTTTTTGGATCTTGCCTCCTCCTTTGGATCTTTGGGCTCGGGCTGGTTTTGAAAGCATTTTGGCAAATGGCAGTGCAGAGGGACTTGAAGGAGGGAGAGAAAAAGGAATTTTAATCTCTATGTTGTAAGCTACTGGATTTCTTTCTATAGTCTTACAGAAGGATTTGCATTTGGGGATTTATTTTTTCTCATTGTTTCTCAACCATTATTTAGTTGAGAGTCCTCTCTACTTAGCTGCTGTTGCTATCCCTCAGTTATTACTATTTGTGCATTTCCCCTTCTATTCCAAGTCAAACAAATAAGTAGAGACATCACAAGCAAGGAAAATCAGGATTATCAGATAATTTTCTTTGTGTTTCAGGATTCTGACTGTTCTAAACTTTAAAGCCTGTTGTAATAGGAACATTTTTCTTACCATCTCCATGGATTGTTTCAGGTTTCTTTTTCTGTCCAGCTGTTTTGGAAGTATGTAGTTCTCTGCTACTTTGAAATTCTGGAAATTAAATTGAAACTGCGAGTCTTTTGGTCTTTGCTGTGGTAGATCAGAATTTTCCTTTATACTGCTATTTGAGAATTTACCTGTGAGGGATTAAATCTGTTTGTAGAGTGAATACAGTTGCTTTTTCCTGCTTGAATTCTACAAACCCTCGGCTCTCTTGGGGATTTTGCTGCAGCCCCTGAGAAAAGATTGTTTTAAAATTTTCACTTAGTGAATGATTTAAAATAATCCTGTACAGCTGTTGCTGTGCCAATGTTACTCTTGGCATTCTTCATCATAGAAGAAATGGCAGCAAATAAGGACTTATTTGTTACCACTTTAGTCTCAGTCTTCCACTCACAGAAAACTCAGCTTGGAAGTGTCTGGTGTCTTCCATGTATGGTTTCATCACCTCTGTTTTTGTCTGACCTGATTTATTGGAAAATGTTATTACAGGTAGGTAGGTGCTGGAGATGGCGGGGTTTTTTTCTGCCTTTCTCCCCTCAGATACTGGGAAGGGTTTCAGACCTCTTGTCAGACAATGATCTGGTAGGATATGGGGTTTTTTGTCTTTAAAGTGTTTCCCATCTCTCTGGGGAAATTAATTTTACAGAAGAAAGAAGTGTGGTAACCTGTCCTGTATTCCTGCATTTTGGAATTGACAGTGATTATAGCTGAGATGGTGTTAATTCTACTGAGAGAACAAGCTCTTTGTATTTTCATGTTACGTTCAGATAGCATCTACATTTCCTAGTTGACTGGAACCAATGCCTAGGTTTTCTTTCCCCTGCAGTGTGATCTTGGCCACAATGAAGGTGGGGTGATGGTTTTTTGTTTGGAGTTTTTTGGGGGGTTTTGTGTTTTGCGGTGGTTTTTTTTTGGTTTTTTTGTTTGGTTTTTTTTTTTGTTTGTTTTTTGGTTTTTTGTTTTTGTTTTTTTAGATACATATTTTTGTGAAGTAATTCTTTTGTGGGGGAAAATAAAAAGAATACATGTGCTGCTTGTCTGGGGTTGCTTGAGCCGATCTCAGCTGAAATCTGAGTGTGTCATCACCAGAGCTGAGCCAAGTTCACTGTCAGCAGGGCATGTGCACTTCAGAAGTTCTTGATTAGGTGGAAACTTGTCCAGGAGTAACTAGCAGTTCTGAAGTGTAAGGTACATCCTGTTGATTTTAAATCATAGAATATTCTGAGTTGGAAGGGACCCACTAGGATCAAGACCAGCTCCTAGCTCTGCACAAAGCACATCATGTGCCTGAGCACATTGTCCAAATGCTTTTTGAACTCTGGCAGGCTTGGTGCCATGACCACTTTCCTGGGGAGCCTGATCTCTGAGCTTTCTAAGGCATTTGTTCCTGCAGACTGCCCAAACCACAGTACTTAGTTGCAAGTTGACAGTTTGTGTATGGTGGATTGGTGCAATACTGGGGAAAACCTCTTTGTGTAACTGTGCCCATTTGGAGAAACTGAGCATTCTGAATGTGTGATTGGAGGAGAATCTATCTATAGAGCTCAGACCTTGTGGAAAGCTTTTGTGCTCATTCCCAAGCTAGGTTTGTGAAGTCATATGAATAGAAGATTCATATGCAAGTGGTGATGTGATACCATCTTATTGTCATGAATTTGATCTCTAATAGGATATAAACAAATAAATCTCATTGTTGATACTTCTGACTGGTTTTCTGATGGAATGTCTAATTCTTCTGATTTTTCTCAGGATAAGACATTTTCCTGGATTCCAGTAGGGATACTCTACCTCAGAGTTGTCCTGAGCCTGTGTTCTCCAAGAAATGCCACATTATCTTATGGAGTAGAAAATTGTTATTTAGCCTCCCTATTATACTTGATTGCAATACAGAGTACACAGAAGTGTAATTGAAACAAAGTTCCTTGTGATCTTGTCCTGGGTCTTGCCTTTGCTTGCAAAACCTGGGATGCAGACTACACTGTACAGCTAAGACACAGCATAATAAAACTCACAGGTTGTATGACCTTGCCATTGGAAACTCTTCTTAGTATGGGAAGTACTTAGTAGGAAGACTTACACTAGGTGTAAGTAATGCACATTCTGTTATGATTTCCGCAGACACTGTAAGTCCTCCCAGGTGACCTCTGTCTCTATCATATTGAGCTATTGTGAGATGAAGAAACAAAGGTGTTAATTAGGCCTTGATTCTGTAAGTCAGACACATGAAAGCACTTTTATCTTTCTCATTCAGCTTCTGCTAACAAAGAATCTAGCAGCAACATTTCATCCAGTCAGCTTTTTTACTGCAGTGGGGTATCACCTTGTCCATATGTATTTTGTAAGAGTAATCTTTTGAACCTCTGAAGTGAATTCTTTTCCATTGCATCTTTCTTTGTATCGTTCAAATTTCTTCCTGTTGTTAGTCTTCTGAGTTTTTGTAAGGTATAGAGCCCATGACTCCTATGATTTTTTCCCAATTCTTTTTTTTTAATCCATGTCATCTGGATGCACTTTCTGATGTTGTAATTGACAAATGTCTGTTGTCATCTTTGTTTCCTGGCCTTCTTGCTTCCAGAGTGGGAGACATTTGTCATTGAGAGACCAGACCTCTGAGTAGCTGCTATAATCTCTGCCTTAGTGATTTCTACATAATAAATTACCAAAAAACATGTTATGGATTGGTCATGATAGAGCACACTCTCTTGGGTGTTCCTCTCTCCATGCTCCAAAGAAAAGATTTTTTGAGATCGCTATGCATTGAGTCAATAATTTTATTATTTTCATATTATACTAGAAATCTTAATTTGTGTGAATTAAGATTTTATGATTTGATTTTCACTTGTTCATTCAGTTCAACTGAATACATGAGCTGCCACAGGGCTTGCTTGCCAATAGGAGGTCCTGGGATGTGTAGTGTATGCATCAGCTTCTCTTCTATTCACTTTTTCTTTTCTGCTTGTGCTTCAATATCTTTCTTATTGCACAATACTGAGATACCTGTGCCAGTGAGGGATGGAGTATACATATTTTTATATTTATTTGGACAAAAATATTCTTTAGTCTTGAGGGTCTGTGGAAAGTCATCTATAATAAATTAGGAGCAGGTGGACAGAAATAAAAAAGAAAACTTAGTGAAAAATTCAGTTTTTATTTTGGCTTTATTTTATCAACCGAAACCTTTTTCTGATATCTACTATTATAGTAAGGGTATATATATTTTGATAATGTTAAAATATTTGGCAATGCCCTGATGTAATAAATATTTTCCTAGTCTTCTGCCTGCACCATATCTCATAAGTGTGTGACACAATTTTTTATTATCAGAAAATTTATTAATATATTCAGACTGTAGAAGAAAATTTATAAACTAATATATTAATGCTATATTTGGTCAGATCTCTTCTAGTAATTAAATATTACCCCATTCCCCTATTCTTTAAATGCTTCCCACCCTCAAACATGTGGATTATTATCTTTGCAGTGTTATATAGAAAAGAGTACTTTGAAACAAAATAATAATGGAGTCAATTAAATTTTCCCCTTTAAACTGAAATAAACACATCAACTTATAGGTCTGTTTTTTGCAAAAGTGACCATGACTACCACTGTTAAAAATACTTTTGGCAGTTCTCTTCTGTATGCTTTTGTAATAGGTTCTTTAAAAAAATTACAAAATGACTTTGTTTACAGATAGCAGATCAGATGTTCTTTCATAGTGATTATCGGCCCCTTATCCGTGATGCCAACAACTTTGTCCTGGACGAACAGACACAGCAGGCTCCACACCTTATGCCTCCCCCATTTTTGGTTGATGTGGATGGCAACCCTCATCCTGCAAGGTATCAAAGACTAGTTCCTGGTCGTGAGAACTGCAGGGAGGAACAGCTTATTCCTCAGATGGGAGTGACATCTTCAGGTATGGAAAATTTCACTTCACTGACCAGTAGTCTATCTAGTTACTTCAGCTGTTCTACACTTTCACTTTGTCATTTTCCTTCATTTATGGGCATAGTAGTTCACATAGTGTGGAAGAATTACGATGTCTTTGGCACTGATTGCTTGTGACAATTTCATTTACAGTATTGTCATCAATCAAGTTGGCACTAGTTGATGCTACAACACCAGTTCGTTTCATTATTGGAGCAATGTATAATGCTGTGTGAGCTCTCAGTTTTCTCTTTGGGATAAGATTTCCTGCTTTAGAAAACCTAGGAAATAGACTGACCTTCTACAGATCAGTTAGAAAAGATAACACTTGCAATAACAAAAAAATGAGGAAACATCTGAAAGAAGCAAAATTCTCTTCCTCATTAGTTGAAGAAAGTCATTCATTTGAAGCTTTGGTGATTTGGTTAAAGAACTGAAGACTTGAAAAAGATATAAAATCTAGGAAGTTCCTTGGAAGTTTTATTCTCATGCATATGACATGAGAAGAACATGCATATATAGGGCCAATGGCTGGCTGTTGGAAACAGCCTAAAGGTGTTTCACATGGATAGGGATGGAAAAATAATGCCTACTTATTATATGTTACTAATTTAATATTAGTATGAATAAGCAAACAGTGACTGATGAAAGTAGCTTTAAATGTTTTCAAAATAAGCACTGTAACTATTTGGATATTCTTGAAAATATGTGAAAACTGACTGTTCCTGTAAATTGTAGTTTATATGTTTATGATACTTAAACCTGTGGTGTGTCAGATATTCCAGGAAGGGTAACTAAGAGTGTTTTTACCAAAAAAATCTCTTTATTCTTATTTGTAGACCTCAGGATTATAGGGCAGTGAATATTTAAATATTTTTAGGGGAGGAGTTCCTGATTTCCTCCAAAATTACAAGAAGAAATGCTACTTGAGAAGCAGCTGTAAGAAGGAAAATATCCTTCCTGGTGAATGCAAATTTCTTAGTGGCTTTGAAACAAAATTTGATTTTTAGGGAAGGATGTGACTTTGCTTCATTGCTACAGTTAAAGTGTGAATCTATTGCATTGTGAAAATCTCCAAATTTGAAAATGTCCTGGGCACATTCTTCAATATATCTTGAAACAAGTCAGACTCTGCACACAGTCCCAAAAAAATTAAATTTAGAGGTGTGTCTGCATGACACATGAATGCCTATAGAGAGATGATGTCCATAGCATTTTGTTTAGCAGCAGGGAGCCATCCGTCAGCTTGACAAGTGATGGACAGACACAAGACATTTTTCTACCTTTTTACAATATAGCAACAATGCAGTTGTATGCAGACCTAAACAGCATTTATATGTTCCCTTCCACTAAGAAAGTTCCTTTTCTTTCTGAAGCTTTGTTGTGGGATTTGATGCATCTCACTCAGAACACTGACCATTTATTCCTTGTTAAGTTTTCTGTAGGGACTTTTAAGAGTAGGGGGAATTCAGAAAGTCATACTTGATTTACTGCCTTGATGAACATGAAGCACCTTTAAACCAGATGTTTTGAAAAAAATCAAGTATACACCACTGTCTTTATTATTTTATTTAAAAAGAAACCACTTGCTGTTTCTTGCTAAGGCATTGTCACACAGGCTAGATAAATAAAAACATTCATTTTGTTTAGATAGCAGTTTCCCTATTTAAGGTAATTCTTGGGTTATTAGTAGTATTTCCCATTGTTCTCAGTAGACAGTATGTCTGCTCACGAGATTGACAAATTAATGTCTCACTTACCTGAGTCAGAAAACATCCAACTGTGGTTATACCAGAGCTCATTCCGTTATTCCAAGGTTCTGCTGCTTTAGGGAAGTTGACTTCAATAACCTTTAAAACCTGAGAGCACTATCCTAAATATTTATGTTTTTTTCTGAATACAGTTAAGAGATAGCTGTTTCTGTTCAGCCACATAATAAAAGCTCTTCATTTCATAGCGCAATTACTGTAATATCTAGTCTTTGATCTTGCAAAGTGCAGTTCATACTGTGATATTTCTTTGGAGTCATGCTGGAAAAATAATTTCTATATCTTGTTTCTTTGAACATTGTTATTCCTCATCACAAAGTTCTACTTCTCTTGACTAGAGCTTCCAACCATTCCACTCCACCATCTCACTATTCTGTGTGGGGATGTCTGACTTCTTTTTAAATCAGTACTGTAACCCTTGTCTTTTTCTCTATACTTCTCTGTTTTTTTGTGATAGTTGTAAGTATGAAAACTGGCTTTGTGTTGTTCATGCTTATGTGCTGTGTATTTTGCTTGCTGCTCAGAAAAACAGTATTATCACCTTGGAGTCACTGCTTTGGAACTGTTTCCCATCTTCTATTCACAAGACCTACCCAAAAGGAGGCTTCTTGCCTGTTTTACATACCAAAGAAAATTACCATTACTTGATCTGTGCAGCCATTATGACCATGTGGAGCTCAATGAAACATTTTTACTGCTTCGTTTTCTACAGTATAGATAATTATTTTTTAATTCAGTTAGACATTCTTGATGTAGTTCTTTCATTGAAGCTTATAAAGTGTTTTTTAATGCATTTGAGGCAGGCTAATCTTGCATTTGAACAATTTGCATTGACTGAACTGACAAACAACAGTTGTATTAAGCTTCTGTGGCTTGCTGGCACTTGATCAAATTTAACCTTTTATTAGAAGTCAAGTGTGGTCATCTTGACCCTGCTCCAGAAAATACAATGCTCTCAAATATATTAAGAAAAGAAGTTGTCCTGTTTTAAGAAATAACTGTTAGAAAAATAAGCATTAGCCCATAGTTACATGTGATAATTTACTGTACTTGTATCAAAGCTAAAACTTAGATGAGCTGTCTGTAACACTAATTTCCCAGAATTTTACGTTTGTGTGTTGTTCTGTATATTTTACTTCACAGGACTGAATCAAGTTCTTAGTCAGCAAGCAAATCAAGAAATTAGTCCGTTGGATAGCATGATTCAAAGACTTCAGCAAGAGCAGGACCAGAGACGTTCTGCGGAGGCAGGAACCAGTAGTACCAGCCGGATAAGCAGAGGTAGATCACTGGGGGATGGGTGTTGAGGCTGGGAGTTGGAAAACATAAATCCCTTTATATTATCCACGATCTCTGCATTTTGTTGAACAGGTAGAAAGGCGGTCTGGAGCTGTAGAAAACAGTACAGCTTTCCCTTTTTTTTTTTTTTTTTTTTTTCCTTTTGCAAAATGTTGGGCGTCTTAACATTACAGATTTATCTTTGTTGTTGTCTCCTCACCCAGGGAAATGCAGCAGCTGCGTTCCCTTAGGAGTAACTAACTACCCTATTGTTTAATCTGGAACTGGCCGTGTAGTCGTTTGAAATCTGACTTCTTTCAAATAAGTACACAGGAGGAAGAAAAGTGGAAGGAACTACTTATTTCTCTTCAGAGTTGTTCCATGTTTCAGTGTCTTGCACTAGAGTACACAGTACTTTTCAATAAAAACTTATGGTTAGCAATCCACTAGAGTAAGCAGGATTAGCCTGTGTGTGTAAGGATATGGAAAAATGTTGATATTTTGCTGCTGTGTAAATGTTTGAAGGCTCTTGCATGTGTGTCTGGTTTTGTTTTGGGTTGGTTTGGTTATTTTTAACCTCTTGACCATTTCAATTTTTGTCTGTAAATTTTACAGCTTGATTCTTAATTTCCACTGTTGAGGCTTCCTTTTTTTTGCAAGTAGAAGACTGCTTAAAGAGCACAATGATTCAGTCAGATTGCTTGCTGTTTCATAACACAGATCATGAGTGCAGCAGCAATAGTCAGCTTTGCATAAATGTTTTCAAAGGTATTTTTAAAGAAGCAAATATTTGCTTCACTTCAAATTGTTGGTACACCTGCTTCTTTTCAATGTGACTTTTTAATCAGGGTGCTGCAGCCCAGTAGCTGTTTGTGTTTTGTTGTGATGACTGAAGAAACTGCTGAAATACTTATACTCAGTTAATACGATTTCTTTGGAAGTAATAGATCAAGTAAAGTTGTTTTTAACATTTCATTCCAAGTTTTTCTTTTCTAATGCTTCCCTAAGAATTTCAGATCAAGAACTATTGCTTTTTGACTTTTTAGGATCTGTAAGCTCTACCTCAGAAGTACACTCCCCACCAAATATAGGGTTAAGGCGCAGTGGACAAATTGAAGGTGTGCGTCAGATGCACAGCAATGCACCAAGAAGTGAAATTGCCACTGAGCGCGACCTTGTGGCTTGGAGCCGCAGGGTGGTAGTGCCTGAACTGTCTTCTGGTGTGGCCAGGTAAACACAGATGCAGTATTTTACTGTGGTGAACTTAATTAAATGGAACAGTTTTGGAATTCCTATTGCCATTTGCATCGTCATTTGTTTTCTATTTTGTCATCTCAAATTTCTTATAAAATCAGTTTCAGTTTGAAATCACTTGTTAATATATCACTTGAAAAATCTTGTCATTTCAGAAGGATTAGGAATAAAAATTGTCCTTTTAGTGAATGACACAGTAATTAAACTTGTATAGGCATTGGAATCTAGTTGCTTCCATATCTTCTGACTTGTAGCATAAGATTATATGTTTTAATTCCTATCATTACATGGTGTTTTATGGCTGGAATACTGACCTAAGCTATTAGGTGCCCGAGATGAATTTTGATTTCCAAACTGGGAGGTTTTTTTTTTCAGTAATTACTTCTTGTGATGAATACTTAAATCAGTAAGTCAAAAAACCTACTTGCCCTAGTCAAGCACCAGCTGCTCTAGTTTAATGAAATAAGATGAAAATCTTTGTTTGAAAAAAGCGTATTTTAAAACCATATGTTAACTGTAAAGAGAAGAACTGCTGTTTAAAGAATGATGTTGAATGTTGTCTATTCCTTGGTTTGGAATAGATCCTCTTAGTTTTAGTAATGTCCTTTAAAGTTAACATCTCCATTTTCTTTTTTCAGTAGGCAAGAAGAATGGAGAACAGCAAAGGGAGAAGAAGAAGTAAGGGTGTATCGATCAGAAGAGAAAAGAAAACATGTAATGGGTCACATTCCAAGAGAAAACAAAATACCTGCTTTCTCTAAGGTAAGCAGTCTACCTGTACCTTATCACAGAATGAAGCATAAAATTAAATTCAATAAATTGGGTCACATAATTTTACATCCCTGTTCTCAGTTTTAAATTTATAGACCAGGGTACAGGACTTTGTTTGCCATCTGAGAATGAGGAAGCCTGTCTGTACTGATGTTTCAGTATGTTCTTAATAATAAACAACATGGATTTCTTTCAGAAGTGGGGAGAAATCCCTGCAAATCTACTGTTAGGGACATGATTTGCTGTAGGGAGTCTGTCACTATTAATCAATACACCCTGCTGCTGTTGTCTACTGTTTGACGTACTGTTCTGTGGAAAGGTTGTATTAAAACTCAAGTCACAGTTCTTAACCTTAACACATTGAATACCTCTCCAAATAGAGAATTGGGTATTTTCCCTCATAGTTCCCTAAAAATCGTATTTTGGGCTGTTACGGGATAAATCTAAGTCATGCTTTTTGCTAGAGCTGGGAGTGCATTTTCAGGAAAGATGAAAGCAGGATAGATTAAGTAGAAGGAAATAAGTTGTATTAAGAATTAAATTGTCATAAGTTACATGTTTGTTTTTTTTTAATATAACTTGCAAAAAATTTTATCTTGCATATTCTTACTGGTTAAAAATAGAAGGATATATATTTTATGTTTACAGACAGAATTTTAGGTCTTCTTTGTTTAAAATTAGTTTTATTATTAATTGCACATGCTTATCTATGCTTTTCTAGCTAAATAACCAACTATGTTTTTGTAATAAGGGAAGTATATTTTAGCAATGGTAAAGGAGAACCCATGCTTAGGGTTTTGTAGTTTGCTTAATATAGAGGAGACTCTTTTCAGCCTCAATCCAAAGCCTTTAAAATACAGCTTTCAGGAACACCTGCAAATTGTGGCAATTGTGATTGAAAAGTAAAAATCACTTATGGGATATAATAATGCAAAAGACTGCAGCTCTTATCTTTATTAGAGTACCATACTTTATGCCTGTAAAGGAAGGAACTGAGATTGAAAACAATCTGAAAATAAGTAAATTTCTGATGCTTCGTAGTGATTCTGTAATTTTTAATAATGATTAATTAATCTTATATGTCGTAGAGTATGTTTGAGATGAGCAAGTTTATATTTGATATTAAATTTCAGTATTATTTTGCCACTTTTTTCATACCCAACCAAAGTAAAGATTTCAAAAGAAGTGATGTGAACAGTCCCCTACCCACAGTTCCCTAATAACTTTAAATTTCTTTATTACATTTATTTCTTACCTTTTCCTTCCAATTTCTTTCTTGTATTAAAATTTGAATGTATTGTTGTCTTAAAAATGGTACTGATGCACTCTTTTCAGTTCTGCGGGCACCAACATAGTATGTTTTCCCAAGGTACACTGAACGAAATTTGTTCACTTTTGTCTCCAGCTTTCATACATAAAGGGGGGAAACTATATCACATGACAGGGTTCATTAGTGAAATACCGGGACCTCAGAAGTCTAACTCTTCTTTTTCTTTTGGGAATAATAGCAAATGGGCCTGACAAACTCAGATTTTAACAAAGTTTTTTCCCGTCTTAAGGGATGCTGAATTATACACTTTCTTTTAGTTTAGTTAAACAGTTGTACTGCTTGGGGGTTTCTATTTTTTTTCCTTGTCTTTTGCTACAGCCTAGTCAAAAGATCCTTCCTGACAATGTGAACTAATTCCAAATTACCATTAAATTTCTAATTGGGTTACAGTTTCGTTTTAAAATATCTCTAGAACAGAAAAGTTTAATAGAATAGGCTAGTTGGTCCAGCATTTTGGTTTTAGCAAATACTTTTATGATATCTTTGAAAAAAAGAATCTTAAAGCAAATGTTTTTTTAAAATCCTGTTAAAAAAAAAAGTTTGGTTTCCAAACTGTAATGGTAGCACTGGAACTTTTGGGCCAGATATCTTATTCCAGATATTTATGTCCTTGAAATCCTTCAAAGCAACTGCTACTTAGGAATAACTTTGTTCAGTTTCATATATTTAGACCTGGGGGGTTCTGTGAACTGGATTCTGGATTCTCAGAATGTGAGGGAGAGATAACTTGGTAAATCCTTTAGTCACTTTCTACCTTTGTTCTGAGGAAATAATGAAAAACCCCAGGCAATTGTGGTCTTTTAATATGAGTATGTCAGTAAAGTTTCTACACAAAAATTACTGATATACTTAGTAATACTTACAGAACACTTAAAGCCTTCATAAACCCTACTGAATACTTTTTTATAACACCTTGGAATAAAAAAGTGGTATTCCTCCATAGCTGATTCTTCATTAAATACATCTCTTTTCGGAGGACTTAGACTGCTGAGAAGTACACTAATTCAAATCTCTTGAGTAAAATTTCAGAGGGATTCAGAAATAAGTAGATGTCCCATGGGCTTTAAAAAAAGCACGTTTCAAGAAAAAAAAGGTGTTTGATCTTGAGTGATTGAGTCTCACAAATTAACTGCTCAGATTTGCATGATTTTTGTTGTAACTTACAGTTAACATGAGCAACACTTCTGCACAGGAGTGTCTGAACAACAGGAATAGTGAATTGGAATTGTCATCTTCTGTAGTGTTCACAATAAATTGAAATAAACACCTGGGAATAGAAGCAAGATTGACTGCAATCCAAAAACTGTTTTGCAATATTTTTAGGCTTGTTTTAAGTAGAAATTAATAACTTCATTGTAGTTGCTCTTCTGTTGCTGTACTTTTACTGTAGCAGTGTGACTTGAAATACAAACTGTTAGGTTGAAGATAGAACTGGAAAGCACAGTGTAAATCTTTCATTGCCTTGAGAACATCCAGTAGGTTTTGATACTGATTCCTTGTAAGTTACATTACAGTACTGTTGCAAGACTATAGTCCTTATTGCATAGTGAATTCTTACAGGCTTAATGAGAGAATTTATGATCTAAAGGAGATGGGGAACACCTCCAACAAAATACAGGGCACGACATTTTCTTCCAGTATTCTCTAGACCTAAGAACTACAGCATCAAGAATTCTAGAAAATGTCTCACTCTGTAGAACTGTCAGCTTCTCTGGGAGCAGAGTAAAAAAGGCTTTTAAATAAAACATTGTCTTCATAGGAAAATTCAGTTGTAATTCATATCAGTAGGAAATATTGGTTTTTATATCAACTTTTGAAATTTATCAAGTGTATTCATATGATAATGATGAAATAATATTTTCTTCTGTTCCCTTCTTCCCTTCTAACTGCAAGAAGTCAAAATACAGAAGTAAAATGAAAAGATAGGCAAAAGAATTAATGTTATTAGCATTTTGGATTGCAAGCTGAAGTGTAGGTTAATAAGGAAGAACACAGGCCAGCTGTAATTACATTTTGAGGAGATTCCAAAGTCCTATTGCTAATTTTTAATTCAGGGTCATTGTAGGGTGTGTTAAAAGTAGTACAGAATTATAGCTCAGTCTTTCTTCTTTAACAATATCTGCAATTTAAATGGAAGTCACAGAAGTGTTCTGCTATTGAAAGCCCAGGTTTCTTTGACACAGGTCATACAGAAAAGTGTTTGTATATGCTTGCTTAAGGGACTAATGGAGTTGTGGGATAGTAAGTAAAAACTCAGGTATTTTGACCTGAGTAGTATTTAGTAAATAGTATTTAGTATCACTGACCTGCAGGTTGAATGACAAACTTGATTTTCAAAGTAATTGGTGAGGAATAGGGATTTTTCTATTATTAAACAAAAACACTTTAAAAAGCAAACAGCAAAAACTTGAACCCCCAATACATTAATGAAAGAGGGTAGAATGTAATTTTTACATCTTCAAAATGGAACTGTATTCCAAATTACTTGTTTTCAGGAGCACATGAAAATTGAGATAAATAACTTGCTTAGGTAAATATTCCCAGTCCAAGTAATTAAGAGGATTAGTTTATTAAACTACTGGGATTAGAGCATTTTAATAAATATTTAAGAGTGTGAAATTTCTGTACACTAGAGGGTTGATATGATGTGAGTCTTAGTAAAATGTGACAAAAATGGAAATGGATTCCTCATTATCATGAAGTGGAAATGTTATGCCAAAATTTCAAGGAATTAATATGGGGAATTGTTATGGATGGACAAAAGTAGGGATAGGCCTCTGTTGTGATGGGTGAAAATGACTGTATTGTAAACTAATAGAACCCAGGGAGGAGAAACATGTGCTTTGTTCTGCTGAAAGTGGCTTATTTTTGTTCCACAGAAATAAGTTTTTCTACTTAAATGTTATTTAAACAATACTTCCAATTAAATCAGCAAGATGTTAAGGGGAAAATAATCTAAAACTCCAGAGCCTTGCACTTAGTCCTTAGTGTCTGTTATCTTCATTGCTTTTGGAACAGTTCTTACTCATTTTTTACATACATGTGATGTGGTAAGAGTAAAAACTAAGTAATTACAGACACTGATTCAGACTTGAGGAGCGTGTGGAAGGGTGCTCTTTAGCCAAAGAGAAAATGCCAGGGCAAACGACCTATTTAATGTTGGGGTTCTGATATTGGACATACACTTGTGCCTTGCCCCTGTTAAACTTCCTAGTAGAAGTTAATTCCTGTTGGCTTAAGGAAGGAAGAATCATTTTCACATAAATAAATAGATGCTGCTGGTTAAGAAATACTATGAAATTGCTACAGCCAAAGCTTCCCAGAATTGCTTCAGCCCTGTATGAGACTGCAGCAAAGCTGTGCTTCCCTAGAGTCATAAGGACTGTAGCATGCAGTGTGGTCTGAGTTATCAGGACATCACTGGCTTTCCACTGTATCTCTCACAAATGATCTTACCAAGACCCCCAGCAGTGTCCAGTATCCCTTTCAAATACAGGAAATGCCATCATTTTTATTTCACAGAAAAACATCTGTCAGGAGCTGTAATTTCTGGTGTATTAATAGATGTGCTCTGATAGCGGAAGCCTTGGACAAAGTACAAGGTACTTGTCAGCATATATGACTGTTCATCAAAGTGTTTGGAGAGAAAGTGATGATTGAATCTCAAATCGTAGGTTATCGTGGCTTTATTTCCCAGCCTGCTGTTAGAGTTGAGAGTACAATTACAAGCTGTTTCTTTAGGTTATGTATTGAGGGAGAGGAGGCATCAGCTGTGTTTCCTCAGTTATAGTTGAACACGCTGGTGATAACTACATTTTGTCAGAAAAAAACCTGTAGTACTTTATAGTCAAACCTTCACATTCAGCTCTACCTCTCCTCAAATAAATAAAGTTCTGCCTTACAGCTTCTCTTCAGATTTTGAAAAGCTAAACTGAATGGGAATTATGTTAAAATGCTTTCCTTTTCGTAAGCTGAGGCAATTGTATGGCCACTTTTGCATGACCACAATTATGACCACTTTTCTCATTCCTGTTTGAGCAGTGGGTTTAGACAAGGTGACTTCTAGAGATCCTTTCCAACTTCATTCTATTGTTCTGTTACTCATGGATAAGTACTTGTGGTTTTGTTTCTCTGTTTTGTTTTGTTTTTTCTTTTCTCTTACTGCTATGGCATTGTATCTTTCCCAAAGCATCACTATGACCCAATGTTTATACAGTGGTATTACGTTTTTCCATGTAGGAATGATTGGGGTGGGGGGGCTGGGGTGTTGTTTTTTCCCTCAATCTTTGAACTACCAAAAGAAAAGAACTCTTTTCAAAACCAAAGAGTAATGCAAAGTGCTTCAGTTTTCCAAGCATCTGTAGTTCTATTTGAGTAGGGAAAAGCTGTATTTATGATAACATGATTAGGAAACCTCACCTCTGAAGAGAAACAGAGAGGTAAGGTTTTAGGACTTCTGTTTCTAGAGAGAAGACATGGACATTGCAGTCAAGTTGTACTGTAGCTTCTGCAAAATATGTCCCCCTTATTGTAATGGATACTTGACTAATTTGTTTCCATATGGGTTATGTGGGTTCCATATGGTTATGTGATTCCCTCTGTTATCCTTGCTTTCCCTACTATGTTTCACGGTGGAAAAAGTCACAGTGCAGTAGCAGAAACAAGTTACTGTAGCACTGGCTTTTGTGTCCTCTTTGCTTCAGAAATGAATCTTGAGAGCTTGATAAGAAGTGAGCAGCCCCAGAAGGCTGAAGGACAGAAAGCTGTGTGATGGGCTCAGCCACTGGGCTTAGGGTTGCCTTGGAGCTGTTCTGGGTCAAGTCAGAGCAGCTTGAGGAGATCTCTTGTGCACTGCCAGTTTGAATCCAGAAGGAGGAATGAGTGCCTCAGGTCTCAAAAGGCTTAGACAATGTTAAAATGCTGATAGCTGAGCAGTCCCATTTGAAGTCTCTGGTAACTGTGCTGTCAGTGATAACTTCCCCAACTAGACAGGACAGAACAACAGAAGCACAGTACTCACTGAAAAGAGCATTGAGCAGTTTGTGTTGGCCCTCTGTGCTTTGATGAAAACTGGAACACAGCTGTACAGTGGTGGCTTACTTTAGTGAACTGTTGCAGTCATGCTTGAAGGAGGTGTGTATCTTCTAACAGAGAGCGTGGGAGAAGAACTAGTTACTAGACTTCTGGACTTTAATGATGATTTTTGTGGCTAAGGAAAACTGAATCTTAGCTACTGTTGATTAGCCAGTTTTTAGTACTGCTTTTACTGTAAAAAGGGGGAGTTATTTTTCTCAAGAAGAATCTTTAACCTAATAAACCAGCTTTTATCATACATTATAGAAAAGGTCTTTTCTTTCCTACAAAAGAAAAAAAAAATCAAGACGAATAGGTACAAGCAGTCTGCTCTACTAGAAGACTATCAAAATATTAGTGCCTTTTTTTGTTCTGTTCCAGTTCTGCTTTCTTCATCTATGGGTCTGTTTGGTGGTTTTTTCTTTCTTTTTTTTTTTTTTTTCAACTATTATCAGCACGTAGTAAATATCTGAGGTTTTCTTTGTGGCAGATGGATAACACAGGGGAAGTGTACCTCTTTTTGTGGCACTTAGGAATGTGCCCAGAAATTATTTTGTTGGCTCTGAGCTAGGGTGAAGGTTGAACACATGCAAAAACAAATTAGCACAAAACTCTTGAAACTGAGATCAAAACTGTTGGGTTTTTTTCCCAGTGATTGGGGATTAACACAAGATTACACACTTGATGTAGAGAGCAAGTGTTTGCATTATATATATTCTACAGGAGGAACAAAATCTCTTAATGCTGAAGCATGAAATGTTTCTAAATTATGGCTTTATTTCATTCTTTTAAGCTTCCTATTCTTTCAAACTGATTCATTCATTTGAATTCTTCAATGCATCATCATACTATTTAAAGGTCTGTATTTGCTAACTGTCATCTCTCCATGCTAAGGGATGTATTACTGTACGGGTTTCTTTTCTAACACATCTGACCCCTTAGCTGCAAAACAACACTCTGGACTTCTGTTTAAGAATCTTCTTTCCTTAGCCATTTTTAGTGTAATTTTAAGCTTTTACAGGCCCTTAGCAGCCTATCAGTAGTTATGTTTTAGCCCTTGTTTTAGTTCTTATTAATTGACATGTACTTTGCAGAGAATGAATATTTTTAATAATTACAGATTTTAAAATGGCTTTTGTGTCTGGAAAGAAATTTAATTATTTCCAGAATACATGGAACTGTTTGGTGCTTATAATCATTCAACTACGCATGTGGAGTGTTATCTTCAGCTGCTCTTTAGTTTTGGACTTGTAACTTTTTGCCAATGCAAAAATTGCTTCCTGGAATAGTATTGTTAAAATAAATGCATATAAATATATACTCAAAAATTATGTATTTTGACTTTTATATCTTCACAGAACCATTCTCATGATAATTTACTAGACGTTAGTGACTCAAAGAAGCAAGCAGCTAATCAGCACAACTACCGTACAAGATATGCAGCAGAAGAAACTGCAAGGCCTGCTGAAGAGTTGGAAAATGGACACAGTTCTTCAGATGTAAGATCCTTATTCTTGAGGCAGTTCTTACATATTCCATTTCTATGCATTAAGCTCCTGCTTCAGCTAATGAAACATTGTTTCTAGTGGAAACTCAAGTTACATTTTTCATTGGACATTTCCTTTCATCTCTTTAAAAAATTATGTTGTATTAGGTTTTCACAGGCTGTTGTATGTGTTTAGCTTTGACTTGTAAAGTAATTGACAAAGGAGAAAAATGCTCATTTGTAAGGGTATTTTGCAAAGTATATGTGTAATTTGTCAGCCTAGTCAGTACTACCCATGTGGCCTAGCAATGTGGTCACCAACTTTAGGTGACCCTGCTTGAACAGGGAGGTTGGATAATATGACCTCAGGAATTCCCTTCCAGCCTCAATTATTCTGTGCTTCTTTAACTATGGTAGAGAATGAATGAGGAGTACATAATGTTAATACTGGGTTTTTGTTTCATCTTGAAAAGATGTGGAAATACAATGATAAAAACACTTGAAATAATTTTTGAGAAGGTAAACTAGCCTTGTCAAATGGTGATGAAAAATGTTGCTCTACACTGCATCTGGCCAGGCACAGATATCTTCGTACTTTTTTATATAAGTCCACTAAAGTAAAGGAACTATCTGCAAAAATGCCTTTTTAACATAAAACTTCTAAAATGCCAGATGCTTATAACACATATAAAGCCTAGAAAAGTTTTCATTGTATTGTCATATAACTTGAGCTCTAAAGAAAATCTATATTTTTCTCTGCTTCGCCCTCTGCCCCTTCCCAATGCCCTCTGCTCTCCGTATTAGGAAGGAGAAGTAGTTGTTGCCAGTGGTGGAACATCAGAAGATGACGAAAGAGCATGGCACAGTGATGGCAGTTCTAGGTAAGTGACACTATATATAACATACAGAGAAAATTCTTGCCAAGAAACCTTTAATTTTTGCTGTAAACAGTTAATGAGTAATAACTAACACTTCTGCAGATTTAGAAGAAAAAGTGAAGAACATGAAACTTTCAGGATTTAATTTTCAGTTATATTGCTAACTAAAATTTAGGGAAGGTTTTTCCTTGTTTGCTAGAAGCAGAATTGTTTTGCAGGAAGGTATTTCTTTTCAGGCACACAAACACTTCAGGCAGGTAGTAGCAGTTTCCTATGGCTCTCAGTCTGAGTTGTCATCCTTGGTTTGAAATTAAAGAACAAATAGAGCATCCTTTATTTTTTCATTCAAAGCTATTCAAAACCAGAAGTCTTGAAAACAATATCCAGACTTCAGTGTTTATCATCTTGAATTGATGAAGTAAACACAGTGTTTCCTTTGATGGATGCTATAAGTTAAGTTTCTTGTAAGATCAAATGATGTCAGGGCTTTTGGTATATTACCGTTTAAATTGTAGATAGAATATAGGGTTTTATGCATCAGGGTTTTAATTATTAAAACACTGTAGTTAGCTATACTGTTAACTGTAATATTTTATTTGGTTATATTGTGAATCCAATGTACTTTTTAACTTTAAGGGTTTAATTTTTTTTTCTTTGTTGTATCATATATAGTGACTATTCTAGTGATTACTCTGACTGGACAGCAGATGCAGGAATCAATTTGCAACCACCAAAGAAAATTCCTAAAATTAAAACAAAGAAAGCAGAAAGTAGTTCAGAGGATGAAGAAGGACCTGAAAAACAAAGGAAGCAAATTAAAAAGGAAAGGAAAAAGGGTATTGAGGAGAAAGATGGACCATCAACATCACCAAAGAAGAGGAAACCCAAAGAGAGAAAACAAAAGGTTAGATGTTCTTTGTGTATTACAGGTTGCTCATTCCATCTGACTTCGAAATAATTGGATGAATGATTCAGTTACATATACAACTTAATATTGTCTAATTTTAAAACAAAATGACTTTTACTCTTTACAAATGATAATTAAAGACTTCTTGCAAGACAAATGATAGATGGCTATAAGGATATGGTTTATGAATATGATACATTTGATATAAGGAGCACTTGTAATGTCCTTATCTCTATCCTTGCTCACACCAAAAACTTCTTTCTGTGGAAGTAGAGTATTCAACTTCCAATACAATTGAGTATTGATATAAAGTGCGAGTATTTTTTACAGCTGTGCTGACTTGTCTTCCTATATAATTGCAATTTCTTTTAGATTTGCACTACCATGTATTTTTTTTCTGTCAATTCTATATGATATTTGCATTATGCTTGCCACTATTGACTCCATCAAGGGAAATATGACTTAATCAGGATTTTGTTGTTTGTATTTTGTTTGCTTTCTAATATCATATAATTACAGTTTAGATCAGTACACAGAAATTTCCAGTGATTTCAGTTATTTTCAGTGTTTTTTGAGAGGTTGTTTTGTTTTTGATTGTTAGATCTGAAAACTTCATTCTTCCTTCTTTCTTTACAGAGACCAGAAATGATGTATCTACCAGATGTTAATTGTTTTTGTAACCTTATAGCTTCTATTTTTGCAGTACCCAAGGAAGTTAACTGTATCATCTAACCTAAGTACCTGTATGTTGTTATTTATTAGATTAGGAGTCCTCAGCATTCTTTAAGATCATTATTTCAGTGTTTTAGCCCTCATTAGAAGGTAGACTGACAAAACAGCTGTTCGAACACGGAGGTTGGCACAGTGTCAGATTAGCTGTGACTCTGGCATGGCATACAGGATGTCAGGTGGTAGTCTTTATTCTTTGTTTTGGCTACTTTTTCTGTATTGTACACAGTCATTAGTTGCACTGTCAATACTAATAATATATTGCTATTTACACAGTCTGAAACCAAAAGAAGGTATCAGAAGGAATAAGAAAGCAGATGAGAAAAATAGATGGTGGGGAACTTTTTAAATGATTGAAACTTCTAGTTTAGCTTCTTATTATAAAATAAAAAAACTGGTTGACAGCCTAATATTTCCACTTAGATTAAAACTACACTGAGTGTTTTGGGAATTTTGCATCCATTTTAGGCCATGTTATTGAGATGTGGGATGTCTTTGATTCAAAAAGTATCAGGTTTTAGATATTTCAGACTTTTAAAGCTGACCTGCTTATTTCTTGAGTCAGAAGAAAATATGAGGCTGGAAGTAATTGCAGAAAATCATCTCTCTTTCCTCTATCCCTGGTTAGCATTAGTTATACCTGTCATTCCTGACAGATGTTAGTCTTTGAAGTTTCTTGTGGTGGACATTTGACCTCGCTACTGAGCAGAGAGCTTACAGGCCTTTCTGGTAGAAAGTTCTTCCTCATTCTAATCCTGATTATTCAAAATCAGGTCTTTCCATTGAGGAAAGAAGTTCTGACTGTATTTGTAGCCACACACAGAATCTTAAAAATTAAAAATGGAGTAGAAAAAAATTTACATTCATCCATAAATGCATGGGTTTAATGATCATGAATGGTGCTTACATTTCTAATCCCCCTCTACCACAAATGAATCTAAAAAATGATTCAGCAGTGAAGAAGGACAAGGAAGGATCACCCAGGAAGATCAAAAGTACTGAACATTTTCTTTTCTTTAGATCAGAGATAGAGACTGACTCTTAGAAGGGAGAGAGTTGGGAAGAGATATGATGAAAAAGCTTGTATAAAATAAATGCAGAATTATTTCCTTCCTTATTTTATTACAGTGAGATGTTGCATCTGATGACATAGACATAAAGCTCAAAAATGAGCCATTTTTGCATTCAACATCCCTCTCCCACCCCAAACCCACTTGAGCGTGTAGTCAGGTAGTGGAACTAATTACTAAAGAATTTAGTAGAGTTTCAGAAATTATTTAATAAAGTCACTGGGAATAGTCCCTTCCTGATGAGTAACTAACATCAGGCTTGGCTTCCAGAAAGTTTTAAACTGATGATTAATGTGTAAAGTTATAACAAGGGAAGGTTCTCTGGTTAAAGGCTTTCTCACCTTCCCATAATTTACCAGTTAGCTAGACACTTTGCTCTGTTGCAGTGTATCAGTTTTTTGCAAGACAGACCTGCTTGAACCTCAGAATTCACAAAGTGCTTCTGTGTTATTGACTTATTAGAATAGAGAAGTTCTATTTTGATTTTTTTCGGGGCTTTTGTTTTTTACTATATGTATGATTTTTTTCTGTGATACTCACAGGTGCAATCATCACAGTGCTTCTTGTCATGTGAAACCACATTTGCATTGGTGTAATGGAATTACACATGACACATCTTATTTCAGTCTGGAGATGCAATCCTCCAGCAGTGGCTGTATGAAGTGGATTTCTGTACAGATGTCCAGGGTTGCTTTCTGTACACACACACAGGATCCTGTTAGGAATTTCAAAGCAGCCTTGCTTGAATGGTTGTACAAACCCCTGCTTTATCTGACTGATTGGATACAGACAAGCAGTGTGCACCTAGGACTAGCAATTGCCCTGAGTGTCATTGCTTACAAGTATGTGATGTGGAAATACAGTCTGAAAATGCAGTTCCACAGCACTTTATAGCAAATATGACAGTAGGTAATGTGGATGTACCCAATCCAGGTAATTTTCACATGATTTACCTCATAAATCTTTTCCTCCTTGTTTTGTGCAAGGCTCCTTATTTGAAGGCAGCAGTATAATTTTAGTGCCTTTTTGGCCAAGGCAACCGTGTGAATTTGGTTCAAGAGAACGACATGGTTACGTTTTATCTTTTTTGGCATGAGACATAATTACTGGACTGTTAATAAATTCAGTTTTTGTTTGAGTTCATCCCCATGCACCTCCCAAAAAACCTTAAAAGGCAGTTAAGATGAATCCTCACACTAACAATAATTCGTACTAATCCTCTGTTTTTTTCAGAGGCTGGCTGTAGGGGTTCTGGCAGAAAATGGTTTGACGCTGGAAGAATGGCTGCCTTCGGCATGGATTACAGACACTGTTCCTCGGCGGTGCCCATTTGTCCCACAGATGGGAGATGAGGTATTGTAGTTCTTCCCTTTGTGTCCTTGCTTCTTTCAGCTTGTTTTTGCCTTTTGTATTTTCATCTGTGCATTTTTTCCCCAGAGACTTATAAAAAAAGTATTTTGGATTTTCTTAAAAACTTTCTTTGATCTGGCTAAAATTTACTTTCGCTTCCTTGTACTTAGAAAATATTCTGCATAGTATTGCTTTAACTTTTTATTATTATTCCATACTGTTGCAGTAGTGTTCTTTCTTGTATGGTATTCAGTGTGTTGATTTCCTTATGACACCTGTAGACAAGCTGTGTGAGGTGCTTTATGTCATGAAAATATTCCTTAATTGTAGAGCATTTAGTATCCTGAAGAACAGGTAAGAAATCAAATGTGAAATTAAGTCTGGAAAACATACTTCAGTTTGGGACTTGGAAAAAAACCCAGGAATTACGCCTCCTGGGGAAAGTTGTGGGGTTTTTCGCTTGGTATGATTGTTTTGATGTCATTTAAAAAAAAATCATTTATTCTGAATAAAAACTCTGATATTGTCCTTATCACTTGTGTTCCTGACATAAAAAACTTCTGCTCATCTCTCACAATGGAAAACCACGAGAAAAGTTTTGTATATATGTATTTTATACAAACCAGATTGTAAATACTTTGTAAACATGACCCAGATGTCTCAAAATACGGTAGCAAAAAGGATAGCCACCAGTTTCTACTTTGGAATATGTAGCAGGTGAACATTACACTGAATTTTGTGAATAAGTAGTAATAGGTGGAATGCAATCTTGAAAGCCAGAGTCTGTGCATGTTTCTTAAAACCCCCTCAGGTTAAAATAAGAGGAAATAGCTGGCTTATGCTGTAATGGGCAGTGTGTGTTGTTTCTTTGCGGAGCAGCATGTTTTCTGAGTTAGTAAGCAGAGTTGTTGTATAGTTCACACCTTCAGAATGCTGTTGGAGAAATACTTGACATGGTGGCAAAGTTGATTAACTTTGTTCCCAAGCTAAAGCTTTTTGTGGGCACCACCTCAGAAACAGAATCGGGAACAGAGGTTGCATGTGCAAGCAGTTTTGTTTTTACTGGATCACTTCACTGATCCAGTTCACAGCACAGCTATGCAAAAATTACATTAGCAAAGCCTATTGAGGGAGGGAAGGAGCATTTCAAGTTGAGAGTTGCAGCTAGAAAGAATGCTTATGGATTGATACCCTCCAGGAAGCATGTTTTGGAGACTCTGCTGTTCAAGAGATCAAGTCCAAATATATATATTTGGTGCCTGATATCATCTGGATACAGTGAAGCAGCCAAGGATTTATCAGTACAATACTGCTCAGGAGACTTTACCATTGTATTGGTTTAGTAAGATAAATGGTTGTGTTTGATTTGGCACCTGCTGAATACCATGTACAGTGTGTACTAGGAATATCTAAGTAGGGTACATCCTTCTGCTGAAAATGCTTTATGTGGGAAAACAGGAAGTTTTGTGTCCTGTGCCTAGAAAGTAGCAGTAATTGCACCAATAGAGAGTATGTTTGTAATCCAGCTGCTCTGTCTGAAATTCCATCTCTGATACTTGCCCCAGATTTACTTAATATGTGAAAAGAAATTATTCATCTAGAAAGTTACTTTTGAGGTTCACAGAAATAAAGGTTTGGTTTAATTAGAGGAATGTTGTGAGAAAAGATATTATGTGGCCTACCAACATTTTGTTGGATGTAGATAAGTTTTATAAGATTTTGGGGGTGGTATATTTAAATTTTTTTCTCAAGCTGTACAAACAAGTAAGAAAAAACTGTAGTGCTATATTTAGTTACACTTAGTGTATAATAGCACATACCATCCCAGTTCCCATTCTGAATAGTGCTGTTTACAGATCTCTGCCCTGTATCTTGAGGAACGGTGGAAACACACCAGAGAGATGGGGTTGAAACTTCGCTGTCTGAGTATCCAAATACAAGGCATGTTTGTTGGAGTGTTCTGTCCTTAACACGATAAAAACCAGTTTTGTCTGGGTACTACAACAAACATGCAGAAGCAGGAATTCATCAAGAATAAAAATATTCCTGGGAAAAGACATTAATTCCTTTTTTCCACAGATATCTTTCCAGTTTGTTGTTCTGCCAGAAGATGCAATGCTTAGAGTCTTTTGCAAAATAAAGAATATTTCACTTCTGTAAACAGTGGGTTGAATTTATGTAGTGGTTTAGCAGAAACACTAAGTATAGCAGAGATTGTTTGTAGCCTGTGCACTTTTTTCTGTTTTGATTCACTGGAATGTATGGGAAACAATCATCACAATGTTGAGAGTGCAATGTAAATTTGCCTTCAGATGTGTCTCAGTAGCCTCTGTTCCTCTTCCTGACAGATAGATTCTGACAGTGCCTAGGAGATTCTCACTGCTTTCATGTCTTTTGTAGCTGCTGTATGTTTTGTCCCTATGAGGATATTGTGCATATTGAATACTCTAAAAACAGGGATTTAAAAAAAAATGTAGTGCTGAGTCCTCCATTTAAAAAAAGATAAAATTTGCCACATGACACTAAGAGTTCAGTACCTGCTAATGGAGAAACCTAGCAAAGGGTTTCTACATTAATGTTTTATGATACAAGAGTTTTAGAAAGTAGCTAGAAATATAAATATTAATGTGTTTATTTGTGTATTTTAAAACTTAAAGTGATTTCTGCTCTGCTTTTTTTTTTTGTTATATTGGGCCTTTACATTAAAGTTATCTTTCCTTTCTGCTATTAGATGGAAATCCCATGTTGGGACACTTGAAGAGGATCTTTTATTTGGCATAAATTGTACCAAGAATACAGCCATTTATCAGATCTTTGTTCTAACTAGTTTGTGGAACCTCTGTTTCGCATTTCAAATACATTCCTTGAATACATGTTTATGGGTTTCAGCTCACTAACTCATTACAGTGATGGCTTATAATAAAAGCATTCATCCATGTGGTATGATATACAACAAGATCAAAGCAGAACTGGATTAGACTTTGGATGTCTGAACCATGGAATTTTATACTAAAAGGATTAAAAAGAATTAATAAGCACTGGAAATGTCTATCTTAGTTTGTTCAGGCCTTTGTTAGGCTATTTCTTCATTGATACGGAAGCAAACACCAAAATCTTGCCAGAACAATAAAAGACTTTTCCTTCTAGAATATATTTCTTGTTCAAAAAAGATAAGCTAGTGAATTTAGTGATACTTGGTTGTTAACTTAGGGCTGTCCTGCAGTGATGTGGAATTCTTGTTGCTGTTATTGAATTGCTCTATGGTGCAATGATAAATGGATGGTTTTGTTACTGATTTTGTTGATCTCACTCGTGTAATTTAGGGTATTTTGTTCATACAGAAAATAATGTTCTAAGTATTTCCTGCTTTTTTTTTTGGTTAATGTTTCTATAATAGCTTTTTTAATTTTCCTCCAGTTAATTTTTGAGGACCCGTGACTTTGGCAGGAAAACAGACTGAAAAGTTGATGAACTAGATAGGATAACTGTCACATTTCACTTTTAGGTTTACTATTTCCGACAAGGTCATGAAGCATACGTTGTAATGGCCAAGAAGAACAAAATTTATAATATTAATCCTAAGAAACAACCGTGGCATAAAATGGAATTGCGGGTATGACTTCTTTTTCTTCTTTGTTTATATATTAATATTAAAAAAAAAAAAAAGAAACTAACTTGGAAGTAAGCCCCTGATACAAATAAATCTAGTGCTCTTAATATTGTAAGATAAGGGGTAAAATTTAATTTACTCGTCAAATGAAATAAGACCTTAAAATGTACTACTATTTGTATCAGGTTGAGCAGATAAGATGGTTATACTTCATAGCAAAATATTTTTCAAACATACTGCATTGTGAAATAATATCTCATTGTCGAAGACTAAATTTCAGATTCTTGATTTTGATGTGATCTGGCAGAAATATAGTACATTCAATATACCCGTGTTTTCATGTTTCAGAAAGCTATTTCGATTAACTTCAGTGGTGGTACATAGTATTTTGTTTATTCTAGGAGCAAGAGCTGATGAAAATAGTTGGGATTAAGTATGAAGTGGGATTGCCTACTCTGTGCTGTCTTAAACTAGCTTTTCTTGACCCTGATACGGGTAAACTGACTGGAGGAGCCTTCACCATGAAGTAAGGAAAGCAATATTGTATGTGAATTGGGGGTTTTCTTGGATGGGGATGGCCAGGGGGATGTTGAGGTTGAAAGCTAAATGATAACATTAATATTGACCTCGTGCTTTTGAAGTGTTGATTTTGAAGTGTTTTTATGTGCTTTGTTATGCTTTTGCTGTTTTATTGCTTAATAGTTGTGTGTTCTGTTATAATTAGGTACCATGATATGCCAGATGTCATAGATTTCCTAGTTTTGAGGCAACAATTTGATGATGCAAAGCATAGGCGATGGAATATAGGTGAGTTGTGGGGAAAGTTGTGTGCTGTGGTTTTGTTTGTTTTTTTTTCTAAGTGTCTACCTATTTTCATGATAACTTTCTTAGACGTAGGTTATGGTAAAGAAATCCTAATATTATGGTGAAGTCAGAGAGTAACCTCTGCCCATAGTTAGCTGTGGAGTTCTACTTAGTCCTTGACCAAAGGAACTAGAAGAATTTGTAGCAAGCAAACAAAACAGTGCAGGTGATCTTTAAAAGAAAGTGCAAAGAAAATTTGGGTTGTATATTTGTAGAGAGAATAGTTAGGGATATGTTTCAGGAATATTGTGTTTATTGCTAGCTAACAACTTATTGCAGCCTATATATTGTTTGTATCTCTTTTTTTTAATTGAAGACCATCTTACCACTGCATTGCTACTAGGATTATTTTTTACCACTTTCTGAAATTTCTGCTGAAAACATGGGAATACTTTTTCAAAAATTGCAAATTGATGTCTAGATCATACAAAAAGAATGCTCTTTCCATCTTCTTATACTTTTTGAATTCTTTTCTAAATCCTGTGGTTTAGCTTCACTGAAGCATATATAGTTGTAATTCGCTGCCAAGTGATGAGGGAATGACTTGGATTCTTTTTACTGTGCCTGTGCCCAGTTATTTTGGAGTACTGGATATTGGAACAATGCCCATGACTGGTAGGTCCTCCAGTCAGATCTGTTTCCAAGTCATCTTTTCCATACGATGACAAAGATCACCTTTCAGCAATGGAATGAATTAATCTCCTGTCCTTTGATGTCCTTAGGTTGTATGCCTCAGCAGTATCCTGAGGTTGGGTATTTTATAATGTATAAATTACATGATGCCATAGGAATAAGTTCCATATCATCTCATACTCTACACTATGTTAAAAGACAGCTCGTCTTCAGTTCTATAGGGAAATTGGTAAAGAACCTAGACTTCTGATCCAATAAGAATGTAAACCTTGATTTCTTCTCAAAGATCATTTCAGTTTAAAGATCTCGTTAAGTGACAAGGTTGATGAAGATCTACTAATAGGTCGCTAAGTTTGCTCTTTCCTCGTGGTTATGGATGTGTGCTCTTGTCCTCCTCTGCCCTGCTTTTGCACAAAATCATCGCAGTAGCAGCAGAATGATTGCCATAGTTTGTTTGTGAACAGCCTAGCCAGGCCTCATGAGCTGGTAGTGTATTTCAAGAAATTTGCAGTCTGGAATAAATCTAAGCTACACAGAAAGTATTGGAAGTACCAGGACCTTTTATCAAGCTTCCAATGCAAATAATGTGAATTTTTGTTGTTGTTTGTGCTTTGTTTTAGGAAAGAATATTTGGTTATCCATTATATTTTTAAATATTATATTTATATTAATGTATGAATTCTTCTAGAAAGAACAAACATAAAATTTGAAATTAAAGGTTCTTACTTGCATTCAGATTCTATTTACTGCATATCTTTATCTTACTATAGTTAAACTTCAAGTTTAATACTTGGGCTAAAAGCTATTCCAGTAGTATTCCTGCAATTTCAGCTGCATGTCTTAGACAGGTGTTCATACCTGTCTCTTACATAGCAGCCACTGTGAGTTCAACATACATTTTTTGTTATCTTCAAGTGAGCATTATGCAGGGATACTCAGTTCTGGAAAATTGCACGAGAGCCGCCTTCTTCTGAGAGATTTTGGACTGCTGTGTGCATAGATGAGGTAGCACAGAGGACATGGGGAAAGCAGAGATTCAGGAGATGGTTCTTTCACTCATGCTGTTTTCTGCTTTAGCATTCTGTCTGTTGGAATGCTGTGGCTTGTGAGAACTTAGAAGCAGCTGCCAGTCTATGCCTCTTTAAGTGGTTTTGGTCTGCTTAATATTCAGCTCAGTGAAGTCACTCCTAGTTGTACCTACGGACGTTTCTTTGTAAAACTGATCACTAGGGAAGGCCATATTGGAAAACTGTAATTTTATAGCTCTTCGGAAAATAAATTTTTCTTTCAAAATAAAGCGTCAGCCCTTATTTGCATTTTTGATCTTGCATTTCAGATATTTCTGGTTTACTTGGTTCTATTCAGCACAATTAGTGTTATTAATAGAAGCTTTATAATTGTTCTGAATTACTTATCCATTAAATTCAAATTCAGTTTTTTTTTTAATGCAGTAAAGAAAGCAGACCATTTTTGAGAATACATTTACTTCCTATTATTTCAGTCAACTTCAGCAAGCATTTGGGCAGAGGGTGGATGTATTGAAATGGAACAAATACTGCAGCAGCTGAGAGTGTATATATATTAAAATCCCACATAAAAATGTATAGTTCTTGGAATCTCAGGCTTAAATTACATTTTTTCTTGTATTAAACAGAATACTACACTAAAATAGTTTCTTAATTTTGTGGCATGTGTTGTAGAAAATGTTAGCATTTATGATGATCTGTAATACATGCATTCTCATGTGTAATTTTTTTTAATAATGCTTCTGACCTTTTTTCTCAGCTGTGTGAATGCTTTGTGGTAGTGAAGCCATTGCAAGTCACAGTAAATTACTTTGCTAACCTTTTGAGCAAGCTTTAATAAATTTTATTCTATTATCAGTCAGATTGCCTGCATAGTAAGGAGAATGAACCTCTTGAGTTACATTTGCATTGCTGAAAAAGCACTTCAGAAACTAAGGAGGACGAGCTCAGCAGCTTGTAAAATATTCCCCATACAGAAGTGTCATAGTGCTCAGTTATTTTAAGGCAGCATGTAGTATTTAATGCAAATAGATTTGAGTTTTAAAGGAGTCTTAAAGCATTGAAATATCTTACCCGTATATGAAATGAAGAAATAAATTCATAAGTAAAGAATATGTAGGTAGATTTGCAAATCATTATTTTTCTAAAATGCCATATTAACTTTCATTTTGGTTAAACAACAATCTTCAGAAAGAATTTAATAGTTTTGTTGGTTTTTAACTAGTATTGACTCATGCTTGCCTGCTGAGGCTGTAAATGTTCAGAAGGATTTCTATATTCAAGATCAAGCCAGATATATCTAAACCTGCTTTTCTGGGAGGGTAACATGCCTTATATTGACGAAATTATTTTTTGTTCTTACTTAGGTGATCGTTTCAGGTCAGTAATAGATGATGCTTGGTGGTTTGGAACAATTGACAGCCAGGAACCTCTTCAGCCTGATTATCCTGATAGCTTATTTCAGTGCTACAATGTCTGGTTAGCAAATTTATCTTCAATTTTTTTAATGTTAATTAGTTACTTAATTTGAAGTACTGACTGAGAAACTTACTTTAATTAAATTCAGCCATGCATCTTGCTGTACCAGTTTATTATAATATTCTGAGGTTTATAAATTAAAGTTTTGTTTCAAATTTGTTTTGTTTAAATAATTAAATTGTTGAAGCAGTATTAGTAGATAATTGAAGTGTGGTTATTTTTAAGCTGGGACAATGGTGATACTGAGAAGATGAGTCCTTGGGACATGGAGCTGATACCAAGTAATGGTATGTTACCTTAATAATATAATTTGCTTTACAAGTGTATTTTAAGAAGAAAAAAATGGTTTTACATAAAAAATCCTGGTTTTGGGGCAAAATGGGAGGAAGGTCCACAAACCAGTTGCATTTATTTAAAGAATATCTTCAAATAAATTACTAAATTAAAAGTGAATCAAGATAGAAGAACTGTGAAAAAACAGCCATGCTAGATAAACCGTGATATTGAAAATAGAAATAATACAGAAATTGTTACAGATAATGTACAGTTAAACTTAACTTTTTGTACAATTAGGAAGATAAACCTATGCCCTAGGTCAGCTTGAGAAAACTGTCTGCTTTAAGATATGTCAGCATTCCTGCAGACATTCAGTGCATTGCAGATGCAGCCTGTGCCTGTGAGAGAGTTTGGTAATAGCAGGATTTTTCTTCCCCTCTGGCCCAGCACATGTAGCAGATACACATGCTGCAGAGTGGACAGCATAGCACGGGCACTGTTCACATGTTCACAGTTTGTTGGTTGGTTGGTTGAGTTTTTCTAAGACTTCATAGAACTCATATTAAAAAGCAAAGTAGGATCAGCATTTTTTCCTAGTGTTTTCCATGAAACATTTGATAATATTGTCTCTCAAAAGTAAGCATAAATAATTCTAAATTATTTTAATTGTAATTGTGTTCATTTCAACTTTTTATTTTGGTTTGATCCTTCTTTTAATAGATACCTCTTTGTCATAAGTAAAATACAGGTGTTAGAGTGATAACATGATTAAAATAAATAATTAAAATAGACTGCCCCTGTTTACTTTTTAGTAGACACCAATTCCTGTTGTCTTAAAAAAAGAAAAACCATTTTCAGATAAAGAATAGGTACTGTTTAAGATAACTAAACCTGAACCTCATTTTTTGCCATATTCATGAATATCAACATTTGTTATTCCTTCTTAAAGATTGTTTAGAGGACTGCTTAACATCATACTTTGAAAATCTGCTGTTACAGTGTAAATTGTCAAAATTGGTCGGTCCTCAAGGATGCTAAGGTGATAACATTATTAATTTGCATCCTCGGAAACTGTGGTTTTAGCATTTGAAATCAAAACTGTCGCAATGTAGAACCACTACCCGGAGAATGTTTTAGCAGCAATGTCAAAGTTATCTTTATCCGGAAATCATCTGCCATTCCTTACCAAAATAACTTATTTCCAAGAATATTGGCTTTTAAACACAGAATAACTCCAAAACCAAAATACAAGTTTTAACTGTGATAAATGAGTGTCTTCGTTGGTTCTAAAATAAATTTTACAATTAATATTCAGAAGAGGATGAATCTTCAGGGAGGACCTCTACACTGAATTGCATTGTAAGGATTTAAATGTAACACTGAATAATATACACAAAGGATACTGGATACGTCCAAAATGTCTTTGAGCAAATCAAGAACTATGCATTTATAAAAATGATTTCATGGTATCTTTGATTTACAGGTATAAGTATTACACAAGATACAAACATTTATGTTTTATTTACTTTTCGTATTACATTCCAGCTGTATTTCCAGAAGTACTGGGAACTAGCGTTCCGTTAACTGACGATGAACGTAGAACCCTGCTTTACAAACCTTTGGATGGAGAGTGGGGTTCCAGGACCCGAGATGAAGAGTGTGACAGAATTATTGCAGGGATAAACCAACTTATGACTCTAGGTAAATTCTGGGTAATATGGGAAATGTTTTTGGTTTATAGTTTTGGTTTGGTTTATGTTTTTCAGATTATGATCATGTGTGCTTCTGAAATTACCAAAATGAATGTGATAAAATACACATTTAACCTCTTGATTAACAGGAACAAAACTTTCTCGTTGAACATTTTTAGGGTTTTTTTAATAGTGAGTACTTACAAAACCTACATTTTTTTCCTGTTTCCCAAGGTAACTGTTGTTTTTTGGAAGGTAATTTGACTATGGGAGTGGTTTGGGGTTTTATATGTTAAAAGCAAGTTACTTGATTTTTTAACTTTAGCCACCAGCATCTCATGTTGGGGTTAAAATTAAAACCTTTATGATTAAGTGAATATTAACTAAATTAACAGACACATGGCAGGGGATAAAAAACCAGATTTACTTAGATAATGAATATCTATGTGTGGATTTTCCCTGTATTAGCCTCTTCTAATTCCTGATTTCTTCCCTACATTTCCTTAATTATGCAAAATGTTGAGGGAAAAGTAATTTATTTACCTTAGGAAAGCTACTTGCTATTTGGTTGTGGAGCAATCCTTTACAGGCAGTTTCTGAAAAAGTAACTGTTAAAATGTTTAATGCATTGCTGCAAAATTTACCTGATCAAAGGTGGATGTCTGGAGGGAGATCCATCAGTAAGCAGAGGCTGAATTATAAGTTTTCTGTATGTCTTTATGGGGATCAAAAGGTGTTCAATCGGTAGTCTTAGGTTTTGGGCTAACAGTGGTCATGCATTAAATAAAAAAGTTACAGATACTTTGTTTAACTGATTTTTGAAGCATTTAATGCAAGGTAATATTTATGTTTCAAAAAAGGCCAAAAACCTCTTAACTCTTGAAATAATTCTGATCACCAGTATATCCTATATGGTTTCTTTGATGACATACTGCATAAGGAGCCTCCCTTTGCTTCCTAAACAAAGGAGTTATCTGTACAGTGTAGTAGAACAAATTATAGATTTATGTTAAAAAAAGAAAAAAAACACCTGTGAGGAAATGAAATGTTTTTGCTGTGCCTTCTAAGAGTAATCATTTTACATTTTGCCTTATGGTATATGGCAGACCACTTTGGGATTTGGCTATAGCAGGTGTGGTGCATATTGGTACAAAGTAGCAGTTGCTAGAACATGCAAAAGAGTAACTAAACAGATTTTAGGGGAAGAGCAGTCTTTTTAGCAGCAGCATATTTTCTGTTTTTAAAGACTTTTGAAACTTTTAAAGGTGATTTTATGGTTTTGTATTGCAGTATTTTTCCTTGAGATACAAGATGTTAGAATGATGTGTCTAAGCTCTCATGATGATTCAAAGTACAGGAGGGAAAAAGCAAGGAAGTTTAGGTGCACAGACTTAAATTGCTTCTCTTGCACTATATTGGATTGGTTTTGGAAGGCTTCTTTGCTTTTAGGTAGGGACAGGAGAGAGTGTTTCTGTTTTACTTTGAGCATGGATTTTACCCACATCTTACAGAGGCTGAAATAGCACTGTAACTTTAATGGCAGGAATATAATGTATTGCTTTGTTTAAAGATGTGAGAGTGGCAATATAAAGTGAAATGAAATGTGACTGTGCTGTAAGTAATGCTACTGAATTGCATGCCTTCATCTGTGTATAATTTTTAGACTTTTCAAATGTGTTTATTTCCAATGCATACTTGTGATGCCTTTGGGGAGTGTGGTGCTTCATGAATAACATAATGGGCACCCAGTCACTGCAGCAATGGGATGTACAGCACAACCTCAGCAAGTACTCTAAATAGAATATCAGAAATAATTTGGAATATCTAGTTACTGTTATTTTTGGGAAACTGCTGTGAATTTCAAACATGAAGAAAAATAGCTTATGTTGCAGGGGGGTGAATCTTGAAACTGCTATAGAACTTTGTGGTATATAACACCAGGGGTTTTGTGGTTTGTTTGTTTGTTTTGTTTTGTTTTTTTTCTCTAGATATTGCTTCTGCATTTGTGGCACCAGTGGATCTTCAGGCTTACCCAATGTATTGCACTGTTGTGGCGTATCCCACAGACCTCAGTACCATTAAGCAAAGACTGGAAAGCAGATTTTACAGGTTAGACCCAAGTCTCAGCTCTGGTGTGACCTACCAGCAGCTGTATTTTTGTCAGCTCTTTGTCTTGTCATACCAAACTAGGAGGTGCGCATGGGTGTGCGCTTTTACTTCCTTTCATCTTCTATCCTTGATCTAGGTTTCCATTTTCTAAAACTCAAATAAGGATTGAACATCTCCAAAATGTATTTTAGAACTACATGGCATTCAAATTCCTGGTTATGCAAATAACTTGTTCCATGTGAGATTCAAATTGCAGGGTTAGCAAAGTGACTTTTGGTCCAAAGGATAAAGTTTCCACTTAATAATTTTTTAAAATATTTTAAAAATAATTTAAATAAGAGAAACCTTAGAAATATCTCAAGTGTTTTTTTGTCCTGATATGCTTTAAAAAAATATTCTTGCATCACTTAAACAGCTACACAGAATCTGACTTCTTAAATTATTGGTGCTGAACTTCTGAGTTGTTGTACAGCAACAAAAAAAAGTTTATACTTTTTTATACTATTTTTATGTTTTCCTAAACTGTGATTGCAGTTACTGTGGTTTTTTTTTTTTTTTTTTTTTAAATATATATATATATAGGAATGCTTTTTAATTTTCAAAATAGCACCTCTGGTTTTTATCATTCTATTGCAATATTGAATTCTATGTTTATTGAGGTAATCCAGCTTTCTCTTCTATAATGCGCTGCTTTGCTGTCAGGTGGAGAGAAGTTTTTGCTGTATTTTGTTTCTCTTGTCAAAAGAGTAAGCAGTTATTTTTGGTAAGCAGCACACCTTCAATAAATGGGCTATTTTAGTTTGTAATATTGCTGAGGCCTAGTTAGGTAGTAAGCAACCACACTGTGTTATGCTTTGCAGTTATTTTTATTTATATATTTTGTTTTGGTTTTTTTTTTTTTTTACATTTAGTAGATTGTTTAGGTAATTTTTGATTTTTGGTGGTTTTTCATGAGGTTTACCTTAAAACTGTAACTTTTATGCTGTCAATCTTTACTATCTTTTTATTTTCTCTTTTTGACTTGGATCTGTTTTTTTCAGTTATTCTGCTCTTGTGCATCATTTTTTATAATGTGGCTTTTCTGTAGTTAGGTTATTAATCAGGGGAAATCTGATTGTTGTCTGTCAGAAAAAGGTATACTCTAGAACATTTTTATTACTATTTTGTTAATCCTTAACTGAGTTCAAAGGTGATGTAGGATGGGTTATATATATCATAAAGGAAAAATAAAAACTGAAGTGCCACAGCTGAGTTTTCTTGAGGGGTGTCAGCTGTATGTTCTTAAAGCCATTTGTACAGGTTACCATAGAATATAACATAAGAATGGGAAGCCAGAGGAAGCTGCCTGCTGTTGGTCGCTTAGGGCAGCATAGCCGACGTGCACATTTTCTGATGTAAGGGAAAACAGTGGTGGATGAGA
The DNA here is from genome assembly GCF_031753505.1 of Anomalospiza imberbis. Lineage (NCBI taxonomy): Eukaryota > Metazoa > Chordata > Aves > Passeriformes > Viduidae > Anomalospiza > Anomalospiza imberbis. Next base: position 32,891,822 of record NC_089683.1, on the reverse strand, counting down.
AGAAGGCTGTAACATTTTTTCCCCTGTTCATATACTTTGCTAGTAATTGTCCTTATTTCTTTTTCCTTTTCCGCCGACTGTTTTGGTACAGGCGCCTTTCTTCGTTAATGTGGGAAGTCCGGTACATCGAACACAATACTCGCACATTTAACGAACCTGGAAGTCCTATTGTCAAATCTGCCAAATTTGTCACAGATCTTCTGCTACACTTCATAAAGTGAGTTGCTTAGTAGGTCTTTTGTTATTCCTATCTCTTACCAAGGTAAGAACCTTTTTAGATCTGAATTTTAAAGTAAGATTGTTCCATACTTTAAATAAACCTGTTGTCTGCTGTTGGGGCAGAAAAGAATAGAGCTTATGTTGACAAAGAATTCATAAGGTTGCAAAACAAGTTTTGTAATACATTGAATGGCATAGATTGGCGTGGCATTTTATTTTGAGAGACCTTCTCCTAAATTATACAAATGGGTTTGAGTATCTTCATGGAGTTACAGATATATTCATTGGTAAATTAGGAGTTCTAATTTTGAGTTTGAATACTGGCTATATTAACAAAATTCTAAAATCTAGATTACAATTTATAATAGGTTTGAAAATGATGTTTTATATGTATGCAAAGTAAAAATTAAATGCTTTGTAGTCAACTGAAGTTGTAGCTGTCTTTCAAACATTTTATTATTATCTATAGACAAACTCAATGACAAATATTTAAGATTTTTCAGTCAGTTGACACATCTACAAAGCTGAATTTTGTAAGACCTTACTGTGCCCACAGCCTTAGTTGCTTGTGCACAACGAGCGCTGCTGTTTCCACCTTGTAGACACAGCAAGCTACTTCATTAGTTTAACAAAAATGGTGACATTTTTAGTGATTTAGTTTGTCAGTGTTAAATTGAATCTAGTTCTTTTTTATTTTTTGTGTTCTTAAAAAACATTAGAACTCTGTTTAGTATTTGGAAATCTAGGACTTTGAGTCCATAAATAAATTTTCAATTTCTCCAGTGTCTGTGATTTCTGATATTTGCTGGAGAATGTAAAACACTTAACTGCTTTAGACATTAAAAGTTTTAGTGAAGTATATACCATTAGGAAAGATACACGTCTAAAGGGCTTTTCTGTTACTAATTTCGTTCTTCAACATCTTTGTCCTACATGGGTTTTTTTCTGATTAATTAAGCAGCTCAGGGTTTTTCAAAGTGTATGTAGCTTAGAGTTTTTCAAAGCGTATGTTTATAATTGGTTTAGTTAAATTAGTGGATATTCTTGAATATTCTTATTTAATAATGGCCTATAGCTCGAGCCTATTAACATACTAATTTAAGTGAACTAATAAGTCACGTAAAGCCCAGATTTTATGTTTTTAGCTATAAGGTAGAAGGCCTAGACAATGGAAGCTATGATTCTAAAGCCCATGGTTCTAATGAGAATGAAATATCTAGATGCCTCTGAGAATATACATCTTAGTTTCTTAGTTACCCAAGTATCTTAAAGAGCTGAAAATGGGGGGTGGGTGTTGCAGATAATCTTTTTTTACCTTCTCTCACAGCTGTTCTAGTGGTAATGGCAGTAGCCTGGATTAGGGATTCTGATTCCGAGTGGAGTTGCTGAGTGTTTACAGTTACAAGTGGTAAAAGTGTTACAAACCACTTTTCTGCCCAGTGGTTTGTATTGCTACATAGTAGAACACCTTTCAGCTTTTCTTTGTAAAGAAGTTTTATATGCTAATCAAGAATTGAAAATCAGTGTGGTTTGCTGATTTAATTATGCAGGTTTATGCAATAACAGTGCTAGTCCTTCCCTACTTGCATTTCAAATGTCATACATTGTGAGTGGTAAATTAAATTATTAAGATGTGCTTTTGTACAATAAATTTACTGTAATGCTCCTTACAAAGCTAGATGGGCCTCAGACCTTTTATATACTACAGGATTAGATTTTTCTGATGCTGACAAATACATGGTAAAGGATTATGATTTTTAATTTTGAAACATTCACACTGTTAAGTCATCTATATTTTGCAACTTTTTGAGCAGATGGTTAGTTTGACTTATTACTTCAGTTATCTTAGTATTCATATAGTACTGAACATATTCTCATTTTATTTGGGAATGGCTTCATAAATATTTTCTGTTTCCTAGGCAAATTACAATTGATTCCACAGGTGATGATAGAAAATAAATGTTAGCTTGTGTTCCTTTTTACAGAGACCAGAGCTGCTATGACATAATTCCATTATACAACGCAATGAAGAAGAAAGTGTTGTCTGACTCTGATGAGGTAAGTGGTTGTGCCTTGGGCATTGGCATTGATACACTGGAGAAACAAGACTGCTGGCTGTCCTGTGGAGGACCAAAGTGCTGGTTTCAGTCACTGCTTGGAAGTGGAGTGTACTTTTCTGTCAGTACAATGTTTCTTCTTGTCATTCCTTCCTAGCAGGAAACTGGGTGAAAATACAGTCTTTTCTCTTCCTTTAGTGCAGAGAGCTTTAATAGTTTGCTGGAGGATGCTGTTTCTGCTAGATTTCTGAGAGTCTCTCAAAATTGACACTCATATGAAGTGCTTCTCAGAGGGATGGGGGTAGGACTGTAAAGACTCAGATTATAAGTTTAAAGTATAAAAGAACTTGCCTACTCATATATGCTTATATTTTTTAACCTTTTTATGCGACTCATTATCTTGCTCAAAGGAAGAAGAGAAAGACACAAATGTGCCGGGGACTTCTACTAGAAAAAGAAAGGTAAATGTTTTTAAATTTTTTAATTGATATTTTTTAGTGCTACAATTGCTAAAATGGATTTGTAAACAATGGAATGTAAAACTGAAGTATTTCTACTATTGAGTAATGTCAGCTTTTTGAAAGTTTTGAACTTAGTGATGTGTTGTTCTACTGAACTGTTGTATGTATAAGTATTTCTGTCTGTGCTGCTGCACGTTGTGAATTCATATCCTGTGGGGTAATTCTTCCATTAGATTTTGTAAAAGCAGCTAGTTTATTTAATATATACCAGGCAATATTGTCATTTCAGGATCATCAGCCGAAGCGGCGGCTACGTAATAGGGCTCAGTCATATGACATTCAGTCATGGAAGAAGCAATGCCAGGAGCTGCTGAATCTCATTTTTCAGTGTGAAGACTCTGAACCGTTTCGACAACCAGTGGATCTTCTTGAGTATCCAGTGAGTATTTTAGAACAAGGTGACTGGTTATAATCCAGTTGTTAAGTGATAGGTTGGTTTGGGTTTTTTTTTTAACTTAGACCGTTTTTTCAGTTCTATCAATTGAAACTTCATACAACTGTAGTGACAGAATGTTTTTCAGCACTTCATTGTCACTTATTCAATGTTTACTGCTTTTTTCAACTAATTTCAAAATAAATAATACTTCTCTACTCTCTCAGATACTTTTGTTGGAAAATATTTTATGTTCAGGGATGCTTATGTTATTAAGTAGATTACAGCTTTTATACAGCTTTTGCAATTACATTGTCTTTCCTTTTCTGACTAAAAAATGGTCATATATATGAAATGCATATATTTGGTCGCTGCATGTGATGTGTTTTGAAGGATCATTGGTTTCACTTCAGAGTATAAAAACTAAAGGTAAGATTATATGAAAACTTAATGTAATGAAGGAAAGATTTTGCTTGCTTTCCTTCTAGCTTATCTTAAGTTTTGTAAAATATCATTCTAGGGTGATTAACTTGGGCAAAATTTACTGTCTCAATTAGAGAAAAGAAATGCTTCTCTTTCAGAAGCCACTAGTAGATGTGTCTTGACACTTCTGCAGCCACTGGGTACCATTATTTTTTAAGTAGCCTAAACTTTATGCTGTGGCCAACTACAAGTGGTCCTGTATGTTTGAGATCCTCAAATGAACTGATAGAGAGCTCTCTACTAGGCTTAGGCATGAAACACACTGCTCCCTGGTGTCACAAGCCTGTTTAACATGCAGAGGCATTCCTTCAGGTTCTATTTGCTCTGATGGATTAACTTAAACTTTCTGGTTAAATCTGGTATTCATGCTTTTTCTTGTATGAACACATCTCTGTTTCTTCCATAGTTTGGAAAGAAATTTTCTGTCATTGGCTTGACTTGGGTCCTACTTAAGCCTGTGGAGTTTTTAATACTTTGTTACATTTGTAAATTGTCAGGTCTCCATTTGGGAAACTGCTCAGGTTTCAGAAAGGATGTGATAAGCCTCTGATTAGGCTCAAGTATTCAAACTTCATATTTTAAAGCTAAAATGTGAGAACATTATTAGTCTTAGTCCTAAGTTTGAGCTGCTAAGCCACCCAGAAGGCTTGTAGACACACTTTCATATCACTGTTATCTTCATGTCAGTGTGTCAGTAATGCAACCCTCAGGACACAAAATTCTGAGCTCTGCATTTCAGTGAATTGGTTTATAAAATGAATTAAATCATCTATCAGTTAACTTCTAACCTTGACCCTGCTGAGTATGTCTGCAAGGGAGGTATGTTATATATTAGTGGAAAGGGGGAAAATGTCTTCAGCAGTCTTCCATGCCTATTTAAAGAGGACATTTTGGTTAAACAGGTTTATCAAACTCATCCTAATGAAAATGATATAGTAAGGCTTGGGAGAAAAATTGTAAGAAATTTCTTTGCTGTTTCCAAACAGGATTATAGAGATATTATTGACACGCCTATGGACTTTGCTACTGTTAGAGAAACACTGGAAGCTGGCAACTATGAGTCACCAATGGAGTTATGTAAAGATGTGAGACTTATTTTCAGCAATTCCAAGGCCTATACACCAAGTAAAAGATCAAGGGTAAGATTTTATTGTTTTGCATTGTTGTTGTTTAAAAGAACACTTATATCTGAAAAATATGGGACTGAAAAAGCAGGGAGACAGTGTAATTTGATTGCTTTTAAAAAACAAGTTTAATTATTTCTGATCTTAAAATATTAATATTTCTGAGAAACAATTACAGCTTTGTATTTTAACAGAAAGGAATGTGAGCTTTTTAAATACCAAAAGTTCTGATGTTCTGCATACGTGTTTCAAAAGTAAATATTAGAACGTGAGTCTAAATGAAAAACCACCTGGAAGAAAAGTTCTGTAGAAGCAGGATTATGAGTACAATAGTGAATTTTAACTGATATTTTGGGGCAGAAACCAGATTTTCAAAACAAACAAACAGGGAGCCTCTCTACTTTGAAGGTTGCCCAAAATTGAAATATCCAGGTGTAGACAGAAGAGGATGTTGAGATTCTGTGCTGTTCACTACTGTGCAGTAGGATTGTAGTAAAGCTCTTAGGTCTTCTGGAAAACAGGACAGTTTACATAAAGTGCCAGCTTACAAAGCTCTCCATACTGAGATGTCCTGCTAGTAGTAGGTGCAGTATCGGATAGCAGTTAAATTATGGATGCATATTTACATGGGTTCAAGGCTTCTGTGTAGCTTTTCTTTTACTAATGTGTGTTAGGTTTTAAGACCAGAATTATTAACAGCTTTTATGTTTGGCTGTTCTGAATTGCAAGTTAATCATTAGGACTTCATTGTTTTGAGACTTGGGCAAAATTTCTTAGTAGGTGACTAGCAGGATCAGTGATTACTCTCCAGTCAGTAGTAGACAGGCCCCACTCACTGTTGAGGCTGCCATACCCCATAAAAATTACTCTTTCAGTTGCAGCAAATGGCAGGGGTTTTGCAGCAGGTCTGGATTATTTTGTGGTTTATCTTTCTCTCCTTGACCTGATCATACCTGACATTATCTTTAGCTTTGTGTGGTTTCATAGATTCTTTTGACATTTTCATTTCTTTCATGTTTCTTCCAAACAGACTGGCATAGTAATAAATTTGTCTTTTTTTTTGCTTTACTCAGAAGCGGAATGTTCTTATGTCAAGTGTTTTAATATTCTAGAACCTATGTGCTTTCAATGCATGCAATATGTAGTTGAATGTGATGATTTTACTATGTCGTGCATCTTACTTTATGTCACTGATGCTTTCTCAAACAGTAAACCTAAAATCATCAGCTTTTTTTTTTTTTTTTTTTTTGCTTGGCACATCAAACACACATTCCTTTGCAGGCTATCTCCAGTAACATGTGCAGAATCTGTAAAAACTGTCGAGTCTGGCACTCAGATGGTTTGCTGTATCATTAAGTAGGAACTGGTTCAATATTGTCTTTGTGTTTCAACACAAAGGGTGCTGTGTCTCCTCAAAGTACCTAAACAGGTCACTTTGGTGTTTTTTGTTTCCAGAATTAATAGCAACTGTGCTCAAATAATTACTTGTGATCTAAACTGAATTTGGGAGTCTCTGTAAATCATCCAAGAGATGGGAAAAAAAAGTGCACCTACATAGTTCCGATACATTTATTGTACCTGTTGCAGCCAACTTACTTGTAGTACCAATTCGTCTATAAAAGGAATAGACTGGTGTTCAAATATAGGATATAAGGATGCAAGTTAATAGAGCAGAAAATAAGATTTCTTGACCCTAGGTATGATACAGCAAAATTACATTAAGAATCTCTCTTTGTAATTTCTGTTGAAACTAGAAAGGGATACATTCTAGAAAGGCAATTGAAAGACTGGTTTTTCCAATTCTTCCTTTTCTGTGTCATCTTCAGTTGTGGTACAATTTTCAAAACCATGAAAATAGTTAAAGCAAACCTACACATGGGTTAGCATATATTTATTGAGGCAGATTGTAAATTTCCCTAAAACGTTTCTATATTAATCACTTTTCACTTTTCTAGCTGTTTTTCAGTGATAAATAAGTAAAGGGACACTTTGGAAAGGTATCAAACTTGTTTACTGGCTTTTCTTTTTCAGATCTACAGCATGAGCTTGCGCCTTTCTGCTTTCTTTGAAGAACACATAAGTTCTATTTTATCAGATTATAAATCTGCCCTACGCTTTCATAAAAGAAATACAATAAAGAAACGAAGGAAAAAAAGAAGCAGAAGCAGCTCAGTTTCCAGTAGTGTTGCATCCAGGTACATTAATTCCTTTACAGTATTCATGAAATGCTGTGAAATTTTGACATACCTAAAGAATAAAACTTAGTGTGTTTTTTTCTTAATACTTCCTTTACTATTCCCTATATTGCAGAATGGTAGCTTTGACATGCAAGTCCCTATGATGTGGAAGAGTTTTAAACTTTACTTAGAGCTATCCTAGTGTAAGTGCTTAAAATTCAAATAACTGCTAAATGTGTACAGTAAAACAGCATCGTTAGGATAGTGATGGCATCATGCTTTATCATATAACTATAGTATTTATTGTAAAGATTCACTTTTCAGAAGCTCACAACTTACATGAATTTCCACAGTAAATGCCATATTTTTAACATACTTCATGCAGAGGTGATTGTTTTACTCCCACAATCTCAGACACTAGCATTTAATTTTATTTATTCCTGTAAAATGACAAGGTGGTCATCCAGGATACAAATTGTTACTCCTTTTGCAGCCCTGAAAGAAAGAGGAGATTAATAAAACCTCAGCTGAAGGCAGAAACTTCTGCCACTTCATCATCTTCTGCACCTGCACGGTCGACAGCACTGAGACACGCTCCACCTCAGATGAATGGAAAAGCCACTGAGGCCTCCTCCCTTGTGCGGACTCGAAGCAATAGGGGGATAACAGATGTGGCTGTTACAGAGCAACCATCTACTTCTTCAGGAGCAAAGCCTTTAACTATAAAGCCTTTAATTACAAAGCCTAATACCACTGCAGGGTCAGGAAAGTCAGGCAAGTTGGGGTGCTTTTGGTTTTGGTTTTCTATTGATTAAGCCATGAATGTTTTCAACGATAAAACTGGCTCTTTGGAAATCTGATATATTTCTCTCAGTTAAAACTGGTTCTGTTTTCAAACTGATGGGCCTTTGAGGCTCTTCAGAGGAAAACTGAACAAGTTAGGCTATGTTGTTTTATCTAGGAAGTTCTCTCCTTTTTGGATCACAGAGTCAAATTGTTTGTAGTAGAACATGAGTTCGATTTTATCCCAATAAGATTGAATATAGTATAAACTACTTAAGTGAATAATTATGTTTTCTTTTTATCCTTCTAGTACTGGAGAATTCAACCAAACATTCCAAGAACCAGAATATCGTATCAAACCCTTCCCCATCTGATTACAGTCATAACACTAGGAATAACTCCACAAAAGAAAATCCTGAGAAAGAGAAGCAAATCAAGCGCAAAGTAAAATCTTCCACTGTTAATCCACAAGGTACCAAATTTCTTTAGAACTTCCTCCCCACCCTCGGAGTTACTGATGTAGTGACTGTAGTGTGGTACTTTAGTTGTGGTAATTTGGAGGTAGGGAAATTAGAATGCATTACAATTTAACAGAATAGGGAAATCTAATGGAACAACTCAGTCACCATTAGTTTCCTTCTTGATGAATTAGCACAGTTTTGACTACTCTTAACACCATTTCCTTGGTGTGATAATTGTTGTCTAGATGATTTTGAGATGTTAACATATCTGTACCTTAATTTAATGTATTACAAATGTCATAAGTTTCTCATTTCCAAAGCAGACTTCTGCATGGTTACACTTTAAATCCTTTGTGTTTTAATCACATAAAACTTCTGTGCGTTATATTTGGGTCCAATAACACTGAGTGTGATGACATTCTGCACAGCAGCAAGCATAAGGATCAGAGGACCCCAGCTGTAAATTTATTACTTCATTTTTTGGCACAAAAAAAAAAAAAAACCCAAAACAAAAAAACAAACAAAAACCACCCAAAAAAACTATGCAGTGTTTACTGCTTCTGTTTAGTATATTTGAATGGCCTGCTTGGACCTAGTTCATGAAATCTCCTGTGTGAGCTTGCTTGGTCTTTTGATGTCAGAATACCCTAAAATTCAAAGCTTCTGTGGAGGCTGAAATAAGATCTCCTAGTCAGAATGCTTTCCTGTTTATGAAGGAGCTTTGAACTGTTAGGAAGATGCTTGAAGCAGGTAGATCCACTAAACATCTTTTCTCTGAAAATGGGGACACAATAGTCTGCAAACTGGGTCCCATCTAATTAATCTGCCTAGTCCTTGTAGTCTTCTCCCCAAGGAGTTCTTTCTTACTCTTCCATGCTTCTGAAAAAGTAGCTTGTGGTCTTATAAGTTAAATCATCTGTCCATTGCTTGTAAGCTTTCTCACAAAGGCCCCAGCTGTTCCCACATTGCATGGCTAAATATGCAGCTGTTAGAGGATGGGATATCAGGGGTTTCTGAATGTTGTTGACATGGTCCTGTCTCCTTACATCCACTCACAGGACAGAAGAGGCCTGTGCTTTTAGTGCATGATGGTGCACATTTAAACACAGCAGAAGCTGTGCGTGGGTGTTTCATGAAAGGGCTGCAGGAGCTATCATGCTAGCTAGGAGCCTGTTCTTGGCCATATTTTAGGCAAGGCTGACGTGTCAGAACATCCTTCTAAGAGGTCCAGTGACATGCCCCTCTGAGGAAGTTGATTACCTCTCATGTAATGAAAATTCATACCCTATAAAAGTCTCCAAGCAAGTACATTATGCTGTCTATTATTGTGAGAAATTTGTACAAATTAGATAAAAAGGGTGGTACCTCAGGTTGAAAGAAAAGCTTTATTTCTCCAGAGATGACTTACTGTGAAGCATTCCCAATCCTTGCACCATTCCCAATGCTTCTTGAGCAAACCTTTGCTGTTGCAGATACAAAATAGGAGTTTTGTCCACTGGTGTTGTATCATCTGAGAGAAATCCTTCACCTGTTCTCTTCTTTTTTCCCTCCTGCGTTTTTCCTGGCTTTTTCTTGTTTCTTGGGGTTTTTTTTCCTTGCAGCTACCATGTGCTAAATCCAACTAGAAGTTAGTCCTCATTCCATTGTAGAAAAAAACTCTCTGATCTCAACTTTGGGTTTCTTAGATTTTGACAGATTGGCAATCATTGTGAATTCATTCAGATATTTTAGTAAGAGTTTTATTAAGGCAATGTGAAAATTACTTTAAGTGCAAATCTCCTATGTGACATTTCTGTACCATTTCTTTACAGCAGATTGCAAGAATAATGCTTTGGCATCAGGAAACATTCAGGTAAATGGACATGGAGGACAGCCTTTGAAACCTCCAGTTAAAAGAGGTCCTGGACGGAAGCCCAAGGTGGAGACTAATAACAGTAGCTGTGAAGTGGTGGTGCACAAGAAAAGAGGCAGGAAACCAAAAAAGCTACAAATTGTTGAACAGCAAAAGGTTGCAGAGCAGAATACAATCCAGACCACAAGGGATATACCAGAGGAAGCTTCTGTTTCTACTGCATGCAATTCTCTTTCTGAAAATAATGTGAAGGAAGACTTGTTACAAAAAAAAGGCCGAGGGGGTAGAAAGCCAAAAAGGAAGATAAAGAGCCGCCAGCCAGGCTCAGACCTCTTAGCTCCTGCAAATGTAAAAATGCAAACAAGAAGCAGGAGGAAAAAGACACACGAGCCTATGGAGGAGGGTTCTGAAGAGCTTAAAGATTCTGAACCTCACATGAGAACTAGAAACCAGGGTAGGAGGACAGCCTTTTACAATGAAGATGACTCTGAGGAAGAGCAAAGGCAGCTATTGTTTGAAGACACCTCCTTAACTTTTGGAACTTCAAGCAGAGGCAGAGTCCGAAAGTTGACTGAAAAAGCAAAAGCTAATTTAATTGGGTGGTAATTTTTACCAAGGGTTTTACTTCTGAATGCTATGAAGCAGGTACAGTTAAGGAACAGCAGAACAGACTTCTGCTTCCCTGCTGCTATTATGGGTTAGAAGAGTATGTTCTGATTTGAGGAGAAAAATTTAGCAAAATGATAAACTGAAAGAACATTCTTTGAAAGAAATATATATTTTAAACTTTTGCTATTTATTGCCCTCCAAATAGGTTATACATTTCAACAGTCATTTTGTTCATGGTTGAAAATAATTGAAGCAATTTCTGACTGACGTACAGAGTTCGGAGCTACTCTGCTCAAGTAGTATGTAATATGTCTACACAATTGAAAAAAGGTAATAGAACTTTTAATTGCCACAAATTGAAAACAGAAATCTATTTTTGACCAAGCAAGGTACACTTTGATTGTAAAGTCAAGTCGCCTAGGAAGGCAGACTTAGGCAAAAAGTGGCAGTAAATTCACTTGCATTTCTATTAAATAATACAATACCAAACTTTGCTAATCTGTAGAAGTTTAATTTCAGTTGTGATGGAATGTTCAGCTGCAAAAGAAGCCTAGCACAGGCCGTTGTTTATCCACGTTCTGCCAAACATAGCAAAAATGTAATCACAAGTATATATATCCACATTGGAAAAAGTTTGACTAATGTCTAATTTTTCAGACCTTGATTCTTGTATCAATCACTAAATCTCTGTTTATTGTGCCAAAGACTGAGAATCAGTGCAGTGGAAAACCTTTTTTTCTTTTGAGTGTCAGTACAGCATACCATTTGCAGTGATAAAAGCTGTGTCTTGTTTTAAATAGTAAGTTGTTAACATTGTTCTGAAATGTATCCTTTTTGGTACTTCTGGTAGAAAACAATGCACTGGTGGGGTCCTTTGACAGAGATGTTTTAGTCTAAATGTATAATTGGTTAAAGGATTCAAGGAAATTACAGGACAGGTATGGAATTATGATGTTTACTTTCTGATCCAGATTGTTGTTTCTACAACTTTAGACATGCTTAAGAGGCTGAAATGACCTACAAAGAATAGTGTATGTGTATATATTAATATATACATAAACACATATGTCTAAAATATTACCCAGGTATAAATTTTTTTCAGGATTTTTTAGATAGCACTAGAATTGAAAATTTTAAAATGTCATACTTTATAGTTTAATTTTAAGGGGAAGATTGGTTATTTTCAATTATTAGGGTTAAAAGGCCAAATCACTTTTTATGCAATCATGTTTTATACAGTGGTCTCATTGCACATTGTGTTTTTCTGCACTTTTTATGGTATATCACGCTGACATATGTCAATATACACCCTAAAGAAAAATTCCATTTAATGATTGTGCCTTGTATTCTATTATTTCTTGCATCCTTACTAAAATTAAGTTGTCTATTGTAAATGATAACTATATGACTTAGGGGAATGTATTGTTATATGTACTGCTCTGGAAAAGAAAAGCAGTTATTTATTTGTTTATGGTACATTTAGTTATTTTATACCTTTACAAACAAACCTTAATACCATTTTCTATCACTTAAAAAAGGT